>NC_138198.1:35646895-36871057 GCF_964194105.1 Spermophilus citellus
AACTTCTGGAAAATTTAGTACATTATCTCAAGGTTTTTTTACAATTGAAATCGGCCTTAATGGCGCTCATTACTCATTAGCTTCCAGGTGTGGGAGAACCATTGTAACTTAGTTATTTGCATTGAAAATGACCAAACATCAGGGACACCAGTATCGTGTTTTGCCGGCTGTAGCATCCTGGGCAGTCCCAGATGGCCCTGGGGAATGTCCAGGACTCAAACTGCTTCCTGGCACAGGGAGTAAGGGCCCGTGAGACTGTGCCTCCAGGTCAGGTCTAGATTTGGGCTCTCAAAGTGGTGTCCTGCTCCCCAGGAGGGGGGCGGGGAAGAGCCTGCAGCCGCCTCTTGGAAAGTCCTTGCTGCGCCATGACCAGTTCCTGCACAAGGCAGCCGCCACGCTGATTCCGATTTACACTCCCTCCGGTAACAAAAAGTATTTAGTAATAGCCTTTTGCTGCAACTTTTTTCCTGATAATCCTTATTCTTCTGAACTTTCTTTTTCTTTCTGACTAGAGTTCCTGGGCTTCCATCAACACATGCCCTAATTATTCTTGGTTCCACTGGGGTGCCTCTTTCCCTTATCAATTTACTTAATTGCCTTCCATATTTTCATCACAAAGACAATACAATACACTGAGACAAAACAAGACACAAACATACTGTATCAATCTTCTCCATTTTCTCAAAATGGCCATTTTTCCTCTCGCTCTATCTGCCTAGGGACTAGCAGATTTGCTCCCGTCCTATCTAGGGACGGGCAGCTTTTTTTTGTCACTTATCCTCGAGTGTCTCGGAGCTCCCCGTACAGGCCACCATCTGCCACAGTCCAGCTGTGGCAAAATAACTGCGGGGGGGGGGGGGGGGAGGGGGGACGAGGATCTTGTGTAGATTGATACAGCAGGAGTGGGAGCCGTTTATTGTAGGACAGGAGTGGTATATATGCATTCCACACAGCTTATCTTAATTAACATAAAATCGATACAGCAACCAATAAGAAATCTCCACACTTAATGGCTCACTGGTGCCACCTCACAAACACTCCCCCTGGCAAAATACCAGGGGCAATCCTGACTTGTTTACAGACTCTAACAGATGAGATAAATAGAAAATGTGGAATCATATCATGGTTGACAAACCTATATATCTATATACATATCTGAATATGATTTTCCATGTCATGTCCTTAAACCTCCTACACCTCCTAAAAATCAATAACAGCTTCTCATGAGCATTGTATGAATATATATTTCAACACAAATGTCTTCAACTTAAATATGAATGTACTTTGCCTCTTTTCAAAGAAAAATTTGAGTTTATCATGTAAATTTAATTAGTAAATTCTATGATTTAATAATGTCTCCTTTGAAGAGCAGAAATATTATTATAATTTGTAATCACTGAAAAAAATATTGACATCTCATTTACTGCTTTTTCTTTTAAAAACCATGTCATGTATTAACAATCTATTATTATAATAACAAGAGTTGTTAATGTGTGCATTTTTTTAAATTAATGCAGTAACTAGGAAAGTAAGCAGTTTTCATGCTGTTGCACATGTCAACTATATGGGTTTCCCAATGTAAGAGACAAAATAATGATTTTGTATCAAAAAACCATGTGTAAATAGAAATATACCAGTAGGTCTCAAGAACTGGTTTTGATAGTCCTTCTTCTTCCTTGAATATTCCTAGAAAATTTATAGTGGTAAGTCACAGGATTGAAAGCACCATCCATCCATTCAGTAAATGCTAACCATAAGAAGACATTTTTGGAGTGCTTCAGGAAAATAAATTATCTTCTCAACACAGGATTCTAGAAAATAGAAATAATTAAGTTCTATAGTGTTTGGCATAATCTATCTTAGTTACTTCAAAAACATTGTTTTATAAAAGGTTTTCTGATTTCATCTCTACTTACATTTGTATTGTTTTTACCATAATAATTTAACTTTTTTTTAAATTTCAATAAGACTCATTATTATACTATCTTCCCTTTTAGCAACATTTTCTTCCTGAATCCCAGCTTACCAATGTCAGGGTTTTAGCCTATCTTACCTTCTCCAAACACATCTCAAAATGTATTTTCAAGTCCACAGGAAAATCTCATTTTTCTAAGAGCTTCAAATTTTTGACTTATTTTCCACAAAAACAAAAAGTCATGATCATTATTCTTTTCAAGGACATTATGTTTCTAAAAATATTCTTACTGTTAATATTTCAGAGTTTAATATTGAACGCAGTCTTGGTATTTATTTCCAGTAGTTAGAAATTTTGTAACTTCAAACTCCAATTCTTTTGACTTCTCTTTTATATTTTTATTTTTTATATTTTTATTATTTAACCTGTTTTCTCTTGGTGAATGCCTACTTCAGCAATTTTGACTTCAACATTTCTTTTGCTAGTGTCCTTTCCTTCTCTAGGTCTCTTCTAAATCTAAAAAAAAAAAAAAAAAAAAAAAAAAAAAAAAAAAAAAAAAAAGCAATAAAGGTTTTTGCTTTATCCAACTACTACACTTATAGTTTACATCCTGTTTTATCCCCTCTGTTTTATTACAAATGAAGAGGAAACACTAATTTCATGTCATACTTGTGACACTTCAAGATTTTCCAAGTACATTCACAAGCAACTTTATAACACTTTGGATAGAATATTTATATTCTTCTTCCTATTGTTTTACCAATATCATAATTAAGATCCTAAAAGAATAGTCAATGTTTCCATGGCCTCACATATTGCCAAATATTGCTACTCTACCTTCAGTGTGCTTTCCACTAACCAAAACTAATGAATTTTTAAAACTATATAGGTTTGCAGAGAATTGAAAACTTTTGAGTTAGATGCATGTTAAGATTGCTTCCACATCAAGATCATATAATCATAATTGTCATCTAGAGAAAATGGTACAAAATCTGGAAATTGTTATGGTTATTTGAATTATTTATTTTCCCTGAGTCTGTTGTATTGGTGTCTGTCTCTATTTCTCTCCTTTTCTTCCTTTAACCCGAAGGGATAGGAAAGAAAACTATGAACATCATGGAGCTGTGATCCAGCTCTGCACACTCTCTTACTTCTATGTGGAGTCCTGCTGGTCAATTTTAAACAGACATGACAACATTGATTATTGGTTAAAAGTTTTCTGGAACTTTGGGTCAACTTTTCTACAGTGATTATTAATACACTGGACCCAGGGATTATTTCATTCTACTTGGTTCTTGATTTAGCATTAACTAGTTATCAGTAGATAGGCACTTACTATTTTTACAAATTTTAAGAAATTAGAACTGTTAAAAACATGAAGATTTTTTTCCTTTGTAAACTTGAAAGAAAGATAATAATGTCAGTTTACTGGTCAATAAAAATGAAATTAAATTTACATCTTTTAGAATTTGTTCTTAACAAAGTATTGACAATCAATTAATACTTTTTCCTTACTGGTCAAAATGTACAAATATGTGAGACAATCATATTATTATTCATTTATATAGATTTATACATGGCTTCTTTTTGTAACTTGGTATGCATGATCAAAATAATTTCTTTTTCATCAAAAATCATTAAAGCTAACAATTAAATTAACAGAGTTGCAGGATACAAAAATCAACATACAAAAATCAGTGGTATTGTTATTCACCAGCAATAATTAATCTGAAATAAAAATGAGAAACGTAATCTCATTTATATAATTGGTACAGATACCTAGTAATAAAATTGACCAAAGAGGTAAAAAATCTCCACAACAAAAATTATAAAACATTGATGAAAGATATTAAACAGGACACATAAAAGCAGAAAACATTCAATGTTCATGAATTGGAAAAATCAACACTGTTAAAATGTCCATAAGAGTTTAAATCTGGAAGACAAATTACAGTTAATTCAATCAGTATAAAAATTCCATGGGCTATTTTCACAGAATTAAAGAAATTTCTGAAATAGATACACACACACACACACACACACACACACAGTCACACACTCACACAAAGCTTTTTTTTTTTTTTCTTTATTTGGAATGGGGAGTGGTGCTAGGGATTGAAATCAGAGGCACTCAACCACTGAGCCATGTTCCTAGCCTTATTTTGTATTTATTTACAGACAGGCTCTCACTGAGTTGCTTAGTGCCTTGCTGTTACTGAGGCTGGCTTTGAACTCAGGATCCTTCTGTCTCAACCTCTTGAGCCTCTGGGATTACAGGCCACTGCACCCAGCAAATACAAAGCCATCTTGAACAAAAAGAACAAAGCAGAAGGCATTATACTACCTGACTTCCAAACCTAATACAAATTTACAGTAATCAAATAACAAGATATTGGAATAAAAATAGAAATATATCTGTGGAATAGAATGGAGAGTCTAAAAGTTAGCTAGTACATCTGTAGCCAGCAAATTTTTGCCAAAGTTGCTAAAAATACACTTTTGAGAAAGGACAACCTTTCCTATAAATCATCATGGAAATTTAGATATCCATATGCATAAGAATGAAACTAGACTCATCTTATTAGCATCCAAACAAACTCAAAGTAGACTAAAGCCTTAAATATGAGGTTTGAACCTATAAAACAGCTATATACATAGGTGAGATGCTTCAAGAGTTTGGAATAAGCAAGGATTTTTTGAATGAGAGTCTCAAAATCTAAAAATCAAAATTAAAAATAGATCAATGGGCAATGGGGTCATCATAAACTAAAAGCTTCTTCATAACAAAGAAACCCATCAGTAAAGCAACAAAATAAACTAAAGAATAAAAGTAAGTATTTACAAAGTATATATCTGACAAATCAATGATTTCAATATACATAAGGAACTTTAAAATCTCAATAACAAGAAACTTAACTACGCAATTAAAAATAGGATTATTGATCTGAACACACACTTTTCAAAAAAAAGACATTTTTAAAAAGAAGATATTCAAATAGCCAATGTTTCATGTAAACATGAAAAAAATGTTTAACATCACTATTTATAAAGAAAATGGAAATCAAAACCACAATGAGATATCATTTCATTCTAGTAAGAATGAATATTATCAAACAGAAAAAAGGTAAATAGGGGAAGATGTGGAGAAAAGGAAACCTTTGCACACTGTTGGTGAGACTGTAAATTAGCACAAATATTATCAAAAATGGTATGACTATGCATCAGAAAGTTAAACATAGCCGGGCACAGTGGTGCACACCTATAATCCCAGCAGTTTGAGAGGCTGAGACAGGAGGATCATGAGTTCAAAGCCAGATTCAGCAAGAAATGAGGCACTAAACAACTCAGTGAGACCTTATTGCTAAATAAAATACAAAAATATAGGACTGAGAATATACTTCAGTGGTCAAGTCCTTATAAAACACCAACCCCAAACCAGATATATATCAAAAGGAAATGAAATCAATATGTCAAAGAGACACTTGCACTCCCATCTTCATTACATTTATCTTCAAAACAGCCAAGAAATGAAATCAACCTAATGGTTCACAAACTAATGAGTGGATGAATAAAATATGGAATAATTCCACAATGTGTTGATATTCAATCATTTAAAAACTGCAACTTCTCATTTGCAACAACAAACATGCAACTGGAAATTTTTATCTTAAGTTAAATAAGTCAAAACATAGAAAGACAAGTATCATATGTACTCATACATGTGGAATCAAAAATTTGATCTGATAGAAATTGAACATAAAGAGTGGTTAGCAGACACTGGGAAACATGAGAGAAGAGATGAGGAAATATCAATCAATGGTTACTGCATTACTTTTTAGTGGGAAGAAGTTCTGATGTGCTTTGCACAGCAAGGTATCTATAAAAAATGTATTCTACATTTCAAAAAGTAGAGAAAGGTATTTTGAAAGTTTTGAACATAGAAATATTACAAATGAGGAAATGAATATGTTTAACTTGTTTTAAATATTATGTAATTTGTACATATATTCAAACATAACAAGGTACCCATTGACATGTACTATTTTATGTTTTATGTATCAGTTAAAAATTTTCTTAAAAACTTCAATGATTTATTTTGGCACATAACTATTGTATAGGGTGTATTTCATTATATTGTACACTAGGAAGCTTATGTAGTAATCAGTTTGGTGTGCATAAAAGAGACAAGAGGATAAAAATGCATAAAAAGTACACATTATAAAAAAGTAATTTTTAAACATGGTTGTACTAAAGGTCAACAAGTATTTGAAAAAATATTCAACATCTCTAGAAATTAGATAAATGCAAATAAAAACTACATTGAGATTTTATCTCACTCCAATCAGAATAGCAATTATTAAGAATACAAGTAACAGGTCTGGGGTTCTGGCTCAGTGGTAGAGTGCTTGCCTAGCATGTGTGAGGCACTGGGTTTGGTCCTCAGCACCACATATAAATAAATAAATAAATAAAATGAATAAATAATAATTTTTATATATTTCTAAAAAAAAGAATACAAGTAACAATAAATATTGGCAAGGATGTGGGGGAAAATGTACACTTACACATTGTTGGTAGAATTGCAAATTAATGCAACCACTCAGGGAAGCAGTATGGACATTCTTCACAAAACTTAAAATGTAACCACCATAAAGGGATGCTATATTTTGTCAAATGCTTTTTCTGCGTCTATTGAGATGATCATATAATTCTTATCTTTAAGTCTATTGATGTGATAAAGTACATTTATTGATTTCCTTATGTTGAACCAACTTTGCATCCCTGGGAGGAATCCCACTTGATCATGGTACACAATCTTTTTGATACTTTTTTTTTATTTGATTTGCCAGAATTTTATCAAGAATTTTTGAATCTATGATCATTAGAGATATTGGTCTGATGTTTTCTTTCTTTGATGTATCTTTGTCTGTTATTGGGATCAGGGTGATATTGGCCTCATAGAATGAGTTTGAAATTACTGCCTATTTTTCTATTTCCTGCAAATTGTTGCAGCCAATGTGGAAAGCAGTATGGAGATTCCTTTGAAATCTGGGAATGGAACTACCATTTGACCCAGTTATCCCTCTCCTCAGAATATACCCAATGGACTTAAAAACAGCATACTACAGGGACACAGCCACATCAATTTTTATTGATATACAAAACCACAACAGATCCACAAAAAGGCACATTATAATGAAATTGCCTAACAGAGAATAAAGAAAGAATATTAAAAGCCACAAGAAAAAGGAATCATTATGTATGAGCATAAACCAATTAGGATAACTGCAGATTTTTCAACATAGGTCCTGAAAGCTAGAAGACTCTGTAACAACATATATCAAGCTCTGAAAGAATATCAATGCCAACAAGAATCTTGTATCCAGCAAAATTAAGCTTTAGATTTGATGATGAAATAAAAACCTTCCATAATTGTTAAGGTCTGTAAACAAGTCAGGATGGCGCCTGGCAAATGTCAGAGTCTGTAAACAACTCTGGATGGTGCCTGGCATTTTGCCAGAGGGAGTGGTTTGTGAAGTAACTCCAGCAAGCCATTAAGTGTGGAGATTCCTTATTGGTTGACTGCTGTATCTAGTTTATGTTATGCTGCAGTCTTGGCTGGGCACAAGATCACGAGCCACTCACAGCTTTGTAGATTCAAACAGCAATTCTTTATTCCCGAACTCACACCGGCATCTACACACACGTTCTGCGGAAATCCCAGTTCTGGGCCCAAATTCACGTCCCAAATACTTTTCAATTCCACAAGAACTCGGGAACTCAAGGATCGGGCATGCCTGAGGCAGCAGGATATGCCCTATTCCCAGCAGCAATAACCTTAAACCTGGAACTTCCCTAAACCCAGGTATGGGATACTCCCTAAAACCTGATCAGGTCTAAACCCGGATCTGCCATGGTCCTTGAGCAAGGTCACCTTACTAAAGCATACATGCAATGTTACAGTGAATGTCCTCTAAGCAACATGGGGTACGCTGGCAAGGAAATTTTGATGCGTCATTCCTACTTGGCAATGGCCCTCAGCAATGCTAATTAAAATAAGCTGTGTGGAATGTATAAATACCTCTGTTGTCCTACAATAAATGGCTCCTACTCCTGCTGTATCAGTCCACACAAGTTCCTAGTCACTCCCCGGTTATTTTGCTGTAGCCGGACTGCGGCACATAATAAACAAAAGTTAAAAGAATTTACAGCCAGAAAACAGTACTGCAGAACAACCTTGTTAAGTGTTCCATGAAAAGGAAATAAAAAACAATAATGAAAATCATCAGAGAAAGGTATTACCCTAAAGGAAAAACAAATTGAAGGAGAAAACAAGACAAGTTAAATACCAAAAATAAACAAACTATGTCTAGGAATACAAATAATGTCTCAAGAATAAACCTGAATATTAGTGCCTAAACTCACCAATCAAAAGACATAGGCTAGCAGATTGGATTAAAAAAACCAACAATATTCTGCCTCCAGGAGACTCATCTGATAGGAAAAAACATATACAGACTGAAGGTGAAAGGTTAGGAAAGATCATACTACTCACACGGACTGTGGAAGCAAGCATGGGTTTCCATCCTCATAAATAAAGTAGACTTCAAGCTAAAGTTAATCAAAAGGGATAAAGAAGGACATTTCATACTGCTCAACAGAAACATACATAAACAAGACATAACAATTAAAAATATATATGCCCCAAACAATGGAGCATCTATGCTCATCAAACAAATTCTTCTCAACTTAAAGAGTCAAATTGACCACAGCACAATAATTTTGGGTGACATTAACATTTCAAGAAGTGAATATACTTTCTTCTCAGAAGCATATGGATGCTTCTCTGAAATAGATTACATAATTTGCCACAAAGCAACTCTTAGCAAATATAAAAAAGTAAGCTACTACCTTGCAATTTATCAGATCATAATGGAATAAAATTGAAAATCAATGACGAAATAAAAAATTAAAATTTCTCCAGCACCTGGAGACTAAACAATATGCTACTGAATGAACAATGGGTTGCAAAAGACATCAAGGAGAATATTTAAAAATTAATAGAGGTAAATGAGAATATGTACACAACATATCAAAATCTCTGGGACACTATGAATGCAGTACTAAGAAGATAATTCATTGCATGGAGTTCATTCCTTAAAAGAAGAAAAAGTGAACAAACAAATGACCTAACATTACATCTCAAAACCCTAGAAAATGAAGAACAAATCAACACCAAAAGTAGTAGAAGGCGGGACATAATTAAAATTAGAGCTGAAATCAATGAAATTGAAACAAAAGAAACAATTGAAAAAAATTTCAAAAGAAAAAACCCTTGAGTCTTTGAAAAAAAAATTGACAGACCCTTAAATACGCTAACAAAAAGACGAAGAGAGAAAACTCAAATTACTAACATACATAATTAAAAAGGTAATATCACAACAGACACTACAGAAATACAGAAGACAATATGATTATTTTGAAAACTTGAACTATGATAAAATAGAAAATATCAAAGGGTATACAATCAAAGATATAAAAAAATGGGTTCCATATTTGTAAAAAGAATTGTAATGCATTCTGCTGTCAAAAATAAATTTTAAAAAAGAAAATATCAAAGACATCAACAAATTCTTAAGTCATATGATTTGCCCAAATTGAATCAGAATGATATACACAATTTAAACAGATCAATTTCAAGCGACAGAATAGAAGGTGCCATCAGAAGTACACCAACTAAGAAAAGGCCAGGACCAGATAGATACACAGTGGAGTTCTACAAGACCCTTAAATAAGAACTAATACCAATAGTCTTCCATTTATTTCAGGAAATAGAAAAAGAGGCAACACTTCCAAACTCATTCAATGAGGACAATATCACCTTCATTCCAAAACCAGGCAAAGACTCATGAAAAAAAGAAAACTTCAGACCAATATTTGTAATGAACATAGATGTAAAAATTCTTAGTAAAATTGTGGCAAATCAAATATGAAAACATCAAAAAGATAGTGCACCACAATCAAGTGGGATTCATCCCAAGGATACAAGGTTGGTTCAACATACAGAAATCAATAAATGTAATTCATCACAATAATAGACTTAAAGATAAGAATCATATGGTCATCTCAGTAGTGAAGAGAAAACATTTGACAAAATGAAGCACCGTTTCATGTTCAAAACACTAGAAAAATTAGGGATAACAGGAATATATCTTAACATCATGAAGGCTATCTATTCTAAGCCCCTGGCCAACATCATTCTAAATGAAGAAATATTGAAGGCATTTCCTCTAAAAGCTGGAATAAAACAGGGATGCCTTCTTTCACCACTTCTATTTAACATAGTTCTTGAAACACTGGCCAGAGCAATTAGACAAAAGAAAGAAATTAAAGGGATACTCATAGGAAAAGAAGAACTCAAATTGGCACTATTTGCTGATGATAGAATTCTATACCTAAAAGACCCAAAAAATTCTACCAGAAAACTTCCAGAACAAGTAAATAAATTTAGCAAAGTACCAGGATATTAAATCAACACCCATAAATTACAGACATTTCTGTATATCAGTGACAAATCCTCTTAGAGGAAAATGAGGAAAACTACCTCATTTACAATAGCCACATAAAAAATAAAAAACTTGGGAACAACTTAATAAAAGTGAAAGAGTTATACAAGGAAAACTACAGAACCCTAAATTAAAGAATCAAAGAAGTCCTTAGTAGATGAAAAGATCTACCTTGCTCTTGGATAGGCAGAAATAATATTATCAAAATGGCCATACTACCAAAAGCATTATACAGATTTAATGCAATTACACTCAAAATCCCAATGACCTTCCTCATATAAATAGAAAAATGCAGTCATGAAATTTATCTGGAAAAATAAGAGACACAGAATAGCTAAAAAAATCCTTAGCAGGAAAAGTGAAACAGATGTCATCACTACACTAGACCTTAAATTATACTACAGGGTAATAGTAACAAAAACAGCATAGTATTAGCACCAAAACAGACTGGTAGACCAATGGTATAGAATAGAAGACACAAAGACTAAACCACGAAATTATAATTATCTTATATTAGACAAAGGAGCCAAAAACACGCATTGGAGAAAAGATAGCCTCTTCAACAATTGGTGCTGGGAAAACTGGAAATCTATATGCAACAAAATAAAATTAAGCCCCTATCTCCCACCATGCACAAAACTCAATTCAAAGTGGAATAAAAACCTAGGAATTAAACCAGAGACTTAGCATCTAGTAGAAGAAAAAGTAGGCCCTAATCTTTATCATGTCTGATTAGGCCCCAACTTCCTTAATAAGACTCTTATACTGCAAGAATTAAAATCAAGTATCAATAAATGGGTTGGATGTGAAGTAAAAAGTTTCTTCTCAGCAAAAGAAACAATCTGTGAGGTGATTAAAGAGCCTACATATTGGGAGCAAATTTTTACCCCTCACACATTGGATAGACCACTAATCTCTAGGGTATATAAAGAACTCAAAAAGTAAAACACCAAACAAACAACAACAACAACAAAAAAAACAGTCAATAAATGGGCCAAAGAACTGAACAGACACTTCTCAGAAGATGATATACAATCAATCAACAAACATATATATTCATCATCGCTAGCAATTAGACAAATGCAAATCAAAATTACTCTAAGAGTTCATCTCACTCCAGTCAGAATGGCAGCAATTATAAATACAAACAACTATTAGTGTTGGCAAGGATGTGGAAAAAAAGTTACACTCATACTTTGCTGGTGAGACTACAAATTGGTGCAGCCAATCTGGAAAGCAGTATGGAGATTCCTTTGAAAACTGGGAATTAAACCACCATTTGACCCAGCTATCCTACTCATTGGTCTGTACCTCAAGGGCTTAAAAATAGCATACTACAGGGACACAGACACATCGCTGTTTATAGCAGCACAATTTACAATAGAAGAACTGTGGAACAAAACTAGATGCCCTTCAGAAGATTAATGCATTAAAAAATATGGCATATACACAAGTTGGAGTATTTTTCAGCAATAAAAGAGAATAAAAATCATAGTGTTTGCAGGTAAATGGATGGAGTTGGAGAAGATAATGCTAAGTGAAGTTAGTCAATCCCCAAAAAACCGAATGCTGATTGTTTTCTCTGATATAAGTAGATTGATTATAGCGGGGTAGGGAGGGGGAGCATGGGAGGAATAGATAAACTCTAGTTAGGGCAGAAGGATGAAAGGGGAAGGGAGAGGGCAGGAGTTTAGAAATGATGATGGAATTTGATGGACATCATTATCCAAAGTACATATACGAAGACATACATTATTGTGAATATACTTTGTACACAACCATAGATATTAAATATTGTACTCTATATGTGTGCTATGGGTTATAATGCATTCTGCTGTCACATATAAAAACAATTAATTAAAAACAAAAGGTTTAGAAAAAACTAATTGGGATTTTGTGAAGAAGAAGAAGAAGAAGAAGAAGAAGAAGAAGAAGAAGAAGAAGAAGAAGAAGAAGAAGAAGAAGAAGAAGGTGTTATTTTCTACAAAATGTTTAAAATGTAATGTAAAATAATTCCTGCTCAGCTTCCCAACTCACTGATATTTAGATTTTTAACTCTTAGCAAGTTTCCTTTTTTAAGACCAGAAGCAGAACAATCTTAAAGTGTTCTTCTATTTGCCATCAATTTATAAAAATGCATTTAATATATGTGAATACATATGCTATCTTAAATCATATATCACACATATATAAGTGTATAGTATGTCAAATATATTTTAATGACATAAAATATCAGGAGATTATTTTATTAGAGTTGCAAAAAAATAATGGAAGACTTTAAATCAAATAGGTACTTAAATCCAATTTTTAAATAAAAAGTAATAAAACCTAATATACATTAAACATTCTCTTAATAAGAATAGATCAATACTTCAAGATGACCTTGTTGTTCCAAACAGAATATTTGATTTTGGTTTTATATCAGTACATTAAATTTGACACTAGAAAACTTAAATAACTTTAACTGTGCTAATTATCCCAAAATAATCACCTACACAGTTTTTGACATTTACTTTCTGCAAACATTTTTTAAACTTTTTTGGACATCCTACAACTGATACATTCTTAGTTTTGACTGTTCTCTTTTTTCCCCATCTTGCACTTTAGGAAAAAAATCAAACAAAAAAAATTGTTTTCATTACAAAAATAACCCCTTTTTATTTATTTTCAAAAACCTTTCTTCAATGAAATATATCCTTGATAACTTTAACTTCTTTGTATCTTATTTAATTTGTGACCTTTTTTAACTTTGCATTTTGAAAAAATTCTTATGAAATTTCTGGATTTTTTGCCAATTGCTCCTCTTGTTTTCAATAGAATAAAATACTTTTCATTTTTATGGATTTCTCCCAACCAAAACACAACTTAAGTTTTGTACTTTTGCCTATAGAATTGCAATTTCTAATTAGATTTTTTTTTTAACTGGGAATTAAACCAGAGGCAGTTTACTGCTGATCTACATTACCAATCCTTTAAAAAAAAAAGGTTTTGAGACAGAGTGGAGTGTGCTAAATTGCCGAGGACCTCCCTAAATTTCTGAGGCTGGCCTCAAACTTTTGATCCTTCTTTCTCAGCTTCCCAAGTTACTGGTATTTTGATTTTTAACTCTTAACAAGTTTCTTTTTTAAAGATCAGAAACAGAACAATCTTAAAATGTTCTTCCATTTATTATATAAAAACACATTTGGGCTGGGGATGTGGCTCAAGCCATAGCGCGCTCGCGTGGCATGCGTGCAGCCTGGGTTCGATCCTCAGCACCACATACAAACAAAGATGTTGTGTCTGCCGAAAACTAAAAAATAAATATTAAAAAATATTTTTTCTCTCTCTCTTTAAAGAAAAACACATTTAATATATGTGAATACATATGCTGTCTTATAGAATTCAAGCAGACAAGAGTACTTGAGTTTACATTTAGTAATTGAAGATTTAATATTTTAAGTAAAAAATAAATCATGTTTCCTCTAACAAACACATTTATAAATATTTATTGATTTAAATTTGAATCTATTTTAACTGTTAACTTTAGATTACCCATGAAAGGCAAGGTATCAGACAAGCTTATTTGGCATTTTAAGCCATTTTTGTCTGACAAAGAAAAATTCTAAAAGTGATAAACATTACATTTTAAATATTTTATAGAAAATAACACATTCTTGACTGACTAGTCACCTAGAAAAAAACGTGTGGGTTAATAATTTTAAAAATATCTCTACTCCTATAATTTTTAATCATTTTAAATTGACCATTTTGTTAAAATTTTATATAGTCACTTGAATTAAAAGGCATTTAGATTCATTCATTTTTCTTTTTAATTTATGATTTATCTGTAGGCCAATTTTGGTACCATGTAGACACAACATATAATGCACAAAGTACACAAACATACTCAAAGTTATGGACAGAAAACAGATTTTATAGTTTCAATATAGATTTACCAGTTATTAGGCTTTAATCACACACACACACACACACACACACACACACACACACACACACACCTAATCCATTGATATGATTACCACAGTCTTAAAGAATCCTTAATCTTGGCCTGGGTATATAGTTCAGTTGGTAGAGTTCTTGCATCACATGAACAAGGTCCTGGATTCAATCCCCAGCACCACAAACAAACAAAAACTTAATCTTAAATCTGTACTTCCAAAAGTATCATTTAATTAAGAAAAGGTAGAAAACTTACATCTCAAAGACAGAAGTTGGTTTACTCCCTCAGCAGGGGCTAGGCAAGTGGAAGTCAAAGGTTTATAAGTTTGACTTGTTTTGCAGCTTAGGGTAATATCTTTTCCTATTTCAAGAGCTAATTAATAGTTTGATAGCCCCTTACAATATAAATTTCTTTTTCTTTTTTTTTTTTTGAGAGAGGGAGAGAGAGAGAGAGAGAGAATGAATGAATGAATCCCAGCCCAAAATATAAATTTCTATTCTAAAAGTTTGAAAAATCACCAGTGGGCTCTATATCCCCTTTATCAAGAAGCAGAAAAGAGAAATGTCTCCTGAAACAGGCAAAGGAAGAGATAAGGCAGGACCTCTTCTTTTCACTTTGTCTCCACCAGGTATTGGGCACCCATACATAGGGGATAAAAAAGTTAAAAATGCATATTAAATGCACAACAAATTTAGAAGTTTGCAAACAAAAACAGTCTGTTGCAGATGGCTTTTGCCTGACAGATGACCAATACATTGTAGAATGAAGGCCATAGTTCCATGGGAGGTCCATACAGTTGGGGATGGCTGGAACAGGTTCTACACTGAATAAATGGTTTAAGTGGCCACTTGTCCATCCATTAGGTAGATTCATGTCAACCATCATCATCATTATTCTCCTCTTAGTACCTTCTAAACAGGAAGTTGTCTTCTTTCCTTTAGTCCCAAGTGAATTTGAGAGTTATTCCTTTAATAATTGCTTAGGATACCAACATTTGAATAAGTTTACAATTTTTGAATAAGGAGCTTTTTTATTTTAAAAACAGGAGGTGGAGGAATCTCAGTCATATTCAGAAAGATCTCAGTCTTTCCACTTTTTTCTTATTTACAAAACAAGCCTCCATTTTCCAATGTATATTGTGACCAAATCATGTTACAGATAACCATTAATTTCCTTAAAAAAACCTCCTTCAAATCATTTCAAATATTTAATAAGAATGAAAGAGGGTGAGTTTACATGGATAAAAAATTAATTACCCATATTATTATATGTTTTTCTTATGAATTTTGGAAAAGAAAAACAAACCAAAATGGATTAGACTTTTAAGTGTGCCCTCCACTGTATCATTGGGGTGTTGTATCCCCATTGGGATTGGACCATTATGTCTGTCTCATAATGGGTACTGTATGAGTTGCCAACAGAATTGTCTATAATAAGTCTGTCCTGAATTGTTTGTAAATTATTGGTAGCAAGAGTTTTCTTGCCCTCACTATACAGTTTTCAAAGTTTTATATACCTATGTAGGCCTTTAAAAAAGATATTCTTTATGAAAAACATACTGAAAAGAACATCTCTAATATTTCAAGTAACCTCAGTGTGCTTAAGAACTTACAATTTTTTGTAATCGTTGTTGTTATTATTATTATTATTTAAATAGTGAGAACACAAAAACCTTGTAGACAACTTTGAGGTACTCTGGCATAGGACAATCAGGTTTTAATAGAAAAAATTTTGTTTATAGCTGATGTTTTGTCTCATCACCATGAATGATTGATACCACAATTGAGTCTCTTTCTGGTGAAGTCTGATGAAAAAAAACATGCCCTCATATTACAAGGACATGGGTCATAGGCACTGGCCATGTAGCTCAGGAGTTGCATTGTTCCTGAGCACTTTTTGCATCTCAGTGGTTTATGGGCATTTCCTGTGAGATTCATTTTATCTCTTTCTTATCCCAAACCCCTATTTCAGAATAAGTAAATAATCATGATCATTGGAGTCAACAAGTAGGTTGATGATCATATTTTTTCAGGTCAAAGAACAATTTATCTCTCATGCCATTCTTTTATCTCATTGTGTACCTGTCTTTTTGTATATTATCTCAATAAATGGTAAAATAGTTAGAAATTATTTAAACACACAATAGATATCCCCTTTACTATTCATTTACTGTCTCCCAACCTAAAGTCAAGCATCAATTACTGATGATGGTAATTATTTACCAAATTTAAAGATCTTTTTATATATCCATCTTGTCACCAGTTAACAAAAAATTATAATTAGGTTTCATTGGAGGCAGTCTGTTTTAAACCTGTTTTCTTAACCACTATACCATACATAATATGTTATCAAAATAAGGGCAGTTTTGTGATAAGACAGTGAAGATTATATTTTCACAGAGACAATCGGGTCAATGAGATGATCCCAGGTAAATCCAAATTTCTGTCCATCATAATTTCTGACCACAGAGTATAAATTAAATATAAATTATTATTCAGTTGTTTTAACAGAAAATGAAATATATGCATGGTAAAGTTTATTCTGGAAAAAACATAACCATTTCTATGAGATATCTCAGCCCCAAACAAGGCCAAACATTGGCAAGAATATTGCAAGACTGAAGTCAACCCAATGGTATCCTATTCTTTGCACAAGAAAACACTACTTTATGCTTACTTGCTCATGTCATTAAGCTACTCTTAACCTAAGTAAAACTCCCAGCATCAAGTAAAAAACATCACACCCTAATAAACTCCCAATATAAGGTAATAATAAAACCACACCCAATCACCAGTGAACTCTAATTACAGTTATAAATTTCAAATCATCCCGGCCAAGTAACGAACTCTTACGACAAATCCCTGTTTTCTTCTGTCTCTATGAATTACAAGCCTATGTGTCACCTAGACTTTAACCTCTACTGCTCTGTAAATTTTCCCTTGAACCAAACATCCATTCTTGTCAATTATCTCGCAAATATTCTTTATCTTCTCTGCCATGTCCACTCACAGATCAGCAAAGTACACTCCCATGTCTTATTTGGGACCTGGGTCTTCCTTTTGTTCACTCCTTTCTCCGGGGCTTTTTAATGTAGAGTAATTTTCCCCTCATAGTCACAACCAACCAAGGTGGACAAGTGATCATTCTTTCCCTCATCTTCCAATGTTGCTTTCTAACCATTATTTTGTCACTCTTATATAAGGATACCTCTAGTCCTTAGAGAACAGGATATCTGAAAATAGGTTCCTTTTCATTTAATAAATAAATAAGTGGCATTTCCTGCTTCTCACTGCCCATATGTCCTGATATCGCTTTATATTTGAGGTCAGTCTCACTCTCCACTAAAATAGGCCTGGGAAACCCTTGGCTTTGTATATTATTAAATAGGTTGAAAGTTCCCTAATTAATATCCCTGCATTTGGTTTTAGATCTCATGTCTTTAAACTCAAAATCATGAGTTGTACATAGCATCATTTTAGTTTATGTAAATAGCACCTGATTCTGAAATTTTAGTAATAATATGAAATGGAAACCTATTATTTTTTGGTATACTGTGGGAGGGAAAGGAGGGGACAGGGAATTAGCAAGGACAGTAGAATGTGATAGACATCATTCATTATCCAAAGTACATGTATGAAGACATAAATTGATGTCAGCATACTTTATATACAACCAGAGATAAAAAAAAAAAAATTGTGCTGTATATACGTAATAAGAAATAATTATGCATTCCGCTTTCATTTATTTTTATAAAAATTTTTAAAAAAAGAAAAAAGTTAAATATATAAAAATCACTTTATTTATTTTAAAAAAATGTTTTTTAATCTGTAAATTACTTAAGTGGCAGAGGCTGTAAAACTCACTTGGTGTACTTCAGTCTGGAACTCTACCCCTAGGTGGAGCTATGGTTTCTTGCTGAGTCAGAGATCACTTAATATCAGATTTGCCCAGGACACCAAAGAAGGAAAAACCCAGGATAAATGAACACCTGAAAATGTGGTAGTCTAAAGGTTTCTAAGCTATTAGTGTTCAATTAGAGTTATGTCACTGCTATACACAGCTGATCTTTACAAATTCATTGCTAATATATATTTTTCATATTTTATACAAAAATTTTTCAAAAAGACTGGTGATAAGAGTATCTTAGTGATTTTATATACTACTCTAGAGAAAAATCTATTTGGACAAACATGAAAACATTCTAAAAAGTTAAGTAAATGTAGAGGAAAATGGAATAAAGAACCATAGATTTAGTACTGAATCAATTTATGAGCAAACGTTGAGAGTGTGCATGTCATTTCTATTAACATTAAATTGATCTGCAATAATTTGAGTAGCTTTAATAATACATCTCTATAGCACTATTAAATCCATGTATATTTAAAATTTAATGAAGCAGAGGTTAAAATAAAATTTTGCATCTATAGTAACCACATAAAAAAAATCAGTGTATTATGAGTCAGGAAATTAGCAGTATTGGCATTACCTAAATAATTTTTAAAAGCAGATGCTTACCTCATCTGTACTGGATCAAAATCTGCAACTAGTTGAAAACAAATATTTTTCTAACTCTTCATGAATTAGTAGTTACAATCAAATTTACCAAACTCCAATTTATCACTTCTTTTCAACATATAGATTGGTTCTTTTCATGCAATGCAGAATTGCATGTCTACCTAAACATTTTTTGTTTTATTTACATTATGTATAGGCTTTTTTTGCACTGATGGAGTCTTAATTCAATGCTAGCTTCATGAAATTAGATCACATTCAAAAACATTTTAGTAGAATAAAATATGAGGGCAAAAATTTTCACTCTTATTTATTAGGTATTCCCAGGGTAGAAACCAGAAAAACTAAAAAAAAAATTGAGCTGCTGAGTTAAAGGATCCAAGAATAACATAACAGAATAATGAAATAAATAATTAAAATGTTCATAAGATTTATACAATGATTTTAGAGAGAGTCCTTTAACTGCTTCAACATAAATGCATATACATTTTACCTAATGCCTGCAAGCATCAACAGTTGGTTAATGGAAAATCCTGAGTACTATGAGTATTTTATATTAAAACAAACAAACAACAACAACAACAAAAAAACAAAAACATCAGGCACAGTGGCACAGGACTGTAATCCCTGCAGCTATTGAGGCTGAGGCAGGAGGTTCACAAATTCAAAGCCAGCCTCAGCAACTTAGAGAGGCCCTAAGTAACTCAAAGAGATGCTGTCTCAAAATAAAAAAATGAAATAAAATAAAAATGGGCTGGGGATGTGGCTCACTATTTAAGTGCCCCTGGATTCAATACCTGAAATAAATAAATAAATAAATAAATAAATAAATAAATAAATAGATTCCATAGATTTTTGTTAACAGTTTACAGAAAATGAGGGGATAATTTGTAGTAGAATGGAAAAATCTCATTTACTTCTTCATTATGTCATTGCACAGCTATTTTTAAGTTCACTGTGCCAACCACCCTGCTAGTTACAAAAGATTAAAATGAATAACTGTGAAGCCAAGCCATCCAACGTGCTTTTTTATGATAAAGGGATATACCATATTAAGATTGTATTTTAAAATGAAGAAATGGATGTCTTGGGAGTAAAGACATTGATGGTTACGATATTTTAGAAGGCACCTTAGATGTTCTCACATACATGGTCCATACTCTGAATATTTTGGTCAAGTATTATATATCATGTGTCAGTATTACTAGGAAGACTGAAATGTAACATTAGGCACTTGTTTGTTTAATCAGATGCCAATAGAATACATAATCAAAGAGAAAAATCTTTCTTTTTACATAGGAGGCAGAGCCCACAGTAAAAGATCATCTTCTCACAGGTATGAAATTGTGAATGAAGTCTAAAATTTATCTATGAATTATCATTAATTGTTCATAAGAAAATTCAGTGCAAATTTCACATGAAAACTACAAAAAAGAAAAAAAAAACACATTGTGTGAAAGTGAAAGTGTTATAAATTTGGTCTTAGAAGATGGAATTACTGATGTACCAAATACTCAGTCTTGTGAAGGCCCAAGTTCCTTTTTTCTGTGTTCAAACTGCATTTTTTTATGATGCTCAGATAATTTATGACTTATAGATGGTGGCTCAGAGTAAAGGACAAAGGAAGCTAGGGATGATCAATGTTAATTTTGCAATATTAGCATTCCTATGAAACAGAGAAATCTTCCTTTGAAGTACTGCTTGTAAGGCTTCCATATTAATATGATTGAGTTTATCTGTCAATGCATTTCATAAAATTAATATTGTAATGGCTTGTATATTTAAAACATAATCAACATCTTGTTATACTTGCAAGTATTAAATTATTCTTTTCATTAAATTTAGTGCATATCTTAAAGTGAAGTCATTGAATATATGAATAATAAAATTACAGAGTAATTTCCAACTTAAATTCATATTACAGATTTTTTCAACTGTTTTATTTTATAACCTCAATATGTTAATCATCTCAGAATGAAGTATTATTTATATTTTAGTAAAGTAATAATTCCATATGTCTCAGTGCATTGATGACATGTTAAATACATATTTGCATTTCTCTAGAGAAAATTAATAAAATAGTGGTAATTATTTAAAATTGCTTCATACTGACAAAGATTGTCTCCTTGACCAAATGCTAGTCAGGCTCCTCTTAACTTTCTTTTCAATTGTTCTTGATCCGTCAAAGTTTAAGCAAAATACTAACATGCTTTCTAATACCACAGGTTCCATCTGTTTAATGGTTCTAATCCCCATTTAAAGTGCCTGCCCCCACCCCCAAAAAAATCAACATTGCCAAGAGTATTTACTTTTCTGGTCAACACCTAAATGTACAGCTTCTGTTTCTCTGGGAAGGTAGAAGCCTAGATTCCACAAACAGCACTTCATATATCCTGTGCATTTCACATGAACCAATACACACACACACACACACACACACACACACACAATTTTTTACTTTATTAACTCCAGTGAAAACCTGCAAATCAAAGTTATTTTTTTTTCTAAATAAATGCAGGTGACAGCAATTGATGGGTTTTATGGTAGTTATACATTTAGGTTTTTTTAACGTTTTCTCTGGAGAATTATTTTAATATATAATGTTAGAATTCATTTGATATAATCAAATATACATAAAATAGAATTTGCTCCTCTTTAGTCCCCAGTACTTCCTTTTGGCATTTCTTCCAACCCCTGTTGCCCTTCCTCTACTGGTCTTCCTTCTATTTATGAATATTTTTTTCTTAATTGGCACTTTCTATTTTTTATTTGTTCTTTTTAGTGATACATGACAAGAGAATGTATTTTGACACATCATACATACATGAAGTATAATTTCCTATTTTTGTGGTTGTACATGATGTGGAGTTACACAGGTTGTGTATTCATATATGAATAGGAAAGTTATGTCCAATTCATTCTACTGTCTTTCCCATTTCCACCACTCCTCCCTTCCCCCCACTTCTCCCTGTCCAATCAACCACCCTCATTGTGAGTCAGCATCCCTATATCAGAGAGAAGATTCTGCCTTTGATTTGGGGGTTGGCTTATTTCACATAGCACGATAGACTTCACTTACATACATTTGCTGGTAAATGTCATAATTTTATTCTTTTAATGGCTGAGTAATATTCCATTGTGTATATGTAGCACAATTCCTTTGTCTATTCATCAATTTAAGGACACCTAGGTTGGTTCCATAGCTTAGCTATAGTGAACCAAGCTGCTATAAACATTGATGTTGGCCATGTCACTGTACTATGCTGAATTTCAGTTCCTTGGGTATATGCTGAGGAGTGGGATAAGCTGGGTCAAATGTTGGTTCCATTCCAAGTTTTCTGAGGAATTTCCATATTGCTTTTCATAGTGATTGCACCAATTTGCAGTCCCACAGCAATATATGAGTGTACCCCTGGGCCCAAAGTGAGCCGTAACATTGTGGTGCAAGGATGTGGCAGAGAAAAGCATCTTAGAACATGCCCCACAGGAATAAAGAGAGAACTCTGCTTACCAGAGACAAAATATAAACACCAAAGGTACACCCCAGTAACCTACTTCCTCCAGCCCCACCGTATCTGCCTACAGTTACTACCCAGTTAATCATAACAAGTGAATTAATCCACCAATTAGGTTATACCTCTCATAATTAAACTGTTTCATTTTTGAACATTTTTGCATTGTCTCACACATGAGCTTTTGAGGGGAAAACTCATGTCCAAATCAAAATAGTGGTTATGAATAAACCCATTATAAACATCATTATACATGTTATTGTGAAAATATACGCTTATATTTCTTACAAATGAATACCAAGGAGTAGAATGGTTGTGGAGGTTTCTTTAATGTGAACATTACATTATTAATTCAATATTCTTAATAGTCACAGGGACTTAAATATATGTTTAATAATGTTGAGTTCTGTTCTTTTATGTTTCTTTATGGAATTTGTCCATTTCATCTACATTGTTAACTGTAGGTATATAGAATTTTCTGTAGTTCTATTAGATTTCATTTTATCTGCAGTTTCTGTACAAATCTCTTTTTTTCCTGATTTGGTAATTTATATCTTTTTATTTCTTCATTAGTTTTATTAGTTTTTACACTTTATTAATATTTCAAAGAATAAGGGTTATTCTTTATAAATTTTCGATTTCATTGCTTTATTCTTTCCATTCATTGGTTTCCACTTTATACTTAAATTCTTACTTAGGCTGATTTTAAATTTGTTTTTCTAGGTTCTTGAGATGTAAGCTTATATTATTGATTCAATACCTTTTTTCTTTTCTAATGAAACATTTAGTGTCATAAATTTGTCTCTCAGTACTCCTTTAGCTGCATCTCACAGATCTTCATATGTTGAATTTTTATTTTCATTTAGATCAATTTTTTACAGGAGACATTATCTTTTATCAATTTATTTTTCAAAGCATGATGTTTATTTTTCAAGTATAGGGATAGTTTCCTGTTTTGTTCTATTAATTTCTAGTTTCATTACACTGTGGTCAGAATACACATTCTAAATAATTTAAACCAATTTACACTTGTGGAGGTTTTGTTTGTTTTGTCTAGGACATCATCTACCATGGAATATGATATTTAGGTATTTAAAAAGAACCTACTATTATTGTGTTGTACAGATTGTTCTAGAAATGTGTTTTAGGCCCTGTTGGCTGAGGGTGTAGATAATTTTTAAAATATTTCATATACAGAATTCTTTCATGTGCTTGCTGACTTCTTGTCTACCACATCTGAGGGAGACATACAAAACTCACTCACTGAATTGTAGATATATCCATTCTTCCTTTTCGTTCTGATTTACTTCCCATATTTTGTAGCTCCAACTTTGGTACATATACATTTAGGATTGCCCTGTCTTCTTGGTTGATGACCTTAGTAATGTATACTGGAAGAATATAATAACCTGTAAAGATCTTCCTCCATTCAATAGGAATAGAAAGAGTAGGAATTGAGGAATGGAGGCAGATCAGTAGACTAAAGTAAGGGGAAAGAGTGGGAAGGAACAGGAATAAGGAGGAACAGCAGAATAAAATTGACCAAATTATGCAATGTATACATGTGAATATACCACAGTGAATTTTATCTTTATGTATATCTATAAAGGACCAACTATTTTTTTTTAAATATACATAAATAGAAGGAAGACCAGTACAGTAGAGGAAGGAGAACAGGAAGAAGAAGGAGGAGAGGGAAACAGAAAGTACTAAGGACTGAAGTATAATGAATTATATTCCATACATATTTGATTATGTCAGAATGAACCCCAATATTGTGAATACTTACAATGCACTATTAAAAACATTTTTAAATGCATATAATAGTAAGAGACATCTGAAAAGTATATATTTTTTCTGGTAATTTTCTTTTCTCTGAAGTTTACTTCTGATATAATCAATTTTGCTTTTCTTTGACTAATACTTACATTATATATTTTCCATCACTTTTAATTATATATTTGAAATAAGTGTCCTTGTAGAGAGTATAGAATTTGGTTTTGTATTTTTTAACCTCCTCTGAAAAACTTTGTCTTTTCATTTTTATATAGGCTTTTTATATTTGATGTAATTATTATTATGTTAAAGCTTAGGTCTTATATTTAATTTTTTCTGTTTATTCTTGATTTTCTTTTTTATCCTATTTTACTACCTTCTTGTAAGTTCAAATTGTTTTTTAGATTTCTATTTTGGTTTATCTATTTTATGAATGCATCATTTTTTATAATATTGAAATGGTTGATCTACATGTTATGTTATATAATACATAAGGCACCACTACTGCTGTTTTATAAGTGAAATATTTAAAAGTTATCTCCTTTTTAGGTTTTTTTATCCTCCATTCTTTATGAGTTTTAAATTTTCTCTATATATGTTCAGAGTTACGTCAAATGATTCTAACTCTTACTTCAACTTAAAAAAACAATTAAGAAAACTCATCAGCAAAAAGAAAACCCATTGCTTATTTATATTTCCAATTACCTTGTTGTTCCATTCCTCAAAATTATCTCAGAATCTGTCCTTAATTATTTCCTTCTGTTTTGACAACTTCCTGTAGTCATTGTGTTGGGATACTTCAATTCATAATAAATTATCTTTGTTTTTCTGAATCTCAGAATATCATGATTTCCTTTTCATTCCTGAAGTATGTTTTTGCCAGATAAGGATGATAGGTTGGCAGTACTTTTAGCACTTAGGAAATTAGTGAAACTTCTTTTCGGTTTCCATGGTTTATGACGAGAAAATAACTTTCCTTCTATTTATTTATTTCTCTTGGCTACTTTCACCGTGTGTGTGTGTGTGTGTGTGTGTGTGTGTGTGTGTGTGTGTGTGTGTTTAGTTTTTAGAATTTAACTTTAATGTGCCTTCACATTTTTTTCTTTAATTTTATCCAAGAGTCTTTTTGAATTTCACCTGTAGATTTAGGTCTCCACACTAATTGGTAAGTTTATTTTTTTTCTGCAAATACAGTTTTAAGTCTTCCTTCCCCTTTGCTTTCAAGACTCTCATGGTATAAAAATTAGATCTCTTGTTATGTATAGTTCAACAGGTCTCCACAATTCTGTACACTTTCTTGTCAGCTTACTTTTTCTCTACTTTCAGATTGAATAAATAACTCATTGATCTGTTCTCTATATTACACTGTCAAACACAACTCACTGGGCTGAAAAGTGAAAATAATTTCAATAATTTGATTATCAATTCTAAAATTTTCATATTTTTTTAAATTAAGTCTACTATATCTTAGCTGAGATTTTTTAGTTCTTTAATGAGTCCCCCCACCCCATTTATGTCCAGCTTGGTCATAATGCTCATTGAAACGTTTTTTTTTTTAAATTCTTAACTCTTTTAAACTTTGTTAGATAAATAAAACACCTTTTTACCTCTTATGACTAAGAATCTATTGATTATAATCCTTCCCATACAGTTTGAGACAATCTAGATTCTTGATTGAAAAAAAAAAGTTTTCTTTGAAACACTAGGCACTTGTATGCTAAGAGCCTAGATCCTATGTAAACCTTCATTTAAGCTCACTTTACTTCACACTATTCCAACAGCACCACCTCATTATTGCCAGGGCACTGTAAAAGTCAGGTTGCACAATAGCCTCTGTTTACAAACCCAAAGCTAGGGTTTCTGTCACCTTTGGGCCAGGGTAAAAATTCTACCATCCCATGTGGTTCCCTTGACACTGTGGCCATTGAAACCTCATGATCCCTTTCTACTAGGTGTCTCTATTCGGTACCAGAGGGGAAAGGGAGGGTGATTTGTGAATCTTAGGTAGAATTTGAAGTCCAGATTCCCTACATCATGTTCACTGGCATCAAGTTAGAGGGAGACCTTTTTTATTAGACTGAAAGCATAAAGTCTCAGATCCCATTTGGCCTTCTCTGACGCCATTTCCTGAGTCTCTAAATACAGCCTCCTAAAGGTGGAATTCTGTCAATTATATTGTCTTTTCTCAAATTTTTGGCTCAAAAGAGAAGATTTTTGTGAGGGTTTTTTTTTTTTTTTTTTTTTGTGTGTGTGTGTGTGTGTGTGTGTGTCAAAATGTAATGTTCCTGAGTTGCCAGTTTGCTTAGTTTCGAATCTGAGATTCACAATTCAAATATAAAACCAGGAAACTCCCATCATGATATTCTTCAGATCCCAAGGTCCCTACTCCAACTTTTAAAGTGTCCATGTTTGTTTTAGGAATAATACCAGCATATTCAGTTGTGGTTATCCAGAAAAAATAGGGAAAGACATGCTTACTCCTATTCCCCCAAAATGGAGTTAGATTTTAATAGGCTTTTAGACTGTCACATTCAAATTCAATATAGTTTCAACCAAAATATGAGTTGATAAATAAATTATGGAGCTTCGTAGTTTGGGCTTAGTTGTATTCCCTTCCTTTCTTCTCCATTTCCTACTTACAAATTTTCTTGCAAAATGGTATATGTTTTATGTCTGGCTACCCAACCAAAAGTATTGGAAAGGCTCTCCCTCTCCTCTCTCTCTCTCTCTCTCTCTCTCTCTCTCTCTCTCTCCCTCCCTCCCTCCCTCCCTCCCTCCTTCCTTCCCTCCTTTCCCTCTCCCCTTCCTCTCTCTTCCCTGGTATTTTGGTTTAGTACAATTTTCTCTCCATAGTTTGTATTTTCCACCATAAAGCACCTCATTTTGTAATCAAAACTTCTTCTGTTAGCTAACATTCTATTTTAACCCCAAATTTACCCAGACTTCTGGGTACTTGGGACAACATTCTGTCAATGTTCCTCCAGCCTAAAGGTGATACTGATTTCATGCTAATGGTCATCTCTCTGTGGTATAAATAAATTCCTCTGACTTTCTATTTATGTAATATATTTCCTCTATTACATGAATTCTGGTTAAAATATCTAGAATGGTTTGTTTTATTCACTGGAAAGTGTCTGATATACCGTTTTCACACTATTAATTGCATATTTAGGACAAATAATGAATTACAAACTTCTTTCGCTTATTGCCTTACATTTTTGTCTTTCCCAAACTACTATGATGTATTGAGGTGAGCTGTGCAATGAATATTCGGTATACCTCTTTGATTTCTAATGACATTCTTATACATTCTTTGATTTGAGACATTTGAGGAAGAAAAAGGAACTTATCCTTTTGACAGCTCATTAGTTGTTAAATCCTTCAAAATGATAACCATCTCATAATCAATCTTATCAGGAGCAATCATTTATCTGAAGTTTACTGTTGTCATCCTTAACTTTTCACTTAACAGTTAGTGAGCAGTTTTAAGTTTACAGAAAAAAAGTGAATAACAGAATTTCCATAAAGTTAACTTTTATTAGTGTAGTAAATTTGTCACAAGTAATGAACCAATACTGACACACAATTATCGTCTGATGTTCATAGTTTACCTTAGGTTTCATTTTTTTGTTATACAAGTTCTATGTAGTATGAACTATCTTTGACAAAACTATAAGAACATGTGCCCAATATTGTAGTATCAAAATAATAGATTTACTAACTTATAATCCCACGTCCCCTATGCTCTACCTAATTATTCCTCGCTCCCTTCTATTGAGCCTCTGACAGACTTTTTGCTGTTCTCGTAGATTTTCCTTTCTCAGCATGTCATATAGCTGGAATTACACAGTTAGAAGACTGTACAAATTATTTTCCTCACTTAGGAATATCCATTCAAGATTCTTCCACATCTAACTAGGCTTGATTATGCATTTTCTTTCAATTTTATTTTTTCTTTTCCCTCACATTAATCTCAAAATATGTAATAATTATAGCTAAAAATTTAATTGATAACATGTTCTTATTTTCATAAAATAAATTCTATTCTATTATATACATGTATGCACATATTTATTTGTGTTGATATTTTTGGACTGTAAATTATTTTTTTCTTATACCTTCACCATTCTATAAGTTCTTTTTAATAAATTTGCAATTATTTCTACTTAATAAAAACCACTAGTTAAATAAAAGAGAAATGAAACAATACATAAATTATTCCTTGGAAACCTTACAAAGGTCAATGCTGAAATATCTATGAAGTGACATCTTCAATGTTATGAATCTAAATGTGACATCATTATTATATGCCCAATTGTTGTTATATATAGGTATATGTGTAGCAATAAACTATAGGTATGGGTAAAAACATGGATAGATGCATAGATAGATATAAACTCAAACTAAACTATAATCCATATGATGTCTTTCCAGAGAAGAAAACCAAATGAATAAAACAAACATAAGGTCTTGTTAACATGAATTTATATCTATCGATGCCCAGCATGTCATAAAGTGTTGTACCTTCAATACTGTACTACTTAACATATTCAGAGAAGATTCAACAATTCCTAGGCTCTTAAATTTTTCTAATTTCAACATTTTTATAAAAATGTTAACATCTTAGTCAAAAAGGAACAATATTTTCTATAACATAATAAAAGAATAATGATTGATATTATACAAGTTGACAAAACAGCTATACATATCTGGAAATATGTTCCCTATCTTAATACACATGATTTTTCTTAAGGAGAATATGAAAGTGAACTTAAAGATCTTTATGAAAAATTATTTGACCATAACCATGACACAAGGCTTCTGTTTCTTTAAGATAGATGAAACTGAAATCTATCCCTGAGTTAATGGAGAAGAGTATCTATTCTTAAACTTATTCATTAAGAGTAAACAGAATTTGTTAATACATATACATATACGCATACACATAGAACATATCTGCATATTGTGTATACACACAAATGATCTCCAAAACTCATGATTTTTTTCCATTAAAGGTAATTCCACATTCTCTGCAACATAAATTTCAATACCAACATATTAAAGTGTTGGTGTTACTTTTTATTACTGTGACTCTTTATTCATCATTCAAAGCATAATTAATTTTAATGAAATTTTAATTAACCCACAAACAGATAAAAATCCAGAATTTTAATATGAAATTTGAACTGTTGATAATATAAAGAAAACATGGAAAACTGAGATTAATCCAACCAGAAAGGTTTTGTTATGGTTAGCTCCCCATAATTAATAGCAATATATTATATTTTTGAAAAGTGCTCATAGTGGATGTTGAATGATGTTGCCACACAAATGAAAACTGTGCAAGGCAATGCTAGGTTAATAAACTATTCGATCCACAAGGCATTTATTCTTCAAAACACATGTACTTAATAAATCCATGCAATTTCATCTGCCAGATTAAATAATAATAATAATAATTTAAAAGTATTTTGAAAGTCATGATGTTATGTTTGTAACCAATAAAGAAATTGAAATAATAAATATTTTAATAGAATTAACCGGAATGTTAAATAAAATAAGTATTTGGAAATTGTAGTAATCTGTGATTAATTCATCATTATGTAATCTGAATAATTCAGGCTGATAATCTGCTACATGAATAAATTGTCAAAATCACAATACTGATAGTGTTTATTGTGGGAATGAGTTCACTTAAAATTAATTGGTCTTATAACATACATTCTCTTTAATTTATAGTATTATTTTTAATTTATACTATTGAATATGGTGGATCATTAAAGTACATAATATATTTTCAAAATTGCTTTAGTAAATAAAATCACCAGTAAATAATATCAGAGTAATTTAGGGAAGAATACTTACATTTTCTTCCATGATGCCAAATGAATTTCTGAATTGTCATCTTACTTTCATTCATTTGGTCTGTCAACTAAGGACAAACTATTTCAAAGAATCAGTAAATATTTCTGTAAATAGTAAAATTGATTCAAAGAAATTTAATTCATGCAGGTGTTCCTTAAAACTCATTAGAGAAAATGGAGGGAAATTGTAGATTATTTAAATAAAGAAAAATATTTTTTCTAGTGGAAGGATTTGTTAAAATTAAGAAACATCTTGGCATGTTTCAAATGAACAGTACATTTACAAATAAATTGAACATTTAGATTAATTCATAATTTACTCAGAATAACACCTATGTCTTGATTAGCTCTGTCTCAGAAAGTGGAATCATCTTCCTAAAACTAGCCTGATTTTCATGAATTCAGTGCATATTCATTTCAATCATTACATCTTAGCCAAATGTGGTTTATTTTAGCAATAAAAGCCATTTGTACACACATTTACAAAACACTGTTTACTTACTTAAGTACATTTTCCTGTTTACTGTCTTTAGTTTATTTATTACCTGTCATAATGATATTCTGGAACTCATGAGAATTACACATCTGTTTTTGCCTTTTTAATGCTCTTAATACATCTCCTGAATGTCAGAAGATTGAGTAAAATATGTAAAACAAACTAAAATAATTAATTTTTGTAGATATTAAATCCAATTCACATATTGATTAATTTCAATTCTCGCATCATGATAGTAACTGCTCCCTTTCTATTTGTCACAATTTATTTAAGGCTATGATCTTGAGCCCATATTTTATACATGTTTCAGGGTTTCATTCTTTTGATAATATAGCGTAAACATATTTTATAAATATTATATGTTGAGGAAATTGAGGTTTAGCAAGTTCAAGTGGAAGTGCACAGTAAATCAAAAATGCACTTCCAGGATTGATTGCGCGCGCGCTCACACACACACACACACACACACACACAAACACACAAACACACACACAAACACACACACAGAAACACACACACACACACCTGAGAGTATTCATTTTTTCCCATGTATATAGTGTACCACTCAGGATTCAGCTCAGGAAACAGAAACTGCTTCAGTTATTTCAGTAAGGAATAATTTGGCAAAAATAATTAAGTCTTAACAAAATTACTACATATAATTGAGGAGAAATAAGTGGAATTTAGTTTTGAAATTAGTGAAATTGCAAACCAGGATGAGAATGTTGCTGCTCCTATTCTCACCGCAGCCTCCACAACTACCTCACACATGCAGCTGGTGACCAGGTCCTGGAATGTGGAGACCAGCCACTGTTTATCCTCAGCCAACTTTCCTTGCCAAGTGACACTGAAACACACTGACTTCAGCCTCCTTTGAGTTCCAGCTCTAACAGGGTAAATCTCTTTGGCAGAATCAAAGTGACAATGACAACCCTACACATAAAGGAATCTGAAAAATAAAATTTTTAGCCTTTTTTTCTTAGTAAGATTTAGAACACAGAAGTAGAAGGGAATGCTGAATAAAAATGGTTGTTTCTAAGCTTTTTCTTAGATGATTTTTCATAGTCCTTGAGGACAGTGAAGGCAATTATGGAATAAATTCTGATATTCAAAAGGTCTTTGTGTAAAATTTACATTTTTGAAATAATTATTTAAAAATTAATTTTGGGAAGTTTGAATGGATATATATGTATATATATACATATATATACATATATACAAATATATTTAAGTCTATAATTATAAATATTTAGTAAATGTATATTTATCTATATTTTTCTATTTATGTAGATAGAAAATATTTATACTTATATATTACATATAGTGTAATATATATATATATATATATATATATATATATATATATATATTTATATATACTTATATTTGATTCAACTTTTTTCCAAATTCAAATTGTGTACTAAAATATGGAAAAAATTTTTAGCATCTGCCCACAAAAAAAGGCAGGCAGGCAGGCATCCAATTCTCAGTGCATCTTGGATATTTAAATTCTAGAAAATATTTATGTTTTAGAAAAAGCTGATGTTCACTTAGTTTAAGAGAGTTATAAGGGAAAATCAATTGAAATTGGAACTATTTTGCATTTATCAGAATCTGTTGCTTAGGATTCAGCAGTGTTATTATTTAATTGATTTTATTTTTTAAATACACAACAGCAGAATGCATTAGAATTCTTATTACACATATAGAGCACAATTTTTCATATCTTCGTATATAAAGTATGTTCACACAGATTTATGTCTTTATACATGTACTTTTTTGCATTACAATTCTTATTACACATATATACCACAGTTTTTCATATGTTTGTACATAATGTAGGTTGACACCCAATTCGTGTCTTTATACATCTACTTTGGATAATGATGTCCATCACATTCCACCATCCTTGCTAATCCCCTGCCTCATCCCTTTCCCTGCCTCCTCTCTTCCCTATGCAGGTCTGCTACAGTTGTCACCTGAGGATTCAACAATGATGTTCTGTTTTGAGGATGATTTATCTTTGATAACTTAATTATGTAACAAGGGGATAATTTAGAGTCCATTTAAATGATTGCTAGTAAACATGAGGAAATTCACGTTATGTGGAGAACACTTCCAAAGTTAACTAGCAAAAATAAAAATTAACTTAAAAAAACAAAAAGGAACAGCTTGAAATTAAACTTCTCAGGGCAGCTCTGGCGACTACCAGACAAAGCAACACTACAGAAAAACTACTGAGAGAGCAAAGCTGCCACACCATGCTATGTTCCAAACACTGCAGATAAAATATTTGTATTGTCATCAACATACCAAATCTTATGTAAATACTTAAAAAACAAACTATAGCAAAGCTTCACATAATTCAGTGCATAGAGAAGACTTTATAACAGAGGAAACTACAAAGTTTTAAGAAAAGGTAATGAATCTTACACTTTTTTCCTTGGTACTGGGGACTGAACCCAGGCGTACTTAACCACTAAGCCACAACCCCTGTCTTTTTAAAGATATTTTGCTTAGAGACAGGGTCTACCTGAGTTGCTAAAAACCTTGCTAAAATGCTGAGATTATCTTTGAACTCACAATCCTCCTGCCTCAGCCTCCCAAGTTGCTGGGATTACAGGCATACATTACCACGCCCAGCATTAATTTTGTACTTTGTGTCACTAAATCTACATGATTGACAATGTTTACCATTAGAAATGTTAATGGAAAGACAGCAATTATTTTTTATTTTTTACTAAACTTTTCATTAGTGCATTATAGTGATACATAAAAGAGGAATTAATTGATATATGTATTATATATAATATAACTCTTTATATATAATAATATGCATATACATATATATAAAATATAGTTTGGTTAATTGCATTCCTCTGTTCCTCCCCTTTCCCATCACTCTCCTCACACCCATCTACCCATCTACTTTCTTTATTACATTGTTCTCCTTTATCTTTTCAAGAGACCTTCCTTCCTTCCTTCCTTCCTTCCTTCTTTCCTTATTTATATCTAGATTCTGCATATGAAAGAGAACACTTAGACCCTGACCTTCTGAATCTGGTTATTTCAATCAACATGAGATTCTCAGCTCCATCCTGTTGTCAGCATATGCCAAAATTTCATTCTTCTTTTGGCTGAAAAACCTCCATTGTGTATAAATATCATACTCATCCAATCATCAATAGAAGGACATCTAGACTGGTTCCATAACTTGACTACTGTGAATTGCACTGCTATAAACATTTAATGCACATAGCTCTATAGTAAGCTGATTTTATTTGTATTTAATAATACCAAGGAATAGGAGAGGTGGATCATATGGTAGGTTTATTGCTATTCTTTTGAGTGATCTCCATATTGCTTTCCAAAGTGACTGTACTAATTTGCATTCCCACCAACAATTCATGAGTGTAGCTTTTACCCCGCATCCTCTTCAACTTTTATTGTTGTTTGTATTTTTAATGTTTGTCATTTTAACAGGAGTGAGATGAAATCTGAAGGTAGAAACAATTGTGGTGATTCTAGTATAATGAATATGTATTCAGGCACCTTCCCTGCATCCAAATAATAATGGGTTTCACTTTGAGGAGCCACCATGGCCTCAGGTGCAGTCTTGGTATATCAACCTACACCAGTTCCTCTCCTCACCAACCAGAAGGCACAGAAAGCAAATAGGCTATGAGAGGCTTTCTTCCTGAGAATTATATTCTGAACAAGGTCTTAAAACATATAACTCTAATTTAACCCTTTGAAAATACCATTAAAATATTACTTGTACCAGCTTCCAGCTTGTGTCTAAGTTTGGCCCAAAATCCTCTTATGAATATCTGAATAGCATAAAAAAATCAGAAATCACTACACTTGGAAGTTTTAAACATTTACTACTGGTATATTTCAAACTCTGAATATAAAATAAAATATTAACTTTGAGTGTTTTTCAAATCACTGTGTGAATGAACTTAAGCACTTGAAACACAATTTATGAAAAAACATAATTAACTACTATGTATAGATAAAAGAAGGGGTAGACCCACCAGCAATGTATGAGTGTGCCTTTTCCTCCACATCCTCGCCAACACTTATTGTTGTTTGTGTTCTTAATAGCTGTTATTCTGACAGGATGAGCTGAAATCTTAGAGTAGTTTTGATTTGCATTTCTCTAATTAGTAGAGATGCTGAAAAATTTTTCATGTTTGTTAATTGATTGTATATCCTATTCTGAGAAGTGTCTGTTCCTTGGCACATTTGTTGATTGGGTTATTTGTTTTTGTTGTTGTTGGTGGTGGTGGTGGGTTTTTTTCTGTTTTGTTTTGTTTTTTGGTATCAAGGTTTTTGAGTGCTTTATATACCCTAGAGATTAGTGCTCTATCTGATGTGCTTGTGCTTGTGGTAAAGATTTGCTCCCATTCTGTAGGCTCTATTTTCACCTCACTGATTTTTTTTCTTTTGCTGAGAAGAAGCTTTTTCGTTTGAATCCATCCCACTTGTTGATTCTTGGTTCTAATTCTTGTGCTACAGAAGTCTTATTAAGGAAGCTGAGTCCTAATTCGACATGATGGAGATTAGGGCCTACTTTTTTTTCTATTCGGCACATGTTATGGAAAGCAATATGGAGATTCCTTGGTAAACTGGGAATGGAACCACCATTTGACCCAGGTATCCCACTCCTCAGTCTATACCCAGAGGATTTGAAAACAGCATACTATAGGGACACAGCCACATCAACGTTTATAGTGGCACAATTCACAATAGCTACATTGTGAAACCAAACCAGATGCCCTTCAGTAGATGAGTGGATAGGAAAACTTTGGTATAGATACACAATGGAATATTATTCAAAATTAAAAAATAATAAAATCATGGCATTTGCAGGTAAATGAATGGAGTTAGAGAATAAAATGCTAAATGAAGCAATCCAATTCCCAAAAACCAAAGGCCAAATGTTTTCTCTGACATAAGGATGCTGATCCATGATGGGATTTGGTGGTGAGAGCTTGGGAGGAATGGAGGAACTCTAGATAGGACAAAGGGGAGGGAAGGGAAGGGAGGGGGTATGGGAGTAGGAAAGACACTAGAATGAGTTAGACATCATTACCCTAAGTGCATGTATGAAGACACAAATGGTGTGAAATACTTTCTGTACAACCAGTGACTTGAAAAATTGTGCTCTATATTTGTAATATGAAATGAATTGCATTCTGCCATCATATATAACAAATCATAATAAATAAATACTTTAGTTAAAAATAGAGGGCGTAGAAAAATTCTTAAATGTTCACTAATTTTCTTGATTTGTATTACAGGCAGCATTTAAAACAATTATTCTACTCACCTGGTATTTGCTAATACTTAGTTTAAATCATTGTATTACAATCCAGTGATTTACAACATAGCCTTTGACATAAATATCTGTGATCAATTCTTACTTCCCTTTTTTAGCAGTGTAGACTTCTAAGAGATATAATTTTATAGTTCTCAGTTTTCTGCTGTGAATGTCAATTAACTAGAAAGATATGAAAATGACTCTGAGAACCAAACGACTTAGGTGTATATATTAAGTGTTTAGTATATTTGAATTTTGGGGAATTTTAAAATCTGGAAAAAAAAGTTTTTATCATTATGGAGATTATTGTTGCTATTATTTGAAAAAAAAAAGTTTCAGTTATTCGTTATAATCTTTTGTAAAGGACTATAGCTTTTACTAAAAGGCTACAAAGATAATATAGGTTTGGTGACATGATACAACTATTGCTTCACTAGGAAGGTACTGAAATTGATACAATAAACTAATCTGAGCATGAACTGAGAGTAACACTACCTATTTGGCCAAATCCAATTCATAAGTTCAAAGAAGACCAAAGGCTGTGATAAAAATCTAGGAAAATTAAAATACTTTCTTACTGACTCAACATCATTACTCATTATTGACTTCTTCAAGTGTTCTATTTCTTCATGTTTTAATCTTAGTAGGTGCATGTGTCAATAAATTTGTCAATTTCTCCTGAAGTTGTGAAACTTCTAGAAGAAACTACTACTACTTCAAGACATTGGAGTAGCCAAGAATTTTTGAAAAAAACCTCAAAAGCACAGCAAACAAAATAGAAAATAGAAATTATATCAAATAATAGAAAATATGAAATTATATCAAACTAAAAAGATGCTGTTCGGTAAAGCAAACAATCATCAGAATGAAGAGACCACCTATAGAATGGGATAAATCATTTGCAAATTACAAATCAGAAAAGGAATTAACATCCAAAATATTAAAGAAAGTCCAAAACTCAATAGCTAAGTAGCAACAAAAATGTTCAAATCACCCAATTAAAAAAAAAAGAAGCAATAGGCATAATATATAGGCAGTTTTCAAAAGACATACAAATGGCCCAAGTGTATAAAAAGTGATCAACTTGACTGATCATCAAGGAAATGCAGAGGGAAGCCATAAAGAGATGTCAACTGACTCTACAATGGAATAGCTATTATCACAAGGATAAAGTATACCAAATGCAGATGAGGATTTAGAAAAATAAAACCTTGCACATCATTGGTAGGAATGAAAAGTCGTACTGCCATTATGAAAAACAGTATAATGGTTCCTCAATAAATTTGAAATAGAACTACTATATAACAGCAATCCATGTTCATTTTTGCAGTATTCACAATGGTCAAGAAATGGAAACAATCCATTTCATCTACTGATCATAGACAAAGAGTATGTGGTCCATATCACAAGCAAATATTGTTGATAACTAGAATGAAATCCTGTCATTTGTTACAACATGGAAATCATTTTGATTGTGAAGTGAGACAGGCACAGAGGAACAAATTCATGCAAGGAGTATGGAGATGCTGATTTCACAGAGGGTGGAAATGGAGTGGAGGTGGTCAAAGCTGGGGAGAGTAAGGAGATATATCAGATCAATGAGCACTAAGCTATGGTAATAAGACATTCTGATATACTTTCACACAACAGGAAGACAATAGATGGTAGTATTATCTTGTACATTTCTAAAAGCTAGAAGAAAGAACTTTGGCTGTTTTTAACCACAGTGAGATGATATGTCTGAAGAAAAAGGGATTTGAACTGATTTAAACATTGCATGGTGTGTACACATATGGAAATATCACATCATATTCCACAGATATGCCTTATGTTTCTATTATTCATTTTTAAATAATTAAATTGATTTTAAAGGGTAAACATGAAAAAGTCTGTGTATATAATATTTACTTATTAATACCTTAACAAAGCCAGACCAAGTGGCACATGTCTGTAATCCCAGCAGCTGAGTAGGCTGAGGCAGGAGGATCTTGAGTTCAAAGCAAGCTTTAACAATTTAGTGAAGTCTTAAACAACTCAGTGAAACCATGTCTCTAAATAAATATAAAGAAATGGCTGGGAATGTAGCTCACTAGTTAAACATCATTGGGTTCAATCCCTGGTATCAAAAAAAAGTACCTTAATAAAAGCAGTCTATAATAGTAACTATTAGTATAATATAGTATAGTATAGTTTACTAACTAATAGATTTCAAGAATTTCTCCCTTAGGCCTTATTCTTACCTTAGATTTTATTTGAAAGTTATTATTCTGTCTTTATAGTGTGTTCTGGCTTCATTACCAGCTATATAAAATATTAGTATGAAATACACATACACACACACACACACACACACACTTTTTTAATTTATTGTTTGCCTCTCCTATTGAAAGTTCTGTGATGGAAGAAAACTTGTCTGTCATTTATATTTTTGTATGTGTAAGACCAGACCTGAATAACATATAGTGATCACTTGAAAATATTTAGTTAGTGAATGAATAATGAACATTGTTCAATTATTTATTAATTTGGAAACCAATTTATGAGATTTTAATTTTTTAAATTTATCCATTAAGATAAATATATTAAACATTAATATTAATACTTTATTAAATAGTGTTTTAATTAAACAATCAATAAAATATATATTATACATAAGAACAATTAATAAAGTTAATTGATATTTTTAAGTATAAGCAAGTAAATCATTAAAATTAAGTTGAAATAAATCTATTAAAGACTCTATTTTTGTTCATCTTGTTTTTACTATTTCAAAAAAGAAAAATAGTGACATTTCTACTTCATATATTAAATTCAGCCTCCCTAATCAAGACAATGCCATCTTCCCCCTAGTTCAGTTAATGTCAATTGATACAGCTAAGAAGCTTAGAATATTTTTTATCATTTAAAAAAAATATAAGACACAGAGACTAACCCACATAACTATAGTTATCTTATATCAGACAAAGGCACCAAAAACATGCATTGGAGAAAAGATAGCCTCTTCAACAAATGATGCTGGTAAAACTGAAAATCCACATGTAACAAAATGAAATTAAAACTCTCTTACCATGCACAAAACTCAACCCAAAGTGGATCAAGGAACTAGGAATTAAACCAGAGACCTTGCACCTAATGGAAGAAAAAGTAGTCCTAAATCTCCATCATGTCAGATGAGGCCTCAACTTCATTAATACGACTCCTATAGCACTAAAATTAAAATCAAGATACTCAATAAATGGGATAGATTCCAACTAAAAACCTTCTTCTCAGCAAAAGAAACTATCAGTGAGGTGAATAGAAAGCCTACAGAATGGGAGCAAATCTTTATCCCAAGCACAAGCACATCAGAAAGAGCACTAATCTCTTGGTATATATAAAGCACTCAAAAAGCTAAACACCAAAAACACAAATAACCCAATCAATAAATGTGCCAAGGACACGAACAGACCCTTCTCAGAAGATGATATTCAATCAATCAACAAATATATGAAAACATGTTCATCATCTCTAGTAATTAAACAAATGCAAATCAAAACTACTGTAAGATTTCATCTCACTCCAGTCAGAATGGCAGCTATTATGAGAGCAAACAACAATAAGTGTTGGAGAGAATGTGGGGAAAACAGCACACTCATACATTGCTGGTGGGACTGCAAATTGGTGCAGCCAATATGAAAAGCAGTATGGAGATTCCTTGGAAAACTGGGAATGGAACCACCATTTGACCCAGCTATTCCTCTCCTCTGTCTATATCTAAAAGGACTTAAAAACAGCATACTACAGGGACACAGCTATATCAATGTTTATAACAGCACAATTCACAATAGCTAAACTGTGGAACCAAACTAGATGCCCTTTAGTAGATGAATGGATAAAAAAATGTGGCATATATACACAGTGAAATATTACTCAGCAATAAAACAGAATAAAATCATGGCATTTGCAGATAAATGGATGGCTTTGGAGAAGATAATGCTAAGTGAAGTTAGCCAATCCCAAAACACCAAATGCTGAATGCTTTCTCTGATATAAGGTGACTGTCTTATAGTCAGGAAGGGAGTGGGAGCATGAGATGAAAAGATGAACTCTAAATAGGACAGAGGGGTGGGAGGGAAAGGGAGGGAGTAGAAGTTAGCAAGGATGGTGGAATGTGATGGAAATCATTATCCAAAGTACATGTAGGGGGGCTGGGGATGTGGCTCAAGCCGTAGCGCGCTCGCCTGGCATGCGTGCGCCCGGGTTCGATCCTCAGCACCACATACCAACAAAGATGTTGTGTCTGCCGAGAACTAAAAAAAATAAAATATTAAAAATTCTCTCTCTCTCTCTCTCTCTCTCTCTCTCTCTTAAAAATAAAACAAAAATAAAAAAAAAATAATTGCTTAAGATAATCTTCTATGCTTCTCTGCTCTTTCTTTAAAAAAAAAAAACAAAGTACATGTAGGAAGTCATGAATTGGTATAAACATACTTTATATACAACCAGAGATATGAAAAATTGTGCTCTATGTGTGTAATAAGAAATGTAATGAATTCTTCTGTCATTTATTTTTTTAAAAAATTAATAATAATTTTTAAAAAACTAAGATATCATCTCACTCCAGTCAGAATGGCAGGTATTAAGAATACAAACAACAATAAATGTTGGCAAGGATGTGGGGAAAACAGAACACTCATACACTCCTGGTGGGACTGCAAACTGGTGCAGCCAATCTGGAAAGCAGTATGGAGATTCCTTGGAAAACTTGAAATGGAACCACCATTTGACTCAGCTAATACACTTTTGGTCTGTACTCAAAGTACTTAAAAACAGCATACTACAGGGATCAAGCCATATTAATGTTTATAGCAGCACAATTCACAACAGCTAAATTGTGGGACCCACCCAGATCCCCTTCAGTAGATGAATGGATAGGGAAACTTTGGTATACATACACAATGTAATACACTCAGCATTAAAAGAGAATAAACTCATGGCATTTGCAGCTAAATGGATGGAGTTGGAGAATAAAATGCCAAGTGAAGTAAGCCAATCCCCCCAAACCAAAGACCTAATATTTTCTTTGATATGAGGATGCTGACTCATAATGGCATGAAGGGGGAGCATGAGAGGAAAGGAGGAACTTTAGATAGAGCAAAGGGGAGGGAGTGGAAGGGAGGGGGAAATGGGATAGGAATGATTGTAGAATGAGATAGATATCATTCATTATCCTAAATACATGTTTGAAGACACGAATGGTGTGAAAATACTTTGTGTACAATCAGTGACTTGAAAAGTTGTGCTCTATATATATAATATGAAATTAATTGCATTGTGCCACTATGTATAACAAAGTAGAATAAAATAAATAATTAATTTTTAAAAAATAAAAAAGAATATTTAAGTGACAAATGTAAATTATGTATATTCAGGATATATAGTATAATGGTATAATGTATGCATACTTTTATAATGATTACCACACCTTTACTATTTGTAAGAATAAGACACCATTACTATTTGTAAGAATGAGGCAGGATACTTAAAATCTGCTCACTTAATCAAAGTTGAAGTAAAAAATTATAGTAACTCTGAATACCACATATATGTTAGTTCACCTGAACTTGTTCATGTTACCACTGAAACTGTGTACCCTTCAAACAAAATTCCCCCATCTCCCAACTCCCTGACCACAGAGCCACTGTTCTGACTTCTGCTTCTTTGGGTTCAACCTTTTGGATTCCACATGCGAGTAGGAGAATTCAGTGTTGTCTTGCTGTTTCTGGTTTATTTCAAATGACATGATTTTCTGTAGATTCATCAATGTGGAGTAACTCTTGCTCATCAATTTCTCTCAATCCTATAATCATGCCATCAGCAAACTTTTTAAGCCTACCTTCAGAATCTGAAATCTGACTTCACAAGACTAATTTCTATTCAAATCTGGGAAGGTCTCAAGCCATCTTCATACTATCTTTCCTTTATCATTGAGATAGCTTCAAAAATCTTAACTGCTTCCAGGTTTGCTCTCTTCTCAATAAAACCCATTTTCAATGAGTAAGTAGTTTTTTGCCTGAAAGTAAAAGATAAAAGTCCCATCAGGAATCTCTGATCTGCCTGACAGACACTTTTTAGCTCTTTGTGCAATTTCCTTTCATCTCTCCCTTCCTCTGGCCACACTTGTCATCCTTGGTTGTTGTAAACATTCCATGCTTATTCCTACTTCATGGTACTTATAATTTTGTCTGGCTGGTTTGCTCCTGGCCTCTTTTTGGTGTCCTAAATTACTACCTGATCAACATGTCTCCTTTAGTGATTCAGTACAAATTCTTATGGTATACCTAAATCCATGTCTTTCCCAGGTCCCTTCTATTCATAAAATTTATCACCATGCATCATTCAAGATGAGTTGATTAATTAATCATTCCCTTGATGGTTTTTTTTTTTTCTTCTGGCTATGTTCAGATTTCCTTCCATTTTAAGTTCTATAAAAATTGACATTTTTATTGGCTTTATTCACTGACTCATTGCTAGTACCTGGAAAGGTGCCTTGCCTATAGTTAAGTATTTGTTGAAAGAATAAACAATTAATTATTTGATTATTTCTAAAACCCAAAACTGTTTATAGTCTACTTTAAGTAAGATGGTATATTCTGAATTGTGTGTGTGTGTATATATATATATATATATATATATATATATATATATATATACACATATGTGTGTGTGTATATATATAGTGTGTGTATACATTTATGCATATATATGATTTATTGTATCTGCAAATTACACACACACACACACACACACACAGAGAAACGTGTTCTTTCAGTTTTCTGATTTCATGTCATTCTAGGATTATTTGCAGAAATAGTTCCTAAATTAATCTAAATTTAATTTTGTGGTCGTTCATCCACTGCCATGTAATCATCCATATTTATGATCAGAACTTTGTGGGCAAAATACATGCCTCTTAGTATCATTTTTCCTAAACATGTTTTCAGAGTACTCAAAAATAAGGTTTTTTTTTTTTTGTAATATGAAGAGTTTTAAAATGGATGACTCATTTAACTCAGAACTTGTTTGGAAAATGGCCAGTGTGAATAATTTTTCAATTTAAAAATGTTCCTATTCTTGTATTCTATCAAAATTGAATCATTTTCTCAAAGATATTTGCAGAAGAGTTATGAATATTTTACATATAAATAAAACAGATACTTTGTTTTCAAAAACATACAGTTATATTTATAATTGCATTTTCAATTTGCTCAAAAGAAAGAAGATTCCATGGAGGAAAAGCTGTTGATATAAAAAGGAGATTGTCTTCATACATAAAGCGAAAGCTAAAACTCTCAGATTATCCTAAATCCACAGACCATTTAGCTTGCTTATACAATAAAATTCAAAATTTAAAACCAAATATTTAAAAAATAATCAGATACCTGCAATTTTTGTTTGTTTGCTTGTTTTTCTTGGTATCAGATTGAATCCAGGGAAACTTTACCTCTGAGCTACATGTCAGCCCTTATTATTTCTTTTATTTTAAGGCAAGGTCTCTCCAAGTATCTGAGGCTGGCCTCTACCTTACAATCCCCCTGCTTCAACCTCCAAAGTGGCTGCAATTACAGGGATGAATTACCACACCCCACTAATTTCTCTCTCTAAATTTTTCAGCTCTTAATAGTTTTCGACACTTGGGGGTTAGCAATGATGGTGGAATGTGATGGACATCATTATTCAAAGTACATGAATGAAGACACAAATTGGTATGAACATACTTTTTATATAACCAGAGACATGAAAAAGTGTGCTATATATGTGTAATATGAATTGTAATGCATGCCATTGTCATTTATTTAAGAACAAAAATAGTTTCCTACCATTAGGAAGCATAAATATACTTTACCATTCCAGTTTTCCCTCAAACAAAACATGAGATTAGCTATAAAACTTTGAGCTAAATGAAGAATACATAGATAATTTGTTATATCCACACATACGTGTATGTATATATACACAATTTATAAAATCTAGTTCAAAATTAAATTAGCTACTTTACCTGATTTCCTCTTAGGCAAGTAATCCTAGTGATCACTATTCTTTTCTATATTAACTGACAATTTAATATGCCATACTAAAATGATTGTATATGAATTAAATTAAAGCATAGAAGCAGTGTAGAGTTTCTGGAACATGCATGAAACTCATCTATAAAAGTAAAGGCATTTTTCTCCTTTTATCTTTTGGCAATTCCCAAGCTTTATGTCTAAAATAGTATTTAGAGTGACATCTATCTATAATGGGTGTACTGAGGCTATGCTTCCCTTCCTGCTGTAAGTAAAACCAAAAAAGGAACAACAATGTGAAGCAATGTTTATAAATTTTGCACAATAGATAGCAAAATGCTTAATCACTGGGTTAAGGGGAACATTGAGGTACTTTCAGACCATGATGCAAAGAAGGCATTCTCAAGCAAAGTTGACAAATTTTATTGAATTGAGAAGAAAGTTATTAATATTTAAAAAGGATGCACTAGCTAGAAATTTAAGAGTTGATAATAGTGGAATTTCACATAGAAAACTTCAGGACTTTGCATGTGAATACACTTTGATGCTGAAACTTGTATGTAGTTATAAGCAAGCACTTTACAAGGAAAAACAAAACCACCATGAACCTATAAATGATTTTGCTGGAACACACACAGAACAACCGTCATATTCCAGCCATTTAGAGTGAAATTATATGTCTTTTTTTTTAAAGAGAGAGTGAGAGAGGAGAGAGAGAGAGAGAATTTTTAATATTTATTTTTTAGTTCTCGGCGGACACAACATCTTTGCTGACATGTGGTGCTGAGGATCGAACCTGGGCCGCACGCATGCCAGGCGAACGTGCTACCACTTGAGCCACATCCCCAGCCCATATGTCTTTTTTTTAAGAGAGAGAATTTTTTTTAATATTTATTTTTCAGTTTTCGGTGGACACAACATCTCTATTTTAATGTGGTGCTGAGGATCGAACCCAGCACCCTGCGTTACCACTTGAGCCACATCCCCAGCCCCTAGATTATCTTTTGGTAGAGAAACTTTTTAGTGCTAAACTAGCCTAACATAAAATTTGCTCTAAAACTACCCAAAGATGAAAACAGATTACTTACAAAAGGGTCAATGAGTGAAGAGGAGACTGACTTCTAGGAAACAATACTGAGCATTCCTTGAGAGGGGAAAAAAATGGGACAACAAAGCTAATAGGAGGCCAGAGAGAGGAAATCAAGGACAGAGGAACAATTTATGTTTAGGTGTGTTCTGAGGTGAATTTTTGCAGTCTTCATCTGTGGTCTGAGGAATATATTAAATATGCCTTGGGATTATCCACCAGAGGAACAGAAAAAAGAGGAATGTGTTTATGGGTACCTCCTTCCACTCCACCCCACTGATCAATGATTACTCTTGAGGAGAGTAACCTCCTCTCACTCTAGTTTACACATGATAGTAGTATCCAGCAGCTGTCCAAGGATATTACCATGGCCAGAGGATATTACACACTAGGACAGAATGCATAGCATTGTTGCCACTAGGGAGACTGGAGAGAAGCCATGTGGTTACACCTGTGTGAAATTAATTGCTTCAACAATGGTTGGAATACAAGGTCACTCAAGAGGTTGGTGAAGGGCAAGCATATGGTATGTTCAGTATGGACAGGTCAATGTGGCAAAACCATATTGGAAAGGGTGGCTTATTTTTAATAAAACTATGAACTAGCTCACTGTTGTTGTTGCTTTTTTTCAGCACTGAAATATAACAGTTTTGTAGTCTGCACACTCTACAATTCTCCTTGATGATTTTTGAACAGGGCTAATTTTAGATCTTTCTGATTATCTATTTCTCTGTAAGTGGTTGAAGTGATGGAACACATGATTTTTCCCATCCTATTTCGATTCTCTGAGTTGCAAGAGACTAATGATTTCTTATTCTAGTTAAAGCATCCTTGATTGTGTAAGAGCCTATATACGTACAAGAACCCAGACACATTGTGAGACAGGCACCTTTAATTTTTTCAAATTTCATTTTATTGGCTTTTCTGATAAAGGGAAGGAGTGGAGCATTGAAATGTAAGTATTCCATTCAGCCCACACCCAAGAGTAACCATGAGCTAGAAGATGGGAATTTGCTGTTTCCTTGGTCATACTCTTTTAGTAAAAACATTATGTAAAGTCATGGGGATACAAATGTTTAAAGAAGCATATTTTTCATGCAAAATTTCTTTCAAAAGCAAGACAGCCACTTCATCTAGCACTCAATGAAAGAAACATAAATTGGCTCCAAGCTAGAAGGAATAAAAAGATATTTCCGTGTGTGCAGTGTCATTCTCCTAGAGGATTTTCAGGAGAAGAAATTATATTCCATTTTGTCTCATACACTAGGAGCGCACATTCTATGTCAAATGTGATGCAATTGACAAGACAGACCGACAGGATGAACGTCCACTGTAGCACCCAGTTCTCTCCTCTTCTGTTAGTTTTTCTTTTCATTACGGTTGGTCTTTCCTTCCCTTGATGCTTCTTCTTTCCTACAACTTTGGTTTACTTATAACTTGGGCATATCATGAACCTGTCATGGATCAAACTGGTTCATGGCAATCTTTGATCATCCTTCCTTCTTTGAATTGCCTAATTTTCTGGTTCCTTTGTTTATTTGAGTTGGAATGCTAGAGAATCTATTCAACTCAGTCCTTGGTTTTTTTCTAGATTACAGCACTGCAACTATATCTTCCCAACCTGAATATTTTCTTTGGGGGACCATTGTCCTGGAATCCCATCATCCTTAAGAAAGGGGCAGGGACACAGGATTTGCTGAGGGCTTTGCAAACAACAGGCAAGGGCCAAACAGGGGTGAGGCAGTTCTACACAGAAAGGGGCTGTCCTTTTGGCAAACAAATGAGAATTACTGATTAGCAGAGGGTTCTCCAGTTTGTACATAAAAGTTAGCTAATAGCCCACATATCATTCAGATAAAACCACACCTGGAATTGAAACACCATGAGAATAATTTTATATCAAATGCTTTTTGCATTTGTATTCTTCTCTGCTTGTCTTTGAACTTTTTCAATCACAATTAAAAACTTTCCCAATTACTATAAAAAATACACGATGTTTATTGTTTGACATTCTCACTTTCTCTTAATTATCAAATACAATATTGAATAAACAAACAATAACAAAACTCTGGTTCTAAACTTCCTTAGTTCCAATGCAAAAAAAAAAAAATATCTAAAGGTTATAGGTGTTACAACTAAAGTTTCTTCTGACATTTTAGGGATTGCAACTTAGGCTGAAGAGGAAAAGTGCTTAGCCTTAATCCAGGGCAGGAAGGAAATGTTAGTGGTGACATAGCCACCTACCTGAAATTGAAACTCAATCATTCTGGATGATATTTAACTGAATGCATTTATTCTACTAGAACAAATTTGAAGTCCCCTCTTTTTACAGTGTTGTTCTAAAACAGTGAGAGAATATTATATATTATTACATGTTAGCCAATTTCTTGAGGAATTTGAGAATACTTAATATACACTCTGTATAAAAGGAAAAAGGGATAAATTAGATGTTATAGTATATGAACTAAGGAGATACAATTTATCAACCTATAATTTCTATGATTGTTTTTACTCTTTAGGCTTGACTGAGCCTGTTTTGATAGAATATAGAATACATACTGTATTAAGTTGGATAACTTTGGTATTTGTTTAAATTCTTTCACTCTGTTAAGTGCTTCAGGATATACCTCTTCCTCAGAGACAGGTTGTCTCCTTATGTCCTCAAGTGATAGCAGCATATTCACCTATTTTAAAATATATATTAACTAAAGTTTACATAATTTTAGTGCATGTTACTGTACCATATAGACTATATTTAAAGTTTCTAAATGTCGATATAAAGTTTAATGATGAAAATTGAACCATTGAGACAAAATGCATTCTTCTAATTATACTTTCATCTTTAAAAAATGAATTGGGAGAGAAAAATCTATTCATGTTTTAATAAGATAAATGAGTGAGGAAATAACTTCAAAGAGGAAGGAAGGGAAGAAATGTATAAATAATTACATTACAAAGGATTATATGCTAATGTCACAACAAAGGTTGCAATGGCATGATTTTTTAATATATATATATATATATATATATATATATATATATATATATATATATATATTAGTTTTACATGGACACAATATCTTTATTTTACATTTATGGGGTGCTGAGGATCGAACCCAGTGCCTCATGCATGCTAGGCAAACACTCTACCACTGAGCCAAAACCCCAGCCAGCAATGGAATGATTTTTGAGTTGCATATGAAATTCCCTGAAGGTTGATCAAGAAAGCTCCATGAGGAAATATACATTTGGGGTGCTCCTCTAGGAAGAGGTAAGAAATCAAGGGGTATTGGGAAGAAGAAAGAGAGCTCTAGGGAAGGGAAATGGTACATCGAAGGGTGCAGCATGCATAAACTGGAGAAATTTTATGATAAGCATTGAGTTGATAAAGGAATGTTCTGGACAAGAGGGCTGAAAAGAAAGAATGAATTAGGGTATTATTATGTTGAATGCCATAATGTAGTCATTTTTTTTTTCAATGGTTGGGGCATGTATAGGTTGCCAAATGCATCAGCAGTTAACCAACTGAAAAAGGACATGCAGAGCTTCTTTAGACCCCAAGTTTTCATAATATGATTCAGCTACTTATTCATTTATGTCCTAAGAACAAATAAAATTTCACTCTGTACAGCTGAAATTGCCTTTGAGAGGTGTAATACAGCCCCAAAGATGAAACAGCTGAACTATTTATTCTCAACTGCCATATCTTTTGTATATTCATTTTCCCCTCTCAAATTAACTGGAGAAGAAGTTTTGCCTTGTTATTTGAAACACTGACTCTGCAGGGGAAAACCACACTTCAACCCTTATTATGTTAGGCTCATTTGAAAGGAACACCCCAGTCATCTGGGAGATTCTTGTATTTTCAGATCTTGACCAAGGGGTAGCAGGGAAAGAGGGGGCTGCTCTTTGGGCAATCCGATCATCTGTACCTGGAGGGTGCTCAGACAGAGATGTCTGCTGTTTGATTCTTGTAGAAAAATTTTAACTACCATTAGCTATGTGTTATGGCATCATTAACAGGCCGCTATCATTAGTTGTCTGGGTTTACTGATGGAGAAGTGTAGATGAAAAGATGCAAAGAATATTAGAAGTGTCGATAAAAGAATTTTTAGCACATTCAGACTTGCATATTGGAAGTTTATGAGACCAGAGGGGTTTTGAATACTATGCAGTATAATCAATGTAAATCAGCTGAAGGGACATTTTGCAAGCCAAATACAGTGTACAGAACTTGGGACTCAAGAAGGTAATCCATAAATATTCATTGCTACTGCGGCTGCTTCTGCTGAGGGTCAGAAAATGGTTTAAAACTCACATTTTAATACGTGTTTTTATTATTGGATTTTTTTTTCTAGATCTGGATAGTTCCAGCCATTGCTTTTAAGTTCACACGTAAAAGCAAAATATGTTATTTTCTCTGGGCCTCAGTAAAGTGAAAGTTTTGGGCAGGGATCAGAAAATGACATCCCAAGAGCTAAACCTGGCCTTTTGTCAATCTTTGTGAAGAAGGTTTTTTATTAAATACAGTCATACCTAGTTATTTATGTTTTGTATGTGGCCATTTTTCAGCTACCACAGCAGAGCTACAGAGTTGGAACAGAGACTGAGTGGCCCACAAAGCCAAAAATATTTACTCTTTAGTTCTTGTAGAAACAATTTTCTGAAATTTGGACTGGAAGATCTTTATTTTTTTATTTTTATTTTAAGAGAGAGTGAGAGAGGGGAGAGGGAGAGGGAGAGAGAGAGAGAGAGAGAGAGAGAGAGAGAGAGAGAGAGAGAGAGAGAGAATTTTTAATATTTATTTTTTAGTTCTCGGCGGACACAACATCTTTGTTGGTATGTGGTGCTGAAGATCGAACCTGGGCCGCACACATGCCAGGCGAGCGCGCTACCGCTTGAGCCACATCCCCAGCCCTGGAAGATCTTTAATATGACTCCTGTGTTCCTGAGACAGACTGGGTTAAAGGGCTTGTGAGTGCACAAAGCTGTATTCTCTTCTTCTGAAGCAAAATGGAGTCCAAATAAACCTCCTGTGTCTTATGCTGTTACTGCACAATTATTACTGAATTCAGTTTGTTTAATGCAGACTTCATTAAATTGAAATCTATTATAACCCAGAGAGTTTGGATTTAAATACACTATCACTGCTTTTTTTTTTCCTTAAAGAATTTATTGAAGAAGTACATAGTTACAAAATGTATAGAAACACATTTACCTTAGAAACTGAAACCTCTTAAAATACACCTTGTTTATTACAGATCCAAAAGAAATTCTCATATGAAAATTGTAGTTTGCCATCTGAATTGGATGGAGATTTGATGATCTATGTTTTGGATTCAAAAGAATTTGGTCTTAATTCCAACTCTGTAACTTGTAATCTGGAATTTAGAACTTTATAGCCTCCAAATTGTTTAACCCCATTCCCATCATGTATGGGAACTATGTAGATTTGTATCAGCCTGGGTAGCATGTGAATAGCATGAATAGCAGTCAGTAGAATATGGCAGATTTCATTTAGCAATGTGTCCTCAAGATTCATCTACGTTTTTACAAATGACAAAGTTTCCTTTTTTTTTTAATGGGTGTTATCTACTAATTTCATTGTGGCAATCATTACAATACGTGTATATATCAAATCATCATGTTGTACACCTTGAATACATAATTTTATTTGTTAATTGTTCCTTGATAGATTTGGGAGAAAGACGAGTATGGCAGAGTAGGCGTGATCGTAACAGATGATATAGGTTCTGCCTGGGTCTCAGGAACACTTGCACATGGGCCCCTGAGCAACCAGGTAAGACACTGAACAACCCTGAGGTGTGCATGAAGACCAGCCACTCGACTGTCTTGATTGTTAAGTCTTCTCTGCCTTAGAACCTGATGGAAAAGTGCAGGGGGACCCCATTGATTCCATTCTCCAATCTGAATTATCCCAGACTTCAAGCCTTCCCTGAAGCGATACCAGACATAGTGGAGCCAAGAAAAGTCACCCCTATAAGCAGTAAGGTTTAAAACAAATAATGCAATGATGATTGTAGTTTTAAGGCATTGTCTTTTAGGGTAGTTTGTTTAATGATAATCAAACTATTCTCCTGCCTGCAAAAATATATATTAAATATTACATTATATTAAATATTTACACTATATTTAATATTAACATTTAATTTAATGTTAATAGTATAATTGTGTTGGGAAGACTGATTGAAATAATAAGAAATTAGATGCTGAAATGCCTAATCTATAACAAACAGTAAATTGTAGATATGGATTTTCAAGATGATTATTTGATTTTGAATTTTGTTCACTGGACTGTATTCCTTTCACCCCTTCCCTGCAATACCCAAATACACAGACTCAGGGCTACACAATGGAAAACATGGGCTTAAAGACATTAGGTCCAGGCATTCAATAAAGTTGACTGGTTAGTAAAGCATAAGCAGTATTCAGGAAACTAAAACTCAGATAAGTAAATTTTAATTATTTGTTTATTTATCCATCTACTTCAACAAACATTCAACAAATCCTTGCAATATGTCACACTATCTGATACAGCCCACGATAAACATCCATGAGAGAAATGCTTATTTTAGCTGTGGCCCAGCCAAATAGTTACTGCAGTTTCTGATTCAGTAACACTGTCCTTTCAAGCAAGAGTTTGTGATCCATCATGCATATTCTTAGATCAGACATACAGTGGCACACACTATAAGGCAATAAACAATCACCAAATCTCAGAATAGCCTCACATGGAGGACCCACATTCAAATGTTTCCTGTAAGTTTATCCTGATCCTTGTACTTGTCAGTAAACATGGAGATGTCAAGTTTGTGTGGTTAGGACTGTGGGTGAGCAGCCTGAGATTTAAATGCACAGTGAATTGAAGAGACATTATTTTATCCCAAGACATTCTGTTCAAAGCTACTTCATTTGAGAAGGGCAATGGTACTGATGAGAACAACTGTGTATTGAGAGAACTGTGTGTGGACAAATTGTTCCACATTGAAGCTTACAAACGAGCATCTTGGTAAACAATCCTTTGCTTCAGGATCATAATTCAGCTTGCTATTTTTCTTTCTGCAGACATTCTTGTCAGGTTTGCTAAATTAGTAGTGATTGTTTCACGATGTGGTGCCTTCCTAATTGTTATGATCTTTTGCAGAATTCCTAAAGGATTACAATGAAGATGGGAGTGCAGACAGGTACTGGGGACTCAGGAGAAGCTGGAATTAAGTAGCAAGGATTTTAGCCAAGAGGCCTCTATCTTCTTAATCCTGCAGATGTTAGCAGAGATAAAAGAGAATGCGGGATTGGGGGAGAGTAATGGTGGTTGGAGGTTGATTGAGGGCCAGGCATTGTGGTAGGCATTTCATGCACATTTTCTCATTTAATCTTTAAGATGTCCCTGAAAAGGAAATATTTAACTTTCATCATTCAGAAGGAGAAAGTGATGCCTAAATTAAATAAATTGCTCAATGTGAAGCAAACTATGAACTTCTGAAGAGTGAGGTTGTAACTCTCTCTCAGAAACAGTTGCATTTCCTCACACATGAGCTTTTGGGGGGCACCTCACATCTAAAACATAACAGAACCACTTTTTTATTTCATTTTACAGATGAGAGATCCTGAACTATTAGGTTAATTTTGCAGCATCTTTCCACTTAAAAATGGTACTGAGTTTTGAATCTATGTTTTATGACTTTTAAGGGCATGACTACAGTTCTGGAAATCATACTATATACTCTCAGGCTTGGTCAAACTCACTTAGGCATTTGCTACATAAATTGACAGTAACATCATTGGGCACAGAAATATATTATCGTCACATTGTATAAATAGAATCTTGATTGAGTCTAATGTCTCAATATTAAACACAAAGAAAATGGAAGCCAGAAGGTGAAGTCTTGCCCAAGATCACTAAGAAGGCTGTAGACTTGTATCCCATGACTTTCAGGCCAGTATCCTATATACTTAAGGAAGAACTACACAAAAGAGAAATTACATAAAATCTGGATATGGTGGTACATGTTTGTAATCCCACCAACTCAGTAGCAGAGGTAGGAGGACTGCAAATTTGAGGACACCCTGGGCACCTTAGTGAGACACTGTCTGAAAATTTAAAAAGGGGTTGTGAGTGTGGCACAGTGGTAAAAGCCCATGGGTTAAATCCCCAATACCACAAACAAAATAAAACAACAAAACTACATAAAATGTCAGGAATGACAATGCTCAGAACTATTAGTAACCTGCCCCCCTTATCCATAGGGATATGTTCCTAAGACTCCCAGGGGATGCCTGAAACTGTGGATAATATTGAATTCTATATACTATGTTTTTGCTATATACTCATAAAATTAAATTGATAAGTTAGGCACAGAAAGAGGTTAAAAATCATACAATATAGGATATGTGAATGTGGTCTTTCTCAAAACTCCATTTATTTGTCCTTGTTATGATGATATGAAATGATACAGGCCTGTGTGATGAGGTGAAGGGAGGTGAATGATGCAGGCTTCGTGAGGTTATGATGGGATACTAAAGGAAGATTCCTGGAATACAAGTGCTGCAGAGCTACCAAGGTCTGTCCCACTACTGATCGGATACCTGAGAAGGATGCTAAGTGACTCACAGGCATGTGGCAAGCACAGCACAGACATGCTGGCCACAGCACGATCTTGTCCCAGGGTGGAGCAGGATAGCACAGGATTTCTTCATGCCACTCAGAAAGGTATGAATGAGGATGCGGGTTAAAATAAGTGGTATCCAGAGGCAAAGGCTCAAAGTACAAACGTTGAAGCCTAAACACTTAGGAAGTTCAACATCTGCAGTTATGGAAAACCTTCTTTCCTTGGGTGGGACTCTTGGCCTTCCCAAACCTCATTTATTCTATCTTTGAAATAATGATAAGGGGAGTCCCTACTTTAGGGGTTGATGTGAGGATAAAATGAGATGATCTAAATAAAATTTCTGGCTCTTCAAATGTACTCAATAAATGATAGTTATCTAAAGTCCCTTCAGGTTTTAAAATTGTTACAAATCAGGAAACACTTGCTGAATATCTACCATGTCTCCAAGGTCACTTCCAATGCCAACTCTGAAATACACGTTTCTTCCAGAAACTCTTCATTTCAACTTCCCTGAATGTTGGGTCTTAAAGAGAGTAATTTTAGTTCATGTTTTTGTATAATCATGGAGAGAAAGAGAGAGAGAGAGAGAGAGAGAGAGAGAGAGAGAGAGAGAGAGAGAGAGAGAGATATCATTACAGTATATGACTTTCACAATGTTAAGTCCCTTAATTATGTCTTATCTGTCTTAGAATTTACATTTGAACTCTCTTCATTGTGTTTGCCAAGATTTATGGATTTCTTTATTTTCTGGATCACTTCTTATTTATTCTCACTTTTTCAAGGTGAAAAGAAAGCGGATATGCTATTGTGTCTGTCCCTGTTATCATGTTATCAGTGTGGGAGGCTCTTAACTGATGCCTTGGGGACACTCTTCCCTTTGGATGCACCTTGTGCTACAGTGTGGTGTGGTCCTGCTTTTCTCAGTGACATAACTATTGGCACCTGCTGATGTATTGACCATCTCTCATTGTTGTTTTCAGCTTTGTCCACCAATATAAAAAGAATAGAAAAATGGTAGAGCAGTCATTTACAAGAAAATCCTGAGAACCCCAGTCAATATTTAAGTTTTAAGTTTTCTTAAATCTCTCTTAAACCTTTCCTTATCACTCAAAATATGCTTTGGTGATTCAGACATTTTGGAAGTGTGGCACCACACAAGGTTTTATGGTGTCCTTCAAGAAGATGTGCTTCTGATATTAGCAATTTATGAACAGAAATTATTTTATCTCTGTTAGGCCAAAGTGATTAACCTGTTCACTGAATAAGGTTAAGGAACATAAAGCTGAGAGTTTTATACTATTTCCTCTGCCCAAATATTTGAATCAGCTTCTATGACTTTTGATGCAACACCCAGTAACTGACTTATAGCCACTTCTATAGATAAACTCTTTTTGTGGGATGGGGGGGGGATTAACAGAGATGTACTAACAGATGGGATCCATTCTGAGCATATACAATAAAGTCAGAAAGCCACTTCAATATATCTTCAGAGATTTCTTAAGAAGAAATGAAAATTTACCCAGAGTACACCAGTAGTCCAAAAGCAACTCTAATTATTAGTGTGTCATTCTCCATTACTCACTTTTCTTTGCCTCTGTGCAACTCAGTCTAGTTCTATAGCCACTCTTAAAAGTAGTTTTATTAAGCTGTACTCACATTCCAGCTCTTACCATGGATTGATGTAATCTTGCCTTCACATACATTGAGGTGGAGCTTCCAATGGATTTGGTAATTGCACCATATGCAATTCTGAATGCCTTTTGGTATCTGAATTCTGGTCCCGAGAGATCCTGTAAAGTAATGTCCTGTCTTTAGATGACTCCTTTTACTCTGGATTTCCATCAATATACAACTGCATGATTGCATGAGAAAATGTGAAATGTTTCATCTCAAGTCAAAGAACTTCTTCAACTGCTTCATTGGACATGCATTATGTGATAAATAAGCATCCTATGGCCTATTTCTGATAATAGCAAAAATGGAAAAATTGTAGCTACTCTGAGGATTCTGTCAATCACTTCACCTTTTTTAAACTTTTTCTCTAACATGGTGATGAAACTTACTGGCATACATTGATGTCATTATGTCCTTGCAGAAATCATCTAAAGTGGAAAACATATGTTTGCTTTTTTTGCATGTAATTAAAGGGATTTGGGACTTTAGGAGCTCTTCTGGGATTTACCCTAAGTATCCTGCCCTAACTTGGGGAGAGCAGGATAGCTAAAACTATATTTGAAGATAAAATATTAGTGGAGAAGATAGTGCCAGGGCTTTTATTTTGCAACTTATTCACTTTTGAGTTTAGCATAAAAATTCTTCCCTCTGAAAATAATGCAAGGATATTGTTTAAATATGTAGAATTCTTTCTCTTGTTTTTTTTTTTTTAATTTCTTGAAAGCTTCTCTTCCTTTGGCTGTCAAATGCATCTAATTAGTATAAGTTGATGTGTGAATCTTATTCAGTATCTTAAGAGAAGAGGGGAAAAGTCTTATTTGCATGAAATTTAGAGTTGCAAATTTTAAAGCTTTGCTGGGAAATAATTCATCATATATCTTAATTAAACTAAGAATATTATTTGAGGAGTGACAGATAAAATTGAAAGTATTTTTTTTAAAACATACAGCTATCTGTGGTGTGATGTAATGGAAAGTGTTTTTGAATACCATTCAGAATATGTGAATGGTCTTTTTAGCTCTGCTATTAACTATTTCTGCAATATCAAGCAGTTATTCAACATTTTTAATTATTATTTTAAGGTGCTAGAGATCAAATCCAGAGCCTTGCACATACTGTTAAGTCACATCCCCAGAAACATTTGCTTTTTTGTTTCCTTATGTGCAAAATGATGTATTTGATGAAATTATCTGTTTCTTTCAAAAAGTCTTCTGAATGTATGATATTACACACATGACATGTTTGAATTAATTTCCTCTCTTTACCATAACAATACCATGAAAAACCATTAAAACTATTGAATGGACTTTGCTTTCTAATCAATGATATTGAATTCACAATATGATTGTTTACATTCAGACATTCATAGACATTTGAAGATGTATTCAGCTTCTGATACACATTAATACCTTTCTAATTTCTTACCGACAGGGTTTTAAATCCTGGGTTACTTAACTAAATTTTTGAGTAAAAATACTCTGGAGCCTACTAAGTCTAGAAATAATGTTCTTCCCTAAAAAGTCTATTTCAAGTTTATTTATGACTGTTCTACCTTCACTCCACAGGCCCCCTGGGGAGTACCCACACAGCTCAAAAACAAATAGGGTGATATGCAGCAATATTGAATGATTCAGACCAGCTTTCATAGGACAAAGTTTCAAACATTTTGAAAATTCTATACATACAGGGAAAAAAAACACTTTAGCAATTTCTGTGATCCCTTAGGGTTGAACATGACAGCTGTTTTAATAGCTGGAAGGTCAAGTCTTCCCGACAGCTCAGCAAAAGCACTCTAGACTGCTGAACATATCAGAAAGAAAGTGTGCCTGAGCAAACTGTCTTAGAACTTCCACAAGACAAATTGATCTAACAGCTTTGCTCCCCTGAATAGTTTATAACCATAAGCTGTCAGCAGGTTGAATCTAAGACCTGGGAATGTTTCCAGCTCTCCATTATTCTGAAATCCTTCCTGGGGTCTCGGATTAGGAATGCTTTAAGGGGAATGAAAACTCATTCTTGATAATTAGTACTACTGATTTGACAAAAGAAAAAGTGATCCATTGCATTTAATGAAAGCTGACTGACACACTACATGAGCAGAGAGGAATGCCCTTGGGAGTTATAGAGTAGAAAGCAGATATGCACACAGTTCACCATTAATAGGGGTAATATGACTGGTTTTGCCACATTTTCATCACTGGAGTCTGATGTATGTTCATCAAACATCTAAAAATAGCCACTGGGCTATAATTCATTTGTTCATTCCTTCTCGTTCCTTCCTTCTTTCCTTCCTTCCTGCTATATACTTGTGAACACCATTATGTTAGTAACCACCCTGTGATTAATCTGTGTTAGGTGCTCAAATATATGTTATCATCCCTCATGGAAACTGATGAGGAGACAAGGGTTAATCAATGAATTCCAGGTAAAGGGAATAGTACCCGCAAATGTCTTTACGGCAAAAATACATGATAAAATGGAAGGAAGGGGACATTGTGCCAAAGCGTACAGCCAAGAGCAAGCCAAGAATTGGCAAGCTACCTTATCTTTAGGCTTTATGCCTAAAGTGTTGGAAGCTATAAAAAATTAGAACAAGAGTTATATGTAGACATCCACTAGTCAGAGATCTTCTGGAGATGAAATGGAGATTGGAAGGAATGCTTGCAGGACACAACGGAGATGGGACTTCAGAACACAAGGTGAGAAAAGATAGCTGTGGTTCAGAGAGTTGATAGCTGGCAACGTGACCAGCTGAGAGTTGAGAGGTGTGAAGGGAGCTGAAAGACTGGCGAAGTGGAATGTTTGGGACTTGCTTGTCTATATCTGCCATTGTACATAAAGAAAAATATAAATTATCAAGTTTATAATACTATTAAAGCGATGCTTCTACTGAGAGTTAACATAAATAGTTATGAGGTAATACTAATTTATTTAACACCTGCATTCATGTGTGCATATATACAAATGTATACATACATATGATGCATATATAATTATTTAGTTCTGTGTCCATTTATTTATAATATATATATATATATATATATATATATATATATATATATATCTTATATATGCTAATTCAAGCTTTTAAAGATCCGCAAATAGTTACATAATTATATGTATATACACATGTATAGATAAAACATATAAAATTATGTAATTACCTATGGTCCACTTGAAGCTTGAATAAAACTTATAGTTCCAATATATATTGATAAAATACTTATCTTAAAATTATATTTGAAATAAACTTTTCTCTTATTCCTACAGGAAGAATTTGGGAATCTGTGGCCCCTGGGTCAAATTTAGCTCATGGCATTCTTTTTGAATAAAATCTTATTAGAAGACAGACATAGTTCCTCTTCTTTGCATATTATCTGTGGCTGCTTTTGAATGGTAACAGTAATGTGAGTAGTTGTAATGGAGAATATATGACTCATAGATATTGAAATTCTATCTTGTCCCTTACAGAAACAGTTTACCTATTTTGTCTATTCCTTTGCAAACTGGTCTTCCAATATTCACTTAGTTGGGTAGAACAGTTTTTTTCTGAATTTTTTTTTGTAGAGTACAGAAAATGAATTCCATTATGGGCACATACTTTTTTTTAAGTTCCTCAAAATCCTCACTGAATTTAAAAAGATGTGTTTATCACTGATGAATAGTAACCACAAATAAAAGAAGCATTATATTAGCTAGATCAATTTTTTTAGGACCGGGTGTGACTCAGTGGTAGAGCATTTGCCTATCATGTGCGAGACCCTGAGAATTCTTTTAAAGTAGAGAATTGGTATGAAATTCAGCATTGCTTTTTAATGTCAAATTCTATAAAGAGATCCATCCATTACATATTCAAGAATTTCAAAAAAGAATGTCTTAAATGTGGCAAATCCAAATGTTAAAATATTAGTAAAATCAATAAGTTAAGTCAAGTATGTGTTCTGCATGTAGTACTATGAGACAGAAGGTACTTAAAGGACACTATTATTATCAAGTAAGTACATAAATATCTTTCTTTGAAATTCACGTAAATAAGATTGAATTATATTTTATCTATATTGGTAACTGTTAAAGTCTTTCTGATATTACCTAAATATCATGTAACAAAACATTGGAGCTTTAAGATTTCTCCCTAAGGGCTTACAAGCTTGATTGGTTTGTTAAAAAACCATTAGCCAATGTCAATTCAATTTGAGTGAATTCCTATAAAAATAAAGTTTAGGTCTGAATTGAGGTTTCACCAACTGGTTCTCACAAAGCATGAAATTATCTCAGTGCTGAGAATCACCAGTTGAAATTATGTCCTTTTCAAAATTTCCCAAATTAGTCATTACTCATGGCAACCAATTCTTTTTTGCATTTGCACAACTGGAGTTGTTTGCAAGGAAAGGAGGATATTCCACTCTCCAAATTGCTATTGGAAACGAGCTCTGTGAAAAGACTCAGGTTTTAACTGAGAAACTCTTCAGGGAATGTGTTAGGCATATCCTTGACAATGACAGCAGAGATAGACACATTGCCATAGCCAGGAAGTATTATGACAGCATCATTAAAAACTCTGACATCATGAAACCAATAGACTACTCCATGTATCAATGATCCCATTAAAGTCTAAAAGACAGCTGTCTTGAGAAAGAAGAGAGACGACACTGAGATTTTCCTGGGTCTGTATCTTCCTCAGTGTGTTCCTTCAATCTCTTTGGTGACCTAAGCCAAAATGATACATTTTTTTTCCATACTATGAGATGAAATACACACACACACACACACACACACACACACACACACATACACACACACGTATATACATATATTCATATGAAACTGAATATATGTTTCAAACTGAATATAGATGTTTATTCATAAGATTTTATGTGTATAATTGCTTTATATATATTATATATATTTTATAAGGAATGGGATAAATCAAGACTAAAATGTGAATATTAATATTCTTAGTGCAGAATTGTAAAAACTTAGATATAGTACATTTTACATATTCTTCAAAGGAGGTAGGAGGACTCCTTCTTGAACTTGAGAAGGTGAGTTCTATTTAATCAGGATTGTATTTTTATTTGCTCTTGTCACTGAAAGGTAGGAGATATTATTCCACAACCTATGAAAAATTTTATTGGGCAAAACAATGGTCTCCATATTTCTGTAATTTTTAAAAAATCATCTAACACCTGATATAGGCCAGCCATGAAATTGCAAAAGTGAATTCAAACTTGGTTTCTATATTAATTATGAACAATTGGGCAGGTGAAGAAGGAAGAACAGTGAATCAGGCAGAGGAGACCTTGTGTGGAAATGCTTGATTGGAAAGGGGAGCACAATGGATTCTATTGCATCTTGAATCTTAACAGGAGCTTACAAAGTCCTGTGTCATTGAGCCCCTCCCTCACTCCTTCCTGACATGATAGTATTCTGTTACTGAGTATAATAAACTACTTTTATTCCATGACCTTTGCATTAATGGTTCCCTAAACCTAGAAAAATCTTTCTAGTCTTTGGGCAATACAAGTTGGTTCTTAAAATTCAGATCTCTGCTAAAATGTCACTACATCAGTGATCCCTATCCACCCCTGGACTAACTCCTACTTAATTATTGCATTATCTCACATGTTTTATTTATTTCACTGCACCTACTATATGCCATAATTCAATTGGGGTATTAATTAATTTACTTATTTTTCCACCCCACTAGCAGTTAGTAAGTCTCTCTGATTCATAACTGCATTCTTGGGGCCTAACAAAATTGTCTGCTTTATGGTAGAGACATAATAAATACTTTAAAATGCATAGTCTAAAGATCTAATGGGTAAAATTCAGTGATAATACAGAACAAATCATCAGAAATCAAATCATGAGCCAGGCACAGTAGTGAATGCCTGAAATCCCAGTGATTTGGGAGGCTGAGGTAGGAGGATCACAAGTTCAAAGTAAGCCTAAACACATAAGTGAGGCCCTATGCAAGTTAGAAAGACCATGTCTCAAAAACTAAAAAAAAGGCTGGCATTGTGGCTCAGTGGTTAAGAGCCCCTCAATCCCTGGTATTCATATTCTTTCTTTCTTTCTCTCTCTCTCTCTCTCTCTCTCTCTCTCTCTCTCTCTCTCTCTCTCCATATATATATAATTAATCATGGAGTTCAAAGATCTTGTTGATAGAGACTGAAATTTATCTTAAAAACAATAGGGAACTGTGGATTGTTTTAAGCTGAAAAAGTAAACTATTGCCTTTCGTGACTATCCTTCCCCCTCTTCTTGAGCTTGTAATTATTTTAATGTTTTTGTTTGTAATACCATAGTATCTTGGGCAGGTGATACTATTAATTTTCAACCACGAATTGGCCATTTTCTTATGTGTGCCTCTATTTATAAAAGTTTTCTAAGGCTCTCATTATTTGTTTTCCTTACATGGGTACACTATGAGATTTTAAGCATCTACCGCATAAAGATAATCTCATTTTCTTTGTTTCAACAGTGTCTCCTTTAGAGTTGTGATTTAATAAAAGCTATTAAATTATTTCCTTTAAGAGAATATTTGGATACATTACTCTATAGGAGTTGGGTGGGTGGGAAAACTAAAACTAAAGGTGTATGCTAAATTGCCTTGGGTGATAGCTTTTAGACTCTTTGTCCTGTCATGGCATATTTTAAACTCTTTGTATACTACTGAATTGGTACACTTTACCTCAAGGACAAATTCATGGTAAGGAAGTCAAGATTATGTAGTGAAGGAGAATATCACTATATTAGCTGCATACACAAATAGATAAAATAAAATTAAACATTCCTCCCACTCTATCATTTTTGCACCAATAATTCTGCCATTTCATCAGCATGTAAAGATATTCTCAAGATCTTTGGGTTACATAGAACTGGTTCACCTTAATCCATTACTTATATTATGGTTTCTGTATTTCAGAGGAGACAGTCTTCCTTATCCGTATAAGTATCTATGACTTACCCCGTTTTTTTGACTGCGATAGCACACCCTCACAAGTAGACAGACCAATTTGGGGTGGGTCTGGGTTGATCACCCTCATGAATGTAGAGACTGGGAACTGGAAGTCTCTGTAGCTAGCTCAGAAGACTCTGTGTGGTTTCTATCACAGTGTTTGTAGTATAAGGGTGAGCTTTATTCCCGGTTGTTTATGGTACATGAAACCTTAGTCAAAGAAAATAAATTGTTTATGGGTTCAATTATAAGTATTTCAGAGAGCACTTTAGAAAATATGTATCAATTCTTCTCTGATTAATACTTAAATATCAAGTGAATTGTTTATTTTCAATACTGTGTGTGATGTGTGTGTATATATGTGTATGTGTGTGTGTATATGTGTATGTGTGTGTGTATGTGTATGTGTGTGTGTGTGTGATACTGAGGATTAAACCCAGGGGAACTCTAGCATGAGGCTCCATCCACAGCCCTTTTCAAATTTTATTTATTGACAGATTTCACTAAATTGCTGAGTTGGACCTTGAACTTCCGATCCTCCTGTCTCAGTCTCTGAGTCACTGGGATTACAGTGTGTGCCTTCACATCCAGCTATTCTCAAAACTTCTATTTTATTTAATAGAAAAGATTTCCATATTTCTTTTTCACAGAAGTCCTTCCAGTGAGCTATTCTGTTCAGCAATCCAAAGAGAAATGTAATTTTTAAAAATAATGTCTTCCCCCATAGTCAGAAGGCACAATCATTTAAAGAGTGAAGCTAATTTTATTTCCTTTTTTTTTATAGACTGCATTTACTACATTCAGCCCCAGGATAATTACAGCCATGCAAACCTTAAAAACAATTTCAGCATGACTTTTAAGGACAAATTCTACCCACTTTCATTATAGAAACTGAATGGTATTCTTCCTCCTTTAAATTGCTCTCAGAAAAAAGCATGTTTCTATGGTGAGTTTTGTGACATAATTTGCAGAATGTTGGCATTTGGACTGAGGAAACAATTATTTCTTGTCCTTAATTATATTAAAGTCATCTCTGTGAAACTCTGTTCTCAGATCCATGGTGATTAGGATAGTAGAATGGCTTACTTTTTTTATCTAAAGATGGTAAGTCATTAAAGCTTCTTCCCCTGCCCCCACCCAAATAAACAATGTCTGGGTCTTCAAGATGAACAATAATCAACTAAATTACATACACACACAATTTGTTGAATGCTTCTGGTCACAATACCTCAACCCTTGACAATGTGGGTAATAAAAAGATAAAGGAAAGGTGATTTTGCCATCCGAGGCATCCTGTTGGAAAATAGCAAAGAAAAGCTAGTCGGTTCTTCAACAAAGGATAGACGCGCATCTCTACACTGTAATAGGAGTCATAAAATACGGTGCCTCCTATACAAACTTGTGAGGCTGGTCACATAAAGAATTTTAAATATTGAAACAAATTTCTTTGTTTTGTCAAAAGTCCCATGAGAATAGTATAAGTAGGACTTTGGAAAAAAAGAGCTTCATTCCTGCTCAGAAAAGGTACCCAGTGTGTTGCAAGTACCTCTCTGCTTGTCTGAGCATGTCCCTGGGGCTATTCAAGCAACAGAATTTAGTAGTGAAAGAAGCTTGATACTCCTGCTTCCTTTTCTCTCACAGGGTACGTAGATGCTATTATAGAACCTCACTTGATGTCCTGGGTGACTTGAGGATAGAGACAATTTTTTTTCTTGACCTTCAGATGTTTGTACTCATAGAACTATGTAACAATAATATGAAGTATAATCTACTAATTGCTACAAATTACAGACAGACGAGGAAAAAGAAAAGAGGTTCCTTATATCCAGAAAATAAAACAATAAAGAACCAACAATATCTTCCCGCAAAAGCTACGAAAAATCATGGTACATGATTTTTACATGTAATTTAATGATTGCTTTCCTTGATTTTGGTTTGACAATTTGAAGAATCTACTATTTTTCAGTTGGAATTCTGGAAAATTCCCTCTTTAATCCAATGGTATGGTCTCTTAGAATTATGTGAGCAATTTAATCAGGAGCCTGTATCCCAGAGGAACTGTCATAGTTTTACAAAGCCAATAATATTATCCTACTCTTATTTACTACATGCTAGTTAAAATTGTATAAACATGAAACTCATTTGGATTAGTTTCTATATATTTGGAGGTTTTAGAAATAATTGATGTAAGTCCTTTTCTGTCTCAAAACCAATCCAAATAGAGTCAGAGAGAAGGGAAGCAGATGGTGCCACTACGGAGGAGCCACAGAGCAAGCAGTTTGTAGAAGGAATTTTCTTTCAACTGTGGGCTCCATGTTCTTAACTAATCAGACTCCACGGGCAAAGTCTAGGACTCCAACCAGCCTCCATGACTTTTGTTGGGAGGCATGGACTTCACCCAGCCTCTGTTAGTCTTTGTGGGTCTCCAACACAGCTTCTAGAGGATGCGAAGAATCTGAAGACTTGCAACTTGACCTTATTGTAATTTTTCAAATGTAAGACAAAGAAACCAAATTTGAGCTAGCCTACATAAAATATGGTCATTTCTTGACTGATGTATTCAAGATGTCCTAGAATACCCCCTGCTTCGTAGATGCCTAAATGCAAGAGTTTGTGCTTCTCACTTTATTTATCATGTCTGCTTGATCCTTTCCTTGTCTTCAGTGTTATATTGTATCCATGAAGTAACTAATATGGCCCTGAGTAGCTCCAGGTTGAACTAACCAATACAAAATAAGGACTATATATGGAAAGAAGTTCATGTTCAATAATGGGTGCAATGAAATTTACCTAAAATTCACTTAGAATATCCGAATAAAGATGTGCATTTAATATTTGGCTACACAGTTTCCTAAAAAAGAAAGAAAGTAGAAGTTAAAACAGTTTTGAGAAATTTTGGATTACTTTCCTGAACTTCAGTATTCTCATCTGTAATACGGGGCCAATAACTATGAAGGTTTCCCAGAAATGTTGTGAAGGAGAAATGTTAAAATACATAAATAATTTACCTCCGTATCTCATGGATAATAAGTAAAACCCCTTAAATATCACCATTAGCATGTTAATTTTGGTCTATTAACAATACATCAGTGCCACTCCACATGTGTTTCTTGGGTGGATGTCTGTCTGCAAAATTACGGCTCCGTAATGAGGTAAGTTCTGAAATTGAGAATAAGCCTTAATGGAATTTTACAGGAATTGGCCAAGCAATTTTAAGCCCATCACATCTAATACTAGGAAGAGGCTTGTATTTTATATATACTTGGTTTTCTATTCCAGTTTTCTAGTAATTCATATTTATTGGATTTTACAGAAACCTCCATCTGTGGTAGATTTAAGAAAAATCAAAATGAAATGCTGGTCTAAACTAGAGATAGAGATCAAGGGACCATTTTCATATGGCCAAAAAGATGGCGGTTTAAGCTTAAAAGAACAAGAACATCTAATATCATCTTTCCTTGCCCATGCCAGGGTTTTTTTTTTTTCTTTTTTTTTTTTTGTATGTACCACATTTGTCTCTATACAGAATATCTATGTCTACCAACGATAGAATGCAAGCAGTATTTTTACATTTAATTTTTTTTCTTTGTCAAAAAGTTTAAGAAGAGTTTTCCCTACGCACTCACATATAATCATAAAGACAATGACAATAATCATGGATTATTTGGTAAAGTATCAGGGGATCACTTTTCCTGTTGATCTGGCTCTCATGTAGAGTATTTTGAAACCCTAAAGTCACATGGTGGAGTGCATTTGTGGTAAAGATATTACAGCTTTCCATATCTCAAGGATAAGTGAACATAATTGAGAAATAGCATAAATGCTACCTACACAATCATTGAAAATGAAGTTCTGAGTCATTCCTCTGTTATTTCTTCTCTGCAGAACTGTGAGTTTTCCTTTTTTCCCTCTTCATCAACTGGTAGTTATGGCATTCTGTACACAGTGTCTTAATAACTAGTTTATGGTTATAAGTAATCAGAACTGCATATTGATTAAATTTCAATTATAATAAAAAAGATTTTAAGAAATCTGAGAGGAGGGTACCCTGAATAAAGCCAATTAAGGGTCTTATTGAATTTAGAAGATTTGCAATATTCAAACATGCTTCTTTTCTTCTGAGTGATTGATGTTACCTATATGTTGAAAAAGAAACAAATGAAATATGCATTTTTGATGTGCAATAAACTACAATTTTATTTGAGCTGAAGGATTTTTAGTTTTCCTCCAACTACGAGATTGTGGTTTTTCCTATATGGTATTAATGTCTTTACAGTTTGTATTTTCTTAACACATCTTTTCTAAGACAAACTTGAAAACACCTTTTGAACCTGATTTCATAATTATCCACTGAGGCTTCTTAGTTTCCTTTACATAGCACAGCAGTTTCTTGTAGGAAGCAATAAGTGTTATATATATATAGCAGATAAATTCAAAGTCCTTGATAAATTGAGTGTGATCTTAGGTATTTAAAAAAGGATGGGTTTGAATGTCCTTTATGCATATAGGAATAATGCTGATCCTATTTATTTTACCTGTCTCTTTGTGAGAGGAAGATCACATGAGATAATGGATGTAAAATCAGCTTGAATATGCATTAATGTATTCAAAATTCAAAATATTAATGTTTTCTCATCAAAGAGACTCTGAGATAGCACTTTTTCTCACAAAAAATGTATAAATTAGTGCTGTGGAAGCAATGTAGACTTTGATGACCTTGTGGTCAATAAGCAATACATTAAAAAGGAGGTGCTTGTACAAAGACTGAGTTCTCCTTTCATTGCATTTTGACAGACTTGGAGCTCCTGATATTCTTTGCTTTAGACCTCATCCCTATGGTTGTAAACTTAGTCCTTTTCAAATCAGTCCTTCCCCCAACCACCACATGTACACCAGAGAAATAAAAAGGGATCCTATTTTATTTTTTAAAAAAAGATAGTTTACCTGAAAGGCAAAATACCAGTTAGGGATCTGTGATTACTTAAAAATTTCTTCCATCTGCTCAGATGGGTGTCAATTTCTACCTGCTCAGAATTGTTAGTGGTTCAACTGAGTCCTAATTGTAGAAGCTACTACAACCAAGGGTGGAGTGACTTCCTTTGGCCAAGGGCAGGCACTTTAAAGGAACTGCTGTAAGTTATTAGCCACCAACATTCCCTATAATGAGTGAGTGGACAGGGAGTGTCCTTTTAATCACATTCACTATGAAAAAATACAGGGGATTGTCAGGCAAAATGTTGAAATTATGTTTTCCATCTCATTTTGGCTTGTGTGTAGAGTATCAAGAATAGAAATAAAAGGACCCCTGTAGAGGCTATTTTGATCATTAAGGCAGGAGAGTTGATGGTTTTGACATAGATAGTTGTGATAGAGGTGAAGAGAAATGGTAGGAAACTGGATATATTTTGATGTACAGTCAGTAAGATTTAGAGAAAACTGGGTGTGGCAAGTAAATAAAAATGTCATGGTTGACCAAGTTTCATGAAGCAGCTGGAAAGAGTTATTACCTAGAAGGGGAAGATTACAAGGAAAGCATATTTAAGGAACACTGTATGAGATATCTAGAGTGAACATCCAGGTGGAGATGTAGAGATGGATTTATATACAAGTATGAGAAACAGGTCAAAGATGATTACATTTGTTGTGGCAAATGAAGCCTTGTGGCTGCTAAGGTGAATAAAGTGAGGTCTTTTCGCTACTTCGTGATTTAAATTCCCTCTTACGTATTTCAAAGTCAGACATTTTAGGCTAGAAATTCTTAATGATTTTGAGTCATCTATTTAAATAATTTTAGTAAACTATTTAAATATAAGGGAAATATGGAAAGCACTACTAACAGCATAGAATTTTAATAAATCTTATATTTTGCCATCTTATATTTGGCTTACATTTCTTTTTTTTTTTTTTCCTTTCAGTGCTGAGGATTAAATCCATGAGCACTCTACCACTGTGCTATATCCCTTCCCCTCTTTATTTTTTTATTTTATTTTGAGACAGTGTCTTGCCTTGAATTTGAGATCCTCTTGCTTCACCCTCCTGAGTCACTGGGATTACAAATGTGATCTACCACACCTGGCTCTGTTCTTATTATTGTTCTACTTTTATAACTACAGTTAGTTAGCTCTTTCATGTTTACCTAATCTCATTCTCTTTTGTAATCCAAAGGAAGTTACTATTTTGGATTTGTCATCATTCTTATAAATCATTTTTAACATTAAGTAATAATGTATGCCTAATGAAAACAAACTTTGTATGCATATATTATATATAATATATAATACTGCAATATAATGTTCTCCATGTTAATACATTTGAATGAATAATATCACTATATTTTCAATCTGCAGTTTCCTTTATTTAACATTACTTTTTGAGATTTATCTAAGTCCATAAGTGATGATACAGATATGTATTTGGAGATTTCTATTGCCCATTTACATTGCTGCTTTAAGGCAATCCAACCTGTGGTTTGCTTGCAATTTATTTATCCATTCAATTATATGGATGGTGGGATATTTCTAGTCTTTTTTTTAACCTTTGCAAACCATGAGGTAAAAAGTATTCCTTTATATGTCTGTATGTCTTTTCGCTTCCTCCTCTGAGCATTTTAGGAGAGCATGATTAAGAAGAGAATTGCTTGTTGGAAGGAAGTTATATATTTCCTGCTTTACACGATATTACAAAATACTCTTTAATAATAGGTACACCAATTTACACATCCCCAGTAGGGTATTAAAATTCTTATTTTATAATATTTTTGCTCATGAATGGCATTCTAAAGCCTAAAAAGAGGAAAGACTTTTGGGCATGATATAATACATTATTGTTCATATTTTAATTTTTTAGATTTTTAGTAAAATTGACCATATATTCATTTTTCCTCTTTGACTATATATGTTTTACCTCCTATAAATTTTCTTTTCATGTTTTTTGTTCATTTATTTCACTTATTTCTTATTAATTTATATGATATAGATGACAAAGAGACACATTTATACATACTAAATTAACATTGTCAGTTTCATGTACTGCTACCATAATTGCTTTTAATATCACTTTTTAATTAGATAGTAATTATCTACTGATTTATTATATGAAAAGTATACCTATAATCATTTTTAATGCATCAGTTTTTGCCCTTATAGTTTATAGTTTTTCTATCTTTCTAATTCTTTCTTAATGTTCTGACCATTAAATATGTTCTTATATTTTCTTTTTAAAAATGCTTTAAAAAGTTGCTTTTTCAATCAGATGTTTATTACACCTCAAATTATTTTAGTGTACAGATCCATATACATTATCAATTGCCTGAACATTATTAAATAATTTTATTTTTAATATATCAGCAAGATTTAATACATTCATGAGCCTTTTTAAAAACTATTGTTAGTCTTATTATTGGTCAATTTATCTCTGTTCCAAAGCCATACTATTGATTGAATCATGTTATAAATTTTGATTGTATAATAGTGTAAGTAGGATTTATTGTAGTGTAATTTTCCTCCTTCCACACTTATTCTTCTAAATTTTCTTTACTAATCTTGATCTTGGATAAATAGAGGCATAGACTGATATATATATATATATATATATATATATATACACACACACACACACACACACACACACACACACGTAGATGATAGGCACATAGATAAATGTTCAATATCATCCATGAAAAACCCTATGGGGATTTTAATATAATTCACCTTGGTTTAATTCATTATTTTAATTAGTAGAACACCAATAACTTTACATTATTTCATATTCTTATGCATGATTAACCGTACCTTTGCTCTATTGCTGATTACATCATACTAAAGGCTTTTTATGTTTATCAATAATATTCTCAATTTTCTCTGTAAAGGCTTGTGCATTTTTGTTAGGTTTTTCCAGGGCACCTTGATCTTATTTTTTTTAAGTCAATGTGAATGCAATCTTCTTTATTATTAGAAGCCATAAGCATAGCCCTAGGGATCAATTAATAACCAGACTTACAAAAATCTTTCTTACATTAAAATCAGATGTGTATACGTCTATCCTTCTGTAGATTATAAACTCCATGGGTGCTGCGCAAGTCACAGGTTTTTGATAAATGTCAGATAGTTGGATGGATGACCAAATGACTATATTTCAATTTCTCTTTCTTTATATCATCAGGAACTCCTTTGTGATCCAGTTTTCTCTGCTGTTACCTAATCTATCAAATGAAATCGGTGAGAAATTAAAGCTCCCAGGGTCTGTGAAGGGCAATAGATTTTCTTGCTGTTGCAGTGTAGACTTGACTGTCTGAACTGGAAAGCAGTGTATAGATCTCTTCCCCAACACAGGATTTACAGTTTGAACCTGCATCAAGTCTCCAGTTCTGTAGCATTAAAAGTAACTGCTGCCTTGATGCATTTCTTATGCGGACTTGTCCTTTGCTGAGATGAACCTGTTTAGAGGTGGTCACTCTGCCAAATAGGAACAAGTTGAGAAACAGAAATGATCTGAACCTGCACACGCAAATCTTTAGATGTTTTTCCAAATCTTTTCCACAAATGGATTACTTCTGGATTTATTTTGCATTAGCTCGGTTGCAAGTAACCTCTGGGAAGGTATCTCTCCCTGCCAGGTACAGCTTTTTGACTCATGAATTCTCTTTCCAGAGCAAGCATAACATTAACAAATGGCAGGCGGCAGTGAAGAAGGATTTAAAATGCCAATTTAAATAAAAGGGCAAGAACAGGCATTGGTTTGTTCTTGTTGTCCTTTTAAATTTGGACAAATACCTTCTCAAATGCAAGGATTTTTTTCCCCCATGGGGCTTTTGTACTGTGAATAAAATATTCTTCAGAATACTGGTAATAATGCTTTAAGTTTATAAAGAGACTATTTATCAAGATCTCACAGCAATGTTTTAAAAGCTCTTGTTCTTCAAAATGTTCCCTTCCTAGGAAGGTCAGGTTGCTACCACCCATATTTTGTAGTCTATGTCACTTAGATTGGTTTTTCACTAATACTGGTCCCCATGAATTTTATCTGTGTATTTCTCATTTTATCCTTATTTCACTGCAAGAGATAATTAAAAAGTATTCTGATGCAGAGAATGACAGGGAATCTTAGCACAAAAATTCTTTCCCCAGACATGAATATCTTTTTTTCTAAGCTAGCTGGAAGGGAGAATATTAAGGTAGTCATGATGCTCAAGTCTGAAGATATGGATATTTCTGTTTCACTGAAATAGTCCAATATACCACCCTAGGCAACAGAACAACTTATTTGGGAAACAATAAATAATTATCAATTAACAGTGATTACAATCCCTTTATCAATACTACCTTAATAATAAAAACAGATATTGGACATATATATTCCAGGAGGTACTTACATTATTCTCTTAATAGTCACAAATTCCTTTTAGATAGATATTTTAAATCATTGTTTAACAAATGAGAAACCAAGACATTAAAAAGTCTAAATTGTCTTCCTGAAAACAAAGCTAGAAATAATTGATTCCAGGTTCACATTGATGCCTTTCTGATTTTCAAGGCAATAGTTTAAATCACTGCCCTACATTTTCTTTCCCCCCCAAATTAATGACAGAACAACAAAGAAAACTGTGTAGAAACCACATAGAAAAGTACTATGTATTTGATATCATGGGTGAGATCATAAAAATCACACTATTTCTACTAAATAATTAAAACAATTTGGACTCAACATTTTGGGATTTTGTGTTTGTCTGTTTTTTTTTTATTTTTTTAGAGACTAAGATTCAATTACATATTGAATGTTAGATAAACTACATTGGCATTTCATAATGACCAAGTGGGAATTCTTCATTGAGGGTGTCCTAAAGCTAACTGGAAAAGGGAATCCTGTGTGTTAATCACAAATCCCCTTTGCATTTTTTGACCAGTGCCACTTTTTTCAGGATCCTCCACTTTCTTATTTTTATCTTTCTCCAACTTGTTTTCTTCACAACTGTTTTTTTTTTTTTCTGTTTTTCTTCATGTCCTCTGTTTTTAAATAACCAAGGCTATTGTAGATATGGCATTCAAATGATGGTCATTCTCATTTTATTTACTTATTTATTTATTAAAAGAATTTCAAAATGCCAAATGGCTTCCTTAAGAGCATGTATCAAGAGTCAGGGATCACATTGATGGCTTCCTGCTCCACAGTGGTTTGATTCCACTCCTGATCAACTAGCAGCAATTTCTTCATGGTGTCTGCAATTGAGCATTCGTAGCGTCCTGCTGGCCTCTTTCTCTGTTTACTGTTTATAAATCTTCTCCTGTCTGCTGTTTTCAGGCTCTTTCATTCATTGAGCCGGCTGAGTTGTGTCCTGAGCTAGATGCCTGCCTCATCCTGGCTTCTCCAGAGGGCTTAAAGGGGCACAGTCAAAAGCAGCCATGCAGGAAGGGATCAGTGTGTTTGGAGTGCAGGAGCATCACTAAGAAGAACTTTTCCTTTCTTTTTTTCTCTGCCTCCCTCTCTCTGGGAAGACTGTTTACTGTGGCTAAGAGGGATGCTGAAACTAGATTTAATGAAAAGGTTTAACAAAAATCTTCCCTTTGGTAGGATTAGTTGCACTTGTAACACTGGCAGAAAAGTCACCCTGACAAAACTATGTTATTGTAGAAGGACACAAACAAAGACAAATCTCAATTTTCCAATTGTATATGTTAAAAAGATAATTCCTTGGGGCTGGGGATGTGGCTCAAGCGGTAATGCGCTCCCCTGGCATGCGCGGGGCGCTGAGTTAGATCCTCAGCACCACATAAAAATAAAATAAAGATGTTGTGTCCACCGAAAACTAAAAAAACTCTCTCTCTCTCTCTCTCTCTCTCTCTCTCTCTCTCTCTCTCTCTGTCTCTCTCTCTCTTAAAAAAAAAGATACTTCCAGTTATAAGCCATGCTTAGAAGAATTTTCATGATAAGAAAATAATTTCAGTAAGTGCTTCAGGATAGAAATTGGTTAACTGCAGTTATGAAGTTAATCACTGGGACACTGGAAATTCAAATCCATCTTTCTAGTCTTTGACCTAAATTGCTTTATTGGGTATCTTTGACAGAAATAAACAAAATTATTGCATCCAATGTTCAACATTAAAAGAAGATAATGAACGCTGTCATATACATGTATATATTACCTCGGAGCTAGAACTTCTATGAGTTACTAATAATATAATGTGAGTTTCAAATTTCTGAAGTCAAATTACACAGCTTTTGGAGACCAGCTTGTCTTTTATCATTAGGCCAAAATTCAGAATGTTGGCTAGTATTTCCAATGTTAGATGCAATTCTCATTCTGTTGGCTAATATTTCCAATGTTGGATGCAATTCTCATTCTGTAACTTTGCTTTTGCCAAGGAATATGGAAACTTATTCTTGATATCCAATCCCTAATTTATTAGAAAAACTCCCTAAAGGATGAACAATCCCCATCCCATTTTCAGGTTCTTATCGTATTGGGTTTATGATTAAATGATTAAGAACAGCAGGAAAGATATTTTTAAAACCTTGATGATTATATTAAATAAAATCATTCTCTTCTACAAATTTCTTGACAGATTTTTTTTTAAAGCAGAAATTAAGACTGAGAAATGGATTCACAATGTGACAAGGATGAAGAACTACCTGATATAAAGAAGTGTGGCAATGTCTCCAAATGTTTCCTTCAACATCTTATTAAAAAATAAACTGCCCTCATTGAAAATGTTATTTCTGTAATTGTTAATGATTCCTCTTCCTTCAGAAAAATCTTTCATTCACTTTCAAATATCTTGATTGGGGGTGACATTGAGATGTAATAATGTGGCCTCAGGGCCCTAAGGTTAGGTGGTTGTGCCTCTGTGGGACACTTGAAGAAAGGAAGGAAATGGACTTAGTTTGCTATTTTCTCAAGTCTTTGGGTAAGAAGTTTGCATGACTACTTGTGTCTGCTACTTTCCACTCTGAGGATTTTTTTTTAACCTTCTTTGGTGATTTTTAATTTATAATTTGACATCAAAAGAAGTGTCCTATGAGCTCTAAGAGTAACTTGTTTTAACATTGAATCTGCTTCCTTTTGTGAGAACTTTTCGATAATTAAGCTGACTTTTTAAAATTTGTGTACTCACAAGCTCTCCTTTTATTTTCTTATAGAATATGTAATGGAACTTACATATGCTTTAAAATTCATGAGTACAATACTCAGTTGACAAGAACACTAAGAAAGCCTTAAAAAGCTAGCCATTAGTTTCATCAAGCTTCTTTATTCATTTTCAAAAACATTATCAGATGGTACCTTAGAGTGGTTTTAATTTGCATTTCTCTGTGTGATCCTGCAATCTGTACACGTGGGAATAATAAGAATTCATACTCCATTTGAAACAAATGTATGATATATGATATGTCAAGATCAATGTAATGTTTTGAGCAACTAATAAATTTCTGATGTTTAAAAAAATAAAAGTAAAAAAAACATTATCAGTTATTTAATCTTTGTAGAAATTTTAGTGGTTGGTTGTTAAACATTCCTCTTTGTGGTGCAAACAATTCTTCTTTAGAAGAACAATGGCTTTTTTATTTCATTTTATTTACTATTTAATACTGGGGATTAAACCCAGGGTCACTCTACCACTGAGCCATATTACCATCCCTTTATACTTTCTATTTTGAGACAGGATCTTGTAAGTTGCTTAAAATCTTGCTAAGTTGCTGAGGCTGGCTTCAAACTTGGGATCCTCTGGCCTTAGCCTCCCAAGGTTCTGTGATTACAAGTGTGCACCCCTACGCTTAGCTAAGAACATTAATTTTTTAAATTATATAAATGACTACACACACACACACACACACACACACACACACCCTAAAACAAACAAATGCATTTCTGTTATAGCCCATGTTCAACTTTGATTTATTTACTACAATAGAATAATAACCCACATGATTTTTTTTAATGTTAGTGGTATCAAGCATTGAAGTGTTCAATTATTCAGTTTTCTAGACTGTTTGGATGATCAGCAATATGCATTTTAAATTATTCTGAAAAAGGTTTATTAAATCTGAAAGAAGTGGCCAGCTTGACATGTGGTCTATTTCTGCCTCATTACCTAGACTATTAGATTGCAAGTAAAGAATTTTTAAATACCTATTTATTATCTAATTGCTAAAGAACCCTGAAAAATTTAAGTTGCCAGCTTACTGAAAATATATGATAAATTGAGAAGTAACTGAATGATTGATTCATCTCCTCGGGGGGGGGGGGGCATAAAATATAAATGTGTCAAATCCAGTTATAGAGAATTGATGTTTTATATAACTCCTTTTGAGGTTGAAATTAAATTTCCTTAAAAGGTTATATTAAAAAGGAGATGGGATGGAACCATGAACCAACACACCATTACTCTAATAAATCTGGGGGAAATACATTTTGAAAACTTTTCTGAAGTATGATATTAAATTGATTTATTCAGTCCTAAGCAGTAATTATGGAATGTGCTTATCTAGAAACCCTCTGCTTTCCATTGATCCTCATGTCTTCTGATGAAAAGCTCATAATTCATTACATTCTTGAAGCTTAGAATTGTAGGAATTATTTATGATCCATGGTCCTCGGTGCTGGTAACTAAGGTAGTTGGAGTGATAATTTTACAATGCAACATGCTGGCTGTCTCCCTGCGCCAAGAAAGTAGAAGAGGGTTCCTGTCAATGGTACAAAAAAAAAAATGCAAGTTTCTTGTGGGATTTCAGACAGGTATTATTAAACTTGGGATACAATGGGAAGTATTACTAATTAGGAATTGTAAATTATTAAACTTTTCTGATCCAGCTTTCCACTTTGGTATTTTATTGGTTAGGAGAAATAACCCTCTCTGTATCTGCTTACATAAATGTGCAACATACCCTGAACATATACTCCTATGGAAATATTGTTCTATAGCTCTCTGTTCCAATGTTTCCCATGAAGGCATAACCATAAGCAGTATTACTAAAGCTTACCTAGACGAATTCATGTTTTTAGTAGCTGTACACTATGACTTAAATCTAGACTCTTCATTTAAGAATTCATACTCATCTTGGAGGCACCCTCAAATCTAAAACACTAAAATATGTCCAGTTACCCAGAACTAAACCATGGAATCTTCTTTGATTCTTTTTCAACTCTTACCTTTTCTTTTCTGTTGGTCACAATGTCCCATTAAGTCTGACTTCATAAGTGTCTCCCATCTGTTCATTTCTTTGAATTCCCATGGACACTCCCATTTTAGGATTTTCATTACATCTCATTTGGGCAATAGCTATCTTCCCATAAATGATCTCTCTACTTCCAGTCTCTTTCTCAGCCAATCCTTCCTACTGCCAAATTAATCTTCCTAAAGCACATCTCTAATTATGTCATTGTCTAACTCAAAAACTTTTAATGGCTCCCGTTTGACTCATAAATTAAAGTTAAATTCTTTTTCACTTGGCAATCATGATTCTGGGTAATTTGAATATACCAACCTCCTCTTTGAATTTTTATAACCTACCACTTGGTCTTGTCAACCAGATCATAGTTTACCTACAGTGATTTCACATGACTTATTATTATTTTAATGTAGGGTTTTGCACATTCCTTTAGTAAATAAGATTAATAAATCAACATCTAAAAAATGTCATGTGCTGTAACTATGATATCACTTGATTAAAAAATGGGAAGCTTACACATTTTGGGAAAATAATTATTTTTAAAACAAACCAATTCGTCTTTACAAAACACTAACAGTTCTGTACTTATTCTTCTCTTTTTACCAAGGATGAATTTCATAGTGGCATAAAACCACAAAACAAGTTTACTTAGCAATCATACACTGTGCTTTTGACTTTAGGTGGTTTTCTTCCAGATGTTAGATGTCTTTTGAGGGAAGGAACTGTGTCATTCTGGGGATCTGCAAAGGTCCATGCACTTGAGAAAATCTCTATAATTTCCTCAGCACAGCTCGTACTATGTGTGCAGTTATAGTGAGAACTCACTCACACAGTATCCCTGAGAGTGATTTACCATGAGTGATCCCATGGTCATTCAATGTCAAATAAACATGGGTCCAAATTTAAACTCTTGACCAGGCTGTGGCTAGGGAAAAAGAATCGGAATAAGAATAAATTCCTTTCCGAATGTTATTCCATGCCATAGACTTGATTATTTTGAAAGTTAAGTATTTTATACTGTTTAGATGGATGTGTGTATTTAGAAAACACATCTTACAAATGCTTAGGGCACATATATTTACAACAGAAGATGATATTTCAATTGGTATTGTCATGGATATCAGAATATTTATAAACTGAAGATTGACATTTTTTTTCTGTAAAGGACCAGAGGTAATTATTTTAGGCATAATGAAAGGGCCACATACTCTTTGTTTTAACCACTTAGATTGTTTTTTCTTGGGGTAAAAGCTGCCATATAGAATATGTAAATGAATGAGAAATACTGTGTTCCAACAAAACTATTTAGGGACTTTAAAATGTAAATTTCAATTTTTTTTTTACGTGTTGTGAATGTCAGTTCTCTTTTCAACATTTCAACCATTTGAAAGCATAAAAGTCATACTTACTTATGGCCATGTAAAAGCAGTGATAGATTACCAACATCAATATAAATGTATCATGAGCTTAGATAGCTGAATACATTGATGCCATTGAACTTAAAAGGTGTTAAGTAAGATTTGGGTAAGTGTTAATAAATTTGAAATGGAAGGACCATCCTTATTCTTAGGAATATGAGATTGTAAATGGACATTTCTCTATCTATAACTATTTCTGAAATGGTTTTTAAATAAAAGAACTATGTTCCAGGAATCTACTCTTCACAGGGTAGAGTGGAAGGAAATTGATTTTCTCCTTGTTAATCAATATTTAGATATCTGATTGTTTTTGGTAGAGTAGGTTCAGTTGGGTATCTGGGAAGACTAACTTGGGCTATAGGGGAAGACATAGTCTTAAATTATTCTTGGGTTTTTGTAAGTTCTATGCTTTATATTCAAACCTCTCAAGTAGTTTGATAGTCCATCTCCAAAAGGAGTATACTATATCTAGGTTCTAAATATTCCCATAGGCAGGAGCAACCTGGCTGGAATTTCTTTTACATTTTAAGGGGTTGGGGTATGTACTGGGGATTGAACTCAGGGTCACTTGACCACTGAATCACATCCCTGGCCCTAGTTTGTATATTATTAAAGAGAGGGTCTCACTGAGTTGCTTAGGGACTTGCTAAATTGCTGAGGATAGCTTTGAACTCGAGATTCTCCTGCCTCAGCCTTCAGAGCCACTGGGATTATAGACATAAGCCACTTTTACTTTTTTTTTAGGGAAAAGTCAGTAGCAGTTTCCCTTCCAGCTGATGTATTCCATAATTTTGAAGGTACATGTTTTGGTAGAATCTTGCCTTTTTATACACTCTTCTCCTGACAAAATTTTCCTTGGGGTATTTTGTTTCACCTTAGGTGTACAGATAGAATTTGGCCTTGAAATGTTAATTGTAGTCTCTGGTGAAAGAAAATATTTTCATGCCTAAGGATACCTACAAAAACACATACAGAAAATGTGACTCTCATTACTTCCCCATAGGGTTCAGTTCTCACTGCTTCCAAATTCTTAGAAGCTAAGGGAGCCCTGTTTTTTGGTTTTACATTATGTCTTAGGTTAACATTTTTGTATCATTAAATGCTTAAGTCCTTAGGTTATTTAAAGACTCGGTGGCTAATTCACATTGTAGAACACACATATTTAATACAATAAGCAGAAGATTCTGTAAGGAAAAGAAGACACTTCATTTGTGTGTATATATATTTTATCATACTTTCTCTTCCATCAAAATCTTTCTATATATCTTTCATTTTCTTTTTTGTCTGTACTCTGGCATATAAAATAGCTGTTTGCAAATTACTTCTGTTTCTTTAAGAACTGTTGAGGGTCCAACTTCCTAAAGTAAACCCAACTTGATATTGGAAAGAAAGGTTCAAATAAAACCAAACTCAGGAGCAATCATTCACCTAAGGGTTTAAAACCAGGTTTGTGCATGGTAGGAAAGTGTTCTACCACTGTGCCACATCCCTACTTCTTTTTATGATTTTTTTTTTAAATTTTGCAACAGGATCTTGCTATTTCTCTTCTCTTATTTGTCAACAAGAGAAGTCCTCTGAGTTTTAAGAGTAATTTGTTTAAGCATTGAATATGCTTTTTGTGAGAACTTTTTGATAAGTAAGCTGACTTTGTAAATTTTTGTGTACTCATACGCTCTCATTTTATTTTCTTTATTAAGAATTGTTGAGGGTCCAACTTCTGAAGCCTCAAACTTCTGAATCTCTTTCCTCAGCCTCCTGAGTAGCTGGGATTACAGGTGTGTACCACCACAACCAGCATTGCCACCATGCCCAGCTCACTTAGACTTTTGCAAATTTATTTTTAAGTATGTTTTAGGGGATGCACAGTGTGAAAACGGCTGGTGCTACACATTTGATTAGCAGTTCAGATTGCTCTAATCCTTCTTCTGTTTATTCTCTCAACAGACATATATTAAACACATGATCTGAGCTAGTCATATTGTAGGCTCTGATACATACAAAAACAAACAGGAGTGTTCTGCCTTTGAAGATTGTATAATCTAGTGATCTGAAAAATTACGGAAAAAATACTTGCTCTGGACTAAAATTATTTGTTTATATCCCAAATTCAGCCCGTTACTAGTTTAGTAATCTAGGGGACATTACTTTATCTCCCAACACTTCAGTTTCCTCATCTGTAAATTGATTGAAATGATTTCCACTTTTATAAAATGTTCTGAGTAATAAATAAGAAGATGAAGGAAATGTTTTTATTATAGAAGCCATCATAAAATACTGAAACACTAATTCTTTCCTAATCATTATATTACCACTGTTTCTATTGTTGTTAAGAAAGAATAGTAATAATAGATGCACCTAACTTAGTAGGCAGCTTGGAAGGAATTTGGGGAAGTCTTTGGGAGCAGATGGTGCATGGGGCACATAATACATGGGATGCATCCTAATTTGTAGAATCAAGTTCTTCGCCTGGTAATGAGTCTATCTTGCCACATATTGTGCAAATCAATGCTCATTTACTTCTTTCTTCCCCATGAATCTTCCCAACAGCTGAAGGAGAACTGCCCTTACATTTACAGCTGTGAGGTCTCCATGTTCACTTCCTGGTAACATTCTGAAAGTGCTTTCCTTCATCTTCTCAGACAGTTGATTTGAAATGTGGGATTGAAATGGACATGGCAAAGCCAACTGGAAATGAAACTTCCTATAAAGCCCCATCGTCTGTTTTTTAAATTCAAATACTAATCCAACATTCTAAGGTCTATGAAGAGTAATAGCTTTTAGAGGCAAAGATGTGGTTTCTGATAACAGATTGCAGACAATAACAGGTGATAACTGTCAGCATGCAGATTATCCAAAAAGACAGTCAAGAAATCAAACATGCATGGTGAATTTTCTCATCAAGGCATAGCTTTGGACAAGGCACAAGGCCCTCAGTTGTCCATGAATGATAAGAGTTCAGTTATGTGTTTGAACATCCTTGATTCCTCCTTCATATCGGCAAATGTTATTTTTGTCTGTTCAAAATAATAGAAGGATGCTTCCCACTGCGAGAGGTGAGATGAGTCTAAATGAAGCCTATAATTCATGTGATTATAGCCACTGCAAATGAAAGAATCTGATTTGCCAGGAAACCTAATAATATCGAAGACCATGGGGGGCAAAATAGCAATCAGAGATTAGTCAAACATCTTCCACATTTATGGAGAAAAATCTGTGTTTCTTTTAATTCTGCTCAGAGCCATGCAGAGAAGCTAATGTTTCTATTTGATTTATAATGCCCACCGCTCATACTCGGCCACATATTTGCATAGTTACGTTTCTCACTTTTCTGAAGGCTGATTGTGTTGATATTCTGACAAAGTTTCTTTTCTATTCTCAACTTTGATTCAGGTTTGTTTTCCTTAACAGGATTACTGCTCTTTGTTTCTTTCTGGTGTTTTATTTTCTGATCACTTATGAGGCGATTCTTGAATTTGTGATCTGCCTGCATCAGCCTCCTGGGATTATAGGAATCCACCACTGTACCTGTCTCCCAAATTCTTCTTAACTGAAAGATAAATACTCAGCAGATTATAGGAGGAACAATTTTGAGCCATACTGCTATACAATCTGAAAAGAACAACTGGTATTTTATTTTCTGTAAACAGTATGAGATGTAGTTGGAAGTTTCACTGTGCCTGTTTGTGTGCGTGTGTGTATACACTGTGTGTGCACAGTGGTCCACAACTGTAATCCCAATGACTTCAGAAGCTTAGATGGGGATTACAAGTTCAATTCACCCTCAGCAATTTAGAGAGGCCCTGTATCAAAATTTAAAACAAAATTTAAAAGAGCTGGAAATGTAGCGCAGTTGTAGAGCCCCATGGCTTTAATTCCCCATATCACAAAAATCAAACCAAAACAAAATAAAAACATATTTTCTTGAAACATATAGTTTAATATATATACACATATATACATTTATCTCAAAATTACATATACAAGAGATCTCAAGAAACAATATGGATACTTAATCTTCAAATTAAAATACAATGTGTTATGGATATAAGGAAAACAGAAGTTAACCAATACACCTCATATTCATAGTTTAAAAAGGTAACTAATTAGATTGATATTTTAAAACATAGTTTGAACTCAGGTGTCTGATAGAAGAAAAACTTTGTATGATTTTCCTACTGTGCCAGGGTTTCCTAAGGCAAAAGTTGTGATGGAGAGTTTGTCATAAATTGCCTCATAGTTACAACCTTTGGTGGAAAGAACAGCATAGCGAATTTTGGCTATGAAAATCACTTCTAAAAATAAGCAAAGATTTATCTTCAATGAGCCAACTAAAGGATTCCCAAAAGTATCTGTGTACTTAATTGAGAAGAAAAGTCCAAAATGGCAAAGTGGTTAAGTATGTTTGGGATTCACTAAACAACTTCAGTAACCTGAAATGTTTATCCAAATTGAAATGCAAAAAATATATATATTCACCTTTGACAGTAGGTGTTCTTAATTGGTGCCCTGGTATCCTTTCATGTTACTTAATTCCATACTATTAAAAATTAATAATGATATTAATTAAAATATTTTGACCCTCTATACTCTAAGGTAGAGGGTCTGGAATGATTTAAAATCATTCAATTTGGGGCACAGAAGCAGTCTCCAATATACCCCATGAACAGATGGTAATAATAAAATCTGTTTTCTGAACTGGTTGCATATAATTCCAGATCAGAAATCATTACTGTTCTGAGGGCAATAGGAAAGATATTTTGTAAATTTTGCATATTAAACTTAAAAGTTAGCACTGCCAACTCCTACTTCATTGTTCCACTTCACCAGCATTAATGGATAATCTGAGTAAAACTGGCTTGTTTTGCTCTCCTCATAGAAATGGCCTGGTCCCTGCACAGGCACACAAACAAAGAACCACATAACAACTCTTAAAGCTCTGAAAAATTGTGAACTTCTTTACTGAAGATTTGCTTAAGGGACACACACCTAAGGAAATTACACCACACAGCAACAAGGCAAACTGTCCGGAAAATCCTCTCTACGCACTAACATCCCCAAAGTCACGTCCATCATGAAACAGAAATCTGTCTTCCAAGGCATAACTCTGTCACTATTTCCCCGGGTTTGCACACCAGGCTTTATTTATCTTATTTTTCAGAGAGGGTAGGTCCCTTAATTCTTTTGATGTTGCATAAAAATAGCCCAGTTAACTATGGGTGAACCAAGGACCTTCTTCGGTGCACTTTCTTCTAAATCTCATGACTGTGCTTATAGCTCTTATTAAATGGGAATAGATTGCCAGACTGTGTGATATTTTCTTGCTTGCTCTTGTGACACGAGTCCCTCCTTCCCTACTTTGCTTAACATCCTAACATCTCAGACCATTAACTCAATTCCCTAAGACATGTGTTTATGACCATGAACTCTTAACACTACAATATGGGCAAACTGGCCTGTCAATGACATTCTTAGGAAGGAGAAATTCACTTAATGACCCTGTGGAAACCACACTTTGAATCACACAGATGTTCTGAGCAATAAAAACGGGAAGTCCTATCTACATATGTGAACAAAAGACACCAAGATTTAGTCGTCTGTGTGTGAGAGTGAAGGTGTATAACTTTGTACTCTGGAATACAAGGTTGGACAGTTGAACAGAAGTAATGTATGGAAAGCAGTCTCATTTCCAGACATCATTGCCCATTTTCTTAGCCAGACACCAAGTAGTATACTTTAAAAACAAACAAACAAAAAACTCAATTCACTAATGGCTAGGGTTACTAGAAAAAGTAATTAAAATATTTATGGGCTTATTTTCTCCTAACTACCATAGCACAGACACCTATCATATGTCAGGTGTGTAATAGGCACTCCATAAATGCTAAGTGAATACAATGATGAATGAATGTGTTAATGCCATAGCTGTTACCAGTACACAGAATGCCCAAGTCCTTGAATGTTTTTGTTTCAGCTCATATTCCATATTTCATGTGGGTGGTGGTTCTCTTTCCATCCTTCCTGGTCATCAGGGAAACAGTCATGAGTGTGAGACGGACAGCAGATCACCAGGTTACAATATTGATCTAAATGATGAAATCCAAGGCACAAGGAAAAGAAGATTGTGCTTAAGAGGAGTGACTGGAATCTATTTGAGATTCACAGACTTGCCAGACTCTTTGCCCCAGTTTCTAAACTGGTGAATCTATGACATAGCAACAAGCCGTGACACACATTTCTACTTCAGCATTGTAACCAAATCCAAAAGCTAGGTCCAAGTGTGTGATGAACATCTGCGTGAACTTCCTTTAGGTATGAGTCCACGTTGTTCATGTTGAGAATCACAGCATAAATGAAAAGTGACATATCAGATGATCTAAAATCCTTTGAAACATGTGTACATGCACTCATTATTTTATTTTTATGAGTGTTTCATTTCACAGGCAAGCTATATTTGATTTTCATAATTGAGCTCACTTAAAATTTGTGAACACATTGAAAGAACCATTAGAAATGCAACTCAAGAGAAAATGACTCTTATCATTCTCATGTATATATATCGCAATTTTTTTCTGTGTGTGTATGTGTATGCATGTACTTGGCTTTCATAAAATTAAAATGATGAATATTAAATGCTATTTGATCTTTCTTGCTTGTGGTATTTTCCCTCCTTTCTCTAAGTTCACTGGTATGTGAACTTGTTTTAATAAGAATCAACTGATGTGGGAATATTAATGGAGTTTTCATTTGTATCCTGAAGAAGAAGACCCAGATATTCTGAATTCAGTCATATGTTCATAAAATGTATGCTCTGCATGTAAATGTGGTCTATGTGCGTGTTGCTACTACATATTTTTATTTTCAATTAAGCAATTCTAACGAGGTTGATATTAAAATGTCTTTGCAAGTTTAATAAATGAAGAAAGAAAAAGTTGGGATTAAGAGTGAAAAGAGTTGATGGCTTGTATATCTTCTTCTGAGAAGTATCTGTTCAGTTACTTAGATCATTTATTTATTGATTGTTTCCTTTTTTTTTTTTGGTAGTAAGCTTTTTTGGGTTTTTTATATATCTTGGCGATTAGTGCCCTATCTGATGTGTGTGTGGTAAAAATTTCTTCCCATACTGTAGGCTTTCTCTTCACCTCAATGATTCCTTTGCTGCAAGAAGCTTTTTAGGTGTAATCTATCCCATTTATTGATTCTTGGTTTTATTTCTTGCACTTGAGGAGTCTTGTTAAGGAAGTCAGGGCCTAATCCAACATGATCAAGATTTGGGCCTACTTTTTCTTCTATTGGGCATACAGTCTCTGGTCTAATTCCTAGGTCCTTGATTCACTTTGAGTTTTGTGCAGAGTGCGAGATAGAGGTTTAATCTCATTTTACTACATATGGATTTCCAGTTTTCCCAGAACCATTTGTTGAAGAGGTTATTATTCTTTTTCCTATGTATGTTTTTGGTGGCTCTGTCTAGTATGAGATAACTGTGTTTCTATTGGTTGGTCTCTGTGTCTTCTATTCTGTACCATTGATCTACATGTCTATTTTGGTGCCAACACCATGCTGTGGTTTTTTTTTTTTTTTTTTACTATTGCTCTATAGTTTAAGGTCTGGTATTGTGATGCCTCATGTTTCACTTTTCTTGCTAAGGATTGCTTTGGCTATTAGGGGTGTCTTATTTTTCCAAAAGAATTTCATGATTGCTTTTTCAAATATATGAAAAAGTGTTCAACATCTTTAGTAATTAGAGAAATGTAAATGAAGACTACTTAAGATTTCATCTCACCCAATTAGAATGACAGTTATCAAGAATATAAGTAACATAAGTGTTGGGAAGAACATGGAGAAAAAGGTACACTTATACATTACTGGTGGGACTGCAGATTGGTCAACCACTTTGGAAGACAGTGTGGAGATTCCTCAGAAAACTTGGAATGGAACCACCATTTGATCCAGCTATCCCACTCCTTGGTCTATATCCAAAGGACATAAATCAGCATGCTATAGCTGCAACAATGTTTATAGCAGCTGACTTCACAATAGCTAAACTGTTGAACCAACCTAGATGCCCATCAATAGATGAATGGATGAAGAAACTGTGATATATATACACAATGGAATATTACTTAGCATTAAAAGAGAATAAAATTATAGCATTTGCAGGTGAATGGTTGGAGTTGGAGAATATTATGCTAAGCAAAGTGCCAATTCCAAAAAACTAAAGGCTGAATGTTTTCTCTGATTAGTGGATGTTGATCTATGATGGGAAGGGCATGGGAAAAATGGAGGAACTTTGGATTGGGCAAAGGGGATGGTGGTGAGGAGATATGGGGGTAGGAAAGATGGTGAAATGAGATGGACATCATTACTTTAGGTACATGTATGATTGCACAAATGATACATCTCCCCATCGTGTACAACCAGAGAATTGAAATACTGTGCTCCATTTGTGCATGTTGAATTGAAATGCATTCAGCTGTCATGAACAACTAAGTAGAACAAATAAAAATAAATAATAAAAGTGTGAAAAGATTGCTTAGAATGAAACATTCTCTCCAGATCATCTTATATAGTGAAAAATTTAGAGTTTAATATTGTAGAATACTCTTTAAAAAGTAAGACATTTTTCTAAATTGCTCAGTGAATTAGAAGGCAAGCCACTTAAAAGTGCAGAGAGAAATTCACTAACAAATAATATGGAACTTTCAAATAGAGGTCATTAAAGCTTGGGAAATAACTGGGGGAGACTTTCCTTTGCAGGGAAAGGAGAAAAAATCAATACCAGCTGTGTTCAGAGGACCATGTTAGGTGTTCTAGAGCTGGATTGTCTAATATGATAACTATTAGGCATTGAGCTTATTTAGAGTTATTTAGAGTAATATTAAAATAAAGATTAAATTATTAAGTTGCCGCAGTCTGGCTGGGCACAAATCACGAGCCACTGAAGCAGGAACAAACTTTATTTCTGAACTCCACCAGCACACTCCACACATGTTCCCCGGGAACTCTCCCAAAAGCCACCCATGCGGCTCCTTCAGCAACCACCAACCGGAAAACCCCTCCCTCCTCTGGCACTTCCACAACCAATGGGAACTTTCTGGGAATCCCCAGAACTCCAAAGTAGCAGGCCAAGATGGACAGCAGGGGTCTAGTATACACAGCTTAACATAACCATTATCATCTCAATGGCTTGCTGGTCAGCTCTCAACCACTTCTGGCAAAAATGCAAAAATGCCATGCGTCATTCAGACTTGGCTATGGCTCTCAGCATTAAGTTGCTCTAATCATTTGTCAAATGTTCAATAGCTACCTGTTCCCAACAGATATAATACAGGATATCATACATGATGAAGATTTAAAACAGTTCCTTCTCTTCAGAAAATTCTGTAGGAAGAAAGTTCTGCATTGGACAACTCAAAGCTTATATCTTTCAAGGCACAGTTGGAGAAAGGAAATACAAATACTTAAGGTTAAATAACAGAAGAGGAGCTATAGTAAGGGCATGCATATATAATTACCAATAAATAAGAATGATATTGGTTGTTTTAAATTCAGTTCAGATAGCATGTATAAGATGCACTTGAAACTGGCCTCACAGGAAATTTTACATGAAATGGTAGGAGTAAAGTTGATTTTTTTTTTTTTTTTTAGATTTCATATCCAAGTGCTGTGACACATGACTAAACCAGTCAGGGTCACTCCAGGCGAAGTGGGCTAGCATGAAATAATTATACAGAAACAGAGAAATACCTTTTTCTTTGGGTTCTGTGACGGCTCCTCTGACCCAGCTCCCACAAAGGAGGCAAGGCAGGCAAGAAAGAGGAAGAGCATGCCTGGAACCCTGTTTTATTGGGGAGAAACCATTTAAATGAAGCAAAGGGTAGGATTACAAAGGAATAGTGTAACTCAACCCCACTGGATAACACCTACTCCTGGAGCCATGCCTCTTTATCCCAGTGGAGGTAAAGCCCAAGTTATTGCGGGGCACAATAATTGTTCAGTATCTCTTTCTCAGGACTTAGGTGTGGGTATTTTGAGGGAAGCTCCCAACATCCAATTCTAAAAGAAAAGAGAGTTTATTTTGGAAGACTCCTAGTCCATTGACCTAGGGATGGATGTATAATATATATATATATATATGTGTGTGTGTGTGTGTGTGTGTGTGTGTGTGTGTGTGTTTGTGTGTTATATTATATATGGGTGTATATAAAATACATGTAAATCATAGTATAAAAGATTTATGACTCATCCTTGAGTTAACAACTCTAATTATGAATATTCAACTCCATGCCGAGTTTTATGTCTAGGAAATCACAATTTCATCCCATATGGATATGAAACATTATTACTTATACTTTTACTTGATAATTTCATGTGCTTGACATTTTGTCTAGTTTTCCAAAGCATTGTATTCTACTCCAAATTCTCTACCTGACTTATAGATGGACACTAACAATTAACTTCTCCTTTTATAATAGTCATCACCATTTTTTTGTGATTGGAAATGAATAGAAATAAAAAGAGGATTTTTTTTTTGGTAATAGATCCTTAGGAATTTAGGGGTTGGAGGCCTAGCCAAATTGAGTTGAAAATTGTAACCATTCAGGAGTTGTACAAATGGAACTAACAGCTTATATACAAATAGAACTAACTTGATACTCTGAAACAAATACTTGTATTCATTCAAAATTGTAAGTAACCACAAATTTAGGGATTTAGACCATTGTATTCCAAAATCTCACATATAAAATACATATAAAAACCTAACTTGAGCAATATTATATGTGTCTTGTAGAATTTTATAGGCTTTTATAAGTGTCCTCTATATAGGATAATAAGACATAATGCATTAAAATACATTGGTTCTAGAGAAAGGATTTCACTATAGATAGAGAACAGGCAAATAGAAGCATGATTTCGAAGGAAAGGTGAGAATCATATTTCTAGATCCAAGCCTTGAAATGAAAAAAAGTTTAGTTGGATATATAGGAAGAGCGCTGGGTCTTCTCCCCTCCTCTTGTTTACTCATTCCCTTCCTTCCTTCTCTTCCTCCTTTCCTTTTTTTTCCTAACAAGAGAAAAAAATTCTGTAGATATCACAGAAGAGACTTTTTTCCTTCTAAGTGTGCTTTTTGAATTAACTGGCACCTCTACTTGGGATATCTGTGCTCATTCCAACTTTCTCATTAGCGTATCAAGAGGCCATTCTAGGTTGTCAGTCTAAAGGTTGGTATTTAATGGAGGGATATTTTTCAAAGAGAAGCACTTTTCAAAACTGAAGCTGGAATTTCTTTCTGATGCAGAGTTTAAACCCTGAAGAGCTATCAAGGATACATTTCTGGAAGGGACCCTTAAAATCCACGATATCTTGTCAGAGCTATAGGATACTTAATCTCATCTCCTTATTTTACTTTTTTTTTCTCAAATACATGTGCCCTCTCTGAGACAAGACCCAGATCCTTGCCCTTGGATGTACATGGATCAATGTGCTGGATTAGATACCTTTTCTTTGATGCATAAATGTAAGTTTACTCTTTGTATAGTCTTAAGAATGGAATCATAATGGCCTCTAGCTTTGTGCATTCTGGTCTGTCTGTCACCTATTTTGAGCTTCCTTCTTTGTCCAAATGCAAAAGTTGAAATAAACATGTTCTTGCATCCTCATTCTATGCGTTAGAATCACTAATATTCAGCATACTAGACATGCTTGGTTCCATATGAAGCCAAGTAAAAAAATTATGACAAGATGGGACCTTGACATTTTACTTTAAAACTCTTTGGTCATGTTAACCAATTACCACAATTCAAAGCCAGACCTTGAAAAGCCCTACTCTAGATAATTTTAAACACCCCAGGCAACATCAAAAAATTCTGTGATAGCACTGTCAGAGTCAGCACATGAGCTATAAATAGGCTTACATTTCAGAAAAACAACAAATAATACTTTAACACTTAGGCATTTCCCAAATATTGAACAGGAAATACACTAAAGGAAGATAAATTTGGGGGTTAATCTGGAATCCAACTTTAAGTGGGTATCCTATATTTATTCTGCTAACCTTGTGATAACATATTTATTGAGGAACTCTAATTCAAGACCTGTCCAAGGTCCTGAAGGTCTATCTGTGAACAAGACAGATGTAGGTTTGGGACCCATGGAACTCACATGTTAACATCGAAACGGTTTTTATTTTTAGACCCACCCAGAATTTTTTTTAGTAAATCTCCACCCTCTCTGTCAACTGTTAATTTTTGTAAATTAATAAGTTGATTTTTAAAAGAAATTGACTTAAGTTCATTGAATCTGATTTGAATGATTGTAATTGGTTTAGTTTAGCACTTTTAAAAAATATTCAGAAGTATTTTATTTGTAACAAATCAATTTTAACAACAACAACAACAACAACAAAAACTGATATATTTCTTAACTTTCATGTTCAAAGGCTATCTCAACAAAATATTTTTATAGCAAACATTTGAATAATTACATTTAATATTTTTAAAAGTAATGTGCAATCATAATTTCTGTCAATGTCTGATTTTTACACACTAGCTATTGGAAGACACTAAATATGAAACAATTGTTTTACCATTTATTTATTATCTGCTTGTTGCTTATTGTGATTACTTTCTTTAATCCATAGTGGCTATGTATGAATATTTTAAGCCAGAAATACATCCTATGAGGCTTAATAAAACTAATATTTTCTACCAAATGTTTTAACTTCATATGCATAAAGTATCAAGTTGCAGAAATTTGAAATATGTAAAGACTTTGACATTTAAAATGTCCTTATTAAAGGTGTCCTTATTGAACACTATATTTTACACTTGATCTTTTATTTGATTGAAAATATTTTCACATATTAAAATATTATAATTGTTAAAAAATACTTACAAACATAATTTTCAATATGTGTAACATTAAAATAATGTGAATAACCATTTTGATTAGGAAAATATTTGAAACATTTAAAATCTTACCTGTAATCCATGTATGCATTTTTTTTTAGTTTATTATTCATGATGACACATTGTTATATTCTTCAGTATTCCCATTAGACTGCCTAATACACACTTTACTGTTGTTATTATCATTATTATTGTTGTTATTGATGTTGTTATTGTTGTTATTATTGTTGTTGTTGATGCTATTGTAAGAACACCAAGTTGTCTAAATGTATGGCACAGTAATGTTAACCATAGTTAGGCTGTTGTACAACTGATCTCCAGTACTTAATTATCTTGCACAACTTCAGGTATTGATTGCTTTGATTTTTAAAGTCATCTTCTCTGTTGGGATGTGTCTGATTGATTATGCTAAATAACTTAGCAATCATAACCACACCTGTAAATGTAAAAGCATTCTAGTTACTAAAAAGTTTTGCCATCTTTTTTACATAAAAAATAAGTAGAACTACACTCATTAATCAGTAATTGATGGTAATGTGTTGAGAAATATATCATTAGTTGATTTCATCATTGTGCAAACATCCTAAGATAGTGCTTACGCAAAATTAGATACAATATCCTGCTGGACACCTTGGCTATAAGGTATAGAAAGGTACTAGAAAAATAGTAGGTGATACAGATTTTTGAGCCTCATTGCTATCTTCTGTGTTTATGTGATCCACCATGGACTGAACCATCATTTTGTGGTTGTGGACCACCACTAAAGAAATTTTGCCTCATGCAAAACTCAATTTATCATTTACTATGAAAAATGATGCATGCATTTTATACCACAGTAACATTTAATTACCCCCTTACAAAAGCAAAGACACCAGACATGAATTGGCTTTTCTAAGAGCTCTGAGAAGTAAATGAAACACAGAATGAGATTATTGCATGTGAAACCTTTCTTTCAAGAGAACCAATGACTATAAATTGAAACATCTCACAATATTTGATTTGCTTTTGCCCTATAACCAAATGTTTCAATTAAACTCATTTGTGTTAGCATGACTGAGATCATTCCCAACACGTTGTTTAAATTACTACAAGCTTCAGACCAGAATATCAAACGCAGACTTCAGAGGACACAGCCTGGGCTCTGGGCAGCCTCTGGACTGAATGTAACAGGGATCTTTATCATTTCCATATGGGAGTTCTCATTAGTTATGATAAACATTTTTTATTATACTTGAAACAAAAATTCTTTCACCAAGAGCTAATCAGCATCTACAGCCTGCAAACAGGATTCCAAAGCAGTTTTCTATTTAAAAGGAGGCGTCTGGTTTCACACATGGTAATAGAAGATGAAGATATTCAATTTTAAATATTAAAATGTTGCATAAACAGAGATTAAATTGAAGGTCATCTCTCCTTGGAATCCCTTGTTCCTATTTTATCTAAAAATATTTGAGGACTACATTATGATATATTTGCCCAGTTATTTTGAGATCAGGAATTTTAAACATTAACACCAATTTAAAACATAAGAAACTTGGAATATTGTGGAACACAAGGGGATGCTAAAGTGATTCTGTAAAGGAATAGTCTACCTCCCATAATTAGTCCTAATGTAGTATGTAGTTTTCAATGGTATAAAAAGAACTTAGTGAAAAATGATAGTCTGGATATTGATTGATAGTACTCTGGCATTATGAATCACACATATTTTGAATTGAAAGAAAGCAAAACTACAATCTATGTGCTGTATATGATAATTTGAGGGCAAGGAAAAATTATGTTGGCACAAACTCATGGAGCTACTTTGGGACAAGAGTCAAGACCAGAATAAAGATTTCAGAGATTGCAATCTTGTTCTCTTTCCTAGTGAGTCTATTGGCTGAACATAGTGATTTTCCACATCTACACTTCCATTTAAGGCAAATCATTTAAATATGAGACAACTTGACCATAAATTAATTTTTGCCTTGAACTGTGTATGTGTGCATATGATCGTAAGCTTTATGAGGTCAGAGACTAAGTCTTTGATTTCATGTGATTCTTCCAGGTAGTGCAAGGTATTCTTCAATATAAGTATTCAGTCATTGCTGGTTAGTAGACAGAGCATCAATTAATGTATCTACCACCCTCCACCACACTTCTCTGCCTATAAGATAAATTAAATAAATTGTGCAACTTGGAGATGAATATCCAAGCGCTTTGGCATACATGTACTTTTTTTAAAGGGTGCTTTTGAAATTGTTCCTCTCTTTCTTCTTTTCCTCTCCTCACCAGTGCTGTGAACTGTCACAGAGGATTTTGAGGCTTTTACACATCTTTAGTTCTCTGAGAGGAGGAAGAGTTTGAGGACCTAATCCTCTTCTCTAATGCCACAGAATCAGCAAAGATTCGTGTTGTCTTTGAGGTTTATGAGGATTCTTTGAGCCAGACCATTTAGTCTTTAATAATAGATTGGCAGACAGCAAAGCTTTTAGAGGCTTAGAGCTAGTTAACTACTTGGCAATAATCTCAGGACAGTTTTGCTATTTTCTAAAACTGAGGAGGATCTCCAACCTGGCCTCTGTCCTAGTAAATAATAGTTTGATTATACTCAGTTCTTCCCCAGTTTCAGAGAGTGTCTGACAATTATCCTCAACACACACGAGTGATAATTGGGAAGAGAGAAATAGAGGTACAAGATTTGGGGAGCCTTATTTTCAACTAACCAAACAAGATAGGAAGATGGTTAGTCCCTAAGTGTGAAAGGTAGAAGTCTAAGGAAATGGGAAAAGCTATTACTGAAATCAACAACAAGCAACACCATATAAGGCATATTTTGTTGTTATTCCATCATGATTTCTGTGTAATCATTAGTTGGCTCATAAGATATGGGAATGTGGCTAACCCTCTGAATAAATTTAATCACCAAAATAAGCAAGCGATCTTTTTTTTTTTTTTTTTAATTTAACTGGGAGGCCATTTAGTTCGAGATGGTTCTGGCACCTTAGGTTCCTACCTAAGCAAATTGGAGCCCAGTGTAAACGATGAAAAAAAACTTACCCAATGAGAAACTGCCAACAAACCTTTAATTAGAAATTTTCCATTTTAGCCAGTCCAGTTTATTCTCTTTGTCTTACTTTCACAAAGCAAGATTACTCTCAGTCTCCCCACCATACATTCTGTGTCCAATATCTTGTAGTGTAGTGTTGCCTGTATCACTAATTGCTCCAACGACGTCCTTAAAATTTCAATGTGCCAAAGTTTATCTCTTAACAGATCCAAGATTAAAGGTTGTCTAATTTGGTAGGGTAAATTATCAGCTAAAATAATCCTTGGCCATGAAAAAAACATCAAATAAGGGTATTTTAAAAAGTATCTCTATACTCTATATTAGTGTTTTGCTTTAAATGAATGTACATTTTTTCTATCCCTGTTTGAAATAGATTCAACATTAAAAATAACCTCATCAAGCCCATCAAATACAAGCCACATCAGGGTTTTATAAATCTAATTACCCTACCCCAAACTAACATTACAAAAATGTTCTCCAAAAGCAGTAATAACTAATTGGCACGATAAGGGACCTTTGTTTCTCAAAGTCTGCAAGCACAGCAGGGATCAGCATATGTAGTCTTCCTTGCAAGTCAAATGCTTTATTTGTGAAGCAAAACACTATGCAGAATTCTGGTGAGGCATGGCAGTAATAATCCCATTAGTTTGTAGTTTGGGTTAAATAGATGACAATGAAAAGAAAACTAAGCTACTGGAGACTTTAGAATTAGTATTTTCCAAAGTTGTGAGAACATTGAAGGCATTCTGGCCAGGTTTACCAACTCCTAAATTGTAGGGAAGTGAAGAACAAAATGGAAAATAATAAAACATTCCCAAAGCCTTTTCTTATTTTTAATATTTAGACCTACATTTGTATCAATGTCTATGGAGAATAAAATAAAGAATCAAAATTATGGGAATATAATGGATGGAAAATAGGAACGAAACCAAGTATCTCCACCACACTCTTTTCCCACTTATTGTCTCACTTGATGTTTTGCGTTATATGGAAAGTCTGCCAAACCTATTACCATTTCAAAGATAGGAAACAGAGGTCTGGGAGAGGTTAAGGTCATTTAGTGAATGGATTTTGTAGTCCAGTGTAAATATCCCCCATGATGAATTATCTTTCAGTCTCACACAATCCAATGCCATTTCTCCTAAATTGAATTTCTATTTAATTCATTCTCTGTCAGTCATATTCAATCTAAAATACCTATCGAGAGCCTTCTGTTAGGTGGTACAAGCCAGAAATGAAGTGAGAGACAACTCTGCTTTGATGACCACACAGTTTGGGAGGGAGATGGGCAAGAAGAGTAACAACTCCAAAGCACAAGAATATGATCATTTAGCAAATAGATTTATTGGAGCACATGAAGGAGCCTAAATTTAAGAGCACTCATGTCCCAGTTTGTCTGGGACTGATCTGTTTTATTTCTGTTGTTTTAGGGTAATTATGTTGGCACCCAATTTCACCCTAGAAAAACTCCTGGTTGGGATTAGAACTTTTATGACCATCTTACACAATTCAGACAAGAAGAGGAAAAGCTTTTGGATAAAGTCACCTTAAACTAATCATCTCATATATAGTTTTCCCCCCAAATTCTCAAATTCCTGTCTAACCCACATATAACTATATTATCTGTATAGTCGCTAAATGATCTATGTGAAAACTAGATCCAACTTTGAAAACCTTCAAGGAGCTCTCATATGTAGGATGAACTCCAGAGCCATCAGTACAATACAGAAGGAATTCCATATCTGGTCTCTACCAATATTCATATTCTTTAAAAACAACGAACAATGTCACTTAGTGCTTCCACCATAGTAAACTAATGGGGATCTTAAATGTGCCATGCTATTTCTGGTCTCTCTGCCTTTGCACATGCTATGCCTCATATCTGTGAGGCCCTTTCTCCAACAATGATCTACCTGGCTGATGTTTAGTTGTTCTTAAAAAAAAAAAGGTTGAAATTTCCTTCTTCATTCCACTATCATACAATATCTAGATGAAGGTTCATTATATGCATCATCTCACATTACAGGTTTTGTTTATATGTCTGTCTCTCTGGCTTAGCTGCAATTCTTTCAGGAGTGTAAACATTTCTCAACTGTGCTGTGCTTCACCATGCCTGTAAACATTTAATAAATGTTTGTTGAGCTGGGGTCATAAAGAAATAGGTAGGTAAGACATGGAGAATGTTAGGAGTTTTAAAAAGAGGATAGAATTTGCAAAAGCATAGATCGTGAAAAATATCAGATAATCTCTGGAAACTGCAAACTATTTAATGTGTCTAGATTCTGGGTAACTATGGTGGAGAGGTTAGGAAAGAAAATTTTCTCTGTGCAATTTTAACATAGAAACACATATGCTCTGTATTTTATACATTTTTCAAGAAAGTATACAGATGCTCCTCAATTTACTATGGGGTTACATACAGTAAACTCATCAGAAATTGAAAATATCACCAAGCAAGAAATCCATTTAATACTCCTAACCTACTGAACATTTTAACTTAGCCTAAGGTACATTAAACATGCTCAGAACACTTATATTAGATTACATATAGGCAAAATTATCTAACATGAAGCTTATTTTAAAAGTATTAAATTTCTCATGCAATTTATTTTGAATATTGTACTTAAAATGAAAAACAGAATAGTTGCCTAGGTACTCACCATTAATGTACACAGCAGAAGACATGCTGGAACATAAAACTTCATATCAACATTCAGTAAAAATTGGAGATGCTTCCATTGTCTAGCATCATGAGAGAGTAAGACAGTATCATAGGGGATATTGCCAGCCTAGAAAAATATCAAAATTCAAGATGTGAAATATAGTTTCCATTGAATGTCTATTGCTTTCACTCCATTGTAAAGTCAAATATTCATAAGTTGAACCATCATAAGTTGAGGGCCATCTATAGTTTTAAAAGGGCAAAACAGCTAAAATTTTCATTTACATTTTTCCCTAATGGGTAATGATTGAATAACTATCATGTGGTAGGTATTATATAAGGCAGCTCTGGGTACTCTGTTCATAAGTATGCCCATTAACATTGACTCCTTATTAGTTCACTTCTGAGTGTTCCATATAGAGAATTTTAGAAGTAGAAATGTGTCAATTTGGAAAGATCCTTTTATGGTTTGTATCTAGAAATGTACCCCCAAAAGCACATATTTTGGAAGCATGGTCTCCAATACAGCAAGGTTCAGAGGTGGGGCTGTTAGGTACTGATTAGAGCTCCTTCATCAGTGGATTAATCCATTGGTATCTGAATGGACTACTGGGTGGTAAGTCTATGCAGGTGGGGTGTAACTGACAGAGGTCCATCACTTGGTATGTGTCCTTGGACTATATTACTGTCCCTGGCTCCTCTATCTCTTTTTCTGTTTCCTGGTTGTCATGAATTGAGTAGTTGTTCTCCACTGTGTCCTTCTGCCATGATGCTCAGAAGCCTCGCCTCGGCCCAGAATTGGCCATCCATGGACTGAACCTTAGAAATTGTGAGCCCCAAATAAACTTTTCCTTCTCTAAATTGCCCTTTTCAGGCATTTTGGTCACAGCAGTGAAGAACTGACTAACATAGACCTGAACTTGGAGATAAACACTTATTAAGCACCTACACTGGGCATTCCTCATTCCCCACAAAAGAAAACCAAGAATAATGTCAAGGGGAACATCATTGGCAGAAGAAGCATGATTCAGAATGCACTTAGGTGTGACCCTGATTGGAGAAGGTCCTGGGCTCAGTCAACCTTGTTGGCAAACATAGAAAAGGGGACCTAAACTGGCTACTTAAAAGCATTCATTGAATCCTGCCTGGACATACAAATACCATCCAGACTTCAACACTGATAGAATTCTAGTGAATGCAAGAAGAAAATTAAAGAATCAAGCCATGTGTGGTGGCTCACACCTGTAATCTCAGTCACTCAGGAAGCTGAGTCAGGAGGATCACAAGTTCAAAGCCAGCATCAGCCATTTAGAGAGACTCTAAGCAACTATGTAAGACCATATGTCAACACACAAAAAGGGTTGGGGATGTGGCTCAGTGCTTAAGCACCACTGGGTTCAATCTCCAGTACCAAAAAAATAAAAAAATATATTAAGAAAATATTGAAGAAAGTAGTTGATCAATCAAACAGACTAAGCACGTGATGATGTTTCCTGAATAAACTTCAAATACACTAAAGATTAAATGATCCCCTGACTGTTCACCACAAGGCATAAGATGATCCATAACAGTGGTTGTTTATATTCCTAGAACCTCTCTGAGCCATTAGAATACAAAGAGTTTGGTGAGAGGGTGTGTGGTTCTGGCAATAGAAGTATGAACTTTATAGACTCTTTTCTGGCTGACCATCTTGGCAAATGTACTAGCACTTCATTGAGGAAAGGACATTAGGGTAACATATATAGAGAGGAGCCTCAGAAGTGATAACAGAGATCTCTGCAGATTAATTCTATAGGAAATATAAAATAGATTAAATCCAACTAGTGTTCTAGCTACAACCCTGTGGGGGACCAGTCTGGGGTTTAAACTAGCATTTTTTTCCACTTTCTTAGTGGTAGCTACTTTTAAAAGTGCTCATCTTCCTATATGAGAAGGGATATCACCAATCACAGCTAATCTCATATGATGTTTTGCATTTTTTCCCTCCACAGGGATTTGGGGAGTAGGGCAAATCATATAGAACATGGGATATTTATATAGTGAATGAGGCACAGATTCAGTATGTTTCATAATGAATACAGACTTGCTGAAGCTGTGTAATGGATAGATGGAAATTTGTATATTCTAATTTCATTTCATATACCCAAATTAAAAAAAAAATGAAAAGTATTGGGTAATACATTGATTAATGTTGAACTTTCATAAAACTTAACACATTAGTCACCAGAGAGATAAATCTGCACATGTCATTTTGATTAATTATTTTTTAATTTTTTAAAATAGAAAATGGAGACTATGGAGTATCAAGATCAGAACTTTTATCCTGATGTATGGTCCAAGAATGATACCAAAAATCTACAATTATTCACAACTTGATGCAAATTTAATATCGAATGTGTGGTTTTTTAAATTTTTTTTTTTCATTTTACAGTTCAAAGGATTCTATAAACCAAAAGAGCAAACTACTCATAGACATTATTATGTTTTTCAATAAAGACTACTGAAATGGAAGAATGCCTTTCAAAAATAACATAATAAATCTTTTTTTTTTTTCAAATTTAGGCATCTACTAATGTATAATAATTTAAGGCAAATTTATTTTTTCAATAAAAACAGTGACATATGGGCTGGGGTTGTAGCTCAGTTGTGGAGCACTTGCCTGCATGTGGGAAGCACTGGGATTCGATCCTCTACACCATATAAAAAAATAAATAAATAAAATAAAGGTATTGTGTCCATATACAACTAAAAACAAAAAAAAACAAACAAACAAAACAAAACCAGAAAACAGTGATATGCCCTGTGTTTTTGCAGTTTGCATTGTGTCTGGGTTGATGTGTTCAAAGTCTTACACTCTAAAGTACCTCAGGACCACTTTCCATCACTTATTTAAGGCAAACTCCCTCCTGAACTTTGGCCTTCTCCACTTCATCATGGACCATGTTGAACTACAGAAAATCTCAGGAGCAATTGTTAGGTTTCTGTGTGCATTATTTTATATATCTTCTTGCAAGTGTGGGGACTATGTTTTGCATCTGTGAGTTCTCAATCTGATGAGTAAGACAATATCATTGCTCATTTGCTTCTGATTTTCATTCCATTTGGCCCTTGATCTTCAAGTCAAAGTGCTGGAATTAGATATTATAGAGGAAATCAAGTAAATAAATTTTAAGCAATTATTTATATAATTCTTCCTTCTTTGATCATCTAAATTCACTCTTCTAGTTGAATTCTAGTTTGACTTAATAAAGCAGACACACATGGAAATATTCAATGATGTAACTGTGGGTAAAACGAATTTTTTTTCACTAGTTCTTTTAGTTTTTCTTTTTTAACTCCAATAATTGAAAATCCGAAGCCTGCAGGGTACATTCTAAGATAAAATTATAAGAAGAACTTTTCCTCTTAGGCTAGTTTTCTTGTAAGATCATTTTGAATATGATTCTTTTTACCTCTTCATGGCTTCACTTATGATTTTTTGAAAGTATATAAATTCATAGCTTTATTAGGTTATAACTATCTTTTATTCTCACATTTAAAACTAATTTTAGGAAAATAACATTTTCTAGGAAGATTCTCATGAGTTCTCTCATCCACAGTGTTACCTATTTTTCTTCAGTGTAACTGCTTTGTAACAAAGGCATTGGAAACAGGCATCCTTGATATAAAATTCAGATTACTTCCTCTCGACTAGTGCCTGTGTACTCTGAAATCAATAGAAATTCATAGGATCTGAAAATTAAATCTTGCATTGCACTTTTTTTTTATTCTGAATTTATTGTTAAGGTTATAATCCTTACATACCTTAGCTAGTCGAGGTTGGAATGTATTAACATTGGCAATTGAAAATGAATGCTTTAGGTAGGAGATGGGAAGGAGATGCAAAGGATCCTCTTTAAATTTCATAGACTGCACTTTGTACATCAGAGATATTTTACTGAAATGCCCTCTTGCCTGGTTTGTTCCTTTCTCATTACCCAAATGTGGGGAACTAGACTTATCCAAAAATAGAGAAAAAGGGAAGCTCAGTCATTTCCAATTATGCCGATCTCTTTTTTCTCTCCCATTTCCCTTCCCTTCCCTTCATTCCCCTTTTACAATTATTCTTAAAAACTTCTTTATAGTTTAAGAGGAGAAGTATATTTATTTATTTTTGTTCTAATCAGTTATACATGACTTCTCATTCTTTTGGTTGTCCATGATGTAAGATCACGCTGGTCATGTAGTCAGATATGCACATAGGGTATTAATGACCAATTCATTCTACTATCCTTCATAGCCCTACATTGCCTACTTTTCCTTCACTCCCCTCTGCCTTATCCAAAGTACCTCTATTCTTTCTTAGCTCCCCCAACACACTTGTTATAAATTAGCATCCGAATATCAGAGAAAACTTTTGGCCTTTGGCTTTTGGGGATTGGTTTATTTTACTTAACATGATATTCTCCAGCTCCATCCATTTACCTGTGAATATTATAATTTCATTCTTCTTTAAGGCTGAGAAATATTCTATTGCATATATGTACTACTGCATTTTCTTTATCCATTCATCTGATGAAGGACACCTAGATTTTGGTTCCATAGTTTAGCTCTTGTGAGTTGCGCTGCTAAATACATTGATGTGGCTACATCACTGTCGTATACTGATTTTAATTCTTTTGGGTTTAAAATGAGGAGTAGAATAACAGGGTCAAATGGTGGTTCCATTTCAAATTTTCTCAGAAATCTCCATACTAATTATGCTGATCTCAATCATTAAGACATGAGAGCTTGTTCTATAAAATCCAAGGCAGTTTTGTAGATACGGTTGCCACAGACTGATTTTTGAAGGGCCAACAGTTGATGCTCTATTAAAAATCAAATAGATTCTGTACTTAAGCAGAGGCTTTAGCATCTACATCTGCTTAATAATTATATAGCCTGGAGCAGGAGGAGTCCTGGTATTTTCCTAGCTCTCTTTCTTGGTAAACCACTCAGCTATGGCACAAGGACTGTGACTCACCACCTCAAGTGATCTCAGGGAGATATTATTATAACTCACTTAACCTTCTCTGGTAAATAGTTTTTAAAAACATGACTGAGCATTCTATATATTTTTGTTTGCCTCAGTAGCTATTGGAAGTCTAAACTTCCCTGTTTCTACACCAAAATCATGTTTCTTCCACATGACTCTGTGTTTAGAGCCTCAATTTTGTTCAACTCCATACTTTTCTTTATCCTCCAACCCTTCAAAACCCTTAAGATCTGAGATTTTGTTATCATCAAAACTTTCTGTCTTTTTCACCAGCTGGTGGTCTCTTCTTGCCATGAACAGGCTACCCCCCTGCTACAGAATACCCAAAGTCCCAGAAAGAAGATCACTTCTTGATTGTGATTGTCATTCCTAAAACTTCCTTCTTCAACTCCCCCCACCCACAGTTATTCTGAAGGACCTGACACCACACCCTCTGCTTCCCTTTCTCATTGCTGCTAGATTTTGGTTCCAAATTGCTGTCTACCAAGCTTCCAATTTGAGCACTGAAGTCCCTCCCCCCCCCCCTTTTTTTTTGAGCCCTAATTTGGAATCCTTCTTATTGACATTAATAATAGCCAAGGAAACGATTCATTGTAAACCCTGGGCTCTTGTGATTTTCATACAGTACCTCAGTCACTCGTGCCTGTGTCCATTGCTTACTCAATATAATCAGCAATGATTGTGCCATTTCTCTAAAACCTCAATTTCAAATCACTTGAACCACCACCTTCTCTATTTTATGCTCGTTTTCTCTATTCCATCCACTACAACAGTGTAACTACACTTGAACTTACATTCTATTTATCCTACCAATTTTCCATTTGCTCCTGTCCTATGTACTCATTGTCCTACTCATTCAGCTTAGGTTCCTGGGCTCACTGCCATACTCTTGTTTTTATGCACTTTCAGCTACCTTCACCTCCCTCATCTCTTGACCATCTCACTAATCTCCAACCTGGTTTAAACCCACCTCCCACCCTATTCTGTTCTGGCTCCCAAGGGAGCTCTCTGACACCACTTCCAAGGTCTACAGAAATTGCACAACCTTACTGCCAGGAACCAATGCTCATTTATAAATGCAAATTTTAAGTGAGCATTCAGAAGTTCTGCCTTTCTTCTAGTAAACTCACCTTCCCTCTTGTCAGGGGATTTTTATTTGGCACAAAGATAATAGAAAGAGCTGGTTAACAGAATGGGGCTTTGTTGATGGGCACAAAGGGTGTCTCAACAATGGCATGTGGAGTTCACAGCATGAGACGTCCTCATGTCTTGATATTGAGAGTCAATATAAAGAGAAAAAGCTGGGAAGGGCAGACGAATTGAAATAGATTGAATATTTCAATATCTTGGCTAAAAAAGAAATTCAGTTTCAGCATAGACAATTAAAGAACATTCTATTTGCTTCATCTCTCAGCTTGTGACCTAAGATTCATTTTCATTGCAGTTGAATTTTCTGCTGTTATTTGTCTAATTCTTCTTCTATATCCAGGATCATACTGGAGTATCTGGCTTTTTATAAGAAAAGAGCCAAAAGAATGCATTTTTTTTAACTTATACTTTTCCTTATTCAGGGGGTTTCTTTTTCAAAATTCTACTGTCCTTGGCCACTGGAACACAGTTTTATGGATCTTGCCAGGGCCAGTGGCTAAGCCAGAGACTTCACTAAGTCTTGGGCAACTTCCTCTTGGATGAGACTACCTTGGGGCAACTGGATGAGGCTGAGTTTTAGCCTGCTTGACAAACTCTTTGGAATCTAGTCTCTATTGTCTTTTAATAATTCTATACATCTTTATTTCCTGATCTCTTCTTTCTCCTCCAGCAAACTTGAAATTTTAACATTTTTTCCTTTCCTCTTTTCCTCTCTTCCCTTCTGGATTCTTCTTCCTCCTTTTTTATTTTTTGGTTTCCCTAACTTTCATTTTTGAATGGCACAGATAGCTGGGGTTCAGGTGGAGGTGACAGAAGATGTTGAGCCCAAATGGAATAATCAAATTTAATAACGTCATTCTAAAAATTGTCCTTCATATTGCACGGAAAGGACATTTAAATACCACCAATAACTTTACTTGTGTAGAGTGTAAAATTTATTGAAAAGTCATTTACATGACTTTCAAATTTCTGCTGCCATAAGGTGGATAACACCATGATGGATAGCTATCTGTCATTTTATTTCTCTGTCTTATTCTGTATCCCTATTTATTTAGTAGGTAAGTAAATACAGTTTAAAAATCTGGTCTGATTCACATTGCTCAGTGGCTCAGCATCATCATCAGTGGCTTTCTAGTGGGATGAAATTCCTCCTCAATACAGGGGAAGTCTTTGAAGACTTAAGAGAGCAGAAATACAGAGTCAGGGCAGGCTGTTATGATGCTCCTATGAAGAGCCCCTGAAGAAGGCTTGCACAACAGAAGGGCAGACATGAAAAGCCTGGCTCATCTCAGAGCTGGAGAACACAATTCCAATAACACTGCAGCAAATGTATCAGGAAAGAAGCACATACCCAAACATATGGGAGGGTAAAGAAATGGGGGAAAATGCAGGGGTAAATGGGGAGATTCAGAGGAGGGATGGTCCAGACTGAATTTTAGTGACAAATCCCTCCTGCAAATTCTAGGTGTGGCTCTTAAGCAAGAAAGTATCTAATATCCACCTGGGGGTTGGAGGCTGGGGGACTACCTAAGGCTGAATGGGCTGAAGGTACAGGTGCTACCAGCTCTGAGTCAGAAGTTACAATTCAGTGGAGCTGAGCTGGAGTCCAGATGATTCTGGTTGAGGTATTCAGTTGTAAGCACAAATTTGAAAAGCAAGCAACTTGAGCCATCTCCCACAGTCTCTCAACAAACATTTATTCTTGAGGGCATTTTAGTGGCCACTCTTGTTGGAGGACATAATAAAATAAGATACCCATATGTCTTCCCTTGTAGGGCACCAAGCTCAGCGAGAAGCTGCCTACCTACCCTCCACCTCCATTTTTATTGTTGGTGGTTGATTTTTTTTTTGAACCAAGGGCCTTGCACGTGCTAGACAAGCCCTCAACCACTGAGCTACATCACTAGCCCTTCACCTATTTTAAAACCTCATCTATTATAGGCAGGTGCTGTGCACTGAGTCAAGAAGCTCAGTTTTATTCCTGGGTCTGTGTCTCCTTCACTGCCTTTCCATACCCCCCTTCCTGTCTACTCTCAACAGGGATGCACATTTAAAGACACTCTGTAGCTGAGAAGATAAAACTGGATTTCTATGAGCTGAAAGATGTCTCCCTTCTGTGGAAAGACGTTCAGAGTCTTCATTCACAGGCAAGAAGCATTAGCATCTGACCTGCTTTATCCTGCAGCCACAGGAGCCCCTACGCTTCATGGTGGAAAGCCAGTCCTTGGTCTGTGCACAGAGATAGGGGCTCCTCCTTGCTCAGCTTGTTCTGGGATCAGTGTGTAAGCTTTGTTTCCCATGGTGTTGTCTGTGCAAATGCTTCTCCAAAACGGACTGCATCTGCTGACTGACACCAGTCCCCATTCTCCAGACTTCAATTACCATGGGCCTTTTAATAGTTCTCTAAAAGAAGGCTTGTTGCAATAGAATTAGAAGTGGGCACCATTGCTCATTCTAAACTTTCTCTGCAAGAACAAAATTATATCTGTAATGTTATGCTGATTTGATCTTTCCCAGTGTCATGATTCTGTTATGGGTTAAAAGGAGAAAAATAGAAAATAGCTGCTTCTCCTGCTTGCTTTTGAGTTTGGTAAGGAGGAGATTCATATGTGAATTAATTGCAAGGAAGGCTGAGAAAGACAGAACAGGGAGCAGCAATGGTTGGAGCTCTCTGTAATCACTCAGAAGCAGAGAGGACTTAGATACCATCACATCTTTGTCAGATGAAATGACTGGATTTGATCTCATCTAAGCAGAAGCCTCACAGAATGAAGCCTGCTATATAGTGGCTGCCTTCCACATGAAAACTGAAAGGCAGAATCACCTACATTTGAGTAGGAAAAGCTCTATTAGAAGTGTGCCCATGTTTGCCCCCCCAAGGCTGACACACATTCTCCAACCATTGCCTGCCCTTGGGTCTTTAGCTCTTCCTCTCATCAGCAGGATACCTGTCTGCTAGCCTTAGTCAATTATCTTTAGAAAAACTGAGACCCTGCCATTTTAAAAGAATTTTATTAACTCCAGAGAAAACATTACAGAAAATACAAACATAATTTAATGAAGTTTCCAATGAGCAGGTGACCCTATAATCAGCACCTCTTGGGATTAAGGGAAATGATGAAGTGAAACTTCCATTCATCTTTTGCCTTTTTAAATGTTTAATTTTTTTTTTCTTAGTACTGGGGGTTAAAACCAGGGGCACTTGATCACTGAGTTAGAACCTCAACCCTTTATTTTATTTTATTTTATTATTTGATTTTTTTAAGACAGGGGTTTACTAAATTGCTGATGCTGGCCTAACACTTGTGATGCTCCTGCCTTAGCCTCCCAATTTGCTGGGATTTTAGGTGTACCTCCTTCCATTTTTCAAATTTCTCACTACATCATCAAATGAGAAAAGAGTCGCACAAACTGGCACTAAAATATATTGTATTTACAGCTATAATTTGGTGTTGGGCTTAATCCCAGCACATTCACACGCGTGCATGTGCACACATATGCACACACACACACACACACACACACACACACACAGTATTTTAATACACTGATAGTTTAAATGTCCCATTTAGTTTAACCTAATTTCCACCTGAAAATTGCCCTTCTTTATGTTTCCAGTGTCTATGTGTCTAACCTCATCTGATAGAGATAAAATCAGAAGTCTCAAGAGGAGCACCTTTGAGACAATAAGACTTTAGTCAAACACTCCAATACACTATATCCTCCACCAACTATGCTACCAAATGGTTGCAAAACTCTGACATTGTCCTGAGATCCCTCTTTCTCAGCTTGTCAACCATCTCCCTGAGGGACTTAATCATCTTATTTCCCAGCAGAATAATGGAATTTGCCCACATCAGGATATGCTCAGAGTTCTCCAGCAGAAAGGAGACCAACTTAAATCATCCAGGCCCCTAAGACTTTGTCATCTAAGGTGAGGGTCCTATGTACATGGAAGGGATTTCTTCAGATGAAATTTACTTTACCTTCCCCACCCCCACAATAGCAAAGTTATAGTACTAGGAATCCTTACCACCTTAGACGCTGGAACCCTATAGCAGAAACAACCTATGTAAACATAGATGAAGTCAGTCCCTCACCAGCAACATCAATGTGCAGTTTTCTCCTGCTGATCTGCATCAGAACTACTGGTCCCCCCAAACAGGCAGAGATTTATGCATCACTCTATTACAGGTGGGCTGACAGCCAGTCTTGGAACTTGCTACTTGCAGAAATCACTGTATTGCAACATTGGTTCAGAAATCCCTCTTTAGGTTTTCTGTACACTTCACCTGTATAATTGCACAGCAGAATGCCAAACAATGGGATTTCTTCATAAGATAGCTGCTTCTGTGTAAATCATGGTTTTCTCAATCTGGCGTGAGACATGACATCCTGAGTCACCCCAAAGTGATAAGAGCCACAGGAAATATATATCGTTTTGGGTGATATTCTTTAAGCCTTAATTTATCACATAACAGGTGCAAAAGTCTAGGAAGAACTTAGAGATGAAGATGAACAAATTGACTCACTAGAATGGAAGAGGGATATGATGGAAGTTCTTTCCTTCCTTTGATTATTTTAGAAATCATGTGAATAACATTACCTGTCTTGATGGATACATTCTTCTATAGTGATGGAAAAAATAAAAGAATAGTTCTTGGCATCGGTTGATAATTTATTTTATGCTGGAACTATGCTAAACTCTTTATGAAAGTAATTTAATTTAATCCTTATGCCCTCTTCCCAGAATACAGATACTATTGTTATCCTCATTTTTATACCTGAGAAAACAAGCATAGAAAATTCAGTCAATAAGTTTCAAACTCTCAGATAAGTAGATCTGATGATCAGGACCAGAAGCCACACTTCATCTAACCCTGGAGTCTGTCCTCCTAACCCCTGCAGTGTATGCTTCACCAAGACAGGTCTTAATCATTAATCTCAAAGTTTTTGACCCCTTAGTTGATCCTTATAGAATTTATGGGATTCATAAAAATTATAACCAGGTTTAAAGTAGTAAAACTTTCTGGATTTCTTTTTTGAACATCTAAGCATTTTTGTTTCAAGAGTAATAGACATATCTTAGGCCTTATTATTAAAAGATCCCAACTTGCAAATTTGAACCTATGGTCCCTTAACTGTATATATTGTTTGATGGATGATGTCCTGGCAAAAGGAATATTAGGGCAATTTGTTATTCACTCTTTTGAAGAACCAGCATATGGCTGTCTCTATACCCTCTTGGGATGGCACTTATCAATAGCCTTTGGCCTGAATTTAAAAGATTTTCTTTTTTGCATGGACATAAAAAAGGAGAAAAACTAAATAAATCCTTGCAAAACACAACTATATCTCTAAAAAATGTTCTTGTACAGAGTAGTCTTAAGTGCCCCTGCATTTTTTACCTTCAGAATAATAACCACTTAAATTGTAAACAGAAGACTACCTAAAGGTTTGTAGAGCTACTGGGAACCTTTTATGCAGAGCTGAAACACACACACACACACACATACACACACACACACACACAAAATGAACTTGTTATTTCAAAATACCTTTTACAAAATCTACCTTATAATATTTTTGCTAAGTGATTTGTAAATTATTATTCATAGCCTAGACTCTCAATGAATAATTACATATTTAGCTCTCTTTAACAAGTTAGAGGATGAATCAGGAAAGACAGAAAAGTATTGTGTTTTTGCCTGTGAGAAAGATGCTTATGCTTGCTGTTAGGTGTACCAGCTTGTATTGCACACTTTTACAAACTAACATATTAATATCTCTCAAAAATTGTGTGTAGAACTTTGAGCATGTTTGATAACAGTGTCATAATATTGTCAGTTTGGGGAAAGATTTGAGGTTAGTTATAAACATGAAACAATTTTAATCTTTCAATTTGTCTTAGTCACATTCTGTGGAATCTTCCTTACAATGTTTGGGTCACATCAGTTATGAAAAAGCCCAGTTCTATCTAATTCAAACAAAAAATGTGTGTCTTATTCAGATTATTACCCTTCCCTTTTCTTGACTCAGATGCTCATTCTGAGGGCAAGACTAGTCCATCTTTCATCCATTCTCCACCTTGAATTTGGGTGTTTGGTATTTATGAGCATTCATTTGGTTCAGGACCTATGACAGTTCTTCTTAGATACACATGACACTGAACCAAAAGAATTAGGAATGGAGATATCAAACAAATCTACCTCATACTCTAAAATGATCATACTATAATGAGAAACAAGGACAATAAGATAATTAAGTTATAATTTCATGGGATACGAGTGATCATGGAGGGTAAAATAATAATGCAAGTACAAGCTGGTTCTTCTCAAAATGGATTTTATAGACAAGAATTTGGAGGTGGATTTTTACTTCTACTTTGAGGGTCAGGTAGGAAAAAAAAAACTTTCTAGGAATAAATGGTGGAATGCTTATAGGCAAAGAGGTCAGAAATAGTCTGTTAAGAAAATGACAGATAGATATTATATAAAATAAATGATGGCCAATGATCAGAGAGCAGAAAACAACAGCAGGACTTCAGTGCTTAGAGCCTAATCTCTACTTTCAACTGCAATATATGGAACACAGGTGGGTCCTATGTATTAACTTATCCATTAAAAGAACTTGGGAGATTCAGAAAGAAACATCCATAGCACAGAAAATTTAAATTGATAATCCATTGAGGTGGAGGTATTCATGTACTCATTCTAATAGTAATTATTTTTGCTAAGTATATGTACCTTTTTTGATGCATCTAGAGATTCAAAGATTAATGTCACCCCTTTTAAGAAACTTACAGACATGTCAAGGTTGTAAAAAAAAAAAAAAAGCATGGGAAATGCTCAAGAAATTGGATTTCAGAGTATGGATTTTAGAGTAGCGGGTCATCATAACCAAGTACGAGGTCAAGTTCAGCTTAATTTATAGCAAATGGCATTTGAGTGGAGCTTCACAAGGTACCTGTAATCTTGAGAAGTATAGATAACATCAAAAGCAAAAGTCATAGACTTGAGAAAGCACAGACACACCTGGGATACAAGAGTTGTTTGCTCCAATAATATAGGGAAGTGTGTCCTGACTATAGAATAGGTGGCCTTGAATGCCAGGCAGAACATTTTCATTAGTAAGTAGGAACCTTCATTGTTGTCTTTTTATTTTTTAATAGAGAAATAATATGAGCAGAACACTTAAGAAACTCTCCATAGCAACCTGTGCATTAAACACTGTGCATTAAAGAAATGGTACATTCAGAAAGCTATTTAGAAGGCTACTGCAAGAGCCCGGGAGAGAAGTAACAGAAAACTGTGCAGGTAGAATAGAGAGAATCTGGAAAATATTACATGAAGGGTTGGTAAAAGATGAAACTAAGATAAATCAGAGTAGGGACTTGTGAACTGAGAACATGAGAGCTTCTTACATTAAGCTGCATCCTCAATGCACATAAGAATTAGGACACAGGTACACATGCATAGCTGTGTCACATGTGTTAGCAATTATGAGTGAATTGCATGCAACAGTCTGATGATGAGTGGGTCACCCAGTGGGCATACTGGCTAAAAAAGAAATAATTCTAAAACATAGGACTTCAGACAAGAGTCTTTGTCTCCAACAGGTGTGCTCCAGGTTTGCAGGCAGGGGCAGACTCAGAGATAAGATTCTTAAGGAGCTACATGCCTACTGCATACAGTGTGTCTTGTGATAGGACTGGGTATGAGGAGTGTTGTTTTGCCAAAGGATTGCTCGTCAAAGGATTGCTTTTCTTCCCATGTTTATCCCTCATTTTATCAATAGAGAATGTCAGTGCTTTAAGGGAAGGAAGGAGATACTGAAGTGCGCTACTTTAGATTGAGCCTCAAGAACTTCACTGTCCTGGAAAATGACAATGATGCATTTCATAATAGTTCAACATCTTCATCCCCAGATAAGAGGGATTTAGTAGAAAGAACATTGAATAAAGGACAAAGGAAACCTGGCTTCTGGTTCTGATTTTCCCACAGTTTAGATAAATGATCATGATTAGATAGCTCAATTTCAAAGTTTAGACAAAGAACCATAGAATTGTAGAGTTGAAAAGACCTACCAAGGATGTTTATCTTATCAGATCAGGAAGCTTTTATTAGTGTGGGTATTGTCATTTCATACAATCCATTGTGGGAATTATACTGGTGAAGGACATAGATTCTGACCCACATTACCTTGATTTGAATCCTAGCTTTACCACCTACTACCTGAATTAATGGGACAAATTAGCCTCTCTACTTTTCAGTTTCTCATCTGGAAAATGGAGATATAAGAGTACCACTTTACTGATGATTTTCTGTGTAAATGAACAGTTAATACAAAGATATATAAAAGTCTAAAGTTTTTACAATAAAATCTACTATATGTAAGTTTATAGCCTGAAATCTACATGTACTGTATCTTATGAGGAGATTATGAGGATGATCTCTCCTAGAAGATTCTTGCTGCCCTCACTTTTCACTGAGCATCAATGGACTAGTGCTAAACTGTCAGTGGTCACCTTTGAAACCATGTACAAATCCCTGGGAATGGGAATCAATAGTGACAGTAGCTAATTGTGATGCTTGAACATGGGGAATCTTAATTGAAATAAATCAATGGCATTAAGGAACGAGATAAATGCCCTAATAGAGAGTCTTAAAATGGAAAATAACAAGGGCTAAATTACACTTTACAACTTTGGACCCAATCAGCCAGGAGAGAACAGAGTGTTTTGTTAGAGAAAAGTAACCAAGCAACTACTGTACAGAAAGACAGCCATGTTTCAGGAGTTCCTGATGGTGTCAAAAGCACTTAGCTGACATTAAGCCCAATTAGCAACTGAATGTACTCTGCAGCCACTTTAGCCAGAGGGAAATGAAAAGAAGCAATTGAAATCTGAGAATATGGGAGTAAAGAGAGAAATCAACTTCAAGGCTAACTGCTAGGAATGAAAAAATTCAGCTTTGCTTTTTAGTCTTTTACTTTTTGAAATTTATTACCTGCCCCTTTTATATGCCCTTAGTTCACAGAGAAACTTCTGGCTCTTCCAGTCCCAAATGCTCTACAGATTGCTGCAAAATAGAAATTGCTCATGATTCTCAGTGCACAGCGGCAGTGAGAGAGAGCATTCAATATAGGTTTTCTCTCCACAAAGAGAGTGTTCATAATAAAAAGTTTGGGAAAAAATATCTCAAAAATGAACAACTAACTTTATTCTGAATTCTGAACATCAGAGTTCTTTTTTTTTTAAATTTTTTATTGATTATTTAAAGCATTACATAGCTCATGATATATCATCTTTCATACATTAGACTCAAATTGTGTTTTGAACTCCCATTTTCACCCCAAATATAGATTGCAGAATCACATCTGTTACATATTCACATTTTTACATAATGCCATATTAGTGTCTGTTGTATTCTGCTACCTTTCCTATCCCCTACTATCCCCCCTCCCCTCCCCTCCCCTCCCATCTTCCCTCTCTATCTCCCCTGATGTTGTTCAATTCTCTCCCTTTTTTTTCCCTCCCCCTTGCCCCTCATAGCCTCTTATAATTTTATGTATCCTTGAAGGTCTCCTACCATTTCCATATGCTTTCCCTTCTCTCTCCGTTTCTCTCCCCCCATTCGTCTTTGTTTACTGTAGTCTTTTCCACATGCTCTTCCTTCCTGTTCTGTTCTTAGTTGTTCTCTTTATATCAAAGCAGACATTTGGCATTTGTTTTTTAGGGCTTGGCTAGCTTCACTTAGCATAATCTGCTCTAATGCCATCCATTTCCCTGCAAATTCTATGATTTTGTCATTTCTTAGTGCTGCATAATATTCCATTGTGTATAGATGCCACATTTTTTTTTATCCATTCATCTATTGAAGGGCATCTAGGTTGGTTCCACAGTCTAGCTATTGTGAATTGTGCCGCTATAATAATTGATGCAGCCGTATCCCTATAGTGCGCTCTTTTAAGGTCCTCAGGGAATAGTCCGAGAAGTGCAATAGCTGGGTCAAATGGTGGTTCCATTCCCAGCTTTCCCAGGAATCTCCATACTGCTTTCCAAACTGGCCTCACCATTTTGCAGCCCCACCAGCAGTGTACAAGTGTACCTTTTTCCCCACATCCCCGCCAACACTTGTTGTTGTTTGACTTCATAATGGCTGCCAATCTTACTGGAGTGAGATGGTATCTTAGGGTGGTTTTGATTTGCATTTCTCTGATTGCTAGAGATGGTGAGCATTTTTTCATGAACTTGTTGATTGATTGTATGTCCTCCTCTGAGAAGTGTCTGTTGAGGTCCTTGGCCCATTTGTTAATTGGGTTATTTGTTATCTTATTGTTTAATTTTTTGAGTTCTTTGTACATTCTGGATATTAGGGCTCTATCGGAGGTGTGGGGGGTAAAGATTTGTTCCCAGGATGTAGGCTCTCTATTTACCTCTTTTATTGTTTCTCTTGCTGAGAAAAAACTTTTTAGTTTAAGTAAGTCCCATTTGTTTATTCTGGTTGTTAACTCTTGGGCTATGGGTGTCCTATTAAGGAATTACATCAGAGTTCTTTCACTCGTATCACTCCTGTCTTTTGGGTTTCTGCCACTGGTGGTAACATCCAGGTCAACAATCAATAAACTCATTAGGACTTACAAGCATCTTTGATTAATGCTCTTTGTCTAATTCCCTGAGAAATGTGCTATATTTTGGGGCTTAATTAAGACAAGCCTGAGTTATTTAGGTGTTTGTTACTGAGGCTTATTTGCATATAATTAACTAGATTCTTTCTTTATAGCCAGCAGTAAAAACTTTGTACCAATTGGTATACTTCCACCAAGTTCTATACCATTAACCAAATGCTTTTGTTCTAGGAACTCCTTGATGGGAAGGACTAATGTTTCTACCTATCAATTAAAAAGCACAAATACCCATGTAAAATTTATTTAGAGTTTTGATTGACAGCGATTTTCATATTATCTCTTTAAAAAACAAACAAACAAAAAATTAATCAATGTTCTTTTAAGAGAACTTTTAGGTTCACAGAAAAATTCAAAGCAAAGTGTAGAGATTTTCTATATACCTATGTCCCCAACAAGCACAAATTCCCCTACTATCAGTATCCCACAAAAGAGTGGCACTTCTGTTATAATAGACAAATCTACATCAACATATCACCATCACACCAAGTCCATGGTTTACATTAGGTTTCATGCTTGATATTACATATTCAATGAGTTTGAACAAAATTATAAATACATATACATATATTCATTATTGGAGTATCATAAAGAGTAGTTTCACTGCCCTAAAAATCCCCAGTGCTCTGTCTCTTCATCCCTTCTCCACTAAGCTCTGGCAACCATGACTATTTTTACATCTCCACAGTGTACATTTTTAGCATGCCATATAGTTAGAATCATATAATATCTAGTTTTTTTTTAAGACTGACTTCTTTCACTTAGAAATATACATTTGAGGTTCTGCTGTGACTTTTCATGATTTGATAGCTCATAATTTTTAGCACTGAATAATATTACATTTTCTGGATATACCAAAATTTATTTGTGTACTCATCAACAGAAGGAAATTTGGTTGCTTCCAAGTTTTGCAACTGCAAGTAAAATTGCTATGAATATTTGTGTGCAGGTTTTACACACACCTGAGTTTTCAATTCATTATGAAAATACCAGGGCTGGGTCATATGAAAGTGTGTTTAGGTTTATAAGGAACTGTCAAAGATCCTTCCAAAGTAGTTGTGCAATCTATGTTCATTAGAGATATTGGTCTAAAGTTTTCTTTCTTTGATGTGTCTTAAAATTCTGGAAAATTGAATACAAAAACATATAGTGCATCATGATCAAATGGGCTTCACCCAGGGATGCAAGGTTGGTTCAACATATGGAAATCAATAAATGTAGCTCATCAGTAGACTTAAAGATAAGAACCATATGGTCATCTCAATAGATGCAGAAAAAGCATTTGACAAAATAGAGCACCCCCTTCTATTCAAAACACTAGAAAAACTAGGGATAACAGGAACATATCTCATCATTGTAAAATCTATCTATGCTAAGCCCTAGGCCAACATCATTCTACAATGGAGACAAATTGAAAGCATTCTCTCTAAAAACTGGAACAAGACAGGGATGCCCTCTTTCACTACTTCTATTTAACATAGTTCTTGAAACACTAGCTGGAGCAATTAGACAGATGAAAGAAATTAAAGGGATACAGATAGGAAAAGAAGAACTCAAATTAGCACTATTCGCTGATGATGATTCTATACTTAGAAGATCCAAAAAATTACATCAGAAACGTCTAGAACTAGTAAATGAATTTAGCAAAGCAGCAGAATACAAACATCAATACCCATATATCAAAGGCATTTATGTATATCAGTGACAAACCCTCTGAAAGGGAAATGAAGGAAACTACCCCATTTATAATGGCCTCAAAAAAATCCCAAAAAGCAAAACAAAAAACAAACAAACAAACAAATAAAAACCTTGGGAATCAGTCTAACAAAAGAGGTGGAAGACCTTTACATCAAAAACTACAGAACACTAAAGAAAGAAATCACAGAAGACCTTAGAAGATGGAAAGATCTCCCTTGTTCTTGGATAGGCAGAATTAATATTGTCAAAATAGCCATAATACCAAAAGCATTATACAGAATTAATGCAATTCCAACCAAAATCCCAATGACATTCCTCTTAGAAATAGAAAAAGCAGTCACAAAATTTATCTGGAAAAATAAGAGAGCTCAGATAGCTAAAGCAATCCTTAGCAAGGAGAGTGAAGCAGGTGGCATCAGTATACCAACCTTAAACTATACAACAGAGCAACAGTAACAAAAACAGCAGGGTATTGGCACCAAAATACACTAGTACACCAATGGTACAGAATAGAGGACACAGAGACTATCCCACATAATTACAGTTATCTTATATTAGAAAAAGGCACCAAAAACATAAATTGGAGAAAAGATAGACTCTTCAACATATGGTGCTGGGAAAACTGGAAATCCATATGCAACATATGAAATGAAACCCCTATCTCTCAACATGCACAAAACTCAACTCAAAAGAGGAGCAAGGACCTCGGAATTAAACCAAAGACTCTGCGTCTAATTGAAGAAAAAGTTGGCTCAAATCTCCATCAGATAGGATTAGGTGCCTACTTCCTTAAAAAGACTCCTATAGTGCAAGAATTAAAATCAATCATTAGTAAATGAGATGGATTCAAACTAAAAAGCTCCTTCTTGGCAAAAGAAGCAATCAGTGAGGTGAATAGAGAGCCTTCAGCTTGGGAGCAAATTTTTGCCACTTGCACATCAGATACAGCACAAATTTCTAGGGTGTATAAAGAAGTCAAAAAGATAAACACCAAAAAAACCAAAATACCCAATCAATAAATGGGCCAAATAACTGAACAGAAATTTCTCAGAAGAAAATATACCATCAGTCAACAAGTATATAAAACATGTTCATCATCTTTAGCAATCAGAGAAATGCAAATAAAAACTACTCTAAGATTTCATCTCACTCCAGTCAGAATGTCAGCTACTGAGAATACAAACAACAATATGTGTTGGCAAGGATGTGGGGGAAAAAGGCACACTCATGCATTGCTGGTGGGACTGCAAAATGCTGCAGCCAATATGGAAAGCAGTATGGAGATTTCTTGGAAAAGTTGGAATGGAACCACATTTTGACCCAGCTATCCCACTTCTCAGTCTATACCCAGAGGACTTAAAAACAGCACACTACAATGTAGTTGTGCCAGTTTGCAGTGAATGAGATTTCCTATTGCTTCACATTCTTTTCACCATTTGGAAGTGTCAACTTTTCAGATTTTGGCCCTTCAAATAGGTGAGTAGTGATCCCTCATTATTTTAATTTTCAATTCCCTCATGACATAACAATGTTGATCATCTTTTCATGTTCTTAGGTGATACCTGTCTGTCTTCTTTGGTAAGGTGTTCAGTTTATTAACACATATTTTTACTTGGGTTGAATGTTGTTTACTTTTGAGTTTTAAGCATTTGGGGCATGTTTTATTTATCAGATATGTTTTTTTGTGAAGACTTTTTTCCAGTCTGTTATTTGTTTTTTTCATTCTCTTGACAGTGTCTATTTCGGACCCAAAGTTTTTTTTTTTTTAATTTTAATGAAGTCTAGCTTATCAATTATTTTTCCAGGGACCATGAATGGCCTTTGTGTTGTATCAAAAAAGGCTGTATCATAGTGTCCAAGATCATCTAGTTTATCATCTGTTATCTTCCAGAAATTGAACAGTTTTTCATTTTACATTTAGGTCTATGACCATTTTTAAGTTAATTTTTTTGTGAAGGATATAAAGTCTGGGTCTATATTTATTGATGTAATGATTTATTTTGTACATGTGTGTCTTTACTCATCCCAGCACCTTTTGTTGAAAAAATTAACTTTGCTCCATTTTATTGTCCTTTTGTGGTAGGTCAGTTGAATGTGTTGGCCTATACGTGGACTATTTATTCTATCCCATTCAACTATTTGTCTATTTTTTTCTAATATCACACTGTTTTGATTATCATAGCTTATAGTCTAGAAGGCAGACAGTGTCAGCTTGACTTTGTTCTTTTCCTTCAACACTTAATCGACTATTATAAGTCTGTTGCCTCCCCAAATAAACTTTAGCATCAATTTAATGGTAAACACAAAATCACTTGTTGGAATTTTGATTTGGATTGTATTGAATCTATAGCTCAAACCTGGGAGAACTGATATTGAAACCATATTGCATCATCCTATAAAGGATCATGTAATGTCTCTTCATTTATTTAGTGCACTCCATTTGTATCTTTCATCAGAGTATTGTAGGTTTCTTCATATAGGTCATATACTGCTGTAAGGATTTATACCTAAGAATTTCATTTCTGAGAGCATTAATGCCACTAGTATTGAGCTTTTAACTTCCAATATTACTTCAAATACTACATTTCTGGAGATTGAATTATTTTTATATTAACTTGTATCCTGCAAAACTTGTTATAACTGTACATTAGCTCCAGAAGATTTCTGTGGATCCTTTGAATTTTTACATAGATGATCTTGTCATCTGTGAACAAAGACTATTTCATTTTTTTCTTGCCCAATCTGAACACCTTTTATGTACCTTTCTTGTCTTATTGCATCACCTAAATCTCCCAGTATGGTGTGTGAAAACACTGGTGAAAGAGGACATTCTTGCCGTGTTATTGATCATAGCAGGAAATTTTCTCACCATTAAACATTCTGTTAGTCGCAGTTATTTTGTAGATGTTCTTTATCAAATTTAGGAAGCTCTTTTCTGTTCCTAATTTGCTGAGATTTTCTTTTCTTGGATAGCTACGAGACTTTCAAATGCTTTCACTGTACATATTGATAGGCTTAGTCCATTTTTCTTATCTAGTATGTAGATGTGATAGCTGGCACTGATTCATTTTTGAATGGCCAACCAGCCTTGTAAATACCTACAACAAATCTCACTTCACCATGGGCCATGATTTTTTTTTTAGTAGAAGGTTGTATTTGATTTTCTAAAATTTGGTTAAATATTCTTGCCACTATGTTTGTGAAGAAAAATTGGCTTGTAGTTTTTCTTAAGTCTTTGGTTTTAGTATTAGGATAATGTTAACCACATAGAATAAATTAGGTATGGGCTCTCTGCTTCTACCTTCTGGAAGAGGTTGTAATGAATTAGTATAATTTTTAAAAAATATTTGATAGAGTTAACAGGGAACCCATCTGGGCCAGGTTCTCTCTCTCTCTCTCTCTCTCTCTCTCTCTCTCTCTCTCTCTCTCTCTCTCATTATTTTTAATTGATTTTTTAAAAAAAAATAAATGACAACAGAATGCTTTACAGTTCATCTTACTCATATAGAGCACAATTTTTCAAATCTCTGGTTGTATATAAAGTATGATCACGCCAATTCGTGTCTTCATACATGTACTTTGGATAATGATGTCCTTCACATTCCACCATCATTGCTAACCCCCTGCTCCCTCCCTGCGCCCCCCACCCCTCTGCCCTATCTAGGGTTCATCTATTCCTCCCATGCTCCCCCTTTCTACCCCACTATGAGTCAGTCACCTTATATCAGAGAAAACATTCAGCATTTGTTTTTTTGGGGGGATTGGCTAACTTCACTTAGCATTATCTTTTCCAGCTCCATCCATTTACCTGAAAATACCATGATTTTATTTTCTTTTATTGCTGAGCAATACTCCATTGTGTATACATACCACTATTTTTAGAAAGATTATTGATTAAGATTACTGTTTTTTTTTAGAAAAATTATTGATTACTGACCCAATCTCTATAATAGTATCAACCTATCTAGACTATTTCTTCACATTGAGTTTTGGCAGATTGTGCCTTTTAAGAAGCTGGTTCTTTATTTAGGTTTATCAAATATATTAGCATAGAGTACATGATACTTCTTATTATAATTTTAATAGCTATGAGACCTTTAATGCTATTACCTCTTTCATTACTGATATTAGTAGTTTTGGCTTGACTTGACTAGAAGCTTATCAATTTTATTGATCTTTTCAAAGAACCAGCTTTGGTTTACTTGATTTTCTCTAATAATTTCTGCTCTGGTTTTTATTTTTTTCTTTTCTTCTGATTACTTTTAATTTAAATATGTTCTTCTTTGAAAGATTCTTAAGGCTAAATCTTAGCTTACTGAGTTTAGGTGTCTCTTCTTTTCTAATATATGCATTCAGTGATACAAATTTTCCCCTAAGCCTTGCTTTCACTGCATCCTGAAAATTGTGACAAGTTGTGTTTTTGTTGTTGTTTGGTGAGAAATATTTTTAAAATTTTCTTGGGATTTGTTTTTTGACTTGTGTTATTTAGGAGTTTATCATTTAACTCCTAAGAATTTGGGGATCTTCCAGCTCTTTCCTGTTATTTCTAGTTTAATTTCATTCTTGTTGAAGAACAGATGTAGGATAATTTCTATTATTTTACTTTTGATAATGTGTGCTTTATGGCCCACCATGTGCTGTATCTCCATGAATTTAGTATGAGCTTGAGTTAAATATGCAATTTGCTGAGGCTGGATGAAGCAGTCTCTGTCTATATATGTCAATAATAATATGTCAATTGATAGAAGATGGTGTTGAATTTCAAGTATATTCTTACTAATGTTCTGGCTGAAATGCCTTTTTCTGATAGAGGGATGATAAAGTGTCCAACAATAATTGTTGATTCACTTATTCCTTCCTGCAGTTCTATCTGTTTTTCCTCACATATTTTGATGCTCTTTTGTTAGGAAATCCACATAAGCATTCTTGTCTTCTTGGGTACCTGACCTTTTTATCTTATATATATAATACTCCCACTTTTCCTGATACCTTTCCTTGCTCTGAAGTTAGTTCTGTCTGAAATTCATGTAGGTCTACTGCATACTTTTGATTCATGTTGGCATAATATAACTTTCTCCGGTCCTTCATTTTAATCTACATAGATATTTATAGTTAAACATGGTTTCTTATAGATGATATACAGTTGAGTCTGTGTTTTGATACAGTGGTAACCTCTGCTTTGTAGTTTGTATAGTTAGACTATTGATATTTAAAGTGTTTGATGATACAGTTGGATTGATATTAATCATATTTATTACTGTTTATTGCTCTTGTTATTTTCTTCTAAATTTTTCTTTATACTTTTTTACCTTTGTTATTTTAATTAGTATATACGCTTCCATTTTCTTAGCATATAAAGTGTATTTATTTTCATTTAAAAATTTTTAGCACTTGTTTTCAGTATACATTTACAACTAATCCAATTCCTCTTTTGAATAACACTATATCACTTCACCAGTAGTGTTAGTACTTTATAATAACAAAATATTCCTAATTTTCCCCTATACTTTGTTCCCATTAATTTTATTTGTACAAGGTATTCATAAACATATACTTAATAAAATACATTGGCAATGATTTTGAACAAATTGTTATATGTTATATCAACTAAGAATAAGATAATAACAAGTTTTTATTTGGCCTTCTCTTATTCATTCTCCAATGTTGTTCCTTTCTTTAGGCTCTGGTAAAACAGTTTCTCTTGGGAACAGGCCTTGTTAAGAGGAATAGGAAACTCTGGCCTATTTCAGTATGGTTACTTTTCCCCCTCCCCTTGCAAGAAGCATGGGATTTTTCTCTGTTATTTACTTAGGACCTCACTGAACTGTTTGAAGAAGCTCATGATAATGTGTGACACCTTTATAACTTGTTGCCCACCTTTATAACTGAGCTGATTTACTCTCAGTGGTATCCAAGTAGTTCAGGCATTCACATCCAGCGCAAGCTCCCACAGAGCTTTCTAATATGGGTTTCTACTGTGCTAACTTGAGATTCTTCAATTTTGCCTGTTTCCCTAGTTTAGAGCTGATGATTTACCCTCTGGATCTGAAAAGTGTTGATGCTTCACTTTGTTCAGCTTTTTACTTGTAAGGAGAGATTTTTTTTAAAGCTACTTACATGCCAGCCTGGGAACCTGCTTCACTTTTTAAATACCATGAAGATTTTATCTTATGGATAAGGGTTTAGACAATGAGAAATGTACAAATTAAAAGAAGATGAAGTCCAATGCACACAAGAAATTGCAGGACTCATGCTTTATTAAGCTATGAATCAGTAAAAATTGACCAAACTTTTTCTTGATTGTTTTTAAATTAATATCTCAGTGAGGAAAGTTATTTAACCCAAGCCTTACATTAATATGCTTGTTCTGGCCATCCTAAGGAAATGAGATATCTGTATTATAATGCTGGTCCCAAGTGGACTAGAACTTATTATATTTATGCTCAGCACCTACTAATTCCTCAAGCGTTATATGAAGAAATGAATGCAAGAATAAAGGAATATAAATGCATTGTGAAGAGTAAAGCCTTAATGTATGTCAGACAAGCATTTTCAAATCTTTGTGCCAAAATATTGCATTGAGAAAATGCAAATTCCTGGAGCATTGAATCTATAACCAAGAATTGTATCCCTTCCTTGAAGCACAAATGTTTCTAATCTCTGGTGTTATCTCAAAAATAAGTTTAAATATTATTTTCTCATTCTAACTTGATTCTATTACAAAATAAGGTTTTACAATTCTGTATAAATCAGATGCTTCCAAAAGGTGTCTAATATTGGTTTTGTGCCTCAAGGAATCTCTAGCCAGCTGGAAAGTAACATAGAGATCTATGTTTTCTCATTTGAAAAGCAGAGAATAAAGTATCCCTGGTATAAATTCATATCACACAACTATGAGATCAGATTACAAACCACAGTATTCACTAAAAAAGATGAATATTTATTGCCTTGCCAAGCAAACATGTCACATGGCTCTTTTATCAAGTAATATTATATATAATCTAAAGAATTAACAAATTTAGTAAAAGCTTTCTATAAAGTCTGCCTAAGCAGAACAGAATTTCTCAACACCTTTTAGTTCTTAAATATTTTTGAGAATGTGATGAAAACTATGAACTCTCTCCTGAGAAAAATGAATATAAGCAGATCTACTCAAATTTTTTTTCATTCAATTTTTATGAATCCTCTCTAGACCTAAACTTCAGTCTGAGAACTTCTATTATGTGGGCAAAATAGGATAGTTGTAAAGAGCACATGCATTTGTATGGTCCCTACTTCTTCAATCTCTTCCTCTTTGCTTGGAGAGGAAATATAGGATTTGTGTTTAAATAGGGTTTGATTCTTAAAAAAATAAACACAGGGTAAAAATTAATAATTGCACAAAATATAATACAGTGAAAAATTTCCCTGATGTTATAATCATTACTATTTTTTGTATCTGCCAGGAGATCACTATATGTACACATAAGTGTGTGTTGCATACATGTTAAACAAGCAAAAATACTTGCAGATTCATGCCCCCCCATAATAGCATTTCATATTTAATTATTTTCAACTCTTTTTAATATTGTCAAGCATTTCACTTATGTACCACTGTATATTGACCCCAGCTTCCATTGATGTACTTTTAGGTTGTCCGTGCTCATTTGATACTGAAGCAGATGAAGAAATAAATACCTCGCACACCTGTCTGTGTGTATACAGATGCAGCTTTATCTTACAAAGAGTGAAAGAGCTGGGGTGTTCATGGAATAGCTGGCACTTTTTCACAGATGCCACACATTCAGCACAGGCCATTTCGTCATAAGAAGGCTGTGGGGAAATCAATTCATTTTATTCATGCCACCTCAGGGTACCAATCATCTTTTCTATTCTTGCTTCTATGTCTCTCATTGTTGCTTGATTCTGTAAGGGAACAGAAATGAGGCTGAACCTTAATTACGTTTTGACATCTAGTTTGCCTGAATTATAGAAGGACAGAAAAGCTTTCAAGCCTCTGTTCTATCCTGCCAGCCCATCCCTCCCTTAGCAGCTGTCCAGAGTTCTCCTGTGTGCTGGCTATTGTCCGTGATAGTGATTGGCAATGTCTCACACTGAGGCTCTCTGTGGGTGTGGGAGCTGTAAACTGCTCTGTCTCTCTGGATATCTGTTACATGTTTGTTCCCCCCCCCCCCCGCTGTGGAAAACAAAAATCAACAAATTAAAGGAACATAAAGCCATAACTGTCAGTTTTCTCTAATTAATTGTGTGGAGGTGCTGCATGTATACATCAAAGCCAGCAAACTTGCTGAATAAGAGATTATTCTTGTTCTGGAAAGGAGCAAGCATTTAAGACACTTTCAAACCCACCATAAGCCATGTTATTTCCACATTAATGCCTCTGTTTCAGTTATGTCTGCTCTGTGGATAATTCTGTGCATGACTGGTAAAAGTTAAAGCTTGTATGAATTGGAGTCAATTAGTTTTTCTGGATATGTGGATATCCCGTTTTTATTTTCCCAGTGACCACCTTCCCTAATCTACACATTGGCACTGGCTGATTTCTGGTCTTCAACTCAATTTCCAATATGACTTCATTGGTGCTTCTAGACTCCATGCTGTTCAGAAAACTGGTTCTCTGAACTTTTAGATGTGTCTCCCTGTCCACAAGGCCTGTCTTCTCTGGATGAACTTCATTTGGGGGCTGATTTTCAAGGTCTCCTATGTGTTCCCAGGGCATTGGGGATTCAGGACAGAAATAAAAACCGTGAGACAGGAAAAAGAGTACAAAGAGATTCAGGTCAGAAGAAGACATGAATCAGGTAAGGGCAACTCAGAATAGAGTCCTGGCAATCTGTGAGCCAGACTTTAGTTAGATGACTTACATCAACAGAAATGCTCAAATCAATTTTAGTCAGAAGAACTAACCATCAGGCAAATCAATATGAATGAAGAACACTATCACACATCCATGGGGTAGAAGAAGGGGATGAGAAGAGATTGGAAATAAATGTCAATAAAAAAGCTTATAACTTACTCCGTAAACATCTACAGGGACCTACTACATTTTGAAGACTCCTCTAGGCATCAGAGATGTAAGAAATAATGAAGCATATATAAACAAAAAAAATCCCTTTTTTATGGAGCTTTTCTGAAACAAGATGTTATTTTTATGTAATTAAAGGGTAGGAAATATCAAATTTCCTTGGATAAGTGACCTGAGATGTATATGTAGAAATAAGTAATAATACTTGAGTTTTGTAGGATAATATTCCTTAAGACATCTTTGCTTTAAGAAATTATTTTACAAGCTTTTAAAAAATAGATTTGGGGTTTTTTGTTTTTGGAAATTCAGGAGTTCTCAGAAATTTTAGTAGTGTAGTGTGCCATAAATTTAAATTTAAATTTTGGGTGTTTCCCAAAGCTCTCTATTTATGGAACCCCTTTGTAGTTGAACTATTATTCATGAAATGATTTTTGACTTGTGTTGATTATGGACTTGCAAAATGACTACTTTCACCCAAGACCAGTAATAATTTCATTGCATGCTCTCTCCTCCATTTCCGGGGTTCCTTGAGATGACATCAACTTTGCAGTGAGACAACTTTAGCTGCTTTATGTCCCTCCCTTCATCTGGCACGAGAACCATTGGGCCACATGAAGAAAATCTGTGAATTCTCTTCTGCAGCATATGGAGAAGTTAGCAATAGATGTTAGCAGAAAAGATGGCAGGTGCCTCCCTTCTAGCTTGAATGTCTGCTGAGTTTGTGCATGAAAAGAAGTGCTACCATCTGTTCTTGAAATCAACTGTCACCCCAAATGTGAAAATGTGTGAAGTGGCTACCCCAGATTGCCATTCTGTTTTGACAGGTGGGATAGGGGAAGTTTTTAGTCTAAATCTGCATTATGGCAATCCTTTCTAATTCAAGTCAATCCCATTTAATTGCTTCCAAATGAAATTCCATTTGCCCATTTTTAATACGTATCCCTCACTTGGAGTCTTAATTTTATGGAAACCTCATAATCGTTCATGATTTTCCCTTGAATTCCCAGTTACTTCACAAGAATTTGATATGTGGGGTGAAAAACAAATTATTTGATTTGCACTAGTTATTGAAAGGAAAAGAATAACATGTTCTAAGGGTTGTACTTCTGTTTAAAATGTCATTTTGTAACTGTTTGCAAAGTATATTTTTCACTGTTCTCAAAACTTCAGGAGCAATTTACCCACCTAATAGTCCTGATGTATAATAGGAACAGAGCATTCTGTCTGTATGCTAATGATCATAAGAACAGAGAAGTCCTTCAGTAGAGTACCCAAAGCACTAAAAGATAACCATGTGAATTATGTCTGATATGGAAGGAGCGGAGAGAGTGTCCCTATTGCTAGTTTCATTAAAGCATAAATGTTTTTGAAAATAGTGAAGAGGTAAAAACGCCATTCTTTGGAGCACAAGATGGCAGGTTCAATAGCTTCATTCAATTAGTACATTTCTCATTTTAGCAAGTTTTGATGGAATGTAGTTAACCTCATTGTTCAATAGACTGAAAGTAAAATAAGGTGTTGATTAGCCTTGGTATCTATGTGATTCTTGTGGGTATTTTGACAATCTGTATCCAGTCTGGCACTAATTAATTCATGATTCACAGGGGATAGGAGTTCAGTGGCTAAATGTCCTAATTGTAATAAAAGTTTTCTGCTCTTTATGACAAGAAGCAGCAATAGGGGTGAATCACTTGTCTGTGATGAAAAACATCATGGTGAATTAAAGGGTGAATCACTTGTCTGTGATGATAAACATCATGGTGAATTAAAGGGTAAAGACCAAACTGTATGTGGGAGAAGTTAACTGAAATTGACAGTAACCTCCCTCTCAACACATCTCCTTCTTCTTGGAGATAGTTGGGAAAAGGCAAAGGGAGGTTGTGTGGAAAAGGGCAACTGAAGATAACTGGTGGGCTTCTTGGAATGCAGCACAGCTGTGCTGAAAGAGTCTCACTCTCAACCTCTGAGGAACCTAGGTTCAATTTCAGTCCTAGCATCATTTACTGGAGTGGTTCTGTGGTTCTAGGTATGGTATATCCTCATCATTTATAATATTTTATTGGAGTGGATAATGAGATAAGCTATAAACACATCTAGTATGATAATGATTGTCAAATAGTAATAATAAGAAGTGCTTTTTTCTCCTGCCTCTCACATCATCACAGTTTTATTTGAAAACACATCTATGCTATACCTGTAATTGTCTTTGTTGTGGGAATCTCACCTTGATATAACTCAGATTAATATTGATTTCAATTATATATATATATATATATATATATATATATATATATATATATGAAATTCAGAAGTTCTCAGAAATTATATACATATAAATATATATACATATATATATATATATATATATATATATATATATACATATATATATATAATGGCTTGTATATGTACACACACACATACATATATATGAATTATAAAACAGGAATATCCATATTAGAAAAAAATAAAACAGCCAGTTCCTGAATCTGGTTCCTCTTTTCTCACCACAGTGACTCCTTCTGCCATGCCTGATGGTGATTACGGGTACCATGTTATTGCCTCTCTCCACTCCCCTTCCCTACATGTGCAAGCCTGACTTAGCCCGTACAGGATAGGATGGGTTAAAGTGCTGTGCTCTAAAGGTTTAAGAATTTCATCGTTCTTATGGAAATATAGAAAGTTTTTTTAAAGAATGCAAAAGTCTCTATGTTTATTTCTCATTTTATTTTCTTCAATAATATCTTTCTAACAAATATAACGATGACCTTAACTCTTTTGACAGATGAGGACCCAAAAGCCTAGAAAAAACAAATAACCTCCTCTTTCCACCAAGTAGTGAAAATTAGTTAAGCCTCCTGATTCTCTGCTGTTCCTTTTACTGCTGCATGTTTCCTAATGAGTCACCTTATTCCTCCTTCCAACCATTCTGTCAATTGCCTATAGTAAAATCCAAACTTCAAACTTCTAATGTAATTCTAAGGAGGTGACTCTGGAGAGGGAGAACATGCTAAAATTCTTACATCTGTGCCTCTTGGTATCCATTGACTTTAAACACCTCTAATTGAATTGGTTGACAGCCCAATTAAAATATAATTCAACTTTCTCCCTTGCAGAATCCCACTTTGGAGACTCATTTGTTGACAACCATCAAACAATAATTCTCCTTTTCAATCCCATCAGGTAAACTGTTCTAAACTGAAGCCTAATGTTTTGCCATAACCTGTACCAAGGCTCTGGTAATTGGCAGAATACCTTAAAGAAGAACACTCAAAACTGCACTTATATTGTTCATTTCACTATGCATTACATAAATTTAGATAATAGCGGAATTTTAGGATAGAAACAAGGACTAAATATTATGTAATCAAAAACCCATATTTTCACAAAGGGAACTTAAGTCAGAAAGTGAATAACTGAGTGTTGGATTTAGGACTACAATCTATGAATTTGACTCTTCTGTCCCTTGGTTCAGAATACTTTTCTTTACTGTATTTCATTGCTAGCTTAATCTAGCAGCTTTTTTAATAAACCTCAATAACACTATAAATTTCCTCACAATGTACAACTTTTAATGTCATATTCTGATAGCTCCTGTCAAAGTTTCCAGAATTCCTGATTACCTATAATCATTTTCAAAGTCATTGGCATCTGAATTAGTCTTTAAGCAGTCTTATGATTTGAAAAGAGACTTCATCATCTCCTTTAGTAAGAATTTATTAGCTAATGATTCCTCACATTAAAAAGAAAGACCTATGGAAATTTCAAATGTACATATTACCAGCTCTACTATAAAATCAATGGATCAAAATTTCTAGACATTTTAACTAAAATCAAAATAGGCTGTTAAACAAAAACCCTAAGGAATTTCTGTCACACTACACTTAGGAGGCTCTTCGTGCACTTACTACAATGTCATGAAATGAATGCCACATGGTTTTGGATAATATGCCCATTAAAGTCACTAATCTGAGGCTAGGGAGACCCTGTCTGAGTTATGTCCTTGTAGACAAGGGCTGCACTCTGGACACGGTGCTTCACAAGGTCTCCTGTTGTCCTTCCCTAGCTCTGCCCTAACTCTTCTCTGGGACAAGGAGCCCATAGAGTTAATGGGATATGCTGACAAATGGTGTATTCATTCAGATTCCTCTCCAGATCATGTTCTAGGTATTGGAGACTCAGAAATTGCCCTGATCAACCTGTTTCAAGACTGTTTCCAGATCTGGGAGGAGTACTTCCCCAGTGCATCCTGTTGAGGGCAGTTTGACCCTTTAGTGAGCATTACCACTGGCCCTCTGTGGGTGGGAATGGAAACTGGATGTGCTAGTGGGCATCCAGTGAGGCCTGGGAGTGACAGGGTAGGAGAGTGGAGAGAAGATGGGAATCCCATTTATTTTCTTGTTCTTATGTTCCTAGTTCCTCAAATGTCAGGAGCAACCTTCCTGATATCAAAGCGTAGTAAATCTGCAAAGGCCAAGATATCTCCAATAACATGTTAGTTGTTCTTGTTGTTTGTTTGTTTAAATGGGCTGTTTAAAATACAATGAAAAACTAATGTACCGACTACAGGAAAAAATTGAATTTAATAAAGTTTTATTGATGCTGCCCTAAATTCAAAGCACTAAGTACAACTGAGATAGGCCACACCAAATTTTGCATTTTTAAGCAGTGCCCTTAGATTAAAGTAATAGTATGATTCTAAAATAGATTTTTATCAGTGGCTGCTCTTCTTTAGAAGCTCACCAGCCTTATTCAATATTTCCAGCTACCATGCAACTCTGAACATTAACCCTTAATGCATAGGATCCATCATGACACAGAAATCACTTTTCTTCATTAAGCACTCTGTGGACCAGAGATTCTGTGCCTATTGGAAGAAACAGTAGGCCTAACCTTCTACCACATTACCTCAGGAATAAACTTCCTCAATAAGATTCCTACTAAAGTTTAAGAAGTAAAAATCAAGAATCAAAAATGGGATGATATCAAAATAAAAAAGCTTATTCACAGCAAAGGAAACAATCAAGAATGTGAACAAAGTGCCTACAGAATGGGAGAAAAATCTTTACCACCAGGACCTTACTTAGAATATTTATCTCTAGGACATACAAAGAATCCAAAAACCTTAACAGCAAAACAAACAAAACGACAAAACAACAACAGTAACAACAAAAACATACAGATAACCCAATCAATAAATGCAATAAATGGGCTAAGGAACTAAACAAGTAGTTCATAAGAGAAATGTAAATGGTAACAAAAATATATAAACAAATGGTAAAAAACTCTAGTGATTAAAGAAGTGCAAATCAAACTAGACTGAGATTCCAACTCACCCCATTCTGAATGGCAATTATCAAGAATACAAACAACAATAAATTTTGGTGAGGATGTGGGTAAAAGACTCACATTGCTATTGGGACTGAAAATTGGTGTAATCACTATGGAAAGCAGTATGGATTTCTTAGAAAACTTGGAATGGAACTACCATTTGACCCAGCTATCCCACTCCTCAGTTTATATCCAAAGGACTTAAAGTCATCATGCTACAGAGATGCAACCACTGCAATGTTCATAGCAATAGCCAAGCTATGGATCCAATCAAGGTGCCCTTATCAGATGAATGGATAAAGAAAATGTGGTAGATAAACACAGTGGAATATTACTCAGACATGAAGAAGAATGAAATTATGGCATTTACTGGTAAATGGATGGCACTGGAGACTATCATGCTAAGTGAAATAAACCAATCCCCAAAAAACTGAGGTATAATGTTCTCTCTGACATATGGATATTAATACACAATACGGGAGGGGAATATTAGAAGTTCATTGGACTAGACAAAGGAGAATGAAGGGAATGGTGGGGGAATGGGAATAGGAAAGACAGTAGCATGAATAAGATATATCTTACCTATCTTGTGTAAGAAAACATGAGCAATGTAACTCCACATCATGTACAACCACAATAATGGGATCCTAATTAAAACAAGTTATTATTTATTCTATGTATCTATAATATGTCAATACATACTCTACTATCACTTGAATGTATAAAGAACAAATACAAAACAGATATATGTATATATATATATATATATATATATATATATATATATACACACACACACACACACACACACACACATATATATGTAAAACCAGAACTAGAGTAAAGTAGACTTAGTAAAGTACGCCCTTCAGAAGCCAAATTTAGAAAAGAGCCAAGCAGTAATCAAGATAATACCTTAGATACATATTTTAAAAAATCAAAATTAATGCAGGAAAATTAATGATGAAAATGTTGATATTAAATAAAGACAGGTTCTGTGGTAAGGCACTAAACTGTTTACATTGTCTGGTTGAATACTCAAACAACCTTGTAAAGCTGGTCCTTATGTGGTACATATTTTACTGATAAGGAACCTGAGGCTTAGAGTATCAAAGGTCAAAAACAAAGCAAAAGTCCGGACAGTGTTCTTGCCCCAGGTTTGGAAGCAAGTTTGTTGGGAGACGGGCTTGGAGAGAGACACAGGTATTGCCCATTGTCCATTGCTCTGGAAACAGCAAACAGTTTCCTAGGAGGGATCAGCTGTTAGAGGTGGAAAGGAGCCCTGGCCCTGGGTTGTAGGGCTTTTCAGCCTGGGGGTTACAGGAAACAGGGATCTCCTTGATAGGAACAAGGCTGGCTTGTTACTCTGCAGTGCACCTGTGCCCTCCAGCCCGGTGCTTGCCCCTTGGTACCTGGAGCATCAACCCCTCCCTGGTATAAATAGGAGCAAGACAACATGTCAGTTGCAGGTGTGTGGTCAGAGTTTCCCTGTCCCTCTCCATCATTCTTGAGGGGGAGTCCAAGTCCTTCCACTGTTTGGTAGTGGCTCCACTGGCTCCATTAGGATCCCTCGTCTCAGCAAACTCAGTTTGATTGTCTGAAGCTGCCAGGCATGGCCAATTCCACGAGGCCATTTTCAATTCTCACATGGCTTTCCTCTGTAGAAGACCAACTCTTCCTCTGGAAAACGAACCTTGAGAGTATCTGCACTCCCTGTTCTCCCTGACCACTCAGAGATTTAATATACTTATGCAAGGACACACATGGCTTAGTGGTAGAGCACCTGCCTGGCACATGTGAGGCACATACACTTGGAAATTGGGGATCCAAATACAAGACTGTTGGATCTCCTTGGTCAAGGATTTAGCCCTATGTAATGTCGACAGCATGCAATCATTCATTCATTCATTCATTCAGATAGCATTTATTTAAACTCATGTTTGTGTCAAATCAGTTTCTAAGTACTTGGAGACACGATACTAAACAAGACAGTCTCCACCTTTATCTCTATAGGACTAATTTTAAAGGATGACAACACAAATCTTTATGGTTTTAAGGCAAAGAAATTCTTTGAGTGGGTAACTTCCACCTTCTCTAGGTTTATGTTATATGACTTCTCTGATGGACTGCTAAGGAAAATCACACCTGGATTTAGAATGAAATCCAAACAAGATCACAGTTTGCAAGGATGCTCTCTTGGAGGCCCTTGTTATCTTTCATCATTATTTTGTACAAGAGTTTCCCAAGGTTGCTTCCACAGTCTTGCTATTGTGAATTGTGCTGCTATGAACATCGATGTAGCAGTGTCCCTGTAGCATGCTCTTTTTAGGTCTTTAGGGAATAGACCGAGAAGGGGAATAGCTGGGTCAAATGGTGGTTCCATTCCCAGCTTTCCAAGAAATCTCCATACTGCTTTCCAAATTGGCTGCACCAATTTGCAGTCCCACCAACAATGTACAAGTGTACCCTTTTTCCCACATCCTCGCCAGCACTTGTTGTTGTTTGACTTCATAATGGATGCCAATCTTACCGGAGTGAGATGGTATCTTAGGGTGGTTTTGATTTGCATTTCTCTGACTGCTAGAGATGGTGAGCATTTTTTCATGTACTTGTTGATTAATTGTATGTCCTCCTCTGAGAAGTGTCTGTTCAGGTCAATGGCCCATTTGTTGATTTGGTTATTTGTTATCTTATTGTCTAGCCAATCCCTAAAAAACAAATGCCAAATGTCTTCTTTGATATAAGGAGAGTAACTAAGAACAGAGTAGGGACGAAGAGCATGAGAAGAAGATTAACATTAAACAGGGATGAGAGGTGGGAGGGAAAGGGAGAGAGAAGGGAAATTGCATGGAAATGGAAGGAGACCCTCAGGGTTATACAAAATTACATACAAGAGGAAGTGGGGGGAAAGGGAAAAATAATAGAAGGGGGAGAAATGAATTACAGTAGAGGGGGTAGAGAGAGAAGAGGGGAGGGGAGGGGAGGGGGGATAGTAGAGGACAGGAAAGGCAGCAGAATACAACAGACACTAGTATGGCAATATGTAAATCAGTGGAAGTGTAACTGATGTGATTCTGCAATCCGTATACGGGGTAAAAATGGGAGTTCATAACCCACTTGAATCAAAGTGTGAAATATGATATATCAAGAACTATGTAATGTTTTGAACAACCAACAATAAAAAGAAAAATGTTAGGAAAAAAAAAGAGTTTCCCAAGCTCTTATCAGTATTTCTGGTCTTCCATTCATTCTTACATTCTTACATTATTCATTCAATATACAAGATTATCTCCTGCCTTAAGATATATTCTTTTGTCTTCTATGGGTGATGTTTCTTCCCAGACTTTTGTCCCCAGGTTTTCTTATCTTTTGGGTCTCTGTCTACATTTACCCCTGATGAGAGGTCATGCGTGACCAACCTAGGTAAGGCAGATGACCACCCAAGTTCTTTTCATTCTTTCTCATTTCCCCATTGTTTTCTTCTTTCTTATCACTAACTGCAATATATAATTTTTTAAAATTTATTCACCTGTTTATTTAACTTTCCCTAGTCTCCTTTAATAGAAATTATGGCAATAATTAGGTTTTTCTCTTTTACTATTATATGCACAGAAAATTACAGAGTGTTGTGAATTGAGAATGTGCTCAATAAATATTTGCTGGATGCATAAATTATACTACTAACTATTACAGTAATAACAGCCACATTTAACCAGGATTTAATGCCAAGTCTCTTTATAAGTGCTCACAACAACTCATAGGCAGAAATTATTTTTATAAAATGAAAGGGTCATGTGTGGGAAGCAATCCCATTTCTATAGGTGGCAGATCAAAAGTCCAAGGTTTTATTTAACCAGCTGTGAACCATGTGCGTGAACAATGTGGGAGAGTCAAGACTCACAGGTTGAAATGGGGAGTCCAGCTCCCCAAAGTGCACTGGGAAGTCTGAAAGTGCTCACTGGTACAGTCAGTTCTATAATGCAAGAGAACTAGAACTGTAGGTAAGAGATTCTTAGTGGTAGAGGTTTCTGAAGAGTGTACAAGAAAAGACCTTAGACATCTACCTGCTTCAGAGGAAACAAATAGCAGATCCATTACTTCTGGTCAGTAAGACCTTTGCAGGTCCTATCCACCTTCCTACTATCACAGAAGAAATGAGGATGAGAAAGGCACTTATCCTATATTTGATTGTATGTTGACATGGAAGCATTTGCATATGTTACAGGATAGAAGGCATGATATACTATTAACTCTGCTTTAAAAAGTGTGTGTGTGTTGGGCTGGGGTTGTGGCTCAGTGGTAGAGTACTTGCCTGGCACATGTGAGGCACTGGATTTGATTCTCAGTGCCACATAAAATAAATAATAAAAAAATAAAGTAAAGGTATTGTGTCCATCTACAACTAAAAAAAAGTTTAAAAAGTGCGTGTGTAGCCTTATAGATTAGAATGATCAAGGAGAACTCTTGAGTAAAATAGAAAAACAATTAGATTTATCTCTTCATGTCTTCCATTTAATGCCTACCAGTTAATAAGACCTAAGGTAAAAACAACAAAAGAAAATTAAATTTAAATAATACAATCGTATTCTATATCCTACATTCTCTATCACTTAATTTTTCCACACAATGTAGACTCAAAACTTAGCAGGTATAAAAAGGGGACTCTTTGATGAGGGAGCAATAAATATCATATGGGATATAGTAGATGAGAACTTGTTTAACAACCTGAGAATTGAATCTGGGTACAGTTTTTTTTTTTTTTTTTTTTAGCATTAAATTATACATATCACACTCCGAACATATAGTAACATTAAATAACTATAAATTAACATTAAATAAATAACCTTCTCCTCTTACCATCTTGCACAACACTTGATGTAGTCATCCCCTTTATTCCTCCTTGTACTGCAAATGATGCTTTGCAGCTTTGAAAGTCAGTGGATCATCAAAATTCAGAGTATCAACAGATAAAATTTAATCCCCAAACATCATCCTTTAACATTCCCACAGGAGCCCATTCAGTGCCATCAATTGAATGGTCTCAATAAATCTAGACATGCTTTCCCTGTCTCTGTGATATTGGGGTGCCATATCATGGTCCAGAATTTCACTGTGAGAAGCACCATGCTTGTGCATAAGGAACTTGAGTTTCAAATTAAAATTCCCCATCCTCATGGCGACCTTCATCTTTAACAGGCAGTTTGTCTCTCACTGAAATCCTTCAAGGGGAGTCAGTTGTGGTGGCTACCTCCAGGACCCTTTGAGACCATCATCTTGCTTCAGTTTGCTTGAAAGTGTTAGCACTATTGCCACCTTTACCCTGGGCACTCTGAGACAGGCTTGGCAGACCAGTGCCCAACACCCTGCCTGACCATGGCCCAGCAGTGAAAAATGGCCCCTCAAAACCAGCTGAGAATGCAGTTGTAATTGCTGCAATACTGTAACTTTGCTAATGTTTGCAGTTTAGGTAACTTAAGTGAGCTGCAGTAGTGTACGGATGTGTGTTCCATTGCATGTGGCTTATAATCAAGGCTTTGAGGTCTTTCAGGTTCCAAACTTACTCATGATGTGACTATAGGCAGGTATTTCATCCCTAACGGCCTCATTTTCTTCATTTCTGAAGTTGGGTTAATAACTTTTTCCTCACAGGATTATTCTCTGTTTAAGGAGATGCTGTTTTAAAGTATTCAACTGGCATTTATTATGGATCAAAATCAAAACTCTTCTTACAACCGCCTTCCTCACACTCTGTACTCCAAATGAGTGGGGGTGGGGACAAGTATTCCCAGCTTCAGAATGTCTAGGGCCATCATCCATGCTCTGAAAGGGTCATGGTAAAAGAGGCTCAGCTGACAAATCACTTCTTCTGGCTAATAAAACAGCAGCAATGTGCTGCTTCATGTGCATGGCATGACCCCCACGATCTATGAAGCTTTTACACTGTTGATCCTGCTCTGCTGCTGACTGAACAGTGCCTTTCTGGGAATTTGTAGGGGAAAAAAGAAGGAAAGAAAGAAAGAAAGGAAGGAAGGAAGGAAGGAAGGAAGGAAGGAAGGAAGGAAGGAAGGAAGGAAGAAACCATGACCATGTAATCCTTAAAAGAGAAGGAAAAGAAACCACTACAGAATGTGTGGTGTGTGTGTGTGTGTGTGTGTGTGTGTGTGTGTGTGGTGTGAGTACCTCCAAAGCTCTTTATTTTTGGATTGAACCCTGACATTTACATCTAAGATAAACAGCTAATAATCTATCCTTTATTATGTATTTTGTATGCAGCTAACCACAGTTGGGTTTTTAGGAAGAAATCAGCATGAGGTACAGTAAGTGAATATTGATTCTGACTCTTCCTACATCACTATGGCCCATCCACATTGAACCAAACCCAAACTCTCCGTGGAAGCCAGAGGGATATTTCACAAATATATAATCATGTCACATAATCACTTTGTGATAGACTAAGTTATGACCCCCAAATTCATATTTTTAAGACCTAAACCCTAGCATTACCACATTTGAAGATAGGCTTTTAAACAAGCAGTTTTGGTTAAGTGAAGTCATCAGGATGGGACCCCCCCATCCATTATTGTTCCTTATAATAAGAAGAAGTGATACAAGGAGTGAGCATGCACAGAGAAAAGGCCCCACGAGGACACAGCAAGATTTGGCCATCTGCAAGGCAGGGATTGAGGCCTCCACAGAAACCAGCCCAGCCGTGCTGGCACCTTGACCTTGACTTGCAACCTCCATACCTTTAAACAGGATAAGTTTCTGTTGTTTCAGTCATCCAGTCTTTGGTACTCTGTCATGGCAGTCCCACTTATTTCAGAATAAAATTCAATAATCTTTTTTTTTCCCTCTTTTGTGGTACTGGGGATTGAATCCAGAACTACACGTTCTAGACAATCACTAAGCCACATCCCAAGGCTTTTTTATTTTGAGACAAGGTTTTGCTAATTTGCCTGAGATGGCTTGAACAAGTGATTATTCTGCTTCACCTTCTGAGTATCTAGTGTGTTAAAAGGTTAGATTTTGTACATAACTTTAATGCATAAATTTTAACACAACCTTTCAAATCCTCTATCTGGTCTGAACTGGCTGTCCAAACTGATCTCGAGTTCTCTCTGCCTGCTACATCCACATTGAATTGTGTGTCTTTTTTTTGGGGGGGGGATTAGTCATCAATGACTAATGACCTTACATTTGAGTTTCTTTCCCTGAAAGTTTATAAGGTTGACTCCTCTTATTTCAAATCTTAGTTAAATGACTCTCATTGGAGAGGGTGGTTTTGACTCTTCCATGTGAAGTGTCTTCTCATCTCCTACCCTGAATATTTTCCACCATATTCTTATGTTGTCTTACCAGCACTTATCACTTTAAGACAATACCTTCTTTACTTACTATTTGTTTATTGTATGTTCCTTCTGCCTGGAATGAAAGCTCCATGTACTCAGGTCCTGTCCATCTCACAGTGTCTGTTCTCTGTTTCAATGTCTAACAATGCCTGACACATGAACTCCTTAGTGGGTAAATATTAAATGAATGAATATATCTCTTTTTTTCAAATGCCTGTTCCTCATTCCTCTTTCCAACCATTACCTACTTCATAGCTCATGTCCTAAGTTCATGTTTTCAGATATCCATTCCAGTTAACCAAAAACTTTTTCAAATTATGATAATCCTCTCACAACGAAGTTGTATTTCCTTTGAAAATAGAGTTCCTATGTTGGAAATGTAGTCAATGAGGCTATACTGGAAGGTTCTCAGTGTATCAAACCTTTAACAATAGAGAACACCTTATTCTTATCAAGTTATTTTATCAAAATAGGAGGAAAAAGCTATTAGGAGAATATTCGTAGAAATAAATACCTGGAGGTATAAGAGGGAGAAAATGTTGAAATGTGATGCTCACAATCTACTAAAGGCTGCATAGCACAATGACATTGAAATTCAGACTTGAATTTCACTAAACCAGGGCTGGAGTGACTTACAGAAACTACACTACTTCATCTGCTGACAAGACAGGGAAGCAATGTGCTTAAAACCCAATAGAATTTCTAATCATTGGTTTCCCTGTTTTAAGATACCCAAATCTATTATCAAACCTTTATCTCCATCTGTTCCTGCAAGTTGTTCAAACAAAAACCTGCTGATTAATGCCAGCATGATGTTACTTGTCATTTTTTATTGCAAGTGTTTACATAGGAAATACTATCCAGCTTTCACAGAGTAAGACTTGGCCTTTACATTTTCTTTACTTCATCACCCTGAGCCTGAGCTCAGTTTCCCTATCAAGTGCAAAGTGAATGACCTGAATCTAATAGCGTATAGATTGGTTATAGAGAAGAATTAGCCAGGCCCTATGAACAAACACTTTTGCAACTAATATTCTCCTAATAGCTTTTTCTTTCTATTTTGATTAAAGTAGCTTGATAACTTAGAATACTTCTAGGTTCTTTTTTTCCCATCAGCATCCAATACATATGTTCAGGACTTGGTGGAATATTCTATTAGGTTTTATTATATAGTTAGCATTAAATATATAGTTATCTTACTCCAACTGTGCATGGCAGGACAAGGCTGCCTTCATTCACAAAACTCTTAGCTCACCAATGGCTTACCACTTCATTGAACTGCCCTAATAAAAATCAGTCTTTGTAAGTTTAGATGCTACCATCAATCTACACCACTTGGCTTCTCCTCATTTCCTGTGCAGGTAGGACCTTGTCCCTATTTTACTTTAAACTTGATTTTATTAAACAGAAGACACTGGTGTTTTCTATGCCCAAAACATAAAGGGCAGAAGTAAATATGCTAGAACATCTCTCACCTTTAATAGGAGAGATAATAACAAGGACATCTGATCAGTTCAGGAGAGCTGGCAAACAATGTTCAGTTGGAAAAAGAAGTCAGAAAGGGAAATGACATCTAAATTATAAAGACTGAGGGATGAAAGGTATTTCCTTTTGTTTACCACGATGATGATTTCTGCTTAGAAGTGTATAATACTCTTAAAATACTCCCTCCCTAACCCTTCTCTTTTCTTTTTCCCTTATACCATTCTTTGGGAATGGAAAAGTTTGCATTTCTTTCATTCTACTAAATGGAAAATTATTGCAGTCTTTCAGTAACACTAAAGACTAATAATAGAATGAATGTTATTTGCAAATATGTAGATTTTTATGCAGACTTAGAGAAACAAACATTTATTTCTACTTATAGAAATTCTCTCTAGAGTAAGTTGCTGATAACACTCAGTACAGGTTATTAATATAGATGGCAAGACTTTTAAAGTACATGATTTTAAAGGATAAGACTTTTAAAGTACATAACTCTTTTTTGTTTACAAGGATAGAAAAAAAATCCTAATAAAGAAAAATCTTAATATTCATACAATCCCATGCTATGGCTTACTCCTTTAAATGCATGGGTACAGGATTCAGCAGGCACCCATATTTTAAGTATTTTTATTACCATTTGTTTCCCCCCCCTCACAAATAACAATTTTAGTATTCATTGTGCTTAACTTCTCACCAGTTCTTAAATAAGAAAGATGAAAAGCTTAGCAACCACTTATTTCCATAATCCTTCCTCCTGGTAAGTTCTAGAAGTTAGCTGGCATATTTCACCAGGTGATGATCCTGGATTTCAAACCTGCTTGATATCTGTGTATCTCTCTTAAGACAGCAGCAAACTTGGGTAGCAGTCTATATGGTGATGCTTGTTAGGGTACTTAAAATTAAATTAAAAGAACTAACCCTACTCTACTCTGTTTTCTAAATAATTCAGCATATTTTTAAAAACAATTCTCAGTGTCACACAGTCTATATTTGTTCCATGCGTACTCTACAATTTATTTGAATAAGGATGTAGCAACTTTTAAGTGTAATGGGGTACTTATTCTTTTTTACTTAGATGTTCTCATTCACTGCATATCTTAATGGCTGTTACTTGTCTTGCTTTTTTACAAGCTGCAGTCTCCTGGGCACAGTTTCTAGAAAGAAGTAGCAGTTGAGCCCTCTTAAATCTTTGAATTATAATTTTGTTCCAGGAGAGTATATGTTTATTTGTTCTTAAAGTGATTATTGTGCTTATCAGAAAAGATGCCTCTTCTACCTCTGCAGTTTCTGTAGTAGGTAACACTTATTGAATATCTATGGCATGAAGGACATTCTTCTAAGCATGTAAGGACCCAACAGGAAAAAGACTGTCTATGTAAAAAGGGCGATTCTAGAATTTAATTAAGGAGTACTTACAAATTAACGTGAGTCAAAGGAGGATGGTGAGGTACCCGGGAAACTGCTACTGTCTCTAAGCTATAGGGAGCAAGAGGCGGGAGAGGTTAATACAAGTTGGCAAAATTGTAGCTATGGAAGAATGTCTGTTAATACCAGCTTGGTTTTCCACAGATGCCTGCAGCATTGCCTCTCAGTGCCCTAACAGAGAGCTGGCTATGAGAAAAAGCATGCAGATCTCAATTTCCTCCTACCCACCAGTATCCTACAGGTGACTTGCATTTGCCAGCAAAGAAGAGTGTGGAGTCCTGCAGACACCCCTACCTCTTAGGTGTCAAGATGGAGGAAGAGGTATGGAATGGACATCTAAGGTGTTAAGCGAAGAACATACAGTCCAAAGTGAACTCAGGAGTAATTTAATCCTGACATTGACCACATCATGTAAATAATATTATCTGTTTTACAAGTGAGACAACTGATTTCAGTGATCTGCCTTTAGATCATATATCACATAAACAGCAGAGCCAAGATTTTAACCCAAAACCTCTTACCACACACACCATGTTCTGAATCACTAACATGAACTACCCGATGGAGAGCTTTCCTGTGGTGTCAAGGACAGAACTCAGGACACAGAGTGTGGGTCTCTTTCCTGCAAGTTTCTTCCATTTCACTCTCTCCCATTGGTGTAGCTCCCTGAAGATAAATTAGAGAGCCACAACCATCCTGGAATCAGTGTAATTTTGGTCATTTACCTTACGATGCAGTTTATTAGTCGAGGGTCTTCTCCCCAGAGTAGAACAGGTACATTTTCTGAATCAGTAATTATTTTAAGAAAGTTAAATTCTTGTTATTCTTAGACTTGTGAATAATTATCCTCAAATTCTAAATATATATTGTATAAAATGCTCCTACTGTCCTGATGAAGAAACTAAAAACATGTTCTGAGAAACAATATAATACTGTAAGGTGAGATGCATGCTAAACATTTAGATATTTATCAGAAATGTCCTCTAAATTTCTGATGACTTTTCTGTTGTTGTTGGAAATAATATTTAGATCAGGTTCATGCTATGAGGGAGTGTGCTAAAATTCCTTGATACCAGAAATCTTATTAGAATGCATTTTTAAAGGTACATTTTAAAGGTATGTTTGTAGTGATCATAAATGTTAGTATTGCAAGAAACAACATACTAATTTTAATAAAAGGCATTATTGATTCACAGTCTTCTCCATGGGCGGATCACCTTTCCTTTCTCTGGAGAAACATCATCTGACACTATGAGATGGAGGACCATTGGCAGCTCTGGTCTACTTGGATGTTCTTTTACTTGGATTTCATATCTCAGTCCAGAGGATAAACTCAGCATGTTTTTTCTAACTCAAAGGACTACCCCATATGGTTCCTGGGAACTATGTTTCCACAGAATTGGCTCAGCTGCTAATCCATCTGATCAGAAGTACATTAGGAGGTACCATAAGAATGGAGTCAGGGAAATGTGCTAGGAAAAAAAATTAAAATAAAAGAATCTCTTTTATTGATGATCTGATAATGCCAAACAAGTACCTAACAACTTAATAGACTGTTCACATGCCTCCTTCTTCCCTTTATTTTCTTCTTTCTCTAACATTCAAGAGATAGTTATAATTTATTACCTTCTTTTAAGATGCTATGATTTCATAAATATAAAAACTACTTTGAGATTTTCTATGCAAAATTGATTCTTTAAGAATAATTTGTTAGATCTTATATCTTGAGGAAGAACATGAGAATGTTTAATCAGTGATGTCCTCTGAGGCATTGAAAACTTGCCTTTAACCATTTGATTCACATTATTTTTCTTCTTAACAGAAAGTGGGAGGTTGGTGGTAATATACTTATTCATCAAGAGTTCACAACTCACTAGTTTGTCTATAAGGACTATTGGCATGTTTTTCTGTTCTCACTCAGTATAACAAAGCCAATTGTCATTATCCTCATTATTAATCTTTAAAAATCTATTGCAATTTTAAAATTCCTCCATTCATAGCATGTCAGTTTCTGTTAATATCTTTCATATAACTCAAATGTGTTAAAAAAAAGAGGAATTCACATGTATTGATGTCTGTAGAGGATTTTCTTTTTGGAGTTCTGAAAATTTAAGACAAACAAGTGGACTAAATCCAAAAGAGAATGTTAGTTTTATTAATCTATAATTTTATTAGGCACTTATTAATTACTTTGTGGTGATAATTAAATATCTTCTAAATTGCAAATAATATGCTAGAAGTAAACAGCTCACCCTTTTTTGATGTCCATGTGCTATTTTGAAGAGTGGCATATACATCATAGCCCCTTGGTGGGATACAGCTGTTATGTCATCTAGAGAGATCTGATAAGAAAATACTATTCTCTGTTTACCCAAACACCTAGAAATTTTGAATACATCTTTCTTTTAGATTTTAGTATGATTACATTTTCAGTGAATGTCTGATTGAATATCTTTTTTTAAAAATGAGATTTCTTGCAGCTTTGAAATCCCAGAATTTCTGGATGTTATCTCTGAACTATAATGTAGGAATGAGACACAGGGAAGGGTGACAAAAGTATATGGAGAAAGGAACCAGGCATCGAGTATATGATGTACTGGGAATTTTCAGGGGGTAGTAAAAACTAACATTTAATGCACATTTGCTATGTATCAGGCTCTGGACCGAGGATTTTTGTGTACTGGGTTACTTGATTTTCATGTCAATTAAAGACTATAGATAGGTATTAGAGTACCCATGTGCCTTATGGGGTTAAGGTGGTTACTTGGAGATACAGCTTACAAATACTGGAACTTGCAATTAAACATACGCTTGTCTGATGTCAAAAATCCTGATCCTAGTCAATGTATGTCCTCACTTTCACAAGCTTTGTCACAAAGTCATCCTTTAAGAATTGCTGCCAACACACTAGTTTAGGTACTTAAAGAAACTATATGGCTCACTCAGTTTCCCACAGCTAATAACAGACTCAGCTGGAATTGGAGCCCGTGAACGGGACTCCAGTGTCACTTCTAATAAGAATCACAGGAAGGGAGCTATTGTGCAATTTCATCTTCTGATACAAAAGATGTTCCCTGGAAAAGTTGCTATTTTCATTGTCTCTAGTTTAAGAGGCTATGAAGTTTTAAACTATACCTTCTGGAATACTTCCACTTCTGATAAATCAAAAGTGAGACTACAGTAATCAATTGAATAAGTGGACACTTAGCTGGATAGTTTGTTTCTGTTGTCACTTTGTCATTGCTGTTATTTTATAAACCATCTAAACAGGCCTAGTGATTTAGTTTTCAAATTAGTTATTGATCCACACTCTTGGAAGGAAATGTTTTTGTTTTTTTTTTTTCAAATTTAAAGAATTTTTAAATTTACACTTGTTCAGGCAAGTTTGCAGGAGAAAAGCATCAGGATTTTGATAAACAGGTATCTCCTTTTTAAGTACTTTATTGTAGTGCCAATTCCTCCACCTTAAAATGATGATGTGAGCCTTATCCATTAGGAGTGGCTCAAAGAAACATGATAAGTTAGGGTGTTAAACTGGGCACTTTTTAATAAAACTCCTCTGTGAAGTCCTGGTCTCAGTCATATTCTGATACTACAGTTTGAGTGGTTTGGCTACTCTTATATGTATTGGTTTTCTATTGCAGATAACATCTTCTCAAACACACAGGCACTTCACATAACACACATTCATTACTCAGTTCTGCAGCTTAGGACGTGGCACAGTGTGGCCAGGTTCCCTGCTCAGAGTCTCACAGGATTCAGTCGAGGTGCATCCAAGCTGCATTCTCCTCTGGAGGTTTGCTTGGGGAAGAACGTGCTTTCTAATCTACTCATTGGTAGATTTCATTTTCTTGTGTCTGAAGGATGTAGGCCCAGCTTCTTGCTTTCAACTCCTTGATGTCAATTACAAATCTCTGCCACCGGGTTCTCTCCACAGGCCCTCTTAACCATGAGTTTCAAATCCAGCAAACAAGAGGAAGACAGTCTACCAAGATAGGTAGGTAGTGGAAACTTCTGCCCTCACCATGATCTTGGACACATTCCATTATTTAGATGGAGTCCTAGGTCCCACTCCCACTCAGGGTGAGATTTCACAAAAGCATGAGTGATGGAAGACAGGAATCAAGAGGCTACATTAAAACTTCTTTGTCACTGGACTTACATGAAAACAAGCTCACTTTAAAGGTGCATAATCATTTCAAACATATTAAGTCCTTCCAAGGGTCAAAGTCTAGAGTTTTCTGGGAGGCAACTTTTAGCCATGAGTGGTGAACAGATGCTTAGGGCCTGTATTTTTTTTTTCCTTGTAAGGATTACAGTCTATACTGACCAATAAAAACAATTTATGGACATAGTTATTATTCATAGTAAGCTGACTTCAGGCACTGTTTGGAATCAGGGCTCAGGTCTTTGTAGAAAGTGCAGAATTTTTATATAGCCATGTTTTGTTTTTGTTTCATTCTGACTTCTATATTTTTCTTTCTAACTATAGACCATTTGTTCTTTCTGTATTAAACTACATGGAGAAAAATGGTTGAAAAGTGGTAGATGATGGGATTGGGGTCCTCACTGTATGATTTAATACCTAGGGACATCTTTTCCTCCACTTTCTGTCTTGCGAGTGGGCCCTCAGTCTGTGTTTTTCATGCACTTGGGTGTTTAAGTTTGCAGCAAATCAGAATTTCTTAGCACTATATTTTGTACATTTGTCCAGGGGTATGCCCAGGTTGCCAGATGCAGATAGAATGTACAGTTGAGTATGAAAAAAGGGTGTCTGAGCTGCAGTATGATATAATTCAGTGGGCTTTGAAATTCTTTGCTTTATAACCTAATTGTATATTGATACTTTATAATTTACTGTAGTGACTCAGTTTTCTGGTCATTGAGAGCTGTGCTCTTTGTTTCTGCAGCTTTTTAAATTTAAACATTGAATAGAATATTCATATAACTAGCATACAAAAAGAGTGTTGTCAGCGTCAAAATCATATGCAGTAAAAACGACAATAAAATAGCAGTCTTTTGTTTGTGCAAGTAATGTTGTACCTTGTTTTATTAGCCCTAGAAGAATTTTGTAAATTCGATTTACATTTCCTAATTTCTATTAGTTTGGCTTTTTCATTACTCTCAGTTTGGACAATCAAAATAAGACATTTGTTATGTTTCTCTGCTGTGTTTGCACTTTTATCCAAACAATGAACAGGAGAGATGCCTATATCCAAATCAGATTGAGCAGTCCTGCCTACTTCTCCAGGGGTTTTAGCTTTGAGCTGGCCTTCTGGCCTTTCTCAATCATCAGAAAGTTTGGAGTAGATACAATTCTTTGCTTAGAGGGAGTAATAAAATAGGTGGGGCAAGCATCCAAGACAAATGATTTCAAGGTGTCAGAGAGACCATAATGTTATTAATGCATTTATTTGTTCCCAGTCTTATTAATTGCATTGGGCACTATTTATGTCCCATTTCAAAACTACATATTTTGGGTGCTAAGAATTGATCTGAAGGCCTCATGCAAGCTATGTGTGTGCTCTAGCACTGAGTTGCACCTCAATCCCAAAGTTTCTTGGTCTCACCTCAGTCTCAGAGACTGTGGTGTTGTACTCTATATGGATAATGAAAGACATCACACAGGCTTGATCTAGCAGAACTGCGTCACAAAGTGTGTACACTTCTTACCTCCTACCTGCAACATTTTCTGTTGCCATGGACAGTTCGATGCATAGACTGTGTTTTCTGACCACATCTGGGGGTGGGGGGGGTTACCTCCTCCCTCAATCCTGCTCCTTAGGAACCACTCCTGAATAAAGCTGCAGCTTATACATCTTTGTTTTAGACTGCTTTGTGAGACAAGGCAAATTAAGAAAGCTGATATTGGGAAAATAGTTTGATACAGGAGATGCGAATTCAAAATTGGATTACTCTTTGATCTGATGAGTATAAGAACCTTGTTGCTAGCAAAAACTGGAGTGGTGGTAAGCACCAAAGCTTTCAATTGTGAAGAACAGCAGTGAAATACAGGTGGAATCTGAGGTGATGGGATGCAGTGGCTGAGGGTTTGAATGGTATGGAGTAGATGATAATTATAAGTGACACACACACACACACACACACACACACACTAACGTATGTAAAATTTAAAGTTCTTGATTGGGAAATTTGAAATGAGAACTTGATAAATTTAGGATAATCAACTGCTAACTCAAAACACACTAGACAGCCAAAGAGCCCTCAGGCAGCTGTTAAGAAGACTCATCAGGGGCTGGGGATGTGGCTCAGGCGGTAGCGCGCTCGCCTGGCATGCGTGCGGCCCGGGTTCGATCCTCAGCACCACATACCAACAAAGATGTTGTGTCCGCCGAGAACTAAGAAATAAATATTAAAAATTCTCTCTCTCTCTCTTTCTCTCTCCTCTCTCACTCTCTCTAAAAAAAAAATAAATAAATAAATAAATAAATAAATAAATAAAATAAATAAAAAAGACTCATCATCTGAAGCCACAAGCCACAGCACAGGCTGCACTGAAAATCAGGCCTGTAATAAAAATGACCCCTCCATATGGCATTATTCCTCCAGAAGATTAACCAGCCACATGATACCAGGTCAGTTAAATTGAATCCATTTCACTCACAAAGGGCAAAAATTGCTTCTTAGAAGAATTAACACCTACCACAGAATGGGTTTTTCTTTCCTACCCTTAGTGCTTCCACCACATCTGCTTAAGGACTTAACAGAATGCCTGGCCATTGTCATGGTCATCCACAGACATTATTTTATTAAAAGAGTTTCTTTTACAACAAAGGAACCCTATAACAATGGTTGCATGGTAACAGATACATTGGTCTTAGCCTGAAAATCTGCCATCTACGCAGAGCGGCAGAATGAATTGTTAAAAAGTTTAGCTAAGGAGGCAGTTTTGGCATCCATATCCTTAGGGATGAGGGCACTGATCACCAGAGCGCAGTCTGTTTGCTGGGCCAAGGATATTCATAGGAACTAGTATGTATGGTGACGGGAACTGAGCAGTAGAAACAGAGCTGGCTCTTCTTACCTTACTCTCAGTTAGTTGGTAGGAGAATTTACACTTTCAGTTCCCCTGATTTTAGGCTTTGCCAAGTTAGTGGTCACAGATCACGGAAGAAAAATGCTCCTGTCAGAGATGCTGCTAGTCATGTTGAACTTTAAGCTCTAGGGCTTCATGGTTGTTTTGTGTTTCTTAAGTCAATGAAATACACATAGAAATGAGTTTCTACACTGATGGAAGCAGAAGACCCTGATTACCCTGATGAGTTAAGGTTGGTTTTACACAGTGAGCATTGGCAGAGATTTGTTTTGAAAACAGGGTTTGTGACACTTTGTGCTTCTTTACCTACAATAAGTGTGAATGAACATTTCAAAATCTTGACTTGCAAAGAGTAACACAATTAAGGGCATGGATATTTGAGGGATGAGTTCCTGGGGTCACCCCACTAAGTAACTCTTCCAGGTCAGCTACGTACTGACCAAGACTGCAGGAAATCTAGAAAAGATGATGGGAAGTTAATAATGAAATTAGATAAGTTCTTGGGACAAGCTGTAGCAATATAATGATATCTTTTTTACCAATCATCTTGGCCTAAGATATATGTCTATTTTTTACCTTGAATGGAACTCTCTGATAGGTGGGATCTACTTTCCCTTTCAAAGAAAGAAAGAAAGAAAGAAATTATGTTCTGTGTGAGGCTGGCCCAAGATGGCTATAGTTAGGGTCCCTCACCAAGGCTTCCTGCTGACTATGATTTTAGTATGTAGTCAAAGTGACGAACATCCTGATTCAGTGTATGTACTCAAGGTCATGTGCTCACTTATGTAACCTGTTGACAATGTGCTTTCTTTGTTTGGCCTGCATATAAGAAAAAGGAAAAAAAAGTGCTTATGCAAAGACTAAGGGGCTGGGGCTGGTGTTGAGGCTCAGTAGCAGAGTGCTTGCCTAGCATGAGCATGTGCAAGGCACTGGGTTCGATTCTCAACATTGCATATAAATGAATAAAACGAATTTCCATCAACAACTAATTTTTTTAATTAAATAAAAAAGAAAGGCGGGGGGCTAAAGGGTCTGAAATCTGGGAGCCAGCTAAGGGCTGCTGCTACCTTCAAATAAAATACATCTACTAGCCCAAATGTACCTCACATCTTTTCCCACCTGCTGGGATCCTGAATTTGTTTCCAAAGGTTTAAGCTTCAACCCCACACTGTGCTTATTGCTCCATATTACTAAATTATAAAGAAGCAACATAATAATATCTAGCATCGGTTTCTGCTTTTGTGGGAACGTACATTGAGATACCTACTGTTTAATTTGATAATTTATAAATAAAATTTTATTATTTTAGTTTCAGACTGATGAGTTCAAGATCTCCTCACTTACTATTTGGGTGACATTAGGCAAGTCACTCAACCTCTTTGAGTTGCTGCTTCTGATATGTAAAATGGTGATAATGAAAAGTAACTCTCAAGGTTCTTGTGATAAATAATTACATAAATGTCTTCAAAGCACATGTGAGATATTTAATAGATGAAAATAATTATTATTAAAACTATCAACAGACCGTCTTATTTATACATGCTCAGGAGAGGTGAGGAGGGATTTTTTTTTAGGTTAATCTGAATCACAGCATCATTTGAAGATTAGTGACAAAGGGAATTTTCATAATTTTGTACAGTACTATAAATTATTTATGGCTGAACTAATGAGTATAAAAGAGGTAAGTGATTTTTGCATATCACATTGAGTTTATGCTGGAATGTGTCTAAGTCTATAGGTTCACAAGGACAATTTCCTTTCTGTGGTATCATCCTGGAAGAGGTGTCCACCCCAACCATTCTACAGTGCAGGAGCACCTGCACTCACAACACCTGGTCTGATGGAGCGCTGCCTGAACTCTACTGCCTGAGGCAATCATGGAGGAAGGGTTACTTAGCTTTGTCTTTGAAAGCTGGGTGCAGTTGCTCCCTTACTAGCTGATTTATATTTTAATTCACCAAGTGCTAATAAGCTCTTATTAGCTGTCTTTTATGGTTTTAAGTTGAATCATAGATATTTCCACTCTACCGTTCTCTCGGAATGTATATTTATTGAGTTCTGAAAATAATTTTGAAGGCTGAAGAGGCTGGAGAGCTCTCTCTAAACATCTGCAGGTCTGAGGAAGTGCTAGTCTACCTTTCTGTGTAGCTCCAAGTGAGAAGACAGAGAAGAGTAGGTGTAGGTTGCAGGGAGAAAGATTTCAGCTCAGTGAAGGTAACACAGTTAAATAAAGCAAAACATAACAAAATACAATCAAAGTCAGGAACATTTCAAAATAGAATCAATGCCTTGTTTAATGATGAGTTAGTTCTCCATCATTCACATTTTTAAGCCTAAGTAGAGTGACTGAGTGGTCAGGGATGATACAGTGAAATGACATGACCTTCAACATCTCTCCCCATCCTTCCACTGAGTGCCTGGAGAGGTCCAAAGATTCAAGTTTATTTTCTGAATCTATTTATTGTCTACCTGTTTGCATCCATTCCTTAATTTCATTTGAGTACTGTTTTTGATTATTCTGATAAATATATGATAAATAAATTTGATTACCCTACATAACTTGTTCCTCATGATATATCAGGTGCATAGAAAACAAGAAAAACAAAGTTGTCAAGTAAAGTCTAAGATGATAATTGGGTGATGATTAACTCTCAGGTTCAAAAATACATACACTTCACATACGGCAAGCTGATGTTTAAGCAAAAGCCTTTTGATAAAAAGTGCAAATATCTTAAAGGTAAATGGAAAAAAAATTAAAAAACATCTAATCAGTGAAGGTGAGAAACCAAGTTGATAGGCTAATGAGATGCTGGGTTGGTTGAAGGAATTGCTGCCAACATGGAATCTGGCTGCATCAGCCTGTCGGCTGTCAAAGAAGTATGGAGGGAGAGGAGTCTGGCACACCAGGCCTGAGTGATAGGGTCTGGATAGCTGAGAACTCCTACCAGGTCTCCTCCATGCCCTGTTGTGCTCTAGGATTTTTTTTTTAATGGAAGTATTTCTCAAGTTTTCTATGTAACCTTGAACAAATCAGTATTTTCTCTTTCTAGAATTGAGAATTCTCCACTATAAAAAAAATGGACAAGAGTTAATCCCTTTAAAAATTTGTTCAATGAATGCTTCATTTATTTATTTCTTTACTATGGGACTGGAGATTGTGCCCAGTGGTGCCCCACTACTGAGCTTCAACCCCAGCACTTTTTTTCTTGATACAGGGTCTTGCTCATTTACTTAGACTGGCATGGAACTTGCGATCCTTCTGCCTTACTCTCCCGAATCACTGGGATTACAGGCCTGTGCCACTGCACTCAACTTTTAATCTGATATGCTTTTAAATCCTGAATCTAGGCATTTTTGATGCATTTGTGAGACAGGATTTCATTCTCAAAGATGGGCATCCTTTATCTGTCACTATTTTCTATTCCTTATCCCAGGAAAATAAGGTGTTCTTCCTAGTGACCCATCAAGACCTACTCTGGCTGGTGGTAACTTTATTTTCTCTGGTTTTATCTTCAAAACAACTTCCCAGGATTCTTGTATAAAATGCTTGAAAATAGCCTTTAAGGCACGGGGACAAATGTCTCATTAAAATGCCATTGCTGACTTCTGACTGTGACATGCAAGTTCAAGTACACACGAGCACTCCTGAAGATGCTGTGCAGGACACAGCAGAGCAGATATGACTCTTTGCTAGAATTATACAAAGACCAAGATCTAAGAGAAGAGCAACTGGGCTTTGCCTGATAGATAAAGGTCTTCTTCAGTGACCTGCCAGGAGCTTAAGTCAGCAGTTGACTATTTGGTTTTATCTCTGAGTCTCAACGCCCGGCAGGAAAAGGTAGAGAATTTTTCTTGGTGGATTTTGGGAAATGGCAAATGAGGTTAGTGATAGAAAGTGTGATCTGTATATAAAATCCAGCACCCCAGTGGAATGCTAGCCTTGAGCATTTGTCCATTGTGCTAAATATGTCTTAAATTAGTCTGAAACTACAATTATTTTTATAATAGTACCTTTAAAACAGCTTGTGAGAAAAATTATTATGACCTTTTCCTTCCTATTTGAAAACACTTCCTTGAGATTAACAGAAAGCTTTAGAGAAATAACTGCCTCTTCTGTATCAAATTCTGTAAAGACAGGATGGCTGGGTGTTTAGACAACTTTATCAAAGTAATTATAGCTCTTTATAAGAGATGGACTTATTTAGATGTTCTGAGCTAATTATAGAAGCTACCCTGCCTTTCATGGGGATACTATAAAATTTGAGACAAAATTTCCACCTGAGAATGCTGATGTATTGTTATATCAGGCAGTAATAACAATATCTAATGCTCATGGGTTAATCAGATCATGATCAAATGATTACACATATAAGCATTTTCTTAACCATAAAAGAGAGAGAGAGACAGAGAGAATTTTTAATATTTATTTATTTTTTTTGTTTCTTTTTGGCGGACACAACATCTTTGTTTGTATGTGGTGCTGAGGATAAAACCCGGCCTGCACGCATGCCAGGCAAGCACGCTACCGCTTGAGCCACATCCCCAGCCCCTCACTTGTTTCTTTTTTTTTTTTTTTTTTTTAAAGAGAGAGTGAGAGAGGAGAGAGAGTGAGAGAGAGAGAGAATTTTTAATATTTATTTTTTTAGTTCTCGGCGGACACAACATCTTTGTTGGTATGTGGTGCTGAGGATCGAACCCGGGCCGCACGCATGCCAGGCGAGCGCGCTACCGCTTGAGCCACATCCCCAGCCCCTCACTTGTTTCTTAAATGAGGAAAATAGTTGGTAAAAACTACAAGTTTGTTTCTTTTTCTAAAGTTGGCACAGGGTCATTCTTCATTGTGAAAATTTGGTTCTGTTAGACACTTTCTGGGGTCATATTATTACAATTTATCCTTCCATTTTTATTTGAAATGAGACTTAATGTCTCTTGAATGAAAACAGATAGAATTCTCTACATATATCCATAGACCAGAAAATGTTTTTATTAAATTATCTTATTCTCCAAAAGAGTGCCAACTATATTAGAAAACAGAGCTGCCTATTATCTTCCAGATCCCTTTGGACACTCTCATACTGTCTAGACAAGAATGTTGAATTATGTATATATTCTTTAAAGCTTAAATAAATGTACTTAGAAGTTAGAGTGTCATAGTAAAAGAAAACTACAGTAACTAGGTCTCATAAGTTACTTTTCCTTACTTGGCATCAGTTCAGCCTGAGTGACACCTTTACTGTGTTCTTTTCCCAGAAGAAAGTCACAAGTCCTACCCCTGTTTAATAGAATGGATTATGCAAAGGTATGAACACAGGGAGGCAGAATTCATACAGCAGGTGGGGTGAGTACCTTACTTAGGTTGTCTTTAATATCCTTTCCAGTTTTGTATCTAAGGTTTTAGGTATTTCTCTCGGATCATCCGATCCATTCATCTCACCTTCTTATTATTACTTTTTCATGAAGAATGAAACAGAAGTTGAAGTCATCTAGTCATCTGCCCCACATTACTTCTTTATTTTGGGTGGCAGAGCTGGTATGGTTTTGAGATTTAGTTCAATGCTCAACACATTAGGAAAATTTACTTCCGGGTTTGACTCTGCCCATCTTTTGAAATGTTAAATAAGTGAGATTATAGATTTATTTGTTGATCAACAACAACATCTAAAAGCTGGTAACAGTAGATGATGGTTTCTTAACACTGAAGGCTGGGAGCTGATCACAGACCTAGATGATGTGGAATGGCTTGCTAGAGCAGCCTAGGCATAAAGCAGTATATGGTTGAGTTGGCATCAGTTCCTAGGGTCATCTCCCTGTGGTCCTTCATCTGGACTACTAGAGGTCATACCCCTTTTGATACAGTTTCTTTTTGAAGTGTTTTATTATTTATCAAGAGCCTCTTAATGTGGCTCCCATTGCTCTCTCAGCCTACAGGCCTGAAACCCCCAAATTAGATCCCTGAAATAATGCCACCAAGCTGAACCCATTTAATTTTGTCTGGTTATAATCATTTGCATAATGAATATTGAGCTCATTTACAGCTCTATGAGAACACTCCATATTAGCTAGCGGCAAAATAAAACTTTTTATATAACCAGGATTTTCTAAGTAGCATTCGCCCAAAATAACTTGGGAAAATATTAAAATTGTGAATTGAATTAAAGATAAATTAGTCTGCATAATTCCAAACTTAAATAAAAACTCAGAGATAAATAAGATATAATTTGTTATTTGCTATAATTAAATAACAAAATAAAATACATGGGCACCAAGGAAGATGCAGGATTAAATGGGGGTCTTCTCATCTGCACCTATTGTCAGCCTTCTATTTGGCACTCTAGCTCCTAAAATAACTAGGGTTGGCTGCAGTTGCCTAGTAGAGAGCCAGAGATAGAGGCCAAGACACTCATAAAAAGAAATGGGAGAAAAACAGATGAAATTTAAAATTTATATATATGAAGGCATCAAAGAGCTAAGGAGCAACATGCTGTTGAGTCAAAGAAGCCAAATTCAAATGACCATACACTTAATGATGCTATTCATATAAAGTCCTAAAGAGGGAAACATATGGTATTCAAATTCAGGATAGGGATGTGTTAGTTATACACGTATCATGACAAGCCATCACAAATTTAGAGGATTAAAACTGCACATGTATTATTTCATATTTTCTAAAGGTTAGGAGGGCATATGTGGTTTAGCTGGGCTTCTGCTTAGGGACTCACAAAATAACAATCAAGGTATTTGCTCAGTTGCATTATCATCTGGAGCCTTGTCTGAGAATCTGCTTCCAAAAGCACTCAGGATGTTGGCAGAATCTGTTGCCATTCCAATTGCAGGAATGAAAGTGCAGGCGTCTTGCTGGCTATGAATTGCAAGCTGCCCTCCCACTTCAGGGTTTTCCTGCAGTTTCTAGAGGTTGCCCTGAATTTCTTGGATTATCCCAATGTGGTCACTTACTTGATCAAACCAACAGTAAGATTCTCCAGAGTCAATTAGCTACTAAGAGGAAATCATATACAACATAAAAACAGAGTGACATCACCTTTACTGTGTTATTTTGGCAGGAAAAATTCACAGGTCCTCACTGTCATCAGTGAGGTTGGGTTATGCAAAAGCTGAACACAAAAAGTCAGAGTTCATAGTGAGGTCCTACAGGATGACTTACATCTATCTGCCTGCCAGGTGTGTATACAAAAGTTTATGGGAAGAGTTACTGAAATAGTCACAAGGGAGTTTATTTTGATAATGAAAATATTTCTTAATCTCATTAGTGATTACAGCAAAATGGTAATTTCATAATACTTTGTCAAAGTGTGCATTTATGATTTTTGTCCTTTCAGAGTGTTATGTTTTAATTGAAAATATATTTAAAATAAAAGGAAATATATATATATATATATATATATATATATATATATATATATATATATACACTTATATATTTTTATACAAATTATAAATTCAAAGTAATATGGATTTATTAATACCAATGATTCCTGGAGTGTTAACTGCATTAATTTAAATAAAACTAAACATCTTTCTATAAAAATTAATATTCTATAGAATATACTAGTCATTATTTTCTTGCACCAAACATATAATATCAAAATTAATATTTATATGTTTCTGTAGAATTTGATAAACCCAAAAGTCAAACACAATTTTGAATAGTATAGTCATTTTCATAGAAATTAATATATATGTGTGTGTATATATATATATATTTTTTTTTTCTCAAGTTGATAGAAGATTTACAGGAAGGTACAAAATAAATATAATCAGCAACAAATAAAATCTAAATTGCTGAAGATTCAAGTAGTTTATAAGAAAAAGCCTTTGATCATAGTCCAATCAGACTACATGACAAAAAGAATAAACACCCAACATCAACTTATCAATTAAAGAGAATAAAATTTTACTACTTAAGAATTAAAGCAAATTTCAATTTTTAAAAATCTAAATTAGAAAATCTAGATCCAGTATTATAAATCTTCTACATATGAATAAAAATTAAAAAAAATTGTAGTAAAGTAGCAGGTTAAACTAAAGCCAAACTCAGAGGAACATTTGTATCTCTATTTTTAAATTGAAAAGAAAATTAAATTTGTGAATTAATTGTCACTTTTTAGAACTCAGTAATACAAAACTAAATGCAGGCCTTTTGAAATTGAATGAAATGTTTTAATAAAGACAAAAAAAAAAGAAATTAGGGAAATAAGAAAGTGGTAAGATTAAATTCAGTCCCAATTAAAAGCTATTCTTAAAAATAAGGGTTAGTGTAAGAAATAGAGAAAGGTGATATAAAATTATAAACAAAAGTTTAAAAGTGATTAATGTAAAAATTATAGAAAGTTACAAAATCATATTTTGTGTAAACATAAGAATATATTCAAAGTGTAGGAAACTACATGATTTATAACAATATAATTATTACTTTGAGAGACATTAAAAAATAAAAAGATCTCCCCTGCTCTTGGAGAGACAGAATAAATATTGTCAAATGGCCATACTACCTAAAGCTCTATACAGATTCAATGTGATTCCAAATAAAATCCCAATATCATTCCTTATAGAATTAAAAAGGCAATCATAAAATTCATTTGGAAAAATAAGAGACCCAGAATAGCCAAAGCAATCCTTAACAAGAAATTTGAAGCAGACGGCATCACATTACCAGACCTTAATCTATACTACAAAGCTATAGTAACAAAAAAGGCATGGTATTGGCACCAAAATAAACATGTAGACCAATGGTACAGAATAGAAGACACAGAGACAAACCTACATAAATACAGTTATCTTATACTGGACAAAGGTGCCAAAACATCAATAGGAGAAAAGATAGCCTCTTCAACAAATGGTGCTGAGAAAACTGGAAATCTCTATGCAGCAAAATGAAACTAAACCACTATCTCTCACCATGCACAAAACTTAATTCAAAGTGGATCAAGGACCTAAGAATCAGACCAGAAACCCTCTGCCTAATAGAAGAAAAAGTAGGCCCAAATCTTCATCATGTTGGATTAGGCCCTGACTTCCTTAACAAGACTCCTAAAGCACAAGAAATAAAATAAAAAATCCATAAATGTGATGGAGTCAAATTAAAAAGCTTCTTCTCAGCAAAAGAAACAATACATGAGGTGAAGAGAGAGCCTACATTTTAGGAAGAAATTTTTGCCATCCACACATCAGTAAGAGCACTAATTTCCATAAAGACCCCAAAAAATTTACACCAAAAAAACCAAACAACTCAATCATTAAATGGGCTAAAGAGCTGAACAGACAGTTTTCAGAAGGTATACAACTGATCAACAAATATACAAAAAAATGTTCAACATCTCTAGTAATTAGAGAAATGCAAATCAAAACTATTCTAAGATTTCATCTCACTCCAGTCAGAGTGGCAATCAAGAATACAAGCAACAACAAGTGTTGGTGAGGTTGTGGGGGAAAAGGAACACACTCATACATTGCTGGTAAGACTGCAAATTGGTACAAATGATCTGGAAAGCAGTATGGAGATTCCTTAGAAAATTTGAAATAGAACCACCATTTGATCCAGTTATCCCACTCCTCAGTCTATACCCAAAGGACTTCAAGACAACATATTACAATGACAAAACCATTTTAATATTTATGGCAGCACAATTCACAATAGCTAAACTGTGAAACCAACATAGATGCCCTTCAATAGATGTATGGATAACAAAACTGTGGTATATATACACGATGGAATATTACTTAGTATTAAAAGAGAATACAACTATGGCATTTGCAGGTAGATGGATGTAGTTGGAAAATATCATGCCAAGTGAAATAAGCCAATCCCCCCAAAATAGGGGCTGAATGTTTTCTCTGATAATGGATGCAGGGCATGGGATGAGTGGAGGAACTTAGGATTGGGCAAAGCCAGGGGAGCACACATGAGGGTAGGAAAAATGATGGAATGAGATGGACATCATTACTGTAGGTACATGTATGACTGATGAATGGTGTGACTCTACTTCATGTAAAACCAGAGAAATGAAAAATTCTGCTCCATCCATGTACAATGAATTGAGAAGCTTTCTGCTGTCATGTATAACATATTAGAACTTAAAAAAAAAAAAGAAAGAAAGAAAGAAAAAATAATCAACATAAAAATAATCATAGAAAAATTTGAAGTTTGTTAAATAAGTAGAATTTAAAGGTACAAACTCATAAGTGTTTAGTAATGATAGCTTCCTCAAGAATTACATAAGAATTGAATTTAAGGTTTATTTCTAATTCTTAGAGACTCCACAGAAAATAATCTGGAAATTTCCTCAATTAGTTTATAAGCTACTTCATATTTAGTGTGTCTTCTTGAATTTTTTCACCTGTGTTTTGTAATTTTTATTATTGAGGTCTTACACTTCACTGGTTAGTCTTCTTCATGGATATTTTATTACCATTATCATTACCATTATAGCTATTGTGAATATGATTGCTTTCATGATTTCTTTCTCAGCAGTTTCTGTATTGGCATATAGAAAAGCTCCTGATTTTCACATGTTGATTTTGTTTCCTGGTATTTTACTGAATTTATTTCTCAGTTCTAATAGGTTTTTTTTTTTTTTTTTTGTGTGTGTGTGTGTGTGTGTGTGTGTGTCTATAGAATCCTATATCAAATGGGTGTGATTTGGCCTCCTCTCCCTGTCTGTAATGCCTTTTCCCCCCTCTCTTTTGCCTATCTGCTTTGGATAAAACTTGTAGTACTCTTGTAATGGCACCCCCTTTCTCCACAGATAATCTTGACTGGGTTTTTCCAGAAATCTTCACCATGGCTGATTTTAGGACTGTCAACAAAAGAGTCTCTACAAAAGTGTTCAATGTAGATAAACTTCCTATTTTCTGTTTTACTTGGCCACTTTGTCAAGAAGAAATAGCGCTCCAGGTGTTAGACACCCCTTACTAGTTTTTCACAAACATGCATCCAGTATAGTAGTTTGCAGAAATATGTAAACAAGGCCTCTGGCCTTGAGCTGGAGCTTCACAGAGATGTCTACATTCCTAAGATAAGGGACTTTACTAATAAGGCTCCATGGTAACAGCTGGCAGGGGATGAAAGAAAGGGGACAAGAAGATCTCCCCTTCTCAGGCGTTGTCCTTGAAGGGTTAACTTGCCCAAAACAGTGAAAAAAAAAATTACTGCTTTTATGTGAACTTCTGCAGACTGTGAACTTCTGAGCCCCTCCCCTTACATGTTGGGTATAAAATTCTGAAACTACTTGAACTTGGGATTCAGGGGATTGACTGATTACAGCAAAAGCTGTGCCCTCTGAGCCTGGCTGCAGCCAAATAAAACTGTTTCCTGCTATCTTTGGTGCCTTGCCTCCTCTGTCCCTACAGTACTGTTGAATAAGAAAGGTGAGAGTAAACACCCTTGCTTCTCATCTCAGAGGAAATGTTTTTGGCTTCTCCTTATTCAGTATAATAGTGAATGTGGGTTTGTCATACAGAGAATTTATTGTTAAGGCATAATTCTTCTATACTTAATTTGTACAGGCTATTACGATGAATGGATGTTGGATTTTATCAAATTCATTTTCTATCTCTATTAAAATGACCATATTATTTTTGTTCTTCATTGTTAATGTGATGTATTATATTACTTTATTTGCATTTATTGAACCATTTTTCACCCTTGGAATGAAACCAACTTAATTATGGTGAGTGATCTTTCTAATATATTGCTTTATTTGACTTGTTAGTATTTTTTTTGAGATTTTTTGCCTCTTTATTCAGGGGTATTGGTCCATAATTTTATTTTTGTTGTCATTATTGTTCCCTTGTCTACTTTTGGCATCAAGGTAGAGCTGGTCTTATAGAATGATTTTGGAGGAGTTTCCTCACTTTCAATTCTATGGAACAATTTGAAAATTGGCATTGTTTTTTTTATTTTTTAAATTTTTGGTAAAATGCAGGCAATGAAGCTCTCTGGGCATGGGTTTTTCTTGTTTGAGAGAATTCATATTACTGCTTCAATCTCATTACATTTTAAAAATTTTTTTAGTTGTAGATGGGCACAATACCTTTATTTTATTTGTTTATTTTTTTATGTGGTGTCAGGGAATGAACTCAGTGCCTCAAACATGCTAGGCAAGTGCTCTACCACTGAGCAACAAACCCAGCCCCTCATTACTTTTTACTGGTCTATTCAGAGTCTTTATGTCTTCATGGCTCAATTTTGGTAAGTCATATATATATCCCAAATTTGTTCACTTCTTCTAAGTTTTCCAATTGAAACACATGGAAAGACCTCCAGTTCATGGATTAGAAGAATTAATATGGTTAAAATATCCATTCTACCCGAAGAGCCTAAATGAGTCCATGCAATCACTATCAAAATACCAAAGATATTCTTTATAGAACCAGGAGGGAAAAAAAAAGAATCCTAAACTACAAATGAAAGAACAAATGATCACAAATAGCCAGAGCAATGTTGAACAAGAAGAATGAAGTTGGACACATCACAATAATTGATTTTAAGACATATGTGTAGAGCCATAATAACCGAAAGAGCATGCCTTTGGGTTTCTAGAAAGACACCTAGACCAATGCCACAGAATAGTAAATCAATAAACAAATCTCGGTATGTACAGCCAACTGTTTTTTTTTTTTTTTTTTTGATACCAAGGCACTTAACCACTGAGCTACATCCCCAATTCTTTTTTATTTTTTAATTTAGAGGCTGGGTCTCACTATGTTGCTCAGGGGTTCACTAAGTTGCTGAAGCTGGCCCTTAACTCTCAATCCTACTGCTTCAGCCTCCTGAGTTGCTGGGATTATAGGCATGTGCCCATCCAGACAACTGATTTTTGATAAAACAGTGGAGAAATAATAGCCTCTTCAATAATGGTGCTAAGGGTGTCCAGAATAAGATTGCAGAAGATTGAAACTTAATACCTTTACCTCACTCTGTTAAGAAAAAATCCAAATGAAACAGAAACTTAAGTCCAAAACCTGAAACCTGATACTGTTAGAAGACAACAGGGGGAAATGCTTCCAGACATTGGCACTTGCAATTTTCTGGATGGGGCTCCAAAAGCACAGGAAATAAAAGCAAAACTTGACAAATGGAGTTACTTAAAGCTAACAAGCTTCTGCACAGCAAAGGAAACAATCAACAAAGTGAAGATAGTCAGCGAAATTGGAGAAATGTTTGCCAACTATTCATCTGACAGACGGCTAATATCCATAATATATTAAAAAATAAAAAGTTAATAGAAAAGTAAGTAATCTACTTAATATTGGGCAAATGATTTAACACATGTCAAAAGAAGAAATGCAAATGGCTAGCAAAAAAAAATGTACAATATCATTAGCCAGCAGGGAAGTGAAAACCAAAACGACAATGAGATACTATCTCTCCCACTTAGAATGGCCATTATTATAAATAAATAAGTAAACAAACAAAAAAATAAATAAGAAATATGGGTGATTGTGTGGAAAAAGTGAACTTTTCTATAGTGTTGGTGAGAGTGTAAATGATTGTAGCTATTATGGAGAATAGTATGAATTTCACCCCCCCCCCAAAAAAAAAAAAAAAACATAAACAGAACTACCCTATAACCCAGTTCCTCAATTCAGGGCATATATTTCCAAGGAAAATGAAATCAGCATGCTAAAGAGATATCTGTGTATCCATGTTTATTGTGGAACTATTCACAATAGCTAAGATAGGCAATTAACCTAGGTGCCTATGGACAGATGAATGGATAATCCTGCTTTTCTAATTTTGCTGAAATGAATCCTAATGTTATATATATAACTAAAAAGAATTAATAAAAATAAAGGTTAATAAATAAATAAAAATTTAGAAAATAAAATCCTTTCGAAAATTTACAGCAAAGTGGATGGAACTGGAGGACATATGTTAAGTAAAATAATCCAGACACAGAAATACAAGTACCATATGCTCTCTCTCACCTGTATAAACTGAAAAGTGACCTGAAAGTAGACTAGTGCTTATCAGAAACTGGGAATAGTGTGTGGGCTAGGAATGGAAATATGGTGGTTGGATTTGATCAGTGCATATTATATGCATACACAGAAAATCACCAACAATCACCATTAATATGTAAAATAATACATATTAGTTAAAAAATGTAACATATTTATAGGTTAGCAAAAATTGACTTGAACCTCGAAACTATTGTGTAAAGCTATAGAAAACATGTCTCAGTTGAGAAAATACAAAATAAAATATCAATAAATCATATATCAGAATAGAATAACTTGAGCAAGTTGAAATTATTTGAAAATGTCAAAATTTTTCAATGTTAATTAATCTATCAAAATATGAACAATATTTTCAAATTAAATAAAAATAGCATCTATTAGACCTTAGATAAAAAGTATCAAAAATTAATGGAGAATAATTTTTTTCCAAATAAAATTTAATGTGAATAAAATAGTAATCATAGGAGAAAACCTACACAGAATTTTATTTACTTACCCCAAATTAATTTCAAACATCATTTTAAAATATGAAGTGTTGAAATCTATCCCATTAAAATCTGGATAAAAAGAGGGATGATTGATATCATCAATATTAATCAACATTTTAGTAGATTTTTGTCTAATTAAAATAAAGTAATGTAATTTGAAGTAGGTCATGATATGGGAAAAATAAAATTAACTAAGAATATTGATTAATTTGCCTGCATTTAAAAAATTCCATGTGAAACTAGTAAATAGGAATTAATAAATTTGTTTAAAATTCTATTATAAAATATATCTATAAATCCAAGTAGTTTTTTTAATCCAAATAAGTCAAAGATGAAAATAAAAAAGAATAATTTATCACAATGACCAAAAAACTATAAAGTATGTAGAAATGAATTTAATAAGAAATATATAACACCTAATATGAAGAAATCTATAAAATGTTATTGAGGAGCATAAAACAAGAGCTTGATAAATGTAGTAACAGACTTATTCACTACTCAGTTGAATTAATGGCATAAAAATTACAGTTCTTTCCACATATACGTATGTAACTTGATATCAGATTTTTAAAAAAATATACTTATATTAACATTTTTTGAAACAGATTACCAAATGACATTTTTTGAGGGATAGAAGAAAACATTAAGCCAATTTTCAGTTTCAAAAAAGAGAATAAATTATAAGAATTATTAAGAAAAAGGAAAAAAAGGTGATTAATAGTAATAAAGCATTTGTATCTATATCAGATTAGAATTTTCTAGAAAGTTCCTACACTATTAATGGTATGCTATTATGATAGGGTTAAGCAAGGAGATAAAAAAAAATAGAAAAAATAGTTCAGAAACAAATTTTATTTTACAGAAGAATTTAATGTATATTTAAAATGGCAACTGACTTTTTTCCTAGAAAGTCAAGAAAGGTCTTTTGTTGTTGTTGCTGTTGTTTTGTCTTCAGATTTATTCAGGTAAAACTCGCAAATAAAAATTGTGTATATTTAAGTTATAAAAAAAATAAAATAAAATGGCAACTGAATTTAGTGGAAAATAGATTAATTAATCATTTAATAATGAGTGAACTATAGGATGAAAAAGTTTAGATGTGTTTCTGCACAATAGGTTGACTATACATAATGATGATGCAATGTATATTTTAAAACACTAGATTAAATGGTTTTGAATATTCTTACCATAAATATATGATAAATGTTTGAAAAGACAGATACATTTAAACTGGTTTAAAAGTTATAAATTTAAGCATGAATCAAAGCATCATAATATAGTCCATAATTATGTATCCTTTTTATTTTTTAGATATCAGTTAAAATTGTTAAATTAAATAAACATGTAAAGACTTCCAATTTATCACTCTTTTTTGTTTCTACAGTTCCAGTTGTAATTTAAAACAAGTAGCCACATTTAAAAACAAATAGAGAAATTAATTTTAATATATTTTTATTTAACCCAATGGTTTACCAATGCAATTTGCAAAGAAAATAATTGTTAGTGAGATTTTTCATGTTCATTTTGTTTGTCCTAGTAATTCTGTGGAATCTAATGTTTATTTAACACATAGCACATCTCAATTCAGACTAGACACGTTTCAAATATTCAGTAGCCTCTTGTAACCAATGGCTGCCATATTACCTCCTTTCTCCATCCTTCACCGTTTGGTGAGACATATGCTGTAGGCTTCATGATAAATCTCCATGTTATGCAGTAAAATGGCTATCTAAAATTGTTTGACTTTCTGCAGTAGTACTGGAGATTTATCATAGTGATGCTCTACCACTGAACTACATTACCTCCTTTTCAATTTTATTTTTAGACAGGGTTTCACTAAATTGTTGAGGCTCTCCTGGAACTTGAGATCCTCCTGCTTCAGCCTCTCAAGGTGCTGGGATTATAGGAGTGTGCCACCATGTCTGGTTACAATCTATAATCTTAAAATTATAATATGTTTTTGCTTCACTTCTACTATCTCCTAACTAGTTACTTATCATGATGAAATAAAGGTACTAATACTTATGAATAGATACACAGATATTTATTACTGCATTATGATCTAATACTTAAGAATAACATAGATGTCAATCGTAGGGGAAATGTTGAAAGGGTCATAATCACCTATTTTATGAATTAGTATGCAGGTAATAAAAATTGTATCTACATGCATTGATCCAATAAAATTGTCTTAATTTTGTCAGACAGGAAAAAAATGTAGAGACGAATATATGTTATATTATGCTATCTTATCAAAAAGGAAAAAATTTAAAAAGGGAAAACGTGCACTGATATGTATACAGAAAATCAATATGGGGAGGTGGCTACTAAACAATGTTAATTATACCAATATGTTGGGAATGAAGAGGTAGAAGGGAAGATATTTATGACAGTTACTTAGAGAAAGATACATGATATAATTGATTTAGTCCAAAGAACAAATACTTTGAAATAGAATAAAGAGTAACAGAGACCAACTGTACAACACATTATTTAACTTGTGGTGCTCCATGCCTGTAATGTCAGCATTTGGGAGTTTTTCTCCTTTGTTTTTTCAGTGTGGTACTGTTCTACCAATGAACTACACTCCCAATCTGTTTTATTTTTTAGTTTGAGATGGGGCCATGCTAAATTGCTGAGACTGTCCTGAAACTTGTGGTTCTCCTGCCTTAGACCCCTAAGATCAAGGTGTGGAAATGGCTCATATATATTAATAACATTTTATACATGCAAAATGTATGTCATGAAACATTATTCAGTCTTAAAATTGTAAAAAAAAAAAAAAAATCTTGTGCTTTGTGAGAGAGTAAGGCTGAACCCAGAGGATACTATGCTAGGTTAAGATAAGCCAGACATAAAAAGATTAGACTGCATGACTGCAATTATGTGTGAAACTTACAAGAGTTGAAGGGTGTTTATTGGGGGTTGAAAGACAGAGAAATGAGATATTAATCAAAAGATAAAACCTAACAGTTGTAAGAGTAAGTTTTGGAGACTTCACACATAGTATGGTGACTATAGATAATTATATTGAATGCATAAATTTAAAGACAGTAAATCATAAGTATTCTCACCACAAAAATTGTAAATAATTAATAAAGATAACTATGTGAGGAAATGGATATGTTAATTACTCTAACTGGAGTAATCATGACACAATGTTTATATATCAAAAATTACATTGCTTACCTTAAATACATACCATTTTTTGTTTGCCAATTATACCTCAGTAAAGCTGAGGAAAAAGAAAGATAATCAGTTTTCTAGAATTCAAGAAATAAAATTAAAACCTTTCAAAATAACAAAAAAACAAACAAATTAACACAATCAAACAAAGTGCCCTACCAAACAAAACTTATCCTCAGTATTCTTTAGGGTTCTTCAGAGAAACTGAATCAATACATAAATAAAAATATCTCTAAAAAAACATATATAAAGATCTTATATAAATCTATCTAATAATATTAATCTCACATAAATATCTCTCAGTGATAAAAATATAAGAGAGATATAATATATAGAGATCCAGGGACAGTGGAATAATTTAATCTAAGTCTAATGTCTTTTTTTTTTTTTAGAGAGAGAGAGAGAGAATTTTTTTAATATTTATTTTTTAGTTCTCGGGGGACACGACATCTTTGTTGGTATGTGGTGCTGAGGATCAAACCCGGGCCGCACGCATGCCAGGTGAGCGTGCCACCGCTTGAGCCACATCCCCAGCCCCTAAGTCTAATGTCTTGAAAACCAGAAATGCTTGGTACAGCTCCCAGGCTGACTTAAAGAACCAAAGGTGGGGCACTGATATAAATCCTGGAATCCAAAGATCCAGGGACATGAATCTTCACTCTCATAGGGGTTGAGAAAATGTACATCCTTGCTCAAAAACAGAAAGAGAGAGAGGAGTGTGGGTCAGTGGGGGAGGGGAGAGTTCTACCTGGGCCCTCAATGGATTAGATGATCTCAATCTATGGTGATGATGGTGATGATTGGTGATGATGAATCTTCTCAGCCTACTAACTTAAATGCTAATCAGTTTTAGAAATATTCTCACAAACACACCTAGAAAAAATGTTTACTAGCTAATGGGACCCAGTCAAATTAAACAGATAAAATTAATTATTACATCTTCTAAATGAAAAATCAGGACATAATAGGTCTATAGTTAGTAGGATTTTTATTATTATTATTATTTGTACTGGAGATTGAACCCAGGGATGCTTAACCATGAGCCACATACCCATCCCTTTTATTTTTAATTTTGACACAGGGTCTCACTAAGTTGCTTAGAGTCTTGCTAGAGTGCTGAGGGTGGTCTCAAACTTGCTACTCTCCTGCCTCTGCCCTCAAGCTGCTAGGATTACATGTGTACACCACCACACCCCGCTATTATTGCCTGCATGTACTACCACACTTATTTATTTTGCTAGGATTTCATAAAAAAATTGTGGTGTATAATATATGAACATACTCCTACCACTGACATTGACTGACAATTACTCCCCACCGTTGGTCATACCAACTATTTTTCTGCCTAGACTGAGTTCAAATTTGACTGCTTTCCCAATGATTTCCTTAATGACAGTGATTGGAGTTTGAGTCCCACATCTTTGTTTTAATATTGTTATGTATAATTGATAATGGTGTGCTTGCTTTAATACCCTATTGGGAATTGGGAATTCCCAGCAGCACTTGGTAGAATTTGGCACAAATTATTAACTCAATATATTTTTATGAGGAAAATGTTAAACATGAAAAGGTTTTCTATCATTTTTATACCATGTTAAAGTAACTCCTTAAAAATATTTCAATCTGGATGTTTTGGGGAATTGGAGATAGGGTTCAGGTCTCATAACAGAAACGAGTTTACTATGAGTCAGAAAGTTGGAAAAGAAGAGACAAGTTTGCCGTTTCTGTATTTATTTTATAATACTTTGGAGACCAAAGAATATTGGAATCTGGAGATTTATAAAACATTAGCCCTCCAGCTTTCCTATGTTTGGTTTTCCAGATGGTACCCTGAATATTATGGGTATTCATACAATACAGAGAAGATTAATCAAAAGAGAAAAACACGTTAGTGTCTTTTTTAATCATAATATTAAATCTCTCCTTTCTCTACCTCCAAAGATTTTGCTAAAATATTTTCCCATAGTTACAATATTTTTTCTTTGGAATGCAAATTCCTGGTGTAAACCGGTCGCATGATCATTCCAGGCCAGATCTCTTAAATCATTAGCATATGCTGAAAGTTCACCTATGAGTTTGAAGCATGTTTTCAAAACCCCTGGTAATAAACACAAGTAGAGAACCCAAGTGGAAATATTTACTTTCCCTAGAAAAAATAAAGGTTGGAAGGCAGTAGGGATGTTCATTCCATGATATAAACCTTGCTCATTCCTGCCCCAGGCCACTCACAATATACTTCCATGCAAAAATTTTCTCTTCTCCACTGCTGTTCACTAGTCTATATCCATAAGGAATTAAGTTCAAACTCAAAAGTAGTGTTTTCCAAGTTACCATTCAAGATTTTCCCACTCTGATAATTCCATTACCTAGATTTACATTTAGTATATATCCAATCATTGTAACATACTAACTTGCTAGTATGTTGTTTTGCCAATAGTTTTGGATTGAATTGTGAATTGTGTCTATTTTACTTGAAGTATATGGTTCTTAACTAATCAGAAAATTTATCCCATCAGGCTTAAAGAATTAATTTATATATATCATAACAGAGTAAAAATATTTTAAAATGCTGGAATCTTTGACTTTGATAAGGTAAAATTAAAATGTGATAATTGTAAAGTAGTATCTTTTTGTCCACAGAGGCTATAGGACAAGTGCGTAATTGGGGTATGTCACAGGATAGCAATTTATGTGAAAAACTCCATTTCTTGGCTGTAAACTAAGCCATCAAAGAGCAAGTCTATATGTTAGAGAAGTTCTCATTAGGAGTGATCCAAGAATTAGTGATAGAAAAACAAAAATATTGTAAGGTAGGGAAGGTGCCTGAAAGTCAGCTCATGATAACACTGTCATTATTTTTAGACCAAGACATTGAGCACTGAATATATGCTAATTATTAAAAGAGATCCATTTACACATATCTCATTTAGTCCCATTTATATTATCCCATATAATATATGTGGAGTTATCCACAAATTATAAATGCAAAAAAACAAACAAAATTTAGAGAAGTAGACAAGCTAAAAATAAGTAGAGAAGGGAAGTTTTTATTAACAGTCTAAGTGGTTACAATAACCAGAAGTGGATAGTCAATTAACTAATTTGACCAGAAGAGTGAGAGTGTCCTTGACATTCACTGAATGAAGAGTAATAATGAGAGGTGGGAGAACTGTATGAATTGGAGAGAAGAAAAAAAATATATTTCCCTAGTGAATTTTGGTAACCTCTCTTCTACCCAATGAAGAATTAACTGTTTCACAAATATTTGTTGGTAGCAACATGGAGAGTGCATGGCTATTATGCATACTTCAATCTAATATTCTAAGAAAGAAAATGTTTGGTGTGTTTTCTGTATGCATCAAATCACACCAGTAATATAGCATCCATTTGCAAGGCACTAATTAAGAGAAACTGATAAAATGCTAATCAGAAAGGGTCAAAAATTGCAGAGGGTGTTCAAAATCATTTTACAATGGAAATGTGATGTTTATTTAAAGAAAACATCGAGGGGGCATTAGTTGTACTTTCACTGTTTAAAGGGTTGTTATGTAGTGGAGGAAACTAGGCATTTTGGTGATTGTAAAATATCACTTTTTCTGGATGCAGTTTGAAATATAAGGAAAATTCTTATAATCATCTTCTAAATTGGAAAGGATTATCATTGAAGCTGGTGAATTTCTAATCTCTGGAAGTTTGAAAACAGGTTGTGCAACTTCTCATAAGCGGTACTGTCCTCTTCTAAGATTTCTATTCAATGTGTGAAATGACTTAACTCCAGAATTTTCTCTTTCAAAGGAAAGATGAACCCACTCAAAATAGCTTAATTTATAAGGGAGCTCATTAGCTTATGAAAATGGAAGTCAGGAGATAAGGTTTGCTTCAGGAATAGGTAAGACCCAGAGGTTCATTTAGCTCTGCCTCCAGGAATAAGGTTTGATTTCTTAGCCTGACTTTACACACCTTGACTGAAAGTTGGCGTGGTTCTTGAGATACATACTTTTTGGTTCACATAGACATAAGAGAAATATTTGTTTCAATAAATTATTCTACTTTTGGTGTCATACCTATCCCTGATTGTTCTAATGCTGTACTTCTGGGTTCTAAGCCCATCTCTGATCCATAAACTGTAGGAAATACATTGTGACTGTATTGACAAATTTGGCAAATCCTCCAAAGCAAAAGTTTTAACCTTCAGCATCATCAGAAGCCCCTGCATTACTTTAACATTTCTTGTTATAGATTACTGGGCTCCACCCGGGAGTTTATGATTCAGTAAGTCTGGAGTAATAATTTGTTTTCTTTTCTTGTACATATTTTGTTTTATTTTTTTAATTTTTAAAAATCTTTTTAGTTGCAGATGGACACAATATCATTATTTTATTTATTTATTATTGGGTGGTGCAGAGGATCAAACCCGGTACATCACACATTCCAGGCAAATGCTCTACTACTGAGCCACATCCACAGACCTGTTCATGTTGTTACAATAATTACTATAATTTGGATCTAGCATGTTTGCCAGAGGCTTATTTGTTGGCTGATGATGTTATTGGGAAATGGTGGAAACTTTAGGAGGTGGGGCTCACTTGGAGGAAGTAGGTCACTGGGGGGTGTGTCTTTGAACAATGTATCTTGTTCCCTGCCATTTTATGTCTTTCTCAGCTTTCCCTGCCATGAGATGAACAGCTCTGTTCCACCATGAATTACCTGCCATTATGTTCTGCTTTTCCAAAAGCCCAAAGTTGCCATGATTAAAAAATCCAAAACTCTGGGCCAAAATTAATTTTTTTCCCTTAACCTGATATTTCTCAGGTATTTTGTCACAGCTTTGGAAATATTACATAATTACATATTATATAATGCTTTGGAATATATATATATTATGTGTGTGTGTATATATACATGTATGTTGTATATATGTGTGTGTATATATATACACACATATACATAAACACACACATACACTGTGCAATGGCTAAATTGAACTAATTGGTATATACCCCATATAAAATTAGCATTCCACCATTCCATCTGTGATAATGGTGATGATCATTCAAAGACTTAGGCTTTGAGAAACAATGCCCAAGCCTTGTCTTTAGACAAGATATTCTGAAGACAAACATAGTCATATGTATTCTTAAATGTCTATCCAATCCACGAAGAGTTCGTATAAAATACAGGTTCTGTTATAGTAGTTTTGGATGGAGCTTGAAATTCTGAATCTCTAATTAAAGTTCTCAGGTGATACTGATGATCTTAGCTCACGGTCCTGACTTTGAACAAGGATTTAGAGTAGATCCTGATTGAATTAATTAGAGGAATAGCAGGTGCTCTCAGCGTGTAGGCTTTTTGTGAATCATTAGCATAGTCAATCAGGACTCAGAGGTTAAGACCCACCCAAGAGCAAGTGGAGCAGGCTTCCTGTGGAAAGACAGTCTTTGTAAGAAGGTGGGTAATCAGATTGGTTGGGTTGAATTTTATCTTTTACCTTTTAGTTTGTAGGAACTGCCTTGGCTGGTTTGTGTTAGTTCACAGAAAAAGAACTTGAACAGGGAGGAAGAGCAGGAAGAAAAGATTAACATTAAACAGAGACATGAGGTGGGAGGGAAAGGGAGAAAAAAAGGGAAATCACATGGAAATGGAGGGAGACCCTCATTGTTATACAAAATTACATATAAGAGGTTATGAGGGGAATGGGATAACAAACATGGAGGGAAATGAATTACAGTAGATGGGGTAGAGAGAGAAGATGGGAGGGGAGGGGAGGGGGGATAGTAGAGGATAGGAAAGGTAGCAGAATACAACAGTCACTAATATGGCAGTATGTAAAAATGTGATGTGTAACCAATGTGATTCTGCAATCTGTATTTGGGGTAAAAATGAGAGTTCATAACCCACTTGATTCTAATGAAATATGATATGTCAAGAGCTTTGTAATGTTGTGAACAACCAATAAAAAAAAAAAAAAAGAACTTACCTTCAGAGGCAATTAGTAGTTAAGAAATAAACTTAGATATATTTATGCACTTATTTGGTTCTATAAATTCAAAAGAAGTTTAAAATCATGAAAATATTCCATCACTGGGCTCCAAAGTCATCCTGTGTTTTAAATCACTAGAATTTTAATATGTCCTTTAACCCTTTAGGTACCTACATGGCTGTCCTCAGGGAAAAGAGTACAATTTTTTTTTTCACATGCAAGGGAGATTGGTATAAGAACATCTATTTTTTTTTTCTAACTCATCTAGAGTATTTAGTTTACCTTTACTAAAGTGTGTTCCTTACTAATAGCTACTAATGTGATCTGAATGAATAAATTAACTTACAGAAAATACTTACATGACAGAGAATCAATAGAGCAAGTTTGAATCTTTAGAGGATATAGAGATAGCAAATAGGACAAACTAATCTGGTGATTGTTGACAATTTAATGTGAGCAGACACATGAAAAATCTCTACTTGGTCAGGGAGGAGGAGGACGTCTGTTATGCTGATGATGAAAATATCAGAAAATGCAAGTGCAGGCATTTAGGTGCCTTAAACCTCAGCTTTAGTCCACACTCTTAAAACCTGGTTTGGGCTGATATTGATTGTATCCATTATTTATAGGAGAAAATAGATTGAACCATCATGATATTAGATATGTACTCCATTTTATCCAACACACCTAGGTGGTGTTTGCAATTACTTATGTGAGATTACTTTAGTGAATTCTTAAAATATAAAGAAGGGGAAGAAGAGAGGAGAGCATGGGAGATGCTTTTTGTGTACACTTTCCTTGCAGTTGCCCGTTCTCTTTGATTCTGAAGGCTGGTGATGGGATTGAACTGCGTTTCTCAGGGTCATATTTTATAAACCTCAGGTAGCACTTCCTCAGGCTCTCCATTCTCTTTCCATGCATATTTTATAGTTTGAATCTGCCGGGTAAGCGTCATAAAAATTACAAGTTTTATCACCCCACATTAAAGTGACTGGTATGATGATCTGGATGAGTTAAGAGCATGGCTAATTATCTACCACTTATCATTCACAAGGTCAACGCATCAACTGCTGAGAAGGTCAGCACTAGGTGAAGGGCTGACAAGAAGTTGGTAGGTTTTTGTGAAAGGATCAATGACCTTCATTTATCATAGGTGGCAAAACAGGCTCAAATCATTTCCTAAGAGGGCAGCAATACCTATATAAGTATGTCATTATGACAGGATGCAGCTGCAGATGGAAATAGTGATTATTGAGGCCATAACAACAATTACCCATTGGGTTTTTACTCTATTTTTGAATGTTCCGTGTATTATATCATTTAATTTTCAAAAAGACCCTTTAAGGTTTATTATTATTACTATTATCATTATTATACTAATTTTATCGAAGAAGAAACAGCAGGTTTTTAAGAGTTTAAGTAGCATACCAGATTGACTTGACCAAACTTGTTTATAACAGAAGCAAGCCTTTGGAATTCAGGAGTAGTAGGCAGTGGTAGGCAGTTATAGGCAGGAGAACTGTCTCCAGATGACCTTCAGGGCTACAACGGCTGTCCTATAGCTCATGGTGCTCTGATCATGTTCAATGTGACTTCCTCCCGCTGCACTCCTAAGACATTAATATTTCTGTAAGATGTTATGGGTGTTTTGGGGGGAAGAAGTGTATCATGGGTGAATAGGAGTAGAAGAGCTTCCTGAAAAAAATCAGCTCACATTCATAGTAAGCAAGGTTACTTCTGGTATAAATTCTCCAAGAGAAGGATATAATATGGAACATAATCAATAGATTATAGATTATTTTCTCTAATGGTTCACAAATTGAGAAGAGCTAGATAAGGGAAATTGTATAAGGCAGAGTTAAAGTCCTAGTGTCTCCATACATCAGGGCTGTTGTAGCAGAATACCATAGACTGGGTGTGGGTGGCTTATAGACAGCAAAATTTATCCCTTGCAGCTGCAGAGGCTGGAAGTCCAAGGTAAAGGCACTGTCAGACTTGGTGTCTGGCAAGGCCTACGTACTGCTGTGTAAGTGGCTGTCTTCCCACTGGGTCCACTTATGGCAGAGTGGATGAGGGATTTCTTTGGGTCTCTTATTAGGGTGCTAACCTCATTCATTACAGCATTGCCCTCATGGCCTAGAAATCTGCTGGAAGCCCCACCTCGAACTACCATCAAACTTGGAATAAGGTTTACACAGATGAATTTTGGTGGACCTAAGGCATCCACGTTTAGTTCATTTAGCATCTAGCTTTGGACCTGTGTGTATAGTTAACAGAGTCTCTCCCCTTCCTTCCTGCTGTAAAAGTTACTATCATTCTTTCTGAATTTAATGTGAGTAGTAGGGTGATGATAAGCCTTTCTTGTGTTGTAATGGGTACAAAGTATTTTAAACATGACACATACTGTATAGTTGTTTAAATGTGTTGATATGTTATCCAGAAAGTTAATACACATAATGACTCTATCTGACACTTTATCTTTTATCAAGTGATTTTTTCCTAAATGCATTGTTTGAAACCATAGCTTAACTAAGGAAATGACTTAGAACATAATCATAGAAATTTTCTTTTTCTCACAATGAATTTGAGGCAACTTACAGGAAGATTGAAAATTTAATATATACTTTATAAGAAGTCTCCCAAAAATCAGATTCACAGTTAAGTTTCATGGATCTAGGCAAAGAAAGAATTATGAATGAAGACATCAGCATATAAGAATATATATTCATTGAAGTCGAGCCCCAACCCAATCCTAAACTTGCTGGTAGATAAAGAACTTGAATTGAAGGGTTCCCATCCTGGCTGGTCACTCAGCTTATCACTTAGAATGGAAATTTCTTTTTTCTTTTTTTTTTTTTTTTGTCAGAATGGGAAAGAGGAACCAAGATGGGAGCAAATATGTAATTAGGGAAAAGAAGTAACAGAAACCACAGAGGTTTAGAGAAGTTTAGGGACAGAGCCAGAGAATCCTATCTGCTTGACCTAAAATATCTTTTTAGCTCCTGTATCAGGAGATCTCATTTTACATTTATCTCTCTCCTTCCCTCCAAGACTCTATCTATGTAATTGCCACGATTGGGTGGGGAGTATAGACATCAAAGATTAAATTATGACATGTGATCTTCCTTATGTATCCCAGATGAGTCTGCCAAGTAAAATGCAGAATATAAAAACAAAACAAAACAAAAAAAAACAGCATCTGTGTTATATCCTCAGAGCACATGGCCTGAACCAAAATCCATTTACTTTGGAGGCAGAACAAATACCAGATCACAGAAATCCTTAGCCAGTAGGAACAGAAGCATCTCATGTCTTGCCCCTTTACCACTAAAATAAGAAAAATTCTGTTGACTAAGATATTGCCTCAATTACCTTGTGAAATCTACAGAGTTAATTTTAATCATAAGTGCTGGAATTTATACAAAAATGGGACTTAGACACATGTGAGTTATTTACTGAAATTGGAAAGGTTCTCCAGGGTCCCAACAGGTTGAACTAAGGAAACTGATGCCTAGGAGGGAGCTGCTGTTTCTCAAAGCAGGTGATGACAAAGCAAGCCTTCTGGTTTCTGCTCATCCCGTGTGCAACCCGCTGAGACTCTCCACATGTCAGTTTATATCTCAATCCTCATGCTGCACTGAATTTTGTAACTCAAGGAGTGCAGAGCTAATTAGAAGTCAAAACAAGAAAGCATCCAATGAACAGACAAAAGAAAACAGATTTCAAGTTAAGCATAGAAAGGGAAAATGGCCTGTGTTTCCTCTTCAGAAGGTGCTTTGGGAATGAGGCTAAGCACTTAGAGTGAGTTAATATTTACCATGATGTGTAATTATTGGAATTTGAGCTGATGCACTTGGGTAAAAATGGTCTCCATCTTTTCACAAAGCAGTTTCTGTTAGACATGAGGATGGCACAAACAAGACCACTGAGAGAGATGACTGAATAATTAAAATCCTAGTCTGCTTATAAGGATTAATTGTGAGTTCTGAATAAATGTTTTATCATTTTAGCCTGTGAAAAATGTAGAAGACCATCCCCCTTTTTGAAAATTTACCAATATAATTTTTAAAAAATCTAACTCTCTAATTGGCATGTCCTTTGGCTTACACCTTATTACATTGGTGAGCTAGGTTCTAATAGAACAAGGCGTGGTCCTCCAGACCCTCTGTACCTGGCATCATAGTATCCATAATCCTTGCATACACACAATAGCTTAATTGGTTAATTTTCTCACTCACTGAGAAAATATTTCTTGAGCATTCAAGTCGGAGTACTAGAATAAGTTTCATGGGGTATACGGTAATGAGAGATATGCGGCCCACCAATCAAACAGACTTCATTATGATTAAACACCCACATGTAATCATGTATCCCAGCTTTCCGTAGGCCACATCATTGTTTTATAGATAGATAGATAGACAAATATAATCACTGTTTTGATATTTATATGTGTGTGTGTGTATATATATATATGCATATATATATATATATATATACACATATATAAAAAATCAAAACAGAGAAATTTATCTCAGCATAAATAAAACATAATAATACATGCAATTATATATGATTACAACAAATAACACAAGAACAAAAATTCTAAAATCCTAACTAGCCTCATTTCCTACTTAATATTGTTATATATGTTTACATGTATGCATGTGTATATCATTAAGGTTTCCCAACCTAAGCAAGTTTTGGAAGCTCTCAAGTACCACATGAGGAAGCAGTACAAACAGGTGGGTATGAGCCTGAATTTGATGTTTGAATCCTGACTATATCACTTAATCATTTTGTAACCCTGGACAAGTTTCTTAACTTCCATCTTAAAATGGGAGTTAAAAGACCAACCCTTTCTTACCTGTATTTACTGTAAAATTTAATGAATACCAAAGTATTGGGTACAGTGCCTGTATCGTTTTTTGTAGTCATATATAATTGCATGTATCATTATGTTTTATTTATGCTGAGATAAATTTTTCTGTTAGCATTTCTGAAATTGGGATATGAAATAGCATTTCTGATTTTGGTGTTTGAATTAGAACCTTTAGCATCTTATATTTTATAAGGGAGAATAATATAGAATACATACTTATATAGCATGGGTTTGTTCATGGGTTTATGAACAAAACTATCAGCTACCTTAATATCCATACATTTGTCTCTCTCCTTTATCCAGTGCAGTGTGATGATCTGATGTTCAGGTCTCATGAAGTGGGCATTACAGGTGAGACCTAAAAAAAAACTCTGAGTGCTTCTGTGGTTGCTGCTGGTGTAACCTGAGGATATTTGCATTGGGGTATCTACCAGGGCAGGGCTGGGGCATTAAGGTAACTGGAAAACATTAACTTCTATCACTTTAAGAGTAAATGGTGCTTATAATGCCTCAAATCATTTTAATTTCTGCAATTATGGTGATCATCTTGTGCATATATTTGTGTATCATAGTCTATTATACATGACTCAAGGCAGCACTACTCAGGGCTCCTTGTACTTTAATAATTTAATTATCTCTTTTAGGTTTGGTTTGCAGATTACCCTTCCAAAGACTCAGGCTTGTTTCCTGCAGCCAACTCAAGCTGGGACATGAAGCTGAGGGACTGGCAATCTGCGGTCACCAAAAATTGTCCCTTCTCTTAAGGAAATAAGTATCACTAACTTGTTTAAAGGTGAATTATGTCATAGTCATCTTCTCACTCCTGGGATCCTGTAGGTGCTGCACAACTGTCATAGCAGAGGCTCGGGTTGTGAGGTGTGGTGTGTGTCTGGCAGTGAGCATGTCCCCTTGCTGGATGCTCAACCCTACCTCCTACCATTTCTGCCCCACCAAAGTAGTCAGTTTTGAGGATTCTGCAAATACCATCTCATCCTTTTACCTCATGGCCTAAGGGAGGTAGCAACTTTTTGCTCTTGCTAGTTTTGGAGTTTCCTCTCCATCTACTGTTTGGTACTTATTTTTTGTAATTAGTTTCTGTTTTAGAATATTGCTAACTACCTAAACTGATCTTTGCTTTCCTGTCATAGACCTATTTCAAAAGACCTCAGGAGAACAGCTGCTATAAAACCTTGAGGTCTACTCTGATGTATCTGATCACCAGGGAAGACAGTGTAGACTTGATCATGGACCAGCAAAATTCATCTAACTAATTAACACATGAGCCAGTGTGAGGAGAGAGTCTTTGAAGAATCATTAAGATGTGGAACTTCAGAGCAGGCTGATGGAAAGGGTTGGTGAGGGTGGTGAAGAAGAGCATTTTAATGCATGGAGTTCAGGACAGGGACACTGATAGAATAATGATTCACTTTGGAGTATTATACATTGTAGAAGACCAAGGAAGATAGTGACAAATTAATGACAACAATCTTGGAAGCAACTAATATAATTTATTCTGATCTTAATATTTGTTAAGTGGTCCATATACATTCTATAAAGTAACCCCACAAAACCCTGTAATGGAAGTGTCATTAACCACATATAGTGATCTAGACACTGAGGGTTTCTCATTTCTCTGGCCTTTAACCTCCCAATAAGTACCTTTTGACTCTCTGAGTCAACTTTTTAAGATTTCCCATGTAAGTGAGCTCATGTGGGCTTTATCTTGTGTATGGCTTATTTCACCCTATTACAATGCCCTCCAGGTTCATCCCTAATGTCACAAATGCCAAGATTTTTTTTTTCATTTTCAAGGCTGAAAAATATTCCTGTGTGTGTGTGTGTGTGTGTGTGTGTGTGTGTGTATGCATGCAGCATTTCCATACCTTGAACATTGTTAATAATTATATAATGAATGTGAGGATATCTCTTCCAAATAGTGAACTTATTTTCTTTGGACATATATACTTTTCCAAGTAGTAGGTGGAAGCTAAAGAGTGGCAGAACTGAACTGTCACATGTGAGACTAGATCCATCTCTTTAGCCCAACCTTATTTTCAATCCTTGAATGTGCCAAGCTAGTTCCTACTCCAGGACATTTTCACATTTTCTTTTATCTCTTTGTTAGCTCTGCCTCCAGACCTTCATATTTCTCCTTCTCACCATCTAGCATTATTTCATCCATATATATGATTTGGACAATTTTCTCCCATTCCTCCTGCTCCAGCTAGTGTATAAACTTCCTGAGAGCAAGGACTTTGCCTTCTTGCTGCTGTGATTTTAGAATAGTGCCCAACACAGGATAGGTATATAATAACTGCTCATCAAATAGAATATGGCACATAATGTTACTGGTAAATATTCATTCCCTACTCCCTGGACCACCTCAAACCCCCTTCAGCCACTATCAAAGGCACATTCTGTACACACCAAGATCAATGGATCTCCTTCTAGGAAAAAATATTAGGTAATCGAAAAATGGCAGGATTTGGAAAATCTCATGCAGCCACTATTATCGTGTAGGCTGAGGAAGGAGATTCTTACCCTGCCAACTATTTCTATTTCTTAGGTAATTAAAGTAATGAAGTTTTCTCGGAGCACAATGCGTTGTACACTATCCCCTCGGGCCCAATTCATCTGCTTACTTTTCTGACTCTAGTTAACAGTTTTATGGAAGAAATTCACATGGAACAGTGGGAACTCATGCAGAGCCTCATGAAGGAATAAGCTATTTGCTATTTATAAGAGAGAAATGAGTGACGAAAGGAGAGAGGGCTGAAGCCTGCCTTTTCTATTTTAAACATGAACTGTATTTTAAATCAGGCTTCCTCATTAGGCACAGAGAGCTTCAGCATATGCCAAGTGAAATCTCTACGTGGTCATTGGAGAGCACCTGGTATTGTTTAAGGAGATGTGCAAAGGATGGAAACATATAGACACGTGATTTATTTTGCCAGGGATCAGAGCAGCACAAAGGGTATGTGCATTCTTCTTGGGAATATGGTTTCAGACAGGAAGTTTCTTTGCAAGGTAAACCTTTGGGGAAAATATTCCCTTTAGGAAACCTTGAGCTGCACATCCTGAATAGCTTCTTTCATACTCTAAGTTGAGCCCAAGTGTCAGAAGCCTCAGGGGAAGCTCTCCAGGCCCTTGCTTTCTGGGGGCAGGAGGCTTCCCTTGTTCCTTGCCTCTTAGACTGCAGAGACCTGGGCTGTAGGGGAGCAGGAGCACAGACATCTCATCCAGTGGGGTGGTCATATTTGCAATTAGTCACTAACAAACTGTGGATCTTCTTTCTTCCCCCCCCCATTGCATGCACTATGTGAACATTTCCCATTAAGAATTTTCTTCACCATTACAATCCAGGTGCCGAAGAGATTGAAAACATATTGTTCAGAGCCCTAGGGGAGAGCCACTGTGTTGGCTGTAAACTGAGCCCTGCAGTACTTGAAGGCAAGGGAGGGAAATCTGCAACTCTTACCTATGGACACTGGGAGCCGCACTTGGTCCAGATATTGCTTTTTTTTTTTTTTTTTTCCTGCCTGGAATGCTTCACTCAAATCCCCTTCAAAGATAATCTTATATCCAGGTCTGATGTTTAGTTTTTATGTACTAGAATGGCCAAACCCATGGTTTATAATGAGACAAATCAGAAATGTCTCCATAATGGTTGGTCAGTAGCAATTTCCTGAGTCCCTTAGTTTCCCCAACTGCCATGGCACCATTGGCTCCATTGTGATATCCACCGATTTCCCAGAATCCAAGTTTGTATCTGGCCCCACACAGAGTCCTTTGAGTTCTATTCCTGCACTCTAGGTGACAGCAGTTGTGACCAACGGAGCAATCATTAAAGATGAATTGATATTCTCCTGCTGCCAGTAAAAGCAGGGCTCATCTTCATAGTGTTCTCCAATCTCCCTGAACATGTGGAATCTTAGATCCATGAGCGGCCTATGAGGGACAAAACTAGTGACACTTAGGAACTTAGGAGGCAAACTTCATAATAGAACACCGATTTGGGGGTCATCCTGAAGCTGTGTTTAAATTGTTTGCTAGTCAGTTGAGTTTTTGAAGTTGTTCTCTCCAAATCTTGCTTTTATGATTTTATCTCTGAGTCTCAGAAGCCTCATCTGCAGATTGGAGGGCAGTAATCAAATGCAGGCAACATGAATCAAAGTCACTAACTGATATTTAGGAATAATTTTATTTACAGGATGCAATGAAAAACCATTTTACTGAATCCCACAGTATTGAAGAACAAAGCAACTGAGCGTTGTTGGGAAGAGTGAGAACCGTAGCACAGTTGGCAAATTCTGTACAGATGATTGGGCTCTAGCTATGTGTCTTCTCCTTGTTCATGTTGTTTTTGATTGGCAGTCTCCCCAGAACTGTGTGAAATAGGGACTGTTTCCCTAAGAAGACAAAATCAGGTAAACAATACAAAAAAAAAAAAAAAACCCACCAAGATATGTCTACTAGACCTGAGTCAAAGGGCACCATGGACCATGAAGAGAGTGTGTATCAATTGCTTAGCTTACATAAATCAAACATGCAGTAAATGCATGGTAATGATGCTACAAATGATAACAATACAGTGATAGAGAATAACCAGCCCCAGTGCTGTTACTAGTAGTAGTCACACGAGAGTGACCTGTAGTGAGGGATGGTCTTTAGATTTGGAGAGGCCCAGTGGAAGGTCAGGGGAAAATCTGGGATTAATTTTCTTCATCAGAGAATGAAGGATATGATAAGATTACTTGGGTTACTAAGTTAAACACCATCGAGTACATGAAGCATTTGGTACATTTTTTGTTGCTATTTGTGAGTAAGTACTCAACTTATGTTTATATGTACGTCCATATCTACATATTTACATCGCTATTTTTCTTTGACATATACAGGATGATATCTTAAGGCTTTAAGATAATCATAAAATTTGTTAAAAGAATAAGTTTTGGTTTGTGTCTATGTGTAGACTTTTACTGGCTATTTTCATCTACAAATATGCTTTCTTAGCATCCACGTATAGATAGAATTGATATTTTATTCCACAGAAAATATCTGCTTCTGGGCAGGTATATTATTATTTTTTCCTAATTTTAAGGGTGAGCTGTTGTTGTTGATGGAGGTATTAATTAAAAAAAAACATGTTCATTTTAAAAAGTGGATATTAACTGCATTTTATAAATGAGATGGAGATAAGAGATTTGGGAACCTGACTGTGGAGTAGACCTCACAGGGTTGGGTGACTCACAGCTCACCCTATTCCTCCTGGGAGAGCTTTGTTGCAGAGAAGAGAGCTCAGAAGAAGGAGGTGGATACCATCAAGAACAAACCTACCCTCTTCTGTTGATTTCCCTGGGAATTCCTCCTTTGCTTTCCTGTCTATAGTTCACCTTGGTAAAACAGCTAGTGCCTAATACAGAAATGAAGTACTGTTTCTTCTCAGGGAAGTCTATGTCCTTGGTACTTTCTTTGGAAGATAATTGACTTAACAAAGTAGTCTCATCATAGACAAGCACACACCTCATCAACTCACGTTCCCATTATGTATTTTGTTTGGTGATATCCCAGAATAAAAGGAAAGAAAGAGCAAAATATTCTTCATTAACATTAAAAGACCTTGAGGCACATTCGCAGTGGGGCAAAGGAGTTATACTATGGTTTCCCTCCCCTTAACTACTTTCAATTTAATGCAGTTCAGAAAGCACAAAAGATGGTTTACTCCTTGCTGCAAAACCAGAATTATTTAAATATGGTCCTACTCAATTAGTTGAATAAGTTATGGTATATGGAAACAGTGTAGAAGCATACAGTCATTACTTTTAAAAATCTAATGACATGGGCAAATCTTTCTAATGGATTTCTTGATGGAAAAAGGAAAGTCAGGATTCAAATCACATGAAATATAATCTCAAAAACATGATCAAAAATATTTTTAAAATTCTATATTGATATTTATCTCTTTTAAATTTTATATAATAAATACATGTTTTTTTTTTAACAAACACAGAACCAATAATTTTGCTTTTCTTAAAGAGGGCATCATTGGCTCTTTATCCTCCCCGTGGAACCTGATAAGGAATGTCACTAGTCCCAGCCATCTCTGCAAGGCTAGGAGTCACTCATTCCTTTCCAGAAAATATATTGTTCTACATGTGATTTCCAAGGAAATAATTTTAGTTCACTGACAAGCCTTCTGAAATACGGTTCGGAGTCTGCACCAGACCAAGTTGGGTGGTGGAATCTTGCTATTTCTATATTGGGCTCACACTTATCAATCCCATTAGTCTCCCCAATTCATTTTAACCTTTTTTTGAATTTTTTATTTTTTATTGGTGCTTTATAATTATATATGGTAGTGATATTCATCATACCATATTTCTACATGCACATAATTTGATTAGTCTCATTCCTCTTTCCTTGCACTCCTTTCTCCTGAGCCACTTGCAGTAGTGATTCATGTTCTATTATTATTATTTTAATGAGTGTATCATAATTATATATAAGATGGGATTCATTGTGGTATATTCATACATTAACATAGCAGAATTTGGTAGAAACACTCCCAGGATGCCCCTTTCCTCCCTTTTTCCTGATCCCCTACTCTGTTGGTCTGCCTTCTATTTTCATGAGATCCCATGTTTATTCCTTTTGCTTTGTTTATTTTTTCCAATTTCCACATATGAGAGAGAACAACCAATCCTTTACTTTCGGCGTCTGGCTTCTTTCACTTAGCATGATGTTCTCCAGTTCCATCCATTTAGCAGCAAATGACATAAACTCATTCTTTATGACTGAGTTAAGCTCCATGGTGTATATGTACCATGCTTTCTTTATCCAGTTATCTGTTGATGGACACTTCGGCTGGTTCCATAAATTGGCTACTGTGAATTGTGCTGCTATAAACATTGGTATGCATGTGCCATGGCCATATGCTGATTTTATTTCTTTTGGATAAATACCAAGGAGTTCAATGAATGGGTTGTATGGTGGCTCCATGCAGACTAAATTCCCTTTTCCTTTAAATATGGACTTTGCAAAGGATATAGAATCAGATTCTGCAGTCTATTCTTAGTGTCAGCATGACACATCATGACCGAAGAAAAAACAAGCAAGATTTGTAGTATACTAAAACTTAGCATGAGCAAAGTCCTATACCAACTGCTTTGGGGTCTGTAAAAATGACTATAATCCACATCTTTTCTCTCAAGGAGAGAACAAGATGAGACAGCTAAAGTGATCACATGGAGACAAGAACATACAAGTAACCATTATATAGTTATAGGACTGAAGATGTATGTCAGATGTCACAGGTATAAACAAAGACATGGGCAATTCAAAGGAGGAAGGAATGACATGGTTTAGTGGATTTCTGGGGATGATTCAGGGAGAATTTATCACTCATGATAGAAATGAAAGGAGGTAAATTTGGTACACAGCAGGATATTTCAAGTAATATGCAAAGCATTAGTAATTGGGAAGCATCAATAATTCCTAAAAACAAGAATATCTTTGGGAGCCAGGGAAAATTGTATTTAACTCTCTCATGAGGAATGAATGAGGCAGGGTATTTAGATCAGAGACCTATTTCTGAAGACACTTATTTCTAGAGAGGTTATTCTTAAACTTGGTAGAAATTGGAAAACCATAAGTAGTTGCATGTAAATCGACTTGACTTTTATCAACTGTGTGGAGGTCTGATTCATGTAGAAAAAAATCTCAGAAGGAGAAACTAGACAGTGATTGTAATATTTCATTCAACACAGAGGGATTTTAGAGTGGTGGCATGAGGGAAAAAAAAAGGAGAGGAAGACTGAGATAGACAAACCTCCATGTCATTAAACCCTAGCCATTTATTGTGATTTTTTAATTTTTAAAAATTTGTTCTAATTAGTTATACATGACAGTAGAATGCATTTTGATACATCTTACATAATGGAGCACAACTTCTCATTCCTCTGGCTGTCAATGGTGCAGTCACACCAGTCATGAAATCATACATGCATATAGGGTAATAATGTCAGTCTCATTTCACTGTCCTTCCCACCCCCACACTTTCTTCTCTCTCCTCACTTACCTCTGCACAATCCAAAGTGCCTTCATCCTTCCCTATCGTCCCCACCACCATTATGCATCAGAATCTGCTTATCAGAGAAAACATTTGGCTTTGGTTTTTGAGTTTGTCTTATTTTGCTTAGCATGATATTCTCCAGCTCCATCCGTTTACCTGCAAATGCCATAATTTCATTCTTTTTTAAGACTAAGTAATATTCCATTGTGTATCTATACCACATTTAAAACTCTAGCCATTTTGCAACATGAATAAGGCTCTTAACAGCCTACGGGCAGTATGCATCACAAAGTTTGCCTGTTCATACAACTTTCTGCTGCACTGAGGGCACAATTCCTGAAATAATTATTAATCTGTATTCTGCTGCTTTGCGCAGGCCACTTCTCTCCAGGGCCCTCTTCTCTCCAGCTCAAAATGTTGTCTCTCAGTATTTATTGACTTCTCCAGGCAGTTTGTTGCTTTGTCTAAATTTGTGACCATATTTTTTTCTCATCTGTGATGTAATTTAACTGAATGCATACTTATCTTTCCCACTCAGAGTTCTCGTTCTCATCCCAAGGATCTCTGCAAACTCAGAAAACATTTCTTCTAGATCTTCTAAGTCTTTTGCCCAAATATTTGCCAAGACAAGAACAAGCCCATTTCTCTGATTCTGAAATATTCGTGGAACACTGCCTGTGTTATATCCTCTGATGTGAGTTATGTGGGACTTAGCCAAACTAGCATATATAAATCCCATTCTCAAATTGCTCACCATATAGTGGAGAAACAACACTAACATTTGTAAAACCATCAGAGGGCAACATTACATTTTATCATTAAGGATTTAATTGTGTGGTGAAAATTTATAGGAGATATAAGGGGAGGGAGATTGATGAGGGTGAGGAAGTGAAGGATGACTTTATAGAAGAGAGGGGTAAGAAAAAAGGAGAAAGAGCAAGGGCACCGGAAAGTGTGTCCTAACGACACCCCCACTTCAGACTTTTCCATGGGGCTTGTACCTCTGAACTTTTCCAGGATGCATGGAAACACCAATGTCCAATGACTCTGAGTCAGGATACATGTCTGGGAAGGACCGAATGCACACATTTCTAAGACAAAGAAGTAAGGTGGGAGTTGTATGGAACGATTCAACCCTACACATCTATAGGTATTTTCATTTGGGCTTAAGAATAAATTTCAGATTGCTTATTCACTCTCAGTTTTATCAGCATCCATAAAATAGCTCATAAACCCAGAATGGGATTGGTTTATTTATGTAATTACTAAAGTCATTGTATCCAAATCTTCTTTCCACTGAAGAATTCCAAGCCATCATACATTAAAGAGACAAACTTAAACACCCAACTGGACAGATAATAAGTAGCTACAGATACAGATACAATTCAATTCAATTCAATTTTATTTGGAAGGATTTGTATTTATTTTATTATCATTTTAGAATCAAAGACAGCACATGGCTTGCAGATCATAAAATCCAGAATCAAAACCAGGTATCCCCAGATTCCAGATGCACTCCATTGCAGCTATAAAGCTGCCAGATGCCAACACTGTGCCTTGAATGACAGGTTGTCATTCACGGAGAACCACTACAGCACTGTATTTTGTCCATAAACACATTTTCTGCAATATCAAGAAACCAGTTTTTATGCTAAATTTTGGCATCTATACATCTGATAAACAATAATCATGTGGTATTGAGGATGGGCTGTGTACCAATGATGAAGGTACAAGGTAAACTTAGTATTTACATTTTAAGGAATATTTGCTAAAGTTTTTGTCTTTGTGTATTTTATAAACAACACCAAGACAATCTCTCTTTCTGTGTGTATGTTTGTATAAGACAGTATAACACATTTTTTTTTTTAAATAGGACATTGAAGCAGAAAAAAATTGGTTTTTCTCTGTAACCTTTAAGACAATTTGCACCACTTTCTTTTATGTCATGATTTCTCTGTATGAATGAAGAAATATTTAGATTGTCAGTCAGGGTTAGTATAAAGATAGCAGTCAGTCAGGAAAAAGGATTTACATGTAAAATACCCATTTTTTTTCTTCACTTACCTTTATGACTGTTTACCACTAGGTGGCACTCTCTAGATATGTCTAAATTCAAGCCTTTTTAATAATGATGCTTCAAAAAAAAAAAAAAAATCTTCCCTAACCAACCTCCATTGTTAAAAGCCTTCCCAAACAGCCAACTGAATTCATAAATTCAGTTCAGAAAAGTAGCATGGTTAAATGTGTCACATAGATCACTAACAAGGTATCACGGTTTACATTGCAAATGTGTAAAGTTCTTAATTCTGGTTCAGTCAATTTAGGGCTATTTTATTCACAGGTATGAACAGAAAAACAGATTGTCCCCATCAAATATGATTAGTCCTGAGTTTTCTTTGTTCAGGATTGCTTCTTAAGAAGTCCACATTCACATCACACAGGATGGAGTTCCTGGGAAGGAAGGGACTCCTGCCCTGTGACCACAGTGACCATACCTGCCAATTTTTTCCTGGACAAAAGTGATTTAAGTAGTCTATTCTGATAACCTCATCTGGATATTCCAATGTGTAGAGACTACATTCCAACTTTTGGATTTGAAAATATTTTATACTGAAGACAATCTTGATTTACTTCTCAGCCGAGTGTGTGCGGCTTCTGATAGCAGCATGAGAACAGATGCTCGGTCCCTTTAAGTTCAGAGGCGAATACAATGATAGGCTCTAGCAGCTGGACCTTAGGAACCAGTCTTCCCCCAATAGCTTTCCCTGCCTCTTTTACGGCTGTCTTGGGCAAGAGCTATGTCCTTCACTTGAGATTATTTCCTTGGAAATTGAACTCTCAAAAATCAGAGGGAAAAACTACCACCAGCAGTCCCATGACTCTTCGCTTTGGTTCTTCAAGTCAGAATTTTATAGTTTCTTTTCTTCTATTAAATAATTATGAAATAAACAGTTTTTTAGTAGAGAAAACTACATCTTTGCTGTATCTTGCAGCTGACAATGCAGGTACTATTTGAGTAGTGCATGCAAATAAGAACATTGGAGATCTAGCCTTACACAGTTGAAAGGTCACTGGTCCTCACTGACAGGTGAGTATGCAGTAACAGGTTAGTTGAGGTTTACTGTTGCCACTAGGCCTTTACTTAGGTACAGATAAAACAGCACAAGTTCTATATTCTATTAATGTGGATGGTGCTCCTGCTTCAAAACATTTTCTTGACACATGAAGTAGCTGATTAAAATGTCCACAAGGAAAAGCTCAAGTCTAAAAATGAGCTGAATTTAAAATAAAGGAGGAAGAGCCTATAGAAATTCTAAATACAGAGAGGATTTGAAATGGGAGATGACTGCCAGGGACTGAAAAATAATTAAGTGAATTACATGGATCAACTAAAACCTGAATTAGACAGGAAGGCCTCCTGTACGATCCCACACCCGTCATCATTCCTGGTATTACTGTGGAAATGACAACTGGGAGGAGTTATGGGCTTGCAAAATTGAATAGATGCAATAAAATGGGAAGAATTTTTCATGTGAAAGCATCTTTGATACATATGGTATTGTGAAATGCATTACAGCCCCAGCATCAATAATCTAGGTGGAAAAAAACCACACCTGATAGACATTTTCAGGCAGTGACTTAAGTAGAAAGTAAACAGAAGGACTTGATTTGATTTAAAATGAGGAGAGAATTTGATAAAACAGAGACTATGATAGAGAGGTCAAATTGGAGAACAGGAGTTACAGAACAGAAACAAATCAGCATGAGGGGATGGAGACGTATACAGAGATGAACAAAATAAGCAGCCTAACACTAAGTGTATTATACACTTGGCTCCTACTGTGCATAATGGATGTATGCTACATGACCTCAGGGGCTACAAAAGAAACAGTGTAAGATGCAGCCCCTTCTCACCAAGGATTTTATGATCTTACTGTGGAGAAAAAAAAAAAAACATAGGCATATTAAAGAGTTAGATTTTAATATTAACAAGAAATGATAACACAACAAGAACATTAGAACATAATACATGGAGAATTATAGACAAATCACACATCTACAGCTGGGAAGCCTTACCATTAAAAGAAAAAATAGATAATTCATATTCATTTCTTCTACAAACATTCATTCTGTACAACTGTTTGGATTCTGATAATAATAATTGAATGCACACAGTTTAAGGTAAAAGGATTTATGGGTGATGCTGCCTCAGTATATGTGGTTTTCCAAAAATTAGACTTCAGCTTTTGGACTCAGCACTTTAAAAATATAACAGTTATGTTTGATAGCTCAGAAAAAATAAGCTTTCTAAGTCCTCACTTGTAAATGTTTATTTGATTAAAGCAATGGAGAAAGCTGCTGAAGGAGAAAAACAGTCTCTACATGTAAATGAATTTAGTTTGAGTACCAACACTTTTTAAATTAAGTTTGGATCCTAGGGACAATCACTCATTAGATTTTTTTTTAAAAATCTTGTCAGTGGTCATTAATTATGTACAGTAATTTGTGACATTTAATAACTTTAAAAATTTAATTCACTTTGTAATTTAGGCTATAGCAATTTTATTTTTCAAGGAGACAATTTTTAAAAACCATATAATAAAGAATTTATAAAATAGCTCAATAAAGAGTAGCTATTTATTATTTTAATTTTCCTCTATTTGAGTACCCAAATCAGGAGTTACATATATAGACATGTATGTAGATTTGTGTGTGCATGCATGCCTACATATACAGAATTTTACAAAAATTTTGACCTCTTAGAAACTCGTTTCAAGTTTTGACAAAAATGAGACAAAAGTTAGAATTCTTTGTTTTTTTTTTTCCTTTCCTGATTCAAGCCTAGACTTAAGGAAAGAAATGTCACAAGGCTGAGGTATAGCTCAGTGGTAGATGGCCTGCCCAGCATGCACAAGGCTTTAGGTTCTACCTCCAACATGGGTCTCTGGGGAGGGCATGCAATGTGTTACCCACAATACCTGGGCATCTCATTTTCCCATTTGTTTTGGAAGATTCATACTAATGGCCACATAGTACCTGACCTAAAGCATATACTTAATAAAGATCCTTGAAATACTGAATGCAGTTAATCTGTATTTATATCTGATTGTTCCACAAACAACCCTCCTTTTTCTCTGTGGTCCTCAAAAGTTCCAAATAAACATTGCAATTTTACTTATTTAAAAATCTGAATAAAAGTTCAGTGGAGTAGGAAACGGAGATGAAAAGAAGGGAGGAGGATAGGAATAGGAAAGACAATGGAATGAATCAAACATAACCTTCATATGTTCATATATGAACACACCATAGTGAAATTCCTCATCATGTACAACCTCATGAATGGGATTGTAACTAGAATAAATTATACTCCATGTATGTATAATATGCCAAAAATATACTCTGCTGCCATGTATATCTAAAAAGAACAAATTTTAAAAACGCAAAATTCTATTCCCTATTTAGTGTAGTAGTGCTTGCCTATAATCCCAGATGCTCTGGAGGCTGAGGCAAAATGATTGCAAGTTCAAAGCCAGCCTCACAAATGTACAGAGGTCCTAAGCAACCTAGAAAGGACCTGTCTCAAAATAAAATAGTAATAATAATAATAATAATAATAATAATAATAATAATAATAATACTGGGAATATGGTTCAGGGATATGTGCCTTTGGGTTCAAGCCCCAGTACCAAAAATAAAAAAGTAAAAAAAAAAATTATTCCCAGGTACACTTACATATGGACGCTATTTTAAAGCTCACTTGTCTTCACATTTGAAATGCTTATGTCAGGCAAATATATAATCTGTGAATTATTAGGACCCTTAAAGATTATGTGGTCTCTTTCATCTTACCAAAGAATAAAATTGAATCTTTGAATGTTAGAACATCTTTATTTTTAAATTAAGTGGTACTATAAATTCCTCAAGAAAATTCACTGAATTCACTGAAACACTTTTTTCTTTTTTTTTTTTTGATTTTTTTATTTAATTGATTTTTTTTAAATACACGACAATGGAATGCAATACAATTCTTATTACACATATAGAGCACAATTTTTCATATCTTTGTATATAAAGTATGTTCATGCCAATTCATGTCTTTATACATGTACTTTTTTTGCATTACAATTCTTATTACACATATATACCACAGTTTTTCATATCTCTGTTTATAAAGTAGGTTGACACCAATTTGTGTCTTCATACATGTACTTTGGATAATGATGTCCATCACATTCCACCATCCTTGCTAATCCCCTGCCTCCTCCCTTTCCCTCCCACCCCTCTTCCCTATCTAGAATTCATCTAATCCTCCCATGCTCCCACTCCCTATTCCACTATGAGTCACCCTCCTTACATCAGAGAAAACATTCAGCATTTGGTTTTTTGGGATTGGCTAACTTTGCTTAGCATTATGTTTTCCAACACCATCCATTTACCTGCAAGTGCCATGATTTTATTCTCTTTTATTGCTAAGTAATATTCCATTATGTATATATACCACATTTTTTAATCCATTCATCCACTGAAGGGCATCTAGGTTGGTTCCACAGTGTAGCTATTGTGAATTGTGCTGCTATAAACATTGATGTGGCTGTGTCCCTGTAGTATGCTGTTTTTAAGTCCTTTGGGTATAGACTGAGGAGAGGGATAGCTGGGTCAAATGGTGGTTCCGTTCTCAGATTTCCAAGGAATCTCCCTACTGCTTTCCATATTGGCTGCACCAATTTGCAGTCCCGCCAGCAATGAAACACTTCTTTCAATGTCCCTCTTATGTCAGTGACTGCTTTTTCCCTTGCTTAGCTGTGGCTGGGTGTGAGGTAGTGTTGCCTGGGTACTGAAATCAGGAAGACCTGTGCTTGGGATTTTCCTCTGACATGGTCAACATCTAGCTTGAAGAAAACATCACACAGTTTTCTCTACCCAAGTTTCTTTTTGTATAAATTAGATACTATAACAAGTATTTCAAGAGACCACTTAATGATTAAATGAGGTAATATGCAGAGAGAACTCAGCACAGTCCTGTCAATGTTCGGTAATACCAATTATAATACTCTTGTTTCACAACCATGCTCACTATTAGTTCCTTGATTTTGAAGATAAATTTTAACCTTTGAAAGAGATCAATATAAAAATGATAATAATTTCTGATCTGCCTACCATCACATACAATCCCCACCTCTCACGCCTCTGTCTCTCATACATGTGTACCAGCTTTATTATATTCACCCCACTAACCTACTTCTTTCCTTTGGCACTGCAGTGTTGGGCAAGTCATTGCCATCAATGACATATTACCCAAAGTGCACTAGGGTGCCTCTCCAGTTTCTGTCCCAGTGCTTTCCTGCAACTGTGGAAGCTGCTCAACTTGACCTTGGTTATATCTTACAAGTGCTGAACAGGGAAATTAAATAATATGATTGACTAATATTTAGTCATAAGTTTTTTCCCTGGAGTTAGTAAAGGAAACATATTCCTTGCACTTCCATATTATACCCAGCCCAAATTGCGGCTACTCGGAAGGGTAAACATCTCAGTAGGTAGTGGACCAAAACCCATCCACTACTTCACCACACATAATTGTGGTGAAAGGAAAAGGAAACACGATCAATGAATGTCCTCACCACAGCTCTACAGGGCTACTCAAGTGCCACTGTTATTGGCATCTGGTTTTCTTTGCCAGGAGTCCCTCATGAATAGCTTCTTCTCTCTCTCTCTCTCTCTCTCTCTCTCTCTCTCTCTCTCTCTCTCTCTCTCTCTCTCTCCCTACCCCAGAGCAAGACTTTCTGTACAAAATAGTCCCAAAGCCAATTCTGCTTCTCTCCTTGGTGCTCAGAGTTGTTGCTGCCTCTGAGAGCCATGACACTCCAGCAGATGTGCATGGGTAGGAATGCCAAAAGAAGTTTCTATATATACAGGAGGAACAGTGCGTGTGTTCCTCTGGGCACGATTTGATGTTCACTGAAACAGCTGTTATCTCTCAGCCATTGAGCATAAGGTTAAAGGGAGCAAGATATTGTTCCCTTTAACAGTATCTCAAGCAGTTTTTATTTTAGCAACAGAACCACATCACACATGGGCCCTTCTCTCATCTTTTGAGACTGTGCAATTTCATCTCTCACAAGGGGAAAGAAACAAGTTGCTTCCACAGAAAACATGATAGTCTACCCTAAATACAACATTTCCCCAGCTTTCTGTAATCTCAAAGCCCTGAAACAATTCAGGAAGAAACTTGATTTCTGGGCCATCAATAATAATTTAAAAAATCTCATTCCTCAACCTGAATCCTAACACCCAGCTAAATTTATAAGATGAAATATTTTAAAAATACGGGATGGTGTTTAGATCAAGGGTATCCCAAAGGGTAAAGAAAATGTCTTACTAATTAATATGATGAGCACTTCAGATACGAACAAGTGATAGAACACAGATAGCATCTTTGAAATAAATGGCACTTAGCGAAATACAGTGAAGTATTTTGTAACGTAAATGTTTTTCTTTTCTTCTTAATAACAGAACATAGAATGTGTGTGCGGAGGCACAAATAGGAGGAAAATTGCACTAATCTGGGAAAAGGAAATAGATCAGCATTAATCCTAGCCTTGCTTTATAGTGATAAATGTGTTTTTTAAAATGACTAATTGAATACATGACAAGAAAAGACATTCCTGGAAAATAACTAGCAATTGAGAACATATCGCTACCTTGCAGAAACCCAGACTCATAATAACTTATACTGAAGCACAGAGACAAACAAACAGAGAAAGGATTAGTGAATCAGAACAATAACTCAGGGAATGGTGAAATGGCTGGGAAAAAAGTCTTCACAAACTTTTTGGCACAAAGTTTCTTCTCTGATCCAACCTGTTTTTACAGGAAGTCATGTGATAAACAGCTCTAAGAGTGAAATTCATGAATGTTTCAGGGTAAGGTGGTCAGGAATAGGCAGGGAAGGTAAAGAAGTGGGAACCACTTGAACTGGTTACTGCTCATGTCTATCACTTCTTCATGTATTTACATCCCCTCCCCCAAAGTATCCCTTCTTTTTATGGCTTACAGCTGAATTACTTATTGTCACAGATAAGATGCAAAAGCCTGGCCAAATGTGTCAACGTATGGGAGAAACACCACAGGGAGAAGTTCAAAGTGTCACAATGTAAAAGACATGCTCAGGTTGGGGACGTATGACTCCTGCTACAAGAATTCAGAGACCAGAGGCTAAGTCAGTTTATTCTACATCACCCCAGAGGGTACATTCAAAACCATGTGGAAAAGTAACCCGGAGGTTAATTTCAGCACATCACACAGAAAAACTTTCTACCAATGAGAATAGTCCAAGAGTGTGCCTTTTCATCAGAATCTCCTTAATGGAAGTGCTCAAGCAGAGACATCCTCCCCACCCTAGAGATGCTCAGGGTTGAACTCAATAATGTGGTTACGGATGCAAAGACTCGGGGAGAAATAATTTCCTTTTCCACCAATTGTAAATGTTCATCCTATTTCGTTGAGACTTCGAAAATGAGGAGGGAATTTCTGGAGTATTTGAAGAGCATATTTGATATAGGAAACATGAAAGCAAGGGAATTCACTGGAGTTCGCGGAATTTTTGAATTATCAAATGAAGTTTCTGGTTTTGATTTATTTGAAAATGAGTTTCCTCTAAAATGAGAAGTTTGTGTGTGTGTGTATGTGTGTGTGTGTGTGTGTGTTCATGTGTTAGCAGTAAAATTGAGAAGAGGTAAAAGAACTAATTTGTCTAGAAGAGAGAGTTAAATCTCAACTTGATATTATAGAAATGTATAAGATTAAATGAAATCACATAGATAAAAGTTATATAATGTTTCTTTAACGGGAAATTCAAAGACACCTTATGGGCAGAAAATGAGAGGGTACAAGATCTAAAATCCTTTACCTTGATAGAAATAACCTAAAGTGCAGAAAAGTATTGATCCCAAGATGATAATCTCTTTCTATTATTTATTTGGAGGGGGCCATATTGACTATGAGCATTTGGAATGGAAGTATTCAGGATCAGCCAGGCACAGTGGCATATACCTGTAATCCCAGCAGCTCAAGAGGCTGAGACAGGAGGATCTTGAGTTCAAAGCCAGCTTCAGCAATAGCGAGGTGCTAAGCAACTCAATGAGACCCTGTCTCTAAATAAAATACAAAATAGGGCTGGGGATATGGCTCAGTGGCTCAGTGGCCCTGAGTTCAATCCCCAATACAACAAGGGAAAAGAAAAGAAAAGAAAAGAAATATCCAGGATTATTCTGTCTTGAATCATGAAAGATATGAAAACAGCCTTTGCATATCCTCTCAGTGGATGAACTGAGTTGTGGCCATGGATGCTAAAATGGTTTCAATCCCAGCAGGAGCTAAGGATCCCAGTCATGAAGGCCAGCTTTCTTTAAATGCAAGTTCAATAAATGTATCAGCTCTTAGTGACATAGTTTCCCAGACAGAATGGCATGGTCATTCTTGGGTCTTGTTGTTGTGGCTGTACCAGATTTATCACTAAGCCTGCTACCAGCAAAGAACCATCAATTATCCTGCCTGCACCTTTATCCCAAAGCACAGGGCATCTTCTTATATTCTATTGTGGACACTCAGGGCTAGTGTATTATAATTACCACTCAGGGATAATGGCCCTGAATTCAAGGTGATTTTTTCAATCTTAGTCTTTACTCTGAAGTGATTGGCTCTACTCATGAAAAAAAAGGCACATCTTCCTAATATGGTATAAAGCAGAAACTTTACAATATTATTTAAATCTGTTAAGGAAAGTATTCCCTCACATCTTCCTAATATGGTATAAAGCAGAAACTTTACAATATTATTTAAATCTGTTAAGGAAAGTATTCCCTCAGTATTTCTTTTAAAAAAGTCTTCAGGAGTTCACAGGCCAGTTTTTAAAAAAGTAAACTATTGTAGGATAACATTGTAAGAAATGCCATCAGGATTCAGATAAATGTACACGTAATTGGGGGAATATAAATATTAATATTTGTTTCTTCCCATTAGATGAATGAACGTTACATTAAAAACACAATTTACATGTGTTATATACCATTTAATATTTTCTAAATTCTTGATTCAGATTCTGTATATTTAAAATGCATAAAGAATTAATGATTTAGGAATATTAATAAAATAAAACCAATAATTTTTATGTATTTTATGTTCTCATACTTTATGATATTGTTGTAAGAGTTTTAACATTCATTTTCTTACATTTCTAGAGACAATATTCTTTTTGTTTCTATTTGCAACAATTTTGGCTGATTTTCTTCTTCTTGATTTTAGGATAAAGCATGCAGTCTTTCAATATCAAGTGTGATGTTACATGTGGTGTTCATAGATACTTTTTATGAGGTTGGGTAAATTCCCTTTTATTTCTATCTTGAGTATTTTGTTGTTGCTTGCCACAGTCTGGCTGGGCACAAAATCACGAGCCACTCACACCTTGTAGATTCAAACAGCAACTCTTTATTCTCGAACTGTCACCGGTACTCTACACACACGTTCTGCGGAAATCCACGTTCTGGCCAAAATCCACACACTCCACCAGGCTCTGAATCCCAAATTCCCAAATATTCTCTGAATCCCGGGAGAACTCAATGGGAACTCAAGGAGCGGGCGTGCCCTGAGGCAGCAGGATACGCCCTATTCCCAGCAGGGTACACCTTAAACCTGGAACCGCCCTAAACCCAAGGAGCGGGATACTCCCTATTCCCAGCAGGATACACCCTAAACCTGGATCCACCCTGGTCCTTGAGCAGGGTCACCTTACTCAAGCATACATGCAATGTCACTGCAAATGACCTGGGTCCAAAGGCAAGCCCATTTCCACAATGGAGAGTTCTTCCTCTAAGCAACATGGAGTAGGCTGACAAAGAAATTGCCATGCGTCATTCCTACTTGGCAATGGCTCTCAGCAGTTGCTGTTATTTTTTATTGTGAAATGCTCTTGAATTTTTTTCTAATACTCTTTTTCTTTCAGTTGAGAGGATCATATAGTTTTTTTTTTAAATGTTACTGTATTAACATGGTGTTTTATATTAATTGATTTTGGGATATTAAACCAACCACACAATTTAGAATAAATCTCACTTAATCATGAAGATTTATGTGTGTATTGTTGGAATTGACTAGCTAATATTTTGCTGAATGCCCATGTGTCTATATTCTTAAGAAGTATTCTTAAGAAACCTGGAGTTTTCTTTTGATAGCTTTATCTGAATTTAGAATCAAGGTAAGACTGCCTCATAGAAAGAATTTGAGACTATTTTCTGTTTCTAAAAGTGAGTTGGTGAGATTATTAATTGTTCTTTATTTCTCTGTGTGTGTTATAGTTCTAGTGATATATTCTATTTCTTCTTGAATCATTTTGATTATTTGTAGTTTTCTAAGAATTTGCTCATTTGTCCCAAGTTGTTTAATACTTTTGTACAATCCATATAATATTTGCCTAGAATCCTTTCTAATTCTATGAGGTTGGTAGAGGTGTTCCCCCATTTATTCCTGATTTACGAATATGGTACTGAATAACTCCATATGGATATTTTTCTTTCTGGGAATGGTGTTCCAATTTGGGGATTTGAAAATAGTTTCTATTAAAGACAATATTGCTTCACTTCTAAACCAAATGTCAATGGTATCTCAACTGAATGGCCATACATGTTTAGTCTCTTTTTAAGTTCAATACTTAAATATATTCCACACAATCTGTGAAAAAACATGCTTTTTATTCTTGATCAGTCTAAAGTGTTGTCAACTGGGTGTTATAATCAAAGAACCAATATTTTGTTTTGTTCATTTCCTCTATTTTCTTTAATTTATTTATAGTTTTAATCATTTTCTTATTCTTTTTTAGTTTTTTTTTTCCTTTTTTCCCCAAATTCTTAGGTAGTAAATTATTGATTTTATACCTTTCTTCTTTCTAAGTATAGGTATTTAGAAGTATAAATTTGCCTGTTAGTACTATTTTAGTTCCATCTCAAAAGTTGTAGTATGTTGTGTATTTTTTTCCTTTAAATCACACATTCTCATTTAATTTATGATTCTCACTTGAATTTTTGGTGATTTATGATTATATTATTTAGTTTCCATGAATTTATTAATAAATGTTTAGGAAATGGTCTATCATTTAAAAAAAAACTGTTATTTTTGCACCAGAGAAGAATGTATATACTTATGCTAGTGGGAGTGCTGCATAGGAATCTGTGAGTATAGTTGGTTTAGTGTTTATCTTCATATATCCTATAGTGCTATAATTGAACACCCAAGGCTGCATAGTCTATGAAAAAAATAAATAATTCTCCTCACAGTTTTAGAGTCTGTGAAGTCCAAGGTCAAGGTGTTGGCACTTGGCAAGAGCCTACCTGTTGTATCATCACACAGCAGTAAATGGAAGGGCAGAAAGAGTAGACCACTTCTGGGACCTATTCTTATGACATTAATTCATTCCTGAGGGTCTGCCCTCATGTCTTAATTACATTTCAAGGTCCTACTTCCCAACACATCACATTGGGATTAGGTTTCCAGTTCTGAATTTGGGAGAAATTCAGAGAAAAGAAAGGAGTTCAAGTTGATATTTATGGATTTTGTTATCCTTTGAATTTTCTATTTCTGAGTTTCTTCTTTTGTTCCTAGAAATTAAAATTACACATGATGTCATTTTCATGACAAACATCCAAATTATAGCAGGATGTTCAAGTCCTCTTTGTTATTCTGTCCAGTTATTCTACCTATTATGGAAAAAGAGGTATCAAAGTATCAAACTATTTTAATTGAATTACATCTTTCTCCTTTTAATTTTTTTTTACTTTATGAATTTTTGGACCCTTTTATTAGGTTTATATTCATTTGTAATTTTTATATCTTCTGTATCAGTTGATTCTGATCTTATTATAAACTATCCCTCTAATGGAATTTTTGTTTTAAAATCTAGTTAACCTTTTTATTGGTATAGTCTGTCAACTCTTTCATGGTTGTTATTTTCCTCATGTTTTACCCCATCCTCTTATATTATATCTTTATCTGTCTTTAAATATGATGGTGCAAATTATACTTTGATATTGAGAGCAGTGTTTTGAAGCACTTGATTTTTAAAAATGTCACTAGTCTAACAAGATGCATTTTTTGGTCAGATTGTTTAAACCATTCACATATAATCTTGTTATCCTTACAAGAGGTCCAACTCTGCTGTTTTGCTGTTTGTGTTCTGTATATCTTATATAGTTTTTCCCCTTCTGTTCATTTATTATAGCTTCACTTTTATTAAGGTAAGGTTTTCTAGTGTCATATTTTATTTTTTTTTTAATTTTTAGAAGTTATTTTTTTTTTCATCATTAATATAGTGCTTATCATGCTTGGGTTTTTAGAATTATAGTGATGTATAGAAAAAAGTACTCCCATGTAACTTAACTCCCTCTTCTCCATTTTTGTCCAATTATTATACATGATTTATCTATATCTGTATGGATATACTTACAAACCCCAAAATAGTTTGTAATAAAATATTATAAAATATTTTCATTTAAGAAGCTGAGAAAAGAAAGGAGTTAAAGTTGATATTTATGGAGTTTGTTATCCTTTTAATTTTCTATTTCTGATTCTCTTCTTTTGTTCCTAGGAATTAAAATTACACATGATGCCATTTTCATACTTCAGTAGAACTTAGTCCTCATCTACCTACTTTCTGCGGTCATTGTCAAATATATGGATTTATGTGTCTCATATGCACAATAAAAATGTTACAATTATATTAATATTTTCTTGTACAATTACTTTTGCAATCAAGAGGAGGAAAGAAAGTTAATATGCATACATACAGTTTTTCATATTACATATCTAGCTTTTCTAGTGTTCCCGTGAATTGGAAATAAGGTCTGGGTTCTCATGATTTTAGCCGGAAGAAACTACTTTAGTATTTTTAGAGAGATGGGTCTAGTAGCAAGAAATTCTAACATTTCTTGTTATATGAGAATTTATTTCACTTTCAGTTTTGACAGATAGTCTTGCTGAATATACAATTCCTTGTTGGCATAATATCTATCTTCAAGTTTGCTGAGTCTATCTTCTATCAATTCAAACATAGTTCTTGGCTTAGAATTTTTTTTAACTTTATAATGCTGTGAAAGCAATACATATTCTGTAGAAACTATCTTTTTTGTTATGGTTTGGGTCAAAATTGTGTGTGTTCAGAGGTGGGACTTTGGGAAAATGATTGGATCATGAGGGCTCCGACCTCAGCAGTGGATTAATCCATTGATGTCTAAATGGACTGCTGAGAGGTGGGACCTAAATGGATAAATTGGGAAACTGGAAACATGCCCTGGAAGGTTCTATTTTCTCCCTGGCTCATTCCCCCTTCTCTCTCTCTTTCTTCCTCTTTGCTTCCTGGCTCCCATTAGATATGCAGCTTTCCTCTGTCACATCCTTCTGGCATGAGGTTCTGCCCAATTCCAGACAGAGAACCAGCCTTCCATGGGCTTAAACCTCTGAAAACATGAGCCAAAGTAAACTTGTACTTCTTTATGTTGTTTGTATCAAGTATTCTTCAATGAAACCCTGAAACACACACAATTTAATTTTAAATTTTAATCTTTCAGTATGTGACTCAATACTCTCTTGGGACTCTGAGCAGTGGCAGTGAGACACAGCTCCTGGTCAGCCACATGGTCAGGAGAGTAAACCGCCAAGACTGTACAGTGTGCTGTATGTTAAGCTCTATGTGGTAATTTTTATTTGGTTGTCTTAAATATACTTTCTTTTATTTGTTTGTTTGTTTAGCACAGAGAATTGAACCCAGGGCCTTGAGCATTCTAGGTAAGCACACTATCCACTAAGCCACATCCCCAACCCTTCAAATTATATTTGAGTCAGAATCTCAGTTAGTTGCCCAAGCTGATCTCGAACTTGCAATCCTCATGCCTCAACCTCCCTAGGAGCTGAGATTATAGGTACGTGTCACCATGCCTGGCTATTAAGTGTAATTTCTATCTCTTTGTGGCCTTCTCTGTTTTATGAGATATTGTGATCATTCCTTATTTTTGTATATTTAAGCATAGGTTAGTTGTTTGAATATAATTATATGAATCCTTGGACTCTTTTCTTCACCAGTAAGTCTAATATTTGACCTCTCTCACAGGCAGATTTTCCTGTGCACTTTTATATTTTTGTATAAGTCATACTTTCTTGTTATTTTATTTTTTGAGGCCCCATGCATTTTTATTAAAAATGGACATTGTATAATGTATTATGTCATGTTTTATCATTTTCTCCCTTTGGAATGTCTTTGCACATCTATTTGCTGATTTGCCTGGACTACTTCACTGAACCCTGTTTCCCCAGAAGTATGTAACTTCTAATGGTGCTTCTCAAAAGATTCATCTTTGGGCCTACAGATTCTCACTGAGCACCTGGAAAAGTCTACTTCTGTTGATCTCATACCCAGTTGTTAGCCTCCACCAATTGCAATATTATTGTTCTTCCTTTATTTTCTATCTTTCTTTTTTCTTTTCTTTTATCTCTCTCTCTCTTTTTTGAATAACACCCAAGAAATAAATTGTTCCACAATGTTATTCAATTAAATAAGGCCCCATGTAATGGTCAGAATCTTACCATATTCGAGAATGCCTGGCCTTTTGAAGGCTCTTTTTAAGTCTCTTTCCCTAGTTCTCACTATTAAACTTTTTATCATTTATTTATTTACCATTTCCAGGCTTGCTTTTGGTTATGAGTGTCAGAGAGCTACAAGTCTTCTTTCAAATGTTCATTTGGTAATTTCTGTTGTGGTCAACAATGATACCCTTAGATACAAAATTACCTACAGTCTATTCCAAATTAAACTCCAACAGAGCTGTGAACTCTTTATTTGTACTCTTCACCTCTTTTCCAGGACATAGAGTTTCTTACAGTATTGAGCTAAGTGTGGAAAATAGCCCCTTTTTGTTTGAGTGACATCCCTGCTAAATAAGTAGGGCATGGGGCAGGGAAGTAACCATTGGACAATTACTCTTTTTTGACATTGAACCTCTTGCCTGAAAGCAAGCTGGGAAGAATTGTTTGGTGTGCTTGGAATAGAGTTTCTCCATTGGGTGGAATCTGGAGGAAGAAAGGAAGACCAATCTTCTTGTCCATGGCTTCCCAGAATAGAGCTTCTACAATCAGAGCTGGAATGAGAGGGGAGATATGCCTAGGGGATAGAAGTGTGGCCCTAGACTGAGAGCTGGATGTAGAGGCAGTTACATCTTTTGGCTTCAAAAAGACTGCAATAGACATTTCCTCAAATGCCATTTTACTTTTCATCACAGCTCTTCCTTCTAGGAAGATGGCAGGTTAGGGGACAGAAAGTGACTCATGGTTCAAATGCCATATATTTTTGCTTTCTTATCTAGATTTAGTAGATATTTTTGAATAAACGATTGTGCATTTAGTTTATAACCTTAAAATAATTTCAAATACTTCAAATAGTTCACTTAAAAAATTTCATCATACAGGGTTTTCTTTTGACTGGGGGGAGAGAGAGAGAGTACACCATGCTTCTCATACCACACCTCAATGGTCAATCATTCTGGTTGCTGTTAATATAATATCCTTGTCTTTATCATTCTGCAGTTTCATCATAGGATATATAATTGCACTTACTTTCATTTATATTGTTCATGACAATTTCTAAATCTGAAAGCTCTCTTCATTTTTCAACTTGGTAATATTATTAATCACTAATTTAATATTTCTTGTTTTTCTAAAATTTACCCTATTCATTACCTTTGGGATATTTGAAGTATGTTACTTTTTTTTAGAGACAACTCTGTGTCTCTAAATCTCATAGCATGACTTTTATATTCTCTCATTCAGTTATCTCAAACTTAGCAAGTGTCAGGATCACCTGCAAGGTTTATTGAAAGATAGATCACACTTCCATACCTCTGATTCTCTGAGTCCACAAATCTGGGCTAAGGTTTCAAAGTTTCATATTCTACAAGATTTCATGGGATTCTGGTAGTCTGATCTAAGGATTATATTTTGAGACTAACTACTAACTTTTATATTTTTGTCCTGATTTTAAGACAATTGCCTCAAATTTATCCTTCAGTTTTTGAGTCTCTCCTTCAGCTGTGTCTGATTTGCCATTTATCATCTTGTAAGTTTTAAATTTCAGTAGCTAGTCTTCATTTATAGAAATATTATTTATTATAAATTTCTATTATTTTATCTTATTATGGCTGATTTTATCTTTTGATCTTCTTTTACCCCATTTTAACATCCTTATTTTAGAGCCTGTTTCAATTGTTCCATTATATCAAGTTCCATGATGCTCTTTTTGTTGTGCCAAAAGACTTTCCATTAGACAGAACCCTTTCCTCCTGTGTTGGGCTGGATTTTGATATGAGGTTACCCTTGGCAGGAATTATCTGCCCACAGGAGTTTTGCTTATATTGAGCTTTAGTAATTTCTATATAATTGATGGAATCTGGAGTATTAATTTTGGCCAAGATGTTGAAAACCTTAATAAGCTTGAGTTTATTGCAATAAGAAGTTCTCATCACACAATTAATGCACAGTGTATGTGTGTGTGTGTGTGTGTGTGTGTGTGTGTGTGTGTGTGTAATATAAATTTGGATACCAATTCTGTTTTCCATGGGGGGGGAGTTTTGTTTTCATTTTGCATCCCAGTCTGTAAAAATTGCAGATGAGAATCATTTTCTAGTTCCTTTAGTATTAAATTAGGCCCTATATGTGTATATGTGTGGGGGGATCTTTTTTCTAGTTTTCATACTACGTCAAGTCAAGATTTGAGAAGAACTGCATCACACATACAACAAACCACCATTCTATACTGAATTGCCACAGTGACAGGATTCCTACTCTTTCTTAGAGAGTGCTCTTTATTCTGGACATTTTCTTGCCATTTATCTTTTCTTTAAAAAAAACAACAACATGGAATTAATTATATTTAAAGTTGTATTTTAAATCAGGAGAAGTCTATCATTTGGGTATGGTAACCACTGGGGGTTTATATTAATTTGCAACAAGAAAATGAAATTTTAAAATAATTAAAATTTAGGTATTAACCATCAATGAGCATAAATTAATGATCTTCACATTTATTGTGTGTGTGTGTGTGTGTGTGAAATGAGGTTGTAATTAAGTAGCACAGTAACTGTTTCCAGACATTAATTTAAATTATACATCTTCAGGTTACCTTAGCTTTCTCCCTCTCTCATATACTTGTTATACTAGTCATTGTTACAATGGAAATAACCAATTCTAAACTTCTGTTTCCTGAAGGCCAAACAAGAATTGAATTCACCCTTACTTTTAAGGAACAATAGAACTGACAAGCAATTGGACTGACAAGTAAGTGCTCTGGTGCTACGATGATGGACATTTCCCCAGTTCTACAGAAACAATCAGTGTTCAGGCATTCCTAGCTGTCTGTCTTACTGAAATGTTCTAGCTTATGGAACGTGCCTGGCATCAAGTGGGTGTTCAAGAAATAATTGTTGAATAACTGCACGAAGCTGTTAAGCTGACCTACACCCAGGAATGGGCTGTACATTCTGCAACCAACACCCATGATTCCACTTATCAATTGCCATTGACAGTCCTAGCCCAGGAATACTTTCCCTAATTGAACCCAAAGACTAAGTTCCAAATCTTCTGACCATGTGAGGCAATGACAAGAATGGGGTGTTATGTGAAATCTCTCAGTGCACAAACATTATTTTTGCCATTATTTATTTTATTTCTAATTTAGTAAGTGCCTTTACATTAAAAATAATCTCTTATTGCTTAAATATCAATTAGTTAGAATACTATTTTAATAAACCCATAACGAAGAAAGGTAAACTCTCAGTAACCAGAAGCTGTTTAATTGGCTAATTACTAAGTTTGCCCTCTGAGCAGAAACCAGAATGAGAGCCAGTACTATTGGAGAGCTCCACTCAGAGCCTGAATCATTCCCAGTTTTTCTACCTGTCTCTTACAGATAGAAATCTTGGGACTGGAAGATGAGCAGGCACCGCTATAAGGAAAAAATCAACTTTCTTCCAGCATTGTCTATATTTGTGCTCAAAGGGCCACCTCTAGACTTTGCTTAATAAAAACTCCCTATAGAATCTTAAAAGAGAATGTAATAATTTTATCTTTTAATAAGTTGTTCACTGGAAAGTGAGGCATACTAGATCTTGCCAGTTATGTGTTAACTTTAAAATCAAAGCTTTATTCTTTAATCCAAAGAATTTTCCTTCCCAATCAATTTGTCCCTCAACTGTCAGCTCCTTAGGGATATATTTGGTTTTAAGCCCTAATGTGATTTAAGAACTGCTTTGAAGACTAATAGCAAACATGGAGGATTTCCATAGCACTACATTTACTGTGGCTTCTTCTAATAATTAGTTAACATGTCAATGTATCTACTAACTATATGCTCCTGAGAACAAGCTTCAACAGTTTTATGTCTTTGGTAGCTAATCTGGTGCTTGGCATAAGACTTATTCAACACATATTTGTTAAAGGAATAAATGATACCTCTCCTTAACTTGATTACCCACAAAAGCCTTTGAGGATTCAGCAGTGTGAAAAGAAAATCAAACAAACAAAAAAGCCTTTTCTCATGAGATCAGTTTTCTCCCATACTATGGAGACCTCTTGACACCTCTTTCTGTAGAAGCTGGATGGATTGAAATTAATATAGCTAGAATAATAACGTACTATATTTAATTTGAAAATTGAAATACCAAAGGAAAACTGGATTCTCACTTAAATACACTCATATTCATTTTCTTATTTAAAATACTAAAATATGCTTTTAAAGACAGAATATTGGATTGCTTAACATTTAATTTGGTAATAGTTTTATTTTATCTTCTTCCAATTTTCCTCTAAGGAGTGACAGAAAGAAAAGTAAATATACTATATGGAAATTTGTCTCATCTAACCAACGAATGATGCAGGGCCCCTGGTTATAATTCCTCTTTTTTGGGGGGTGCGGGGGAGAGGGGATATTGAGAATTGAACCCAGGCATGCTTTACCACTGAGCCACATCCTAAGCATTTTTTTTGAAACAGTGTATCACCAAGTTGCTTAGGGCCTCACTAAGTTGCTGAAACTTGTCTTGAACTTGCAATCCTCCTGTCTCAGCTTTCCAAGCCACTGAGATTACAGGCTTTTACTACAGTTTCTCCATTGTGGTTTTCTTTACTAAAACCTTCTTGTTGACAAGACTTAAAGTTCTAGGGAAGTGAGAGTATGTGGGATATGCACTAAAGGAAAAATGGATACAGGATCTAAGGGTCTTAATAAGTGTAAACTTGGGTTAGGCATACTGCACCATTGCCCCACCACCAATTGAATAAGTCTCTTGTTCTAGAATTTCCCTTTGGTTTTACCATTTTGGCTCTGAATTCTGACACAGTTCTCATCTTTGTCTCACCATCATCACCAACAGATACAGATGAGTCCTAAAGCTGCAAAGAATCTCCTGAGCCTAAGGCAAAGAAGCAGAACCACAGGCAGATGTTGAATGACTACATCTGCACATTCCCTGATACCAGTGGGATCCTCCAGATCAACACCCTTCATGAAAATGCAGTATTCTCAAATGCCACCATGTTTTCAGAATGTGCTTGTATGAGGTAGTAGGTATTATGGGGTAGGGTAGTGGCACATGGCAGGAAAGGACAAGCATGGTTTGATAATTACCATGCTTATATTTAGTATTCTAACCATTATTAAATGCTTAATAAGTGTCAGATGCTGGGCTATGAGCTTCCACATCCAAATTTGATTCTCAACATAAATTGATTTAGTAGGCATTATTTTTATCCATTATCCAGGGTGATAGAGTGTTGCCTTTCCTAATGCAGTGCACAGTGCTAATATTTAATGATAAATGAGCAAATACCAGGCTCTCTTTGGCAAGTCTCTGTGTGATAGAGGAGGCTTGAGAAATATCATGCCATTTCACTATACTATTCATACATTTATATTATTTTTTATAGTCTGCCTTGTTCCAACAGTGACGTAAAATGACATCAAACATAGATATTAAGATATAATAAAGTGTACTAAGGGAATAAATGAAGGGATTTAGACAATAATATTTGAAAGAGCTGTTTTTTGTCAAACAAATGCTACATTCTCCCTCTTAGTGTCTCCTCAATTAGTTGAAATTTGTGTGCTTTATATGCATTTGAAAAGAATGAGTGATTTTTTTTTCATAGACATTCTAGGTCCTAAATGCTTGGCTGCTTGCAGTAAGAACTGGTCCTCAAAAGAGAATAAACTATGGCCACCTTTCTTGGACAATCTCAGGCAATCTCATTGCTATGAGAGCCCTGAGCCTCCTGTGACTGAACAAGCCAATATCTATTTTACTTACTGACCAAAGAAATAGAAAAACATCCCTTTTCTTCTTCTCTGTTAATATTTGCCATTTATCTTCTAGAATAGCAATCACCTATTGGTTGAATATCCTTGTATTTCTTCCAATTATTTTAAGGAAAATAAGAAGGAATCTTAAAGTTTGGCTCTCCCCCCCCCTTTTTTTTCCTGTTATTAAAAAAAATGTAAAGAAAGTGGTTAAAATGTTTAAATTCCTTTTTATTTAGAAAAAATTAAGAAGCAATTCCCAAAAGGTAATTATTAGTTTTTATAATGGAAAGCAATATAGTTTTTATAAGCAAAAAAATCTCATACTGTCCCAGAAAAACCAGAGCATATGGCCACACTATATGTAAGTATCCTAAATTTATGTTTGTAGTATCACAGCCAAGAGTAATTCAGTAAAATCAATTCTGTGGTGAGCAGGTGGGAGGGAGGGTTGAATAATATTTTGCATTGTAGATACTTTTCTCTCTGCTGGTCTGATTTAATGGAAAGGTAGATTTGAAAGAGTCCAGGGTGGTCCTTCAAACCATTCTCCATCAATACTTTCTCTCTGCTAAGGCTTGACCGGCTCCGCTTCTGGGAGTTGGAGATTGTATTTCTTGAGAATTGCTTGGATTAAGGCTATCCAAAATTCACAGTCAAATAAAGCATCTTACCCATTAGTAATCAAATATCACAAATTACAGATTGATATTTTTAAAAAGAAAAAGAAATGCAAGGACACCAACACACATAGGTACAGGAGGCTAGACCCCATATGCTCTCACAGAAACCACATTGGCCTCTGCTTTGCAAGCAATTCAATGCTTCACAAAGCATCATGTTTTGACTTATTGGCAGTTGGTATCCCTTACATTTTCTGCCCTGTGTGTTTGTCTGCTGGTTATCTGGGTTCCAAAAGACTGCCTGGGATGTATGACATGCACTCTATATGACATTCAACCATCTTGCTGTAATTGTAGTTAAAAAAATCCCTGGCAACCGAGATTCAATGTTCAGAGCAGGTCTGCAGCTGGACCTCCCATTTTCCTAGTCGCCATTACAGTGATTTCCTAATACTGATATTATCATCGAAATCAATTTCATTAATAATATAAATTTTTCTAGTTTGAAAAAATTCCAAAGTTCACCAAGTTTACATACATTTTCTCATTTTAAAGAGTTAGGGAAGTTGAAATGTTGAGGTCATGAGCTTTTGGTAGCAAAGTGTGAAAGAGTCAAGACATCTTAACTTCTACTGCAATCCCTCTTCTGCTTCGATGAATTTCAGATGATTCCCCTGAATAAGACTTAAGGCATTTCATTCATGCATCTCTCTTAGTCAAACATGTTTTTTTGTGTTAACTTTCCTCATTTGAAAGAATAATTTCTCATGTCTCCTGTGCCATCTCCAATAAAAAAGGGGACAATAAAACACTATGTTCCTGAATGCCTTCTTTTCATTACCAAAAACCTAGCCATGTGAATGGAACGTGGGGTGAGAAAGTTCCTACACATATTATCTTGAAAGACACTGGCTTTCTCTTATGTGTACTGGGAACTAGGGCAAGTTAGTGTTACCTGTAGAAAGCCTCTGTCTTACATGGAAACCAAGACAGTTGCTTTCTTGGGATGCTGGTCATATAAACCAACTAAGCAATCTGATGCTGATGACATCACTGCTTCTAAGGTCTAATATATAAAACCCCTCTCTCAGTAGTGACTGGAATTGAGGGCACCGTGGGAAGGGTATGTACCACTTGTCTAACCCACTGCCAGTGGACACATCACAAGAGGGGGGGAGGGGCTACTTGGCAAAACACCTTGAGGGACATGGATGCAATCTGTTCGCCCTGTCACCACTGAACTCCTATTGGAGTGAGCACTGATGTTTTGTAAGCTTTCTCCAATGAATCATGTTTCCCAGGCACTTTCTTTCTCCTTTCTGCAACCTTCCTCACTGCCATGGCAAGAGTGGGCAGTCAATGCAACATCTCCCCAAATGGGTCAACTACAGCAGGCAAGTTCAAGTGAGGTTTTTCATTTGGATATCTAATTGATTCCTGTAAATGGGAATTATTCACCTGAGATAGTATAGGATTCCAGGGTTTCATTCCAGGGTATCTGCTTGTGATTGGATAAATAATAAGCACATCTGGAATTTCTTTAATCTGAAAATCCTCTAGAACAGGGTTCTGAAACTATAACCCAGGAGACAAATCTAGTCTGCTATCTGCTTTTGTAAAGAAAGTTTCATAAGATATACCTATTGGTTTGGGAGGCTATTTTCTACCACAAGGGTAGAGTTGAGTAGCTATGAAATAGGATGTTTGGACCAAGCACCTTGAAATATTTATAGACTGACGTTTTATGAAAAAAGTTTGCCAACTTCTGTTCTGAAAACTATAAACATTGCTTCTTATGATCAATATTCTGTGGGTTAGTCTACTTCTTTCTAAAGATCTTACAAGAAAAGCATTTGGTAGTTTTAGATTCATGCTAGGGTTTGTGCATAGACAACTTATTCAATACCTTCCAGAACAATCAATGATGTTTTTGTTTTTGTTGTATGGGTGATTCTTTCTAGGCCTTTGAATATTCATTTCTCCTGAAAGCTGACAGGTAATTATAAATTGAAATGGCATATCCTACCCAAACATGGATGCATTTCTCCTTATAAATGTGAGAACCTGAAGATACAAATGTGTCTTTGATTTACAAATTGACATTTGCAAGCCTTTAATGAATTATCTATGAGAAAAATATGGGAGAAATCAACATCTGCTTTGAAATTACTCTTGAGTTTTTGTGCTTACTCTTGTTCAGAGTGAAGATGCTGAGGCAATAGATTTGTCTCATGGATATATTCATAGAATTAGCTTTGTAGTAAACTGGCAAAGTCATAGATTATTTTTTTGAGAAATTTCCGCAGAAATCCAATAAACATCTGGCACGCTTTATAAACTCAATTTTCTTAGGTGCATTTCACCGTTTGGACTATGCTGTAAAGAAGCAATAAATATCTGTAAATTCTGCTTCATTCCTTCCTTCCACTTTCCTCAAGGACCACTGTTTCTATGACTTAAGTTTATGTTGTCTTATTAGATAATAATCATCTTGTTTGTAATTTCTTCAATGATTAATCACCATGACTGCGAAATGATCTTTCAATCACACACTTATGACTAAATACTACAATTGCTTATTTAAAATATATCTTCTACTTAATAGTAAATTCCATAAATTAGACAATTATGTACTTTTCACTGTTGCACCCCCGCATTGTTTCTTTAGTCAGTGCTTATTATTGAATGGCTCTTTACACCAGCAGCTGTGCTAATTCTGAAAAAGAGCAATCTGAAAGTATCATGTCCCAGTGCTCTAAGTTCAGTTTAGTTCCTAGCATAGAAATGGGAAAGTGGAAGTTGCTTAGAGACATTCATCAAATAAGTGAGTTCCTGAGGGATATTAGTGTTTGGCACTAAATCAGCAAAAATTATAATTAATTTCTTTTATTCCATAGTTATAAACCTATAATCTCAACAAGCAAAAATATTGAAAATAAAGAGGATAAAATGAAAAATTTTGGATAGTTCACTCAACCGCTACTGGAAAAATAATATGTTAAAATAATAATGAATATTTATAAATGGCTAAACTTTAATCTCATATCCTATTATGATTTTTAAAGTAAAAATTTGTATGTATTGAGTCTAAAAACCAAGACCTTTATAATGACCTATAAAAGTCTATGCTGGCTCCCCTAGAATTAGCATCCAAATCCTATGTCTCTCCCGTTCATTCATTCTGCTCCCCCAACGTCCACCTCTTTTTTTCTTCAATCCTGTCAGGCATGTTTCTGCTTCTAGATCTTTATTCTTTCTCCTTTCTTGGATGAAGGAATAAATAAATGTCTTCCTCAAGAAATCCATACAACTCACATTCTGAGATCCTTTATCTAGACCTTACTTCATTCATTCACCCATGCTACCATTTCAGAGACACATTTTCAGACATCCCGATCATAAAATGAACACCCCACCTGACTACTAACTACATTTGTTTTCTCTTTGCTTAATTGTTTTTCTAATGCATTTATTTATTTTTAATTCATCCATCCATCCATTTGTGTGTGTATATATTCACATGTGTGTGTGTGTGTGTGTGTGTGTGTATATATATATATATATATGTGTATATATGCATATATACACCTGTATATATATATAGATACACACATATACACATATATCTATATATATGTGTATATATATAGATACATATGTGTGTATCTATATATATATGCACATGTGTATATATGTGGACACACACTTACACACTTGTGTATGTGTTTATTCTTTAGCTAGTGTCATTAAAAACTTAAGAAAAGTCATCTTTATATGAAAAACAAAGTTAAGTCAACATGGGTAAGACAATGTAAGATGCCTTGCTAGAACAGTAACTTAATGCTACTGACATTATCAAAGGGTGGAGATAATAGAACTTTTCAGTCATACCAGAGACAGCTAGTCATGATTTCTTACCAAAGAACAACTCTGAATGAAAGTCACTGGCTACAATTGTACACATAGTAATGGTTTCCAAATATTCAAAGTCAAATCTCCTTGAAATATTTGAGCAATTCTGTGTAAAAATTATTTGTGGACTTGTTTGGAATTTCCAAGTTTCTAAAGAATAATTTTTTTAATTTTAAAATTTTAATTAGTTATGCTCACTGGAGTCTTGGTTGAATATCATCAGGGATTAAATTAAGTAGAAGTGAGTGACTACATCATTTTAGCTTAAAACTATCTCATTGCAGAATCCACTCCAAGCATCTTTTTAATTTGATCAACCCAAGTACAAAGACTCTTGCTGTACCCATTGGAAAATGTTCTGAAAATACTTAACCCACAGTGCCAACTTCACTGAGACTAAGGCCAACCACTCAGGCCTGCAGGTTAAACACAGTGCCCCTGTAGTATTCATTTGGGAGCATAGACTGAATAAACACATCCTATTACATAAATCTCAGCATCTATGGGGACTCAGGAGATCATATTGTACAAAAAAAGTCACAGGTTCATAATTCAAAAACCACTACTTTGACAATGACAGAACTATGTTAGAGAAAGCATGTGCAAGTATAGGCTTGCAAGAATTGCCTTGTACTCTGCAAATCAGAGTTCCAGTAGGTAAAAAAAAAAGGCATTCATCTGTGGAGAGGAAATTAGATTTTATTGTTAGAAATTAGTCATTTGAAAATGGTACTGATAACACACATCTGAAAGGGCAATGGTTTTTGTCCAGGATGATATTTTAAATAAAAAGAAAATTGGTTTTATTTTTTTCTTTCATAAAATTGTAAGAGTCAAAATCTTTGAAGGAGTTACAGTGTTTGGGGAGTTTCTTTGAGGGGGGAATAAAACCTTAATAATTTTTTTTGTAAGTTGAATTTTATCTTTGAGAACACGAGCTTGTTCTTGAGTTCTGTTGCATATTCAAGCAGGTTTCTTTTCTAGTATGTGCAAGTTTACATAAGTTAATATGCCTACTTATCTACCATTGCTTATTTGCGTATTCTGAAGATACCATATAATTTATGAATCTGCCATGGTAAGCTTTCCTTTCCCAGGAGCCTGAAGTTGATGTCATAACCCATGGCCATAGATCCAATATTCAGGGGCTCCATAAGATGTTTGCTTTCAGAGGATGGCGCTCTTAAGCACGAGCATCACAGGTCTCCCTAAACTTTCTGTGTGGCTCCATGGGAGACAGGAAGCATAGAGTGGAGTGGACAAAGCATAGTGTGGGTTTTGGATCCTCAGTCCCAATTTTGAGAATAATAATGACAGAGGACCCTGAAGGTAGTTTGTGCCCTATCTAGTCTAAAATTTGGGCTCTCTAATATATTTTCTACTCTAAGTTTAAAAACTTGATTGAATCCACTTTTATTCATTTTCCCCCTTTAGAAACAAATTCAACATTTTTTGTTTTACCCTTGAGGCTTACTCTGACTCTTATTAAATAAATGCATGATGCTACTCTGCTAAAAGCTGTGTACTTCTTTGGAGACATGTATTTTGCCTTGGATCTTAATACTGTATATCCTAATACTGAAAAAATGGAAAATTTTATTAAATGTATATTGAAGTCTTCATAACCTGGTAAGTCCAGAAATATAGACTAATGATCAAGGGTCAACTCAAAGGCACAATCAGTAAATAAAATCTAAAGTGACTTCTCATTTTTCACCTAAGCCTGGGCCATGTCATAAGTTCTAAGAAGAATAACTTAAAAAGAAATGTACCATAAAAGCTGTGCCAATGACTCTGATGTTTTCTCCACAACCTATTAGAACTGTTCATTTATGGCCCATCAAAATCTGTGATGTGTTCTATCAGGAGGCACAAACATCCTACCCACATTATTATCACTGAAATGAATATAAAAGTCATTAAAACTGTGGGTAGAAAAGCATGACATCCATTTGTGGATAAAATTACTAATAGAAAACTAAAGTTTCCTAGGTATGGTCTTGGGAAAGTACTATGTAGATTGAAGCTAATTCTTTATTATTGGGATGATCTTCCTAAAACAATCATTTCCCCTTCTGCATGTGGAGTCATGGATTGGTGAAACCCAGCTCCAAATTCCCATGCCTATGACAAAGGACCGAAGCTCAGGAAAACAGCAGGTTAGCTAATATTGCTGAGAGTAAAACAAGAGCCATCTCATTTGCTTTTTCATAGCTTCTGAGTCTGAATGATGATATACAACATAATAAACAAAATCATGAGGATCACTCTTGGCAAGAAGCACTACTGAAGGAATAGGAACAGAATCAAAATAGATATAGTACTAGTAAAGTAAGATTTATTATATTATATCTCAGGGCAGTGTTATGTGTTCCTGCAGAAAACAGAACTAATAGGTGCTTTGGTTTGGATATGGAATATTCCCCAAAGGCTCATACGTTGAAGGCCTGGTCCCAGTACAGCAATGTACAGCAGTAGGGTTTTGGGGGAAGTCAGATGCTTTGATCTCATCAGTGAATTCATACTTTGATGGCATTAATGGGAGGTGGTAGAAACTGTATCCAGAAGGGAGACACAGTTGGAGGAAGTAGATCACTGGAGCTATATCCCTGGGAACATATTTTGTCCCTATCTTCTTTCTCTCTGCTTCCCCACTGCCATGAGCTGAGCAGGTTTCCTCAGCCCCGCCCTTCCACCCTGGTGTTTTGCTTCATCTCAGACCCAAGCAATGAAGCCAGCTAACCATGAACTAAAACCTCTGAAATCATGGACCAAAATAATCTTTCATCTTTTGTTTTCAATATCGGTCACAGTGACAAAAACTAAGACATTAAGAAACCAGAAGAATTTAATTCAAAGTACAACTAGAGCTGATCTTATATGCATGATCCATTTGAATAGATTATGGGAACTAGGAAAATATAATAATATGGCAATCTGAATTATAGTCTCTTTGGGATTTTTGTATCCTGGGGAAAGATGCCATAGTTCTTAAGAAATGTAATCAAGACACTAACAGTTTCTTTTGAATATTAGAAGCAATGTTAGACCAAATAAGATTTCTAGGGTCATTGAGGGAATTTTTTGTTTAAGTTATTTTTCTTGAAACTAATGATATCTCTGTTCCTCTTTGTATATCATGATAGGACAATTAAAAGTCAGCTATGTGGAAATTGATTTTGTTTGCTTCTATCTAGAAGTTATTTTATTTTTTGACATCAGGACTAGGTTTGCTTTTATTATGGGATCATTTTCAACATAGTCTGCTTGACGCTGTTATTCCTGGATATGCAGGTAAATCTGATAGAATTTTACCTTCTTGCTTGACTTTATGTTTGAATGATTTTTCCCCCAGAAACCATATATATATATTTTTTTTTTCTTGTGCATATATGTATATGTGTGTATGTAAATAGGGTGTAAAATTAAGGATATTTTATTTTAAGTTTTAATAAATGATTCCTGTAAAGTTTCCATTCTCATTCAACCATTCAACCTCCCACCTGGTACTTGGGATTATAATTTGGCTCTTAGATATGGATTTACCCTTGAAGACCTATGGCATCATAATCTCTCCAAGAATCTCATCATTGGATATTCAGGTCTCCATTTCTACTTCCATAAGTTCCAGAAAAATACCCTGCCTGTACTCTTTTATATTCAGTTCCTTGGAGGAAATTATGTCAATCATGATAAGCCTTATTACCATAACTCAGTGGTCTGCCTTGCATTGGGTTAGCCCTCATACAGCATTAATAGTCTCTGCGGAACTCTAACTGTCCCCAATTGTTCTGTTATACTTAATTCATCTAACTTCTTGAATAGTTTGCAGAACATACAGGGACCTCTACCCCAGGCAATACAGAACCAAACCCATAAGGCTCATCATTTTGTATATAACAAAATATATACTCTATCTTCACCTTTTTGACTGCTGTAACTAAATACCAGAGATCAGGTGGTTTACAAATAGAACTTCATTTCTCATAGTCCAACATAAAGGCACTAACAGATTTCGTGTCTGATAAGGGCCTGCTTTCTCATAGACAGCCATTTTCTAGCTATAAACTCACATGACAGTAGTGGCAAAAAAATATTCCAGGAGACTCTTTTATGAGGGCACTAAGCACATTCATCAGAGTTCAGCCTTCCTGCTATTATCACCTCCCGAAGACCACACCTCCTGATGGGAGGCTTTCAGCATATGAATTCTTAGAGGAAATATATATTCATACCACAGCACTGACATTGGAAGATTCTTCACAATATTAGAAGCAGGATTACCATATTATCTAGCAATTCTATTTCTGTGTAGATACCTGCAAATTTTGAAACTGTCTTAAAAAGATAGTTGAGTGCTCATTATTGTAAAAACATTATTTGCAATAAACCACTGCCCCTCCCCTTATCCACAGGGAGTATGTTCCAAGGCCCCTTAGGCTGCTTGAAATTCATGTATTACTATTGAATACACACACATATGTATATACACAAATTATGTATGTATATATATATGTATAAAATATGTTTATATTATGCAAAATATACAAATTATAAATACTATATATAAAAATGTTTTCCTATACATACATACATATTTAGATGTTTGACTTCTAAATAAGGCATATTAAGAGATTAAAAGCAATAGCTAATAATATGCTAGAGCAAATATAAAAATTTGCTGTAATTAAAGTTATTCAAAACCCATGCATGAATTATTTATTTCTGGAATTTTCCATTAAATATCTTTGGACTGTGATTGACAATGAGTAATTGAAACTGTGAAGAATGAAATTGCAATTAAAGTGGGGAGGGAGGGGATACTATAGCTGAAAGGTGGAAGCAATGCAAGTGTCTATGGACACATGAAGATATGAACAAAATATGGTATACACATACAATGGAATTTTATTCAGCCATTTAGGGGTGGGAAGGAAATTCTGACACATGCTACAACATAGAGAACTTTTAAGACATTATGGTATATGAGATAAACAAATCACAAAACACAAATACTTTATTATCTCACTTATTTGAGATACTAAGATTAGTATAATTCACAGCAACACAAAGTAGAATGGTGGCTACTGGGGACCCAAGGAGGACAGGAGGTGAATCATTGTTAAAAGGGCACAGAGGTTTGGTTTTGCAAGATAAAAGAGTTCTGGAGATTGGCTTCACCCCCATGTCTATTAACATTACTGAATTGTACACCTAAGATGGTTAGGATAGTAAATTTTGTCATGTTTAGTTTAACAAAATCAAAAAATAAGATGAGAAGATAATATTACTCAAATTTTAATGTCACATTTGATATTTTTTGTGTAAAAAAAATAACTTGGTAACCTTCAAAAACAATTTTCTTTGTTTACAGAGTACCAGTCTGAGCAAAAGGCTCATCAAGAATTATTGCTATTTGTTTGTATTATAGTTTAGATCTTGAATGCCCTTCAAAGACCAATGTGTTAATGATTTGGTCCCCAGCCTTTGGTGCTATTGGAGTTGTAGAAAATGAAAATGTTAGGTCACCAAGGGTATACCTATAAAGGGGCCCTGATTTCTCTCTCTCTCTCTCTCTCTCTCTCTCTCTCTCTCTCTCTCTCTCTCTCTCTCTCTCCATTTCCTTGTTGCCAAGGAGACAGCAAAATGCCACCACCAAATGCTTCTTCTATAATGTGCCATTTTAATGCAAGGCCACACCAAATGACCATAGATTGAAACTTCCAAAACTGACCCAAAATAAATCTTTCATCTTATACGTTGATTGTCTCAGGTATTTCATCCCAATAAGAAGTTAACACAAGTTTGTTTTTCCAGGATTAAAGCCTCCACATATCCTATATGTGGGACCCTCTCTCCTTTTGGCTGCCTTATACATCTTTAACAAGATCACATACACAATGACATGAGAGCTTTCTTCCAAGATGCAGAAAAATGATGGCTTATGAGTGTGAAGGGGCCATCTCCAACCTGTAGTCAATAGTCAGCAGGCTCTGCATGGACATCAGCCCTTGAACACAAAGGAGACTAAAAGGAGCTGATAAATGCCCCACTATGAGCACTGGTGGGACTTCTGAGCACAGAGGGCCACAGTGCAACAGGAAGGAAAACCTGCAGACAATTATATTTGCTAAGCTGGGCACACTTGTAGTCACTGTGCACTTGACATTGGTGGCTAAGGCTAGCAAGGGGTATACAAGGCAAGTCACAGGTGATTCCTTGCTACCCCAGACATATTCTGAGGCCTGCTCCAGGCTGGATCAGTGCCAGCACCTCTAAGCAGAATGAATAAGCCAGAACACTCACCTGGCCCACTCCTGCAGAGGACATGGATGTACTCATTAGTGTATGCATCCAGGTCCTGTGACAACCAGGAAACTAGAAGACACTTCAGGAACCTGTCCAGACTTCCTGTTTTGCAGATGGAGAAAACTGAGCTCCCAGGCTCATAGATCCAAGTTTAGTGCTCGCTTCACTTCAATTGGAATAACTTATGTGTCAAACAGGAAGGGGAGATGGTGTTAAAATAGTACTGAGCTCCAGGGTAAGAATTTTAGTAATGTACTCTAATTCCCAGCCCTTCCCTACTCCTCCCTAAAGAAGGATAAATCCTTGTTAATTAGTTGGAATTGAGAACATTAATTGGGGCATGGTCATTGGTGGGTGGAATACATAAGATGATTCAGGTAAGTGAATTAACCTACTTTATTTCTTTGTCCCATGCAGTTAAAACAATTAGCACTTCCCTCTGTTATTCCCATCGTCTGCTTGTTCTGGTTTTAAAAATGAAGAAAGCCCACCCATATTTTACCTTTCAGCCGCTTCCTTGGGTAAGGAGGGAACTGTAAGTAAAGTACAATATTGTTCTCTTACTGAGGACAGAACCCGCCATCTTTCTCCTCCTCTCTTCCTCCAGAATGCACCTCCTGTCAGGCTAGCAGCCAGAGGTTATGTCCAATAATATTAATATGGGAAAATTCTCCCTCCATGTCTGGACTGCTCCCTGTGAATCTAGCCTTCCTTCATATCATAATACAAGGCATAATTTTTAGGTTAGAGGGTTACCAGACAAAAGCAGGTTTTTAAGCTGCTTCTATTTCACTTCCACATTTAAACCAAGCTTCTTTAATACACAAAATAAAGCAACAAGTTCACTGGAAGGTCTAGTCCAGTTTCTGAAAGCCTCTCCTTTGGTACTTGAACCTGAGTCACAGCCGTACAAATTAATTTTTATTCAACTCAAATTTCCTCTGACCTTTGTATGTGTGTTGTGCGTGTGTGTAATATTATATATTAGAAGGCAAGTGCAGATGGTCCTTAAATCATGATGGATTTGTATCATAATGAAAGTATCATTAAGAAAATAATGTGATCTATACATCTAAGCAACAGAACAGGAAAGCTGAGCAGCACAGTGCTCTGGGAGCACCAGGTGTTCACCCTCCTGATTATGTGGCCGGCTGGGAGCTCTGGCTCACTGCAGCTGCCCATCATCACAAGTGGAAGAGGAATATCACCTGAAAGGAGAAAGATCCAAACACAAAACTCAAAGTCTGGTTTCTATAGAAGCTGGATTATTAGGGAAGAAGAATGGGATGGGTGGGAGGAGGAAGTGAGGGCGGCAAGGGAGGTCAATAAGGAGGATGAGTACAATTAAAGCAAAACATATACATCTATGGAAATGTCAGAGTGTTTTAGTCAGTTTTTTTTAATTGCTGTGACCAAAAGACCTGACAAGAATAATTAGAGTGAGGATTTTGGCTCAAGGTTTCAGAGGTACGGTCTAAAGTCTGCTGAGTCCATAATTCGGAGTCTGAGGTGAGGCAGACTATCATGGTGGAAGGGTGTGGCAGAAGAAAGCAGCTCAGGACGTGGTCACCAGGCAGCAGAAAGTACTGTGCTCATCAGGGCCAAAATACAAATCCCAAAGGCATGTCCCCAGAGACGTAATCCCTCCAGCCACACCCAACCTGCCTATAGTTACCACCCAATTGATTCCTATTAATGATGAATCCACTGATTAATTTAAAGCTCTGACCATCTAAACATCTTCCCTGTGAATATTCTTGCATTGTCTCAAACAGGAGATTTGGAGGGAACACCCCATATCCAAATTATAATACACAGTGAAACCCATTAATTTGTATAATTAATATAATTGAACAGTTAAAATTAAATGCATGGTTTCTACTGAATGCATGTCACTTTTCACACCATCTTGTATTCAAAAAATCCTAAGTCAAACCATTTTAGGTTGGAGATCATCTGTATCTTTATAGATGAGTGTTACTTAGCATCCCTAGGGGAAAAAATAACTAGCTCCACAGAACAAAATAATCTCCAATTTTAAAGACGTTGCCTATGTGATTTACAAGATGAGTTGTTACTTTATTTAATCTTGGATGGTAACGAGAAGTCCTTGAAATTTTGAAAGACCACAAAGTGGCCAACCAATGAACAACTGTGATTAAAATTTTACAGTAAAAAGCCAGATCAAGACAAGTGAGTAGATTTAAGGGAAAAAAAATGCATTAAGGAATCAATATATAGTTGCAAGAGCTTCTCAGTGAGTCTTCCATTCAAAGAGGGTAAATTTTCTACAAGTATTATATCAATATGTGGCAAATAATATCTGAAGATTGTTCTCAGTTGCTTCTGTACCCTGTTCTTAGAAATTATGCTTCAAAGATGTCATTTTCAGGGGTATCGTTTACTGCAGTTCTTGTGTTTTTCTTTTCAAAATTGTACAAGTCATTGGTGAGTATGTAGATAAAGATGAAAGGGATTAGTGATCATTAGCTGAGCAGAAGATACACACACACACACACACACACACACACACACACACATTGGGTTTTAATTAACTTCATGTCAGTGACTTATGAAGCGTTGTTTTGTGAAAGATAAAACCTGAAAAAAATGTTTTTAGAGGAAAATGAAATGTTCTGTGAATCAGTGAATTTTGGAAAAACTGCTTTACTGCAGTGCAGAAGTTTAAAGAAATTTGGGTTTGGAGATAGTGGAATTGGAGTAATTAGAGCCTCTTTTTGTTGACAAATGCAGGTTTGGGGACCGAATATATATGTGAACATATATTATTGTAAATTGTAAAGTTATAATAATATAACATTTTTACAATTTATATAAATTTTAGATTTTTACTATATATAGAATATATATACATATATGCTGGTAGCAGGCCTTCCCTGGCCCCTGGGGCCCAGCCCCGAATTCCTTGTTCTGCATGTCAAAGTGGCCAGCTCACAGGGTCGTGATGCAGGTTTGTGGTTTCATGTTTATCTGCCTCAGACATATGTGCCTTTTTGGAAACATCTTGGCCTTCTCGGAGCTTCCTGATAAGGAATGGTCACAGTAACCCAAGAGTAGCAGGTGTTATTCCTCCCCTGCTTTGGCTAAATTTCCACTGCAGTTATAGAAAGTATATAAGGGAACAAACTTGGATAATAAAGCGGCACCCATGCCTCCTCCTGGATGAAGAACCTTGGTGTCCTGTGAACTCTTTTAACCCCGACGTCTCTCGCCGGACTCGGTCCATTCGCCAGACGCGGCAAGTGGAGGTTCCACCGAGACCGGAAAGCAGAGGTAAGCGGACGGGGCTCCCTCCACGGAGAGGGAGGATTGGAAGCCTTCCATAAGAGAAGGGGAAAAGAGACCTTCCATAAGAGAAGGGGAAAAAAATTGAAACTTACATAAGGAACAGGTAGCTACCATGGGTAACTCAGCAGCCAAAGTTCGTCTGGCCAACGAACTCAGAGAGCTGTTGAATACACAAGGAACCGGAATAAAAACAAAAACTGCAACAGAATTCGTTGAAGTTATTGCCCAGGCATGTCCTTGGTTTCTGACAGGAGGATTTCTTAATAACAGTGATTGGGATTTGGTAAAGCAGGATCCCCAAAAGTTGTTGAGGGACCAGGGTCCAGATAGAGTCCCCATTGCTACTTTCTCTCTATGGAGATTGGTAAAGGATGCTTTTTTAACTGATAAAGTGAAGATTAATTAATGGAGCAGCTTGCTGAATGCGAACAGGCCCTTAATCAGGTCCAGGAAGAGCAAATGGCAGAGTCCTTACCCCTTTCCCATTATTCTTTCACATCTCCTTCTTCATTCTTAGATCCACCCTAGCTGCTCTCAACCCCGCCTTCTCATCTTCCCCCTCCCTACCAGGCCCACAGAAAAGTCTTAACTGACCTTCTCCAGAATATTCACCATGGCTGATTTTAGGACTTTCAGCAAAAGAATCTCTACAAAAAAAAGGTTCAATGTAGATAAATTTCCTATTTTCATGTTGCCTTGTTTTATTTGGCTACTGTCTGAAAAAATCAGCACTCCAGGCGCTGGACACTCCCTTACTAGTTTTTCACAAAAATATGTAAACAAGGCCTCTGGCCTTGAGCTGGGCTTCACAGTGCTGAGTACATTTCTAAGATAAGGGAGTTACTAACTGGGCTCCATGGTAACAGCTGGCAGGAGGAGGAACTGGAAAGGGAGATAGAGGAACTGGAGGGTCAAATGAAGAAGTCAAGATTTAAAGCACCTACGGCCCCAATCCCTGTTGCACTCCCTCCTTAAACCCCGATTGGGACGAGGACAACCCCAGAAGGCGGGGGGGAGAAGTGTTCAGTGGCAGCCTAAGATAACCCAAACTTTTCCAGTGATTGAAAACCTGGATGCCTATGGACAGCCGGCCAGAGTGTATGTTTCTTTAGCCTTTAAGGATATTAAACAACTAAAGGAGGCAGTTATTAATTACAGACCCCATGCCCCCTTTACATTGACTCTCTTCGAGTCTTTCTCTGCCAATCAGCTGACACCTAGTGACTGGCAACAGCTTTGCAGGGCTGTGTTGTCTGGAGGGGATTTTTTGTTGTGGAAAAGTGAAAATCAAGAGAGGTGTCGCGAGCTAGCCCGAGTCAATCAAGACGCCGGCTTCCCAAGGTGTAACCTTGAAATGTTAACAGGCTCGGGACAATATGCTATCATAAATCATCAAATTAATTATGGTCCTGGGGTCTATGCTCAGATAGCTACAGCAGCCGTTCAGGCTTGGAAGGCTCTACCTATTTCAAATGCTGAAACAAAAATTTCAAAAATTGCTCAAGGACCCTCTGAGCCTTATTCTGACTTCATAGCCCGATTGATGCAGATAGCAGGAAAAATATTCCCTAACTTGGAACAAGCCTTACCAGTCATTAAGCAATTGGCTCTTGAAAATGCAAATTCCTATTGCCAAAATGCCATTAAATCTACCAGAGCAAAGAGTGTTGATGACATGATTCGAGCTTGTAAGGATATTGATGGAGCTCATATTACCGGACAGATTTTGGCCGCTGCCCTCAAAACGGGATTGTCAGGGTTTAATGGTAAAGGCGCCTGACCCAAAGGCTGCTCCCGATGTGGGAAAGAGGGACATATTAAATGAAATTGTCCCGAGGGGGATAGACGGGGTCGGGAAGGCATGCCTTGCCCCTGTCCCCAATGTGGCAAGGGGAATCATTGGAGCAGCGAGTGTCCTTCCAAGTTTGATGCTCAGGGACGCCCACTGCAGCCGGGAAATGGGAACAGGGGCCCGCCCCGGGCCCGGAAGCCAGAGTGTACGGGGCGGTCCAGAGACAGAACAAGCTGCTACCGCAGTAAGATCTTGGCCAGGCGGGGAAAAATGCAGACAAAATCAAACAAAATGCAATCGGCTAGGAAAACTTAGGGAACTTTTGCCCCGAAAATGGGCAGCGGACTCCATGTTGTTTGCATCACCATGGTAACCATGGGGTGCCTGGCCGGAAGAGCGGCTTCCTGGTCCCACCTCCCACACTTTTGCGGGCTACCGATTGGTTCTTCCACAGTCACTCAGACAGGACTTCTAGTCCCGCCTTCCAGCCACTAACCTGTACTGCTGTGTTTCAGATTTCTACCGGAGCTGCTCAGAGCCTGTATTTTTTAAAAATGCCTACCTGTAAATGCTAACGATAGATATCTTTTTCAGACAAAATTTAATTCTACAAGTTTCTATGTTACAGTCCTAAATTTAAGCTAGTTCTAAGTTAAATAACCTTTTTCTTTATAGTTGTGTTACTAAATAATGTTCTATTGATGAGAGATATCAAATATGCTTCTTTATATTTTACTTTTAATTTTGGAGGTTATGAGGATGCATTTGCTCGCCACATGAACAAGCTGGCAAAGTTCCTGTGATGACCAAAAAAATCCTTATTCTCATTGCTAACTATAAAAATAAAAATGTATACTCAAGGATCTTATTTCAGTTACATCAAGTGACGTCACATAAAAGAGTGCACTCCTAGTTAAAAATAAATTAAAATGGATCCAAATATTTTAAGGCCACGTGGTTACATAAAGTTAATACAATTATAAGTTATGCTCTTATTCTTAATATATATATTTTATATATTTAGATAACCTATATTTGTTAATCTATAAATTAATTAGCACATGCCTAATTGATTAGTTAATATATATTTGCCTAATTGTTTTTCTTCAACAGGAAACCCATAATTTATGTTTTATATTTACATTTATCAGATACTCTGCCTTTTCAGTTATAGATATTTGAGATAAATGTATTTACTATAAATTTGCTTTTAAGTGAAAATACAATCAAGTAGTTTCTAATTCTCAAGGTTACTGTTTAAACTTATAAGATGATAAATTATTATAATTATTTCTACAAAATTTCTAAGGGTTTTAACTATATTTTCATTGATATTTCTTATCAAAGTATAATAATTTGTTTATAGATTCTAAGGTTTTCAGAAATTGTTCCAAAGTATAAAAAGAAAAATTTTAAACAAAAAGATGCTTCAACAAAGAAAAATCACACATGGATCCTAAAAAGAAGAAACAAATCATCTTTGGGTAAAACAAGGTCTTTATATTCATTTTCCTAAGTAAAAAAAAAAAAAAAAGATTTTTATATTGTTATCTAAACAGATGATGTAAAAAGTTAGAACAATTAAAAAAGAGATTTATATATATACTAAACTGACTATAATTAATTTAAGGGTATTTCAGGTTATTTTCCTTATTTAACTATACTAATGTGAGCTAAAATTTTGTCCATATTTTGACATGACAAACACCTATTAAAATGTAAGTTTATTTCTTTAAAGAAAGATCCTTATTGCCTAATAATTCTTACTGTTTAAAATAAAGATTAATTTTGGTAAATAAATTCACATTGTTGTTTAAACATTAAGTATATTGAACTACTAACTTAAACCCCTGTATGACCTTTTGAGAGGAGGCCCCTCACCCACCTCCCTGCAAAAACCTACTCCAGAAGCCTTGAAGGCACTTAGATTGATAGAGACAGCCTTACAAGAGATGCAGGTAATGCAGGTGGACTACTCCCAGTCCTTGTTATTCATTGTTCTGCCGTCAAAATTCACCCCGACTGGAGTCTTTTGGCAGACTGGTCCTATTTATTGGGTTCACTTACCTGCATCCCCCTCCCGGGTCTTGATACTTTTCCATGATCTGGTAATACAATTAGTTTGGAAAGAAAAATATCTAGGAGATGCCTTGTTTGGGAAAACCTTTGATGTTCTCATATTACCATATAATCAAGACATTCTTTCTAAATTAAGACAGGAACATGATCTCTGGTATCTCTTCTTCTGTAGTTTCATGGGACGACAGTATTTTGAGTCCAGATTGACCAAGACCCAATCGGGGGAGGGGTGGGAGTAACTTTTCACTTCACTCCGTTTCTTTTTGGCAAAGGGGGAGTTGAATCTAAACTCCGGTTGGCTGGGTGCCAGGGTGAGGTTGGTAAGTCCTCCTGTTGGCCCACTGCAGCCCCTACAGGGATCTCTGACAGGGGGGACCTACTGATTCTGTTAAACATCTTCAAGTTATCAAGCTCTTGAAACCACAGGTCCCTGACCTCATATACTACCCCTTGGTGCTGCCTAAGTCTCAGCTCCCAGATCTGGATGCCAATACGTGGGATATCTTAAAAACCACCCTTTTTTACTTAACAACTCTGATCCCACGCTTGCTAGTGACTGGTGGCTCTGTGTAACAACAGGGGTGGTCATGCCCGTGCGGTTCCTATCAATGCCACCATATCTGATGATGATACTTGCTAGCCCGGACTGCCTTTCAAGGTCCAACCTATGGGCACTTTTACAGAATGTCTCCTGGGTATGATGCAAAACAACACCTATGATGTTGATGTTGGAGTGACTTCCTTTGGAAACTGGTCAATCTCAATAACCAAGAACTATTCCTCACCCACTCCAGCCCTCTGTCCCCCTAATGGCACTGTTTTTATGTGTGGAGAAAATTCTGCCTTCCCTCGACTCCCTGCAAATTGGACAGGTGTCTGTGTTCTCACCCTGCTCCTCCCTGACATAACCATTGTCCCTGGGGATGAGCCCTTACCTATTCCCAGTCTAGACACCCTAGTAAAAAGGCACAGGCAAGCTATACAGGCTTTACCACTACTCGCCACACTGGGGATAATGGCTGCTGTGGGCACAGACACAGCTGGACTGGGTACAGCGATACATTCTTATCGCCATCTATCTCAGCAGCTTATAGATGATGTGCAGACCCTATCTGGCACTATTGGGGATCTACACGACCAAATTGACTCTTTGGCAGAAGTAGTCCTTCAGAATAGGCGAGGCCTAGATCTGCTGACCACCAATCAGGGAGGGATTTGCTTAGCTTTGGGAGAAAGGTGCTGCTTCTATGCCAATAAATCGGGCATAGTTCACACTAAAATCAAGGAGATTCAAGAAGACCTAGAGAAAAGGAGAAAAGAATTATTCAAGAAACCTCTTTGGACTGGGATGAATGGGTTCCTGCCCTACCTTCTTCCCCTCCTGGGACCCTTACTGAGTCTTCTTTTGATTGCAACCTTGGGACCTTGTGTTGCAAATAGGATAACTCAATTCATTAAGGACCAGATTAACATCTTAACCTCCAAGCCAATACAGGTTCACTACCAACACCTGGAGATGGACGACTCTGCCCATGAGGTGTACTTACGACCCATCCGGAGATGAGATGTAACTGGAGAGGAGCCAATACCGAGCCCTTCTATGTGCCTGCTTTTGCCCAGGTCCCTAATTACCCTGCTGACTTAGTGCCGTCATCCCAGACCCTTATGTTCAGAAAGCTCCCTGGTCATAGCTATCCCACTGGCAAAGATGATGACTGGGATCCGCAGTTGTGTCCTACTGGCCATGACATCCTAACTAAAAAGTGTCTGTTTACGTAGGACAAGAGCTGATCTTGTAGTACCCAGTGACGGGCAACTTCCACGCTTGCACTGCAACCTAAGCCAGGGGAATGGGGCCTCCCCAGAGACGGGTAAGCACTGTAAGGGCAGTGGACGACCTAAGACAGGGGCTACTTGATTCCCTTTGACATGCAAAAAACAAAAGAGGGGGACTTGCTGGTAGCAGGCCTTCCCTGGCCCCTGGGGCCCAGCCCCGGATTCCTTGTTCTGCATGTCAAAGTGGCCAGCTCACAGGGTCGTGATGCAGGCTTGTGGTTTCATGTTTATCTGCCTCAGACATATGTGCCTTTTTGGGAACATCTTGGCCTTCTCGGAGCTTCCTGATAAGGAATGGTCACGGTAACCCAAGAGTAGCAGGTGTTATTCCTCCCCTGCTTTGGCTAAATTTCCACTGCAGTTATAGAAAGTATATAAGGGAACAAACTTGGATAATAAAGCGGCACACATGCCTCCTCCTGGATGAAGAACCTTGGTGTCCTGTGAACTCTTTTAACCCCGACGTCTCTCGCCGGACTCAGTCCATTCATTTCCAGGCCTTCTTACTATATGACTAAGTAACACAAGGCACAGCAGCCATCCTTTCCATTACGCTGCAACACTGATCGTGTGCCTTGATAAAATAGCTGATTAAACAAAATGATGGCAACATGAAGGGGAAACTTTGGATTGTCTATTTAAAATCTAGGTAATAATTAATAAAAAGTTTATTTTAAGTGCACTTTCACATGCTTTCGTTTATAATAAAACAAACTTACTGACTATCATATCATTTGGCCAAATGCACTTTCCCCAGTAAACTTAAAACAACAAGAACAACAACAGCAAAAAAATCCCTGTCCTTTCATATACTAAGAAAGAGGATTGGCTACTTAAACAATAAACTTAAACGCGGCACATATATATCTAATAAACATCTTGAAATGATAAATTAAAGGGTCAACATAAGTCCCAGAGTAGGTAGGAAAAAGAGAAAACTAGTTAAATATTAAAAACAAACAATGGCTAAGGACAGATTCCTTAATAACCTCCTCTAATCTGTCCTTAGCCATTGTTTGTTTTTAATATTTAGCTAGTTTTCAGAGAGTAGAGAAAAAGTAAACTCTTTTTCTCATTTTATAAGGCTACTACAATTCATTACAACACCACCTAAATAATACATATTAAAAAAAATTATCTCATGAGTATAAACCTGAAATATGTAACAGTAATTGAATCTTGTAAAATATTCATTTAGCAAATTGAATCTTATAGTGCATTTCGTAACAAGTGAGGTTTATTCCACGTGAGAAATTAGTGGAATGTTCAAACTATATTATTAATAAAAATATTTTCTCAACGGATAAAGAAAATGCATTTAATAGAATTTTAGAAACATATGACAAACCTTCTCAACACATTTGAAGTACAATAAAACTTTCTCAATCTGATAGTTTTGACACAAAGGCATCAGATAACATGCTTCCTCATGATTATATTAAAATTGAACACTGTCCCTGAGTCTGGGATATAGAAAAGGATATCTACTCCCAGGACTTTAATTTGCATAATGCTGAGTTTCATCCATATTGTTTCATGTATAAGAAATCTGTTGCTTGTATTGCTAAGTACTAGTTTATTATGTGGATATAGCATAATTAAATTATATGTACATTTGCAGGGTGGATGGACATGACCCATTTCTATGGGTAAATATCTAATGTATAATTTTTTAAAATGCTTGATTAACTTCAGAGGAAACTGACAAAATCTTTTCCAAAGTGGCTATACCATTTTTTTTTAAAGAGATTTTACCGGAGTTTGACCTCAGGGGCACTTGACCACTGAGCCACATCACCAGCTCTGTTTTTTATTCTGTTTAGAAACAGGGATTTCAATGAATTGCTTAGTGCTTCACTTTTGCTGAGACTGGCTTTGAACGCTATCCTCCTGCCTCAGCCTCCCAAGCCACTGGGATTAAAAGCGGGTGCCACTGCCCTCAGCAGCTGTACCATTTTTGATTGAGACATTTTTATTTCTAAAATAAACATTTGGTCCTATGCATTTCACACTAATGATTGCTTTAGGTATATCACATACATATTTATTATGCTGTATTTTTATTTTTATCCTATTAAAAATATTTCCTAATTTCTCATTGCAAGTTTCATGGACTACCCCAAGGACTACGTAGAACTGTGTTATTTATTTTTCAAAATTTGGAGATTTACTTGTTATCTTTCTGCTACTATTTCATAATTCAGTTATGGTTAGAGAACATGTTTTGTATGATTCAATTTATTTATATTCTTTTATATTGGTAAGATTATTTTTTAATAAATCTGTATATGACTCTTTTGAAGAATGTTACCTATAAACTTAGAAATAATGAATATTTTGATGTTTGAAGAATTCTGTAACTATCAATTAAAGTCCATTGTTTGATGGTGTTCTTTATATTTTTAAATTTCCTATCTATTAGGTCTATGACTGAGAAGGAAATTCACGGCTGTAATTCTGGATTTTTCTACTTCTCCATTCAGTTCTTTCAGGTTTTGCTTCATGTTCTAGACTTTTCTTTTTTTCTTTTTATGCACTTTGGATTACTGTGGCTTCTTGGAAGAGCTACCCTTTTGTTATTATGTAATGTCTGTATTTCTAATTTTCTTTGCTGTGCAGTGCATTTTTTTCTGATATTAATATAGCTACTTTAGCTTCCTTACACTAATGTTTGGATAGGAAATAATTTTTCAACCACTTAATTTTAATCTAAGTCTATCTTCACACTTACCATGAGTTTCTTGTAGATAGCATACACTGAGTGAGTCCATTTTTAAAACCCATCTATGAGCATTGTTAGATCATTTTAGGGTTCATTGGTTCATGAACAGCCTCATGGATTATATTTCTAATCTCTTCCTGCTCCAATCCCTTCCTAGCTCTTTTCAGTTCCCTGGTGCTCACATTTCCTGTCCTCTAATCACAAAGCTGAAACGTTTGCTCCTCTACCCTGCCATCCACTTCCTGTGACTGTGCCAAAACCGTGAGCAATGCCAGTTGGGATCACCAAACTTCCAGCTTTCTGGCCGGTGGGAGAACAGAGAAGACAAATTGTTGTCTCCCCATCCTCTTTGGACTGGAGATTTCTAATCAAAGAGGTAAATTCTCTTTTGGCAGAGTTTATATGCTCTTAGGTGGATGTACATTTGTACCATGACCTTGAAGAATAACATGCAAAGGAGTATTCTGTAAATTTAAAGATGAACAGCCATGTAATTCTTTTTTCTTCATATACCTTAAATAAACTCTTCAATATGTATACATGAGGACAAAAACAGTTGATTGTTTTATTTTTATTTTATTTTATTTGCTTTAGATTATGTTTAACGTATATTTTTAGTAATAGAGGAGTGAACTGATTGCTTCCCCATTTCATTCATATCTCTGCTCTAAAGTAGCCTCTTCAGAAAGGCCTTTGTTGAAAACCATATTAAAAATGAATTCTCTGCACCCTCCAATCCAACATCTCCTTATCCTAGTTTATTCCTTTTAAGAGTTCTTATTGCTGTTAGATACTATTTTGCATTACTGGTTTGTCTCCTAGTAGTTTCTCTCTAGAATCCCATGCATATGTGTATTTTTATTGTTCCTGTTATTACCTCACATTATATATTTATATGAATATTTTTATTGTCTCTCTCCCAATAGTATATACATTCCATGAAGACTAGAAAATTTCTCATGATCACTGATATCCCAATAGTCCCCGGTATCCAGAAAAGTGTATGTACTTAATAGGTGTTCAAAATATTCATGGATCATGTGAATGAATCAATTATGAAAATCTGAGGGAAGACTGCAAATCATTTTACAATTCTCTACGTTTTCTCCTACTTTTTTGTAATATATAATTTTAAAAGAGAAAATAGCTGTGTTTTAAGTATTCATAATACTTATCTTTGTGTGATTACTCCATAAATTATTATAGTCTGTGCTATGTTTTAGTTTGCAAAACTTTTCTGAACACGTTTTATTTTTATAAGTGGAGTAGTAATTATTTCTGCTGTTGGCATTGTATTTTATAATGTAGCTTCAAGTAAGTTCCTTGGTTAGCATTCAAGGCCTATTCAATTTTATATCCAGTCATTGCTGAACTATTTCTCTAGCCCAAGCATTAAGTATCCAAGAACAGATAATCTGCATGCAAAAATAAGTGGAAAACTGTGAGTTTTCATTTTAAGTATGCTTCTTTCTCTGATTTTGTTCTTGATATTGTGTGCTATTCTTTTCATCTGAAAGAAAATCTTTCCTTTCAGGCCTGTCACCTTCTCTTATCAAAACTTCAATGGCTTTTTCAGTGCCTTTTCCCATTTTCCTGTTGCAATAAATGCATGCAACAGAGCTGTCATTTGGGGACTTATCTGCTTGCTTCAGTGTTTTTCTTGATCAATTTCATTTCCCAAAGCACACATTCCAAAGTTTTAGTTTCATAAGATATTAATCCAGACTCAAAAAAACCCAAAAAAACAAAAAACAAAAAACTCTGTAATAACTAAATTTTGACATGACTGTATTTAGAAAAGTTTAAATGGATTCTTTTAATTTCAACCCTATCAGGAACATTTTATTTGGTAATATGCATTATGAATCTCTAAGAGGGCTCTATATAATATGCAGAGTTTCAACTTGATGCATATAAGGCTCCTTTTTAAATGTTAATGGTTTTCCTCTAAGCATTCTTTGGGTGAGGATTTTACAAGGCGGACAATTATATTCTGTTTTATTTTATGCTTTGTGAAGGCAAAGACTCTCAACTTTAAACTTTATAATCTATTCACTGTAATTCATTAAACTAACAGTACAACACATCATCCCTAAACAACACGTCATTAATCTATTAGGAACTTTTATAGAAAGTCCACTGTTTTGTCTAGTGTGACCCTTTAATGATTTTTAAAAACTTTCTGATAAGGAAATCCGATCTATGAAGTTGACCAATTCCCTTAATCCTCCTCTCCTCTTCCAGGTGAGCAGTGGACTGATTTGTCATCTCTTGTCACTGCCAAATAGCTCACTGTGTAAACTTGTTTTGTGTGCATGAGTCAAAATCAACTTGACAGGTGGTGGCACCTTTGAAGTTCTGATGGGAGAGAGAAGTGAGGAGGCAAGCTAAATGTGTCTTTATCATTTTAACGTTTGTTGACTTTAAATTTTTAAGGATCATAGAGTGAAGAATAAATATGTTGGGATTTCATATGGTTTCATGGTCAAACAAATTGACTAATTTGAATTAAGGCTGTTAGTTTCTTGCTAACATAGAATTCCAAGTTTGTCCACTTCAAAATGTATTCAGAGAATGAATGATTGTCGTTCCTTGTGTTTTGCATCTGCAAGTGTAATCCTTTCAAAAATGTTTTAGCTAAAACCACTTATGAACTAAAAAAAACCCACAATGAAAACAATGAATTTGGAAAACCCATCTGTCCCTTTAGAATTAATTTAGCATAGCAGACAGAAGATCCATTAAAAATGTTTAATTAAAACATTATAATTCATATTATTGATTTAATCTCAAAATTTTAAATGTCTTTTGGGGATGCTTTCTACTAATGGACACCCATTTTTCAATTTGTTTGAGGCTGCTATTCAAATGTTTACAGTATTGTTATTGATATTATTGCGGTGGATAAATTGAGTGTTCATTAAATGTTTACTAAATTATATGGATATTTTTAAGTATTTTATGTATATCATTTCATTTAACATTATCACAGCTCTATGGGGCTAACAGGAAAGTTATCCTTTTTGTTAACCTCTACTTGTGAAATGACAAGCAGGCAGAAAATTTAGCTATTTTGCCCATAGTCATTGAAATAGTAAGAAGTCATGATGGAATTTAAAGCCACATATTCTTTATCCAGATCCTGTAAACCCAAACATGGATATACTGTAGTATACTGCTCAGTTGAATAGTACTAAAAAGTGCCCCCAAATTAGGGTCCGCTATATGCTAGTTGCATGTCTTTGGATAAATTTGTTCAATCTGTTTAAACCACAGGGCACTCAACTGTAAGCTGAGGATAAGAAAGGCACACATTTCATAAAGCGTTTGTAAGTATTAGACATTTATTTGTGGGCATAGTAGAACCGAGTAAACAATCAGTAATTGTTCCCTGTCACCATGCTATTTGCTGCTATGATTTTGAGTATGTTAGGAACGTTTCTTCAAATACATTTGTTGGTTTCCCTGTAAGAAGTTCTACCAAAAGCTTATCTGGAAAAAAAAAGCAATACTGTAAAATTTCAGTGCATTTCAAGCCACAGACAAGATTTTCTGCAAGCACACATTATTTTAAACAAATCTAGAGTTAGTCTTTTCCTTTTTCAGAAGAGGAGCAGTTCAATGTCATCATCATAATCTTCATCACCACCTCTACTAGTCAGATCAATAAAGACATTTTTAAAAAGCCCTTAAAAATGTGTTCATTGAACAGTAGGGAAATAGCATCTCTGTCCCTCATATTGACTGCAAAGAAAGACTTACCACTAAGATTTTTCTGTGATCCATGAGGATCCAATCAGCTTCATAATCCATAATACCAAATCAAGGATTCTACTTGGATTGGGTTTTCTGATGATTTGTGAGAAAGAAATATATGCATTTACTCATAATTCATTAACAGGCAAAAAGCAAATTTACTCCCTTTACGAGACTCAGGAAATAATAAATTGCTAAGGAGTATTTTTGAATTTTAAAATCTTTTAGTTGTGTCTACTGTATAAAAATGTTCTTTCATTTTATACAAGTTCATAAATTCTAGGATTTTTTTTCCTCACATTTTTTTGTAACCCAGGTAATTCTTAAGTAAATGAATTTATTCTTCTCTCCAAAATTCAATGTAGTGATAATTTGCTTAACAACTCTGCTCAAATTGCAGTGTTCTTTTAGTCCATTTGCTGGTTTCTCACATGAATCTCCCTTGCAGAATCTAGCAGAGTTAAACATATTATTGCACCATATAATCATTGTCAGAATTTCTTTTATCTTTCAGTACTTGTCTGTGGTACCTAAGTCTGTCAATTAATGTCTTGTCAAATTGCTTTAATTTGACCCTTAGACCCATAGAGTCTGTGTTTCTGGTTTAGATGTATCACTGTGCATCAGGAAAGGGGGTTTTGTTTTATAAAGGTGACGCTTCTGCAAAACTAAAAGTTTGATTTCTGAGATTTTCTGAAGTTGTGTCTTACACTGTGTTTCAACAAAATAATATGGAAAATAATGAGGCAGGTAATTTTGAAACATCCATCCTCACTTATGTCTCATTTGGGGAAGAAAAACCAGTGTAATTGAAGATTCCTTTAATTTTGCTCTCCCTGGTGTTTCTATTGAAGCAATGTGAAGGACTTTGTCATTTATTTGACACTTAGTATACATAATTATAAGTAACTTCTCTTGAATGAGAGTGGCAAGGGCTGCTTTAGATAAGTTATCAATGAGATCTTGCATCTGTCCAAGAAAAGCTTCCACATGATCCTCTCAAGTCCCCTATTCTAACATAATCTACATCCTGAAGCCACCAGTCAAAGGGGTTTGATGACTCCAAACACCATCCAGATGCCCTTCAGATTTAAATAATCTACTCCAACATGCATGACTGTTTGGTGTCTTTTTGTAGTGCTGGGTCTCTTCTCTGAGTGGACTAAGCTCACAAATCAATCTTTTGACTCTGAAAATATCGTATAAAGAACAGATGTCTTCTAACAAATCCCTACTCTTTCTGTTCCATCTTCTCCATTGCCTCTCTTCTCTTTAATTTTCTCCCTTCTGCTCCAACCTCCAACTCAGCTGCTCCTTTTAGTGGCCAAATCTAATGGTTGTTTCTTGGTATTCATCTTTACATCTCAGTAGCATCCTTGAATATGTTCTCATTCTTTGCTTTCTCTGTCTGTCTCATCAACCCCTCTTGGATTGTGGGAGATCAGGCTCACTTAGTCTCCTGTTCCCCCTGTTCCTTCTCTACATTTTCCTGAGGATTCTGGAAAGTTGCATCCTCTTGTTCAGATACATTTGTATCTTTGCACACCTCATTTAATTTTAGAGCTTGAGAAACTATCTGTGTTCTGATGACTCCTAGATTTTAACCAGAAGCAAGTGCATCAAAAAGAAGGCTACAGTACTAAGCATGCTGTGCGTCAATCATCTCCAACTTGGCTTTTCCCCCCAGCTTCCCACTGGAACGTGTTGCTCTATGCTTCCCCAGGTAGGTAAGTGAATCCTCATCCTACTCCTTTGTTCATTTCAAAATCTAGATGGTCACTTAGCTGCTTCCTACCTTTTATTCTTCACTTTCTCAGAGAGCACTCATCAGTGCCGTTACTCACATACGCCCTTAATTTGCCCAGACTTCTTCACCTCTCCAACACAGCTACATGTTGCCATGGGTTCTCAGCTAATTTACAGCTGTGACTTCTCAACTAGTCATCCTTTTTCTTCTCCTAACTCAGAATCTGTGTAGGAACTGAGGGGTATTTTGAAAATGAAAATCTTGTGTCATTTCCCTTTGCTGACCCTTACTGGATTCCTGTCACTCTTAGGAGACATTTCCCAATCCTTACCTTTGATGAGCGCTGCCTCACCTCTAACCCCAGCCTACCCTCTGAGATGCAGCTCTCCAAGCACACATCTTCAGTAACTCCCCTTTTGGGGCTGGGTGCCCTTCCCTCTAGCTTCTCAGGAGGCAGGTTCCATCTCAAATATCACTTCCTCAAGGAAGAAGGAAAGGCCTGGCACTTGTGTTTTCTGAAGTTCCTTCCACATCCACCCCTGATCACATGGTTTCATTATCTTCTGAAAAAATCTCACTATTTAAAATTATCTAATATAGGTTTGATTATTTGTTCTAGGTGCCTTTATTGCTGGGATGTGAGCAAAGACTCCCTTTCTCTTGTTCATTGTTTAACTGGTTGCCCAGGGCAATGTCAGAGGTAGAACTTTGTCTTAATTTGCTTGTGTTGCTATAAAACAGACCCCTACACTGAGTACTGTACAAAAAAAGGGGGTGGGGTAGGGGTGGGGAATATTTAGTTAATAGAGATTCAGAAGAGATGCCAGCCTTGTTAATAAAAACCCACTGGCATAGTAATAACCCAATCCCAACAGAGCTAGAGCTCCCTCTAGAGGAGACATAATTGATTCATGAGGGAATTAATGGCTTAATTATCTCCCACCAGGTACCATGAGCTCTAGACAGAACCACACTGCACGACCTTTGAGGGACAAACCACATTCAAGCCATAGCATACTCAGTAAATATTTGAAAAATAAAAGAAGGACTGAATGTAACATCAATGATTACTTCATCTGTGCTGGGTCCTCCTCACTCAGGAGTTCTGAAGCATTCTGATCTTCTCTAGGTTAATTCCTTCTCTCAAAGGACCTGCTATGTGGTGCCATCACTAAACCAGACCTTGAAATATACTACAGAGCAATAGTAACAAAAACAGCATGGTATTGGCACCAAAACAGACTGGTAGGCCAATGGTACAGAATAGAGGACACAGAGACTAACCCACAAAATTCCAATTATTTTATATTAGACAAAGGTGCCAAAAACATGCACTGGAGAAAAGATAGCATCTTCAACAAATGGTGCTGGGAAAACTGGAGATCCATATGCAACAAAGTGAAACCTACATTCTGGGAGCTAATTTTTACCCCTCACACATCAGATAGAGCACTAATCTCTAGGGTATATAAAGAACTCAAAAAACTAAACACACACACACACACACAAAAAAAAAAAAAAAACAATCAATAAATGGGCCAAGGACCTGAACAGACATTTCTCAGAAGAGGATAAGAGGATATATAATCAATCAATAAATATATGAAAAAATGTTCATCATCTCTAGCAATTAGAGAAATGCAAATCAAAACTACTCTAAGATTTCATCTTACTCCTGTCAGAATGGCAGCTATTATGAAGAAAATCAACAATAAGTGTTGGTGAGGATGTGGGGGGAAAGGTACACTCATACATTGCTGGTGGGATTGAAAATTGGTGCAGCCAATATGGAAAGCAGTATAGAGATTCCCTGGAAAATTGGGAATGGAACCACCATTTGACCCAGCTATCCCTCTCCTCAGTGTATACCCAAAGGACTTAAAATCAGCATAGTACAGGGACACAGCCACATTAATGTTTATAGCAGCACAATTCACAATAGCTAAACTGTGGACTCAACCTAGATGACCTTCAATAGATAAATGGATAAAAAATGTGGCATATATACACAATAGAATATTACTCAGCAATAAAAGAGAATAAAATCATGGCATTTTCAGGTAAATGGATGGCATTGGAGAAGATAATGCTAAGTGAATTTATCCAATCCCCCCAAACAATACTGAATGGTTTCTATGATTAATAGTGGGGTAGGGAGGGGGAGCATAGGAGAAATAGAGGAACTCTAGATAGGGCAGAGGTGTTGAAGGGGAAGGGAGGGAGCAGGGGATTAGTATGATGGTGGACTGTGATGAACATCATTATCCAAAGTACATGTATGGAGACACAAATTAGTGTGAATATACTTTACATACAACCAGAGATATGAAAAAGTGTGCTCTATATGTGTAATGTGAATTATAATGCATTTTGCTGTCATATATTAAAAATCAATAAAAATAAAATAAATATATATTTCTGGATATTTTTAAAGGACCTGCTATGTATTCAAACCCTTACCAGGGCCTGTCACTATTGCATATGGATTTTTGCTCTTAGAAACCTGATATTTTTCTTCAGTGTAGCAGGAATTGTAGTCATTTAGCTAAAACCCATATTGTTTTGGAATCCATAAATTCACTGTATTTATGTTCCATGTGTCTGAGTGGCTGAAGACTTTAAGGACCATAGAAGATAGACAAAGCCTGAAATCAATTCCTCCCTGCCATTGAGGCTGAATCTGGATGAGCCGGTATTACTATTTGTGACCTCCCAGTTCCTGCTGGCCTTGAACTCTACTTCTCTATCTTTAGGATATTTGACCTTGGCATTGGTGTCTGGATGAGATTCAGTGAAATATTCTCAGAGAGAAGAAATTAGGCCATAAGAAAACATAACCTAATAAACCATAAGACAATAATTTTGTTAAACTGTTATAAATTATGGAATGTTACGGTAAATTATATTTTATGTATGTTATGGTTAGTTCTGTTACTATAAGTTTTGATATATCATATTATGTAATGATATGTGTTGTTTTAGATATGTGGTGTCCTCTAAAATCTTATGCATGAGAAACACAATGACATTCAGAGATCAAATGTTTGGATTATGAGAGTGTTAAACTAAATCCACTGATATGGATTAATTGGGTGGTAACTATAGGCAAAGAGGTCATTGGGGAAATGCTCTTTGCGTATATGTTTTGTTCTTGGTGAACTCAGCTCTCTCTCAGCTTCCTGGCTCTCATGTTCTGAGATGCTTTTCCCTGTCATGTCCTTCTGCTATCATGTTCTATATCACCTCAGGCCCAGAGCTACAGAGTCGTCTGACCATGAACTAAATCTCTGAAACTGTGAGCTAAAACAAACTTTTTCTCTTTTATATTACTCTTCAGTTCTTTTAGTCACAGAGATAAAAAAACTTGACTAAAACAATATGCTATTGTATATTATGCTATAATATTTGTGGCAAATTTAGTATTTTATGATTTGTTGAGGCAAAACATATTATGCTGTTACTGCATGTTGTATGGCACAGAACATTATTGCACATATGTTACCTTGTGTTGTTTCATGCCATATGTGGTATCAAGTGCCATGTGTCTTTGAACATAATATTATGACATGTTATTGTGTGGCATAGAATGATATGACATGTTATTTTGTTAAAATTTGGCAGCTTCTGACACACTACAGTATGTGATCTTATATTATCACGAGATTTTTTATGACATACAATACATGCAATCATGCAGTGTGATATGGTGGTTTGGGATGTACTGTCATATGTCATGACACATAATATATTGTGATCTTATGAAATATAATATGATATAATGTGCTTTAATTGTCACAGGGTATATTATGTCTGATATGTTATATTATGATTGACCATGGTATGCAATGCTATGGTATAGGATGGTATGGTATGTCATTGTTTTATATGGTATGCTATTATATGGTATATTATAGCCAGTTTTCATAAGATAAAAATGTTCCCATTTTGACATGTTAATGTAAGCTATATTATGGTGCATTGTGACATGCTATACCACATTATTATGTGATATGTTGTATCATATTTATAGAATGCTATGGCATAAAATATCATGTTATTGTATAATATGGAAAATTTGTCATGGTATTGTTTGTTATAAGTGGCATTATGTGTTATAAGTGTTATGGTGTCTTATTTTATGTTATAATGTGATATGTTGTGTGACACTCTATGTTATGGCATTGCAGGTTGTATTGCTGTATGTCATATAATTTTATGACACCAAGCACAATGTCATTTTTTGACATGTTATCCTGTAGCATGTATTGGAATCCCATATTATGGCATGTTAAAGCATGGCATATCATTACATTGTATATGTTAACACATGTCTGTGGTATATTACTGCATGTTGATATATGTTCTTTGTTTCATGGTAGTATATTAGTCCATGTGGTGGCATGCTATTTTATGATTTGCTGTGATATAGTATGTTGTTGCATGGTATGACATACTATGTTGTGATATGTCATGACATGATATAATGTATTTTTATAATAATTATGAGATATAATATTCCATAAAACATAATAACATATCACAACAGGTAACTTTATTTTGTGGCAGGGTATGTATTATGAATTTAAAATTATAGTATGTGGTGCTTCTATATGTCATGACACATATCTTAACATGTGTAGTTGCATGCCATGTGACGCTTGCGTTATTGTAAGTCATCTTATGTTATTGAATGTTTTCCTTATTGTGTATCAGAACATGTTATTGTGTGTTAATGAGATGTGAATCATAACACACCATACTGTAAAAAACTGTAATATAAGGCAACCTGCATAACATAACAAACCCAAGATAAATTATCAACAATATAGCCTAATAATAATATGCTAAAACACAAAATAACATATGATACTGCATACTATCATACAATAGCATACCACATTATGCCATAAAACATAAAACACAATTAGTCCATAACATACCAAAGTCAAGTATTAAATGATGCGCCCACATTATAATCAGCTTAATATGCCATACATGTGATAACACTCCACACACAATGAAATATACCATAACGCATCCTGACATGCAATAACATAGCACACAACACAATATGCAATAAAAAAGCACATGGTATTCAAGTTATGGCACACTATGTGTTATAGTATGTTGCATTTTGATTTATCATAGCATATACAATATGTCATAACATGTAATATGTCATAGCATGTGATAATGCATCATATGAAATGTTTATCTCACAATCACATAACATGGTATGAGGTGACACAAAAATTCCATATTTTATCATAACATGTCACAACATGAAGACCTACAAATTAATAACAGAATATTTCACAATATACAATGAACACACAAAGTGATATTATATTTCACTACATACAATAAAACCACACTAGATCATGTCATAATGTGCCACAATAAGTAATAAATTTTGTGTGGTAACATAGCAACATCTCATGGTATGTACTAATATATAAATACCATTACATGTGAAAACATCTGTTGACTCAGCAGAACATGAACTACACCATAATGAACAATGACACATGATTATACTCACCACAACAGACATACAGTGATGCACCATGGTACTCTATGTTGTCATACATGGGTATTGTGCAAAGGGCAATCACATTCCTCATGATTATATCATTTCCATGTAATTATGTTTCAAGCCAGAACATATGATAACACACAAAGTCATAGCAGACTTGCCACACAATAAAGTAACACAAAATAATATGTGATAACATATTACATATCACACCATGAGATATCTTGATATAACATATCATACACAATATGCCATGACATACCATAATAGGCCAAAACATAATTTGCAATGTCTTTACATAAGATAGGACACAATATCATGAACATCCTTTATCACATGACAGAATATAATTACATCAGATATTATACCATGCATACCATTGCATACCATAATATCCCTATCAAACAGCAACATATCATCCCCAACCATAAACAACATCAAACATATAATGCTATAAACATGTGACACACTATAACATAAAACAACAGGCAACATTCTGGAACACATCATAGCACACTGCATATGGCATGCTCTAACATATGTTACTTTAAAATGTCTATAAATATGCAATAACCAATATGTTATGCCTCATTGTAATTCCATATAACATATAATGTCATTTCATGACATGCCTTAGTATTGCATACCACTTAACAACTTACCAAAAGATAATAGGCAAAAAATAAATGTGATTACATACCATATACCATAACATGTTTTAACATAGAACAGTATGTGAAAACATGCCATAAAATTCCATTAAATTACATGCAATAACATAATACCATATAACAAACCGTTTCATACGATATATCATCCTATAGTATACAACATATTGTAACATTTGATAACATATCACAAAATACAACATGCCTTACCTGTTATGCTTTCAGGAAACACCATAACATACAACCTGTTATAATGCACCACAATATGTATTCTGTCATGTCATAACTTGAGTATTTATAACTTAACTTTCATTTATGAATAGATGACAATTCCATAGATACAGCATCAAGCCATTGACAACCCTGTTAAAGAGTATGGTCAAAGATCATATGAGTGAGTCTGTGCGTGAACTAGAGGGAAAACATCTTTCTCATAAGCCTGTTTATTCTTTTGTTTAGTTTTTGTTGCTTATTGTTTTTCTTGGCACTGGGGATTGAACCCAGGGGCACGTTACCACTAAGCTATGACCCAGGCCCTTTATTTATTTACCACTTCAGCCTCTGTTTTTGTTGTTGTTGTTGTTTGTTTGTTTTTTAAATTGCTTAGGCAGGGTCTCAGCAAATTGCTTAGGGCCTTGCTAAGATGCTGAGGTTGGCCTAGAACTTGGCAATCCTTCTGCCACAGCCTCTCCAGTTACAGGGATTACACGTGTAAGCCATCATGTCCAGCTCTTTAATATTTTTTAAGTGTAGAAATCAACCCATTTTTATGTAAGAAACAATGATATAACTATGTTTGTAAATGAAGTATGATATTTTGTATCATCAAAATTCATGAGCCAAACTGATTGAACTAATCTCTAAAACTTCACTCTGAACACAATTTTGGACCTGGGGGAGAATTAAAGGGTTCAAAAAGCAGAAGTTTCAAAAAACTAAAAAAAAAATGAGAAGAAAGAAAAAACTCTTGGTATATCTGGAATCATATTTTTGAATGATTGTATATTTTGTCTGTCTTAGACATTGACAAGTTCAGAAGGGAAAGCCAGAAAAGTGTATTGGAGAGAGATTACATGACTCAGCCTGAAAAGTTTTGAGGTCAGGGAGACATTATAAGTACCAGTAAAAACAGGATTCCCCAAAATTTAATTAAAGTAGTGGTGGAGGGAAATGATTCTCTGCAGTTGATGTAAGGACCCCTCTGAAGATGTATCTATTTACAAAGGCACAGTTTGCAAAAGAAAAAGAAAAACAGGCCTACTTTAAGGCAGCAGAAGAAAGACCATTTTCCTCTCCACTGCTACTTGTCTCTCAGAAGTCCCTTGCTCTTCCCTTCTGTGCACTAAGATGTATGAAATGATGAGAAGAGGAGATCTCAGCTCATCTGGAGACTTTAAAGGCATTTATAGATTGTGGAAAGAAAATGGCACTTTTGGAGGCAGGTGCTCCTATTTTGAATGAAATCACTTAAGCTAGGAGTTGGCAAACGTTTCCTGGAAGGAGCCAGAGAGTAAATATTTTAGGTTGCCCATGGCCATATGGTTTTGCTGCAGCTCTGCAACTCTGCCATTACAGGATGAGAGCACCCATAGATAATATGCAAACAAATGGATAAGGCTGTGATCCAATAAACACTTTATCTACAGAAACAGGTGGAGGGCCATATTTGGCCTGCAGGCCTTGTAGCCAATTGCTGCCTTCAACTACTGAAGAATCTTTACTAAGAATCTTAAAATTAAAAAGAAAAAAAAGGCAGAATCTTCAATGCAAAGTTTACTAGCTCTATCACTTAAGAAGCTTCAGTCAGGGCATCAAGTTCATGTTAAATAAATAAATAACCATTTGTGATTTTATTGACGGAATTAGATTTAGCTTACAATGTAAGAATGCTTACTAAATGTATAAAAATGTGTTGTTTACATAACTTGAGAGAATAGTCCACAGACTTCCAATATCTGAACCCCAAATTTTAGGACTAGAGAAAGGAGATAAAATAATACTTAAGTGACTCAGTTTGCTATCTTCATCTGGGAAGAAATTAAGATACAAATATGGCAATTTTCTAGTCAATCTGTTAGGATGTAAGAATTTTTGTCTCCAAACTTGCTGAGAGCTTTTATGTCATGTCTGAAATTTTAGAAACTTCCTTAAGGCAAATTAAAATACTTAAAAGTCCAAGAAGCTGAAGCATGGGGTATAATTGCAACTTTTAAAAGTTTATTTATTATTCTTCTAATTATACCCTTGGATTTAACTATCACTATACAAGAAGCATATAGCACCAAAGTATCAGGTTTATGATCATTGTAGATAAGAAAAGGAAAAAATTGAAAATCAAGTGATTATTTGCAATGTAAAAAAAAGTGCAAAAATCTGGCACAAGTATTTAACATGTTGTAACCAGTATGCAGTTTTGGAGATGAATGGGCAAGACAATGTTTCAGTGGCATTGGAAAAAGAATTTCATAAATGCCATGAAATTGAGTCCCATCTTCAGGAGCTGCTTAGATTTTAATTTAAAAATAATGATTTATGAGACAATGGGCATAATCAAGGAGGCACTGGCATTATTAGATCATAATGAAAAGGAATCCGAGCTAGCTTGTGAGCAAGTGAGTTATGACATACCATTGTAAGACTGTTATATACTCAATGAAGGATTTATAAAAAGACAGAATTTTTTTAAGAAATCTGAAAATTGGAGGATGAAAGCTGTCTTCCTTAAGCACTGAGAATAAAGCTTTTTGGCTTTAAAATTCACAGTCTGCTGGTTTGTATGATAGAAGCATCCATTAATCCATGTATCCACTATTAAGGAAAAATATCCCAAGATTTACAAAGATATATTAAAGTAATTTTTTTTTGTTTTGTTTGTAAGTTCTATTTTCCCACTGTGGATGTTGGAACATGGGTGGTCCCCTAAGAAAAACATGATGTTAAGAATATAAAAAATAATTATCCTCTCATTAGGGTTTGAAGAAAGAAAGGAAAAAGCAGTAGAATTTTCTTTTTCTCAGTTAAATTCATACAGCTTTTCATGTTCACCCAGAGTCTATAGAATTGCTTCAATTAGTCACTGAGTTCTAACACTAAACCTCTTGCCAACTGTCTAAAACACACATAGGCAACCCACACAGCCCCAGAGCAGCTGCACATACTTCTGAATTATGCACTGTGTCTATAAAGTCTCTGGCTTCTTGTTTTCTATAGCAACCTGAGTGAAGATGAAAAAGTACATTTTTATAACACATATCATGATGTGAATAATGTTTATTCTGAAGCCCCTGCATCAGAAAAGCTGTATTTTTTTTTCTGTGACAGATAGCATATAATGTAAATTAACTTTGGAGTAACAAATTTGAAAAGCTTTTAGAGAAACTTCTAATTATTACTTATAGTTCCCTTGTTTTATCTAAACTGGCTACTTCAAATGATTCAAGTGAGCATGGGGCACACATGGGTGACTAACAGCAGATACAGAGATCAATGCCATCAAGGTAGCTTTTATCAACAATGCCCTTTCTGTTCATTCCTCAGGCAGACAGTGAGAAAGGGCATTTTCAAAAACTGCCTTGAAATGATTCTTCTTAGGGAGAACTCCTCAGCCTTGTTGCTATTCTTCAGCACATAATATGAGTATTTTTTTAAATGAACAGATACACCCAGCTTGTCATACAGAATTGAAGTTCATGAGAATTTACAGCACACTTGTAGTTATATAATTAATAAATTTAATGATTCTACCTATTGGCAAAACATTACACTCTTATCTTAGTAAATAATAAACAAAAGTGATCTTTGACCTCAAAGGGAACATTCTCACCCATAGCCGGCACAAGAGACAGAAGTTGGGTTCCCCTGCATGATGGCGTAGGCTGGCTGAGAAATACAGTGAAAAATCACATAACACAGAAAATAGTTTTAAAAAGCGAGGGCAGGATGGTTTTTCCATCCAGCTTCCACTCTGGAAAGAGAGAGTGAAAGCCCCTGTTTGCTTTTTGTATATGGGGGAATGTGAAAGGCTTTCTACAGAATTTTCTTAGCCAATTAAGGTAGGAGGTAGGCTATCTGGTTCCCAAAGGGTCACACCCAATTCTGGAGCTGTAAGATCAATTTTCCTAGCCAAAGGAAGACTGAAGTCACATGCACTGTGTAATCCATTAAGTGGGAGGGACCACAGAATAGCATGCAATGCCAGACCCAAATCTCCTTGGCTCAAGGCCAAGTGAAGTTGCTAAATAGCTCAGGAGTGGCTTCCCACAGATCATAATTCTTTCTTTGGTATGACTCCATTTTGGAAAAAATGACAAAGTGGCATGAATTTGATTCACTAATATTTATTGAACATCTACCATCTGTCAGCTATCAGCTAGTCTAGGGAACTCAAAAGTCCATGCCTGGTCTCTAGATGTCTGTGATCTTGCAAAGGACAGAGAAAGTGACATAACAGCACTGTTAGATGGGAAAGAGCATAAATGACCGGAGTTCCAACTGGTATGGTATTGAAGGAGGGAGATTAAGATTTCAAGTGTTTCTGAGGGGAAGACATCTGGGACAAGGTGTAAAATGACTTGATTAAAAAAAAAAACACACTGGCAGAAATATAGTTTTTATAAGCCTGGAAATCAGCCAGAATTATTATTTGGGCAGTTATTGGATGGTATTATATTGAGTTAAAATAAAAGAAAAAGAATAATTATTGTTTTTCTGATGCCTACAGTTTAGCTGAGAGAGAAAGCATCTATTTTGCAAGATGAGATATGTTTACACATAGTTTGTATAATGATGAGAACTTGGATTTTGAAGTATAACAATTGTTCCTGCCCTATTTAACTCATAGAGATTTTGTGAATATAAAGAACACACTTCAGATTGCTTTATAAAATCTTAAAAGTTTAAAGAACTGTCAGTATTCTTGCATGGCTTAGATGCCTAAGTACCGCTTGTCTTCAAGTATCGCACAATTTGCTTCCCAGCAACCCAAATGGCTGCATTGGAAAGCAGAGACAATACTGGTCATTTGGATTTAACCAGCAGTGACGAAATACTGTCAATGATAGCCGCCTGTTTGGAAGATAAAATGACATCATATTGCACCACACTCAGCCCAGTTTTCACTGCTGACAAGCAAAAAGTGTAGTTAAAAAGTTGCTGTCATTGACAGACAACTGAGTGTGCATGCAGCTGTCTTTGCTACTCAGGTGAAGAGCCTTGGTTTTGTCTGCATCAATGACAAGGGAGAGGCTAGTGGGAACTGTAGTACCGGAGCAGAAGAAACCCAAGGAAAAGCAACAAAACTAATGGTCATGAATCCCCTGCTGGTGTTGACTGTAGGCTTGGGCATTGACTTGAGCCGCTATGGGTGGTCATTTGTGTTCTCTAGTACCCTACTTTTTTTTCCCATTAAAAGGAGTCCAGAAGTAAACAGAACTGATCAGTCAGCCCTCTGGAATTTGGGGGTCTCAATAGGGAAGGATTATGTCAGGTACAGGGTTCTTCTTGAGCAATTCAGTCAGTTCTATTTACCCACTTGACCTAACACCCATATTTTCTTTAACAATATATCATTTTTACCTCTTACATATGAATTATATTAAATAATGACTATGTCCTTTTCATCTCCGAAAAGTGGATAAGAATTGTATTCGATATCCTGGATTCTTTGTATCATTTCCATGTCTTCTCTTGTTTCAGACTCTTTTAAGTATCATATCTGCATTCTTTTTTAATGTCTACAGTATGCTTTGCTCAGTTTCCTAGATATTCCTATTTCTGTCATTGGACAGATATATACAATATTGTTATCTGACCATTGAATCATTTCTCTAAAATCAATAATTATAATGATCACTGACATGTATTATAACTCACCTCTTTATTGACCATCATCATGGCCTGGAAAGGAATCAGAGTATGAGAAATGTATATGTCTCATTTTTGTAGATCATTCAAGACTCTGGTAGATTCTGAGTCCTTGGAAAATTATCAATGTTTCCCTGTGTGTTACCATCTCTTTCAAATCTTTAAGCAGAACTTATCCAAATTGATGCATTAGTGTCCTGAGAGGATGAACAAAAATGCCATTGAGATGGGCACACATAACCCATTTATCCAATGTGTAATCTGAAGCCTGCTGAATATCACTTCAAACTTTAACCGACCAGTTTTATCCCAAGTTTAAAATGACTCAAAGACATTCATGAAAGTAGAAAGTCCAATTATTTCATTAGATTGTGCATAGCAGAAGGTCTCTAAGTCCTAACAAACTTTTTTCTATTTGTACATGGTAAAAGATTTTGCAATTTCCTACTTTATGTGATCAAGTTTATATTTTAAATATTAAAGAATTAAGGAGCTTTAAAAAAATAGTGTTGAGGGTTGACCTGCATAGATAAATAAAAGTGTTAATCTGAGAGAAGAAAGTATGAATTCGAAATGAGATAATTAGAAGTGAAGATGTAATGGCACAAATTAGTAGATAAGGATGGAAGTTTTAGGTCCAGCAGTGGGCAGAGACCTGATAAGTTTGCTATTCTATCTCATTGATCAAGTTGATGCCGACAGAGTGTGTGTTCTTAGTGGAAACAGTAGGAAGTCTGTTAGTAATGTGCTGAAAAATAGAAAAGCAAACCAGCACTTTGCTTGATACAATATAATAGAGCCAATGACCAATGAACCATGACAGTAGAAACTGCATTTTTTAATTAATTAATGAATGAATTGCATGCCCTTTAAGTGACCCTAGTGTCTTTGATATTACTTTTATCGCTCTTTACATCCAAGCTCTTGATGGCTTTCACACAGTTTTATAATGAGCATTGGTCTGCATTGTCTAATTTGCACACAGAGGCAGCAGTCTTTGCAGCAAAGGAATATGGGAAACAATTTCTAATTTCTGATGTGGCTTCTCTTGTATGATGTCCTAATAGTGGATTGGAGAATATAATTTCTCTAGATTAACTGTAATAATGTTTCTGTATCTATTACTTTGAAATGTCAAATGCAACTTATTCTATCTAGTATGGACATGGGATATGTTTGGTGTTATAAAATTAATATAGTTCATGTTGAAGAGAGTAACAAATTATTTTAAAATACTACCACTATACTTAAAAAAAAGTAGTCTCTCTTCCTAGCAACTTCTTTTTTGGTCATAATGGTATACAATTGATTTTTTATTTACATTTTATTTTTTTAAAAGCTTGACAAGTGCTTTTCAAAAAAATACTTAAATGCATCTCAAGAGGTTTGAATACGCTGGCTGTACCCAAGAACTTTGTGACTCTCATACAAGTAAAATCTCAAATAAATTTGTATGGTTGCTTTATTATTCTGTTTTCAGTGACTTCGATCAGATTGCTGAAATGTTATCCCAATGTAAGCAGTGGGAGGGAAAAAAATTCTGCCTTCCCTGTTTGATTCAATAGCCGTGAAAAGGCACCATCTCTGTTCGAGGTCTGGCCTATTATTTCCTACCCCAGGTAACTAGTCTTATAAAGATAGCACAGATGGCAGGTTCTACCTGGTTTCCTGCATCTGACAGTGAAGCTGAAAAAAATGAGAAAATATCTGTGAAGTGTTTTGAGATCCCCTGATGAAAAGAAATCTGTAAGTGAAAGATATCATTGTTATTATAAATGGAAACATCACAGATGCCTGGGAGGTGATTCTAGAATCCAGATCATTTCCCAAAGCCTTGCAGTAACCTTTTTCTCCTACCACCCAGGACCAAACAGAAACAAACAGAAAACTCCTCTTTTAACCACTGAAGTGGGCATAGGGAAAATCCTTAAAAACTTTTTTTTTTGTATATTATATTATTACAGAAACCAATAGATGTACCCAATTGGCTGTGTACTTGAACACTTCCTTTGTCAATTTGTTCAGTATGTCCCATGCTATACAGTCAACATAGAGTATGTGATGAATTTGGGGAGCAGTCAATTTCTGATAGCAGAGATGTACTATTACAATGTACTTACCAAGAATATACCTGGAGCTTTATTAAATTATCAGGCAATTAAAAGTCAGCTTGTTCTTCATTTAAACTGCCACTTTCTGAAGCACATGAGGTGGGTTCCTATAAGTTAAAGGAATTCTAATATTTTATGGGACACTTCAAAACACTGATAAACCTCAGCATGAAGAGATGCAAGTTTCATTAACCATTCATCATACTTGAATTAATTCTCCAAAGAAGACATTGCTCTTTCTGGTGGCCAAACATTTAGTTGGATAACATAGTAAATAGATTTTTACATCAATGTAACCCTCTTCCATTTTTTTTTTCATTTTGCAGAAAGTATGCAGTACCTTTTGCAAAACTTGTTCTGGAAAATGCCAGGCTTACAGTAGAAACCAGATTCAGTCGCACTTCAAAGATTCAAACTCGGTGGTAAAAGCAGAAGGACAACTTGTTAGATTTATTCTGCATTTAAATGAAGAGAAAGTAAGGGAAGGAAAGGTAGATGGTGGTGAAAGATCATTCAGTAATGAAACCTAGCCACATTTTTTTTTTATTCCCCCTGACATTGATTACTACATACCATAGGGAAAGGATCATGAAGAATTTCTTAGCTGTGTTTCAAGGTACTTGTGACTAAGGGCAATGTATTTCAACTGGAAGCACTTAAAACAGTCCAAATTTCAAGTCACCCTAGAAAATATCAGGGGGAAACAAATGGCTGCAGCAGAAATTTGCAATTCAAATTGCAGCCATTCTCTCTCTTGTGCAGCAAACTGTTTGCCTTCATTCAGAAAGAAAAAGGGAAAAGGTCCATACAGAGCAAGTTAGAAACAGGTGTTAATTGTTACATCATATCGCTGTTGTTTTTCATGTAATTTTGTCCATGTTTCTCAAGGTGGAGTTAATGTTTAAATATTTTAGATTTATTAATAATTTCCTAGACCTTTCTCAGATTCTTTTGCAGTTGTGGCTGTTAAGGAACTCTGTGTAATAAAATGTTTTGTTAACATTTACTGGGAATTGTTTCTTTTCATCTTTTCTACACTCATAATTGGGCCTGCAGTTAAAAAGAACAGGAATAACAATACTGTGAAATATCCTCTTGGGCTCATATTTTTTTTTCTCTTCAGATCAGTTTTAAGATTTGCATTATTTTCCATCAAAGCATAAAGAAAGTGTGACCTATTGATAATGATGATGATGATGCTGTTCCCCACTCAACTGAATAAGTTATGGTTTCCTGAAAGATACAGAGAGATGAATATGAAGTAGGGGGAAATCTTGAGGATTTGCATTACTGTTCCACAAAAAAAAAGAAGAAAAAGAAAAAAGAAAGAAAGAAAGAAACGCAGGGTACCCTGGAATTCTATACAGAAGCTGGAATTTATTTTCCAGGATCTTCTGGGATTCATTCTGTGATGAAAATCGATTTGTCGGGTACAAAGAAACTTTGGCAGAGAGGAAAATAAATGCTATAGAGAAGATGAAAAGATAATCTGTCTCCATAACTCTAAAAGGAGTTTGAAAACTGAAGATCAAGGAAACTGATTATTATGGAACATATATTGTACTGAACACAGAATTGTATGATTACCTTTCTGAATTAACAGTTTGCTTTGGGATTATGTAGACTGAAGCTGAGTAGATTATATGCAAAAAAGTCAAGCCTCACTTTTCTCCTAAGGCTAATATAAAGTTATATGTGCTAAAGTTAAAAGGGCTATGTGCCTCTGTGTGTGCACACACACACATACATGCCCCCCCACACACACATGTGCACATAGAGGCACATAGCCCTTTCCACTGGAATATAATTTGTGGTTTGAGTAATGACTAAAAAGTTTGGAAACAGCAACTAATTACATCTTTGTTTTCCCTATGGTTGGGTTCCAGTGAAAAAGCATCAAGCATAGAACTCATGAATATTTCATCTATGTTCCCTTAGATTTTAACCCATGTTTATATATATTATTCTCCCTAATTCTTCCCACCACCACCACCACACTTATTATTTTGTACTTATTGCTCCAAAGGAGGGATAGGGTTTAGAAAATGTGTACAGTCCTTCTGTCTTTGGTTTCTAAAAGCCTGTAAATCCTGCAGAATAGCCTTGAGCTTAGAAAAAGAATACAGAGAATCTTGCCATCTTAGACTATATATATATATATATTCCCTTAATCAGTGAAACAAAGAAGGGTAATGCAAAGAAAGATATCGAAGATGTCAATGTCTTATGCACAAAGCCCCTGAAAAGGTTCACCAGTAAAATAAGGGAGACAGCACCACAAAAATACTTTTGGAGATTCCTTGTTCCCTGATGTGACCCGGTAGCATTAGAGATAATCCATTAAACTAGTGTTGGCAAGCATTAGAGAGATCCGATAGATCTTAAGGGGCCATGAAGTCCAGTATAGACTGTGAAACACTGTCAACCTGTGCAGACCAATGAATAGAAAAATCAAAATTCACATTTTTATATGCCTTAGCCCTGTGTATCTCTCCCAGTCACTTGAAACTCCAGAAGTACTCCGAAAAGACTGTTATTCAATTTTCCTGTCAACCTCCATTTACCCAATCCTAGTAGATGGAGGCTTGAGATTTAAATAACCTTGTTTCTGTAGAACTGAGTAAAATGCTTACTACATACCTAAGACTGCAAATTGCTGATTTTTAATTTAGTGGGCTCAGTTCTCAAATGATAGATTTTCTTGGATCGGTTTCCTGTGGAAAGAGAAGTTAGAGACAAGGACATATTTGCAGACAGTTTATTTAAGAAGTCATCCCAAAAAGACAGAGTGAAAGGAAAGAGAAAGTGAGACAGAAATTGAAGAAATACCAATATAAAGGAGTGTCATTATGGCTACTGCTGTAGAAAATAAGGATTCTATTCTTTTAGTATCTTCAAGATGCATAAGGAAAGCCAGCCAAAATTGTCTCCTGGCTCTTGGCTCCTGCTACTTGAGGGTGGATTCTGAGAATATTAGCTCTCAGGTCTGCATTGTATTTTTACCTGGAATAATTGGGAAACTGTGAGTTTGAGGAAGGACCTGAAACAGAAAAGTGAAGAAAGTCATCCTGCAAGTCTTTAGGTGAGTTTGCTGTCAGCATGTACCAGAGAGGTCACCAATACAGCATCAGAAGTCAGGGATGGATAAAAAACATAGAGAAGGATAAAAAACATAAATATTGTCTGCTGTAATCCCAGACCTACTTCAGCTCAATGTTATGTACAGCTCTTAACTATTATTGAAATGAGGGTCAGATACAACCATCAGGAGGGGTTAGTGGAACCGGCCGCAGAATCTACCGCTGTAAATGGTGCTGAGGAAATGTTGAGTCAGTGTTGTTCCCTTCTACCTCCAATTTTACACTCCTATACCTTTTGTCAGCTCTTCAGCTCTTCAGCTCTGTGACATTGCCTACCTGCTGAGGTGACTCAACTTTCATTTTTGAGGGATCTGAGCCTTTGGTAGGCTGTAGTTACAGACACAAATAACCCAGAAAAAGTCCCTAGTGAATCCCTTCAGTTCCAGAGATATGCTATCCTGTCCCCACACCCATTCCGCATTATGTAGCAGTAATCCTTGCTCTTCATGAAGTTTAAGACTGGAAAACTAGAGTGCAAAAAATTCAACTGATTGTAACTTGAGGTTTGAGAGAAGTCTTGTGGTATCCCTTGGTGGGAGCACACACCACTAAACATATCTGAGACCCAAGGCCACAAATCTAAAAGATGATGAGGAGCCACACATTCTGCAATGGCTCACTAGCCACTAGACACGATGTGGACGGAGATAAATCTTTCTTCCACTTGATCTGCAGACTTGTATATTCTAGCTACTCAAGATTTTGTGCCATATATTGGCTCTTATGTGATCATACACTCTGTATTTTCAGGACAGGAATCAGGGATGCCTGCAGGATGCTTTTCTTGAACATTAGTGGAGCCTTTATTAGATCTCTCTAATGTTCTGTTAAATTAACCAACTCTGTGACACAGTTGAGTGTTAAGATCAGTGAGTAACATGATAATGCAATGATTGCTATTCTTCCTTCACTGTAAATATAGCCAACGGGTCTGAGGTGATGCTGTGCATTATTCCATGTCAGTACATCAGGCATTGCATAAATGTAGTGACTGTGCTGCTGCAAGACACCCTTTGAGAAGAGAAAAAGAAACTCATATCTGGAGCAGGTATCATGTCTAATGAGGGTTCATAACTGCCCACTCCAGATTGGAAGGAGCTAATATGTTCAACTTGGCAATAAGTGGCAAGCAGGTCTCCAGGGATCTTGCCACTTAGAGGTCTTGAAGTTAGTGCCACAGGCATGTCTGGTATTCAGTGGTTTCATAACAGGATTAGCTTACTCAGAAGGAGTCCTTGCTGTTGGGACCACACATAGGCTTCGTGCAACATGATTTTTGTGAGCTTATTGCACAAGCACTGGTGTTATAGAGCACAGAAGCTGACAAACAGCCACTGAATGGCTCTTCTTTGGTGTTTGTTGATATGATACAAAGACAACCACAAATATGGTCCACAAATTAAATTCCTACATATATATCTACCCCAAAACTCTTTGGACTGGATTTTTCTATATTGTGTTCTAGTACACAGACTATCTGATAAAGCTACTTGCAATTTTTGATGAGGTTATAGATATTTATATTTTACACCAATTCTCTCCATACCCAAGTGGACCAATAAGCATACTTCTAGAAGTGACCCACAGATCTGATCTTCTTATCACTGTCTTTTAGGGCCATTTCTGAAACATGGTGCTGAAAAGGAAAAAAAAACATTTTAAGCTTTCACTGATTTAGCTGAACAAGGCAATGCACAGTAGGTCTGAGATTAGTTCCTCTCATTCACCCAGTGGTAGAGAATTCTGCATAAGCCAGAGCTATGTCTCCTGGTATAATGTGGCTAAGTATGTGGTTGTCTATGTGTTCATAAAACTGAGCTTGCTACCTAGACCTGCTTGAGCATGATTCTGAACATATCATTTCCACCATATGGTAGATTGCTGTTTATTAAGATGACATTATCAATTGTACTATTATCAATCATAATTCATGCATAGTTTTCTGACAAATATGACAATGATTTAATATTATGATGGTCTATGTTATGATAGAGATAAGGAGCATTAACTTAGCCCTGTTTTCAGACAGTGTGTGTGTGTTACTATCTTTCCCACATAAAAGCAAAATGTAGTTGTAACCTTCTTATGACAGAGTTTTAAAAGAATGCATTTCCTAGATACTAAGTTATTAGCTGTATACTGTTATAGAGGCTGGGTAGACTTATTCTGGAGAGAAGTCTTATTTATCAAAACAATAATGATTGTGGATATTACTTAGTTTATAGTCATCTTAACTCATCTAAAATAATCCTCTGATTTTTTGCAAACATTATACATTCCTTCAATTTTTGAGAATGGCATTAGTATCTGTAATGAATTATGGGGTGCTATGGTGCTTTGGATTTCTCTCTTTGTCAGGATAGATTTTAGGATTTTAGGTGCTTACACTTGGCTTTATCTGTCATAATATTAATCCCAGCAGCTGCTAAGGAAACCAGTTCCAATTACATTCCCACCAATAGTGGACGACCACGTGAAAAACTCTAAAGACACAGGAGAAGAATCAGAGCAGGAAGAAATGAAAGCAATGCACTCTTGCAAAAGGAGAAACACATTACTTACAATTCACATTTATCTATCTTTCTCTCTAAGGGCATCCCCTAGTTGAACACAGCATGGGAATGAAGCCCAAATAAAAAGTGGCAGTCTTAGTGAAGAGGAAAGAGGGAGACAACTTTCAGGGATTTCTATACATTTTCTATATGACAGGCATCCATTCAAAGATTCAGAAATGTGATTTTTTTAAAAAAAATTATTTATTTTTTAGTTGTAGTTGGACACAATATCTTTATTTTATTTATTTATATGTGGTGCTGAGGATCAAATGCAGGCCTTGCACTGCTAGGTGAGCACTTTACCACTGAGGCACCACCACCACAGCCCCAGAACTGTGATTCTTAAAAAAAATTAGTTGTTGGAAAACAAACAACAAGCAAAAAGGATAAAAGTAATAACAGTCATAAGTTTGTTAATATAAAGGAAAAGAGAGTCTCAATGATGAAAGGAGACACTGAATTTCAATAGAGTATTTGTCTTTATATTTTTTAAATAACAATTTTAGAACAAAAAGCACAATAAACAAAACTTTAAAAGAACAGTGGGTCTAAAAAGAATCTGTACTCAGTTGAAGACAAAATTAGTGAATTCAGTGGCCAGTCAATAGAAAGACATCTAAGCTGAGATACAATAGAAATAACAGAGCAGAATGTAAAGAACATGTGAGTCATGGTCAAATGTGTTAATATTTATAATTGAAGCCTTGTAATGAGAGGAGATTGGAAGGAGGAGCAGAAACATTTGAAGAGATAATGATGAAGAATATTCCAAAAATTAAAACAAAGATCTCAGTCTACATACTCAAAAGATCAGTGAAACTCAATTAGGAGAAATACAAAGAAAATCACACAGAAACTCATGATAGCCAAATTTCTGAACATCAAAGTTAAAGAAAAAAAAAATTAAACAGCTAGAGAAAACATTCATTATCTTCAAAGGAATCATAGGACTAATGTCTGACTTCTCCACCAAAAAAAAAAAAAAAACCTATAAACTATATCCAGAAACCAACAAAATGACAAATTTTTTAAATAATTGGGGAATTTAAAAACAAAGAATTCTATTTTTGAACTATATAAACCTGTGAAAATATTCTTCAGCAATGAAGGCAAAATGCAGACTTCTTCAGACAAACAAAAGATGAGAAAATTTAATACCAGAAGATACGCCTTGCACAAATTGCATGGAATCCTAAAGGAAGATTTTTCAGGCTAAAAGAAAATGATTTCAGAAAGAAGCTTTGGACCACCTGGAGGAATGCTGGATTACAGAAAGGATAAAGAAGTGGGTAAAGGTGAAAGGATATTACCTGTATATAGCAACAATACACATGTCTTATGTTGCATATGTAGAAGGAAATTGTGTGATGGCCAAAACCCAAAGTCTAGAGGGGTAAAATTGAGTACAACTTTTAAGTTTCTTGCATTATTCTGGAAGTGAAAAATATTCCAATACATGGTAGGCAAGGATTAAACAAATAACACATGTCTAGGACACCCACTAAAAGAACAATATAAATGTTTGATGAAGTACAGCATTTGACTGTGTATGGTACATGCTCAGAGAACTGCATGACCACAAACTGTGCTTGAAAATTTGAAGAACATTGAATTCTGATCTCAGGATCAAAACTGTAATAAGCTATATATTCAGGCACCAAAAAATCTAATGAGAAATACTTATTCCATTCTAGTTTTTATAATTGGAATTACAATTAATTCCAATTAATGGAGAAATAACCATTGGTGGTACCTGGGGGCCCTTTGCATGGAATGTGAAATGAAATACACCATGACTGCATTTACTACGTGTCTCTGTAAACCCCCAATCAAACAGAGGTCCATGAGGGTTCTTTTGAGTCCCATGGCATCAGTGTCAGTTCAGACCCACATCCAGGACCTCTTATAACTTATCTGGTGGAGGTCCTTTTGGAGAAGGATTTGCAAGATGTTTGCATGATGTTGAATTTCATTAGCATCTCACCGTCTCTACTCAAGGAACCTCCCATTTAATGAAGGAAACCTGTATCTGAAAACTGGAAAGGGGAATAGTATCTTTCCATGAAGAGTTCTGACCTTGACCTTCTCAACTGCTATCTTTTTTTTTTTTTTTGGTTTATACAGGATGAGCATTCCCCTCATCAGCTGCCTTTCTCTCTTACCCAAGCATCCCATAGTTTATTACCATTACTACATTCCTCTGCTGTGTAAAATCAGCCTAGTTGCTGCTCTACTCTAGCTCTCTATTTTAAAAAAGTTGTCTACTTCACTTCGGATGGCTAAATTCTACCACCTGACTTACCGTATTTCTGTGGACACCAGGGAACCCAGTGGAAATGCAGCTCTCCTGTTGCAAGCACCGCCATATGGTAACCATTGAGAAAGGAGGCTTGTGTTCTTCTACCAAACTATAGGGTTTCCAGAAATCTCCTCAGGTATTTCTACTCTAATCCTAAAACTGAGGCCCCATATAACAGCCTGGAATTCACCTTGGGCTACTTGAGGTTGTGCATGTATTTCTTTTGTTGTTCTGCTAACAATTAAACTCTGAGCCTAATTTTCAGTACAACATCAACTATGTTGAAGTGTCTAATTACACTAAGAAGAGCTTTGAGATTTCATATCATACCTTGCTAGTTGGGAGACCTGAGCTTATCATTCCCTTTCTTCAAGTCTTTTAAGAAATTTAACAAAAGCTAGATTCCTGTTAATTTTTATCATTACAATTGTCCCAAATCATTAAAGTACATAAATCATTGTGTCTTCTAATTGTACCTTATTTCAATCCCAGATAGGTGAGACTATCAAAGATGATAAATGTTGCATCACACATCAGAGGTCATTTCCACACTGTGCAGCAAAAACTGATATCTGAACAGTGAGAGATGGATTCTAGAATCCTATTCTAAATCCTATGTGTTTTCCAGGATAACTTCTGAGACAACTGTCTTTGTTTAGACATCCCCATCTGTAAAGTTTGAAAGAAGAGAATTTGTGAAGGAAATTATGAAATAGGTGAGGGAGAAAATAAGTAAGAAAAAAAAATCAAGGGTTAGTGGTCAAGAGTGCTGAGGGCAACGGTGGCTCAATTATCCTGATACTTCTCAGAAGCCTACAGAATATCTCTCAGTATTTGAAAGATATCCAGTAATCATTGGAGAATCCACTTGTTTAGAGTTACCCCTGGGGGAGAGAGGATTAACTCCTCTGCATTTTAGGGCTTTGCAAAATAATGCCAATTGCCCAGTTTTAGGGAAATTGCCCTGAGGTTGAAAAAGGAGAGGTATTTGAAATGGAAGTCAAAACTATCTTCCACAATTGGGGTTGAAATCAAAATTGGGACAAGAAATGAAAACTGTATGGACCACGAACCAGTGTGTAACACACTAGATTTAAGATGTATGTTAACCAGGATCCTCTAGAAAGCATAGTTGGAAATTTACACATTAGCAGTGTGTGTGTGTTGGGGGGCGCAGGGGTTGAGAAGGAAAGTGGTAGAGTATATTATCCCAGCATCTAGGAGGAACAATTTAAAGTGGGCACGATGGCTATTTTATAGAATGCTTCAATGACTCATGCACTCCCACAAGATGGCTTGGAATAGGCTGTCTGAAACACCCAAGACTCTGTTGGAAAGTGACCTAGGAATGTTCTTGCTGACCCCTCTCCTGTCTGTCATGAGCAGTTGTCCATGGTGTCACCTTCCTGAATTTGCAGGCTGTCACTGGGCCTGTCTACATATTTGTGTTGTGGAAACTAGACATGGTGCTTTATCTGAATCCAGAATAGAAAGCAGGAGCCTCTGCGTCTACGGTTCACTCAGACATCATTTGCCTCCTTTCCTGATGGACATATGAACACCATGCCAGATGTGCACTCTGACTTCAGAGAGACAAATCCGCTGGGGATATTAGTGATGTCACAGCAGTGGCAGCACTCCTTAATGGTCTGGGTGAAGGTTATGCCAGGTAAGTGTAGGGATGCCAATAGACTCCCTTCTTCTGCTCTCTGGGCATAAATAAAGTCAACACATCCAACACATACATAACTTATTTTTAATTTATAATCATATATCAATGTTATTTTTTCCTTCAAGGAAAAAATGTAAAATATTTTAAACAGAGTAAATCTGGTATTGTTTCCTTTTGCTTTATTTATTTATTCATTTTACTTTTGCTCTTTAGAGACTTTTTTCTGGATTTTTATGGCTACTGACACAAGGAAGTATATGAATTATATCCTTCATAAGTTCATGTATGTCGAGGTTGCTGTAAGACATGCCTGATCACTCAAGCTGTGATCTATTACAATAGATTACTTCTGAAAATTTCTTCCTTTAAAAAGATATATACCACATTGCTCAGATAATATCTTGGCTTCTTCAATATAAAGAAACTTACAAGGAATAAATTATAGAAGAATGAAATCTTTTATGTCTACTTGATGATATGTATGAGTTTTATTTTTCCCATTTTTTTTCCTTTTTCTATTTTTGAAGGAATTAGGGATTGAAACCAGAGTATTGTGTATGCTAAGTCTACCATTGCACTCTATTCCCAAAACCTTTTTTCTGTTTTTATTGATTTTATTTTTTTAAAATACATGACAGTGGAATGTATTACAATTCTTATTACACATATAGAGCATAATTTTTCATATCTTTGTATAAAATATGTTCACGACAATTCATGTCTTTATATATGTACTTTGGGTTTTTTTTTTTTTTGCATTACAATTCTTATTACACATATGTACCACAATTTTTTATATCTCTGTTTGTATATAAAGTAGGTTGACATCCAATTCATGTCTTCATACATTTACTTTGGATAATGATGTTCATCACATCCCACCATAATTGCTAATCCCCTGCCTCCTCCCTTTCTCTCCCTCCCCTCTCTCCTATCTAGAATTCATCTAACCTTCCCATATTCTCCTTCCCTACCCAACTATGAGTCAGCCTCCTTTTATCAGAGAAAACATTCTGCATTTGTTTTCTTGGGATTGGCTAACTTCACTTAGCATTATCTTCTCCAACTCCTTCCATTTACCTGCTAATGCCATGATTTTATTCTCTTTTATTGCTGAGTAAAATTCCATTGTGTATCTATGCCACATTTTTTTTATCCAGTCATCCACTGAAGGGCATCCAGTTTGGCTCCACAGCTTAGCTATTGTGAATTGTTCTGCTATAAACATTGATGTGGCTGTGTCCCTGTAGTATGCTGGTTTTGAGTCTTTTGGGTATAATCCAAGGAGAGGGATATCTGGGTGAAATGGTGATTCCATTCCCAGATTTCCAAGGAATCTCCATACTGCTTTCTATATTCGCTGCATCAATTTGAAGTCCTACCAGCAATGTTTGAGTGTCCCTTTTCCCCCACATCCTCGCCAACACTTATTGTTGTTTGTCTTCATAATAGCTGCCATTATGAGTGGAGTGAGATGATATCTTAGAGTAATTTTTATTTGCATTTCTCTGATTTCTTTTCATATATTTGTTGATTGATTGTATATCCTTTTCTGGGAAGAGTCTGTTTAGGTCCTTGGCCCATTTGTTGATTGGGTTATTTGTTTTTTCAGTGCTTAGCTTTTTGAGTTCTTTATATACCCTAGAGATTAGTGGTCTATCTGATATGTGAGGGGTAAATATTTGCTCCCAGGATGTAGGCTCTCTGTTCACCTCACAGATTGTTTCTTTTGCTAAGAAAAAAAAAAAAAACTTTTTAGTTTGATTCCATCCCATGTATTGATTCTTGTTTTATTTCTTGTGCTATAGGAGTTTTATTAAGGAAGTTGGGACCTAATCCCACATGATGAAGATTAGTGCCTACTTTTTCTTCTATTAGATGCCGAGTCTCTGGTTTAATTCTAGGTCCTTGATCCATTTTGAGTTAAGTTTTGTGAATGGTGAGAGATAGGGGTCTAATTTCATTTTGTTGCATATGGATTTCCAGTTTTCCCAGCACCATTTGTTGAAAATGCTATCTTTTCTCCAGTTCATGTTTTTGGCACCTTTCTCTAATATTAAGATAATTGTAATTTTGTGGGTTAGTTTCTGTGTCCACTATTCTGTGCCATTGGTCTACCAGTCTGTTTTGGTGCCAAAACATGCTGTTTTTGTTACTATTGCTCTGTAGTATAGTTTAAGATCTGGTATAGTGATACCACCTGCTTCACTCTTCCTTCTAAGGATTGCTTTAGCTATTCTGGGTCTCTTATTTTTCCAGTTGAATTTCATAATTGCTTTTTCTATTTCTATGAGGAATGCCATTGGGATTTTGATTGGAATTGCATTAAATATGAATAGTGCTTTTGGTAGCATGATCATTTTGATAATATTAATTCTGCCTATCCAAGAACAAGGTAGATCCTTTCAACTTCTAAGGTCTTCTTTGATTTCTCTCTTTATGGTTCTGTAGTTTTCATTGTATAGATCTTTTACTTCTTTCATTAAGTTGATTCCCTTAGTATTTTTTTTTTGAGGATATTGTGAATGGGATAGTTTTCCTCATTTCCTTCTCAGAGACTTTGCAACTGATAAACAGAGATGCCTTTGATTTATGGGTGTTGATTTTATATCCTGCTACTTTGCTTAATTCATTTACTAGTTCTTGAAGTTTTCTGGTGGAGTTTTTTGGTTCTTCTAGGTACAGAATCATATCATCAGCAAATAGTGCTAATTTAAGTTCTTCTTTTCCAATACATATCCCTTTGATTCCTTTCATCTGTCTAATTGCTCTGGCCAGCATTTCAAGAACTATGTTGAATAAAAGTGGTGAAAGAGGGCATCCCTGTCTTGTTCCAGTTTTTAGAGAAAATGCCTTCAATTTTTCTCTGTTTAGAATGATGTTGGCCTGAGGCTTAGCATAGATAGCCTTTAGGATGTTGAGATATGTTACTGTTATCCCTAGTTGTTCTAGTGTTTTGAACATAAAGGGGTGCTGTATTTTATCAAATGCTTTTTCTGCATCTATTGAGATGATCATATGATTCTTATCTTTAAGTCTATTGATGTGATAAATTGCATTTATTGATTCCTGTATGTTGAACCAACCTTGCATCTCTAGGATGAATCTCACTTACTCACAGTGCACAATCTTTTTGATATAGTTTTTATTTGATTTGCCAGAATTTTATTGAGGATTTTTGCATCTATTTTCATTAGTGATATTGGTCTAAAGTTTTCTTTCTTTGATGTGTCTTTGCCTGGTTTTGGGATCAGGGTAATATTGGCCTCACAGAATGAGTTTGGAATTACTGCCTCTTTTTCTATTTCCTGAAATAAATGAAGAGTGTTAGTATTAGTTCCTCTTTAAAGGTCTTGTAGAACTCGGCTGTGTATCTATCCGGTCCTGAGCTTTTCTGGGTTAGTAAGCTTTTGATGGCTTCTTCTTTTTCCTCACTTGATATTGGTCTGTTTATATTATGTATATATTCCTCAGTCAATCTGGGCAAATCATATGACTTAAGAAATTTCTTGATGCCTTCAATGTCCTCTATTTTATAAAAGTATAAGTTTTGAAAATCATTTCTAGTTATCTTCTGTATTTCTATAGTGTTTGTTGTAATATTACCATTTTCATCATGTAAGCTGGTAATTTGAGTTCTCTTTCTCCTTTTCTTCATTAGCATGGCTAAATATGTGTCAATTTTATTTATTTTTCAAAAAAAAAAAACAACGTTTAGTTTTGTCAATTTTTTTCAATTGTTTCTTTTGTTTTGATTTAGTTGATTTCAGCTCTAATTTTAATTATTTATTGCCTTCTACTGCCTTTGCTGCTGGTTTGTTCTTCTTTTTCTATGGCTTTGGGATGTAGTGTGAGGTCATTTATTTGTTGACTTTTTCTTCTTTTAAGGAATGAACTCCATGCAATGAATTTTCCTCTTAGTACTGCTTTCATAGTGTCCCAGAGATTTCAATATGCTGTGTCTATGTTCTTACTTACCTCTAGGAATTTTTTTAATCTCCTCCTTGATGTCTTCTGTGACCCATTGTTCATGCAGTAGCATATATTTAGCCTCCAGGTGATGGAGAAATTTTTATTTTTTATTTTGTCGTTGACTTTCAATTTCATTCCATTTTGATCTGATAAAATGCATGGTAGTATCTCTAATTTTTTATATTTGCTATGAGTTGCTTTGTGGCATAGTATATGGTCTATTTTAGAGAAGTATCCATGTGCTGCTGAGAAGAAACTGTATTATCTCGTCGAGGGATGAAATATTCTATATATGTCAGTTAAGTCTAAGATTGTGTTATTGAGCTCTATAATTTCTTTATTCAACTTTTGTTTGGAAGCTCTATCCAGTGGTGAGAGAGGTATGTTAAAGTCACCCAAGATTATTGTGTTGTGGTCAATTTGACTCTTTAACTTGAGAAGAGTTTGTTTGATGAACATAGCTGCACCATTGTTTGGGGCATAAATATTTATGACTGTTATATCTTCTTGGTGTGTGGTTCCCTTGAGCAGTATGTAATGTCCATCTTTATCCCTTTTGAGTAACCTTGGCTTGAAGTCTACTTTATTTGATATGAGTATGGAAACTCCTGCTTGCTTCCGCAGTGGTTTGACTTTTCCCAACCTTTCACCTTCAGTCTGTGTATATGTTTTCCTATCAGATGAGTCTCCTAGAGGCAGTATATTGTTGAGTCTTATTTTTTTCATCCAATCTGCTAACCTATGTCTTTTGATTGGTGAGTTTAAGCCATTAACATTTAGTTTTACTATTGAGAAATTGTTTGTATTTCCAGCCATATTTGTTTATTTTTGTTATTTTACTTGAATTGGTTTTATGCTTTGATTAGTTTTTCCTTTAGTGTACTACCTCTCTCTGATGATTTTCATTGCTGTTTTTCATTTTCTCTTCATGAAATATTTTGCCAAGGATGTTTTGTAGTGCCAGTTTTCTAGCTATAAATTCTTTAAACTTTTATTTATCGTGGAAGGTTTTTATTTCATCTTCAAATCTAAAGCTTAATTTATCTGGATACAAGATTCTTGGTAGGCACTCAATACCTTTCAGAACTTGATATATGTTGTTCCAGGATCTTCTAGCTTTCAGGGTCTGTGTTGAAAAATCTGCTATTATCCTAATTGTGTTTCCCTTATGTGTAATCTGTCCTTTTTCATGTGGCTTTTAAAATTCTCTCCTTATTCTCTATTTTGGGAATTTTCATTATAATGTGCCTTGTTGTGGGTCTGTTGTGATTTTATGCATTTGGGGTCCTGTAGGCTTCTTGAATTTGAATTTCCAATTCATCCTTCATGTTTGGAAAGTTTTCTGATATTATTTCATTGAATAGATTGTTCATTCCTTTGGTTTGGACCTCTATGCCTTCCTCTATCCCAATAACTCTTAAATTTGGTCTTTTTATGCTATCCCATATTTCTTGAATATTCTGCTCATGGTTTCTTATCATGGTATATGTTATTTTCAGGATGATTTATTTGGTTTTCTTTGTCTGACGTCCTATATTCTAAGTGGTCTACTCTGTTGGTAATGCTTTCATTTGAGTTTTAATTTGGTTTATTATTTATTTAATTACAAGAATTTCTGTTTGATTTGATTTTAGAACCTCTAGCTCCCTGTTGAGGTGATCTTTTGCTTCTTGGATTTGTTTATGTAGCTCTTTGTAGAAGAGATCTCTCACTGCCTGTATTTGTTCTCTTATCTTTTCTTTGAGATCCCAAAACATTTTAGCCATGTATATCCTGAAAGTTTTCTCTGTCATTTCTTCTGCTGTAGCTGCCAATTCTTCTAATGATGTGTTGTCTTGATTTGATTGTGGTCTTTTCATATTGCTTATGTGTCTTCCTTTCCAACTCTGTGGATATGGTGTGTTATTGTTTTTACCCTATAGATTTCTAGTGCTCTTGTAGGGTTCCAAGATCTCTCCTTTGTGGGGAAGGACAATGTTAACAGATCTCAATATCAACAATACATCACCTATGGACAAATTGTTGTTATTAAGACACAGTTTAGTCTCAATGCACAGAAATGTTGGATTCAATTATTATTTAAAATATAATCATAGTTTCATGAAAAGATTTACAGTTTCTGGTGGTGGACAATGAAATGGGTGTCAGGCGTAGGATGATATGTTGAGGGGAGAAGATGTGAGGGTATATAATTAATATATCTTAGGAAATGTGATGGAGAAATCTAGTGAAGAGGGTTAGTGCCAGGAGAATAGATAGGAGGTAATTTGGGGTAGACAATTATGTGGGAAGACAGTAGAGAACACAAAACAAACACACATGTTTTTAGAAAAATACTGGTTGTTAAGTAGTAAATTTGGAGGGTGAAGGAATAAGAAAGAGAAAAAAGGGAAAAAAGAAAGAAAAAAAAGGGAAGAAAGGGTTTATGCAACTCCTCTATATTATATTATTCAGATGACTCACTCCTCAAAGTCCTATTTTATGCAAAGTTCTTGGTTTTACATATGTTGTGGATGTGAGGGCCACAGAATAGAGGGATAGAAGAGAAAGAAAAAGAGAAAAAAATATACTCTTAGAGATCCATTTCTTTGTCTTCTCATCCAGTAGGTGGAGTTGTCTCATCCAGTAGGTGTCTCTGCCCTCAGGATGGTGTAGGTAACCAGGGTGTGAAGACTGGACCTGGTATGCAGTGTCTGGAAGCGGGGAGTGCCACCCACCAGTCCCAGCAGGGAAATAGGGCCTCATGGGTCATTTTTTGTAACCACTCATCTCACTTGAGCCCCCAGTATCGTCTCTCTCTCTTGCCTGGAGATTTCCCAGATCCTGGTCTCTCTTTTATACTCCAGACTTTAGTACCCTCCCTTCTCTTACTTATCAGGACCCAACTGCAGGACCTCTCACTCCCAGGCTCAGACCAGTTGGGCGGCACCCTGTTCGCACTGCACTCCTGTCCAGCTGAGGGCTGTTCTTATGTTGGGTGGCCACTGTGCTGAGTTACCTCTGTTGGGGATGAGGGAAGAATGGGAAATCAGGCACCTGCTCAAATGGCAACCTGATCTGATAGCCACGCCCACCACAAAATGGCGAGGACCATTTTCCAAGATGGAGTCGGTCTGCTTCCAGCAACAAGGTGTTTGGTGAAGTGGGGGGAGCTGGGCGATGGTCTTGTGCTGTGGGTAGGTAGCAGCCGAGTAACCTGCATGGGAGAGGAGCACAGTCTGGAGTTCTGCAGAGGTGCTGATAAGTGTTTCTGCTAAGCCACTTGTGAGCAGTGCATGAACTAGAACTGCGGGCTTTGGGTCTGGAGTCTGGAGACTTACTCAAGCCCAGAGGCTCTGATTTCTGCACAGGTGGTTGCAGCTCTGGTGATTTCTGGGAAAATCCACTTGCCCCTGGAGATTCGATCTGGGAACTTCCCCTACCTAATATGGTGAGAATGTTGAGCCAAGATGGCGGCGGTCTGCTTTCAGCGCTGGTGACAGGTGAGGTTGGGGGAGCCAGGCAATGGCATTGTGCTGTGGGTAGGTAGCAGCTGAGTGACCTGCTTGGGAGCAAAGTGAAGTCTTTACGTTCTACAGATGTGTTGATAGGTGATTCTGCTAAGGCGCTCACCAAGTCTTGTGTAAACTGGAACTTCAGGCTTTGGGTCTTGCTGGAATACTGAGGTCCTGCATGGGGTTACAGGGATGGTGATTTCTGCAGAGAGTAGCTGTATAGGGGTCCTCTAACACTCTCAGAGATGCAGTATTCTGACTGGGTGAGATCTGGCTCACAGAGCAACGCAGAATGCTGCTTCCCTCTGGTCCATTGTCTTGAAACTCCCCCCTTTTTCTTATTTTTAATAGATAGCAAGATATATTCTATTGAATCCAGGAAGGCAAGAAAGCTCTACTTATAATAGCATTATAAGTGTTAGCTTATTCAATCCGTAGTTTCCAGAAGATATTACTGAAATGCTTACAAAGGGCCATGCTACATAAAGGTGGCGCTTGGAAGCATATTTACTCAAGAAAGCAAAATTATACTGGGTGGAAATTTTTATGCATGTCAAATCCTGTTTGAACTTGATGCTAGGTGAGTTTGTTGCAAGGAAATATATCTGAGTCCTGTCTGAAATGAAGGCTTCTGGTTTCTGACACAGAGAATATTCAGACTTTAACCTTTAATTGCCCTTTGTTCTAGCATAGTGCAAGCCAAATTCAGTCTGACATTTTATCAGATAGTTTAATTTCAGAAATACACATGGAGTCATTCTAATGGTTCTTTCTTCAAGATCTTCCTTCTTTTTTCTTCCTTTTTATTAAATCAGTGAAATGGTGATCCAATCTTTATTCTTAACAAGAGCAAAGCAGCTGTGGATTAGAAGTCAGGGAGCAGACTTTCAAACCTGGTGATTATAGATGAGAGAACTGACCCTGAGACTCATAATAGTTCCCTTAGTTCTTCAACAAAGGATGGACTGATACATTCTTCAATTCCACTTTTCTTCTTAAACCTAAGTGACTACTAAAATGATAGGTCTTGGCACATTTGTTCCTGGAAACAACTTTGGATATGCAAAAATTTGCTTCATATTTGCAAAATGTCCCAAATGTGATATAATTCATATCACATATAAATGTTATGAGGACTAGGATAATTTCTGTAACACCAAATGAGGACCTCTGTAAATCAGATCCTACATCAAGGCAACTGCATATAAGGCAGTGTTGTCAAAACCAAGTTTCTTAGAACTCTGAAAATTAACTAAAAAAGCAGTCAATAGAAACTAACTGCTCCAGAGGGAGCTCAGATAGCAGACATAGTTTCCTAAATCCTTAAATAGATCTCTGATAAAATAAAGAGCTAAAGAAAATATTATCTAAAATATGACAATGATGTTTCACAAAGGAAAGAATATGATTGAGAGACAGAATTTCTAAAAAGAACTGTAGAAATTATGGTGGTAGATGAAGTAAAAATAGTTTAACATATACATATCACCTGGAAAATACTAAAAGAATTAGGTTTCAGTCTCCTCTTAAATAAATTTGATGTAATTTCTGAAGTATCTATGAAAAAATAATAGAGAATTATAAATAATTTGTGAATAGAAGAAAGAATGAGTTAAAGTATTTATTCGTTGAAAACCTGAAGAGAGAAAAAAAAAAGAAAAAGAATTAATGGAATAAATAAAAAGCCATAAGATAAAAGTTATATAATCTGTATATTAGTAATTTTAAAATGTTTAATTAAACTACTTCATCAGACAAAAAGATTATTAATCTGGAAAAAATATATATCCCAACACAATTATAGAATACATCATTAATAAAAGGGCTTGGATGATTTGAGATGAACTGGAAGGAAACAGCATAATGCTAACATTGCCCAAAACACAAAACAGACTTTAAAATAGGAAATGCTGCTATAGATATAGAGAGGCATCTTAATGATAAAAGAATCACCTCACAAGGAAAATACCAGTTCTCAATGTCTATACTCCACATAGTAAGCTTAAAAATATTTAAGCAAGATAACAGAGATAGTAACATTTTTTAAAGTGACATTAGAAAATTTATTTTATTAAAATATTAGAAAAAATATGCATATGTAAATATAATTTAATTGGCAGCTATATCTTCATCTCTCTATAAGATTGCATGTATTACATTTATATCTGTCAATATAAATATTGCAATGATTTGAATATGTATGAAATTCGTTCCCCAAAGTTTATATGATGGTAAACTATTCCCAGGATAACAATATTGGGGAAAGTGAAAACTTTAAGAAGTGGGGGCCTAGTGGAAGGTGCTTAAATCAATTGGATAAATACCCAAAAAAGGAACCATAGAACCCCAATTTATCTTTGTTTTCCTGTCTAGTTATCGATCTTACTCTATCACATATACTTTTTTGATTTTGAAGTCATGTGCCATGAAGCCTCACCAGAGTTAAGCTGATGCTGGTACCATGCCCTTAAATTCTAGAACTGTAAATTAAATAAATCTGTTTTGTTTATAAGGTTACCCAACCTCAGGTATTTGGTTAAGGTTATGAAATAGATAGATAGATACAAATATCTATCTATTACCTATCTATCTAGTTATTGATTTATTTTAGGCCTGTATCTACATGTATATCAATTTATCTCTATCAATTAATCAATCAATCTATTGAAAGAAAAATTTTAATTTGCCAAACACCTATATTAAAATTTTTGGTGTATGAGATTGAGATTTACTCAGAAAATATCAAAATTGGAATAAGTAGGGAATACGTATTTGAGGATTTAGGTAAAATTAACAACACTGAGTTCCATGGACTGACTATATAGAAATGTGGGACATACTTCAATGTCAGGAAATGGAGACATAAAAATTCTCTAGAGCCCGAAAAACCTCTTGGAATTTGGATGATTGTTAACCCAGCACTGATTTTTCAAAGCTGATGTACTTGTCTTTGAGCAGCAGGAAATCATTAATCTTTACTATTAGAGATTTCCATTCCCCTAAATCTCTAAATAGTGCGATCAAACCAACTGGCTATTCAGGAAAAAAAAAAAGAGCCTAAGTATCTGTTTTTGAATTCAATCAATCAATCTATCCATCCATCTATCCAGCCATCGATTGATCCATCCATCCATCTATCCTAGTTCAAGCTCAATATAGATACATAATTATCCAATTAATCTTTATTACTCAAATTTATAATTACTTCATACAAAACAAATGAGATTAGAATATCTATTTTCACCTTTATCAGCTTTTTACAATATGGAGTATTTGTGTTACAAGACCACAATACTAGATATTCTTCTATAATTTGATTTTGCTGCATATAAAATCATTTATTATACTTACATCCACTTTGCATCCTGTCCCTTACCTCATGTTCCTCTGGGTGGCTTTCTCTGTATAGCCCAGCCTCATCATTAGTACTCTGTATTGTCTGTCCTATGGCACAGGATATAGCTCTGATATACCATGTTCTCCTACAGCCTTTGATCTTTCCAGTTTTCATTAGTCTTCCTTCTTATGTCAATCAGAATTTGCCTTTGCTAGGTGACAATGTGATTGGCTTCCCATGGTGGGGAATATTGGGTGCTCCTGGCTTGATGCATTACTTTTCATATCTGTATTTGCACACTGTAGCTTTCGAGAAAATGTCATATGTGTATGAACTGATGGGATTTTGTGGCCCTGTGACAAGGTAGAGGTAATGGTGGGATTTTAGGTGCTGCCTTGGGTAGATATAAAACCACTTGAATCTTTACTCAGCTATAGTATAAGGTTTGTCATCCCTGTCTCACATTTGGAGCCAGCCCTCTATGTAGGATTTTATTTTCGAAAAAACAAGTCAAAGGTATCATCTAAAAACTCACTTAGAATGATAAAATTACTTAACCCTATGGTAAACAATTTTTTTTAAAAAAAATTAATTTCCTCTACCATAATTTGGATAATATTGTAGAAATTAGAAGGAGCTGGTACAGTGAGAAGCTTATAACTGTTTTAGACGAAGTTTAGGTGAGATCCCTATCTATATTTTGAAATTTTTTTGAGTACTTGGCTCAAAAAGAGTTTGATCCTCTCTTTATTAAAAAAAAAACACTTAAATTTTATTCATGTGGTTTGATGAAACAATCGAACACTATGGGGCTGCTTAGTCTTTATTTAGAAGTGAATAGAAAGGTATGAAATCACTACCTCTCTTTGTTCCATTCTCATTTTTTTTTCTTTTATCACAAAGAATCTTTATGTAAAGTGTAAAAACTGAGTCATTTCAAAAATGTATAGATTAAACATTTCTAGATGATTTGAGGATTATATTGAAGTCTGAAAAACTTTTAAGTGACCGGAAAGTTCATTTGTAATTGTGCTCTCCTGGCAAAACTGTAATGAGTATTCAATTTGAATCTAAAAACATGTCTGTGAGAAACTGTACAGTATTAAAAACTTTGTTCTGCTTTTATTTTCATAACCCTTGATTTTGTTTTACCGAACCAGCTACTCATGCCCTGCAGAGTTCAGAAACATTATTTGGACCAAATCTACCCATTGATAATCCTCACACGTGACTTCGGTTTTATTTTGTAATCACGTCATGGAACAGCCATGTTCACCCCCAGCATCAGGATATACACATACATGCACAGGTCAGTTTCTATTAGAAAGTTTTCAATTTTATAAATCTCTTAGACTCATTATTTAGCCTCCATATCCTATAACTGCATTTCTTGTCCTGTGCTTAACTCTTTCACCCTTCAAGAGACTTCAGGGTGAAAGGTGATGTGCATGAGGTCAGATTTTCCCACCTGAGCTACTACCCACAACCAGTTAATAACTATGAGGACTTGAGCCATTAAGGTGTAACTTATGGATGACTTCTGTGGTGTAGTTGGGGTTGGGGATACCTTTTGCTCTCTTTTTGAAGGTGCCACTTGCAATCAGGAAGGTTACTTCCTGAAATTTTCAACTGCGGTTGCTGTGGACAAAAGATACCCAAAGAACCTTTTCCAGCCATTGGGTTTCCTTTATTCACTTTTCCCTAAGTGAGAGGTTAGATTTGAGTACATGTCTAACTAGTTAGATCAAACATTTTCTTGCCTTCTGGACTGCTCTGCTCAATACTGGTGCTCTCTTATCACCATGACTAAGGAGGATCACCTCTGATCAACAGGTCTAAGATTATTTAGTTGCAAGAATCAGGTTATTAAATTTTCAAATCTCTTAATAGTTTTCAATCTCCTCTTAAAATAGTGACTTTTTTAATTGATTAGTTTTAGGATCAGATTTAAAAAGAACTACCAGTGACGCATAAACAATTTAGCTTATCAGATTGTTTGCACTGGAAACTGTGGTTTTCATTTTTGGTGTGGGGAAATGATCAAAAGCAAATCTGAAGATACAGCCTTTCAGTTTTTATGGGAATGTTTCTCAAAGTGTGATCCTTGAAACTTTGTATTCTATCGTCCAGTGTGATTTCTGAAAACTCAGACTTTGAGACTTCATTCCAGACCCATCGGACACAGTCTTAGGAGTGGGATAAAGAAATCTTCATTTTAATATCCATTTATCTTCTCATTATTATTTTGCTGACTGACATTGGCACAGCAGTTATCTGGTGCTAAAACAAAAATCATATCTCAATCCCTTTTATTCTGAGTGAGTTGAATCCACTAAATCATTTTTTAGGATTTATAGCTGCTCTCAATTCAACCATTCCTTTATTTATAACTAAATTTAAACTGAGGTTTGTCTCAAGTAATGAGCAGCACCTGAACTTAATATGTAAACAAATGAAAATTCTAATTTAGGAGTACATTTCCCAACACATGGCTGAGACTTAGCCAATCACAGCATCTTTGGTTCAGCCAGTCATAGGCTGTCAATTGCTCAGATACTGCATTTTTTAGCCTATCAGGCCATTTCTGTGCCTCACTTTCTTTTCTGCCTTTAAATCCTCCCAGCTCTCCTTGCAGAAGAAAAGATCTCTGAATGCCTGGATTTGAAGGCTGCCAGAAGGGTGAGTCTGTCTCAGTTCAAAAACTTCTGTTATATTTAATATGCTGAACCTTTTCCTTTTACATAATGTTGATTGAGATGCTTTTTGTGTATTAGAAGCTTGGTCATTGAACCTAGTGTAAAACTCTACTCCATTGCTTACTAGCTATAAGGGAATAAGCCAGAGACTTAAGTTTTAAAACCACAGGTTTTTAAAACAAGGTTAATAATATGCTTTTCATCTAAAGTTGTTGTCTCATGCCATTTTTGATGTTGAGACTAACTTGAGTTCCTTTGCCTGCTACAGTGAGGAAAAAACACATGGTGGGGGGAGATTCAATCCCACAAAGTTTTCTGTAAAATTTTAATGTTTTTCTTTAAATTGGAAATGAGGAACATGAAAAATTAAAGCTATAAGTACTGTGAAAAGTTTTGTAATAAATGTTCTGAACTCCCTTTCAGAATGAGGTTTGATTTCCAGAGTTCTTTAAAATCTGCATGTCTCTATTGTGATTTTGCTAATTTGTCATAATATGGTTAACAGATGGTAAAATTTAAATTTTGGGGAGGAAATTATGCAAATCTGTATGGTTACCTGGAGCTACATATGAACGTGTTAAGGATATGTGTGTAAGGACGTTCTCTTTGGGAATATTTTAGTGTTGTCCAAGGGAAGCAAAAGATATCATTGGAAAGTGGAAGCCTATAATTTATATAATATTTTTGGTTTATTCCCTAATAAAGATAGTACTGATAGTGTTCATTTGATCCTTCATTGATGGAGAGTCAGAAATTGTATTGTAGGAAATTGAGACTGATTCTTAGATTATTCACTGTCAGTCTGGGTATTAATTATTATTACATCACAGTTTAAGAACACAGCACACAGTAGTGAGTCCATTGCTTAATCTCTTATGTGCAGATGACTGGGTCTTGGGGCCTGCTGCGACTGACCAGAAGCAAGGCAGAGTGATCCAATTGCATTTTGCTAGATTGGGAGAAAGATCAAAATTCAAGATCTTGAAAGACTTTTATTTTTACTTCAATTTTGAAGAATCGCTTTGCTGGAAATAGCAATCTTGGTTAATTGTTATTTTCTTCCAGGGCTTGGAATTCCTTAGATTTTGAACTGAGAAGTTTAAAGTAAATCTGATTTCCCTGACTCTAAATGTGATCTGATGCTTTGCTCTTGAGGCTTTTAAAATTCTATCCATGTTCTGTATGTTAGGAATCTTATTTATAATGTCACATGGAGAGCTTCTTTTTTGACCTTGTCTATTTATTAATCTGAATGAATCCTTTATCTAGATATTAATTCCATTCTAAAGATCTGAAAAGTTTTCTCTTATTGTTTCCCTAAAGAGGTTATCAATGCCATTAGCCTGCTTTTAACAACCCTCTTCAATTCCAATAGTTCTTAAATTTGGTGTCAAAATGTTCTCCCAGAATTCTTATATATTCTGGTCATGGTTACTCATGTTATTTTTTAATACATTCTGATTGTTCATGGCCATTCACTTTGTCTTCTGGCTCTGAGAGTCTCTCTTCTATATGGTCTACTCTATTAGAGAGACATTCAACTGAACACTTATTTGATTTAATGTATCTTTCATTTCCAAGATTTCTGTTTAATTCTTTTTCATCATATCTATATCCTTATTAAATTTCTAATTCATATTCTGTACTGACTTCTGTAATTCATTTAGTGGTTTTACTGTATTTTCTTTGAATTGATTATTTTTACAATCATTCTTTTCAATATTTTATCTACTATCGTATCCATTTGGATATCTTTGGAGTCAGTTTTTGGTAAACTATGAACTTTAGGATTCATCATGTTACCTTGTTTTTTCATACTTCTTGTATTTCTGTGTTAGGCTTTATGTATTTGTTGGGATGCATTTCTCTTCTACTCTTAATATGGGCCTTTTAGAGCATAGCCTTCTCTTGCCAAAGTGTCCTCTGGTTACCTAGATGCAGGCCTCTTTTGAGTATGGTATCCTATGCCTTTGTGCTAATTATCTTCCTCTTTTTTTTTTTAGAATTGGATATCTGTGAGTGGGACCTGAGAAGCCCCCCAAAATCATTGCACTTGGTATCTGGTCATTAGTTCGGGGATTTTGTCTCTTCTATTCTTTGTATTAAGATATAGCTGAAGTTTTGGCATGATTAATTTTCATCCTGTGGATTAGTTCAGCAGCAGAGTCTCCACCCTATGAACTTAGAGTGTACCTGAAGATTCCCAGCAACTCACTGAAAAGGGAGAACAAACAATAGCAACAACTGAAACAAACAATATACAAAGTTAAAATGAATACCTGCTGCCTAATATGACATCTACAACACTACCTACAACAGTACCACAAAAACAGGAATGGTGGGGTCAGCAATTGTCAACACCAAAACAATAAATATCTATGAACTAGATCTGGCAATAAAGTTAACAGCAGGTGCCAACTATGCCATCCACAGTGCTAATAAAGGCAACATGAATGGTGGGGACAGAAGTTATATTAACCAAGTAGTTCTAAGAGATTCTAAAAATACAGCTCATTAAGAGAAAAGAAAATGTGATAAGAAAGTAGATAAAATTTATAATGTTCAACATATGAACAGAAAAAATGCAGAAGAAATGCAGCAAATGGGGTTTATAAAAAAGGAATGTTCTTGGGCTGGGGATGTGGCTCAAGTGGTAGCGCGCTCACCTGGCATGCGTGCGGCCTGAGTTCGATCCTCAGCACCACATACAAACAAAGATGTTGTGTCTGCCGAAAACTGAAAAATAAATATTAAAATTCTCTCTCTCTCTCTCTCTCTCTCTTAGAAAAAAAGAAGGAATGTTCTCTCTGATACGTGGATACTAACACACAATAATAGGGAGGGAAAGACTAGAAGTTCATTAAATTAGACAAAGGGGAATGAAGGAGGAGGATGGGAATAGAAAAGAATGTAGAATGAAACAGACATAACTTTCCTGTGTTCATATATGAATAAGTGACCAGTGAAATTCCACATTATACACAATTGCAAGAATGTGATCCTATTTAGAATAAGTTACATTCAATGGATGTATAATATGTCAAAATATACTCTACAGTCATGTATACCTAAAAGGAACAAAGTTTTGTTAAAAAGGAGGAGGAGAAAATAGAAAAAAAATCAAGAGGGAGCAAGAGCACAAGAGAATTTGATTATTAGCAGGAAAAGAAAGGAGAGAGAGAAAACCACACAAGAAAACACACAAACAAAATGAAATAAACAAACTCCAAACCCTAACCTTCAAAAGATCAGACCAGGAAAAATAACTATGGGGAGTATGGGAAAAATGGAGGAACTGTGATTGGGCAAAGGGGAGGGCAGAAAGGGAGGGGGCATTGGGGCAGGAAAGATGGCGGAATGAGATGGACATCATTACCCTAGTACATGTATGACTGCACATATGGTGTGGTGCTATATTGTACAACCAGAGAAATTAAAAGTTGTGCTGCAGTCATGTAGAATGAATCAAAATGCATTCTGCTGTCATATATTCCTAATTAGAATAAATAAATTAAATAAATAAATTTTGATAAAATAAAATAAAGTACTTCTTTGGCATCTCTCATTTTTTATTTGTACTTTATACTATTTTTATTTGTACTTTATATATAATCAACTAATCTGTAAATGAAATTTTATCTCCTCATATTTTGACAATGTCAAAACTCATTTGCAGATTAAATTAGTTAATGATATACATAAAATAAAAAACCAGTAAGAGATGCCAGAAGTTATGACTATGTTTATATATTAAAAATCCTATAAATGAGAAAAAAGAATATATATATATATATATATATATATATATATATATATATATATGTCTATAAATTCATGAACTAATAAGCACAGTAAGAACACATGCACATAAATGGAAATAATTATTAATGAAAAATTTTTTAAAAATTGTCTCATTGAGGAGCAGCTGATGAGGATGAATGATCACTGATGGCTTCCTATGCCTGGTTGTCCTTCTTTCCATTTTTTCTTGGAGTATGATGAGAGTGAGAGAGAGAGAGAGAGAGAGAGAGAGAGAGAGAGAGAGAGAGAGAGAAGGAGAGGGGAGGAGAATAAGGAGAAGGAAGGAAAGGAGAGGAGAGGAGAAGAGAGGAGAGGAGAGGAGAGATGAGTTAAGTGAGGGCTGGGGATTGTGACTTTCTTCCTCTGACTGTGTTGCTCGCTAAGCTGTCAGATGGAGTAGACTGATCCTGAACCTGGTTCTAATAACTCTCATTTCCCTTCTCAACAGTATGAGGTAGGGTGGAAGGAGAAGTACTATTCATTGGAGTTTTGTCTGCATAGACCAGATCTATATACTCCCAGGGTGTGGCTGCTGCAGAGTTCAATGAAGGGATTTCCAGAGGCTGGAACTTAGATCTAATTAGGACTTAGGGGCTTTGTTGGGTGGCATCTGCTATGGAGAGATGAGGTCAATGCACCCCTTGCAGCAGGCAGATGTCGACATCTGGGATCTTAGAAGCCTCCCAAGAATTTTACTCACCTGGCAGGAGAAAAATCCTCCACACACTCTGGCCCACAAAATGCAGTCTTTCCAGGATTGGTCTTTGAGTACATTCACACCTGCCTGTTCAGTTTCTCAACTTAGTTCAGCTGGTCACAAGAACTGCCAGACTCAAAGGAGGATGAATTGTACTCCCCTTTTTTTTTCTTATTTGAATCCCTGTAGGTGCAATCTTCTCTGTACCTGGTTCACTCATGTTCTGCTAGGTACACCTCAGGCCACATCGCAATCAGTTGCCAGGACAGTCTGGCAATGTTTGCTGTGGTCTCCTGGGTTCCCACAGCTGCAAATTGCAGCATTGCCACCTCTAGTTGGCTCCCACCTCAGCTCTCTGCTTGCCCATTGAGACATTAAGAGCAGTTTTCAAACACCAGTTAGCTGTGCATCTCCTGAATCAGTTAAGTTCAGGATATTTTTCTGATCTACAGATTTTTCCATGCCATATTTGTCCTCCATGTTTCTCTCTCCATTATAGCTATTCCTCACCTCCGTGGTGAACTGGTGTTTCTGACACTGTAGCATCCAGCTTGGCTCCAGTGTACCCTTTCTTGTTCTTTGATCAATGCATGTGGATTTCTGAGTGTGTGAGAGACTCTGTCCAACACTGGCTTTCAGTGAATTTCCTTTTTCACCCACCTTGCTGAGAAGCAGTACTCTTGCTTATTGAATTTCAAACCAAGGAGCAACTAGCAATGCAGACTTCCTGTTACCCACCATCTTGAATTATAAATTAGCTCTACAGAGAAATATGGAGATAGCTTTAACTGAGATATGAGTTTGGTTACTCAAACAATAAGAAGTGGTGGAGATGTACTGAGGCACTAGCAATAGAGGAAAGGCATTACCCTCCCTAGCCTGATGTGGAGAGAAAGGGCTATACAAAGGGAGGTTTCAGGAAATGTTGATCCATGTAAGAGGGAACACTCCATGGGAATGGTAAGTATTTACTCCATCCACCCAAACTGCAGATGGTAAGTAAAGCAGGAGAGGAAATAAATAGGGCAATCTCAATATACTTCTGCCTTCCAATTCTTGACAGTGCCTTCCAATGACAAAATACAAGGAAGGAAGCCCAAAGGACATGGTCTAGAGATGTCAGCCTCTGAGGGCACAGACCAAGGAATGAAAGGCAGAGGATGAATATGAGAGAAAAAGGGATCTTAGTCTGCAAAAGCAACAATTTGTGAAGCAAAATAGTAGAAGCAAAATCAGTTTCTTCCCAATGTCTTTATGAACTCCGCATTTCTGTGTGCTCGGAAGAAAGAGTGAGCAGAAGCATCCTGCTGGGAAAATCTGGAGCTGATATATTATCTATTTTAAATAGACTTGTGATATGCTTTGAGAGGGACGACTCTTGATAAGTGAGATTTATACTTTGAGTATTCTATCTTTTATCCTGGGCATCCATACTACGCAAGTTCTATGATATTTCTGTGTTAAAATCTAGAAGGGGGTAGCGCTTTCCTTTGATGGTTGTTCTGCTTTGTGGATGCTATGGAAGATGGCAAGATTGTCAAATGATACATTACATTATTTGATTCTGACAAGTGTGATCCTCTATTTCAGTGTGTGTTATGACGACTGTTCCTAGAAACAAAGGAAGAAAAATTATTAAGCCATTAAAAAACCTTTTGAATATTCATAACAATATGCCCAGGCATGATTATTTAGAAGAGGAAGTCGCTATCAGATGAATAAGTTAAAAATGTCTCATTTTTCTTCCTTTAGCCTTATTCAGTCAGTTTTGAGGCAACTACTTACAGTTAATCTTCATTATTGCTGAATTATTTTTGCTTTGGAGTCTCTACTAGCAAAAGTGTGTAGACTATGGGGAGCCGTCCACATCAAAATTAGCACTTGAGCAAATAAAGTGCTTTACTTGTTATATATTAATCACGGATTAATGGGGGATGGAAATACAATTGACTCAGTAAGTACTCAGATTTTTCTTAATCAGAAATTCACTTGAGGAATGCTTTATAAGAGAGAAAGATCAATTAATAACAAACTTCCCAAACACAATGAAGGAAGAATATGCCTGAAAAGTTTATTAGAATTTTATGGATTTATAATATGATGACTTGGTCCAAAGACATTACAGACAAACTTTTCCAAACTCTCATTGGAGCCATCTATAATACATCAAAAAACTATGTGATCAGAAAACTTAATACACCATGTATTTCAAAAGCTTAGTTATATATATTTAATATGGATGAAAGTAAGAATACCTATAGACAGACAAAAGCTATAAAGTGGAGATTGGCGGGTAATAGGTGACCAATTTAAATTGCTGGCATAGTAATTATTTTGCATATATGGATATATTTAGCATTTATAGTTTAAAAGTTTATTTCTTAAAAATTATTGTTAACAATTTTTTCCAACAATTATAGTTAATATGAGGATATATTTTATTATCAGTGTCTTTGTATATGTTAGTATTTCTCCTAAGACACCCTTGACTACAGTAATAAATTTTCTGCATATATAATGAATTCTGGATCATAGAAAATACTTTAAAATATTGGAATAAATACATAATGCTTTGAATTCAAGAGATTTTCAGTTAAAATTGAATGAGTTCATAAATTTATAATGTCCCAAGTTTCGAATCAAAACAAAAGAAGATGATATATGCCATATGCCACTTATTTTTTTCTTACAGGGAACTTGCTAGTATAGAATATTGATAAATCTAGAACATCTTATAGTAGTGTTTTCCCTTTGAAAAAATGATGTCAGTAGAATTTTTTATTTTTATTAGAGATATATTAGAATCTGATAACACAAACAATAACAAAAACCTTGGATTATCAGAATTTAGACAAACAAAGAGACATTTTCTTACAATGGTCAATAATGGCAAAGATCCAGGCAGCTTCTCTTACTGCTTTAGGCTTGACGGGGTGACATGCTGCCTCATCATCACACATTGTGCTAGCCATCCTGCTGTATCCAGGATAAAATTATGAGGAAATAGCAGCATTGATCCACCCTTACTCTTTAATTAGCTGCATAAAAGTTTGCTAAGACATCATAACACGAAAGTTTGTTTAGTTTGCACGGATCTGATTATAGCAGGACAAATGGGTTATTTGGACATATTTTAATTGAAGAGAGAGTAAAAATGCTGAAAAAAATGATAAAAGTCTGGTAGGTTAAATTAAGGTAAGAGAGATTCATCTCGGGATTCTGGGGTTTTCATTATAGATGCTGTGAGTTTTCTACTTCATGTCCATCCCTTTTGCCAACTTGTCCTTCCTCATAGAACCCTGGACTGTTCATAAGTCCAGTACTTGAACCACAACAGGAAGTAACTAGAGGTGATCCAGCCAATTTATCACTGGATGTTAGGATATCTGGATTCTAGTCCCAACTATTTCAATAGTTAGGATTTTAAAATCAGTCCATTTCGGGCCATTAAAATTTAAAAGAATGAGGAAAAAATAGTGGGTTTCAAACTATGTTATTTAGTTCTAGAGCTCTTTAGAAATGTCCAGTGTCACCCATGAAAATATAAGTTAGGAAAATGCTGAAAAAGAAACACCATGACCCCTACTTTTAGCAGGTGAAAGTGTAATTATTTTGATTTATCTATTGAGATTATTCCCAATGTTTCATTTGCCAGGAATGTATTGTGCTATTAAAAATTCTTAAAAATCAATGGGCAGAATATTCTCTTAGGACTTTTTCATCTATAATGTTCTTAATAGAATAAATTTTAATATATAAAGTAGAAGAGAAATGAGACTATGTATTTCCCACCAAGTCCAAAGGTGTACCATATTCTAATTGTGTTGAAAATGAAAACATCCCAGAAAACCAGAGAAGTGAATCATATACCCTTTGAATATGAGTTCTTACTTATTTGTATAAACTTATCTTTAGCAGTGTCATGTATTCTCTTGCAATTTGATTGTAGCATAAGTTTAGACTCATGTTCAATCGGGTTTGGTGGTGTATGCCTGTAATCCCAGCAGCTTGGAAAGCTGATTCAGGAAGATCACAAGTTCAAAGCCAGCCTTAGCAACTTAGTGAGGCTCTAAGCAATTCAGTGAGACCCTATCTCTAAATAAAATATAAAAATGGGCCCGATATGTGGTTCAGTGGTTGAGCACCCCTGGGTTCCATCCCCAGCACGAAACCAAACCAAACCAAACCAAATACCCCACAAAGGACTCACGTTCATACCTAGAAAAGAGTAAGTAAAAAAAAGAAAACATTCAAGAGAATGAAGTATATTCCACAGAGGAGAAATTTAAATTGTTAGGTTGCAAACAATTACATATACTGATTATGAGTAGAGAAGATTAGAATACATAAAATTGAGAACATAACTAATAGAATACAGTTGAAATACAGAAATATAGGAACTTTAGCTCAGGACAGATAGAATAGCTTCTATATGCAGATAAAAATTAAGTAGAAATGAATTTCCTTAGAATTTGAAAATATCACATAGATTATATAATTTTAAAGTGTTCATAATTTCATGATGCAACTGTAATAGTTGCCAAAGTGTTATTGACATTGCCCTAAAAATAAATAAATTCCTATTATATATTGTTCTCTCTCTTTAATAAAAATTCACTGACATTTCTGATTTAAATGAGATGTAATGAAAAAAACAGTAAAAGCAAATAGGATACAGTGGTTAAGAAACAAGAATATTGACTTAAAGATATATTTTCAAAGTTGTTACGAATTCAAATATATTAAAATCACTCATCTGAACAATTCTCCATAGTAAGGCATCTAAAAATACAAAAAATGTGTAAGCTAAAGTGCCTTTATGGATGCTTGAATTCAATTAAGAAATTAAAATAGGGAAGCATAAATAGAAGTGCAGCATATATACTGCCCCACAACCAGAAGCACTGGCGATGCCCAATACATTTTAGTTCTTCTGCCCTGCACTCCCAGAGCAGCCACATACAGAGCTGTTATTAGCCCCACCACTATTGCACTAGGGGGCTTGCTAGCATTTGAGACATAGCTAGCCCAGAACTGCACAGCAGCTATGCAGTACCAGTACATGGGGACTGAGGCAAACCTCTTCCTCTGTTCTTCTGAGATGTCTGCCTTTAGAACCATCACACTGTCCTGCTGTAATGACAGTTGTTCCAAACATTTCTGTTTCCTCACACCCATCTTCTCCGCTAGATAACACTGTCTCCTCCTCTTAAAGGAAATGGATATTTTTTTTCTTCTTGAAGACAGAAATGAAGGAAACAAAGATGAAAATAAAAGTCCTTCCCAGTCATGCTGTCACTGCTGTCCTGGGGATCAGTGACTTAAGAGTTTCCAGACAACTTCATCCATCAGTAATTCTGTCTTTCTCTCTCCCTCCTTCCCCTCTAGTCATTTAAGTTCTCCCTCTGTCATGATTTCCTTCCTCATCATTAAAATGTGAACTCTTGCTCTATTGAAAGAAGTACAACGTTCATTTCCATTCCAGGCATCAATTCTTCATCATGAGAACACCCAGGAAACAAGCACTACATTTGTAATTTTGGGGTACTGGAGATTGGATCCAGGGTACTCTGTCACTGAGGTTCATCACTAGCCCCCCCCCCTTTTTTGGGGGGGTACCAGGGATTGAACCCAGGGGCACTCAACCACTAGCCACATCCCCAGTCCTTTTTTTGTATTACTTAGAGACAGGGTCTTACTGGGTTGCTAATAGGGCCTCACTAAATTGCTAAGACTGGCTCTAAGCCACTGGGATTTCAGGCATGAGCCACTGCGCTTGGCTACACCCCTAGTCCTATTTATTTATTTATTTATTTGTTTGTTTGTTTATTTATTTATTTATTTATTTATTTTGAGGCAGGGTCTCACCAAGTTATCCAGGATGGCTTTGAATTTACCACCCTTCTGCTTCAGTGTCCCTAGTGGCTAGGATTACAGGTTCCCGTCACTACACCTGGCTTAAATGTTTTTTTTTTTTTTTTATAACTTCTTTCTCTTAAACCACGCATCATGAGTCTGTTCTGCACTCCATTAAAAAGAGCTGTGGGGAAGGGGAGGAATGTGGTGTCATTGGGCAAAGAGCATAAAGTCTCAGGCAGAGGGCATAAATTTTTAGATCTATTTGCACAGTATGGTGACTAGAGTCAATAAAAAATGTATAATTTAGATAACTAAAAGTAAACTTCAAATGTCTACCCATAAAAATGACAAGCAAAGGAAGTGTTGGATTTGTTAATTTGCCTGATTTAATCATCTCAATCTCATATGTATATACATATATATTTATAAATATATTATATCCTATAAATGTACACACTTATGATTTGTTAAAGTAACATTATTAAAACAAAAGCCAAAATACTGACTAATAATATTCCTTCCCAATAAAAGAATGGCTTTCTAAGTATAACAAATCTTTGAACTCCCCAATTTTACAATATATTTCTGGGCTATTTGACCCTGTTAATGGTGATAATTTTTGTTTGATTTGAAATTCTCTTCTTTCTCTTAGAAACGAATGCTTTCTTTTATCACCTTGCATTTTGGAATTGTGCATCACTTTTATCTCTCCGCATTCTGTTATGTTGTAGTCTCTTCAAATGGCAGCACTCTCCTTGAGTTCATCCTTCCTGTCCTTTTCTCCTTTGGGATGATTCCATACATACTTCTATGATATAGTTTCTGCAATGGTGGTGACTTCCTTTGTTCTTGATGACTGTTGAGTCTATATCAGTCCCCCAGTGACTCAGGTGAGCTTCCTTTCTGACCATCCTTTTGAACCTGAAAATCAACATGTCCCTTCTAAACTCATGTCTTTTTATAAAAACCCTCTTCTTTCTCCTCTGTTCTAAAATATTCTCATATTTTTTTTTCTTTTAACAATTCAATCTCTCCCAAACTCTTTAGTATTTCTAGACCTGACCTTCTCTCTCTCTCTCTCTCTCTCTCTGTCTCTCTCTCTCTCTCTCTTCTCCCTCAGCATCTCAGCATACACAGATCACAGTTTAAATTATAAATATTAATTCTTAGTCTGTTGCATTTCATTAGTAGAAATGCTCTATATTACCCAACAGTGCTCTAGCTTAAAATCTCATTTGTTTAGCACATAAAGAACACTCATTAAGAAAGAGAAAAGAGTTAAACAAACCAGTATTTTTAAATTATCCCAATTCCTTATTTCACCACTTCCATATTCAATTAATTCAAAGTCCCTCCACAATATCTCTTAAAATAGAGATTGATTTTTTCCTATTTCCACTGTACCCACTAACTATATTGCATTATCTTCATCTTTCTACCTAATTTCACAATCTTTAGTCTCCACCATTTTTTTTTTCTGGTACTGGGGAACAAACCACAGGCCTCAGCTTTTATCTAATATTGATAGGTTAATGCAACTGAAGCACAACCCTGAGCACAAATTTCTTTTCTTTTTTTATTGTGCTATAACATTTCTTTTTTTTTTTTCTTTATTTTTTTTTTTATTGGTTGTTCATAACATTACAAAGCTCTTGACATATGATATTTCATACATTAGATTGAAGTGGGTTATGAACCCCCAATTTTACCCCAAATGCAGATAGCAGAATCACGTCGGTTACACATCCACAATTTTACATAATGCCCTAATAGTAATTGTTGTATTCTGCTACCTTTCCTATCCCCTACTATCCCCCCTCCCCTCCCCTCCCAACTTCTCTCTCTATCCCATCTACTGTAATTCATTTCTCTCTTTGTTTATTTTCCCATTCCCCTCACAACCTCTTATGTGTAATTTTGTTTAGCAATGAGGGTCTCCCTTCATTTCCATGCAATTTCCCTTTTCTCTCCCTTTCCCTCCCATCTCAAGTCTCTGTTTAATGTTAATTTTTTCTTCCTACTCTTCCTCACTGCTCTGTTCTTAGTTGCTCTCATTATATCAAAGAAGACATTTGGTATTTGTTTTTTAGGGTTTGGCTAGCTTCACTAAGCATAATCTGCTCTAGTACCAACCATTTCCCTGAAAATTCTATGATTTTGTCATTTTTTATTGCTGCATAGTACTCCATTGTGTATAGATGCCACATTTTTTTTATCCATTCATCTATTGAAGGGCATCTGGGTTGGTTCCACAGTCTAGCTATTGTGAATTGTGCTGCTATGAACATTGATGTGGCAGTATCCCTGTAGCATGCTTTTTTGAGGTCTTCAGGGAATAGTCCGAGAAGGGCAATAGCAGGGTCAAATGGTGGTTCCATTCCCAGCTTTCCTGTTCTGAATGCAATACACATTTCTAATTTTCTACTTTCACTAACTAGTGTTGTGCAACCTATTTGCAGAGAAATAGATAAATAGATGGGAAGAAGAAACCTTTGCTTTCTTTATTCCTTTGTACCCAATATTCACAACTTTTTATCATATCATCTCTATAAATCAAGTTATCTCTATGTGTAAATCTCAGTTAAAATGCTTCAAGACATACCCAATGTTTTGTGTAGATAACATTTATTGTGGTGATAAAATAACAGGTGTTTACATATCTTCAAACTCATCAATTTTACACATTAAATGTATACATTTCTTTATCAATTATACCTTACTAAATCTGTTTTTAAAATGCTTCATGATAATTTTCCTGATCAATTTAGGTGGAGGCAATTCCTTTCTCCACATCTCTAATGGCACTTTGAATTTATGCCAAGACAACAGGTATAAATGTTTAACATTTCTATGAGTTTATAAATTTATTAAACCTTATTTTTGAGTGCTTAGTATCTGCCAGATAATAAAATGTTTATAGTAGTGAAATAGACTCAGATTATGCCCATGTAAGATTTATGAATCAATGCTAGCTAGACACAGCAACTGACAAAAGTTCTCTGAACAATGAACATGTATGAGAATTAAAGAGAAAATTGGTCTCAAGGAATTTCCTTTTTTGTTGAGATACAAAAGATAAGTAAATACAAGTAGTTCCTCTGATAGATTCTGATATTTGTTTATTTATCTATTCATTCACTTTTTTATTTTGGTACTGGATATTGAACATGGGGATACTCTACTACTTAGCCACTTCCCAGTTTTTAGTATTTTTTTATTTTGAGATGGGGTCTCACCAAATTTCCCAGACTGGGTTTGCTCAAACCTGCAATACTTCTGCCTTAGCTTCCCAAGGAGTTGGGATTAGAGGCAGGTACCACCATGCCCAGATAAACTCTCATCTTTACACAGGAAGGGACCTTTCATGTTTTTGTCTTTTTGTATTCTGTAACTTCTAACTCTGATCTTCACATAATAAACAAGATATTTTTGAATGAAAGCATTTAAATATTGCCCTGTTGCATATCCCATCACACTGAAGTCATTTTGTAACAGCACATGAAGTGTGGCACAGAAAATAAAAGTATGGCTGCCAGCCCTTACAAATAAGAATGTTCCCTATACCTGAACAACAGCACCTGTTTCTAATTATCTTTGGCAGTTTCTTTGTCATCGGTGGGGTGGAGGGTGAGACCAAGCTGTGTCTAGAAAACAATCTCAGTTGACACACTTGAGGTGGGATACAATGACATAGGTGTCACCCTAGGACATCAGTCCAAAGGAACTTTTCTTCAGGACGTGAAATAAGCTGGTGTTTCAGTGCTGAACACACAACCAAGCATGCTCTTGTCAAGGAAATGAAATGTTGTCACAATGTAGGAGGTTCCTGCTGCTTCCTAAATGCCAAAGTCTTATTTTCAATGATCTCATAGTGTTATTGTTTTCTCTCATCTAAAGCAGCTGATGCAGATGTAATAATTCTGGTTTTTAAATGTCATTACTTGACATCCATTGCTGAGAAATGATTCAATAGATTGCCCTCAAAGGCAGGGGACTTAGCCATCCAAGGATCTAAATCCAAAAATGGAAAGCAAATGGTTTTTCATTTCAATAACATACTTGTATCCATCAGTAGTGCCTGCCTGAAGTACTCTCTGGGAAAAAAAAGAAAAGATTTTAAGTTTTTGGCAGGCTCAGAAAAAACAAGAAACCTAGATCGTCCATTTTTAACTTTTCATTTTTTGATATTTCACTCCAATCTCAACCCTACTTTCCTTTAATCCCACATTAAATGTGGACCCTGAATAATCCATCACTCCAACTGCACTCTTACTCCCTCTCTTCTTTATCCCTCCATCACTCCTGTTCACTCCAGATCTTGAAAGAAAATACAGAATGTCATCTATCTGGATAAACTGAGCTGTAGATACCAATGAACTACTTATCTTGAATGAGCATAGAATTCTCATGACTCTCACAGATGTTAAAATCAAGTTAAAATTCGTTATGACAAGAAGCACCTGTAAGGTTCCTGCAAATGCATAAGATACCATTCTTCCTGAAAGAAAGAATTTATTTACATAAATAAATCAGAGTACTAGTGCTTAGAAATGGTGGCTGTTTGATGTTCAAAAGTGTTCCATGTCTTACAATATTTGTCAGTTGTGGCATTGATGAGTCAATGTGAAGCAAATTCTACTCACAGTCTAAATTAATCAAAATATTCTTGGAATTGGTAGGTGTTTGTGATAACTTTTAAGGACCTGTGGCTAAAAATTGGATTTCCTTAATTGGAAAATTTCCTAGCCCATTTGAATCTAAGCTCCATATACTATTTTGGTTCTGGTTACTTGAGGGAAAGGATTGAGTGTCGTGTTTTTCTAATTAGCTATTGTTTTACATTTAATGTGTGCTGTGGTTTTGTTCATAGTTGTTGTGAGAACTTTCTGTTTTGAAATCTGTGGGTGTGTGTATGGTTTTGTATCAGAGAAAGAGGCAGAGAGAAAGGTACAGAGAGATAGAGACAGAGAAAGAAATATGAGTTGACCCAGGACGTGTTAGTCAGTTTTTTACTGCTATGGCCAAAATGCCTAACAAGAACAACTGAGAGGAGTAAAAGTTTATTTTGGGCTCACAGTTTTAGAGCTTCAGTCAATAGTCAGCCAATTCTACTGCTCTGGGTCCAACATGAGTTATAACACAGAGGCAGAGGGACATGTGGAGGAAGGCTACTCAGTTTATGGCAGCCAGGGAGCAGTTGGAGGGAGGGGGAAGCAGGAACCAGGAGCAAACATAAACCCCCAAATTATGCCCCCAGTGAGCTACTCTCTAGTCCCACCCTACCTTACAATAACCACCCAGTATAGTTGTCCTTTCAAATTATTAATCCATTAAATGAATTAAGTCCCTGATTTTGATACAACTTTCATAATTGAGTCATTTCACCCCTAAACACCTTTTTTCTCACGCATGAGTTTTTATGGGACCCCCTCATCTCTAAACCACAACATTCCACCCTGGACTCCAAAAGTTTGTCTATCTCATAATGCAAAATGCATTTAGTCCATTTTCATAGATCCCTGTTGTCTTAACAGCTCTAGCATGTTCCAAAAGTCCAAGTCTGAAGTCTCCTCTGAGACTCAAGGCAAACTTTTAGCTCTGGACCCTGGTGAAAATCAAAAACAGGTTACATATACAATGACACAGAGTAAATATTACCATCCCAAAAGGGAGAAATCAGGGCTGAGAAAGAGGGATGAAACCAGAATAAGACTAAATCTCCATGAGGCAAGCATGCCCTGTAGCTCCACATCTGGCATCCTGGACACATGATGGCAAGAAGCAATTTCTTGATCCTACCCCACCTCTTATATCCCTGCTGATCACAGTTCACGTGGTCTGTTTCTTGGGCTGACTATGCCCTCAACCTGATGCATTCTTCTGCAGACATTCCATACTACTGGCATCTCTTAATACTGGGATTCTCCCCAACTTTGTTTTTCTTCTCACAGCTTCACACATTGTCCTCTCTGGGACTCCCTTCAGGGATTCTGGCCCTGCTACACTTTGACTACCAGGGAATTCTTCAAAATCTCAGAGGAAGCCTTTTTGCCCCCCTACTCCATTATTTTGCACTCCTGATGAAACAGCACCATCTGTATAACACCAAGGTCAGAAGCCAGCTTGAACCATAGCCAGACCCTAGTGGATCATGTTGCAGTGGACTCTGAGTCTCTGGATAACAGTGCATGGTTAAAAGAATCCTGAAGAAACAACTTCCTAAGCACTCCTGTGTGAATCCTGTGCCCTCATGTTCTCTTCTCAAAGGAGTTTTCAATTTTACACCCACGGTTTCTGAGATGCTCTAAGGCATCTTTCTCCTTTTCTCTGTGAAAAGTACTTAGTTTCTCTTTTGCATTGGTGATCTCTATACCAGTCACAGCTTCCTTAACCCCAGTTTTATTTGTGTTTTCTGACTAAACAGCTAGTTTTTAAAATCCTTCTTCTGTTTTCTACTCCTGATTATCACAGTAAACCTGGTTAAAAACTCCCAGAAAAACCTGGGCCACCACTGGAATTCTGTACCACCTTGAAATGAATAAGCCCAGATTAATTAGTCTATCATATTTAAATGCTTCCTCACAGAAGTTATTAGGACATGGACAAATATAAATAAGTTCTTTTCCCAAATGTAACATGAATGACTTCTTGTCCAATTCCCAATGGAGTACTCATTTCCTCTGAAACCTCAGGAGCACAGTCTTTAATCTCCATGTTCCTATTCTGTTTTTTCCCAGCTCCCATCAGAAAGGCCCATTAAGCTTTTCTTACAACATTATAAGGTTTCTCTGTTCTGTATATCCAAACTTTTCAGACTCCTCCCAGGAAACTGTCCCACATTCTTCTGAACCCATAAAATGTGTTAACCCATTTGTTATGTTATGTTACAGTTATCATAATCTAAACATTTCATCTCTACACATTCTTGCATTGTCTTACACGTGAACTTTCAGAAAATATCTCGCATCCAAACCATAATAGAAGAAGTTTATTTAATCAGATATTATTGATTACATCTCTTTTAAAAGAAATTTGTTTTCGGTAAAAGAGGGACATCTCACAAGTTTCTAGTAGTTTTCTATTAGATATAAGCTAAGATAATATCATTCAACTTATAGTAACTTTTTATGAGATGGTGTATAATTGCCCTAGAACTTAAATGACTCACTTTAAAAAAAAAGAAAAACAGGTATATTAATGGCCTTGGATAAATCTTTTAGTTTATCACTTTATATATTATTGATTCTTGGGATTTTATTTTATTTTTCAATATAGGGGTGGATAATAATTATATGTCAATCATAATAATTAGTATGTGTATAAAACATATTAATAGAATCAGAATAACTAGCAATACTTCTCAAATATTTATAATTTCTTCGTGTTGTAGCATTTTGAATTCTTAACTTCTGGTTATGTTGAATTATATAATAAAAATGTTGTAGTCTGTAGCCACCCTACTGTGCTGAAGAGACACATTCATAAGCAGAATCATTCTAACTTGGAATAAAGAATTCAGTTCAAAGAGTTTGTTCAGTTTATTTTTGAAAGGATGAGAAAGCATTCAGAAAGAGGATAACCTTCATGAGGACCTATGATAAGTTAGTCTACAAGGTTAAATCCAGATATAAAAACTTACAGATCATTAAAATAACTGAAATAATTTAATAGAGTGGTATGAAATAATCTACAAAGTTTGCTCTAATAGTTTTCAGGAATCTTGAGAAAAGTGACTCTTTAGTAAGGAAAAAAAAATGCAAGAAAAAATTTACCTAGATTCTGTTGCATAAACAACTCTTTCCAAGAGTTTTTTTTTTTTTTTTTTTTTTTGTGTGTGTGTGTGTGTGAGAGAGAGAGAGAGAGAGAGAGAGAGAGAGAGAGAGAGAGAATTATTTAATATTTATTTTTCAGTTTTCGGTGGACACAACATCTCTATTTTATTTTATACGGTGCTGAGGATGGAACCCAGTGCCCCGAACATACCAGAGGAGTGTGTTACCACTTGAGCCACATCCCCAGCCCAAGACTCTTAATATATTAATATTCTGCTAATTTATGTTAGTTGAGTTGAATTTCCAGCACATTATAAGAACTCTAATAATTCTGAATTTAGGAATTCAGGGGTGGATAGTAAAGTATTCCAACCTAAATTTAGCCAGGTTTCAAGAATTACACTGTTAAATCATCTATTAGTAATGTTAAATAATAAATTTACTTTTTTAACTTCTGCCTTATTATTTCATGAAAGATGAAGGTATTTGTTAATTAAGAGTTAAGTGTGTCAATAATTAAATACAAGATGCTTGAATTTTTAGTATAAATGTTTGGTGGCACAAACAAATGTAAATACTAGTAATAATGTTTGGGACAGTTACCAAAGATTCTTGTTCAAGTTAGTGAACTTCCATCATGTTAAATATAGGAATTTACGTTCATGCAGTACCCTTTATCCACACATATTGAAAGTTTCCATAATATCCATTTTCTCAACCTCCTAGTGATTTTTAAATGTTTTCAAAAATGGGGAAACTGGGGGAGGTTAATTGGCTCTACCGAAATGAAAGGTGAGTCAGCGGTAGAGCCAAAAATAGACCCAGGACTTCATCTCTTCTCATCTTGGTTCATGTCATGAGAAAGAGTTTTCTACTTTATAAATACATTTAATGACATGGTTCCTGGAACTTAATTAGGAGAGTTTTTAAACCCACCTGGTTTTAGTAAAAGATAGAAACTTCCAAATTTGGGTATGTTTTGATTAAATGTTTGGGGGATTTGTATCAATTTGTTGAAAATTAAGAACTAGTTTCCCACTTAAGGAAATGTAAAAATAGTAAGATAATAAAAATTGTATATAGTTCTCCTCATATAGGCTTATTAAGTGTTTTCCACCCTGTTCTAACACTGAAGAAGTTGTAAAATTTGTTTAGACCCGCACATGTCAAGATCACACTTATTTTATGGGAAATATGTACAACAAAAGACACTTACAGAATGGAGAGAAAACTTCAAAAAAGGAACTGAAATCAGGTTAGGCTAATCTGCTTTAAAGTTTTAGATGCATGTTTAGGAGCTTCTATCAATGATGAATTTAAAGGAGAAGAGTCGTTGCCAAAATCCTCTTCCTCATCATCATCTTGTGACTGTAAACTTTATTAAATTCAAGCAGGAGGAAATTATTATTTTTCTTTTTTTTTTTAAAGAGAGAGAGAGGGAGAGAGGGAGAATTTTAATATTTATTTTTTAGTTCTCAGCGGACACAACATCTTTGTTTGTAAGTGGTGCTGAGGATCAAACCCGGGCCGCACGCATGCCAGGCGAGCGCGCTACCACTTGAGCCACATCCCCAGCCCAAATTATTATTTTTCAATTACACTTGATTAATAGTGGACAATAATTAACTGGAGAAAGAAAGATTCATGAGGGCCTTATATAAAAAGGGTGTCAGATTTACCCCATATGGCATCAAAAGAGATAACCTTTGAGTTAGAAGTCAGAATGGCACAAATTTTGATTGTTAGGACAGAGAGGTGCAAAGAGAGAATGTGCCTCAGCCATTTCTGGGAGTGGACAAGCCGATGCTCTGTTGTTGAAGGGCTCCAAGCATTAGATGAATCATTGATTTAGTTGAAATTTAAGGTCCCTGCAAGAATAAAGAGTCCATTATTCTTCCTGACAAGATGTGTAGTGAAGCAATAATTTCTATATCAGACACAGAAAGGAAGAAACCACTGTGGAAAGAATGAGAGAACTAGAACTTAAATGGGGATTAGCTTTTTCACAGATGAAAAAAATAGTAAGGCCATTCAAAGGATCAGCAAGAGAGATGCAGGAAAAATTAGACTATGTTGACAAGAAACTGTGAAAAGAGTACCCTTGATAGAGAAGAATATACATGAGAAATACATTCAGATTGGTAAGAAAAAAAGAAATCTTAAATGCCAACAGTATTATTTTAATTTGGTCTGACCAATAATGGGTTATGATGAGAAAAAGATATAGACTTTGAAACCAGAAAGATTTAGATTCAGATTCTGGTTGAATAATCTCCATATCTAAATGTGTCAAATTCATTAAAACAAAATGACAATTACCAGATGCTTGTGGGAGGGAAAATGGGGACTTGTAATTTAATGGATATAAAGTTTTAGATCTATATGGTTAAGAAGTTCTAGAGATCTGTTTTATGACAATGTGAATATACTCAGCATTACTGAACTGTACATTTGAAAAATGGTTTAGATGTTATATTCTGCATTATGTATTTTTTACCACAATAAAACAATACCAAAGCCAGGCATGGTGGTGCACACCTGTAATCTCAGCAGCTTAGGAGGCTGAGGCAGGAAGATTGTGAGTTCAAAGCCAGCCTCAGCAAAAGCAAGGCACTAACCAACTTAGTGAGACCTTGTCTCTACATAAATACAAAATGAGGCTGGGGATGTGGCTCAGTGGTGGAGTGTCCAATACCCAGCACATAAAAACAACAACAAAAAAGCAATACCAAAGAGAAAATAATCTCCAAAACATGTACTAAAGCTCTTCTAATCACTATGGAAAGCAGTGTGGAGATTCCTCAGAACACTCTTGGAATGCAACCACCATTTGACCCACCTATCCTACACTTTGATTTATACCCAAAGGACTTAAAGTCAGCATACTACAGTAACACAGCCACATCAATGTCTATAGCAGCTCAATTCACAATAGACAAACTATGGAACCAATCTAGGTGCCCTTTAACAGACAAATTGATAAAGAAAACATGGTATGCATACACAATGGAATATTACTCAGCCTTAAAGGAGATTGAAATTATGCCATTTGCAGGTAAATGGATGCAGCTGGAAAATATCATGTTAAATGAAATAAGCCAAATCCAAAAACACGAAGGCTGAATGTTTTCTCTGATTAGCGAATACTGATCAATAGTGGGGTTGTGGGTAGGGAATAATGAAGGAACTTTGAATTGTGTAAAAGAGAGTGAGGGGAGAGGAGGGGGTATGGGGGTGGGAATGACAGTGGAATGAGACTGATATCATTACCCTATATACCTGTATGATTACATGACCAGTATGATTCTGCACCATGTACAGCCAGGGTTATGAGAAGTTGTGTTCCATTTGTGTACAATATGTCAAAATGTATTCTACTGTCATGTACAACTAATTAAAACAAATTTTAAAAACACTCATTGCTTTCTTATTCTGTTCTCAAAATTAAACTCTTTGATCAAGATCTGTCTCTTGCTGGTTTAAGTAACCCTAATGTTTGAGTTTTAACCAGTTCTGGTACACTGATTGGTAAGGACACTGGACTCAAATTTACTTGTCCAGGTCTACTTGGACATAAGTTTAAAGGCCGTTATATGCTAAGAATTATTCCCCACCATTGTAAATATCATCTACTATCATAAAACAGGTGGATTTTAAGGATACACATTATAGGCAAGATATAATATATATAAACAAATATAAAATGGACTATTTATCCCTGGAGTAAGCATAGGAATAATTTTTTTTTAAAAAAAGAATACAGTTCACACATCTTTTTAAGCAAGAAATCAAAAGTTGAAACTGTATATATCAAGAGAAATTTATCTCTATTGATTTTTTTCTTCCCTCCTCTTCCATCTAATTCTTTTTTATTTTGCATGCCATATCCATTTTTTTTCAACTACTTTATTCAATTTGCTTCTGAAAATTCAGGGAAATCTCTTGTTTTAAATTGCTTTTCATTTACATTGCCCCAAATTGTTTACTCAATTCCATTTGATTTAAAACCTGACTTTTTATTTCAAGCCTCCTCTTTCCTGCACTCTTTATTCATTCTCTTTCCCTAGAAGAATCCTCTCAGAGTGGGTAATTATCATGTCTCTCATAATGGTGTAATTAAGACTGTGTCAAAAGTGAACTTGGATCGTAGGGTAAACTACTCCTCTCTAGGATTTGCTGAAACAAAAGTAATTATTTCCAGTTATAGAAGCATTATGGCAAGTCTTCTCTAAGTTAAAACTGAAAATATTCAAATTCACTGGTGGGGTCAACTTGACCTAGGCCAGTAGGCAAATAATGGGAAAGGAAGTTTACATCTTAACTTAATCTTACAGGTAGTTAACTCAAAGACGTGGAAGCTACAGAAGATAATTCATTTCCACATTTGCTGGAAAAAAAAATCCCTTTCTTGCATTTCATGCTTGTGCATTACAAACAATAATTAGCGAATTGCTCCATTGCATCTGGAATGGATAATTCAAGATAAAGAGATGTGGAGAAAAAGATGACTTTCTCAGGCTTTCAAGAGATGCTGTGGGTTCCCAATTTAGGTATCATCTTACTGCTGTTGAATGCATTAAGGACATCTTTACCTTGGGGAGAATATGAGAGGGCATCTTTAAATTTTACCATTATCCTTGCTTTCTGAATTACAAAGGGAAGCAAATCTCACTGCAGGTAGCAAGGAGCAAAAGCAGAAATTTTAATGTGTTTATATTCAAAGAACAATCCTGTCAACATTACCAACTTAAAACTGATGTAATAAGTAAGTACGGAGTGTCACATACACACACACACACACACACACACACACACACACACACACACACGTTTGCATTTATAAAGATGGTATTGATAATCCAGCCGAGATAAAAATACCTTTCTTCCTTATTTACATGTTTTTGAGTCTTAAATTAACACATAAAATTGTACAAATTGTGGAGATTTCAATGCATGTATGCTTTTTAATTTTTTTTCTTAAGACAGGATCTTGCTTTGTTACACAGACTGGTCTCAAACTTGCCATCTACTTGCCTCAGCCTCCTGAGTAGCTAGGAGTACAGGTTTGTGCCACTGCATCTGGATGTCCCCATACACCATGCATAATGTTCATATCATGGTAAGTGTATCATCTCTTTAAATATTTATCATTTATTTGTATGGAAAACATTCAAAATCCTTCTAGCTCTTTTGAGATATACAGTAAAATTTCATTATCTATAATCAATTTATTGTGCAACAGAATTCCAGAGGTTATTTCTTCTAACTATAACTTAGTACCAAAATGTCCCCAACTCTTCCTCCCTAGACTCTGGTAAGCACCTTTTTTTTTTCTTTCAACTTCTGTGATATCAAATGCATGAGGAAGATCATGGTATTTGTCTTTCTGTGCCTGGCTTTTTCCACTCAACAACATGTTCAATCCATGCTGTCATAAATGACAAGACTTCATCTTTTTTTTCTTACTGCTGAATAGTATTTAATGCATAGATTGATGGGTACTTGGGTTGATCCACTGCTTAGCTATTATCAATCGGGCTGCAATAGCATGGAGTACACGTCTCTTCAACATGCTGATTTCATTTCCTGTGCATACTTACCCAGTAGCGAGAATGTTGGTTCACATCGTAGTTCTAAGTGGAAGTTTTGAGGAACTTCTGTATTGTTTTCCATAATGGCTGTACTAACTTACGTTCCCACTACCCATGTGTAATTGTTCACTTTCTCTCATCCTAAATAGCACTTATTATCTTTTTGTCTTCTTGAAAACAGTCATTCAAACTGGAGTGAGGCAATGTCTTACTGTGGTTTTGATGTGCATTTCTCTGTTCATTAGTGATGTTGCACATTTTTTTTCCATATCCTTGCTGTGTCTTCTTTGCAGTAGTATCTACTTAGGTGTATTGACCATTTTAAAATTGAATTATTGGAATATTTTTATCTTTGCTATTTCTATTTTGGCATCTACAATGTTAATTGGCACTATAAACAGACATGGTAAGGTAAGCAGTTGTCAAGAGTAGAGATACTATGTTTGCAAAAGTGTTTGCTATTTCACAAAGGTGAAGAGAGAGAATGCAGATGTAGGATATAATATTTGAGAGGGAGGATAAAAGGGAGTAGCAGTAAAGAGTTAAAGGAAGAGTGAAAGAGAGAACAATAGAATTTGGCTGTTAGTGAAAGAAAAGAGAGGAAGAGAATGAAGAAAAATAGATAAGAGAAAAACAATATAAAAATATATAAAACCAAAGTATACTAATCAAAATCCTAGTCTTCTTTTGGGGCTGGGGATGTGGCTCAAGCGGTAGCGCACAACAAAGATGTTGTGTCTGCGGAAAACTAAAAAATAAATATTAAAAATTCTCTCTCTCTTTTTTAAAAAATCGTAGTCTTCAAAAATCAGAGTCAAGAAAATAACTACCTTTAAGAAATGCTAGAAATGAGAAGAGTGAGACAAATATGTATATGTACAAAAGTCCAGGGACCATTCAGCACAGAAAAATTTAAAAAAGAAAGTTTCTTGATGAGAGGTTAAAGAATTGTTTCTGTTTCAATGGTCAAAAAATTGTCAATATTATATGTTTTCCATTCCCCATTGTCTTTCTTTCCATTTTTCCTTGAAGTATGGGAGGAATGGAGGAAATTTAGATAGGGCCAAGGGGAGGGAGGGGTAGGGAGGAAATATGGGGATAGGAAAGATGGTGGAATGAGATGGACATCATTACCCCCAGTCCATGTATGAAGACAGGAATAGTGTACAACCAAAGGCATGAAAAATTGTGCTCTATATATGTACCATGAATCGAAATGCATTCTGCTGTCATTTATAAAAAGTTAAATAAATTAATTAAAAAATAAAAAGAGTAGTAGTGGGGGGCTGTCAGTTTCTTCTTTTTGTGGAGCCGGTCAGGTGAGCCCTTCTCAGCTTCCCTTCTCAGCAGTAAGAGGTGGGTCCTTTGGGAAGGGTGCTATCTACTCCACTCACAGTGAGAGTTTGCTGTAGAGTTCTGTGAAAGGGAAGAACAGAGTTCTTAGAGGCAGGGTTTGGGTCTAGCTTTGTTGAATGACATTTGGTCTGAGGCTTTTAAATTAGCAAACTTCCAGATCCCAGCTGCTTCCGATCCATGCTGGGAGTCTGTACCACTGGACTGTAACCTGGGTTTCACTTGAGAGGCGGAAGAGCCAGTCCTTTACCCCCTGCCCCCACCTATGGCCCCAGTGTCTTGACCTCCTGGGCTGGGTCCCCAAACACATGCTTACCCGGTCATCTGGGTTTGGACCCATACCCTTCTGCCACCACGGAACAGCAGGAAAAGATGGCGGCTGTCTTGGCTCTTCACAGACTACCGAGAGATGTGCATCGTCTTTCCCACAAGAACATAAAGCGTAGCTCACCCACTGGATCAGATCCACAATGTCCTTGATCACTGATTTCTCCATTTCAAGACCGGCATGGCACCACCTGAAATGTGGTTTTCTTAGTCTCCCTCTCTGATATGCCTGTGGGATTTGCATCAGCAGCCATTGGTGCCAGCAGTGGGATCTTTTTCTTTCTTTCTTTTTTAAAATTGTATCCAAACTTCTGCATGCCTAGGCTATTCTGAGAGTCTAGTATTAAATTCCAGTAGAATTGTTTTCCCTACCCACCTCAAAGAGAAGCTGTTTGTCTGCTTTCCTGATCTCCTGCTATGGAGCAGCTTCGAAAATAACCTCCTCTACTCCTCCATCTTCACCTGCTCCTCATGTTATGCTTTAATTATCACTTCTTTCAAAACAACTTTTAAACTCTTTTAATTTCTTCATTGATTCATTGGTTATTTAGTAATATATTATTTAACTTCCATGTATTTTTATACTTTCTGATCTTTTTCTTGGTTAGTCATTCCTAATTTTATTGCACTGTGGCCAGAAACGATACTTAATATGATTTTAGTTTTTAAAAATTTGTTGAGGATTGTTTTGTGGGTACCATATCATCTACCATAGAGAATGTTTCAATTGCTGTTGAGAAGGACATCCATTCTGCAGCTGTTAGATGCAGTGTTCTATAGATACCTATGAAGTCCACATGGTGTAGGGCACAATTTATCTGTTCTTTCTTCATTTTCTATGTGAATATTAAAATACCCTACTATGATTGTACTGGAGTATTTATCTTTATTTAGACCTTGTAGTATTTGTTTTATATATTTAAGTGCTTCAGTATCAGTTTCATGAATTTTTAAAACAGTTATTTTCTCATGTTAAATTAATTACTTTTGTAATTATATAATGACTTTCCTATTATCTCTTTACTCCTCTTAATTTAAAGTCTAATTCATATAATATGGCTACCCCTTCCCTTCTTTCAGATTACATTTGCATTGAATATCTTTTTCCATCTCTTCACTTTTCATCTACATATGTACTTAAAGGTGAAATGAGTTTCTTGCAAACAGAATACAGTTTTATTTTTATTCATATCAATTCAGTTACTGTGTCTTAGAAAATCTAATCCATTTAAACTTAAGAAATAATCAACAGGTAAGGTCTTAGTATTGCCATTTTAGTATCTACTTTCTAATTTTTTTTGTAATTTTCTTTCTCTTGCTGGTAGTCTTATTTGGGGTTAAATGGTTTTCTCAAGTATTATGTTTTGATTCCTTGCTTACTGTTTTGGGTGTATATAGTAGGGATGTTTTACATTGAAATTACCATGAAGTTTACAAAAATATTTTTATTATAATAGCAATTTTGAAGTAATAACAATTAAACATTAATCATAAATGTAGAAAAAATAAAACAAAAGGAAAACTATTAATAAAAACTCTACACTTGTACTTTATTTTCTGAATATTTTGAATTTCTAGTTTCATTTCATCTTTTCATATTGCCTATCTTTAAATGTATTGACATGTTTGTTATTATTTTAATTATTTAATGTTTTACTCTTCATGCCAAAGATAAAAATAGTTTCACCTTTTTACAATATTATTCTGAACTTCTATGTTGAAGTTCCTCAAAACTTCAACATAGAGCTACAATGTGAACCAACATTCTCACTACTGGGTATGTATGCACAGGAAATGAAAACTGCATTTGTTTGCAAGTCTTATACCTTATGATTATTTTCTTATTATTCAATACCATATCTTTCTTTTAGTTAGAATAGTTTAGTATTTCTTTTAAGACAGATCTCAATTTGGGGAGTATCTTTGATCACTTCTTCAGGTTTGCCGATTACAGTGTTCTTGGATGACAGGGTCTTTTCCACATCAGCACTGTCATAATTTCATGCCATTCCTTTCTGTGTCTTAAGGTTTCCATTCTGAAGTCTACTCTCAGGCATATTAGATCAAGATTCTTATACATTATTTTCTCCCTTCCTTTTGCTGCTTTGAGAATCCTTTGTCTTTAACCTTTGAAAGCTTGACTACAGTGTGTCTTGGGTAGACTGAGTTGAGTTCAGTTTGATAGTGACCTTTATTGTTCTTAGACCTGGATATTTATACCCCTCTATGTGTTTGGAAAGTTTTCTGTTATTGTTTCTTTGAATTAGATTTCTATATTTTTTGACATTCTGAAGTCCTACTTGAACCCCAATAACCCAAATGCTTTTTATTTTAACATTGTTCCACACCTCACATAAGCTTTCTCATTCTTCATCATTCTTTTTCTCTTTTTTCTCCATATTAATAATAGTCTACCTTTGAGCTCACTGATTAATTAATTAAACTCCTGTTTGATTATTTCTATTTTTACCACATTTTTCATTTTGTTTAGTATACTTTTCTTCTCCAGTATTTATGGTAGAAGGGGTTTCTCTGATAATTTTTTTTATTGTTTCTCTATGTTTTCTTGGGATTCATTGAGCTACCTTAAAATAACTATTTAGAACTCTCTCTTCAAGAGTTCACATATGTCAGTTGCTTTATGATCCCTTTCTGGCACCCTTATATTGTTCGTTAGGTAAAATTATCTTTCCCTGAAAGTCTTCATGCTCATTGGTTTATGATGACAACTATAAACTGAAGGATCAAGAATTTATTTCAGTGTTTGTAATCTGGCTTACTTTGTGTCAATCCTTTCATAAAATTTAAGTATGATGCTTGTTACTATCTCTGAGCCTATGGTCACTACCCATTATGCCCTAAATCCAAGTTTTCTAAGAGTCACCTATTGGTGTTTTGGCACTACTTCAGTACTAGAAGATATCAAAAGCCATTTTATTGCAAATACACAGTAAGAACATTGTTTGAGATGGATGGGGGAAGAATTTAAAAGGTAGGGCATTCCTACAAGCCTCCACTCTGGAATGAACTGGGTCTAAACTTCCCATCTACAGTCATTAGCCTGATGTGAAGCACTACATCCCACTGCAGAATGTAGTGACTCAAATAAGAAAATAAATGAATAAATAAATTTTAAAGGTATAAATTATTGCTTTAAGTTCCAAATCAGCAATTTACACTTCTTTTTTTATTTTTTTTAAAGAGAAAGTGAGAGAGGAGAGAAAGAGAGAGAATTTTTTAATATTTATTTTTTAGTTCTCGGTGGACACAACACCTTTGTTGGTATGTGGTGCTGAGGATCGAACCCGGGCCGCACGCATGCCAGGCGAGCGCGCCACTGCTTGAGCCACATCCCCAGCCCCAATTTACACTTCTTAACAAAGCAAAATTGATTGGGTTGTCAATACTTCAATTTTAACAGTTCAAGTTCTCACAATAAACACTGTCTTTGTTAGATAATCGGAGAAACTCAGGTTTTCTTTAAAGCCAACAAAAAATTGTTGTGTTCTCACAATTTTTATAGTTTCCCTCTTGTAATATTAATGATCATGTTTTTCAATCTTGAAGCAAAAACACTTGTTACATGATTGCTTCAGTTCTTCTGTAAAATATTTACTTCAGGAATATTTAAAAAATATTACATTAATACTTCCTGCTTATTTAGCACAACAAACAATTAAAAAAAGACATAAAAATTGGAATTGCTGTTTAGGAGTGCTTCATATGTTCACAGTAATTCTATGTATGTGATCAGTCCAGTTAAAGTCAAGATACATAACTCAAATATCAGTGATTGCAAAGATATAGTGCTGGCTAGTTTAGTGAACAAAAGGGATTAATGTCCTTGTCTTCAATAAGCATATATTCTAGCAGAAAAGTTTGATGTAATTTAGGCTTTTAATTCTGGTCAGTGTAGCGTGAAATGCTAGTTATAGGAAAATAAAATATTGATTATGATCAAGAGAAATTAAAGAAAATGTCTTTGAAAGTTCGGTATTTAAGATCAAATTTAAAAGGTGTGTATTTCACTGATTAATGATCTCTAGGTTATTGCAATGTCATCTCATCTCTTGGTACACAAAGGCACAGGAAAAGGATTTCAATCTGTATATAGGCAATGGTGAGCTGTCTATTGCAATTTGAAAATGTATGATAAAAGTATACATAAAATCATGCCATGGAATTGAAAACATAGTTTAAAGTAGCTATATTATCCAAATAATGCTATGAATCAGTTAAACAGAGACCATTATCCCTAGTTTGTCAATGAGGAAACATATAAGTAAAGAGTTTCAACATTATCTCTCTTGCAATACTTGATTAAGCCATCTATGGAAGTTTTTCTCCAGAACTGAAGGCAGCGATAATAATATTCAGAAAGGGAAAATAAAACCAAGTGGAAATACTAGAGACAAGTCTAAAACCAGGACTATATCTGTTTCTTTCCTCCCTTAATCTCATTATACCCTTGTCCCAGGATTCAGAGAAACAAAGGAGGGCCCATCAACTGCCTTAATCTACCACATCAGCAGATCCATAAGAACTTGTGAACTGTAACTGTACCTGTAAATAGTAACTTTAGTGCATGAAGCACATCTACTCTTTCAATTATCTCTTCTACATCCTGTGAAAGTTGCTCTCGTATACAACCCTAACTTGAAACCACATAGGGAAGGGGCTTCTAGGAAAGTAATCTCAGTTTAACTTAGTTAACTTGTACAGTCATCATGATTGTAGAGACTCTGGATACTGTTATATTCCTCTGAAGAGTAATTTTTGTCTTAGTAGGAAATTAATATGGTAGAACTTCAGCTTTACATCCTATATCCTGGTATATGGATTTTTACTAGAATCAACATTCCTTTTTTTTTTTTTTTTTTTTGGTCACCTGATGTTCTGGGATCAGCAAGACCCATGCTTTGTCTATAGACATATTTTATATGAATCCTTGTTTTATCTCCTTTTTTTGCTGAATATCCCACAGTATCTTTAATTGTGCCATATTGACACTAAACATTGTCCCCTAACACTTGAGACCATTAAAACTGTAGCTTTCTGTTACCTAGTACATAACTTTTAGAAATGTCGTTATTTAAAAGCAGCTCTAAACAGTCACAATTTCTGTCTTTAGGGTTATGTTTATAAGGTTGAATGCTTGTGTATCCTAAAAAGATATATTTTGAAGTTATGACCTCTAAAATATGATATTCAGAGGAGGGACCTTCATTAGGCAGTTAAGTTTAGATAGTATCATGGAGAGTTTTACTCCCATGATAGGATCTATGTCTTTACAATACAAAGTAAGATCAGAGCTAAATCTCTGCTCAAGAGTATACAAAAAAGAGATACATGAACACCCGAAGAGATGGTGGGCTGCTACTGGCAAAGAGAAGAGACTTCGGAGGGAAATCTGCCATGCTCCTAAACTTCAAAATCTCCAAAATTATGAGAAAGGAGTCTTTTGTTTGAGCCATTCCATCTTTGTTATCATTTGTTATCGATGCTTTGTTAAGGTAGTTCTAGTAGACTAAGACAAGTTGTCTCCACTCCAGTTTCTGTCTGCTTTGGTTATTGTCTAGTGCTTGCCAAATATCATACTGTGTTTTAATATTTTTTTGTGCTAAATATGTAATTTTTATCTCTGTTAGTATGATTGAGCTATTTCACCATTATCAGAAATAAGAGGTTGTTTTTCTAAATAAAAATACATTATTCATTTAAAAAATCATGTTCACGAATGTATGTGATGCACAATGAATATTAAAATGTCTGAATAAGTCTATTTATATATGCATAGAAACAAAGATCTGAAGGCTCTGGAACAAAATATTTAAAGGCAGTACTACAGTGGTAAGCTTGTGAGTGTTTTCTTTTTCTATTTGCTCTTTATATTTTCTATGTTTTCATATACTGACTATGAAATATTGTGTAGTATTACAAAGAAATATAGGATAAACTGCAAAAAAGAAAGCATCTTTAAGAAAAACACACTACTGACGTGTCTGCTCTTATTTGCAATACCTTTACCTTGATTTAAGACTAGCCAAATCAATTTAAGAACTTTATCTTTGCTTTTGATTTATATCTCTTTAGAGACTTCATTCAGCACTGAAAGCTAACAATTAGCTCTAAAGTCAGCAATTCTTTTGTAGTTACTGGATATTAGAATCAATCTAAATCTTTTATTTTGTAATCGTGAAAATATGTGTTTATATATTAAATAATCTTTCTCAAGTCAGTTTTGTGTAGCAGTATATATTAACATTTTTATCTCCTTAATAAATAAAATTATCATTTTCAAGATAAATGACTCATTAATATTCTTTAATTCCCTTTTTCCTTTTTCTTCCAATTTTCTTTTTCTTCCTCCTTTTTTTCTTTCTTCCATCTTTCCCCCCAATATTTTCTACCTTTATTTCAAGTACTCTGCTATACTCTGGAAACCCAGAGTTGAATGAACCCTGGCCTCTCCGGGGGTCAGACAAGTGGACAAGCCACTGCCTCATGGTGTGATGACCTCTGAGATGGGGGTATACAGAGGAGGCTGGCGAAAGGGGAGCAGAGGCACTGAGCACCTCTAGAAAATCAGGAATAAAGGCTTACTGTTTCTCTGAGGCTTTATAAGAAAAGGAATGAAGAGCACATTCAGGTAGTCTATTCTCTTTCTCTCTTATACATTCATTATAACTTAGGAGTTATCATTGGAAGTCCTCTTTTGGAAGGCAGAGACAGAGAACTGTTTTATATGAAGTAACAGCTTTTAGTATAGTTAAAATTTATGTTATAGAGTTTTTTCTGGTTACTTCTAAAAGTATTAAAAGTACCTCTCTCTATATATAAAAGCTTGATTCAGTCATAATTAATAAAATAGTGCCAGAATCACTCTTAACTTATGGTCCACCTATGTGACAGCTGTAGGAAATGGGTGGCTTTTAGATGGCAAGATGCTGGTAAGTATCTAAGTGACTTCAGTATTAGCACTTGGATAAAGCCTCATTTAAAGAGACATAAAAATAAAAGTTTTGCACAGTAGTTTTAAGCCACTTTTGATGAAGCTGATTGATCTCCTACATTAAGCAGAGAAAACTCAAGTTCCCCAGGGAAACACATAACATGAATACAAAACTAGCAGATATTACTTACACCATGTCTATGGGTCTTGCATATTTTCTTTCTTTCACAGTTCATATGATGATCTTTGAAAACAGCGCCTTCATGCTATTTTGAAATAAAACTCCTCTCTGAATTTGCAGAGTAAAGTGTACAAGATAACAAACACATTTAGCCTCTACATGAACCCAACACATTAGATGTGATGGGTGTTCTAAAACCAGTGATGGAAAGACCTTGGGAATTTGAGAAGGTTGTACAAATTTTCACACTTCATTTGTAGCTAATATAAAGTATTTGATTCAACACAATGGGGTTCAAAATCTCGTAGGAACAGGAAATTAGCACATGCAGCAACATCTCAATGCCATAGAAGTTAACAGTTGTTGGGTAGATAAATTTTTGTTGTTAAACATTAAAATAGTTTTTTTCTTCCATAACTCACTGTGGAGATCCAAGTGGAAACATAAATTTATAATATTGTGGATTTTGAAAAGAGAATGTCAAAGATTAATTACTTCTAAGAGAACAGCACAGAGCTTTTTACATGATTCACACTGACAGGGAAAAGATTTTGTTTTGAAATTTGAAAGTCCCTAAATTCAGGAGAAAAAAAAACTTGAAAAATAGTTATCATCCTATTTGTTTTTTAAAGAATATTTATTTAGATGGGAGTAAATGTATATATGGGCATATCTTTTATATCCAAATGGATTCTTAAGTTAATATATGGAAAAAGTGAACTAATTCAATTTTCATTACAGAAATGTGTAAATTCAGCAAATATTGGATTCTCTGTAGTGTGGCCTACCATGCTGCCAATATTTCAAAAGGTAAACCTGATAAAAGTCTCACTCTGCCAAATTTCTGGACTAACAGAAAAAAGTTATGTTTATTTCAGAATCTTGGCACTCCTCGTGTCTTCAGGAACTAGGAACTAGGTAAAATGTGGAAGGGATCAGATATGAAATAAGAATTTGTCCTCAATTCCAGACAAGGAAATTTATTCTCAGAGTAACTCCTTCTTTGACATCACTTGTTCTCCCAACATGGGGACAAGCTTGCTGTGATGCAACAAGCTCCCTATCCTGGTTCATATCCAAATATTTGTCTTAACATTGTGATCTGACCTTTCAGGGATTTCTGAGTGTTCTTGGGTCAAGTCCAGATCAGTTTATGAAGAAAGTAGGTATTGGGTGAACTACTAGAGGAAGATAGATAAGAGATCTCCATACCCCGCAGTGCAATGTTGGTGAAAGCACAGTTCATTCAGAGAATAACCTGAATTTTCAAATGTCTCTCAATACTCAATACAGGCTGGGAGCAAAGTGGGAGGCAGAGCCCAAATAGGAAAGGCTAATTAGTGATCACTTGGACATGGCTCATTCATGAGTTTGGGAGAATGTTTTGATGGGGGAACAAAACAAAATATAAAGAAAAAGAAAAATTAGAGCAGGTGGAGTAATTAAGAGGTCAGTGTGGCTGAAGCTCAACCGCTTGTCCCACCACTATACTCTTATGGCTTTAGGCAATTTTGTAACGGTTCTAATTCCAGACTTTTATTCTCTATGTATATACTTGATATACTTATATCCCCCATTTTATATGATTATTAATAAGTTAAAAATGAAATAACAATGGTAATAATAAAACTGGACTACTATTTAATGAATATACACTTAACAAGGTTATCACAATCTCTGGCAAATATTACTATCTTTAACATCATCATTTTATTAGGGTGCTTCTTTGATTTTCATAGCAGTTCTGCTTTTATCTTCGTAATGCTGGTTAGATGAGTCTCCTTTATTTTTCAGACCTTGGTTTCTTCATCCGAAAAATGTCAGGGATAGATCAAATACATCCCAAGCCCCTGAATGTCCAACAATCTGTAACTCTTCTGAGAGTAGCCATTTATTTATACATATTCTCACAGAGCTCCAGCCTGGAAGATATTATGAAAGAAATAGAATTGGAAAAATCCAGGAAAATAATTCAGAAAGAACATAATGATAGAAAGAGACCACAAAATTCCCACCTATTTTCAAAGTCACTTATGCATTCCCCATGAGACTGCCCAAAATACAATTTAGAGAGACACTGAATTGGATTCAGAAAGTTGAGTGTTTTATGAATTTTTGTCTCTAAGTGACATATGCCTTTCTGCAAAACCAGAAAATAGATTCGTTCAGTGCAGGGAGTGGAGTATTACTGATGTAATTGGGTAAGGCTGGCAAAATATGTTCAGTTTTAGTTGATGACACTGAATAAATATCTTGTCAGGAATAAATTGAGTATTCATGGAAACTTCAGTGTACCTATGAACACAGACCAGCAGAGAAATCTGAGAGCTTGATTATATTTTCTCATATGGATTCAAAGGCATTATGGAAATGGACTTAAATACAGAGGAAAATGCAACTGTGGTTCAGTTTAAAGACAACAGCTTCCCTCTGAGGATGAAAAGGAATCCCATTGGAACCATCCATATACCTGAACCGTGTGCCATGATGTGACACGAAAGTTCACAGTAGACCTTGTTTCTTTGGATCTCACATTAATCCTACTTTAAGAAATTTGTAACCAGAATTGAAGGTGCTGCCACATGGAATATGGGGAAGCTTTAAAATCTTTCAATCTGTTTAGGGGCAACTAATAACACTGGCTAGCTAACTGCATTGAATTACTAACCTTACATTTGAAACAATGACCACACTTTTCGAATCCCACAATATGACCCAAATCTCAAAGATGAATAAACGTATATACCAAAACATTAAGAAAATTTCTCTTTTTTTATTGCTTAAAGTGCAGAAATCTCAATGCATTTGATTAAGTGCATCCTATAAATGAGGATATGGTGCTCGAAATTGTATATTCACACACTCCAAGCAAAGAGAACCAAGGATGAACTGTATCTTTTGACTAACACAGCAGTTGTCTACTCAGAAAATTAAATGTGCCCCTAAAATATTTGTATGAATCCCTAGTGTGCAGTGCAGGCACCATAATTGTGGTCAAGGTTTATGGATCCATGCCAAACATTTTAAAATTTCAATCACCATAATTATTATTAAAAGAGAAGATCAGGATTCTAGCTATCTCAAAGAATTCCAATTTATATTGTTCTCTTCATGGAGAACAATCTTTGGAGTTTATATCTGATTTCCTCAGGGCTGGACCATTGCCTCTATGGAAAACATGCCAATAGATGCTTTAAAATTTGAATTCTTGAGCAACAACAGGCTTTTCTTTCTAATTTCCAGTGTCTGAAATGGGAAAACTAGGAGTTATGAAGTACAAATACTTCACATATTCAGGATTATCACTTAATAAGTTTGTGACTTTGCTCTAATCCATTTGCCTCATTTTGTGTTGGGTAAATTCAAACACATTAAGTAAAATTCAAACACACTAAGCAATGCACATGAAAGTTCTTTGTCAGGCATAAAGTATAAAAGAATAGCAAAGTAAGCTTTTCACTTGCATGTGACCTCATGGATTCAAATCTAAATTCCATTGCTTAAAAGCAGTAGTATTGAGGAATTTTCTCAGTTCTCATGTTTATGAATAGAAGTAATAATATCCCATACTTCTGAGCATCATGAAGTTGATTCAGAGCAAACTCTAATTAAAATCATTAGAAATCATGTGGCAGAGGCTAAGTGCTAAATACATTTAAATTATTTTTATTTTGATATCAATGATTATAGAAATGTGATTTTTCTCCTTTTATTCTTTCCCTTTTAAACTCCCAATTTTCATTAATTTGTTCTTATTTAATTAAAAATATTATATTCCTGTTCTGCAATCCTTTTATACCAATCTATGGAATAGGTATGTCCTGTGTCTTTCAAGTTGTCTGTGACTAAAGCCTACTGTGGATATTTGGGGAGATTTACAGATGTCTGACTACAGGAAAACATGTTTAATGCCTTGAACTTTGTCTTAACTAAATAGACAAATTGATATATTAAGTGTTGTTAATATTTTAGTATGGACTTTCCATTTTGTTTCTATTCCAACAATATTCACTAAGCAGGCAATATGCTGGTCACAGTGTCTGAAGAGATGAACAAGACTTGTGCATTTCCTGCAATTACTGGGCTTGTATTCTGCTATAAACCCCAGAGCACTAAATCCCAGACACACACCCAGTTCAAGGCAGGCCCATCTCTGAAGTGGATTATTTCCACATCTTCTATTATGCTTCTTTCTCTCTTAACTGTTTTCCTTTAACTTATTAAAACACTTACCATGGCAATTTGCACTGCAGGGTCTATTTCTGGAGAATATAACCTAAGAAAATGTCCAAAAGGAAAAGCTGAACAAATTTATGGATATAAAATAACTGATTCCTGAGTCAAAGTGACAGCAGATTTTTCACCTTAATGATTTATGAAATTCCTTTGGTTCTGCATTACTAATCAAAGTAAAAGGTTGAGAGGTTAACATAAGATCTAGGACCAAAGTTACAAGTCTCAGAAATAAATAGGCTCCAGAAAAGTAGCACACACATAGAGAAGGGGTGTTCTGATGTTGGCAGACTCCCATTTTCATACTCTTCAGTTAAGAGAAGACAATGACGTTACAATAATAATAGCAAAAGTGGTTAACATTATGGAACTTACAATGGCATTGATTTTTCATAGACACTTTTTAAGTCACTTTGGCCTCTTAAAGTCTTATGACTCACCAGACTCATTTGATAAATGGAAAACCTGAGATATAAACATATAAAGTTGCATGGCTAGTAACTGGTGAAGAAGAGATTTGAGCACAGATAATCTGGCTCCAAAGAATCCACTCCTATTCCTACAAAGTACAGCCTTTCATGTACTGAGATAAGGGGATGATAGCCAAGATGAGGGTGATCACTATTGAAACAGCAGCAGCAGTTCTATGTATATTGTGTCGAGAAGACTGGGCACTCTTCTATAGGCTTTGCAGGTATTATCATATCCAAACCCCATAAAGAATTAGATGACAGTATTATAGTCATTTGAAGAACCTTAAATAGAGGGAGTTTAAGTGAGTTACACAAAGTCACAGTTAGATAGAAGCAGTCAGGATGAAAGTAAAATATATGACATTCTCAACAGAGAGAGATGGGACATTTTAATGCTGAACTACTTACTTTACTCTTTGTTTTGTAGTGGCTAAATTATTTCAGAGTTAGGGAAATTTTTTTATGGCTTTTATTAACTACCAAAGCAAAGAAAAATATTCTACATTAAACTACATTAAAAAAATCACTGTATTTTTATTGTGAAGATTTCCCTTTATGCTCTCCCAGTTTATAGTGTTATTATTTATATTTAAGTTTATGATGTGTTTAAAAATTTTTGTATGGTATGAGTTAGAAGTGGAAGTTCATGTTTTTTTTTTTTTTTTCCTGGTGTGATTATTCAGTAGTCCAGTACTATTTGTTGAAATTTCATGTTTCTCCATTGAATTTCCTTGCATATGATATGTAGGTCTATTGCTATATCCTATTTCACTGGTACTCTATTTTTATTATTATTTATTATTTTTATTATTGTGGCTTTAAAGTGGGCCAATAGAATATCTACACCAAATTTGTTCTTAATTTTCAATTTTTTTGTTACACTAAGTTCTTTACATTTTTATGTGCATTTTAGAAACAGGTTTTTCTTCTCTTTACCTTTCACTCATTTATTTATTATTTTTAATTGGTGCTTTATAGATATACATAAAAGTGGAATTCACTGTGGTATATTTATACATGCATGTAACATAATTCCACATTTCCTCCCTTATCCCAATCTTTCTCCTCCTCCTCCTTTTTTCTCTCCCTCAGTCTCTTTCTCTCTTCTTCTTCTACTCCACTGAGCTTCTCTTTATTGAAATTATATCTGACACCCCACTTCACTTATTTTGCTCTAGCTTCCACCAATGAAAGAAAACATTCAAACCTTGATTTTCTGTACCTCACTTATCTATTTTGGAAATTTCTTTAAAATGGTCCAATTCTGATGATGAGTGAGATCGTATTGAAATTGTGAATCAATTTGGGAAGAATGGAAATCATAATACTTTTGATTTTTCTCTTTATACACTTGTATATCACCCCATTTATTTAAGTTTATTATAACTTTTATCAAAATTAGTATGTTGTAATTTGCACATCCCTTATTGACTTTATGACTAAGCAATTTATAATTTTTGATTCATCTGTTTTGTTAAAATTGGCCCATTTGGACCAGAACCCAGATCACTAGCAACTAAATGCATTTCTTTTTCTTTTTTTATGTTATAAGAAGCTTAGTCTTCAAAATTCAATGCCATATCTCAGCATTTCTTTAAGGAAAGGACAGTGGTTGGTGACGGAGAGAGGAGGGCACATCTATCCCTTCCCCATGCTTAGGATTATTTTTTTTTTCAGTTACTGACAATTGTGACAACAGAAACAAAAAGTAACTACCACAATATGGTACATAGTCTAAATATTCACATTTTCCTACAAAAAGCATTTACATTAAAAAATGTGACTTTCCCTAGATTCAATTTAATAAGAAAAGTTTAAAGCATCCATTTTTGTGATTGTTCTATTCCACATTAGATTTAAGCCATCAAGAAGGCTTTAAATATAGCCCACCAAGAATAAAGAAAATATATTTGGTGATTTTCAAGTAATAGAATCAAACTATTAAATTGTTTTGAAGATCATCCAATAGAAAGTAATTTTTGATGGCTCAGCCCTTGATGAGGACAACAATTTCCTCAAGAAATTGAAGTCTCCAATAACTCATCCTGGAGCCAAATCTAATTTCAATACAAGTGTATTCAGAGCCTTATGGCAACCTGAATAAGGTCTGACTGTGCAGAAGAAAGGGCACAGTTGTCAGTGTTATCTCAGTGATGAGCACAACCTTTAATAAGTGCATCTCTATGAGAGCTTTGTGGAAAGGGTAAGATTTCTTACAATTGAAAGAAAGAAAACATCTCCTTGAATGTGTCCTTACATTGAAGGACCTGACAAGATATAAAAATAAATAAAGGTAAAAGAAGTATTATATTATTTCTTTTTATGAGAATTGTCCAGAGGCAAATACTTGCATGACATATTTCCCCCTTGGAGGAAAGAGAATTAATACCAGGGAACAGTAGCAAGGGAAAGAAATTAAAGTGCTGAGTCTAAGCTCTTGGGCAGATGAAAAACCAAGTTAGTAATGTGTTTCTCAATTTGATCCCACAATGGGCAACTGTTGCTTGTGCTTATGAGACATTTGAACAGACTTAAAAAATACAACTTGGTATTGTCTACTCAGAAAGAGGGAAATATTTATTGGCTGGTTTCCATCCCCAATTGGTCAAGAATAGCTTCACAATTAACATTTTTTTTTCCAGAAATTCTGGGTAACATATGTTTGAATACAAGGAGGGTTCCTAGAAGTACCTCGTGGCTCAGCATCAAAGAAACCACTGGTGGAAGCAAGAGCCACACAGAGTAGGTTTCTACTGAAACACTCCCAGAGGCACCTGCAGAAATCTGATCAAAACCAGCTTGAAACTGGTTGCAGAAAACGTGCCTGGAATTACAGGGTGTGTTTCTCATCTTTTCATCTTTGTGGCTAAATTATCTGACATACAATTGAAGGAGGAAAAGTTTATCTTGGCACATGGTTTCAGAGGTTTCAGTTCATGGTTGACTAACTTCATTGCTTTGGGCCTGAAGTGACACAGCATATCATGGCAGAAGAGTGTGGCAGCTCATGGCAGCTGGAAAGCAATGAGAGGAGAATGGACCAGGAAGGAGACGCAGTCTCTAAAGGCACACCCTCAGGGACCATTCCTTCAAACAGGTCTCACTTCCTCCACCCTCCACCACCTCTTATTAATCCATTCAGCTTATCAGTGGATTGGTTCTACTGATAAAATCAGAGCTCTCATGATCCAGTTCCTTTTCCAAAAAATCCCACCTCTGAACATTGCTGCATTGGAGACCAAGCCTTTAGCACACCAATATTTGGGGGACATTTCATAACAAACTATAACATAGGGGATGATGAGTGGTGCACAGAAAGTGTTTAGTACATTATGATTTTTACCACTGCTAATGGTAGTCTTTCCAATTACTGCAAATGGGATTTGCCAATTATATGCCCTTTTTGAAATTGAATGTCAACCTGATGGCAGACAATTTAAATCATCCTCTATTGCCAATCTCTTTGCTCTACTTGTATCAGGTGAATTTTTTTTCTTACAATGTCTCAGAATACATATCATCATGATCCCATGTAGGGCTGTCAGACTTCTTTATGTCTTCCTTATTCTTCTATTTTAAAATTATTGCTTCTCAAGGGATGTAACATGAAAAATGTTTGCTAAGTAGAGTAGCAGACTAGAGAAAAGTCCTCTGATAATATGAAGAATTTAGAAGTCTACCAATAAGTTATGTTGAATGTATTTCTTAATTGTCTATTCATCCATACAAATGCTGAATAGTTACCTGAGTATAAACCAGATGATATCTATATATAGAATAGTGCCTTGAATGGTACTTTGATGTACAAACAAGCTGTAGGTCAACAGTATTGAGACTAAGCTCCTGATTTTCTGTTGCCTTCTTTTGGTGTATGAAGAATTCAAAAATTACCAGAGGATGTGAAAATACCTAAAGTACATCTGCACCCACAGAGAACTTAAATCAGCATCAAACTTCCCAATGAGCGTTAACAAAAAAAAATGGACTTTACTAATGGGGACCAATTCAAATGCACCAAAGAGATAAATGGGACCAACTGTCCCTCAGCAAACCTAGGTCTAGGGATCAAGATAGACAAACAGCACCTAGATAGACAAACATAACCTAGAAAGATCTGTGGGAACCCAGCCTCTTGCCCTTTCTGCCTTTGCTTCCTGGCTTTAAATGAGTAATTTGTTGCCCCACATTCTCCCTGTCTGCCATCTGGCACATCCATTGGAAGTTCAATGAGTCTGTCCCATCTTCAACTGGAATCCCCTCCCCAATCTAGTAGCCAAATAAAACTGTTCTTTTTATAAGTTAATATCTCAGGTATTTCATTACAGTGACATGAAGATGACTAACACTGCCTTTGAGGGGGAAAAAATCATTTGCTAAATTTTCTCCTCTGGGAAATATGGAAATTCTGATATTTTTAGTATGCCATTGGGGAGTTTTACTTTTATATCCTTGGTGTATAGCACAATTGTTGTTCTCTGTTCAGCCTAAATTGAAACACATTGTTTCTTTCCTAAAAGTTTGGGCAAACCAAAGTGTATATTTATGTTAGTTTAGAATTTCTCAACCAACAAGAGATATCCAGTATCAATACTTGCCTTAAAAATATTTCATTGTAAACATCCTTCATATTAGCCTATTTGGTGCTCTGTGAATGTATTTTTTTGTTGTCAGGAATTTGGGCTTCAGTTTTTTATGAAATACAATAAATTATACATAAAACATATTTCATATCCTTATAGCCAGAAAGTAAACCTGTCACCATGCAATTGAAAATAGGTCCCTGATTGATAGAGTACTTTGCCGAGTAGCCTCTGTGAATTGACTGACCCTCTTGTGATTTAAAAATCTGTGCATCTCAGCAGTGATTATTCATCTGTCTATGCAACCTTTTTATATGACATTATTTTTTTGTGTTTGATTTAATTCAGCATACCCATATTGAATATATTCTGTGCTTCAGGAACTGTGCTTTACTCTAGGGATTAGAGACAGTGTTCCTGTCTTTGTAGAGCCCACAACCTAATGAAAAACAAAAACAGAGGATACAAATTCCTGTATTATAATCACAGTAACAACAAAAATAAGTAATAAATCCCAGGAAAGTCCATTCCTGCATAAATCAATTTTACCTAGAGATAAGGGAGAATGGGATGTATTGCAGAAGGAAAACAGGAGATAACACTGACATGGGTATTAAGGATTGTGTAGGAGCTTGCCACGTGGACTTGAGACACATAAAGCTAATAGGATATAGATTTTTCTGAGTTAGAATAGTATAGGCATAAATATGTTAGAAATGAAACAGCCTGCTATGTTGGGGAAATGGCAAATACATTCACCAAATGAATGAAGAAAAAAACTGAATTAGTATGAAAAAGAAGGAAGAAAACCTAGTTATGAAGGGTAGAGTCCATGCCAAGGAATTTGGAATGTTTTTTCATAAGATGCCAGGAGATGTTACAAGTTGCACTTTGCCAGCCATGCTTGCCAAGCATAAGGCTAAAATTAGATGATTTTCTCCTACAGCCTTCAAAGTCACTTAATAAGCTCCCAGTCTTCCTAAATTCAGGAACAAATCACAAATTATGTAGATTTTCCTCTTGGGAAGAAGACAGAAATTTTACAGAGGTTAGAGTAAACTTCTGATATCACATTTCTCTGTTAACATATACCATCTCTGGAATTGGAGAAGAAAGTAACTGGTTGGCCCTATATAGTTGCATCAGAGCTGCAAACTTTACCATTACTCATTTTATATACTTATGTAAACAAAAGTAAATGAAAACAGAAAGATTGCAGTCCTTGCAGATTTGCATGTTTGCATACTGGACCTAACTGTAGTTCTTAGAAAAAGAAAGCTCATAAACAGATTTACCCAGAAGCAGTAGGAGAGAAAAAAAAATGAAGACACAAAAACAGTAAGCAAATACAAAAGGTCTGCCAAGTGATTCTGTTCCCCTTGAATGGTATATCTGCATTAAACACACATTGATGACAAATGGGATGTCTTCATTTATTGGCAGGTCAATCCTGAGAACCCACGATTTCTGATGTATAGCTCCAATTTCCATACTCTGCCTCTCCTTACAAAGCTCTTTTAAAATTCTCCCTTGGGGTTTTGTTGCCTACAATGATCAAAAGACAGGCAAAAAGGAAGCATCAAATGGAACCAAAATGATGAGAATAAATATAAAAGGGAGTTTCCAAGGGCTATTTGATGCTGAATGAGTGCAGTTGTATGCTATTATACATATGCCTTTCAACGAATGTTCAGCCTAGACACAGAGAGCAATATGCATTACTAATCATAATGCATAAGAATCGTAGTGCTACATTCACCTAAGTGATACCAAGTGACTTTTATTGTACTTGCAACACCCACAGACCGATGTGCTATTTTGAAAGGCTTCAAATATGGAAATAGGTGAAGAGAATATTCATCAATTAGTGTTGGGAAGATCTTCATATCCTCCAAACTGTTTCTATGTGTAGGATCCTCCCAAGAGTGTCAAGCATGGCTTAGCACTCCACTGTCACTTTCTCCCATGTAACTATCCATTGTGGTTGGTAAAGTTTTCTCAGCTGGGAATAGCTTGGGTCTCATAAAGCAGTGCATACTTCAATCCCTTTTCTCCCCTCACTTTATCTTGACCATCACAGGATACTGATTCTGAATCTTCACTGAAAAACTCACATTTTTTTAAAATAGGTGAACAGATAAGGATAATGAACAAAATCAGAAGAGGAAGAAGCTTTCAGGAATTTATTTGTCCCTCAGACCTAAGTCATATTTCCCAACCAGCACTACCATTTAGGGTAAACAGATGCAGAATACAGGAATCACAGAAGATAAAGGATCCTGGGGAGGAAGTCACCAAAATGGCAGAGTAGGATATACCAGCCTTCACCAATCCCCCACAAAAAAACCCTAAAATATAGACAGCTATTCACAGACCAGATTATCCAAGAGAGAGCTCAAGGGCCCATTAATGAAACTGAAAAAAACACAATAGAACAAAAAATAAATAAGTAAATAAATAGATGGTGTCCAGGAGCAGTTGTACATGCCTGTAATCCCAGCAGCTGGGGAGGCTGAGACAGGAGGATTATGAGTTCAAAGTCAGCCTCAGCAAAAGCGAAGTGCTAAGCAACTCAGTGAGAGCCTGTTTCTAAATAAAATCCAAAATAGGGCTGGGGATGTGGCTCAGAGGTTGAGTGCCCCTGAGTTCAACTTCTGGTAAAATAAATAAATAAATAAATAAATAAATAAATAAATAAATAAATCAGATGGTTCATATTAGCAACAAGATCTCTGATGACATCAGCATAGCTGAGGTGCCAGAGAAGAGGTAATAGAAAGAGAAAAATGGACTACCGCCAGGGTTCCCAGCAACCTGCTCTGCAAAGTACACTTGCATCTCTTGCCACTGAGGTATGCAACAACCATACACCCACTATGGAACCCCAAAGAGGGAAAATCAGCTATACATCCCCTCTTTCAGAAGAAGTGGCCTCTTTGGAGTCTCTTTGGAAAAGGAGCTTCCACCTTTCCCAATCCCTTATATGCCCTAATCCTGAAGCTGAAGCACTAACCAGAGTATGCAAATTGGGCCCAGGCACTATGGCTGCACTAGGCATGCCTAAGGCTCAGTCACTGAAGCAGCACCCCAGCAAGTTAGTGTGCTCTCTGGCTGGAAGCCAAGCTCTCCTTGTGAATGCCCATGCTTCAAGTACCAGCTCAGTCAAGACTTAGAAAACTAATGTGTCCCCCTGCATTCTGAAGCCACTGAAGCTGTGCTTGGTGAGATATAGATCTCTGCTCCAAGGCTGCACTGTGCCTTCCCACATCTCAGACACTGGAGCCATTTCCACAGTGAGCTCATCCATAAGCTGCCATAGGGAGCTTGGCACTGCACTGCCGTATGAGCTATTCTGACTCTGCACATGTCTGTCTTCAAATCTTGGATCCAGACCGCTTTACAAGCCAAGTATCTGTGCCTCATAGACCTCTACCAATACAAACAGCAGGAGTGTCTGTGCCCCAGGCACTAGGTCCCTTGCCTCCTTAATCTCAGGGTATAGTACATTCACTCCTGCCTTAGCTCTGTGGCTGCTCTGTGGGGGCAGGAAATTACAAACCAAATAATACTGATAATCATTAATGCAAAATTCTTCAACAAAACACCAATAAACCAAATTAAGTAGCATAATAAGAGAATTGTTCTTCATTGATCAAGTGAGATATATGTCTGGGATGCAAGGATGGTTCAATGTTGATAGACTGAAAAATAAAAACTATATTTCCATTTCAAAAGGAATTTGACAAAATTCAACTTCCATTCATGATAAAAATTTTGAACATATGTTGTATACAAAGAGTGTATTTCCAAACAATAAAAACCACATAGGACAAATCCACTAATATCATACTAAATGGGAAAAAAATTGAAAGCATTTTCTTTAAAGTCAAGAAGAAAGACAAAGCTATCCATTTTCAGCATGTCTACTCCATATAGTAATGGGAATTTATCTAGAGCAATTATGTGAGATAATGAAATAAAAGAAGTAAAACTGAGAAGGAATTTAGTAAGTTATCTTTGTGCATTTATATACAAATATATATTCTTTTTTTATTTATTTTAAAAAATTCTAAAAACTACAAAAAAACTAAGAAAAAATTCCATAAAGGTGAAGGATACAAAATCATCATACAAAAATCAATACTAATAAATGAAGAAAAATAGTTTACAATAGCTAACAATAAATAACAACACCAACAAAAACCCTTTGTAATAAATTTATTTATGGAGCTGAAAGATTTGTACACATAAAGTATAAAACATTGGTGAAGAAATTGAAGAAGACACAAATAAGTGGAAAACATCCCCTTTCCATTGGCTGAAAGGAATGATATTGTTGAAATATCTGTACTATTCAAAGTAATCTACAAATTCAATGCAATTTCTCTGAAGATTCCAATGACATTTTTTTTCACATAGAAAAAAAATCTTAAAACTTTTATGGAACCCCAAAGATTCCCAATAGTCAAAAAATTTTGAGTAAAAATAATAAATCTGGAGGCATTCCACTATGTGATTTCAAAATCTATTACAAAACTATAGTAATCCAAACAGCATAATATTGGTATAAACAGGCACTCTATTAGAATAGAATTGAAGGTCCAGAAATGAATTCACACATTTACGTTGAACTGATTTTCAGTGAAGATGACAAGAACACTTCATGATGACAAGATAATCTTTTCAATAAATGGTGATGAGAAAACTGGATATCCATATGCAGAATGAAGACCTTCCCTATTTCACATCACACACAAAAGTCAACTCAGAATGGATGAAAGACTTAAGTACAAGGCTTGAAGCTATAAACCTACCAGCAGAGTACATAGAGGGAAAGACTCAATACATTGGTCTGAGTAAATAATTTTTGGATAAGATCCCAAAAGCACAGGCAACAAAAAAAACAATAGGCTAATGTGATTGAATCCAAGTTTTCTGCAAAGGAAGACTTTGAAGGAAAACAAAATGATCAAAAGAGTAAAAAAAAAAAACAGAATGGTAGAACACATTTGCCAATCATACTTAGGACAAGGAGTTAAGATAAAAAATATAGAAGAAACCCAAACAAATTAATAGAAAGAAAACACATCAACCAATTTTAAAAATAGACCAAGGACCTGAATTGACTTTCCCCCCAAAAGAGACATACAAATGACCATTAAGAATATAAAAATAAATGTAAATGTCAGTAATTATAAGGGTTATGTAAATTAAAGCCAGAATGAGTTATCACCTTACACCTGTGGGAATAGCTATGATGAGAAAGACAAAAGTAACAAGTGTTGGTGCAGATATTGAGAAAAGGAAACTTTTGTACATTGTGGTAATGAACCTTAGTTCAATAAGTATGGAAAGTAATGTAGGGTTTCCTCAAAAGTTGTTAATAGATCATGATCCATCAGTCTCATAATAAAGAGACTAAGGGTATATATACAATGTACGTGTAATAAGTGTGCAAGAGATATTTGCACCCCTTTGTTTATTGCAACATTGTAAACAATAGTGAATATATTAAGTAAACCTATGTCCATTAACAGAAAAAGTGTATAAACATGTAGCATATATTCATAATGAAGTAGGATTCAGCCTTAAAAAAGAAAAATATCCTGTCATTTGCACCAACATGGATGAACCTGGAGGATATTATTATACTAAATAAAATATCCAGGTACAGAAAGACAAATACCAAATGACTTCATTTATATGTGGAGGATAAAATTTGAACCCATACAAATAGAGAGTGAAAAGTATGGAAGGATCATTGTTGTCTGTCAAGACATAAATTTTCAGTTTTATATGAAGCAAATGTTCAAGATGTGTTATTTATCCTGTGAGAGCTATTAACAATATATTTTATATATAGATATTGATAAAGAGAAAAATTTCAGTGTTCTTGCCACAAAATAGTGAAAAGTATATGAGGTAAAGCAAATGTTGAAATAGCTTAATTTGGTCATTCCAAAGTATGTGTGTGTGTATGTGTATCTAATTTCCTGCTAACATAAATACATATACTAGACTAAGAACAAACACCTTTCACAGTATGTACTCATCTACTGTGGCTGTTTTCCATAAAGAACTAAAAAGCTAGCTTATGCCAAAACTCTGCAAGTTTAACTAAATACTCCACTTAAAAAAAAAATCTTGCCACAGTACCATCAGTGGATGCATTTAATATGTTTATGTGTCTTCAGAAAATTATGCCCATTATATTAAAAACCTCCTGACTCCAGAGAGGGCCCCTTGCATGACACTTATTTGGATAGAACTGCAGACTTAGCCTCAGTCATTTTTACGTCCTGTAACCAAGTTGAGACTCCACATTTGGAGCAATTTCAACTGCTCCTCCTAGACTCTTTAAAGAGCTGATGCTAAGGTACACTGGAGATGTTTGACTAAGCTGCCTATAACCTTCTTTGCTTCTTCATGACATGGTGAGTCTTTCTGAGACCTTAAACCTTCCAGAAAATTTTACCAAAATACCCAGGAGTTAACTTTCAAAAAGTGGCTGGAGAGTATTCATATATTTTAAACCTATTAAGTTTCTGCTGCAGTTGGCAGCCATTTAGAGATCTAGAGTACTTTTACCAAGCAAGATTCAGGAATTTTTCCTTTGTAAGCATTAAAATACAGCACAACAATTCTTTTACAGATTGGAACTACAAATTTCTACTTGGATCCTATTTCCGGAGTCCACAGGTCATAGGACCATACAAATGAGAATTGTGTAGAATTATTATTTTTTTTCAGAAAAGTTCCAACTGGTGAAAATGATTGTGCAATACAGATTCTAGGAATGTTATCTCAATACTGGAAGCCAAATTAAAGACAATTATATATTTATGTGCTTTGTTTCTTTTGGTAAAGTGAATATGAGAGCATGTTTCCAAGTATTATACAAGCCAGGAAGCTTCCTCTAGCATTGAAAATGGTTCAAAGTTTACCAGCTACATGTTTGGACCAGTCATTTTATTTTTCTTTCTTCAGTTTCCCCATCCATGAATTGACCATCCCTCATCAACATGTCATCAGGATGAATTAATAGAGGAGAGGCTGTGGGCACACAATAAGGCCCTGAAAAATGCATGCTAGAATAAGTGTTCTTATTTTCAAACTGAAAAGCTGTGCCCTTAGTAGAACCGTTTTCAATGTTAGCTGACAATTTTGAAGGACACAATTTCCTCCGTTACTAGAAATCAGACTAAATGAAGTGTAACCTTATGAACTTATGTGTAATGCATTATGTGATGATTTCATTCTCTACCGTTCTGCCACAAAACTACCCACTTAGGAAGAGAGGGCTGCCATGTGTAGAGATTCTGCAGTGTCAAGCCAGTGTCAGGTATGTAGACGAAATGACTCATTAACTCTCACAGCAAATTTCAGACCTAACAAATGACAGGACTGGGATTCGATCAAAGCTCTGCTGTTAAAGCATCTGCTCTTCTAAAATATTCCATTTCCACAAAGTGTTCATTGACTTCTTCATCTTGCTATGCCTTCCTCTCTATTCTTTTCATGTTAACTCTAAATTTAACTTTTGTCTATTCCCAATACCACATTTATAGCATTGCTTATTTTCCCCTTTTTTGGGGGGAATAGTAATTGAGTCTTATAAATTTTGGCATAAGAATTAACATGAATTTATAATGGAGTAGTAGACAGTAAATTGTTTAAAAACCTGATTGAAAGAAATGGAAGATGTTAGCTTTGCAAGGCCTTTACTCTTCCCTACCCAATTCAGGGTAAGACATTAGGAATGCCTCAATCTAGAACAAGTAGGTTTTTCTGATAATCTGTTAAGTTCTATCTAGAAACTTAACTCCTTGCATCTTATGTCTAGTCCTCAGCAGTTGTTAGTGTGTTTACAAGATATTCAAGGTCCAAAGCTCAGCAGTCTTGCAGTCAGTTCTGTTGTGTTTAACTCCATGGCTCCTGTTGGATCCATGATAATTGTATTAAGAGTCACACATATTCTGGAAACTTATCCTATATCAACTGATGTGTAAGGTTCTTTCTTTTCCCTAGAACAGTTTGGAGTTTTCCCAGTGATAAAGGCATATGATGAAGCCTGTCTTACTACTGCCTAGGGTTTGATGAGATTTTCCTGTAATAGTTCATATCAAAGTGCAATGAAGAGATATTCTTACTGATTATGATGGTCAGAATTGCAGCATTAAACTAATTACAATTTCAAATGGGGTAATTTGAGAAGAGTTTAATAAAGTGACAATTTATAAAGGCATGAGCAGGATTTTAGGAAGCTGACAATCCCAACCTGAGACCATACTGCTGAGCGTTAAGTAGAGGACTTCTTGACAACGTGGCAGAGAAGCAAAACAGCTGGGTTTAGATACCAAGATCCTAGTCTCCTCCATTCCTTTTACTCTTGATTTTCCACTTTTTATTTGTGTCTTGTTTGAAGTCTGAGAGTTGGGGACCATGTTGATGTAATGTATATGGGCAAACTCCTAGGCATAGAAGATGCTGAAAGTGATGGAAAAATGACTTTGGAGGGACAAATGCAAGATATCCTATACAATAATTGGTAAAATTTCTCAGAGGAAAAAGATACAGGAAAAATCATTTTAGTACTTATTTTTGTGGGATTTATTGGACAATAAATCTTTTATATTGAAAAAGGTAACGCTGTTAAAAATAGACTATTTCCAGTCACTGATTTTATGGTAGATAAATAGAACAATGGACCAGAGGGAGAAGTGGAATGTAAAATGTTCACACTTTCATGGCCACAGAAGCAATGTGAGACAAGGGCATATGTGAGATCAAGAGGCATAGAAGATGCAACTGAGACTCAGCTACCATTTCCAAAAGCCTTGGTTATGGGATTTCCTCTCCATGTTAATGAAATTACAGTGGGATCTGGAGGAAAAAAAAGAGGAAATACACTGAAATTAGGGAGAGACATCTATGTTATAGAACTTGCTACACAAAAAGTGTGCAAACCAGCAGCCTTGGCATCACCTTGGAGTTCAAAACTCAGAACCCTGGGTGGAAAATAAGAATTACTGAATCTGAGCCTGTATTTTAACACATCTAAAAGAAGATTCATTTGCATTAATGTTGGAGAAGCATTTATCTAGTTATTTTTTATTTGGTATGCCAGGGAAGGTCTTTCTAAAATGAATAAATGATGGGATGAAATTGTAGAGATGTACACCTGACATAAGTTGAAATGATTTTATTGACTCTGTGAGCTCAGATTTGAGGCACTAATGACTTCTAAGATCACCCCCTGACTAGATGAAGTCAATGTAATTACATCAGGAATGTGTGAATACATTTTGCCTCACTTCTTCCAATTGATTGCTATTGAATCAAAGGAGGAGATTCCAGGACAAAGAGATGGTTGTGATTATCTCCTTACTGCCTTGACAAAATATTCTCCATCTTGTCTCCATTTAGGAGAAATGAGACCTCTCTGAAGAAATTAAGGTAGAGTGAAAGATAGCAGTATAAACCTACCAACTATGCTAAATTATTCTTGGTTTCAGAGTCTACTTGCAGAAGTTAGGATCACTCAGAGGGGCCATGGAAGATATATAGAGACTGAGTCACAGAAATTTTAGTTTTTATGGATGTTATGATATCTGAAAAACCATAAAAATCCAGGCTGAGAAGAGTTTCAATTTAGTTCCAAAGATATGTTTTGACCAAAGCTTATAATATATAACTACCATGACATTAAGGAATTTTTTATTTCTGTTTACTGCTGTATCCCCAGAAATTTGAACAAAGCCTGGCACAGTCTTTTTTTGAATTTGGTGGGTTATTTGTTATATTCCCCCAAATTCAGTATCAGACTGAATAATCTTACATTCACTATCAATAGCTCTTATCAAGTTAATAGAAATCAGCTACTGATGCTTCATAACAATATTCAGACCTCCCTTGATTTTCTTGGAAATTTTTGAAATGTTGTGACAGCCAACACTTGCCTATTAAAACTCAAATATTCAGGCTTCATTCATTATGTTGGCCACAAGAGTATGATTAGTGTTTCCCCACCCCAAGAAAAGAATCAACACATTTTTTGGGAAGTCATACAAGAAACTTGAACATATCTTAAATACTGTGAATGTTGTCAGAATTCCAAACAGAATCACTTGTGTCAATCCTGACAAATAAAGCATGGTATTATGAAGTAAGGGTTCTCATGCACACTATGTTCCTAAATTTTACAGAAGACAGTGCCAGTATCACAAATCTGTGCAAGAATATCTATGCAGCAACTGTCTGTTCAACCTCAGGTGGACACAAATTTTGTTATTCATACACATGGCCAAATATTATTTTATTAAATTATCTTGTGTAATCCTCCTCATTTTTGCCTTCAGAAGCATTCCCATGCCTTGCTCTCTTTGCATGTGTTTATAGATTTTTTTTCTGGAATATGTATTCCCATTGCAATGCTCCCCTATTCTCAAATAAAATCATTATTTTTTTGTAGTCTCTCATTGTTATTTAGTTTGACAAGATCAACTAAAAGAAAGACAAAATATCAAATTGAAAGGGTCTGCAGATTATTACATTGATCCAGCAAAGAAAAATTGCTGATTCTGTTATAAAACATTTCAATCCTTGTGTGGGTAGATTGAGAATATGCTTCCTATTGGAGCTGAAGCTTCTTTGGACAGAGAAGCACTGCAACTTGCATATAGTGAGGCCTTAGTAATATCTGTTGAAGAATCCCACAGAGTAAAAAGAAAGTTGGGTTTGAAGTAAGCTGTACATTTTCTCTAGGAGGAATATAAAGGACAATACTGAGATAGAGAAAGGAGCTACAGGAAGTGCAAAAACCATACTTGGTGATAGGTAGAGGTATACTGTGACCTTGTGACAGCAGTAGACCTAAAACTAACTGAATTGCAATCCTGCAGGTTAGCCTCAGAAATCCATTTTAACATGGCCTCGAGGTGATTATAATGCATTCCTATTATAGTTTCAATATGAGGTATCCCCCAAAAGCTCATGTGTAAAACAAGAACATTCAAAGGATTATGAACTATAATCTAATTAGTGAATTAATGTATTTATGTGAATTAACTAGGTGGTAACTGTAGGCAGGTATGGTGATAGATCATTGGGGCATGGCTTTGGGGTTTATATTTTGTTCCAGTGAGCAGCTCTTCTCTTGTTCTCGCTGCTCACCATGTCCTGAGCTGCTGATTTCCTCTGCCATGTCTTTCTGCCATGATCTTTTGCATTACCTTGGGTCCAGAGCTATGGAGTTGGCCATCTATAGACTGAGAGCTTTGAAACTGTGAGCCCAAAATCAACGTTCTTTCTTCCATCTTGTTCTTGTTAGTTCTCTGGTCACAGCAACAAAAATGTTGACTAAAACAATTCCAAAATTTGAAGACCTCTGCTGTTGAATAAATAAATAAATTTGGAAGATAAGAATGAATTGAAAGAGAAGGCTAGGCTGTAGAGGGACTTGTGGAGGCCCAAGAAGCTTGATCAGAATATATTTATCTGACATTGGGCAGTTCATTGCTGTACATGAATATAGTCTTAAGTGAGTCTCCTCATTCATCTATTTATATTTGAAATATTTCTGATAGTTTGATATTACTTCTTTAATAAAATATTCATATGTGAGTTAATTTCATTATATTCTGAAAAATTGCATCTTTGATATAGATCTTTGCATATTTACTTTTGGAGTTGGAAAAATTCAAGATATTATGATAATATTCACCCTAATTTTTAAGAGAAATAATCTAATATTTGTGTCCTTGAGAGAAAAATTCAGAGAGTTTTCATTGAGTTATTTTATTTGCTGGAATTTTTTAATGAGCTTCATTCTTTTGCAGTTTGGATTGATTCATCATGTTTGTTTATTTTTTCTTCAGAAACAGACTCCTTCTAGGCTGTTTTTAAGAGTATATTGTCTTGAAAATGTCCACATGAAATTTATTAGATTCTTATTGGAATTCTCACATACAGAAATATTGAATCCACATTTCAATATCAGTAGCCAAAGTCCATACTTCCCATTGATAAAATTCACTAATGAGATACTCTTGAGAGTTTTTGAGGTTGACCAATGAAGAAAAAATTCAAGTAACTCTTAAGAATACTTTTTTTTTTAAAAAAAGGAGAAAAACCTGCTTTCACAAATGGACAGTCTTTGAGACCAGTGAGTGTTTATTTCATAGTATACAGCATCTTGAGTTGTATCTTAGGAAGAATGAGGTGAATTTCCCAACATTCATCATCTCCTTACCACAACCACCTGCCCTGTAGAGAATTAAAAGTAAGAATATTTCTAGGAAAGCACATTTACTTCAAAGACACCTATTCTCTTGGGTGAATGATCTTCATGAATGCTACTTTTCCTTTGTCTATATTGGTTTTCATGTGTATATACAGTTTTATGTATTTATTTTTGTGTTTGTTCATTTATTTCATGTGAATTAATATGCTTACTTATGTAGTGCAAGTAACTTGGGTTCATTTTTCCATTTTTCTGATATCTCTCTTTTCCTCTCTTCTTTAGCAACTCATATCTTCAAGGAAGTTATTCATAACTAGGGTTACGAGTTAGCTCTTCAATACCTCATTGACAAACTAGATAAATGTAGTCAGTGTTGGAATAATATAATTGTAAGCAAAACCTTCTCCTAACTTAGAAAAATCTCTCCACAAACAAGTTTTCTTCTCCTGAAAGAAAACAATTTTATTTTTGAGTAAACACTAAAACAAGATATAGTACATATCACAGTAAATCCACTACAAAAATTGAGAACACAAAAATAAATCTAGCCCTTTTAAATTGTCAGGTGAATTCAACCTATTACATAACTGTTCTCAAGATAAACAGTAACTAGCCCTCAAGTAAGAATACTCTATAGAACACCATTTGTGGCACATGATGTATTCTTGGTCCACCTGGTAATTGGGGTAGCCATCCGTCCTAATAAATTTCTTATGACTTTATGACTGGAAGTCATTGTAGAGTGAGGTATTTTACCTGCTCATTATGCTACTACTCTCCTGCAAATTTAGAGGCTCTATCTTCTTTGATAAGTACATTTGCTTTCCAGATCCTTGAGAAAGATATTCCTGAGCCCTGGTAAAAGCATCATTTAGGTTTTTAAAAGATTTTCAGACATTTCAGAGATTCAAAGAAGTTAGGATTGCAAGTTGTCTAAAGTATATGTTCTAAGAAAAGGGAGCATAATAAATTCTCTTCCCTTACTCTCTGCAGGAAGAATTAAGCTTCTCACATTTATTCATCTTTATATCAGTCAAAGACATCTCACCAGAAGTCCGAATCTTATGGCTACAGTCCTTGCTTCCTCACTCAGTGGCTGTTACTTCACATTTTATGGATCTCATTTTCTACAATTAAGGAATTTAGCCTATGCATTACAAAATGAGTCAGGGCTTATTGAGAACATGCAGTCCATGGACTAAAAGCAGTAGAGCTTGCTGGTAAAAAACAGAATTTCATTATCCCTTCCATGATGAATCAGAACACATATTTTAATAGAACCGCTGGCAATTTGATGTACATTTTTAAGTCTCAGGCTGAGGAAAGAGTCAATGATCTTGAAAAACAAGAGAGTTATAAAAAATAGTGAAGAATATCCAAGAACTGTGGGCCAATTTTAAAAAGTGTAATGTGTACATAATAGGAATGTAAAGAGAAGAAAGAAAAAGAAGGACTCTTGGAAGTTGCAAGAGTTCAGAGTTTTCCAAAGGTAAGACACATGTCATTCCATATATCCAGATATCCCCCCAAATACCACACAAGATAAGTACCCAAAATTCTGCACTTTGGCATATCATCAAACTGAAAAGAAAATGAGAGTCAGGGAGAAGATTTTAAAATAAGTCGAAGAGCACAAGCACACTGCATATAGAGAAACAGGATAAGAATCACACTGGACTTGTCTTCAGAAAATACACAAGTGAAATATGACAAGTGAAATATTTAAAGTACTGAAAGTCAAAATACCCCAACCTATAATTCTGTATCCAGAAAAGTTATCTTATCAAAGTCAAAGAAAAATAAAGAAGCCAGACAAATAAAAATTGGGCAAATTTTCCACCATTATACTGACCTTGCAAAAATGTTAAAAGATCTTCAAAGAAAAGAAATATTGAACAGGTCAGAAATTTGGATACATATAAAGAAAGAAAAAATAAACAAGTATATGAAAATAAATTAAAATATCTTGTTTTCCTTATCATTAGGTAATTTAGCTGGTAACAATTTGTTTAAAACAATACTGTTGGCAAGGTAGTCAGTAATTACAGCTTATGTATAAATGCAATGATGACATAAATATAATAAGAGTTTAGAGGAAGGAATTAAAATACACTATCACAGAGTACCTGTACTAGTTGAGCTACCTGTACAACTTCTCAAGAAACTAAAAGTATTTTAAACAAAAAAATGTATTTTAAGAAATACAATTGACATATGCTAAGAAAGAAAGTGTCATCAGATTTAAAAAAAAAAAAAAAAACTTAAAACTAGAGAAGGCAGAAAAGAGTGGGATACAAGAAAAAGGAAAATAGAAATAAACAAAAGTCAAACACAACTAAGGAAATAGTTACCAATAAAGTGTTAAATTGCTTTTTCAATTACCATTGTAAATTTTAGTGGTAAATGTACCAACTAAAAGAAAAAGAGTATCAGAGTGGATTTTAAAAAGAATCAACAGAGTATGTTCTAAAAGAAATCCTTTTAAAATATAAAGACACAAATAGATTAAAAGGAAAAAGATGAGGAAAGATACATTAGGTTTGAGAAGGCAAAAGAAAGCTGAAGTACCCCAGGTTAATTTCACAAAATGCAGACTTTAGAGCAAGGAAAATTATGAGAGGGTGTCAATTCTCCAAGTAAACACAGTAATAGGTGATGTGTATGTTTTTAAAAGCAAAGAATCAAAATACATGAGGCAAAAACAGGATACAATTACAGGAAGCAAATGAATTCACTATTTTATTTAGCTTCTTCAACACTTGTCCGTGAGTACTTGACAAATCCACAAATAAGTAAATAACTAGGCAGTTTAACTGAACTGTACCATCAATTAACTGGATCTAATTGATAGTCTAGAATTTTTCACCCAATAGCAACAGAATACATATTCTTTTCCTGTTAGACTGCTATCTAGATCATAAAGAAGAGACCAACACATTTAAAAGAAGATAAATCACAGAATATACGTTCTCATACTGCAGTAGAATTAAACTGGAAATAAATAGCAGAAGGTTAGCTGAAAAATTCCAAAATATTTGGAGAATAAACAAAACTCTACTAAATTTACATATAAGTCAAAGGAGTCTCAAAAGAAAATATTTTGAACTAAATGAAAATATAATTTATCAGATCTATGGGATCTAGTGAAAGCAATGATTGAAGGGAGATTTATAACATTGAACTTTATATTAGGAAAGAAGAAATACTAACATGGATAATCTAAAATTTAATCTTAGGAAACTACATATTGATGGGAAAATTAAATACCAAGTTAGAGTAAGAAATAATAAAAATCAGATCTGAAATCAATGAAACTGACAACAGGATATTAATAAAGAAAATCAATGAAACTAAAAGCTGTGTAAAGCTTTGAAAAGTTCAATAAAATTGGGGAAAAAAAACCAAAAAACAAAAAAACCTCTAGCCAGATTTAAAAAAATGAGCTTAAAAGAGAGAGAACACACAAAGTAAAAATAACATAAATAAAAGGAGATCATCACTACTGATATCATGGATATTAAAAGACCAATAAAGGAATATTATGAGTAATACTATGCCCTGAAGTTTGATATCCTATATGACATGGACCAATTTCTGGAAATACACAATCTATCAAACCTCACAAAGGGAAAGTGAATGATTTGAATAAGTCTAAATATATTTTTTAACAAAATCATACCATTAATTATACTCTGTCATATCAGTGTGTACCTGGCCCAAGTAAATTCACTGGTGAATTACTCTAAATTTCTGAGGGAGAAAGGACTTCATTTCTCTACATTTTCTGAGCATCTCTTCTCAGAAAAATAAGCGGAGATGCTTCCTAATTTTACTTATGAGACCAGGGTTTCTCAAACAGCAAAACCAGACACAAAAGTTACATGAAGGACATATTAAAAACCAATATATCTTATAAACATAGATACAAATAACTAAAAATTATTAATAAAGAATTATATGCCATGACCAAGTATGATTTATCACAGTTACATAACTCTGATTTAACATTCTAAAATTAACTCATATAAACTGTCACATCAAAGGGCTAAAGAATAACAAACTCTACTCGTATCTATAAATACCTAAAAACCATCTAACAAACTCTATCATGATAAAAACACTCAGCGAACTAGAAAGAGTAAGGAACTTATTCAACTTGATAGAGAAAATCTATTAAAAAAACCCAGTAGCTATAATCTTATTTAATGGTGAGAAGTTAGTTGTGTTCCCCAAAAGATCAGAAACCAGACAAGGATACTTGCAGTCACCATTACACTGGAAATCTGGATAAAGCAATAAAACAGGATAAAGAAATGAAAAGTATAAAGATAAGAAATGAAGATACTAAAACATCTTTGTTGACAGATACCATGATTCTCCAAGTACAAAATCCCAAAGGATCAACAAAGAAAACCTCCTGGAACCACCAGTAAGGGAGGATAGCAAGGCTTGAGGATACAGGATTATCACACCAGGGTTAGCTGGTTTCTTATATGCCAATGATGAACAACTGGAATTGGAATTTAAAAATACCATACCATTTGCATTGCCCTACCTCTTAGAGATGTTTAGGTACGATTGAAGAAAGTACATATGCAATGTATTTGAGAAAAAAATACAAAACTCTCTTGGGAGAAATCAAAGGGTGTGTTGGCATTTGCCTATAATTATGATGACTCGAGAGCTTGAGGCAAAACTATAAGTTCGAGGCCAGCTTGCAGCTTGGCAATTTAACAAGATCCTAACTCAAAATTAAAGAGAGAGAGAGAGAGAGAGAGAGAGAGAGAGAGAGAGAGAGAGAGAGAGAGAGAGAGATCTCAAAGAAGATCTGAATAAACTAAGACATATACTACGTAACAGAAGGAATACTCAATATTTCAATGTCTGTCTTTCCAACTTGACTATAGCTTCATTAAAATGCCAATAAAATCTGTTATATCCCCTTATCCATTCTCAAAATTCATAATGCATATCCGTCCTCTTTCTCTCTCTCTCTCTTATCATGGTGTTTCAATTCAGGTAATTTCTAATGGCATTTTTCTAGTTCACTGTTTTCTCTTCAGCTATGTTTTCTACTGATGAAATTTTTTTATTTTATATTGTATATATAATAGTATTTCCATTTATTCTCTCCATTAGTTCCCATTTCTTTGATTAATTTCATGTCTCCATGCATGTTATAAACTTGTTTTCTCACTATTTAAAAAAATCAATCATAGATATTTTAAAGTGCCTGTCTGATTGTTCCAATAGTAGTTCATCTTTGAGTCTGGGCTTTTGGTGCTTGTTGCTGGGGATTGAACCCACGGCCTTGGACTTGGTAAGTATCTGCTCTAACACTAAGCTTCAGGCCTTTTTAATGCATTGCTTTTGGCAATTGGCTGTTTTTTATTGCTTTCTCTGTGACTTTCAAATTTTAATTTAATGTCATCTGTCACAAAGTCTTCTGTAATGTGTTAAAAATTGAGATACATGTTTTTTTCAGTGTGTAAAAATGTGATTGTCTCTTCTGAAGCAAGGAGTGTAAATGATTGAGTCAGTATCATGGGGAGTTAAACAGCATAATTTTATTGTTGTTTGGTTTGCCTTTAGTTTACCATGAACTTCAAATTGTTTTAATGATGCACCTTGTATTTGTAAAGGGGGCACTGATCACTGACCAGGTTTTTGTTTGTTTATTTTTAAACTTTTTTCACGGTTCATACTTTAGCCTCACCTTTTTGGTTATCACTGAACATTTCTGCTACAGAAGATGTGACTTTCAATACCTCTGGTCTTATTCTTGCCTGCCACTGTTTTTTATAGGCTGAAGGCAGGAAATGGGCAATTTTATCCTGGTCCTGACACTGGCTCAAGAGTTCATTTCCAGTATTCCTTGGTCTCAAAGGTGGAGTTCTTTCAGCATTCCTGTGCCCCTTTCCCATGGCAGAGGGCTGACTTCTACTTTGCATCTGTAGTGAGTCTTGTACTGGAGAGTTTTATTCCTTTTCTCTTTAATAGTGAGATAACTCAAATGGCATTATTGTAGAATCCTGAGATTAATATATTTTCTTGTGATTTTAATAAGGGAGTAAGAGTTTCCCACTGGAAAATGGTTCCAAATTCTATTACACAATTTTTCACATCAATCTTTGTTCACTTTTTGTATTTTTCTTTGGAAAGCACAATTCTGTAATATACAGGTCCAAACCATCAGACCCATGCTTATATTTCCCCTTCTTTATTATGATTGATGGTCAGCATTTGTTTTTCTGTTTCCTTACATTTCTAGCTTTATAATTTCTCCGACACAACTTTTCTTGAGCCTGGACATTATTCTTAAAGTTTAATTGGATAACTACTTTGCTGTATTGAATCCCATTCCACCTGAGAATGGTTAATTATCAGAACAGCCACTGTGACAGGCAATTCCCTGGAGTATTTTGAATGTTTTCTAAGTAAGTGACTTGTTCTTTATATGGCAAAAGAAATCAATTAGGCAGAACAATGATGTGGATAATTTAAAAATTATATGAAAAAAAAGACCTACACACAACTACAATTCAAGGTCTTCCTGTCAGGGGTCTATTCTAATCAATCATTGCTCTTGAATCACATATGCTATTTATAGCTTGTGCTGAAGTGTTAAAAGCCAAGATTAATGATGGCTACAGGGACTGTAGTTTCTGAAAAGATAGTGACAAGATATCCTTGGAGAATCTTCTCAGTATTATCCAAAGTTGTATAGTAGATTGGCATGAAAGTAGAAACATTTTGGTTACTTAACTTTCTAATTTCAGTGTCCATGTTAAAATTATATAAGTTATTCAGACACTTATGTCATGTTATTTGCCCATTACTTAAAAGGTTCATTGATTTATATGTAACCTGCATGTGTGTGTCTGTGTGTGTGTGTGTGTGTGTGACCACTGCAATGACTATGACAAATTCAATTGGCTTTTTCTGATCATAATCTTTCATCACAGACTTGCTCCATCTTGTTAAAAACAAAAATTTCACTTGGCATTAAATTTTAAGATACTAAGAAACAGTGATATAATTAATATACTTGGATTTCTACAATTTTAGCCAGTATGATTTGTTTAAGGAGTGGTGAAGTTAAGGTTGAACCCACTAGCATGACTGCCATTTGGAAAATATAAAGGGAAATATACCCCAAACAATACTTCTGCTTCCTCTCTCCTTCCTGAAATGGACCTTGAGGCTGAGCATGGGCAGCAGCAGGAAGGATATTCTAGGGTAAGTCACTAGCAGAAGGAAGTGACACCAACCTAGGCACAGATTTCTGAAAGGACACTGTATGTTTGGGGTCAATGATAAATCCCTAGTGAAGTGCCACATTTTCAGGAAGAAACACCAGGGAAAGGTAGACAATAGATGAGGTTTAGATTTACATGGACTTTTTCGATGCCTGGTATGTGAATGGGGTAGAACTTTTATCCCATGTATTTTGGTGTATGCGAATATATTTTTAAATAATTTTTTATTAGGTATATATGTCATGGCTGCCAATGTTCAGCCTTAATGTCCAGTCCAAATGCCACTGCATGTCTCTGTCTTTATATTTTTCATGATAGTAAATGCAATTTATTACAGAATATGTTGTACTGTGTGGCAATTTTTTTATATATTTCTCTTTTATGCAGTTTTTACTCTATTTCATTTATTTGTTTGTTTCATTATATATCATCCTTCAAGAATGAGTAGTAATGTAACAAGATTATATTGTTATTTCTATATTGTCAATGTCCTAGGATACCCCTTCTCATTTAGTATGTATTAATTGATAAATGACTAACTTACACGTTTGATGATGGATTAACTGAATTAAATACAACAATCAATTTTCACTGTTAGTGGATAAATGATTAAGGAGGAAAGCACACTAACAGCAGCACAGCTCTGTTTCTGCTTGAGATAGAAAGGCTCAACACACTGTCTTCTGCTTCTCTGTAAAGAATTGTTTCGAAAATTTTAAGAAAACAAGAAAGATATATACCAAAGATTTGTCCTCTTTATCGCTCCAACTCCAATACCATGGAGGGTCTTTATTTTGTAAAGTTAAAGTGTTTTATCTTAATTATGTTGTTATCATCAGGAAATGGCATATATTCATACTGTGACCTATGCTATGTGTTTTGAAGCATTTGATTTTTATAGCTGTCTATGAGTAGAGTTCTATTCATTTCACAAATAATTATTGTGTGGGGTCTGAGCCCAGGTGACACATGTAACATCATGCCATCAGGGCTCCTCTCCCACTGGTCAGTGTGAATATGTGTCACCTGTGTTTTATTTTGTCACTTGCTTCTATTTATCCCTTCACTTATGATCTACTCTCCTTAAGATTGACACAGGCTTTCTCTCCGTGTGATAACATCTTCAGTCAGTCTGTTCTCACATTTTTCTGACCAAGAGTCTCCTTAAATCAGCTAATTTTGAAAATATCTACTGTGAACCATTGAGACAACATGAGTTGGTATTTATGGTAGTTGCGAACCAGACATTGTGCTAAGTGTTTTTCCTTTTATGAAGTTCAATTTTAGCAATAACCTCTGAGTTTAATCCCCGTCTTACAAATAGGAAACCAAGTCTTGAAGAATTTACATAACCTCCTCAGAAATGCAGAATATTACAGAGAGGAGTCAGGAAAATAACCCAGCTCCATTTGCCCTGTTAGCCTAAGATCTTAATGTTTATATAATTATGAGTTGAGCTTATTGCTCAATTTTCAGAGGGAAAGTTTAATTCTATTTTCATTTTAACTTATTTTTGTACTGAGGATTAAACCCAAGGGCACTTAACCACTGAACTACATCCCCAGGCCTTTTTATGTTTTATTTTGAGACAGGGTCTTGCTAAGCTACTTAGGTCCTTAGTAAGTTGCTAAGGCTAGCTTTAAATTTGCCCTCCTCCTACCTCAGCCTCTTGTCTGTCCATATTCTTGAAGACATATGTTCCTCTCCGAATGGCTTTTATTAGACCTCCTTTGCAAAGGAGGACAGTGATGCTTGGGGAGGAGGTGAACTGCCCCTCCTCACTCAGCCAAGAAGTGGTACAGCAGATCTTGGAGCAGAGTTCCCTGTCCTCAACATCTGTAACATTTGACTCCACCAAGTCAAAAGTTAGTGAAAAGCTTGCCTGCCCACTCACATTAATCAGAAAAAGGGAAGCATTCTTGTGTTTCACTTAGAAAGGGGTTATTTTCCAGTGGCTGAGTTGTATGGTGTCTACCATAGCCTTAACTCTTAGCAATTGGTACTTTGACATGGGGTGGCCTGGATTTCTTACCCAACTCAGACACTGACACTTAAGACCTTAAAATTCTTCAGAGAAAAATGGGAGAGATTACTTATCAAAGCAACCCCTGTATACATTAGTGGTGTTCCATTGCAGAAATTTCACATCCCTCCCCACAGGTGACAGATTTCTGTAGGCTGTTCTTTGTACAAGATATTCATGGAATTCTATTGTGTTTCCTTGTGGCGAGCCGCTTCTGCGGACTGTGGTCGCCATTACAAGATGGCGCTGGCCTTGTGGTGGTCTGTGATAAACAACTCCTTCTTTGGGAGAGTTGGCACATGGTTCTTTGACACCCTACGAGAAAGCTCCACGTGGCAGCTTCGCATTGGGTGTTTGGATACTTTATTAAGGCTGGGAGGGGCTTCTGGGAGATTAGAAGAACTCTCGAGAGCTTGAATAAACAGCTGTAAGAAGATTCCCGGTGTTGCGTCTTCCTTGCGGGCAAGGGGGTCGCGACAAGTGGTGCCGAGACCCGGGAAAATCAAAACTTGCAAGTCGTCAGAGGTGGTGCACTGAACAGTCCCGGTAAGTGGGACCCCATAGTCCCCGTGGGTGGGACCCGACAGTCCCGGTGAGTGGGACACGATAGTCCCGGTGGGCGGGACCTGATAGTCCCGGTTAGTGGGACCCGCAATCAAAGCGGAGTCAGCTCCTCTACAAAGACAGAGAGAGCCTCATATTTTATTGCAGCTGCACTGTGTACTTTTCTTTTGTTTCTGTGTACTTTCGTTTTGTCCTCTGTATCTGTTCTGTTGCTGTGTCATGGGTGTCACATCTTCAAGCCCGCTTCTTCTGGCACTAGACGGCCTGTTACGTTCCAAAGGCCTGAAAGTGAAACATAGTATCTTACAGAGATTTTTGCAGAAAGTAGATGTTGCTGCACCGTGGTTTGCATCTTCGGGCAGCCTTACTATGCCTTGTTGGGATAAATTGGGCAAGGATCTTGACTTTGCTTGTGAGCAGGACATTTTGGAGGGTGGGGTGATTCCCCTTTGGAAGATAGTCCGTAGTTGCCTCACAGATGGCAGATGTCATGACGCACTTGCTAAAGGACAGGAGGTTTTAAAAAAGTTACATGAGGAGAAATCGGAGACAGCAGGCAGTGCGATATCTCAGGAGGATGGGAGTGTGCGGAGCGTGAAACAGGGGAGGAGACGATTATCTCTGACAAAAGGTGAGGTATCTCGGGAGGATGGGAGCGTGCGGAGCGAGAAGCAGGGGAGGAAACGCTTGTATCCAGATCTCAGTGCGCTGCGCACACCCCCATGTGGAAGCGGGTCAGAAGAAGAGGAGGATGAGGAGGAGGAGCTTGGGAGGCTGTCTCGCCAGCTAGGGAGTTTAGCTGCTGGAGAAGGGAACGAAGATAGACCGGGGCTCAAGAAATGTGATCCTCCGGACCCACCGCCGTATGGTGGGGGTGTTTCGGGGAGAGCTTTCCATGCTCAAACATGGAGGGCTGTTAACGCTGAGATGGGTCTTGCTTATCCAGTTTTTCAGGATGAGAATAGGGGAAGATTTTCGGAGCCTTTAGATTTCAAAATTGAGAAGACCCTGGCAGAGTCTGTACGCACTTATGGGGTGGATGCCGCCTTCACATTAACTCAGGTGGAGAGTCTGTCTAGATTCTGTATGACTCCCTCTGATTGGGCTAGCCTTGTTCGGGCTTGTGTTTCTCCGGACAAGTATTTGGACTGGAGAGCATTTATGCTAGAGGGCGCAATAGAGCAGGCCGCCCAAAACCATGCAGCAGGACATCCTCATTGGGATAAGGACATGCTTTTGGGGCAAGGTAGATTTGCTAATCAACAGACAGGATTCCCTCCTGAGGTATATGATCAAATTAATAACATTTACATTCGGGCATGGAAGTCACTTCCAAATAGAGGAGAAGTGTCTGGTAATTTGACCAAGATTTTACAAGGCCCTACAGAACCCTTTTCAGATTTCGTAGCAAGGATGGTGGATGCTGCTAAAAAGATTTTTGGGGATCCTGATAGAGCCATGCCCCTTGTTAAGCAATTGGTCTTTGAACAATGCACCAAGGAATGTAAAGCAACAATCACTCCTTATAAGAACAAAGACATAGAAGTATGGATGAAAGTGTGTAGAGAGATTGGAGGGCCTTTAACTAATACAAGTCTTGCAGCTGCTGTCCTTCGGATTACAAAAGGGGGCAATCCTGCCGCCAGAACATGCTTCCATTGTGGTCAACCCGGTCATATCAGACGTGAGTGTCCCAAAAATGTCAATTTTACTGGACCTCCTCACGGTGGCCCTTCCACTGGCCTTCGATCACCGGGATTGTGTCCAAGGTACAAAAGGGGGAAACATTGGGCAAAAGAGTGTACATCAGTGAGGGACATCCATGGACAGCTTATTTCAGCTGGGCCAAAAAACGGCCAACGGGGCCCCCGACCCCAGGGCCCACAAATATATGGGACAGTGGAGAATGTCACACCCGAACCCGAGACATGGCCATCTCTACGCCATCCCATGAAACGCGGAGAGCCACTACAGGTGCCGCGGGATTGGACCTCTGTTCCACCTCCAGACTCGTGTTAACACCTAAGATGGGAGTCCAATTGGTGGAAACTGAGTTCAAAGGGCCTCTACCACCTGGCACTGTAGGTTTGCTAATTGGACGTGCATCTTCCATTTTGCAAGGTCTTCATGTTTTCCCTGGAGTCATAAGTCCTGATACTATAGGGATAGTAAAGGTTATGGTGGAAGCTCCAAAAGACATTGTGTCCATCTCCCCAGGAGATCGGATTGCTCAATTACTGGTTTTGCCTAGTTTACATGATCATTTCCCTGCAGACTCAAAGTCACGGACAGGGAATGAGATTGGTACCACCGGAGGGAATTGTGCTTATTTGTCACTAGATATGCGTAATCGCCCTACTTTGGAATTAAGCATAGAAGGTAAATCAATTGTGGGCTTACTTGATACAGGTGCAGATCGTAACATCATTGCACTTAAGGACTGGTCTAAGGGATGGCCAGTGCAGACTTCTGATCAATCTCTGAGAGGACTTGGATATGCCCAGGCTCCTCAGGTTAGCTGTAGACATCTTTCCTGGAAGGACCCGGAAGGACATCATGGTACTTTTCAGCCTTATGTACTTAATTTACCTATCTCTTTATGGGGCCGTGACCTGATGAAAGACATGGGGTTCACTCTTAGTAATGACTATTCCCCAGTGTCCCAACAAATTATGCACAATATGGGGTATAGGCCAGGTTTAGGACTAGGAAAACATTCACAGGGACGTAAGCATCCTGTACAAGGTCATCAAAAACTTGACAGATTTGGTCTGGGTTTTTCCTAGGGGCCGCTGAGGCTCAAATACCCATAACATGGCTCACCGAGGAGCCTGTTTGGGTGCCTCAGTGGCCTCTTCCCTCGGTTAAACTGGCAGCAGCCCATGCTCTAGTTAAAGAACAACTTGACTTGGGTCACATCCAACCCTCTACTTCTCCATGGAATACTCCCATATTTGTCATTAGGAAAAAATCAGGGAAGTGGCGCCTACTGCATGATCTACGAGCGGTTAATGCTCAAATGCAACCTATGGGGCCCATTCAGAGAGGGCTGCCTCTGCTCTCTTCTGTTCCTCAAGGCTGGCACATTATTGTTATTGACATTAAAGACTGTTTCTTTTCTATTCCTTTACATCCTAAAGACTCGCAGCGTTTTGCCTTTACCCTTCCCTCGTGTAACCACGAGGAACCAGATCAAAGGTTTGAGTGGATAGTGTTGCCGCAGGGAATGGCTAATAGTCCCACAATGTGTCAGATGTATGTAGGGAAGACACTTGTGCCCCTCAGACAAAAGTACTCCTCCATCAAGATCATTCATTATATGGATGATGTATTATTGGCTGCTAAATCAGAACAAACAGTTCATGAGGCCTATGACGACCTCGTGAAGTTGTTAGCACAATGTGGGCTGCATATAGCACCTGAAAAGGTTCAAACAGGAGATTCTATTAAGTATTTGGGAGCAACAATTGGGTATGACAAATTACAACCACAAAAAATCACCATACAAACTCAGGATCTTCAAACTCTAAATGATTTTCAGAAACTGCTGGGAGATATTAATTGGATACGAGGATATTTACATATTTCTAATGTTGTACTACAGCCTTTGTATGCTACTCTTAAAGGTGATCCAGATCTTACTTCCCCTCGTAGCCTCACCAAAGAGGCTAGAGCGGCCCTTATGACAGTAGAAGAAGCTATACAACATGCCACTTTATGCAGGCTCCAGAGTGATAAACCTTTTCAATTATGTGTGCTTGCCACTATGCGGCAGCCTACTGGAGTACTATGGCAAGATGGACCTTTGCTATGGATACACCCACATGTATCCCCAGGAAAATCCTTAGAATATTATCCTGATGCTGTTGCAGCATTAGCACTTAAAGGGATTCAACAAAGCATTCAATTTTTCGGACAATCACCTTCTTCTCTTATTATACCCTATACTAAAACTCAACTTAATGTTTTGTGTGCTACTCTAGATAACTGGGCTATTCTATGTTGTTCGTTTCAAGGGGATATTGATAATCATTACCCTTCTCATCCGTTACTCCATTTTGTTAAGGAACATCCTATTATTTTCCCTAAAGTAACTTCATCCAGTCCAATTCCGGGGGCTGTTAATATTTTTACTGATGGTTCCAAGTCTAGAATGGGAGCTTATGTCATTAATGATTCTCCCCCTGTCCAGCATCAATTTGCTCCTGAAAATCCACAATGGGTAGAACTACAAATTGTTATTGAGGTGTTTAAACAGTGTTCTTTTCCTTTTAATCTCATTTCGGACTCCATCTATGTGGTGCAAGCACTAAAAATCCTAGAGGCTGTGGGAGCTATTAGTGATGCCCGTAATGTATCTGCTTACTTTAATCAACTTCGACGGCTTATCTGTAGCCGCACTGCTCCCTTTTATCCAATGCACATCCGGGCTCACACCTCTCTCCCTGGTCCATTATCACAGGGTAATGCCTGTGCGGACTCAGCCACTCGAGGTCAGTTGATCTGTTTGGCTTCCTCCTTAGAAGAGGCTAAATTGTTTCACCAAAATTTCCATGTTAATGCTTTAACACTGCGCAGGCGTTTTTCCATTTCTAGAGCAGATGCTCGGCAGATAGTATTGCACTGTCCCCATTGTGTCACATTTCTTCATCCCCCTACTTATGGAGTGAACCCACGGGGGTTGAAGCCACTGGTTGTCTGGCAAATGGATGTGACACATATACCTGACTTTGGTAACCTCAAGTATGTCCATGTTTCTGTTGATACGTGCTCTGGAGTTATTCATGCTTCTGCGTTATCAGGAGAAAAGGCACGTAATGTCATCACTCATTGCCTGGAAGCCTGGGCGGCGTGGGGTGCGCCCACGTCCCTTAAGACTGACAATGGACCTGCTTATACTGGCAGACAATTCACGTCCTTTTGTTCTACTATGGGAGTGCAACATACTCATGGTCTGCCTTACAATCCTCAAGGACAAGGCATTGTTGAGCGTGCTCATCGCACCTTAAAGGAAACTTTACAAAAACAAAAAGGGGGAATAGGAGCTGGACATACTCCTAAAGAATGCTTGTCCTTAGCTCTCTTTACTATTAATTTTTTGAATTTGGATATTCATGGTCGCTCTGCGGCCGATAGACATGTGTTCCCTCAGCCCTCTGTGATTGGCTATGTTAAGTGGAAAGATGTTCTTACGGGCCAATGGAACGGCCCCGACCCCGTGCTGACATGGGCACGAGGATCCGTATGTGTTTTTCCCCAGGATCGCACGGAACCATTGTGGGTCCCTGAACGCCTGACAAGAAGAGTCCTGACGCCAGCTACTCAGCAACAAGAATTACCACAGCAATCCCGTGATGAGGATCTTCATTCTGCTGAGTGCTCTGGCTCTGGTGCTGATGCCGATGACACAGACGACACCAATGCAATGGTGGGCGGTGGCACGGGCTTGGCCAATGCCGATGCCGGTTCACGGTAATTCCAGTGTCCTTCCCACTCTTTTCTCTACCTCGTGTGAGATGTCTGCGCCCTGTGCCTCTCCTAGAGGGGACGTGGAACGCATTTACAATCAATCTCAAGTTAATCTCACAGGAGTGTTTTGTTTTAGCCTTGGGAACGCTCATTGTATCCGTCTTAAGACCAAGAATTCGACTAACTGGGACAATCCATTGCAGTCCAGTCAAGTCTCAGGGAGCATTCTCAGTACTGTATTGGGCCAAGTAGTCTCAGGGGAACAATCAGGCTCAGGAACCTCCGTAAATAGCTCTGCTTTAACCATAACTACCTTGGCTAGTATCTCCGAGGTACTAATTCCAATGCCCCCATATTCTAGTGGACTTCCTTATGCCACTCATTTTAAGGCTTCTCCTTACTGTACCCCTAATCTTGGTTTCCCCCCAACATTCACGCCTTGTCAGGATTATTCTTGGGAGAAACGTCAAGTTGCTAAAGGTTTCTCCCTTTCCCCCTCTCTTAAGAGGTATGTTTATGACTTTAGCAACAGTGCCAACTCCTCTACAGGAGTGGGTTGGTCCTGGTTTCAATGGCTGATTTCCAACACAAAGGGGGCTTCAGCTGATATTTCTGCACTGGCTCAATTGCTGGGAGCCAAAAGTTGGTTGGCTAATGTTTCTGGCACTGTTTACGAGAGTGAGCGAGGTAGTAGACTCACATCTGTTTCGTTCAACTCTCTGTTGGATAATGCCACATTGCCCCCTGCAGCGGTTTGTGTTCAATCTCCGTTCTTACTCCTTTTTGCTAATGACACCTCGTCAGAAATGCTGGATTGTTTTAATGTTAATTGTTTCTTATCTGAATGTTGGGATGGTTCTTCGGCTGTAGCAGTGGTTATGAAAATTCCAACCTTTGTTCCAATCCCAGTTATTGCGGACCCTGATAAATTCCCCATTGTTGAGCTACTTAGAGTCCGCAGGGATTTTGGAATCACAGCTGCTATAGTGACAGCCGTGGCGGTATCTGCTGCTGCAGCGGTCGCGGCCGGAGTGGCCATGGCCAATCAAGTGCAGACTGCTGCCTCCGTTAATCAAGTTGTTCAACAAACTTCTATGATACTTGAGTCCCAAAATGCAATTAATCGACATATTTTGTCAGGGATCTTAGCTGCCAACCAAAGAATAGATTTACTCCAAGCTCAGGTAGAAGAATTGGCTGATTTGGTGCTTTTGGGCTGTGTTGATCAACGTGCACATTTATGCATAACCTCTGTCAGATTTAATGATTCCAGGAATGCCTCCCGTATCATCGGAGAATACTTGGCCGGAAATTGGTCCATGGCAGCGGAAGACATGATCCAGTCTCAACTAACCCAGATAGCTGTCTTGAATAGTACCCACGTTGATCCCATAACGTTGGGTCAATTCACTGATTGGATATCTTCTGCCTTTTCCTTTTTTAAAGAGTGGGTGGGGGTAGACATTTTTGGCGCAATGTGTTGCTTCGGTATGGTTCTCTGTTTGTGGTTTCTCTGCCGCCTTAAGGCCCGCAATGCTCGCGATAAAGCTATGATTATACAAGCACTTGCAGCTTTGGAAACTGGCAACTCACCTCAAGTTTGGCTTGCACAAATTAAACAGTAAACCTTTGACATGGTCGTTGCACCCCAAGTTTTACGGACATTGCACTGGGAACGACATGTCCTTCCTTGTTATTCTCCTAGTGTTGGAAAGCCCTTGCACTCTGCCGGCTTTACTGCCATTGCACACAGATGGGTTTCCACGCTAGTACTTTTCTATCGCTCTATGACCCGTGCCTTTCTTTTAGGGTGTTGCCAACTTGTTTGTCGTTGTATTTCTATACAGCCACAGTTCAGCCTCAGAGACCTAATCATGACTGGCTGAGTAGATACCATTAAACGCCTTGGCAACAACGAGCTGATCTTGTAGTACCCAGAGACGGGCAACTTTCACGCTTGCACTGCAACCTAAGACAGGGGAATGGGGCCTCCCCAAAGACGGGTAAGCAATGTAAGGGCAGTGAACGACCTAAGACAGGGGCTACTTGATTCCCTTTGACGTGCTATAAACAGAAGGAAAAAACTGCTGGCAGTGGATTCCCCCCGGCCCCCAGGGCTTGGATCCAGCCCTGATTTGTATACACGTCAAGGAGGCCAGCTCACAGGGCCTTAATAGCTTTGTGGTGTCTGTTTTCATATTCAGCCAATAACGGTCATGTGGGAACGTCCTGACCTGCTTGGGTCTGATGAGGTTCCTGGTTGAAGGCTTCGTATGAGTAATGGCGATTCACCTCTACTCTTGCCTGTTTTGTTTTTAGTAAACGAAAGGGGGAACTGTGGCGAGCCGCTTCTGCGGACTGTGGTCGCCATTACAAGATGGCGCTGGCCTTGTGGTGGTCTGTGATAAACAACTCCTTCTTTGGGAGAGTTGGCACATGGTTCTTTGACACCCTACGAGAAAGCTCCACGTGGCAGCTTCGCATTGGGTGTTTGGATACTTTATTAAGGCTGGGAGGGGCTTCTGGGAGATTAGAAGAACTCTCGAGAGCTTGAATAAACAGCTGTAAGAAGATTCCCGGTGTTGCGTCTTCCTTGCGGGCAAGGGGGTCGCGACATTTCCTATAAGGCCAAATTATCTATAAGTAAATATTCTTCAATATTTAAGGTCTGTAGATAATTTCTTTGTTTGAAAACATAAACAGTCTTGCCTTCTTGCACTGTTTTCCAATGCTCTCAAGTGACAAAATGGTTGGGAAAATAGTTGTGCTTCTTTGCACCCAAGTGTGGCACAGCAGAAGAACACATTACATAGAGAGTTCAATGTAGTAATATTCATTATATTAACAGCAATGGCATATGTATCTATAAACCTAGTGCCATCACAGCAACAGCCACAAGTTATGAGCCATTAAGTTCCAATTATATATTAGAGATGATTATCCATCTTTACAGCAGTCCCATAAGCAGTTGTCTTAGTCAGCTCCAGCTGCTAGACAAATACCATGAACTGCCTGTCTTAAAAGCAATAGAAATTTATTTTTCATAGTCCTGCAGGCTACAAGGCAGAGATCAAGGTGCCATCATGTTTAGGTCCTTATTAGGGTTCTCTTCCGGATTGTAGACTTCCAACATCTCACTGTGTCATCACATGGCAGAAGGAAATCAGGAAAGCTTTCTGGGTACCTTTTATAGGGGCACTAACCTCATTCATGAGAGTTTCACCCACATGAACTTATGACCCCTCAGAGGTCCCAATCTCCTACTATCATACTTTGATAATTAGGATTCTGTCATATCAATTTTAGTGGAACACAAACATTCAGTCCATTATGATAGCTATTTTAATTAATTGTATTTGAAAAGTGAGAAAGAAATAAAAATGACTGACCCTTACCTTCCATAAGCAGCCTGCTCAAAATCATAGTTCCTGTATCAGGCATGGGGAAGCGAAGCCTGGGCGAATTCATACAGGAATGGCTCGCAGAGGTAAGGAAAGCACAGGGAAGTGGGAGTGAGGCAATCCAAAGGTTGGCAGCATTGGGGAGATGACCTAGGTGGAAGGGATGAAAGAAGACGGAAGGGCAGCATCACACTCTGGTCACAGAATAGGAGTTGGAACTCCAAAAGGGCTGCCTGCTAGAAGCTGGAGCCAGGCCGGTGCAGCTGGTGCTTGAGATATAGTCTGAGGCAGAGTGTGGTGAGGACTTATAGCTCTGAGGACAAATGGACCTAACAGAGCACAGGCTAATAGAGGATGGAGATTAGTCTTAAGACCTGTGCTCTTTCCAGATTATCATGCTAGTTTTATGTATTACAAAAGTAGTTATAATTTGATTTTGTGCAAAAGGCTTAGTTCTCTGGGTCTTTAGCTTCTTGCTTCAAAGAACATTTGTTAAGCTAATTGGTGACAGAGATGGCCTAGAACTCAGATCTCCTTGAGACTGTCAACGTAGAGTCTCCTGGCTATGTATACCCACCACCAGAACGTTAAGAGGACTACGGTTTAATATTTTAATCAAAACCATTTTCTTCCCACTGTGTCACTTTCCTGCTTGAATATTGAGTGTATACAGACAGTAGATTTATAGCAACTGTTAAAAAAAATCTCGACTATAGGCCGAGGGATGAATATAATGGTTTGTTCATCTTAAAAGGCTTGTAGATCCCTTCTATCACAGGTATACATTCTAAGAAAAAGCCTGTATCATTGGGATTATATTCATAGGAGACTGAGCTATGGGAACAGCACGTGACATCCCAGCTCATAAAAGTACGAAGACCACAAACACTTTAGTAGCTGGGCAATCCATCAAAACATAGTGCTATATTCCAGGACAACCAAGATCTGGGTGATCTACTACAAACGTGTTCTAAAAATTCTGCTGGACTCTAGCTAAGTAGCAGTGCTGAAGTACCCTGTGTGCAGGGGTAGAATCTAGGGCTGCTTGGCTTTTTAAGGAAGAACAAACCAGAAATGTTGCTGCTAGCTACAGCTCGTGTGAAGCCTTTGAACACTAAATTTGGATGTTAGGGAACCTGAGCATTTGCAGAGACCCATCCTGATCCATGTTTTTATTACCTATACCAAGGATTTTTTTTTTCCTTTTACTCAGGGGAAACAACGAGCAACAGCTTCTTGAGAGGAAGCCTGCTAAAAATGTAATCACCACAAGAAGAGCTAAATAGACAACAGACGACCAACATTCATAGAGGAGGGACTAGCAGTTGCTTGGCTGTCTGTTCCAAGCTGTATACACAAACCCTTTCCCTTGGCAAGTATACCAGAAAAATTTCACTGTCCCAAGCAGCAATCCAAACTAAACCCCCAAATATTTTTCTCCTCTTGATGGGTGTTAGTGGGAAAAGTGGGATATGGAATTGGAAGCACACAGAAGGAGAGAAAAACCATACAATTTAATCACCTCTGGTAAGTTATGAATGCATCAGTAAGGAAGAAAGGGCATTGATGAGATATGATAATGTCAGAGGAGATGAGAATGAAGGATGTGCAGGATCTATTTAAAAGTTCAGCAGCAATACACATTGTTTTGATGTTTATCTAATAATGAATGCGTGAAACTCATATAATTCACTTCTGATAATTTTGCCCCATAGCCCAATGTCTCACCATGTGATTTTTCCTTCTCTTTTGATGCACAGTTAGGAAGATTGGCCTGAGGCTCTTTGGACACTTTAATTCTGCAATTGGTAGAGAAGTGGGAAGTGGTTTCTTACTGGATACTTACTGGAATATCTCTGCAAAGACATGGCAAGTGTTCCCTTCTTACTATGGAGTTTAGTTTTCTTCGTGGGGCCTCAAATAGGCCATGTACATTTTCTGCTTCCATTAAAAGAGGAATTAGACTGAAAGATGACTAGATCTTGAGTATGACATTAATATCAATGCACTTTATAGACCATTTCCTCTCTATAACTCTTTCCAGTGTTTATTTGATGCCAGTTACATAAATTATGGATAGTCTATTTGCAACTCTTAAACCTAAGGGAGTTGAAGAATCTATTTTGAAATGTATATTTAAGGCAGAAAAATGTTGTTGATTCATTGAGGGAGGAATTTTATTATTGCCATGTTAAAATAATTTAATTCCATTCAATATTTTTGCATTTAAATATTTATTAGAAACATTGCTTACCTATGAGTGCATGGAGTTCAAAATTCATGTTGTTTTAGATCTTGAATTTTCTAAAATATTCAACAACAATTCTGTTTCTATGATGTGAGAGACCAGAGGGAATTTAGGAGTCCAGTTCAATCCCCTGATTTTCTGATAAGGGGAAGGGAGTGTCTTTCTCCAATGTTATTCAGCAATTAGGAATCCAGGGGATATCCAGATGTTCATGAGTTTTGCAATGTTGTTCTGGTGATGATGCTTAAAATCTTCACAAAGATTAATATGAATGCATATTAACTAGTCATTCCACTAGGAAAAATGGACAGGTCCTGAGAGTCTGGGTTTAGAAGTGACCCTAGAGAAAAACAGCAGAAATAATAATTAGTCTATCAGAATGCACAGGTACAACCAAGACACTGAAGGTTTGGTCTCCCATTTCTACTCTGGACTGACACTCTACCTGTTTGCCTTCATCTTCTTTCAGTCATGTCTCTAAACCTGTCCCTTTGACCTGCAATATTTCAGACTTTGACTTCCCAGAGCCCAATTTGTAAAATCTCAAGCAGAGATTCCCTTCAGTTGATAATGCGGTGAGGGTCAAAAGTTTAAACAAAATGATTTAACTCATCCCTGGGGTTCCCAGATGATTACTATCCAATAGACAGCTGTCTTCTTCCTAGGCTAACCACACCTTCCCATTTATAGATAGAAGCACTCTGCAGTATTCTCAGCTCCTCTATGACACTTGCCTTAGGGGAAGCACTTCTGTTTGGAGACAACGGACAGAACTGACATTTGGAAGTCTCGAGTGTTCAGAATAATGTTCCATACTTGGTCCTTCCTAATCTTAAGGAGGCATCCAGTCAGAAGAGCTGCATAGCTCATTCATTATCCTGCCCTGTTGAGACTCAGTAATCTCAGATTGATCACTGGCCAAAAAATAAAGCTTCTCTCTTCCCTTCTGATAAATTAGCCACTGTGTTTATACCTCCAAGTAGGGATGATACAGCTATCCATCAGCTAAAAGCCACATGTGAAGTTCACCCAAAAGCAAAACAGACAGTTAGCTAAGCAATTGCTTCATTTTTAAAAGTTCTACATTAAATTCAAATGTTATTTGAGGTTCATTGCCATTCAGATTAAATTGACATTTAGAAAGAAAATATGCATTCTTTCCTAACCTTTAGAAATAACATAGGATTTAGACATTTCAATCTTGTTTCTTTCTCCCTTACTTGTGTTTTTTATCCCTTTATTCAGTTTTGAAACAATTATTTCTTAACCTTTGATAGAAGGTGACTAGCTGGTCCAAGAACAATAACTACTACAGACATTTCAGTATTGCAATAGAGTTTCAGAGAATACTTCATCTCATTTTCCTGGTAATTTTATTTATTTCAGTTTTTGAAAAACAATTAAAATGAAGGCAATTTTTTTTCTTTTCTAAGACAAGATTCAACATTTTCTTAGACCAGCGAGAAATGTTTAAACAAAAATAAAGCAGACATTTTTTTAACAGTATCCAGTTCTATCAAATTACTCTCCTAACTCTCTAACCAATGATAAAATCAAAGCTGTCTTCTTTCACCTGAAATGTTAGTGATGGGTCCTAATACTTCCTATGCAGAAAGGTAAGGGCCATAAAATCAATGGTGAAGAATGTTGGCCAAGTATTTTTTCAAGAATGAACGTGGAGCACTGGAAGGATCAGCAGTCAGACCTCACGTAAAGTTCATTCATGGATTATTCATGCACAAAAAAGAGAACACTGCAATTTGATGGGCAGGGAAGTTATAAGGAGGAAAGAGTGTTTGCTCTTTAAGAGTCAGTGATAAGGTAATTGTGCTGTTATAGACTGAGATGACACCTAGTGACTGAAAGTCACTTTTAAGTGACTTTTTAAACATGAAGTTATATGATTTAAAGGTCTAATTTATAAGCACTGGATTAAATTGATGTGAAAGTTCTGCAGAGGATATTCCATTGACCCATTTCTTTTGTGATTGCAGGTGTGAATGACACAATGCTCCGTTAGAAAGTGAAGGTTCAGGTTACCTGGCTTGTGAACTTTATCCTGTTATTGACTAAGTGTCAGCCCTTGTACAAATCATATGTTTTAAAAGTGGCTACCCCAGTGCCTAAAATTCAGCTTCTATTATTATTTTCTGAAAAAAAGAATCATGAGAATGTATGTTTGCCTTTTTTTTTCTCCTGCTGCTATTGTTATTTAAGAAAGGGCTGATAGTGAGTTTGGAGCAGGGGATATAAAAGAGGGATTGAAGCCTCTCATAATGCCAGAGATAGGAAGTGTTCAGAAAAACAAACAATGGAGTTAAATCCCAAAGGGACACAGACTGCAACAGAAAGAGCTATTTCAGTTGCTGAAACTGGAATAATTTGACCAACAAAACAGAAAAGAAAAAAAAATCAGCAGTGTACTATAACCCACCAAAAAAAAAGCAAATATCCACATATCCCATTATTAGTAAATAATTGATCATATTTTAAAATGAGAGAGAAAAGGCAAATATTCCACATGGAAGGATTTCAGATAATTTATATAGATATTCTCCCTCCCAGGAGATGGGGCACAATTCTTTATTTCTCAAGTATGTATGATGCTTATAGGCTTGTTTCCAAAGAAAATCCTATAGAACAAAGGCAAGGTGACAGTACAGCGAAAAGATTTGACAAACATTAACCTCTAGCCAGATGTTCAAGTTTGACAACATCCCGGATGAGTCCTGTTGGGAGTCTGAAGCAATCATAATAGCATTTTATATCTGTGGTACTTCTCCCAATAGCCAGCCATTGCATCAGGAGAAAAATAGCAGACAAACCTAAATTGAAGGATAGTCTACAAAATACCTGACCATTGTTCTTAAAACTATCATTAAAAATATGGAATGCCTGTGGAAGTATCATAGTCCAGAAAACTCTAAGAAGACAATTACATGTCATATGGTATACTGAAGGAGCTTACAACAACAACAGAATAAAAGTTACTAGGAGAAGCTGATAAAATCTGAATGAATTTAGCTAATAATAATGTATCAATATTGTCTTCTTGGTTGTGACACAAACAGCATAGTAATGAAAGAAACTGGGTACAGTGAGTTTAGGAATTGTTTGTACTATTTTTTCAACTTTTCTGTACTTTATCCTAAAATGTAATAATGTATTTAAATTTTTATAACTGGCTTCATTGTACATTTTTATAAAATATTATTGGTGCATTATATAATTATATATAATAGTGGATTCATTGTGAGGTATTATAGAATGTTCTGTGCATCCTCTAAATATTCCATGACACTCTGCAATACTTAGTTGGCTTTTCAGATAATTGTCACCTTTACTAAGAAAGGTGTCATCTCAGTGAGGAAGTTTCTATGGGCATATCATATATTTTCATCAAATACATAAAGAAATCATCTAATATTTTACTGAAAAGATATACTGAAATGAATATACAGGAAAAATTTAATAACTCTTAAGTCCATCATTTTGGAACAGTACTTTATTTTCATTTTTGTGTGTAAGTATATTTTTACTTTAGCAATTTATGTTATGGCATAAATCTTTCATATCACAATTTGAATGTTGATTGACATGAGATTATTGAAATTTAAACTAATCTTGAGGTTTTTCTCTTGTTGGTACCACCTCAATAATCATTATATGATTACAGAGTTTTCTTTTGTTAAATTACTTTCACAGGAATAAAAATGCTGGATTAATGTTCATGAGCATCTGAATGTGTGAATTTGGGTTCATTACTTCTCTGCCTCCAAGTTCTCTCATGTGCTACATGAGAATAGTTTTAATAATTCTCTAATAGGACTATAACCATGATCCAATCACTTTCTGAACATAGCCCTTGTTGCTCTAAGGCTTATTTTTTAAAAGAACTTTTTTTTTTTTCTCTTTTCCCCTCTCCTTTCCTATCAAGATTAGGGAGACAGTATTATCTTTTCTTCCCTTAGTTAATTGCCCTTGAATACACCCACTACAGGAAGGAGATGCCTGCTGAGGATCTGGGAAGTGAGTATCTCTCAAATTAACAAGTGAATTCTAACATGCTATCTGGGTATCCTGGGACCCTCCTACCAGAGCACATCTGTACTGTAACCCTTGACGAGTTCTTTAAAACCCCTGTTCATCCTGATGGGGACAGTCACATTCTTTAGGACAGGAGTTCCCTGTGTTTTCCTTTGCCAGCAAAGCAATAAACCTTCTTTTTCTTTTTCTCAAAACCATGTCCTTGGGCTGGGGATGTGGTTCAAGCGGTATCCTGCTCGCCTGGCATGCAAGGGGCGCTGGGTTTGATACTCAGCATCACATAAAAATAAAATAAAGAAGTTGTGTCGGCTGGAAAACTGAAAAATAAATATTTTTTAAAAATTCTCTCTCTCTCTCTCTCTCTCTCTCTCTCTCTCTCTCTCTCTCTTTAAAAAACAACAACAACAACAAAAATATGGCTTCATTTTTAAGTTGGTATTTATTGGCATTGGGGACAAGTACCAAGCTCTAGGTGACATGACTATAATGAGAACTGAAGATATGATACAAAAGTCCTTAAAACAAGATTTGATATGTAGTGAATAACGATGGCATTTGTAACCACAAAGATATCAGTAAAGACCAATTTGAAATCAATTTGAAATTCCGTCTTTTGTTCTTCACTTTATTTCTCATCCTCATCCCAAGATGTAACCACTGCCATAAATTTTGTTGTAAATCTTCCTAAGGCAAGTATTGATTTCTGTACTATATATTTATATCATTGGTAAACATGATATAGTATAGCAGTTAATACACAGTATTATCTGTATTTGCTAACCACATTTCCCCACATATAATTTGATTGTATATTGCCCATTAATTTACTTCTATAAATTTAATGTCTATGTATTGAATTTGAATGTTTTTATAGACCATCAACATTAGCTATTTTCCATGTATAAAAGAAATATTTTTTCTAAACAGTTATTGTTTATTGGTTTTCATTTAAAGAGTTATTTTAATGACATGAATTAAAATCTATACATCTTTCTTTTTTGAGATTTGTTTTGTTTCAAGTATTTTTATTTCTCCACAGTTTGGAAATATTTCATTCTGTGTTTCTATTAGTTTTCATCATTTGTTATTTGAAAGTTAATGCTTTAATCCTTCCAGAGAATTATAAGGATTTTGGTATAAAATGATCAATAGCATCCCATAACATATTTAACATATTTCTATTTAGTTATTAATTTTGTTAGTTTATATACATACAGTGACCCCAAATCTCAATGATCCTTTCCAATTTCCCAGAAACTAGTTTGCATTTTTACTCATATTTTATTTAACGGTAGGAAATGAAAAGTTTCTAGATGATAACAATTCTGGAATGAACGTTAATTTGCGTATAGGTTCTATCATTTTTTTATGCTTGACTACATTTTAGGTCAAGCCTTAAAGATGAACTTTCAGTTATTTTGTTTCTTATAATAAATGAAAGAAAGAAAATCATGGTATGCAATACTACATTATCGTTTATTTATATTCCAGTTATTGTCTTATCAAAAATTAGTTTAGGAAGAATGCTGGATAATTGACTTCCAATCCACTCTTAAACCTTGGACTGGTAATAAAACAAAACAAAGCAAAAACTGTCCCAAATATTGTTCTCCTGTGACCCAACCACTACTGTCATAAATAGATTTAGTAAGTAGCATTATGCAGGATTTTATCTCAAATCCAATAAAGAAACTATGTAAATGTAAAATTAACCCACACTCTTGTTTTTTCTTTCAAGTCATCAAATGAAGAGAGATATCAAAACGTAGAAATTAGGTCTTGAATGGATTTTTTTAAAATTAAACTAATTACAAATCTCCTGAAACCTCCTTATTTTAAATTAGGTAATGCTTATAAAACTTCACTTACATGTATTAAGGAATATGAGGTAAATGTTACAATATATTTGACACAATCTTCATAGAAAATGATTGAACATTTGTTATATAAAAAATATACATGCACAAGTCTGCTGAGTGAATGGTACAATAGGCATTGGATTCAGTTCTCATTTTCTATATTCTAGCTGAAATTTTGTCCTCTGCTCATATTATAAATGCTTTAATTATCAGGGCTGATGGAGGACTTGTATCCAAAAATGAAGAGGATTGAGATTAATGATGAGGCCACTCTGATACCATTGCTTTTTAAGTCTCTGGGTTCTGAGCCAGTAATGATTAATTCATCATTAATCTCTGATGATGAATCCACATGATGTATCAGTATGGATAAAAACATTTCTGCCTTATCCAAGGAGATTATTTTATGATAGATTGTTTTGTATGACTGACACCAGACATATTCTACACAATGTAGTAGCACAGAAAGAGCACTTGATAGTTATGAACTTCCACATGCTGGGTTATATGCCACCTGTGGTCATTTGGATGAATGCCATATAGCCTGTCATTGATGCAAATAGCAGAGAGAGAGGTGGAAATAAACAAAGAGTTGAAAGAGACTCTGATTTGGGGTCTAATATACAGATGTAAAAACTGTGATTTAGGTGTACAGAAACAACTCTTCATGGAAAGACTTCGGATATCATGAAGAAGCCATAGGTGAGATAGAAAGAGGAATGGAAATTTGACACAGAAAAAAAAAAGGAGTTAATGAAAAGTCTGCAGAGAGAGTTGGGGGGGTCCCTTAAGATCTGAACCTTTGTGAAGTTTGTGGGTCTCAGTGGTTCATTCAATGTGGCTTATACAGTAGGGAGAAAAGACGATGAACCTAGGACATTAGAAACAGGTTGTGAAGATTAGTAATATATCTCATGATTAGGGGTATGGTGGTAAGTGATTGTGCATTCTAATCTAGAAGAAGTGTTTTCAAAATAGAATGTTGAATGTAGCATAAAAAGTGAATTCTAACAACAACAAAAAGGAGATATTAAATTTGCATTTGCTCTAGCCATTCAAGCCAAGAGATGTGGTGGCCTGAACTCTTGACAGAGAGGACAGAGAAGAGTAGAATTTCTAAGCAGACATTCAGGAAATTAATCTGTTAGGCTCACATTCTGATCTGATGTAAGAAAGCCGGGAAGAGATTCTGTGTCGAGTTAGGAGCAATGATATTTGGAAACGGAAGAGGAAGCTGGTAAATAGACTGAGCTAGGAAAGGGCTTCATTTGCAATTACAGAGGACTGTGGAGAGGAACATGCATTGTAGACAGAAATTTGGATGTGAAACTCCTGAGAGTTCCAGATTTTAGTGTTACTGGCTTATATGTGCCCAGAGAAGGAAGTGGGGATCCTCATGAAGAATAGAAAGAACTCACCAGTATGACTTGAATCAGGAAGTCCAAGTTTCAAGGCCAGATTCTGCTGTTAACTGGCTCTGTGACTTAGCCTCATATTTTTCGTAGACATAGTCAACAAAAGCTGCTTTCTTGACCACTCATTTGCTTAAAATATACACTGAAATAACATGCAAATATGCCTATAGTATTTTCTGTACTTTGATGATGATATAGAGCCAGCACTACCTATCCATTAAGATGATTATTGCAGGGTTTCAATGATAAATTGGAAGTGACCTAAATAACTGCAGCTTGAGATAATTTATATAAAAAGAATACAGGAATTTTCATGCATTTTTATGCTGCCAGTAACTTGTGTTGCTGGAGACATTGTAAAAATATGGTAATTGTTTACACTATTACTTCAAGTGAAAAAAAGGCAGTGAAACTGTAAATTTAGCTTATTTATTAATATAAAAAAATCAAACTCTATATACAAGCCAGATGCAGTGGTGTAAGCCTAAAATCTCAGCAACTAAAGAAGCTGAGAGGCAGGAGGATTGCCAGTTTGAGGCCAGTCTTGGCAACTTAGTGAAACCCTGTCTCAATAAATAAATAGGGCTGAGAATGTCACTGAGTATTAAAGCATTTGGGGCTCAATCCTAAGAAATAAAGAATGAAAGGAAGAAAAAAGAGAGGGAAGGAGGGAAAGAGAGAAGGAAAGAAAGGATGAAAGAAAAGATGGAAGAAAGAAACAACTATATACAAAAGAAAAAAACTAGAAAGAGGCATTTGAAAATGTTTGCAGTTGTTGATTTGGGAACATGATACTATGGGTGGATATCATCTGTCCACTTTAGTGCTCCTACAATAGTATATTAGTAATGTCATTACTCTAAGAAATATTTCTTTAAAGAATCAATTCACTTGTTAAGCATATTTGCTTTTGGCATGTAAACACTTACTGGTTGCGTGTAGAATGTTAACTCTTGTTAATTTAAAATTATCTCTCTGGTCCAGTCATCGCATATACACTAAGTACACACTTAGGTCATTTAAAAGCCCCAAGAAAGGACATATTCCTGGAATCAGAGTTAGAGATTTCACAGCAGAACTGAAGACCGTGATGAGGAGGAGGCAAAGGAGGATGAAGAGCTTTTTCTCTGTGGTCACAGCAGCAGAAAGCATTTCTCTTATAATTTTGAAGGGAGTTCACAGAGATAACCCTGCATTCTAATGGCGTGCATGGAGGACCCTCCTATCCTGCTCAACTGTAACCTTCATGAATACTGGATTCTTCTTTTTACTTTACTTTGCTTCCTGACAAATGAACAGACTGTGCTAACTCACAACTGCTTGTGTGTATTATAGTGGATGGAAGAAAAGAAAAAAAAAAAAAAAACACTCTGCTTTCTCCAAGAGGCTGTTGCATTTTTTCCTGCAGGGGACAGATGGGAAAAACACTGCATTTAATTTAGCTGGCTGCTTCTGATTTCTTTTTCATGGATTTTTTTTTTCTTGAGGGGGAAAAATGGTTTTCTTTTACATTTCTTTGATGGATTCATTCTGGTGTTCTCTTTAAGGTTTATAAACTTGATTTTGGGTACAGTAGAATGGCCCTCCAGACATTTTAAGCAGGTTGACTGATAATATTTGGGAAAAGTTATCATTCTGTGTCTTGGCAAAAACTGACGAATATTTAGTCAATGTGGTAGGCAGCAGCCTTGAGGATTGATGTTTAAGAACATCTTTGAGGTCACATGCATGATGTACCTTACTACAGCCTTGGTGCCAGGAGTGTGTTTGCGGAAGTTAATTTATGTGGAAGTAGAGATTCTGCTCTCATATTTACAGATCCATAAGGAAATAGAAACCATACGAATAGCATCTATAATTATTGCATAATTTATTATTATGACTGCAACTCCATGGAGATTGTTATTCAATAAAGTTTCCTGGAAAAATTATAATTCTAGCTCTACTGCTGTTATAACATGCATATGTGCAAAGCAAAAAAACACCCCGTTGCAGAATCTCTGCCTTAGCTCCCATGAGGGACTTGGGTTTATTGCAACATGACAAGTCCATACCAGGAAACTGTGCTTTGGAGCAGAGCTATTACTATAGTGGCTCTTTGTTTGACCTAAGTCACATCATGAAATAGGAAATTGAATCGCAAAACAACAGACCTTGAATCTTGTACTGAAATCACTTACAGATGACAAATTGAGAGTAGGTAAACTATGAACACAATGGCATACTCAGATAAATAGCGTATTTCCCTAATATCTCTTCTATGTGGAAAGAGTAATTCCCATTTTACAGGTAGAAAAACTAAGGTATTGACTACAATCTCTTCTGATAATTTGCATGGAATTGGACTTGGAAGATCAATTCACAGTCCCTATGATCCAGAATAATTTAAAATTTGTCTTCATTATTTCAGAGTCCTGTGGGTATATTTCAGTCATTCATTCCTTTAACAAATAATTATTGAGGTTTGGTTTGTGTAAATGACTTAGCCTTCTAGGGGAGTTAGATATTTATGATCTTTCTGATAAACTAATTTACAAACCTCATTAATGTTTCACATTTAATTTGCTATGGTTAAAATAATATGTTTGCTGTAAAAAAAGTCAAGTAGTACATTATTATGAAATTAAAAATGGCAGCATTCTCCTCCTCATCTTTACTCCCATAAACAATCTTTATTAAAATGTTTACATAATTGTCTTTATATTGATGCCATATAAAACACACTATTTTGCATTTTGCTTTTCTTCTCTCAATAGTAAGTGTCAAATTTCTTTATATGTCAGTAAATTCAGATGGAATTTCCTTGCTATTTATAATAGCTAACTAGTTTTCATTGTTATGATATTAAATACTTTTCTACTAATTATAATAGTAACTTTGCCAAGTCTTTCATTGATGAATTTTTTTGAATTTTTAATGTCTTTAGATTTAGTTCCCCCTTCCATCCTGGAGTTAAAAACAATGTAGTACTATTTCAAGATCAGATTAGCTCACATGTGTATGAACTACATTTTTTTTTCTATTTGCTAATCAATGCACATGCAACATCTTACTTTGTTTCCACCTGTGCATGGTAGAAAGAAAGACCATCAGATTAGTGTGCTAGATTATAGTGTGCTAGATTAACCAAGGAGTTCTCACTACACACTAAGCAAAATGCACACCTAGTGAAAGATTTATTCCCTTCTGATATCTAGTAATTTGATATTCCCTCTCCTAAGAATTTTCTATATTTTGTTCAAACTAGCCTCTACTCCCCATTTAATAGCATTATAATTTTCCAACTTAAATTCTTCTCTTTATCTTGACACTCAGAAATATTTACTGTCTTTCAATTTAGGGTTCAAATTTTAGACATTTGTATAAATCTTTCTTCCCTTACTTCACAGTATGTACAGATATGTCAAGAACTTAATCCACTTTTCTCTGCTACCCTAGAAAACCATTTTCTGCCACTTCATCATGAAGGAATGTAAATTTTTCTAGAAATAAAGCCATACTCCACATAAGTACAATACAAAACTCATAACATGATTCTCATGTGTCCCATCTGCCTCCTAATGCCTCCTTGTGGGCTTGTGCATGTAAGTAATAAATATTACAGTGATAATAACTACTTTTACTAAAAGTTTATTACAGGTGCTATATATATCACACCAAATACTTGAAATAATCATCTCATTTAATACTTACAAGAGACCACAAGACAATTTCTATTGTTTTTCTTATTTTACCAATGAGAAAATATACAGCAGGCTTTTAGTGACTGACCTGAGACCACACAGCCACTCCATCATTAAACCAGGATTTGAATCCAAGTTTTCAGAAATTCTAAACTCCATTATATTTCTTTGCTTAGAATTTATAAATTCAATCAATTAAAAAGTCATTGGAAGAACGTAATTGGCAGCTCATGACCCATGATCCATGACATAAGAAGACATATGGTAGAACCATTAAAGTCAAGCCATGAAAAAACATTATTCTTTAGAGTCAATTATTAATAATGCCATGACACTGCTTAATAGCTAATTAAAAGAGTTATATTCTTAATATATTGGTAAATTGCTGATTTAATTAAAATGAGTTTTCTTCTAGACCTCAAGGGTCAGAGAGCTTGTCATCTTTTATGGTGCCGTCCCATTTATTCTGGATATAAAAGGGCATTGTTCTTCATTGAAAGATATTGACTGCAAATCGGCAATTCATCTTTGTTCAAAGCAAATTATATTTCATGTCCTTCTGGGAAATTTAATCATTAGGGCGAATTCTGTCTGTATTTACTCTTTCTAGGGACACCATACATTTGTCAAAATGAATGACCACTTTTCCACAAAATATTTTCTTTGGTATGGATTAGAGTAGCTTCCTCATTTATCTTTCTGCCAGCAGTTTAACCATCTATATTAGTTATGTATGGCTGTTCTAAAAAATAACCACAAACTTTGTGGCTTAAAACAATGCAAAATAATTTTCTTATAGTTCTGTAGATTAAAGATCCTACATGGTCCTTGCAGGGCTAAAAATAAGGTACATGTAGGGGTGTTTTCTTCCTTGTTTTTAGCCCATGGGCTGGATCTGTGCCCTTGACTATTCCAGTTTCTCCAGGCTGCCCATATTTCTTGGCTCATATCCCTCTTCCACCATCCACAGTGAGGTGAGTTCTCTCCTCACACGGCCTTGCTCTGATATCCTCTTCTGCCATCTTGAGTAATCCAGGACTGTTTCTCCACCACCAATTCCTTAGCAAACTCTGCCAAGATTTTGTGTTTTTTTTTTTTTTTTTTTTTGCCATTTAAGTTATCATATTCATAGGTTCAGGGGATTGGGATAGGGATATTTCTGTGGATCATTATTCAGCCTACCACACTATCCCTCATTCTAATTCATTCTCCTAACCATTATCAAAATAGACTTTCTCAAAAGCATATATGAATATTCATGTCCCCATGCAAAACTCTTCAACAGCTTGCCCTTGCACAGCATAGAAAAACTTCAAAACTTCACTGTTTTTCCTTCTCAGTTTCATATTACACTACTCTTGCTAAATACTTCCAATTTTACTCCCGTTCTTCCACTGAGTTTATGCTAGGCTACTCTTTTGCTGAGAATTTCTGCACCTCAAAAATTCTTTCTTTTTCCTTAGTTCTTGTCTGCTCTTCTCTGTGTTCATGGAGTAGTCCTTGCTGTTTTTCCATGATCCATGCTGAGTGGTCAGGTTGTTTAGTGTCTAGAAGACCAATCAGTAACCTCTCCTGATGTCTGGTTCTAGGGAGTGCTGACCATTGAGACACAGCTGGATTAGGCAATTTATGTGCACAAATCTATCAGGAAGATGTATTTTCAAGCAGTGCCTTGGGTAGTTAACTGTGAGTATAAGGGGGGATTCTTAATGACAAATACTGTAGGGATCAGGGCCTATCTAAGTCATCTTGTCTTATCCTTTCATGCTCCAGTATTGACCTTATCAGTTCAGTGTCTACTCAGAGAAGTTCACCCCCATTCTCCAGCCAACTTATTGCACCAATAGGAACAGGGGTTACCACCAAGTTCAGGTTTTGTCTGTATGACTTCAGAACCCCAAACACCTCCCCTTTTCTTCACCTTTCCTCGACACCCAGTCTTTTCTTTTTGAACCTTAAACACCAAGGGCAAGGACTTTACTACCTTGTCTCAGTGTTCCTGCTTCTTAAACCTCGGCATTAAAGGGCTGCTTAGACTCCATTTTCTGGACCACAGTATTATTTGTCTGCATGCCAGGCAGCAGATATTCTCATTGATGTCTATCAGCCTTATGGAATCAGGATGACAACTCAAAACTGCAAATGGAGATTGTGACTGTAGTTTTCAAATGACCAAGCCAAATTTCTATTAACAATTTAGCTAAAGGTAAAAAAATTTAAAAAATTAGCAATGACAACAAGCTCAATTTCATGCTGGGCCCCTCACTATAATATCATATATTTGTTCATCCGCAACTAGTGGACTGTGAGCTTCTTGAGGTGATAGAATTTCTCCTTGTCGGTAGGAATCTTTGGGCCCTAGCAATGGATCAGAAATGAAATGATTCTAATTTGTTGAATTTCACTCTTTACAGCAAATATGTGTTCCATGACTTTTGGTATATCTGTGTCAAGTAGCATAGTAGGGAAATAGGAATGAAAAACAATCAAAATGTATATTAGAAATATACATGTAGAAATATAATATAGAAATATAATATACATGTAGAAATATAAATATACATGTAGAAATATAATATGTATATTATATGCAGATGATGAGTAAGTTGAGTAAAATAGAATAAATTGCGTAAACTCATTAGTGATTAGGAAAAGAATTAATCAAAAATCAAAACAACATCAGTTTGCATGCATCAGTTTGGAAAAAAAGTAAAAAGTTAAACATCAAATCTAGCAAAAAGGAAGAAAAATAGTAATTCTCATATATTGCGCTTAGGAGTATATTAAATTTTATGTACAGGTTGGGAAAGTAATTAGGTATTATCTATTAAAATTGAAAATATGCATATCTTACATTTTGGTAGTTATACCACTGGGTATTTATGCTAGGGAAGGTCTTAGCATGTACTCCTGGAAACATTTACAGTTTATAAAGCACCTACATGCACACACACATACATACAACAGAGAAAAAACTCGGCAGAACAAAAACACTGGGATTAAGCTAGGTGTTCATCAGGGAACACCAGGCAAGCAGATAAATGCACTGAGGCCCACTCATATAAATTCTATTCAGGGTGTGAAAATGAATGACCAACAACCTTTGCATGTGTCACCAAGGATGTGTAATCCAGTCATAAAATGCTGAGTAATAAAGTGATAAAATAACACAATTCCATCTGCATTCAAAAAATGGAAAGCTAAAGAATCTATTATTTAAGTATACCCAAAGTAAAATATTTCACACATCCATATTTCATAAAGAGAATAAAATATAGTGATATGCACATATGATATCAAATGCAATTCTTAAGTTAGGAAGCAAATACAAAGTTCAAGTGGGAACTGAGACAAAATTAGGGAGAAGAACATGGGACACTGCGTTGTTTTGGTGGTGTTCATTTTCTAATTGGATAACAGGGATACAGGCTCAGTTTTATTGTTCTTGATGTAATTATGTATGTCTTACACATAGAAAAACTTCACTTGTGAATATTCTAAAATTTAAAATATAGAGATAACATGAGGTATATTGAGGATATCTAATTCATTTATCTGTTAAAAATATAAAAGTTTTAGAGAGTTATTTTAAATTCTTTTTTACTCATTATCCTTAGGTAAGATCAAATAAATGCTGACTGAAATGTAAATATTCATCTAGTATTTTCATAACCAGGAAATTAGAATCTATACCTCTGTTAAAAATAACCAGTTATAAATATGAATTCTCTGTGTTTCAAGTTAAGTACTTTTTAAAATTTTAACATATTTAATGAACAAAGATTGAATACATTCAAGGAGTACAATGTGATGATTGTGTAATTATTTTCCAGCCCAAATTAATGAACATATCCCTCACCACATATGCAATTTTTTAAGGAGTTCTAGCAACTCTACCTCATTTTCACAGTCCCCAGTGACAGTTTCTCTTTTCTCTTCCTTAACAGTCTTTTGAGTTTTTTTTTCCCCTCAAATGTGTCCTTTTGTCCTTTCACAGCAGATTTTTCAGTCCCATGGGTAGGTTTCTTCCATTTTATCAACTACATTTTTAAGGACCTCATGCTACCTGATGGGCTGGCAGGACCAGCCATTTCATTAGAGGGCACCAAGCTCATTAGGGAAGGAGAACTGCTCCTTGGTGGTATTATGGCCAAAATTTATAGAGTCTGCCTTGCAGGTCACAGATCCATCATCTCATGTACACACTATCCTATCTCCCAGAGTTTTATTATCCTCCAGGGAATTTTGCAGAGAGCTTCATTCTTCCGAAGTGTATTTGTCACATCCAGTCTTGATGCTGGAATGCAGGTTTCAAGTCACATATAATGTGAGGTTTACCTGGAGTACTTTTCTTATTTTTATTGAATGATCACCATAAGTAAACTTTTCTGTAGAAAGAAAGCAATTCATGGTGTGGTGGTTTGCATTGCTAAGATAGACAGGGAATCTAGCAACTTGTCTGGATGTGTTGATAGATGAATACTAGTTGAAGCAGAGTCCAAAAAGGAACAGAGTTTTCAAGCGTGTACTTCAACAGAGCTTTTTTATAATGCAAAAAGGTTAAGAACACAAGAATGTGTCTTACTTTAACTATGCTTGAACTTTCTTATTTGGACTATTTCCTGTTCTATATATGCATCTAGAAATTACTGAACAGGTAAGACTTCATGAAAACACACTAATAAACATGTACGCATATTGTTTAAAAATGAGAATCACATCATAAATTTCTAATTTGATGCTCTGGTTCTTGAGTTTCTTCGGAAGACCAGCATGCAAACAAAGTCAATTTTGTGCTCAAATTTTGTCCTCAACTATTGGAGATTCTGTTATTTTTATCTTCAAGTGACCAATAAAAAGACCAGACTGCTCTGCAAAATGTGTATCTTTAGGGACAGCAAGACCCACAGAGCCAAAGCACCTGCATGAGTTTCTTTTCTAATAGTTGAAAGTGACTGTCGTTTCTGTAGCATGTTCTAAGGAAGTCAATCAATTTTTCTGTCTGGGTACAACCAATCCATGGGAACACAATTGGCCAAAACTCAACAGGATTCTGTTTCCTTATCTTTAAGATAAGTAAATGCTCTCTGAAGTTTCTTTCACAACCATACATTAAGAATATCAGCTCTGAATTTCTAAACAAGAGTTCTGGTTCTGACCAATGAAAACTTCCCCAATATCCTCTGTGTCCATTGGCTATCCATTAAATAATTACTAAAAATTTCATTATCTTCAAAATGTTACTGGCACTTTAGGAAAGCTAGAACCCTTCTTTAAGGGAATGTGACCATCATCCAGCTACCTTTGAATTGGGAATCTGATGTAATTTAGTATAGTTCTCTGACATCCTTCTGTCTTTTTCTTCCTGGATATTTAGTAATCATATAAACAGTATTCTATTCATTTGCCTTTAAAAATCTGTTTCAGGCTGTAATATGCTAGTATTTTGCTTTGCTATAGAAAACTGAGCCACATATTCAACATTAATTACCTTTTGGATATGGGTTTCAGATGTTCACCACCTTTGCTAAAGTCAGATACACATTTCATGCATAGTTCTATAGGCAGATTAAACTCAATATGCCAGGTGGCTGAGTTAAAACCAAGATTTATATTTTTTAGTTAGAAAGTTATTGTCACCAATAGTTCTAATATTTCCTCCCTTAGAGTTCTATGTATTTGGTCTCTGAAAAACTGTGAATTCATTATAGGAAAGCTATTCTCAATCCCCTCATGAAGTTCAGCTCTCCAACCCCCAGGATCAGTTCTGCTGGCTTTGAGGTAGGTGACCAGTCTTCACTCAGGTGCAACAAGTTGAAATTCCTTCCCATGTAACCATGGGTCCAATGATTAGATGACAATTTTAGAGAGTGGCTAATGGAAATTGGAAGATGTAAGCATAGTAGATAATGTTTGTTTTTGATCTCAAAGTAAAGGCAATTAACTTTAATTATCACAGTAAATGTTCTTGTTACCTCAGATAATTGGAGGTGGACCCTTCTAGAGAAAGGATTTATTATATAGCAACTCATGAGCTCTGCAAAGCTATGGTTGAGGAAACAATTTCATTAAGTGTCCCTGGGTATTAGTGTATGTGTTTCTTTCTTTTGTTTATTCTTCTTCAATTTGTAAAACTTCGATCAGAAGTATCATATGGTTTTTGTTGTTTAATCTGGAGTAGATAGTTGGTAATTTTCCTTCTAAGTCTTCCTAAAAAACAATGGTGAAAAGGAGAGGTTAAAATTCCTGTTATTCACTCTTGTAAGGCAGTATAAAGTTCAGAGAGTCTCGCCTTCATACAAGAAATTAGTTTCAATAATTTGTAGGTCTGCCAGAAGGGAAAAAAAGACAAAAAAAAAAAAACTTGAACAGATATCTCTTCTCTGCATTATAATCAGAACATTTGCATTTTTACTTTAAAAATGCTATGGAAAACATTAAAAAATCTTTTCCAAAATTAACATTCTGACTATAGGATTTAGTTGTTTTATTTTTAACTGCTGTGGGGCAGATTAATGTGACACATGAAATAATTGGACGAGGTCTATGTTACTTTTAAAATATCTATTTCAATGTGCATTTTTATAAAAGTTAAAACAGCTCATCAAATCTATTTCTCATAAGCATTATCTAAGGGAAACTTATGTGGCATTTTAAGACTGTTTTTAAATGAGCTGGTTTAGAGAAAAATATTAGGCAAATACAGTACACAGTGTTCACAGCTATAGCAAAAGTAATGAAGATAGTTCAACAATGACACCATTTTATGAAACAACAAGAGAGGGAGCCTTAATGATTACCTTGGTCTAACCTACTATTCTGTAAGGAAAAGTAGATTCTCTAAGATAAGAGCATCACAGAAATAGGAGCAGATTATGGAATGCAGGAGCTATAGCACCCACGGACAGCCACAGTCTCACAAGAGCAAAAGAGATCTGCAGGAGACCTTTGTAACTTCTCTGCTCTTCAGAGAAACTACTTGATTTGCTCAACTCTTAAAAGTCTCCTGTCCAACAAATGAAAATCCCTCACTAAAAATATATGGGAAGGACCTACTACTCTTTGATTTGTCTTTCCTTTACAGTAACATCTTATTTGGTAGCCTTGGGTATAAACTTTGGATTTATAGATATATTTTTAGTAGACATTTTTCAATTGAACAGGTAAAAGTGGATGGAAGTCCCCCTCTCAAGGCTGAGAGGACATGAGAGACCAGCCTTTAGTTGCATCTGCCCCCATATAAACTTTTGACTCTGGGCAACTTTCAGGCATCCTACAGTTTATAAACCAAGAGCTCTAGTTTTCAAGAGCAGGGCATTCCAATCCTACTGACAGCCACCAGGGTCATCTTGCCACTAACTCCCTTCCTTTCCCAAGATTTTTTTGTCCTTGTCCTTTCCCACATCCCTTTATGAGAACGTCTGAATGCATATCCTTTAAGTCACAGAATATGGTTTTGCAAGACAGCATGCTACTCAGCCTACAGGCATCTAAACTCTTGACAAACTGATGTTATCCTCACTTGTGGTTTTTGCCTTAAAAATTTGTTCGAAATCTGTAAGACCCTGGAGCACATTGCAGTCTACCTGAAATTTGTGTCCCCCAAACTCTGACCAGCCCCAAATAAACTCTCTTTATTTCTTAGTCAATCTGTGCTCCAGTTTTTCTTAAGGGTCTACATGTTTCCTATGATTTAATATTTTCTCTTTCCTCTTGTAGGATTTGTCTTTTTGATGATGAATTTAAGCTGCTCATGTGTAATCTGTAGGCAATGCTTCATGGAATTCAATGCATTTATATTGCAAGGATGTCCTTTAGAGGTTTCCTATTGTGTTGATTTTTCCTGCATATCCCAACAATGGCAGCGGGAGCCTGTTTCTGTTACTGCCTATGAGTGTGGACAAGTCTGAAAATACTCTAATCACACAATAATACAGCATGTTTGGGGGAGAGTTAACTCCCCAGACTCTTGTAAAGTTACAAAGCTAGTCAAGCAAGTTGTTGCAACTGAGTCTCTAGTGAGTAGAGGAAATCCCTTTAGGGAAGAAGGTTATTGCTTCTAATTAGACCTTACAAATCGAAGAGTCAGGAAAATATCTGGACTAGCAGGCAAGTTTAATATTGGTAATTATAGCTTATTTTGTGTGTTGAACATGAAATAGTAACTACATAACAGAATAAGGTATAATAATTTCCAAAATAAGAAAATAGAGAAGGAAAGAAAACAAAGCAAACCTCACAAATTTAGAGGCGTCTTATAATTCTTGTCTAACTGGCCCACTATACATACATATGGATTGTTTTGAGCCCTCCATGAATGAAACTCTCTTTCCTGCTAATACAATGTGTATTTATTATAGATATCAAGAATTCACAGAAATCAACATGGAGAGAGAACTTAAAAGGGCAAGCTTAAGCAACAGTTGGGCTCTATTTTTATTGGGTGGTATCTGGTCTAAAGAGATTTCTTTCCTCCTCTATCATTTAATCTTCTGCCATAGCCATCCACTTCTCAGTTCCATTTTTATGTTTATCTCTATAAGAACATTGAGGGTTTCTTTGACACCAAGAAGATGGCCAAAGGACTGGATATGTTTATTCACCCACCACTGTTCAGCCCCAGGGTTATACACTTCACTGTCAAAAACCACTTGCTCCTTTTGTGTCTGAGCTCTCCTCTGTGCAAACTGCTCCTCTGAACCTCTCAGAGGAAAAAGAAGAAAGGGCAATGAGAAGTATCATTCTGTGTATGAATTGCAATTTTTTTTTTATTTCTTGCAACACACCAATGGGGAATATTGGATCTTTGGTGTCCCAGAGGAGCCAGATTGAATCAGGAATACCTTCCAACATGAGGAAGGAAATAAGCTCTCAGTGGTCGGGGAAAGTTAATCCAGAGTGCTGACCTGAACTCACAAGGGTGTGTCCAATCCCACCCCTGACATGCTGAAGCTGCTGTCTGAAAATTAGTATGGACATAAACAAAGTTTTTTTTTTTTTTTTTTTAAACAGTACTCAGTTGAACACCCTATTGCCTTTCCTTCCATGTGGCTTAATTGTAAATGGCATAGAATCATAATCATTTAAGTATTTTTCTGAGCAGTTCCTAGATGAAAATGTAAAGCAGTATGCTAGTGTCTCTAAGAGACACATTAAAGCTGAGTTTATGAGAAATGGATACCCTACATTGCTTGAGTCTCCTCTTCTTTTGTTCCCACTCTTGGCTCAAAGGGACATCTTATTTATTTTTTAAGTCTGTGTGCAACTGTGTCTCAATGTGCTTCCTTATAAATATCAAAGGCTGAGCTCTATGTCTCTTGTGCCAGACAGTATAATGCAGTTGGAAAACTGTGACTATGTCCAAACTGGTTTGGGTCATCTCCAAATGCTGTGAAATTGAGTCTCAGATTGGCATTCCCTCTCCTGGATGATGCACATTTTTTTAGAAAAACAATGCTCTCCCTGGACTTCTGGGCAGCAGACTGGCCTCCCCAGTGAGATGGATGATGTGATTGCCATAACTGAGTCTGTGGACACCCAGAGGATCATTCTATTAGAAGGCAACAGCTTCTCATATTTCTATGCCTGGCTGCTTCTCTAAGGCAGCTACTTTGTCAAATTATCTCGTTGTACTTCTTGGTTAGGTTTATGAGATGCATTCATTGTGATTGAAGAAGAATGCTATGGGAATTCACAGAAATCAACATGGAGAGAGAACTTAAAAGGGCAAGCTTAGGCAACAGTTGGACTCTATTTTTATTGGGTGGTATCTGGTCTAAAGAGATTTCTTTCCTCCTCTCTCATTTAATCTTCTGCCATGGCCATCCACTTCTCAGTTCATCAATTTAGAAAGAAAAAAAAAATCTCTGCTCTTTAGGAATGAAAAAGTTGTCAGGTATGGATACCACATTGTATTTTTCTGGGAATTGAAAATATCTTCTGAGACTCAACAGACAACGGATATTATTCAAGAAAGTGTAGTTCAATTGATTTAGGGAAGGATGGGTAAACTGTGACCTATGGGCCAAATCTAGCTTTCTACTTATTTTTGTAAATAAAATTTTATTGGAACATATCTTTGCCCAGCTGATTCTGTGTTGTCACTACTTTTGCACTATAACCAGAGATTTCAGACTCTATTGCCCATAAATCCAAACTATTTAACGTCTGCTCCCTTTCAGAAGAAGTTTGCAGACCCTTGATTTAGGAATGTGATTCAAATTTGAAAGTTCATAATTGTCTAAACATGGAGAAATGTGATTAAAGCAGTTTGGCATGGTGTATGAAAGGACAGTAGGCATTTTGTGGAAGTTGTAAAGTTTGTGTTCAGGATGTATCAAACAGTATATTTCTGTGTTCTCTCTTCTCCTCCTTGTGCTATAAGACTGACCTTGGAAATCTGCTTTTTCAGGGATTTAGAATTTCTTATCTCCTCTGACTGTACAGTCTATGCTATAAACTGTACTCAGTCCTTTTGGGACTTCGATGATTTGTTTTTTAGAAGAAAGATGCATAAGTAACTTCAATGTAAATCAAAAGCAATGGAGGCTAGAAAGACAATGTATTTCAGTAGAGATGAGTAAATAGTTGTAATACAGAGGGAGGTGTAACACAATGATTAAGAAACAATGGTTAAAAGAAAACATGTGTTTTCTTGCTGCTATAACACAGAAAAATAAAATAAAAATAACCATTTGAAAATACCTCCAAGAACAGTTAAAGATCCCACTGGACTAGATACAGAAGTTTCTCAGAATCAGAATTCCAATCTGAAGAAGATCCCAGTAAACAAATCCACTTTGAGAAAGCTGAATACTATTCTGAAGTTCTTACCCTTTTCACCTAAAATGAAAGTGGTGTTCTTAACCAGTCCAGCAACAATTATCCCTTCTACCATGGCTTAATTTTGGAAGTAGTAGAAGAAGATTTGTCCTCTTCCATAAAGGAGCAGGAGATAGAATAGGAATTAGGAGTTAACAAAGCCATTTGATCAGTCCTAATATTTGCCATTGCATCGAAGCTCCACAATAATTTTGGATGATGACATCACTCAGTTTAGAACAGAAGAGACCCTTGGAGACCATCTGTTTTGTAACCTTTCATAGATGAAATTATCATAGTATAACCTTTGGATTCAAATTTACCTGAATTAAAGTTGCCACTTATTTCACATAATCTTGGGGAAATGATACAGTCTTTCTGAACCCCAATCTTTTGATGTATAAGATATAGAAAATAATATAGCATTAAAGGCTAAGTAACAGAGACTTTTGGCATAGCATCTTTCACAAAATAATTTGTTAATGCATAGCAGCAATTTAATCCCATTCTTCTCCAACACTGTGTACATAATGGCAAGAGACCTGATGACACAGGCTAAGTAACTCACACCAGCAAATGAAGCTCATTAGTGACAGAACTAGAATCATAAACCAGGCTTTCTGATGCCAAGATGGCATTTTTTCTCCTCCAACATGATCCTTCTCTGGACCAAATCTTCAACAAAGTGCTCCTGTTCAACATATGAAAACACAAAAGAAATCAGGAATGTTTCAGAGAACATTAGGAATAAGGTATCTTTGCCTGTGACATCCAAATAAAGGGCAAGTCAGCAGAGGAGTTTTCATTATTTAAAATAAAGGTAAAACCAGAGTGATCTAATTCTTATGCCATAATTCAAGTTGCCGCAGTCTTGGCTGGGCACAGAATCACGAGCCACTCAAGCAGGAACAAAACTTTATTTTGAAAAAGCCGCCAACACTCTCAGCGCCAGCAAGCCAAAACCGGTCTTCCCACGCGGGCGTCTGACCGAACCGCGAGTCCCCCGGAACCGGGGGTCCCCCGGACCTCCCCCGGAATTCCCTCCTACTATCCTTCCCCAACCAATGGGAACTCTCCATGAGTCCCATAACATGAATCCCGTAGCAGGCCAAGGTGAACAGCGGGAGTCCAATTTCAATATGAATGTAAATCTTAACATAATCATCTCAGTGGCTAGCTGGCGTCACTTTACAACCAAAGGTGCCATACATCGTATATTTGCTTGTGGCTCCTAGCATCAAGTACTTTTAGTGATGCTTGATAATTAAACATGAATATGAAAAGTACACATCTCTGTGTGGACATACTTAACCCTTGATCAGATTCCTTCCGTTTCATTTGGAAGTTCAGATGGAAAGCACTGTGCCTGATGTCTGATGTCTGTTTGTTTGTTTGTTTGTTTGTTTATTTATTTATTTATTTCAGATTCTGCTCTAAGTGCCAATCTCAGGCACAAAGGCAGACGGCAAAGATCCACAAGGAACAAGGATAACCAGGGTTAACAGCAATTCATAGCATCCATCACTTTTATTGCCCCCAAGGCAGAGTTTCCATTATTTATGCTGCTGCGTGATCTGCTGTACTTATGATACAGCTAGTTGTCATGACTTTAAAAATATGATGGATTCCTAAATTAATCCTATATTCCTTGTCTTAGGCTTGAAGCATGGGCAGTCACAAAGAGTACAGAGGTATCTATAATCACAAAGTTAACTGCTCATGGGTCATGATGAAGAAAAGACTCACCATGATGTCCCCAATGGGCTTATGTCAACAATGCTAAAAGCAGTGTACTTATGCTTACAGACCAGCACCATAAATTATTTTATGGATATTTTTTAGTGCATATACCCAAGTTCTTTGGGGGAATTTAAAGCATGAATAACACATATTTCTCCCCATCTGTTTTGAGTTATAATTAATATTTGATAGCATAGGATCTGTCTTACAAAAAGCAAAAAATAGAACGCTGAGAATTTTGAAAAAGCAAGAGGTCATTTGTTGCTAAGACCAAGAGTCACGGAAAAAATTGAGGCATTTGGGGCTATTTGAATAATGGATAGGGTGTTGAAAGAAGATGGGGGAAAATCATGTTTGGGAATGGTAGAAGCAAAGACATAGAATTTGGAGAAGACAATTGAAAGGATTATAGGAAATAAATAAGTTGAACAGGACCTAGAATCCAGGACCTAGAAGATTAAAAGTCTTGCAAGGAAGACTCCTAGGTAAGGAAATTTGCCCTCAGAGTTAGTATGAAGTGGAATGAGCAGGATATAAATCAGGGAGTTATTGCAAGGATGTAAGAAGGAGTAGGGCACACTGGAAGGTTTTAAGTCCTGGTAAAAGGAATGAAAATGGGAAGTGTAGAGAGAATGAACAGTAAAATTTCATCCAAATTTGACCAGATATCAGGTAGCCCAACTCCCTACTACAGCCCACAATGGCCTACATGATCAGGGTTTCTATTATTTTAATAAAGCCTGCACCCTAAGCTTTTCCCACCTGCACACTCCACACTAGATGCATATTTACAATTCTTTCAATGTGGCAAGCACACTTCACCTCAAGGCTTTGCACAAGAAAGGAGAAAGCTCATCCCCAAGATAAACATATTATTCATTCCCAGATCGCTTCTGAGTCATTGCTAAAATGTCTCCTCTCAGAGAAGGTTACCTGGCATCCTACATAATATTGCAACCCATCCGACTCGTCTCCCACCTCATAATCAGCACTCTGCATCTGGTGAAGGCAATCCCCCACTCACTGTCTTGACAGGGTCACAGTGAGAAAAAGTGTTGGCAAAGCTGCTCTCCCACTGTCTTGACAGGGTCACAGTGAGGATGAATGCTGGCAAAGCCACACTGGTTGGTGGGTAGCCGAAACCATGAGACCCTTTTTTATGTAATTGGGACTTTGCATTTTCATGCTTATGTTTCTCACAGGAGGCATGAGTATGTTAAATGCCAAACAATTAAATTTCAGATGGCTAGAACAGAACAGGTAGTTCATGCCTTGGAAGCTGTTCTGCTACCCACCCCTCAGCATATCAAGGACAAAATAAAAGGCTATTCTTCTATCTTAGTACATTGTGGACAAACCTAATAACAGACAACAATCATCCTCTGAAAAACAAACTCTTTGAAAACTAGTACACCTTGACTGAGAAACAAACTCTTTGAGAACTAGTGTACCTTGACTGAGAAACAAATTCTTTGAGAAATAGTGTACCTTGACTGAGAAACAAAAGAAACTCTCTGAGAAAGCAGCTCAACCAGTTTTATGAGAATAAATTTAGGAATTAATTAAAATAGCTATATAAGACACAGTTTTAGAATAATGTTAAAAATATTATTTAGATTCTTAAGTTTATAAATTATTAAGTCTTTAGTTATATAGGTTTCTGATATGCTTTAAGGATGATTCATAAACTTTAGGACATTTTAAATATAAGATTTAAAGAGACTTTTTTAGATGGGAATTTTAGATTAAAAATAAAGTGCAGGTGTACTGTAGGTTAATGATTAATTAGGAGACTTAGAGTCTGGTTACGTAGTTTGACATTAGTTAATAAGGAAATAACATCTTGGGAAAAATAGTAAATCTTGGGAAAATCTGAAGGATGTAAATTGGTGACATGTTTTATTGATGATTCTGTACTTTGATGATTGTATGGCTGGGGGTCATATCCTGGAAGAATGTAGATCGGTGTGCTCTCAATCATGGTTAAGGAAATGTCATGTCTTGGCAAAGTTTTAAGTTATATAATCAATGACGTATTGTGAATCTATAATGATGAGAAAAATTGTAATAAAAAGGGGACCCAGAGAAAGCTGCTTTAGCTCTCTCTCTGAAGATTGCTCAAAGGGAACGACTCCTGTCTCATCATTTCGCCGACGCCACTCCTCCTTCGGGACTCCCTGGACCCCACCGGGGCCGGCCCCCGGCATGCATCCTCCTACTTTATAGCATCTCTCATTTTCTTATGTGCAAATAATAAAGTATATTTATTTATTTGCTACCTGTTTACATATGAACTCTTCTTGCACTGTGTATACTGTTGTGTGCAAAGTGCCTAGAAACGTACCTAACGTGAAATAGGAAATTAGTAAATGCTTGTTGAAACTGACAAACCAGCGTGGCTTATTTGCAACAGCATTCTTCCCCCTTGGATATTCTTACATTCCAAGGACCCTCAGCAGTTTCTACTAGTCGGTTTGTGAACTTTGACACAACGTGTGGGGCTTTATTGGCTTTCTGAATTTTGACAGCATTTCCAAATTTGACTTTGGTGGAATCTCAGATGGCATGAAGGCATCTGAGACCATTTTTTTAAAAAGACCTCTTTTTCCATTCTCTCGGAATCTTACTTTTTCCTCAATACCTCATGGGCTGTTCCAAAGGAATTCTGTGATACCTCACCATTCAAGTCTTACATTATATTTAGGATATTTTGAAATTTTAATTAGGAAATCCTTTTGAATTTAGACCTTTGTAATTAACATCTGTGATTAGAAATTGTTTTTCATTTTCATGATATTTGCTTTAAATCAAGTTGAACATATTGGCAGAATTTTGGCAGAAACAAAGGAAGTAATATTTAATGTGATTTGCAGCTGCCCTGAATAATTTCCATCTTTCCTCTGGGGTCTTCTCTAGAAGTGTGAGCACCATTTAACTTGTCATCCAAGAACCTACTCAGTGCCAGCACATCAATAACCTAGTCAGAATTATGGTCATTTCTAAGTGGGCAGACAGTTGAGTTAAGAAATGAAAAAAAGTTGTGAGTTATAGCCACTAAATTCTTCAATGTGGACTTCCATTGATACCTAGCTGTGCATTTTTCTTTGGGCATGTAGTAAGCCATAGGTCTGTGACTCTGTTTGAGACATAAACTTCTGTAAGTATATAAAATCAAATAAGAAAACCATATATGTTGCTGATTTCCAGTAGATACATGGTGTGCTTAACTTCCTTTCATATAACCTGTGTGGAAATTCACTGAAGACAAAATCAATCAACCTGTGGGTCATGTACTCAGGTACCCTTCATGTTCCTAAAAATGGTGCTAAGCAGTGTGGTCTTACAAAATGTACCTCTAATAAGTACTTCTAGAGATATAAGCAAAATGTGACCAAAAAAAAAAAAGCAAATTAATATTACAAAATTAGGCAAAAAGGCCAAATTTGGGGTATCTTTCATAATCTCATGAGTTGATTAATCCATTTGATGAGCTAATAAAATTTGATTGGACTACTGAGATTAACTGTAGGCAGGTTGTATATGGCAGGAGAAAGTAGGTTCCTAGAGGCATAAACTTGAAGATTATATCTTGTCCCTTTTCCTCACTCCTTCTCTCTCTCTCTCTCTCTCTCTCTCTCTCTCTCTCTCTCTCTCTCTCTCTCTCTCTCCCCTTCATGGCTTCCAAGAGCTGAGCAACTTTCCTGGATCACATCCTTCCACCATGATGTTCTGACTCACTTCCGGCCTAGGAGCCCAAAATATAAGTTTATTCCTCTAAATTGTCCCCCCTCCCAGGTATTTTGGTCACAATGAAGGAATTAGACCCACACAGATGCTTTCTTCTGATTGGATTTTAGATATAAAGATTGTTTTAATGACTATAGAGCTGATGTTAAGAATACTATCATTATTTCATCATTATCAGTGAGAGTTTGCAGAGGATTTCTACACACTCATAGGAAATATACAGTTGAACATGTATAGTACACTTCTGGACACATCATCAGTAACAGTGTGTAACACTTAATGAGACCCTAATTCCCCTAGGGTTCACATTAGCCGCACTGGTCACATGCCTGGAAGCACATAAGAAATGAGAAAATTCAGGAAGAACTTTAGATTATTTGAGCAAGGATCTGAATTTTTATCAAGATCTATAGATGATTTCTTTGCACATAAAGTTTGATATATCAAGACTATTCATTAGAGGGAATGTTCAATAAGCCAGGGAGGTTTGAGAAGCTAAGAAAACCTCTCAGCATACCACAAAGCATTTCAATGCCAACAGTAAGCAAGTAATAACTTCAAAGTCCAACACAACCAAAACAGGCTCATAGAGTACCTATTCACACTTTTGGAGACAACCTGTAAACATAAGCTTCAGAAAGAGGCCAATCGTTTACATATAAATTATGGATGACAAGATTAAATTTGAAAAGTCTACCCATTAATGTATTTTCTTTCCTGTGCCATTTGGGGAAATGTAGTCTAAAAACAAATTTAGACATTACTAAACAAAGATCTTCATTTGATGTTAGTTCATGTCAAGGCTGAAAAGTTTTTGGACTTCATGTTGAACACTTTAAAATTATGTACCAACTAGTATTAATTTCTATTAGAAGGAGAGAGAGAGAGAGAGAGAGAGAGAGAGAGAGAGAGAGTCAGTCCAATGGTTCAAAATCAAGTTAGAGAAATAAAGCTAGTAGGGGTAATCGTGAATACAATTCTTTATGATTTATGGGGTATGTAGGAAGAAAATATTGCAACTGTAGTTATTTTATCATATTTTGCATTTATGTTATTGTTTCTCCTGCATAAGATGTATAATATTGGTAAAATGTATTTCTATAGTTGATAATAAACATATGTACATTATTGAGAGGTTCATAATAGAAATGTTTTACTGATCCCTGGGGATACACTGATCAAAAAATAATATTCACCAATTTAATACATTTAATATGTAATTATACATAATATGTTTGCATCACAGGCTTCCCCCAAAAGTTTGCCAATGCTTTACCACTTGATTAAGCTTATAAAATAGGACTGAATGATCTCTTTGTTTGCATTTGCATTTAGGATAAGCTGAATATCCTGGTGTGAGCAACTGCTTTTTCAAGAGAGTCTTTTAGCAATTTTCACTAGTATATTATACCAATCAGCCTTGTTCTTATACAATATCACTTATAAGAACTCAGAATTACAATTTCACTAGACAAGAGATAGCACCCCAGCAAGTGATATCTCATACCAGCTATATTTGCATACTGTTTAGGCATAATTGTCCCTAAATAAATATTGATTGATTTATGTGGTCATTACTTAGGTAATTACTTGCCCTCCCCAACATAATGAATAGTAGTAGAATTTTAATCAGTGTTTCTCAAAGTATGTTCTGCTGTTTGAGTGCATCAGATCCAACTGTATAAACCAAGGTGGGCCCAAGACTGTGCCTCCTTGATCAGAATCTCTGTAGATGAAATCCAGCAATTCATGAATATACTCAGGTGATTCTCATGCTTAGTTTGAAAACCAATGAGATTTTCTTTGGAATTGAAAGTACAGCACAAAATTATTGCAAACTGTATTTCTGGCTTTTTCATGTTTTTCTAATGAAACTCTTATGGAAGGATACAGTGCACATACTGATCATTGACAGCTTGTTTTGGTAGTTTTCCAGTTAGCAAGATGTATTATAGAATGGGGTAAATATTGACCTCAGTATAGGTCCATCATTTATCCATTAATTGTGCTCATCTTCTTTGCTTCAGCAGGGACCATCCCATGTGTCTTTAACTGTGGCCATACTTTAACCGTTTACCTGATATACGTTAGAGGAATTGAAAAGCCACAGTATTGATGAAGAGACGAGTAGAAAAATATTGATTTATGTAACAAGATAAATGGTCAGCATTTAAAAACTCAAATGGCACTTACGAATTGGAAAACAGCTTGAATCATAAAACTCAGATGCAAAACAAAAAGTAAAAAAAATACTCCAAAATGGAAAACAAAACTTGCAAGAAAAATCTGAATGTAGGCACACTGTCTTTATAATGGAAGTCTACTGATCTTTATGATAGAGGTCAGAGAATCTTATGGAGTGGGTGAATCCATTTTCAGAGGAAACGGTATATGTTCATATTTTTACCAAATACAGGTTTTCTGGGAGGCAATGCTATAAGAAGAAACTTTAAAAATAAAGAAAGGAAAACAATCATGGTTGATGGATGTCATAGCCTGCTGGCAGAGTTTCCCAGGGGGGAAAAATGGTTCTTTATTTCAAGAAAATCTAGGCAGAATGGCAGAAGGCTTCAGGTGAGAACTAATCTAATGCTGGCTCTGAGGACTGAGTGGGACTGGAGTCGAAAAGGAGAGAGGTTGGATTTGTTGAGTGCAAAGCCCCAGATGTTCCTTACCCACCTGCAGACAAGGCCATTCCATCAGCTGTACATAGCCCTCTATTCTGAAGACACAAAAACTACAGAGGTAATTTTTGTTTGCTTTTTGTTTTTGGTTTCTCTTTTGTTTTGCACTTTCTCCGCTGGTGATGTACGCAAGCCCTTTCTATATTACAGTGGGCAAGGCAGCTTGGACAATCTATGAAAACTTCCTTTAACAGAGCATGCTCCTGAAACCTGTCATATCATCCTCAAAAGCATATCCAAAATCCTACAAGGAGGGGTATTCCTTTTCATTTTTTGAAATGATGTCCCAATATCCAGTTGTGACAGCATGATTCAGCCTAATGGTTCCTGAGAGGCATTTGGGAAATCTCACTTTATCTCTGTGTGTAATTCCTACCAAGAAAGTTACCTGTATGTGACGTGGCAGAAAGACATTGGGCTCGAGAAAAGACTCCAGCTTCCATGTCCTTCTGAGAGTTTCCCAGTGGCATCTGGCTAGCTTTGGGTGAGCTATGCCCAATTGTCGGCTTTTAAGAAGTATGTTCTTGGCTGTCAAGCCCCAACACTGCCTAATTTACACAGATAGGGAGTTCTAATAAGATACTTTAGAAAGTCACTTATGCCATAAGGTATTCACATTATCTCAAGACATTTCTATTCAGCTAATAGGAAATGAAAGTGTGGATTAATGCCTTTCGCATGCCATTAGAAGACTGGGAGGGAGAAGTCTCCTTTTGGCCACCAGAGGCCTCCTCCTTATTTCTGCTCTCTGCTGTCTCAGCTAATCATGTTCAGAGGTTTCAAAAGCAAAATATCAGTTTTGACTTTATAGAAAATGCGTTTAAACCAGGAGGAGGTCCATGTGGCCTCCAAGCTTTGGATGATTGCCATGGCACGCTGCACTTCACCTTTGATTTAAGGATAGAGAACATGTGGCTTCCTAAAAATGAGAAACTCTTTTGCTTGATTCCCAAAAGGCTAATGCAAGCATCTGTTAAAGGAGAAATAAAAAGATACCAGAATTCCAAATAAGTAAAGCTTAGTAAAATTGGGTCACCAATCACCTCTCTGTAACCCTGAGGTGCCAGGATGGCAAAAACATCAATACTTGGCCCACAATCAGACGTATAATCATTGGGTTTTATTACAAATATAAATTATAGAGAAATGTGAGCTTATTGAAATAATTAAAATAAAAATATTTATATTCTCAATAGCTAACACTTTTGAGTGATTAAGAACCAAGAATTGGGGCTGGGATTCTGGCTCAGCAGTAGAGCGCTTGCCTAGAATGTGTGAGGACCTGGGTTTGATCCTCAGCACCACATAAAAAATAAAATAAAATAATGATATTGTGTCCAGCATTGTGCAGTGTCTTAGATGAAATCCTGTCATACTCATGAGATAATAATTTGTACCATTATATATACAACTATAATGCACCAATAAAAAGTAGAAAATAAAAGAATTGGCATCATTCCATTTTAAAGATAAAGAAAATTGTTACTAATTTAAGTTTCCTTTGCTATCGAAACAAGAGTAATTGGGGAAAAAAATTCTGATTCTTTAAGGCACACCTTTAACAATAAATAAATGTGATCAATAATTAATTTTCTTCAAGAGGTAATTCCTACCTGAGACAAATACTTCAAAATATTCTCAAATAAAGGATATCACAAATGCCCACCAAGGGACCTTAACTTTCTGGAGATAAACCTGTGAGTCCTAAGAAGCACTTTCTATAAAGCAGATGGTCATGAAACAGCCCCCCTCTCAGCAGACCCCAGCTACCTGGAGATGAAGACAGAAAGTCTGTTTAATGACAGTAACATGCTCCTGCATGGTTATACATCATGTGGGCATGGGAAGTAAGAAAGAAGCCATTTGTAGATGCCTGGGGGTGCAACTGTGCTACTCTTTCATGAGGGATAGGGGTGGATTATTTCAGTTAACATGCAAGTCTTAACCTTCTTTTGCAACATAGCTTCTCTATTGATGGACTCCAGAGGCAAGTTTCACCATGTGAAAACTCATCCTGCTCCTCCCAGAACTTAAATTAATGCCTTCTCCTTCCTACAGTCTTGTTTTATATACTCCAAAGGACTAGAGATTTGTAGACCATCTGCCATCGGGGAATTTATATTCTGCCAAGATCCACTTTCTTCAATTTCCCCTCGCCGGAGCCCTGTCTCCTTTCTGCAGCCATCGCCGACAAGATGGTACTGTCACAAGACTTCTCAGTGAAAGGGGAAGGTCTTGGAGTTAGGCTGTGAGGAGAAGCATGCCATAAAGTTACCAGATTAATTAAGCCATTAGAGTTTTTAGGGGTTTTTAAATACAGGCAATTTGAATGTATAATTGAGTCTGAGCACAGTCTCATCCTGTGTTTCCCTTGGTCTGCTCAGAACCAGATTTTGAATGGAAAAACAGCTAGGATGACATCCTGTGGCGGCAGAGCCAGTCCGTTGTTTTCCCTGCAGTCTCCACAGTGAGTTTGTGAATCATTTCTTCTCTTGGTGCAGCCTGTGAGTGAAGGACTTGGGCCCTTGAAACGCCAGTTTCAGAGGCCACCTCCAGTGAGAGTGCTCTGTTTGACTGTGGGCCTGTCCCTGATGATCTCACAAATGATTAGCCCACACATTTCTTCTGTAGAAAAAGCTACAGAATGTGCTTGGGGAATGTTCTTTTTGGAAAAATGATTCTGAACTTCGGCCCTGAGGTTAGAGAGCGAAAACTAGGAGGGAGATTGCAAGTCAATGTTCTTCAAGTTTGACTAGCAGAGGATAAGGTCAATTTCAATCTCCCCTGGGGGGAAAGCGTCCTTTTGGGGAAAAGACTAAAAGCCAAGTACATACATATGCTGTGAACATAACTCAGCACTTTGTGGAATAGGCAATTTTACTAGTTGCTTTCTCCAACAGGGTTTAGTATTTCTCATTTAGAACACTGAGCACATGAATGTTTTGTATCTCAGACTAACTGTATTCCACAATACCCGCCACGTACACACATGCAAACAAATATGCATATATACACTGAGCTGCTAAAAGATATTTTGTTAGGTATGAAATGGTAATAACACAATTTGTGATGAGTCCCATGCCCATAATTTCAGCTGTGGGCAATTGTATTTCCTCTCCTTAAAACCAGTTCAATGGGAAAGAAGTGATGTAGGGTGGGGGAAAAGGTTTGAAATGAGTCACAAGGAAAATGTCAGAATCAGTGTTGTAAGGATGATTTCTTTCAGTTCTAGTAATTTTTTTTATACAAGTACTGAACCAGATCCCCAGTCCTATTTTGTATTTTATTTAGAGAGAGGGTCTCACCGAGTTGCTTAGCACCTCGATGTTGCTGAGGCTGCTTTGAACTCGCGATCCTCCTGTCTCAACCTCCTGAGCCACTGGGATTCCAAGTGTGCACCACCGTGCCTGGTTCTAGTAATTCTTTACATTAGTAGACTTTTTTTAATGGTACTAGAGATTGAACCCAGGAGCACTCTACCACTGAGTTACATCCCCAAATCTTTTTATGTTTTATTTAGAGATGGTGCTGAGGCTGGCCTTGAACTTATAATCCCTGCCTCAGTGTATGGAGTTGCTGGGATTCCAGGTAAGTGACTCCCTACCCAGCTATGTTGGCATACTTTTATAGTGAGGAAAAAATTTGGCAGCGATAGAGCATCCTAATAATTCCAGGCTTGACTCGGAATTATGTGTCTAATTTATTGACGAAGAAATGAATCCAGAAAAGGAAACATTTATTGCTGTATTTACATACAATATTATTTTATTTATATATAAATTACCTCATAGGTTATTCTTGTAATTAGAACACAAGTCCTCTACTTCCTATTGCATGGCTAGGTTAACTTGAAATTAAATTTTACTTGTGTTTGCAGATAGGATTATGTGCTGGCTTTTCAAACTGTATTCTCCCAGAAAATGTCTCTGTAAACCCAAAACCATCTGCCCATCTGCCCTATCTCATTCCTTGTAAATGTCAACTTGAGTAACTCCTACTTTATGTTATTTTGTCTGTATGAAAACTTAGATTTGTTAAATTGAAATGAAACATACACCATCAAGTACTTTTCAAAAAGACTCTGAAATTTTTCTTTGAAGACTGAGTTCCTCTAATGAGTTTAAATGCTTGGATTAAAAGAAAACTAAGATGAATGGCACAGTTTTCCAAGTAAATGCAGAATCCTGAATTATGAGATGATAACTATGCAGGACCATGTAGTTGTTGCAGTAGGAATAGTGCCAAGTGCAGATGTTCATTCTTGCAAAGGAGGTTGAATTTCAGAATCTTTCCCTGAATGTATAGATATGCCATAGGTAAGTTCTTGGTGGTGTGTCTTAAAATTAAGCTAGTGCAGTTCTTTCTTTTTTCTTTTTGTATTTTTTGAGGTAGCTCAATTTATGTATGCCTTGTCCATAATTCCTTGCTTTGAATCAACACCCTTGTTTAGGAGAATTCTGAAAAGCAAAATCTGTGATAGAATGACACAAGTATCAGCTGAGTAGGGACTGTCAAATTTAAGAGGATGATGACTTCTGTGAAGCCCATTTCATCTTTTATCAGCCCCAGATTTGATCAATTCACATTCAGAAACTGTTAATTTCTCCATCTTCCTCAGGTCACATGGGCAGTGTGTATTTCAAAATGTTCAGAGACAGCTACCCAGGTCACTTCAAAGCTCAGTATCACTCTTTTGACATGAGGTCACCAAATCTCACAACTCCTGGGACCAGATTGAGGTTAGTGATTTGCTTCTTACTATTATATATTACTCCATGGTTTAAAGCCAGGGTGATTGGTTCAATTACAAAGATTCAAACTCTAGAGACTCTCAGAATCACCCAAAGGGCTTGTTTAAAACACAGCTTGTTGGGCCCACCCACTGAGTTTCTGATTAAAGTCTCAGATAGCACCCAATAAAATCATTTCTAAAAAATTCCCAGGGAATACTGAATGTGAGGCTGCAAATCTAATTTAAGGACCACACATTGAGGATCTCTGACTTAGAGAGTCCAATTGCCTGTGACATGTACAGTGGCCATTCTAAACAAGTTTGTCAGAAAATGTCCCTGGTACTTCCCAACCTCAATGAGGATTTAAGTGGGTATAATAGGAAACATAGGTTATAAGCAAGAGGTAACAAGGTCAAGTGCATTAGATTTCTACTCCATCCATCTTCAAGCTCTAGGGCTGCACACTAGAGGTATTCTAGGTGCTTCATGGGTTTCCAGGTTATTAAGCTTTTAAAGGGTGAACTCTGCCAGCTTGCAGTTTGAAGGCAAACAGCCAAAAACCTGTGAGAGGGAAAAAAAAAAAGAAAAAGATATGGCCTTAAGGTGCCTGCCCAGAAGCTTCAAATTTATCTGATATAACAAGGTCATGATTTGAGCAGGAAGAAATTCGCCTTGTTAAAATGATCAGTTACATTTCTCAACATTTGGGGAGAAGACCCTGGGGAAATCTAGTTCTCTTTAAACTCTACAGATTGGTATATTGCTTCCCCTTATAATTGTAGTCCTTGGAGACAGGATAATGATAATAAAAAATAATAATGGAAAAGTTTAGAAACATCTGCATAAGGAATTGGGATGATTGGAATGGGTCACACATCTGTCATGGAAGAACTGATGTTAGACATATGCAATCATAGCTTGATTTCCAAACTATCATGAATAGAAATAGAAATGGAACTAGAATATATTTAAAGAGTGATTTCTTGGCTGAGGTTGAAGGGCAGATGGAATGCAGGTGTTCCCAAATAGAGCTTTGCTGTTGCATTTATCTTGATACTCAAGTAATTTGGAAAAAAAGCATTTCTCATAGCCTCTCAGGAGGAATCAATTTTGTTATTCTTGTTGTTCTTCTCCTCCCATCCTCTTTGTATTTTGCAGATATAACCTGAGTCCCTACTATATGCAAGGCAGTGTAGTAGGCCCTTGGATACAAAAATAAGTGGAAGAAAGTCTCTACTCTCAAGAAGGAGGCTATAGTGCCTATCAAATTGCAAAGTATAGTGAAATGCCATACACATGGAGGAATGTACGTCGGTATCATCTAAGGGATCCAGGGAAGGTGCTATCCTGTTTTCCTCTTCAAATATCCTCAATTAACAGAATTACTTGGACTCCCCAAGGCCTTCAAAGAGGCTAGAACTATGTTGGTATCAATTTCACTAATGATGGACTTTTCATGTTGGCTCTATAATTAGTAGAAGAGCCAGGTTTGACCATGATTTATAAATAGAGAACTGATTATTATTTGTACATTCCATTCCTTAAAATTAATCCCAATGACTTGGAACTTTAATTCACATAGGCTTCCTAATGCCTTGGCAAACTTCTTCAGGGTACAGCCTGTTAGACTGCAATCTAATTCCTTAATACAGGTATCTGGGCTATGTGTAGCTATTTAACTTGTTTTTGTCCTTCTGGTGAATGCAGAATCTCTTTATTGCTTTGTGCTCCCTGGCCAGGACATCTTCTCTACTTTTTTTCTTTGCAAAGGCCAGCTAATTATGTAGATTTTCTTTCTCTCAGAAACATAACTTTATTTTAATTGCTTGTTCATGAAAACTCAAATGTGTAATCCTAAATAAAGATGTTAGGGGATAATTGGAGTCCCCTTTCAATTTGGGACTATCTGGAGTCCCTGATGAGACAAGGATAGAGAATGCAAGTGATCACTTCAGCAAGCCTTGTAATTGTGTGTTCAAGGGAACTTAGAATTTTAAAAGATTTCAAGTGATTGGTGATATTTGAGATAGATTAAAAACAAATAGGAAATGAATATTTGCATATGCAAATAGAATTGTGTGTAATGTTGAATGGAGGTTTCTGAAAGTTGAGAGTATTGTAATTAACTACTCTTATGTCATTGGCTACTTTAAGTGAACTGCCACCTCCTTCTAAGCCCCATGTTTCTGGCCTTGCTGCTTGAGATATTCACATTAACTCTTTGATCAATTTATTCTGTTTCCATTTCTCAATTAAAAAACAAAAAGGTCTCACTTTCTAGCATATTACATGTGTTTTTCATTTTCTTGCATTATGATGGGAATTGGACTAAATCATAGTTGATGGTTCATCTTTGTTTGGAATGGAGTTGGGATATCTAAAAAAGTCTTCTTCAGGAAAAGGATGGTATAGAATGAGTGTACTCCTCAATTACATTGTTGTATTTGAGAAAAGAGGTCAATCCATTTTCATTAGTTGACTTGGTGACTCTGTTAGTCAGCTGGGCAATTCATAGTAATTAAGGTTGTTGCCAGGGTATATCATGATAATTAGCCACAAACATATCATCAGTGATCTCTCCAGTAATCATTTTGTTAGGGAATAATTGAAGATAGTCCCTGATCTTAGAATTAAACACATTAAATAACTTCTGTCCACCACTTAATGTGTTACAGCATATTCTTATGTGACAAAGTATGTCATCCAATGGGCATAGTTATTGCAAGTTATGTGCCCTGGGTATGACCTTGAGAAATAATGTTTATAATAATTATTATAAATAACTGTAGAAAAGTATGTTAAAAAGTATGTCATCCACTGGGCATAGTTATTGCAAGTTTTGTGCCCTGGGTATGACCTTAAGAAATAAAGTTGAGGAGTAGGGACCCATATCCAGGAGGCCATCATCCCTGTCCCAGGCATACTCAGAGAATTTCATTTTGAGTTCTATTACACTCCATCCCTAGGATTCAAGAGCAAACCCCACTATTCACAATAAGATTCTCTCTACCATCCCTAGACTCCAAATTTACATATGTACTAGTGGAAAGCTGGGACTCACATCTGGACCTCCCCACACCTGGGTAAACCTCCCCACAACACTCACCCTCACAGTGACTATCTGTCTTGAAAGGATCAAGTTAATCTCATCATTCCCCTTATTTCCATTCAAATCAGTCATAAAGAACCCAACCTTCCTAGTTCCCACTGGGGCCCAAGCCAGTATCATTTCACCTAGCAGGGGTTTCTAATTGTTCTTCCTGTTTTCACCTTATACTCAGCATCCAGCATCCAGAGTGATCCTTTAAAAACTTCATAAGCTCTCCTCAAAACCTCCTATGATTTTTTCCTCTACTTGAATGTGTGATCCATAAAGCATGGATTTGTTTTTTTCTTTGTTCATTGCTAGCTCCACAATGCCTAGATCAGCCCCTGGCACATAGTGAGCATTCAGAAAAATGTTTATGAGATAAATGAATAAATGGTATGAGGAAACCCTCTTCTCAAGGCCTTCATTCTTTTTATCATACTTGGCTTATTTTTCTATTTTTAGCATTACACAGAGTGCATACACATTATTCTATAAAAACTGAAAAATATATATAAAGAGGAAAATAAAAACTTTCAAAGTGATTTTTTTTTAAAAAAGTAAGTTTTCAAAGTTAATTTACTGGCTCAACAAGTTATCACAACCTGATGACTTAAAACAGAAATTCATTCCCTCAAAATCTGAAGTACAGAACTCTGGAAGCAAGGTATTGGAATGCCCCAATCTCTCTGGGGTTCTACGGGAGACTCTGTTATGGCTTGGATGTGAGCTATTTCCCAAAGGCTCAGGTGTGAGATAACGCAAGAAGGTTCAGAGAAGAAATGATTGGGTTAGGAGAGCCTTAACCTAATCAGTGAATCAGTCCCCTGATAAGGATTAATTTAGTGGTAACCAAAGGCAGGTGGGGTGAAGCTGGAGCAGGTTGGACAGACACTCAGGCCTGGGGCCTGGCTTCCTTTCTGGAGTCTGTCTGTCTTTCTGTCTCTCTCTCTCTCTCTCTCCTGATGATCATGTGAGCTGCTTCCCTCTGCCACACTCTTCTCCCATGTACAGCCTCATCTTGAGTGTGGAGGAATGTAGTCTGCTGTCTATGGATTGAGACCTCTGAAACCATGAGCCCCCAAATAATCTTTTCTTCCTCTACAGTTGTTCTGGTTGGGTTTTTTGAGTCACATCAGGGGGAAAAAAAACCTGACTAAAACAGACTCCCTCCTCTGAATTTGTACTTTCTGTGGTTTCTTGCTCTCTGCTATGTCTTCAGATCAACTTTTTGTATGTGTGTCAGTTCTCCTCTGTGCATCTCTTTTTCCCCAGGTTTCCTGAGGTAGAATGACAAATACAATTGCATATACCTAAGGTACACAATATGATGATTTGATAAACCCATGAATTATGAAACAGTTTCTACAATCAAGTTAATTTATGTACCCACTATTTCACATATTTACTGTCATTTTGTTTGCAGTGAAAACATTAAAATCAACTGTCTTGACAAATGTCAAATATACAATACAATATTATAATAATTATTATAAACATTAGGTTCTCAGAACTTAATGATTTTAGAACTGAAAGTCTAAACCCTTGTCTGTGTCTTACAATGATAATTTTCATGGTATTTAGGAACCACCCAGATATTTTAGGATAAAATCTATCATCCTTAACAGTATCTGCAAAGACTCCAAATAAGATCATGTTCACAGATTGCAGGAATTTAATGTGGATATATTTTTGGGGGGTCCTCATTCAATTCACTGCACTAGTTTTAATTCTGGAGATATGTCTGAGATATTGCCAGAGTGGAAACCCTTCAGGGGTTTCCTGTTGCCTAAGTAATCCAGACTCTCATGTGACCAAAAGAAAGTACAATCTGATCCTTGCCTAATCATTCAGGAAAACAGGATTCATAATGTGGACAATCCACCACATTATCCCTGTGATTTCTGAGAGAAGAGTCGGGAAGGAGGAATCCTTGGGAAAATGGTTTCCTGTTCATCAAGCAAGCACAGGCTCAGAATACTGAGGCTTCACATATTGGGTGAAAGTGACTATATAGATTCAGCAGTGGATCATAGAAATGTTTATACCTGTGCATTTAATAATGGGAGACAATGCTTGGCACTAACAAGTGACAAATATGCTTCGATGAAAGGAGTGAATGGATACAAGAATTGAATTTATAGCTCAAAATATCAAGCTCTCCTTTTCCCATTCAGTGTTTGCCTTTCTTGCTGTCCCTCTTGCAGAAGTCCTTTTCCATACAGCTGCTTTTGAAACTCCCTCTTAGAAGGATTGTGCTTGCTTATGTCACATTCAATTAGTTTCCCTGAAAAGAAGCCCCAGCCATACCTGCCTCTGTGCATTATTCAGAGGTTGTATCAGTGCACAATAAAACCGTGCTTAGTGACAAAATGGGAGGTGTAAAATTTACGCGCTATTTAGTCCTTTTCCTTTTCTCTGTCTCTTTTTCCTATTGCATTAACAATAAGTATCTGAATTAAGCCTCTGCATTTGTTTACTCCTTTCTGATAGAATGAGCTGGGGCAGTTCAATCTCTGATTTATTGTTAATCTCATCACTTTCAGGTACACTTTTATTTTTCTTTTATTTACTTAAAAACTTTAAAATTGCTGACAGTCCTCCTCCATGGTTATTTGGTTTGAAAAATTTATCAGGAAATGTAGAGAATGGCTTTGGAGTAGATCATATTAGTCCTGCTGTATTCATGACAAGAGAACATCAAGTTTAAGTGGAATTGTTCTCCACCGGTGAGAGAGGAAGCCCTAGAAAGAAAGGAGCAGTGGTTAGGTAACTACAAGTTAGTGAATGGCGCAGTGTCTTCCCAGTGTAGAGGAGTAAGGGAGGCTGGAGAATTAAAAACAATAATAACGTCTGGAGATATGGCATTTTCCTAGCATGCCCAAGGCCCTGCATGCAGAATGATAACATTAAAAAGTAAATAATGTCATTCTACATTTGATTATCACTCTAAGCCAATAATTTCAAACACTGTCAGTGATAAAATACTCCCACTTACAGAAAAAAAGTCATCATTTTTATCTGAATTCTGAATAATTGCTACAGTTATTGCTATATTTAAAAATAAATGTATGATGCCCAAATTAGCTTTAAATACTTTAAGTATAAGTTCATTAAAGTAAATATGGTGTTCTCTACATGGAAGGTAACTAGTGTGACCTATATATATGAGTTCTGTGGTTCTAATTTATCAGAACTACTTAACCGTGGTATAGGCATAATATATTTCTCACCCCTCTGGCACTAGAAATTCTTGAATTTAAAAAGTAGATTGAAAATAATGATAATGGAGTGTTTGTAAAGACTAAGAAAGAAGTTGAGTTATGTAATTTTGCCATTTGAGATTTTTTTTGTTTGTGTTTAAAATTCTTTTCAGCAGAAGAAATATTTTAAGGCTGACAAAACTGGCTAAGAAGAAAAAGACATGGAAATTATGGCAATTTCTAGAATTTATCATAAAATGGAATTTTTATGACTCAAACATACTCATCCTGAAGTTTAAGACTTTTCCTTATCAGTTGTATGTCTGCTGTTTCATGCAAAAAAGTTTTTAATATTAAAGCTAATAAAGTGTTCAACAATGAAGGCAGGCAGACTGAGATTCACAATTCTGGCTATGTCATCTACAAAACAAGAATATGTGAAAAGGACCAATTTTGTTGAGTTAATTTACTAATCTACAGAAGGCAAAATGTAAAACAAAGAAAGTAAGTTATATAATTTTATGTTCATCCCTTCTCCCAGAAATATACATGATGTACTTAAAGTGGCTGATCACTATGTTCTCAATACTGTATTACTTGTAATATTTTAAATTAACATGTTTATGCATAATTTATATATATATATATATATATATATATATATATATATATATATATATATATAAATTGTAATATAAGGGAATTCCAATTTGCATTTCCCTACACCCTGCTATAATTATTTCTATCTTTTTATTTCATGATTATTACTGAAATTATCTGATCTGCCAGACTACATACATACTTAAATAATGAAGTTAACTTGGTTGCTAGAAAGCTGGAAAATTACTGGTTTCAAGGCACATCAGGAAAGAAGGAGGGAGCTATTAGAACATACCAATTTGAATCCAGTAAGAAAAGCCGGCAGTGGATACCTGTACAGAAATGGTTCTCTCAGCATCCTTTGTCTTAGATGGAGTCATAGCACTTCTTTCTGCTATACAAAACTTGGTGAATCTTGTGGTGGTGAAAACTGGTTTTAGGTGCTCACCCTCAGATATATGGGTCCCTATTTTTTAAAAAATCACGGGTGTGATTTGGTAAACATAAAAGATTAATTCTGTGAACAGTGATATTCAAAATTAACAGAAGGTCTTGCTTTCCATCAAGCCTGAAGTTAAATTTCTAAAAAGCGAAAACAAACTACTGTGGAAGATTTGTTTGAAACAATTTTAATTGTGCCCATGTTAACAGTAAGAAGTTTCTGTGTAAGGCAGAATTGGATCATACATTCCAGCAGGCTGGGGATGCTCTAAATGCCTCCTGCAAAGACCTGAAAGCGTTTCTAGGAAGGTCCATTATAGAGAGGGAGATGCTGATGAGATCCAGCCCCTACCTCAGAGATTATGGAGTTAACTTCAAAGATAATCCGAATGCACAGCTGGTTTCCTGAAGAGAAATATAAATGTATAAATATAAATATATAAATATAAACAAACAGGCTTGTCAACATCGGGGAGGAAGCTGCTGAAAGAATTTGCTAAACCCATAAATCAAGCAAATCTTTACTTAAGTCTCAAACATGCCATTAATTAAGCATTTTTGTTGTGTGGTTGATTTTATTTTAAGGAAAGAGAATAGAAACATCTTTCATTATGTGAGCAGGTCTTTAAATAATGAATGGATTATCCAATACCAGCTCAGTGCCAATAAATCTTAGCTGGATCCTGAGAAAGGTAATGCCCTTTTTACTCCCTGTGTTGAAAAGAAAAGGGCTTTAGCACTTTCCTGAAGGAGACAAATAAGGAAAGAGCATAGGTGCTTGAAAGGGTTGGCTAAAGGGCAAACCACTGAAGCATCTGAACTTGTGCCTGTTTGTTTCTCCCAGGTTTCAGGTACAGAGCTTGACTGTACCTTCATCAAGGTCGGCTCAGAGACTGCTCTAGGCACACTCCATCTGAGGTTAGGTTAGGTCAGGTAGTTCTCAGCCAGGTGCTCCATCACCTATCATTAGCACCACGGCTTGCCCAGGTCTATCTCATTGCTCTTTATAGGTCATTAGCACAAATTATAATAATCAATATATATTTATATCCACCATATACCATTCATTGAGCTGAGCATTTTAGATATTTTGCTTAATTTAGTTCTCATAAAAAAATTATAAATTAGGATTATTGTGCCCCTTTGACCATCCACAAGAAATCATTGCTTTATAAATTTGTACCAATTGAGGTCATGTGTACATCTGGGCGGCTGACTCAGGATTCATAAACGGGCTTGTCCGACTCCAGAGATCAATATTTTGTTTCCATGTAGTATATGTGAATCAGTTAATATTTCTCTAATATTCCTTAATGGCGACTCCAGCTGTTCATAACTGCTTACAATGATCTTTTCCTTGAGTGAGTTCTTCCATGTTTTCCCTTCTTCTAGAATCCAGGGGAATCATCCTTATCCATAACCTAAAACTTGAAATTACCTATCAAAAGTCAGTCCAAGGCCATCAGAAAAATAAATCTCTAACATCTGTGAATTCCTCCTAGCCTATGGGGCATTCTGGTACCAAAAGTTCTAATAAAAGTAAACACTTGGGGTTGGTCCTCACAGATGTCATTTCTCTTCATTACAGATTCTTTTAGGCAGTAAATTGAATTACTTAAGACAACTTCATGAGGATTACTTAATGTAACATGGAATTCCAAGTTGTTCTATGTCTGAAGAGTTTTTACTCAGTTACTTCAGAGTTAATATTATTAGAAAACACTAATATGTTTTATTGGAATCTAACATTGTCATAAATCTTCCTATATGTTAATAAGAACTTCACATTTAAATCATCTAATCCTTGGTCCTATTACCCTAGATGTTAAATAACCTAAATAAGTGAGACCCAGCAACAAGGCCAGGAGGCAGTGAATGAGGCAGTGGATACCTTCAGGAATGAGATACTCCTTCTGTTAGCCATTGGGAGTGTTAGTCTCTGACTGTTCACAACTGAGTCCCTCCCTGCACAGTGTCCTCTGCACAGAAGTTCCCAGCCCAAAGCTATGTCCCTTCTTACTGATGGCCTCCAGTCAATACCTTGTTGATGGAAGAGCTATATAAGTTTGGCCATTTTACTTTAAGAGACACAATTGTGATGAAACATCCCAGCTCCCGAGCTCTCAGTCCCATTGGCTGAAGCTTTCATTGTAAATGCATCATAATGCACCTTTTCTTCCTGTCCAGACTGCTGCCTTCACACTCTGTAGGTGTTGCTCCTGGGGTCTCTAGGAAACTTTGTGCACTCAGTTATCCTTTGTAAAGTCTATTTTCTATAAGTAAATCTAAAAGAGCTGTTACCAGAGTCAATCCCCAAAAGAATCCTTGTAAGTTTTAGAATTGGATTATTTATCTTGGTCACAATAAATGCTCTGGTATTAGGTGAAGAAATCAATCAATCCTAGCATGATAGAGTGGTTAAACATTCTAAGTCATGAACTTGGACTTGAAACTTGTGGATGGGAGCCTTGTGCAAGAGGCAATATGAGAAGACCTAGCCAATACTAACTGTAAAGTCAAGGTAATCTGGTAGCTTTTGCTTGCCCAGTATTAATGATGCATTTGAGAAAGACAGAGATTTAGTGTGGGTGATCAACAATTTGAAATGAAGTATGAAAGACAAGGGACCTCATTGGCAGCACATTGGGAGACTTTATCTACTGAACCTGAAAGCAGAAAAAGTTGAGGTTCATATTTAGAACTTAAATTTTAAGAGGAACAGAACTCCAGAGAAGGTTGAGTTATCAGCCATAGCTAGTTGCAGTGCAAAGGTAGGAGGCTTACTTAGAAAAATAGGACCCTGAGACTAGGCATAGGGATATCTGGGTCTATGCATACAACATCTTGAAGTCTCAGGTCTCTCTGAATTCTCTTTGGGAAGAACTAGCCCATTGATTCCCTAGAGTGAGTCCCTAGAGCTTTCCTCTAACCCCTCTAACTTAAAATTTAGAGGCCACTGCCTTACAGAATCTATATACACCTATCTTCTTGGCCATCACACCAAGAATAAAGGTCACATTATTACATAATAATGGCCAAGGAAGTGTTCAGTCTATACATATTAGTTATCTCCTACAGCTCCCTCAAGGTTTAATCTCTTTTTTTTCTCTTCCGGAAAAAAAAAAAAAGAGATTAAACCTTGAGGGAGCTGTAGGAGATAACTAAAATGTATCAAGAACAAGGAGAGCAATAGTGGGGCTGGATTCTGGTCCATGAAGGAGGAACATAGATGATAGATAATGGAGAAATTACTTATGTATGAATACTCTCCTATGAAATTGGATTTAATTCCTATAAGGATCCTAAATGGTGTTGCTAACATATGCTAGAGGGCTGGGGATGTGGCTCAAGCGGTAGCGCGCTCGCCTGGCATGCGTGCAGCCCGGGTTCGATCCTCAGCACCACATACAAACAAAGATGTGTCCGCCGAAAACTAAAAAATAAATATTAAATTAAAATTCTCTCTCTCTCTCCCCTCTCTCACTCTCTCTTAAAAAAATATGCTAGAATGGCTTTTGGAAGCTTTTAGAAAATAAAGGAAGAATTGGTGGCAGAATAAAGAGCAAAAGAAAAATCTGGAAATAGCTGTGGGGGAAGCCAATGAATAAAGAATTCTACCTGCAAAGAAAGAAAGAAAGAAAGAAAGAAAGAAAGAAAGAAAGAAAGAAAGAAAGAAAGAAAGAAAGAAAGAAAGAGGGAGAGAGCATAATATGATGGATATAAGGTAGAGGCTGGAAATTATACCACTTAAGTATTACACATCATTATGAGCCCTGTCAATCTTAATATACAAGTGACATATCTCAGAGTACAAGTAAGCTACACAAAGTGGGTAGCTCTGATTTCATATGAACCATCACTGTTAGATGAGTTCCTGTCTTCAGTTCACCCCTGTGACCACATGGCAGAGTAGTCACTCATGACCAGCTGAGAAAGAATAAAGCCAGGTTACATTCATGGAAGGTTTCTCTCCAAAGGTGCATCAAGACAAAGGATGTGGACCACTGGTACACTGCAATCACAGCAGAGTGCAGATGTGCTTCTGCAAGGTGGAGGGGGTGGGGGGGAAATCAGAGTGACTCATCTCCTGTCTGAGCTCCTGCTAATCTTCAACTTTCATCCTCATACATTTATGTATCCCCTGGCTCTGTTTCTTTAGGCCTTTTCCAAACACCTTGGAAAACAAAAACAAAATCCTTCTTTAGGATCCCAGCTCCGTGTTCTTGCTATTTTAATTTATCATTAGACATTATTCCCTCCCCCATCTTTCTGTGTGTTGAGAGAATGCAAAATATTTGCATCTTTCCTTGTCTTTTTGTCTGCATTTCTGTTCTCCTGCCCCTTTGATTTCCTGAGAAGAGGGTGGACCAGACATGTTCCATTCCTTATTTTATTTCTCCAACCCATTCAATCATAGGTTCTCCAAATTCTGGGGCTGCTGGCACAATTTAGCATTGGAGCAATGAACAGTTTGGTTAATAACTACCAGAAGGGAAAGGTAGAAGTGGGCAAGTTGTTTTGTCACATAGTAAATATGGCTGGTTCATATGTATTTAAGAGGACATTTGTTCATTAGCCATCTGATCACATCTCTCTTCCGACCTGCTCCCACCATCTATTCATAAACACAGGCTTCCTTTCTCCTGATCTTTCTCTTGTTCTAAATACTAGTCTAGAAAGGTACTCAGATGTTAATAAACCCATAAGTCAGGAATGCATTTAGCTTACTTCTTCCCCGCTTGGAGGCATAACACAATTACCAACTTACTAGAGCTAATGGGTGATTCTTCCCATGAGGAAGAGATGTAATGAAAATTCCTAGCTCACAGATTTTCTCTGCCAGGTGGAAATGAGCATCTACAGTGCCTTATTCCCCAAACCACACGGAACCATCACCGTGCAGATGCATTGTGATGGTAGTATCTAAGTGACAGCCAAGGGCAGGCCAGGACTTCGAAGCCACATCTGTTTGACTTCAAAGCCCCTGACCTGTTTTTGAACATCAGTCTCCCCACCAGCTTCTGAAATTGCTGAAAGTTAGGTCCATGGATGTATTTGCTCAGTGTTATGTCCCCAGCAGTGACTTCAGTGGCTGCCACCCAGGACATCTATTCAGTGGATGGACTGAACATACAAGTCTTCCCCTGAGGGGTCCTCAGTGACTCTCCATTGTGAGTGACTGCTATAATAATCCACAGTACCTGTGCCTTTATATTCAGTGAATACATAACAGAGAAATGTTGCTTTGGATGTGGATTAAACTTCAGGAGTTACCTAATCCTCACCTTCATAAATGACTCATCAGAAGCCTCTCGAATAAAGAATGACAGGGACAGGATTGGACTCCTATCTCCTCAATGATTTTCAGAATAGTTTTCCTCTCAAAAGCCTCAGCCAGCCAGGAATGCATTTAGCAAAGGTGACATTCAACATTTGTAACCAGGGCTGGGGTTGTGGCTCCGTGGTAGAGTGCTTACCTCACATGTGTGAGGCACTGGGTTCAATTCTCAGCCACCGAATATAAATAAATGAATAAAATAAAGGTTCAAAAAACTTTTGTAACCAACCCCATGGCAAAGACATTAACCAATCAGAATGCATGTTAGCCAGTATGTGATAGTGTAATGCTTCTTAGAGAAAACATACCAGGATTACCTTATGAGACATGTGTCTGTTTACTTCCCTTTTTCCTGCTTGGGTTGATGAGTTCATCTCTGTTGCCAGAGTTATTAACCTCTACTTGCTCCTCTCCCAGCATCTCATGTAATCAAGTGTAAAGGCTGTGTCTGAATGTCACATGGGAAAAAAAAGTCAGGTTGTGTGGCTAATGAAGAGCTTGGCCTAGGGTGGGATGCTGAGAGGCCAGTAGCAGAAGGAGATGCAGCCTTCTTACAGTGTCATGACAGGGCAAAAGGCATCACATGGCTTGGTGAGGGGGCAGGAGCATGCCAGCTCAAGTGTCTCTTCCTATTTTTACAAATCCCAACTCAGGAGCCCCAATCACCTAGGACCTTATCTAACCCTCATTTCCTCTCAAAAACCTGCCATCCAAATACAATCAACATATGATTCCATGAGTTAAGTTTCTAACATATAAACTTTTGGGAGAACACATTGAAATCATAGTATGGGGAATCATGACCCTATATTCTGATTTCATTATACTCAGTGACCTCATGCGCCTCATCTCCCCTTACTATCTGTGGACGATGGAAGACTCATGAAAATGAACTGGACTTTTAGGACCACATATGGGAACTAAACGTAGTTATGTGTGTCAACTCACTTTGAGAAGCATAAGGAGTTAAGAAAATCCAGGGGGGAAGAGTGAAAGCTGTTTTGAAAAATTAAAAATCTCATTTTGTGATCCTCCAGAGGGAGCCACATCCAGGAGGTGATTAACAGGCATGCATAATATTGGCTTGCTAATGAATTATCACTAATGAGAAGTCAGATAATTAAATGGCTTGTTAGCATCATTTTAGAGCTGCCTTCAAACTGGAATCTAAAAGATATATCAAAACCTCCCTAATTTCCATACTCTTTTATTATTTTTCTTCATCTTCCTTTCTTCTCCTCGAAGCATGACTCATTTTCAACTGCACAGATAGGATTTTTCCCAACATGTTACTTGAGATTTAACCCATGGATGCTCTGCCCATTGAGAGCTACATTCCAGCAAATTTTTTTGAGACAAGGTCTCACTACATTAAGGGTTTCACAAGTGGTTGAGGCTGGTTTTGAACTTGATCCTCTTGCCTCAGTCTCTCAAGTCTTTGAGATTATAGATGTAATTGCCTCCATCACTCCAGGCAAGATTGTATAAATTTCTGTGTGAATGAGGTAAGAACTATGTGAATAAATTATCTAGTTACTGTAAACTGGAGTCATTTGCTGATGGAAGCAATGAACAACATCATGGCAAATAGAGATTTTCTATAATTTAATACAGAGAGGAGACATTGGCCAATAAAATTGCAAAGAAAGGAGAAACATCATTTTTACTTATTCCTTAATTGGAAGTCCACAACATTGGTTCTAGGTGAAGCTAGTCTGTGTGATGCATACCCACCCCCTCAAATTGGCACTTTATCTTCATTTTACCACGTGGAGGCTTTTATAAAGAAAACCTTTGCTCCCTCTGCTGGCCACATGGAGTATACCACATATGGTGGAAGACAAATCATTCTCAGTAGTATGAAGCAGCACAATTCACAATAGCTAGACTGTGGAACCAACCTAGATGCCCTTCAATAGATGAATGGATTTTAAAAAATGTGGCATTTATACACAATGGAGTATTACTCAGCACTAAAAAATGACAAAATCATGGCATTTGCAGGGAAATGGATGGCATTAGAGCAGATTATGCTAAGTGAAGCTAGCCAATCCCTAAAAAACAAATGCCAAACGTCTTCTTTGATACAAGGAGAGCAACTAAGAACAGAGCAGGGAGGAAGAGCATGAGAAAAAGATTAACATTAAACAGGGAAAAGAGGTGGGAGGGAAAGGGAGAGAGAAGGGAAATTGCATGGAAATGGAAGGAGACTCTCATTGTTATACAAAATTACATATAAGAGGATGTGAGGGGAAAGGGAAAAAAAAACAAGGGAGAGAAATGAATTACAGTAGATGGGGTAGAGAGAGAAGATGGGAGGGGAGGGCGATAGTAGAGGATAGGAAACGTAGCAGAATACAATAGTCACTAGTATGGCAATATGTAAAAATCTGGATGTGTAACCGATGTGATTCTGCAATCTGTATACGGGGTAAAAATGGGAGTTCATAACCCACTTGAATCAAATGTATGAAATATGATATATCAAAAGCTTTGTAATGTTTTGAACAACCAATGATAAAAAAAAAAGAAAATAGAAACCATGCTGGGTCTTTGGGATGCAAAACCTGTTTGGTTGAGAGTAAGAGAAGTCTCATACCAGCTGCCACAAATTAATGGCAGGATCTAATAACTAATATGAATATAGTATTGACTAGTATTTGTTAAATCTATGTTCCAGGCAAGATCTTAAACTCTTTATATGCACTTTCCCGTTGATTTTTTTCAATAGAGTACTATAATGTAGGATGGGGATATAGGGAGAGGGGGAACAAATTGCAAAAAAAAAAAATTACAATGTTTTATTTGCCATCAATTTTAGGCCATTGCTTCAAAACAGGGTTTGTTTCAATTTTGAAGTGACGATTCGGATAAGTACATCCTGAAAATCAAGTAGTGGTCCCTCAGGTTAAAAGTCATGCTACAAGTGTAAACAGTAGAGTTATTTAATTTGAGCTGTTGTTTGTTTTATATCATCTGGGAAGATCATATAGACCCCACATTCAGTTTTATGAGCCCACGCTGATGTTAAAATTGGTGTTTCAACCAAAACCCATCCAAGTTCTCAAAGTTCACATTGGAAAAGTTCCTAGATGGACCTCAGTGAGGAGAAACAGTCTGCTGTTTGTGTTTTGTTTTCCATCATTTTTTTAATGTGCTTCAATATGTAAAATGCTTTGGCAGGAGCCAGTGACATCATGTTAATATGATTTTTGATGCATCATTGTTCTATTTTATAAATATTTTGAGGGTATTTTGAGTCATAATACTGTAGGGAGATGAAAAGATAGCAGATTTGGGAAATCAGGCATATGTGGTTTTGAATCTTCTGAAACAAAGGGATAACTGTAACATGTAGTGCTGTTGAAAACACTGCAGATAAAGGTGGTTGACTCAGCTCCTAGAATTTAGTAGGTGTCTCCCTTAGAGTTCAAGTGGAGTAAATAGATAAATGATCGTGATTATGATGATAAAGATAATAGATACTTGCACAAGGATTTGGCCTTAGCCAATTGTGGGAACTGGCTAAGCAATCTCTGTAAAATTATTGTCTGTTAACACTAATGCTGGTATTCAAATGATGGGATTTGATGTCCAAAAGGCAGGTAGTTGGGAAAAGACAGATGCAGACTGGAGGAGAACAAGAATAAGCTGGAACCACAAGTAAGAGCTGGAAATCGGTAGGCAAATCAAATCCTGTGTCAGTTCCTAGTGGCTGTCACCCTGAAATTGTGTGTCATACAAAATTTAGGGCCCTTGGTCTCAAAGTTAAATATGTACATCTAGCCCAATAGTTCAGTGAGCTTAAGGAGGACCCAGGGAAGGTTGGAACCAGTACAATTTTAGCATCTGCCTGGTGCCAGTGAGGAAGCTGGCATACAGACACCAATGTATGTTTGCCATTGAATAGTTCTGCTGCACTTCCTCCCTCCAAATCTTACATTTGGTTCACACAAATCAGAAACCTATAGAAAAAGAAATCAGCCCAGGCAAGTTGACACATTACATAGCCACTACTGGGAACATATTAACTAATAGTTGTTGGCCTGATTCATGGTGAACTACTCCATTTCTTTTTAAAGATTCACTCAGGGTTAACATTATTTATCTATGGAACTCTATTAGGTGTCTAGTAATGGGGAGATAGGATCTATTCATGACAATGAAACAGCAGCCTATGATAAGTGGCAAATGCAGCTGGAATATAGATTTCTTCTTGAATTCCAATTAATTGAGAGTCCTGGACAGTATACTGTTCCTGACTATGAAGGATACTAAAGTACATTCATTCAGTAAGATTTTTATTGAGTACCTACTATACATGTGAGGCAACATTCTAAATCCTGGAGATAGGCTATGAATAACAAAAATCAAATATATCTGCTTTTTATTCTAGTGGGGAACACAGTCAAGAAGCAGATAAACAAGCACAATATTTAAAAGATATCTGAGCTCAGAAGAAAGGATGCTGTGATCCATGAGTGACATCTGGGGTTGGGGATGGCATCTCATTTGTGAAATATTTTCCCTCTGGTTTAGATGAAATGGAAGATAGTACTGCTACTTGGGAGTTTTTGAAAAAAAAATTTGAGACATTTGTCCATTGAAATGCAATCTATATTTTATGTCTAAATTGAAAGTTTTTTTCCCCTTCTCAGAAATTTCTGCTCTGAGAAATAAATATGGTATTCTTACATTGCAGTACATGTTTAGGGTGGTTGAAGGATTGTATCTATGGGACAGGTGTAAGACATGTGACTGAAAAAGAAGACCAGGGTCATGTTGAAAAGCACTTCATATAAGGCCTATTACATAATTTTTTTTGTTTTATATTTTTAAACTTTATTTATTTATTTTTAAATGTGGTGCTAAAGATCAAACCTAGGGCCTTGCACGTGTGAGGCATGTGCTCTACCCCTGAGCCATTACCCCAGCCACATAATGTTTTTATAAGGTTGTGCAGTATAGATTTTTCCAGAAGCTCATGAAGACAGCAGAGTTAGGACTCATGTTGGAGTCCAATCTCCCCTCTTTATGTGAAGCTGATTGTGAAGATGGAAATCAATAGGCAATAAAGGTGGTTCTTGTTAAAACTAAATTGGAATGATTGATTTTCCTCTGGATCATTTAGATTCCAAAAATCTGTGGACCTCATTATAGAAAGAGAAATATTTACTCTTCACTTGAAGTTTTACTGCATAGAGGTAAAAAAAAAAACAGATAAAATCCAAATATCACTGGGAAAAATGCAAGAAAACCGGGTCTTTATATGGTTATTTAAAGTAATAATGTGTCCCATAAATAAGGGTTAATGTGCCCTGGATGTTATGAGAACAAATTTCATTGTCAAAATAAAATCTCAGACACTGGTAAACTTGGGGATCTGTTATGACCTACATAATAGTCTTTAAAAGAAAGTCTAAAAAGATGTCCCTCTTCATTCCCAGAAGTCTCTACTCTGTTTTGTACATCAGATTGCTGGTGGGTTTATGTGGGACAGACAGATGTGACTGACTGTATCCATCAATCACCAGGGGACATGTGGAGATTATCTGGGCTATGCAATATATAATGCAGAGTTCCTCTAATGCAATACAAATACCACCATTAGCAGAAAGGAAAGATGATGCTCAGAATCAATAATTTCCAGGCCAGGTGCTCAGTGACTCCTCACTAGGGAGGAATTACTTTGGAGAAATTAGACTGACTTAAGAGGGAAAGGAAAGTTAAACACCAAAAGTAATATAGAAATTTGAATTTCTAAAGTTCTTTAAGATTGGAATTCCAATTTCTGAAACATGAAGGCCAATAAAAGTGTTTTATCTGACACTTTTTAAAGCTAGGTAATGAATTTTCCATCTATTATAATCCAAGTGAAGATTCTAGGTAACACATTCTGTTCAATCTTTCTCATTCTGGTCTTAGATTTGGCACCAGGATTCAAGGTATTCTGTTTTCAGAGTTGTGAATAAAGTCACAAACATACACCTGTCATTCATACAGAGCTTCTGGAGCCTGTGATTATTGCATTAGCAGATGACATAAACACTTATTTGTACTAATATTGATGCATGCTGAGTTTATCTGGAATAGTATTTCAATGAGACTTTTAGAAAAGGTAAATTACATATTCTGTGCTGCAAATGTTTATATAATTTTACTCCTGGGCAACATATCCTAATGAATTTCCTAATCAATTTATGGAAGGGGAAATAGAAACACATGATCCCTGCTGGTTATCAAGAAAGCCTGGTGCTCTTGTTAACTCAGTATCTCTTTCCTCTTCTGACCTCAGCCCCTCAACTTTTACTTAGGGAACCCATTCTCTCCACATGATGCCATTCCTTGGCTTCAGAAAAAAAAATGGATGAAGGTCTAGGTTTGGCTATTCAAAGTAACCATATCCCTTTAGCCATAGTGATGGTTCTATCAACAGACAGATGGCTCAGAGCTTTTTCCTGCAATGTTTTCCTCAAAGTTAACAGTGTTAGGTCTCCTGTTTCCACAAGATGACCAAGCAGATTAGATACAAGCTTGGAGCTATTTTGGCCACCTCACTTCTCTGAGAATAAGGCAACACAGGGAAAAAGACAGTGGAGATAAAGTAAAAGACTAATTTGTAATGCCACTGAATGAGATTCTGAATAAAATATGTGAGACAGTAAATTCTGTTTGTAGTTTAAGAAGTCTGGATTATTTTAGATACAAACAGCAGAAACCTAATCCAATTAATGTACATGTAGAAATTGCGAATACAGTAAAAAATATTCCCAGTTATCATTCTTCAAAAAATAAAACTGACATGATATTTTCCAGGTTATCTTACAAATAAAGATTTGAGACACAAAATGTTTGTTTAATTGATTTACCCAAAACTTTGTAACAACTAATACTCTGGCCAGGAATATAACTAACTCACCTCTTTGGCAGACAATTTTTCAAAGTCCAGAAAAACATATATATTTTTCACATTACCTTTAGTACTTCCTAAAAAAGTGTAAATCATTTTATAGCTCGTCTCATAGAAGCACAATATAATCTATGTGCTATATTTATTTTTTTTTGATATTTTATTTTTTTATTGATTATTTAAAGCATTACATAGCTCATGATATATCATCTTTCATACATTTGACTCAAATTGTGTTTTGAACTCCCATTTTCACCCCAAATACAGATTGCAGAATCACATCTGTTACATATTCACATTTTTACATAATGCCATATTAGTGACTGTTGTATTCTGCTACCTTTCCTATCCCCTACTATCCCCCCTCCCCTCCCCTCCCCTCCCATCTTCCCTCTCTACCTCCCCTGCTGTTGTTCAATTCTCTCCCTCTTTTTCCCTCCCCCTTGCGCCTCATAACCTCTTATAATTTTATGTATCATTGAAGGTCAACAATAATGGTTAAATTAAGTTATTCCTCATGTCAACATCCCACTTTAACCAGCCAGCTGCCCACAACTGTCTTGAAAAGCCTTTAATTTCAAAGCACAGTTTTGAGTGAATTATCACACTTCAAAGCCAAAGATAATTGCATTCATTTAAAAAATGAAAGATACTGTCAAATTGAAGGTCCAAAAAAATCTAAAAGTGTTAAATCTATTTCTTTATGATATATGGGATATTCAAAATCTGAACATTGTCATGCAATTAAAAAGTTGAAAGAGAAGATGATCAGTTTAATTTTTCTGTACAATTTAGGTATCAAACATGATATTATTGGAAATCACTGGTCTTTGATATAGTAACTGTGTATAGCATGAATTTAGAATGTGCTTTCCCACCATGAAGTTGTGAATTGGTTCACCACCTTATCATTTTAAGTGTTTTCAAAACCCCAGACATGGTACAATAAATGTCCAAAAATGTTTCTCCTGTTTTAGTAACTGAAAATACAAATTCCACAAATAAAATTGAAAAGCAAATAGAAAACTGGGAAGCAGCTGCAAGAAACTATATTTAAAAAGTCAAATATAATTGATGGGCAAATAATTCCTACTCTTTTATAGTGATGCAGCAATAAGAAAAACCCAAATACTCCAAATTTTAAAAGGGAAAAATAAATCAATAGACAATTCAAGAAAATACAAATGAATAGATGTTGGAAAAAAATGTTAAAATAAGAAATATGCAAAGTTAAAACAGCAATAATGGGTCATGTTTATTTTTTTCTATTGGATGAACCAAGGAAGTTAAAAAAATACATTAGACTTGTAAAAAAATCAAGTAAGATTTCTGGTAGGATGAATATCAATTCACCTTCTGTCTGTCTCATAAACACACTTAGAATATTTTCTTTATTGATGGCATGTTGCTCCTGTCTACTCATTGTATTGTGCTAAATAATTTTTAAATGTTTTTTTTTTTTCTATTAAGTGGCTTGGGTTAAGGAAATGAAGCAATATACAGGAACGAAGCAACAAATCCTTTCACTTTAATGATTACTGATTTATTTTATATTTGTATTTATGTATTTGTCCCTCTGTATCCACAGGTTCTGCACCCGAGGATTCCACTAACTATAGATCACAAGTAAACCCCACAAGACTAAATTCTCCCTTTTTATCCATGGGAGATTTTTCTAGCACCCATCTAGCAGATGGGAATATTCACCAGACTGAAAAGCCAAGAGCATTTATATAAAGAATATAGGGGAAGAAAGCATAAATTGTTTTTGCTGAAATTACATTGGCTACAGATAATAGAGGCAGGATAATTGTGAAGGGGAGAAAGTTTGGGTATAGGAAAAGAAATCTATTAGGAGATGTGCTTGTTCCTGATGGATTGGTTGGAATTTGTAGTCCAGAGTGTTTAGACATAAACAGGAGATTGTGGCACCTGAAGTTGGCCACCAGGGATTTTAAGTCAAGGTTTTAACATAAATTCCAAAATGTGGATCAACTTTTTCTTGGTTGTGACCTGCTGTTAACTTCCCCTATCTCTCCCCATTCCCCTCTCTGTCCTTTGTAATTACCTCTAGGAAATGTCAGACTTTTTTTTTACCATTATAAATTTGTATCCCTTTCTCCTGGTAATTTGCCCACTTTCAGTTTGTTTCATAAACTCAATTAGAGAATCCTCAGAGAGCAGAGGAAATTGCCCCCTACCTCCTCCCAGTATGGACATTTTCTTAGTGACTGTCTAGGGGTAGTGGGCATTAAGAGGGGCCCTCATGACACCAAAATCTGACTTCACATAATTTTCAGTGCTGCTCATTCACATAAAATCAACACTAAATATGCACCTGATGGATGTGTGCTTACAAGAGTCTTTATCAAAATATTAGAGCCATATAGCTTTTTAATCTTTCTTTCTTTCTTTCTTTCTTTCTTTCTTTCTTTCTTTCTTTCTTTCTTTCTTTCTTTCTTTCGCTAAGCATCAAACCCAGTACTACTTTAATCAGGCTATTCAGGCTCTTTACCCCTGAGCTCACACCTCCAACCCTATTGCTTCCTTTTAAAGTGTAAGAAAAGGCAGTGTTCCAGCTGTCCTGTACAGGAAGGACCTAGTTCAGACATGGATTCCAATCCAGTTCGAGGGACTGTGACATCATCTCCCACAGCAGTCGTGCTCCTCCTCACATACCCTTCCCGGTGCTTTCTGTCTTCATCCCAACCAATCTTGATGCTGGCTTGGGAGACACAGAATTCCATTCAGTAATCTTTTTAATCCACGGACATTTCAAGTAAAATGACTGAGATGATTAACTTAGGTGTCAATTTGACTGGTTTAGGAGATGCATGGAAAGCTGTGAAAGCATCATTTCCAGGTGTGTCTGAGAGGGTGTGTATGTAGGTGTTTGCTGTGTGAGCCTATGGACTGAGTGGGGAAGGTCTGCCCTTAAGTGACTACCACAAGAGCAGCTGGACCCTGACAAACAAAAAGACAGTAATCAAAGACAGCTCTCTCTTAGAGCGGACATTGCACTTATATATTGGAAATTCAGATGTTCCAGCCTTTGTACCCTGGGACTTCCAACAGCATCATCCTGGATTCTCAGCCCTTTGACCTTGAACTAAGTGTTAAACCCTCTACTTCCCTGGTTCTGAGAATTTGACTTCCTTGGTTCTCCAGCTTGTAAATAGCATATTGTGGGATTTCTCAATAACTTCTCCATAATCATATGAGCCAGTTCTCCTGATAAATCTGCTCTGATTAATCTATCTTTATCTACATTGATATCCTACTGTTTTCATCTCTCTGGAGAACCTAATACTTTGACCTAATATTCCTTTAAACCTCAACTTCTTAAAACATATAGGTTGGGTTGTCTACCAATTTGTAAATGTTCATGGCCTTTTTTATTATTTAATTTGTTCTATGATAGGGCAAGACTCTATCTAATAAGTCCAAATTACCCAGTTCTCATAACACACCACAGTCCAGAAGAGAAAAATGTTAAAGTTGGAACACTTTAATGTGTTTCAAATAATGACCCACTCATGGGTTCATTTTCTTAGTATATACTTCAATAACAAAAATCCTGATGAACTCTTTGGTATTAGTATGGATGCCATTCAAGAGTACTTGTATAGAATTTTTGACTTGAATTCAACTGTAATGTACTATACCATTAATTTGAAGTGTAAAGGCACAAGATAATAAAATATCTGTTCATGTGTAAAAGACATTTTAGTTATCTATGAAGACAAAAGATTGTCTCACACAATTGCTGTATAATTTGTCTTAGTCACAGACAGAGACAATATCACCACAGAAGAAGTTTGAATACAGCTTTCAGAGCAAATGGTTCTGCCTTTAGTTAGGTGCAATGTGTACAGACATTCCACCTGCATTTAATGAGCAGGAAATATTATTATAATTATTGATGGTATTTCTTCTTCTAAGCCTGAACCAAAATAACCATGGCTTATTATTGGCTTAGTGGATAAAGAGAAAAGGTAAAGAAGTGCAGACACTTACTAAATAACCAATAAGGCAATAGATAACATATCAATAGTTTATAGAGATCCCCATACTTTCTCAAGAGTTTAACAAATCAACTACAGATATAAAGATCTAGAAAAATATTTAAGATGTTAAATGCCTGTATTTTCTGTCCCTCTATCAGCAAGCTTAAGTATAATAGCTTCACCACCCCCTCCATCAAACTTAAAATTGTAAAAAATATTTTAAAAATAAGGAATTACAAATTTGGATCTTTAACACTATTTTCTTCTTTAAAAATGCCTCCACAATAAGCTGCAGTTAAGGTGAGCCCTGTCTTCTTACTCTTAATGCTCCACATACCATTGCTATTGTACATTAGTCCTCTACCTACTTTTCTGCAAATTCAGTATAACAATCCCCTCTGAATCTTTTCCAAATACTTTATATCTCTCCATATTTCTTGGGCACTATAATTATGAATTATAGTGATATTTTGCAAGCCTAAAACACAAATCTCTTTATCAGTATTTAGTGTGATAAGGCTTATTCTAGCTTTTCCTCTTATACATAATTTATTTTTACTCTTTCCTAAAGAGTTGTTTAGTCTATGTTTAAATTAGTATGCACTGATAGGAATATACCATTTTCATGTTTGTATACATACCATATTAGTATTCAACAGAAGTTTAAACAATGAAGAAAAATATTGAAAATGCAGTTAGCATCAAACTCAAAAAAAATAAAAAGAAAAAGATAGTGCACTAAGACATAGATAGTGCACTAAGTCTAAATGTCAGACATCTCCAATTTAGAGGCAATGTTTTTAATCTTCAAAGTCAGAGTAGAAAGCAATAGAAAGACAGACATGAAGGCACATGACACAAAGTCCATTCTCACCCAAGACAATATTGAGGACCTCCAGTATGTATCTTCATGTGTGGAGAGCATTGACTGAGATTGGGGATCCCTGATTACTTCACGGTTGTGGTGCACCTGCTGCAAGGGCACAGAATGTCCAGTTGCTATGGTGATGCAACTCTTACCCAAAGAGGCTCTGTACAAGTGTCTTACCAGTTTCAACCTTGATCACAGGCTCCTGGCAATAGATGAATTCTGAGCACAGCAAGGTTTCACCAGGGCTGTAATATTCAAGCCTCCCACTCAGTAGAAACATTGGACAATGGGCTTCCTGGATGCCACAGGAAGCTCCTAGCATTGCAACAGTGAAATAGCTACAAGAATATTTCTATCCTTGTAACTTTCTAGTGCACAAAAAACAATGCCTCTAAAGTTAACTTCCTGATTATGAGACCCTATATAATAAACTTGCTGGTCCAGTTCTGGGTCACTGTTTTCTCCATCAGAATGCAGGGTTCCACCTGATTCCCAGCTTTCTCTCAATATCTGTGTCTGTGCTTTCTTTAATCCCCAATTGCCCCTTGCTGGTTTCTTGGGTTTATCTACCCAGGTCACAGCAGCTGGTGGCCTATATGGGTAAACAGACACTGAGGAATTTCAATGATATAGATGAGGGGAAGCTCCTGAGGATGCACGTCAAGGAAAAGGTAAGGAGCACAAGTATATAGTCAGATGTAAAATATGGGACAGCCAGGATCCCAAAATAGGGACCTCTATGTTGCTTTGCGTAAGACTATACTTAAATCAAAGAAGGCACAGTTGTTGCAGTTTTTAGAATTTGTCATTGAAACTTGTCCCTAGTTCCCTAAAAAGGGAGGGGTAAATTTAAAGACCTGGACAATTGGCACCCTGCTTGAATAAATGATTAAAGCTCAAGGAACAAAAAAGAAAAAAAAAAAAGGTGCTCTCCAGAGAAAACATGAACTATAAGGCTACATCACGCTTTAAGAGAATAGTTTTACAAAAGAAAAAAAAAATGGTTACCGCACTTTTCTTTACTTAGTTTCTTCTAGTGCTCTATCTCTCCTAGGCTTATGTTTAAGGTGTGCATTACAGAGCCTGTAGGATACACAAGGCTTATGGAAAACCAGTTAAGAAAGAGGAAAAAGTGTCCATTTTAAACTCAAGTGCTTCTGGCTTGGTGGACTCTTATCTGCTTTCACACTCTACCAGCTTGCTTTTGTAACCAGTTCCTCCCTAATGATATAACACAAAAAGAGAAAAAAAAATGAAAATATTTCAAATGTAAAAACTTTCTTTTTCTTAAAAACCTTTTTCTGAGGACTTCATAGGCTCTCAAATTCTTTAAATATTTGCTATTTAAAATTTGGTAAATAGAAAAAAGTTTAAGAATGCTTTGTTTCTGTGTCTAACCTTTAAAAACAAGGTTACTGAGTTAAGATGCTATCAGGTATAATTCTATATACAAAGGGTACAAAAGGGTTCAGTTGGGTTTCAATTAAAGTACTATAAAAAAACAAAGTATTTCATCTTATTAAAGTGGAGTAATTAGTCTAAATTCAGAAATTTTATAAATATTATTTCAAAATGTGAATTTGGAAAGGGATTAAGAGCTAGAAAAGAGATATAGTAATGTTCTAGGTATGAAAATATATCTTAGTATGGAAGTAGAATGAAAAGAAGAAATGTTTATAGATAAGAAAGGCTTTTATGTTCTAAAGGAAAACAGTTGTAGGATGTCTAAGTAAGTTGCAGAAGGTTTGTGGAGGATTTTTCCTAAGGTCAAAGGCCTTTTCCTAAGGCCAAAGTTTAAACCTTTATGTGATAAAGTAACAAAAATTTCTCAAAAATATTAATCTGCTTTTATCCAATAAGGGAATTTCTTATATCTGCTAAATTTTATTCTTTAGAGAAACTAGTCTTAATGGAATTAGGTTTGCACAGCTCTAGTTAAACAACTGTAGTTTCAGAGTATTATACTACAGGTTCTGAATTTTTCTTTAAAAATTGAACTTTATTAATATAAGAATGTCAGTGTAACTGTGGTGCTGTTACTGGCTTCTTTGTATTCATATCTTCCACATGTAAAAGTCTTTAAAATACAAGGTTTATTACATTCTACCAACATGGTGTTCTTTAAAGTTTGAAGTAAAGATTTATCATTATGGAAAATTATATTTCTTGTTCATAGCTATTATATAAATTCAATATGTTTTTACTCTTGTTAATTTCTTTTTTTTATTATTTTATTGTTGGTTGTTCAAAACATTACATAGTTCTTAATATACCATATTTCACAGATTGATTCAAGTGGGTTATGAACTCCCATTTTTACCCCATATACAGATTGCTGTGTCACATCAGTTACATTTCCATTGATTTACAAATTGCCTTTCTAGTGACTGATGTATTCTGCTGTCTATCCCATTCTCCACTGTCCCCTCACCCCTCCCCTCCCCTCCCCTCCCCTTCTCTCTCTCCATCCCCTCTACTATAAATCCTTTCTTCCACTTATATAATTTTTCTCCTACTCCTCCTTTCCTCTTATATGTAATTGTGTATAACCCTGAGGCTCACCTTCCAATTCCATGCAATTTCCCTTAACTCTCACTTTCCCTCCCGCCTATCATCCCTGTTTAATGTTATTCTTATTCTCCAGCTCTTCGTCTCTACCCTGTCCTTGGTTATTCCCCTTATATCAAAGAAGACATTTGACATTTGTTTTTTAAGGATTGGCTAGCTTCACTTAGCATAATCTGCTCTAATGCCATCCATTTCCCTCCAAATTCTATGATTTTGTCCTTTCTTATTGCAGAGTAATACTCCATTGTGTATAAATGCCACATTTTTTTAATCCATTCATCTATTGAAGGGCTTCTAGGTTGGTTCCACAATCTTGCTATCGTGAATTGTGCTGCTATGAACATCAATATAGCAGTGTCCCTGTAGCATGCTCTTGTTAGGTCTTTAGGGAATAGACCGAGAAGGGGAATAGCTGGGTCAAATGGTGGTTCCATTCCCAGCTTTCCAAGAAATCTCCATACTGCTTTCCAAATTGGCTGCACCATTTTGCAGTCCCACCAACAATGAACAAGTGTACCCATTTCCCCGCATCCTCACCAGCACTTGTTGTTGTTGGACTTCTTAATGGCTGCCAATCTTACTGGAGTGAGATGATATCTTAGGGTGGCTTTGATTTGCATTTCTCTGACTGCTAGCGATGTTGAGCATTTTTTTATGTACTTGTTGATTGATTGTATGTCCTCCTCTGAGAAGTGTCTGTTCAGGTCCTTGGCCCATTTGTTGATTGGGTTATTTGTTATCTTATTATCTAATTTTTTGAGTTCTTTGTATACTCTGGATATTAGGGCTCTATCTGAAGTGTGTGGGGTAAAGATTTGTTCCCAGGATGTAGGCTCCCTGTTTATCTCTCTTATTGTTTCTTTTGTTGAGAGAAAACTTTTTAGTTTGAGTAAGTCCCATTTGTTGATTCTGGTTGTTAACTCTTGCGCTATGGGTGTCCTATTGAGGAATTTGGGGCCTGACCCCACAGTATGTAGATCATAGCCGGCTTTTTCTTCTATCAGACGCCGTGTCTCTGATTTAATATCGAGCTCCTTGATCCATTTTGAGTTAACTTTTGTGCATGGCGAGAGAAAGGGATTCAGTTTCATTTTGATGCAAATGGATTTCCAGTTTTCCCAGCACCATTTGTTGAAGATGGTATCCTTCCTCCATTGCATGCTTTTAGCTCCTTTATCAAATATAAGATAGTTGTAGTTTTGCGGATTGGTTACTGTGTCTTCTATTCTGTACCATTGGTCCACTTGCCTGTTTTGGTACCAGTACCATGCTGTTTTTGTTACTATTGCTCTGTAGTATAGTTTGAAGTCTGATATCGCTATACCACCTGATTCACACTTCCTGCTTAGCATTGTTTTTGCTATTCTGGGTCTTTTATTATTCCATATGAATTTCCTGATTGTTTTATCTATTTCTACAAGAAATGCTGTTGGGATTTTGATTGGGATAGCATTGAACTTATAGAGAACTTTTGGTAATATCGCCATTTTGATGATGTTAGTTCTGCCTATCCATGAGCAGGGTATATTTTTCCATCTTCTGAGGTCTTCTTCTATGTCTCTTTTTAGGGTTCTGTAGTTTTCATTGTATAGGTCTTTCACCTCTTTTGTTAGGTTGATTCACAGGTATTTTATTTTTTGGGGGGATATTGTGAATGGACTAGTTGTCCTCATTTCCGTTTCAGAGGATTTGTCGCTGATATACAGGAATGCATTTGATTTATGCGTGTTGATTTTATATCCCGCCACTTTGCTGAATTCATTTATTAACTCTAATAGTTTCTTTGTAGACCCTTTTGGGTCTGTTAGGTATAGAATCATATCGTCTCTTGTTAATTTCAATTTGTATTTTTCTTGTAAATTTTAAAACTATTGCCTCCTAGTGCCTTACAAAGTGCAACTTCTAATATAACAACCAGAGTTAATTTGAGATAATAGGCCATCACCCATAAGACAGACATGATACAAGGCTGACTTCCAGTACTAACACTGGCCCCAACTCAAAGGAAGGGGGAAAGAACTGTGAGGTTATAGACATTAAAGTTGAAGCCCAGTACTCTTATTTTAAGATGGTGAAACTGGCTTTGTATGTTTAAAATGAAAACTTAGAGACAAAAGGAAAAGAAGTAAAAGGGCCAAGAATAAAATAGCCAATATTTGGCTCTTGCCCTCTGAGATCTGGGAAACATGAGCTCCCAATCAGGGGGATAGGTTAAATCCTAGAGAAGAGAAAGCAAAGCAGTGTACATGCTACAAAGTGGAGGGTCATCAGAGAGGGAAATGTCTCTAATGTTTCCAAGCGAAGACATGTGGTCAAAAGTCCTGACCTATCCTGTCAGATGGTACCAGAGGAGCTAAAAAGCTTCTCCCAAGTTTCCAAGAGTGACCCTCTGAGGAAACTCAGCTGACTCAGTAGAAACAATAAGATCAATTTGAACAATTTGGTCTTAAACACCTGAGTAGAGCTTATAACCAAAATACAGCCATGTCTGGGCACTTAAAAGGAAAGATAATAGGGTCTTTTAGTGTAACTTAAGATGTACCTTTGTATCAGCCCCACCAAGAGTAAGTAAGACTGGAGGCTATGAAAAATTCTTAGGAGTTCCTTATAACTATCAAAAGAGTCAGAAGCTTTTTTTACTCAATTGAAGACTTACAGATTTTCCTAAAGTCCTAGATGGGCAGACTTGATCCATTTGCTAGAATAATTACTTAGCCCTCAGTGACAGAAATAAACTCTACTAAACACAGAGGTTATGCCAATAAAAAAAAGTGTTTTACAAAATAAGATGGCATTAGATAACTTAATCTTATGGGTAAATTCATGACATTATAAAAAACTTCTCTGGGGCTAACGGTTCTAGGGTCTAAGTTCCTCATTGGCTGACTCCATTGCTCTGCCCAAGGGAAGGTGGTCCCTCATAGGGTAAGGGCCCAGTGGAGGAAAGCAGCTTGATTCAGGACAGCAACAAAGCAGAAACCTTCAGAGTAGATGTAATGAGGTCTTTTAAAGCCACAGTTTTGTGTTCCCTTAAAATACCTAATTACTCCAAGTTGCTCTAGGACTAAGTAAGATTGAAAAACTCTACATGAATTCCCTTCTTGGAGAATTCCCATCACTGTTTAGACTATCAGCATTTTCCCAACTTAGTATTTGTCATCATGTAAAACCAATAGATATTTAGTAGTACCAATGTTTGGGATACTTGGTACTTCAGTTCAGGATTGTTATGTTGATTCAGAGAGAATGCACATCCTTTCTAGTGCATAAAACATAGTAAGCACTCATAAAAGGCGCAGTGGTTATTATGAAGCCAAAGTCTTGGCACCCACCCACCTTATTTTCTAAAGGTGACTGATGAGGCTAAGGAAGAGTATCTCTCAAGTGTCCTTTAGCCCCAAACAACATGTACCAAACAATTTGAGTCCAAAAAACTGTGAAACTCTGGAAGAAGCATGAGGCCAGTGGATGAGATCCTAAGGAGAAGGAGTGCTGTGGGGTAGATGGAGGTTTGGTGTGGGTCACTGCTCTCAGCATGCTTGCCCAGTGGCGGCCTGTTATTCTGTGCCCAACTGCTTTGCCTGAAGAGAGCTTAGGTTCTATTAATGTTCAGAATGTTCTGCAGGTTCCCTGCCACTGGTCCAGCCAGAACCAAGGATTCCTCTCTCAAAATTGGCTTAATCCATGATAAGGACTGAATTCAGGAGAGGAGGTACAGTTTTCTTGCCACCTTGTTGCCAACACATTCCAGGGATGATGGGCTGGCTAGAGATCTGATTTCTCACAGAAAAGATGGATGATACATGTCACTCCTGGATGGCCCTTCCCTGACCTTTGGTCTTTTTCTGCCTTTTATTCATGTAGGCTTGAGAATAAAGGAAACCTTAAACCTTGTGGGGCTAACAGTTCCAGAGGTCTCAGTTCCTTGATGGCTGACTCTATAAGGGGCCAGGCACCCCCATTACCAGGGGCACCAGCTCTGGGTTTCTCTGGAGGGGTCTTTCTGTGTCTAGAGATCAGGATGGGGCTCTTGGTTCAGTATGGTTTGTGTCATAAAAGGAGATCAGGGTGGGGTCTTGGTTCAACTTGGTTTGTGCCCTTTTAAGGAGATCAAGGTGGGGCCCTGGATCACCTTGACTTGTGCCCTTATAAGGAGATCATGGAGGGGCCCTGGTTTAGAATGCCATGTGTCCTTATAAGGAGATCAGTACAAGGCCTTTGGTTTGCTGTGGATTTTGTCCTTATAAGGACAAAAGGATGGACCCTTGGGTCAGCATGTCTTGTGTCCTTATAAGAAGAACATCACAAGCTTTTATTTAATATGCCTTGCTTCATTATTTGATTATCTTTCCTCCTATTTAGTTCATGATAGTGGTGAAACATTTCAATTACCTAACCTCTCATGTTGGGTATGCTCTACAAGGACTTCCTTGTGTTTCCCATGGGGGTTCCATTTAACATGAGAAAGAGATGCCACTCTGGTGTGAATCTTTAGCAACATGACTTCAGTAGTATACAGATGAGGCTTCTGTACCTCTTCTACACCTCTCCCTCATTCATTCATGTTACAGTGTTATGTATGCTATTTATTTGATACTATAGAAGAAAACTGGGGTGCTTTCATATTATTCTCTTATGTCTTGTAGAAAACAAAAATAGCACTAGCTTTTTTTAATAATTGTCACAAATTTATTTTACCAGGTTTCTTTCTGTCTCCATCAAGATGTGAGTTCCTATCTAATATTAGTCCTTCAGTGCAACATGAAGGATTCCCCTCACACAGGACACATCTAGTGGGGACCAATTCCATGGGTTCTGGTTTATCATGTGCTCTGGTTTGAATGTAGGTATCCCTCCAAAATTCCTGTATTCAGTTCAGCCTCAGTGTAACAGGATTGAGAGCTGGTTAGGCCAGAAAGCCCCAACCCCAGGGATGGGATGTGCACATTACAAGAGCTTCTCCAGTATGTGCAAGAACCTGGTTCACTTCCCAGAACTGCACAAGTGTGGGCACACACACACACACACACACACACACACACACAATTTCATTTATCAAGCTGTGCAGTGATGTATGGCTATGTTTTAATGATCTCTCTTGTCTCTTTGACCAAAATATCCAACAAGAACAACTTGGAGGAGAAGATTCTGTGGGGCTAACAGTTCCAGAGTTCTCAGTTCCTTGATGGCTGACTCCATTGCTCTGCCCAAGGACAGGTAGTCCATCATGGAGTAAGGGCCCAGTGGAGGAAAGATGCTCAGTCCAGAGCAATAAAAAGCAGAAATCTTGAGCATAGATATAATGAGGCCATTCAAAGCCACAAAGTGATTACAGATTTTCAGACTCAAACTGAAAAGACCACTGAATATCGTACAAATTTTAAATTCTGAACAAGTAAATATCAGTCTCCAAAACCCACTGAAGCAAAAAACCTCCCAGGGTCCTTTCTTGTTCTATTATGAAAGTTGGAAAGTTATTATGAAAGTTGGAAAGGTCCTGGAGGCCCAAAAGTGAGATGACCCCTGGGGGTTATGCCTGGGTGTGCCTGAGTCATTTCTGCCTCTGACCTCACAAGGAGACACTGTGAGGTGATCTCAAACTGCGGGTATATAAGAGAGTGGCCGTGGCTGGGTTTTTTGTCCATAAGTACAGGAAGCTCTTGGTGGTGACCTGTTGGACTCCCAGATAGTTAGAGCGTTTGGTGGTGGTTGGTGGTTGGTGGTTGGTGGTTGGTGGTTGGTGGCTGGTTGTGGTCTTTGGATATTGGGTTTTTTGATTTGGGTTTTTTTTTTCTCCCTTTTGTTTTCTTTGCTTTCATTTTCTGGTTTTTTGTTTTGGTTTTTTGTTTTGGTTTATTATTTTTTTTTAGTTTAGCTAGCATCCTTGTTCCTGTTTAGGATGACAGATCAGTGTAGTCAGATCAGAGTAGCGCTGCAGGAGCAGAGCTCTTGCTCTGAGCCTGCCTTCACGGACCATTATATGGTCCTGCAGGACATTGGGGAAGGGGGCTTCGCCCATTTGAAACTTGCCCGCCATCTTCTTACTGGGACAGAGGTTGCAGTGAAGGTCTTGGCAAAAGTAGCCACGAAATTCACCTTGCTATCTGAACCAGAGATGATGGCGGATTTGGACCACCCAAACGTGATCCACCTCTTTCAGGTCATGGAGACCAAGAAATACGTCTACCTCATCATGGAGCACGCAGGTGGGGGAGAGCTTTGGGATTTCATCCCAGACACTGGCATGGAGGAGGAGGAGGCCCGCAGACTGTTTAGGCAGATCGGGCAGGCTGTGCAGTACTGCCACCAGAAGGGCATCGTGCACCTGGACCTGAAGCCGGAGAACGTGATGGTGGATGACGAACGCAATGTGAAGCTCATTGACTTTGGCCTGAGCACCAGAGTCACAGCTGGAAAGAAGCTGAATCAATTCTTTGGCACTCTCCTCTATGTTCCCCCTGAAATTATCTGTCATCAAGAATACGAGGGCCCCCCGGCAGACATCTGGAGCTTGGGTGTGGTCCTCTATGCAATGCTCACAGGGATATGGCCATTTGAGGCAAGCACTGATAATAAGCTGAAGAAACTCATCAAGTTGGGAAGGTACATCATTCCTTCACATGTCTCCAAGGAAGCCAAGAGCCTCATCCATGAGATACTCAAAGTGGACCCCAAGCAGAGGCCCACCATAGACCAGGTAATGGGGCACCCATGGCTGACCCAGGGTGAGGAAGCTTCACCCAGTCCTTCTTGTGAGGTACTCCCCAAACTCCCGGACCTCACAATCTTGAAAACTATGATCAACATGGGTTATGACCACTATAACACCTGGGTGTCCGTGGTGAGAAGGAAATTCAATGATGCAATGGCCACTTACCGCATCCTCCAGCACCAGAGCACCCAAGGGGAGGCCTCCACAGCCCAGGTGAAGCCCAAGCATTACCCAGGCCCTAAGGATCCTCCCTGGAGCTGCCACAAGAAGTTTCCCAGTGAGCCTGCCCTTCCCTTGCCCTGTGAGCAGCAGCAGCAGCCTGCTAGAAGTGCCAGCATGCCCACCATCACACTCCGCTTCCTCAAGGACACACTGCCTCCTAGCCTAGCCTCCCAGCCTGACCCAGTGCCCAGCCCCTCACCCTCCCAAGAGACCTCCACAAGGCAACCCCCAGACAGAATCCGGGGTTGGAAGAGGGTGAGGAGGAGGATCGCCAAATGCCTCCGGCAGCTATGCTGCATACCCTGCTTCCGTGGGCCACTCTCCAGAAAGAGAGTGGTTCCCGTGGAAACGCCCAGCCCAGACAGACAGAACTGATGGACAGCAGGAAGATGCTAAGCTGTGCGGCTGCTGACATCATGGTGTGTAAGTGAGGTGTGTTGACGGGCTCAGGCTTCTCCACCCAGATCCAGGCAGGAGCGCATCTGCATCCACCAGAAGACTCCTCTGCCCCCACCTGTGAAGTCACATCGTAAGAGACTTTTCTCTGTGGAACACATCAGAGACTTTTCCCTGGGACACTTCCTTCCCCCGGCCCTGCTCTTTGTCCTTTCTTCCATGCTTTGGGAGAAATTTATTTTCATTTTCTTTTTTTTTTAACATTGTATAATAAATTGTTTCAAAGATTTAAAACATTGCGGGTTTTGTTTTTTTTAGAGAAAGGCCTAAGGACTAGAGCCAGAGCCCAGTAGCTATCCTCTCCAAGGCCTGGACCACAGTGCCTCCCTCTAGTACTCATTATATAGTCGCTCAACTTGAGCCAGGGTAGATGGGGAGTCACTTGCCTTAAGCCAATGTAAATTGGGACTTGCTCCCCTTGATGGAGTATAGATGGAGATGCTCCCCTTGAGACAGTGTAGACTTGATTCACTTTGAGCTGGTCACTTTGACCAGATCTTTTCCTCGGCTTTTCATCGTCTTCAAGCCTGAAGAGTGTGGGGACAGTGGGTTGCAGCTGTTTAAGAAGTCTGTGACTTCATCTCCATAATCCCATGTGCAGTGAAGCCCGCCTGTCGCAGTGGCTGGGTGCCTTACCACTGCCCTGCAGCCTCCTCACCTGACAATCCCTCCTGGTGGCAGCTGAAGGTCATGGAGAGTGAATGCCTGAGATTTGGGGAGTGGAGATGGGTGCACTTTGCTTTTATGTAAATACATCCCTGAGATTTCACATCTTGAGATCTGTGGACACTCTTTTAATGCCATCTCTGTAGCTTACCTTTAGTGGTCAGACCTTTAGTGGTCAGAAATTGATAACAAAAACTACTTTTACTTTAGTACTCTATCATGCTGTTTTAACCATGTTATTACCATATTATCGTATTTGAATAAATATTATATTTGAATAAATATGGTAATATAACATTTTTCTTCAACCAAGTTTATCCAGAAAATTGCTTTCAAGATGCCAATTATAGCTGTGATAATAATTTTATTTTGTTAAAGTTTCGTCCCAGGGTTTCATACACTGACTTCTAGACCACTCATGTATAATCGAATCAAGCCTTTATTGAAGCACACTGGTGGCAGCTGACACCGGGGGCGGCTGACAAGAACAATAGCATGGGCACTCCTTATAAGCCTGAAAACCACAAAAGGGATGTTCAGCGGGTCTAGCCAATGCAAGCAAGCCAGGTTACAGAAGCAGGACAGTGCTGTCAAGTGGAGGGAAGCCTAACCAATCACAGCCCAGTCACCCCTAGTTACAGAAACAATGTCCCATTAGGTAGTTCCGTGTTCTTAAAGATTTCTATAGCAAAAGGAAAAGAACATCTTGCCCCAGTCATGACTCTTCTACTTGGCGTTTTACAGGATGAAGTCATAAACCAAAATGGAGTCACATTTGAAGTCATAAACCAAAATGGAGTGACATTTGCTTCTACTATCACAATTTTGGGGGATGGGAGCATTTAAAATAACTCCAAGTTTCATAGTTCAATTTTTTAAAACTTTAGTCTTATAATAACCTGGCTCCGTTAACAAATTTAACAAATTTTGTCCAGAGTGAAATGATTCCAAGGATGTCCTGAAGAGTTGGTCAGAAAGCAGCCCTAGCATGGACCAATTACTATTTCAGTTGATAATGTTGTTTGCTTATGAAGACCATGATCATACAAATGACAATTTTACTAGTTTGTTTGCTGAGAATTTCTTGTTAACACTGAAGACTCTGGAAGCCAGGCTGTGTGAGCTATAATTCCTGATTTAACCTCCTGTGCTTCACTTTCACAAATGTGAATATGAGCTGTAGTAGGTCCCTCAGAGAGGGCTAAAGTTTCAACTTTTAAGTTGTAAGTTGGATAATTCTCAGACCCAGGCTTGCCACCATCCCATACATGTTTATGAATATATAATTTAATGAATACATAATAACTTATGATTATACCATTTTCAAAATAAGGCCCAGCTTTAGGATAGTGTTGTATTTAACTAAGGCAAACTTTACACTATGATAAGAAAGTTCCTTCCTGATCTGTCCCAAGTCCTAAACATATGGTAAATTTTAATCTCACTAGAGAGTTAAGAAGATGTGAAATATTTTCAAAGCCATTGGTTGAAATGAATATGAAGTTGTATAAAAGATGTGTAAATGTGACTGAAATATTTTGATGATATAAGAAGGAGAAAAGGAAAGAAGGGTGTCTTTAGGATGCAAATTTATAAAAACAGAACAAGGTTTGGGTTGCAGTTTGTATGGATTCTGGAGTGTCAATATACCTAGTGGCTTTGGTCCTTGGCCCCATGCAGTGTTGCACTCTGGAAAGAGCCTTTCACATTCTTGGGGAATGTGGACACAGCAGAGGGGCAGCCTGGGAACCTCCCAGTGATTTGGCATCTTTCTACTTTGCACATGTGACTTGGAGTGAGAAGCAGATGAAGCTCCTTGCTCATATGACATCATCACAGCCTTCTTTGGAGAGTTTTAAAGTAGATGCCACTCTTATGAGAATAAACAGAGCTACCTTAAGAAATCATTGGCCATCCCTGTATATCATGAGTTTCCATTTTCAAAGATAGTGGCATGAGTTCCACCATGACATATTGTCTGTTGACTCACTTAAATACCATCTCCTCAAGCTTTAATTTTGTGTTCCTTAAAATACCAAGTTACTCCAAGTTGCCCTAAGACTAAGGTTGGAAAATTTTACATGGATTCCCTTTTTGTAGAATTACCATTTATATCACTGAATTGATGATCAGCATTTTTCAAACTTATTTGTCACTGTATAAAACCAATGAATAATATTTAGCAGTACTAATGTTTGGGATGCTTGATACTTAAGTTTGGGATTGTTATGTTGTTTCAAATAGAGAATGCATATCCTTTCTAGTGTGTAAGACATAATAAGGGCTCAAAAAAGTATAATGATTATTACCAAGCTTAGTTGAAGGTCCTGCTGTATCCTGAGAAATGAACACTTAAAGAAGACTACAGCTGGATCTCCCAGTGGCTGCTGGGTGACACTATGGGAGGGAAGATGCTTGTTTCATCCTTTTCTTCTTACATCGTAGGACATTTGGGGCCAGTGGATGAGGTGATGTGAATCCAGATGCTGACTGGCTACAGCTGACAGCCTACAGGATACTCAGGCTCCCAGTTTCTGGCAGGGCAGGCAGGATGCACCACCTCTGGTACTCAGTCCCAGGTGTGTACACCAGCTGAACCAGGACGCAACTCTGGTTTACTCTGAGTTGCTTTGATGTCCTGCTGGACAGGATATAGGGTGCCATTAGAATCCTGTCATCCTACACTGTGACTTCTTCAACTCCCAAGTGCCAGTGGATCTCAAGTCCCAAGATCTCTGAGCCCTGACTCAAGGTCTTGGCACCCACACACCTTATTTTCTAAAGAAGCCTGGTAAGGCTAAGAAAGAGACTCTCACAGAAGTTTCATTTAACATGAGAAATAGATGCTACTCTGGCCTGAATCCATAGCAATGTACAGACATGGCTCTCCAACCCTTCCACAGTTACTAATGTTACAGTGTTACATATGGCATTTATTCAATACCATGAAATAAAATTGGGGTGATCTGATACGCTATTCTCACCCTTGTAGAAAAGAAAAGTAGCGCTAGCTTTTATAATTGTCATGAATTTGTTTTACCAGGGATCTTTCTGCCTTTATCAAGATCTTAGTCCCTATCTAATGTTCTTCAATGCAACATGGACCACTCCCCTCACACAGGGCACATCTAGTGGGGGCCAACTCACTGGGCTCTTATTTATTATGCGCTGTGGTTCCTAGATGGCTGACTCCATTGCTCTGCCCAAGGACAGGTAGTCCATCATGGGGTAAGGGCCCAGGGGAGGAAAGCTGCTCAGTTCAGAGCAGTAAAGAAACAAACTTGAGTGTAGACGTGATGAGATTTTCCAAAGCCACAAAGTGATTACAGATTTTCAGACTCAAAATGAAAAGACCACTGAAGTATCCTACAGATTTTAAATTCTAAACAAGAAAATATCAGTCTCCAAAACCCACTGAAACAAAAGCCCTTTCAGAGTTCTTTCTTATTCATATTATGAAAGTGAGAAAGGCCCTGGAGGCCCATAATGAGATAACCACTGGGTGGTTGTCTGGCTCTGACCTCACAAAGAGCCATTGTGACATTGTGAGGTTTTTTTTTGTTTTTGTTTTTGTTTTTTTTTTGGTATCAGGGATTGAATTCAGCGGCACTCAACCCCTGAGCCATATCCCCAGCCCTTCACTGTATTTAGGGACAGAGTCTCACTGTACTGAGGCTGGCTTTGAACTCATGATCCTCCTGTCTCAGCCTCCCGAATTGCTGGGATGACAGGCTTGTGAGGGAATTTCAAACTGCAGGTATATAAGAGCATGACTGCATCTGGTGTTTTGTCAATAAGTACAGGAAGCTCTTGGTTGTAACCTATCTGACTCCCAGATAGTTAGCACGTTTGTTGGTGGCTAGTGACTGGTGCTTGTGGTCTTTGAATATTGTAGGTTTTTCTTATTTATATTCATTTACTTTTTGCTTTTGTTTTTTGGCTTTAGTTTAGTAGAAACTTAGGACAATGTGCTTTCTTAGTGCCATAGTAAGCTCCTAGCATTGCAATAATGAAATAGCTACAAGAATGTTTCTATCCCTGTAAGTTTCCAGGACACAAACAACAATGCCTCTATCGTCATTAACTTCCTGATTATGAGGCCCTGTATAATAAACTTCCTGTTCCATCTCTGGGTCATCCTTTTCTCCATCAGAATGCAGTGTTCCACCTGATGCCAGCTTTCTCTCAATATCTATGTGTTTGTCTTTTTTTTTTTTTAAATTCCACCATTGCCCCTCACTAGTTTCTCAGGTTTAGCAGTGCAGGTCTTTGTATTCATGTACATGGAAACTTTTCCACTGATATAATGTTAGTAATGTAATATAAATCTATTTTCAAATACCTTAGTACTATGGAGGACATTTCAAGCAGTTTCTATGCACTGCAGGGAGCAGTGTAGCATTTCCTGTTATTTGATGGCGGTTTCATGTAGTAGATGAAAGACACTCTGCCCTTTCTACCTGTGAATAAACATAGTTTTACAAACTTGATGAAATTACAGGATACACATTTTTCCACATCTTTAAGAGGATTTAATAATACATAGTAATTAAGAGTTTGGTCCAGTACAGTGGAAGTCTATGGAGAAAATCTACTTTCAAAAATGGAAGGTCAGGGCAATTCACAAGCCCTCAGAAATGTTATGGAGAGTTAGAATCTATAAATTGGGGAGTTTTGCTGTCTTTAGAGTATTCTAAGAACAAAAAGCTTTTAGATTTCTAGGTTAGGTTGTGAGAATAGAGAGGCAGTTCCCATATTATTAGTGCTAAGTTTCAATCAACTGCCTTCTGAGCCCACTTTCTTAACAAATGACCCTGTTACATAGTACACTGTAGAACTGGCCCGTTTTTAAAGGCTGAACATATCCTCTGAAAAACTCCTCTGAAGAGTCAGATGTGACCATAAATCCCTCTACTGAAGGAAGGAACATGTTGAACTCCTACTATGTACTGTGAGTGATCTGGATGAATAACTGAGTTTTACTGAGTTGAAGTAGTTTGTCAAGGTCACACATCAACCCAGGTTCTTAACAATCATCTGCTCAGGTAGATACTTGATAAAATATACCTTAACCAAAGCACAGTTTTATTACTCTCAGGAGATAGAGAATTTCAGTGTCAGAAGTTGAGAGGTTCCTATAGCTAGTTATAGCATATACATTCACTCTTGCATTCATTTATATGCTATCAGATATTATGGAGAGATGGCTATGTACCAAGCACTGTGCTAATGTTAATTATGAGTTCAAATCTGCTAGCTTTTGTCTTTCTAGCATGTCATTGGGAAGAAGAGGCTTCTCCTAGGAAGTTATAGTCCAGGGCAGGATGGTGTGATTTAGTTGCACATAGATATGGTGTTTACATGTCAAAGAATGTCTATTGTGGATCTATGAGAATGTTTCATTTCAAGGGCCACACAACATTTATACACATCTATCCAAACATACCTATAGGAAAAGATTTGAACAGGAGAAAAGAGTACAAAGGACCAATAAATTTCAAGAAAACCACTTCTTGTGCTTCTTTAAGCAGCAGTTTTGAGTATATTTGGGTTATGGAGAATACGAACCCAGGAAGCATTCTTCAGTAGTGGGAAATTGAGATAAAGAAGAGAATCCAGTGAGGGTGCATTTGTGAGTAGTTTTCTGCTCATGGCAACTAGAATTCAATCTGCTAGGCATTTAGTGGGGACAGTGGGCATCATGCATAAGAGTCATGGCCCTTTTACTCTAGAGGGAGGAAGCTGGAGTATATATTCCCTAAATGTCATCTACTATGCCTGCAGGATCCCCTTCCCCATATTCATTTCTCTTTGCCTTCAGATTATTCCATATATAATATTGGAAAAAGTAAGACACTGAATTCTAGGCATTAGCCGAAGAGTATGGCCAATTGTACAGGAAAAATAAAAGCTAAGTGGTATTGGAAGAGCATTGACAGTATCTGCTAGGACCCCTATCTCCTACCTTCCAGCCCACACTGAGAAAACCATTGTCATCATTCTGGTGAACTTTCTCCTTCCCATTTGTACATTAATACTGCGGCTTGAATGTGTCCTCCAAAAGTTCAGGTATTTAAAATTTAATACTCAAATTCATGAATTGATGGCACATTGGAGGTTGGGCTTTTGGGAGGTAATTATTGTTAGTTAAGGTCATGAGAGTAGAAGACCCCATAAGGACAATACTGGCATAATACAAAGAAGAAGAGAGCAGAGCTCACACAGGCTCACTTATCATGCCATGCCTTCTGTCATGTGACACAGTGAGAAGGCCCTTAAAACATGCTGGCACCATGTTCTTGGATATCCCAGCCTCAGATCAGGACTGCAATAAATAGTCTGTGGCATTCTGTTAGAACAGCACAAAATGGCCTAAGACAATCAATAAACGAATTTGACCATTGTTTTCCATAATATGATGTTTATTAATCACTCAAAAATATTTCTAGACACTTGTTTGAATAAAAGAATATGATTTTAAGCAACTGCATGATGTTTCATCTCTATGGTTATAGTTTGTTTAATCTTCTTATTGATGCAAAATTTTTTCCAGTTTTTATTATAATAGACATAAATGCCATTAACACATATTTGCACATTTTTTGCATTTTTAAGAATAAATGGGTTAATGTGTATGTGTATTTAAATAAAAACATTAAAGCAATTTATGTAATTACTAAAAGTAAACAAATGCACCAATTTCAAATAATCTTCAGCAATAGTGAGCCTAAGCAGTCTTGTTAATATTCAGTATCTTATAACTTTACTTATTTGGAAAACAAAAAATTCACTTATTATATTTAAAATCTCCTTTCACATGTTTTGTTATGTACTAATAATATAATTTGTTTTAAATTTTATTTTAATTAACAACAATAATTTGTATGTTTTTATCATATATAATATGTTGTTTTGGACTACGTGTATATTGTGAAATGGGTAAATTGAACTAATTATAATATGAATTATCTCCCATCTTTAAAATCTTTCTGTGTGTGGTGAAAGTTCCTGAAATCTGCTCTTAGCAACACATTGTTATTAGTTTTTGTCATTATGTTGTAAAATAGATCTCTTGAATTTATTTCTCTTATTTAAAGGAAATTTTGTATTCTTTGAACATTATTCTCCTTCCCCATTTCAATGCATTTGAAAACACCAATCTGCCCTTGATTTCTTTCAGTTCTACTTTTTAAGATTCCACATTTGAGTGAGATCATGTGAAAATTTGTCTTTCTGTGCCTAACTTATTTCATTTAATATAATGCCTTCCAATTGCACCTACCTTATCCCAAATGGCAGGGTTTCCTTATTTTTTTTTTTTTTTGAGAGAGAGATTTTTTTTAATATTTATTTTGTTTTTTAGTTTTCAGTGGACACAACATCTTCATTTTATATTTGTATGTGGTGCTGAGGATCGAATCCAGCGCCCCGTGCATGCCAGGCGAGCGCGCTACCGCTTGAGCCACATCCCCAGCCCCTTTCCTTATTTTTAAGGAAATTGATTGTGTATTTAATTTTTTCCCCATGCATCCACTGATGGAAACTTAAGGTGATTCCATGAAGTATGCTGCATGCTCAAAATAGTTATATTAGAATACAGAATAGTTACATGCTAGCAGTATAGTTTTCTTTCCTTGTTAAAGAAAGAGAAATGTTTGACAAAGAGAGAGAAAAATCATACTGCATGGTGTTAGTCTTGGAAAAGATCAAAATTCAAGATGTGGATTTTACTTAGTCTAAATTGATTTCACACCATAGAAAAAGTAAAAATAATTATAAAATGTAGTAAGTTGAACCAATATACATTAAGAACCATCTGTTTTGGAAAAGATTTAAATGTTTATCTTTCTTGAATTTTGCATAATAAACAGGAGTAATATGATCATTGCTATTAGTATAAATAAATTTGAGCTCAATGTATCTCTAGTATAAAAATTGTTCATCTTATTTGGTATTTATATATGAGAAATCTGTATTGTATCTTTTTATGCAAAATATAATTTTTAACGTGTAATTTTTCTTTCTTTTTTTCCTTTTGTAATTAGTATTCTTGTGATTTTGTAATTAGTAATACTTCTAACTCAGGCAGACAGTTGGGTTATTTGAAATTATTACTCTTGAGTGTTTTGGCATATTGTACTTCCTACAGAATCCAAGAGTCAACTATAAATCTTTTGGGAGTACCCTCTCTTGCCAAGTGTTACCACTTTGGTTTATGCTTATTTCATGGAGAGAGAAAAAAAATTAAGGTGAATTGATGTTAATGTTGCCATACGAACAACGAAAAACACAAAGTAATAACCAGGAAGTCTCAGGAAAACAGCTTTTAAGTTGTTGAATTTTAACAGATGGAAGCTGACTTGAAACAATTGATGGGGGATCACCTGCTACTCAGACAAATGAAGTGGGTTGGCTTCCTGGGAGGGAAACACTGAAAAGTATAAAAAAATAATCACAAAGTAAGAAATCTCCTGACAGTCATTTGGAAAGGAAACATTGAAAAGAAACATTTTACTAAAAATAAGTAGCATTGAAACAGAAATAGGATTTAAATATTTTAAAACAATTATTACAAAGTTAAGTGATTTTAAAATGATATATAAAATTGTATCCACAAGTTAAATTCTATTTAATGTGTAACTTTTCATGATGCAGAATTAGTGGCAGAAAAGTCCTGGACTTATTGCTCATTTCTTTTGTTCAAATCAATCATTAAAGAAAATTGGAAATATCTTACATTTAATCTGTATAAGAAAAGTTGATTTTGCATGTCATTTAATTTAATAAATTAAATTACGCAAACTACAGAATTTTATACAACTTTTCCAGGAATATCCTTGGATGTTAAATGAAAGGAGGAAATAACTTTAGGCATTAGTATCATAGGTTTAATAATACACACTTTCTCCTTATGTAACATATATAGATATAATAAAATATATATTAACAAGATAGGTCAATGAAAAACTATGCAAAGGAATCTAAAGTTTCTATGTGAGCTACAAGTAAATCATATTTAGAAGGAAGGTTTGGGTTGAGGGTGTGGCTCACTGTTAGAGCACTTACCTAGCATACGTGAGGCCCTGGGATTGATCCCCTCACTGTAAAAATAATTTAAAGTGAAGTTTTCCTTCACTGGCTTTCCTGTCTCTTAAGAAAGACAAGTGATTCTAGGAGGATGAAAGTTTCTGAAAAGCTTTGGCCAGGCTCTTGTAGCTGTTCTAAACTCAACTTTCACACCTCACAAATAGAATCAATTTCTCTGAAATCCTTTCATCGCTAGGAAAGAAGTTTCTATCTGTTCGTAGACCATGCCTTAAGGGGAAAAATATTTATATGCATATGTATTTTTATGTGTGTATATTTCCCAGGTCTAAAATTAGCAATGAATAACAAATACATTTTTACAGGAAGAGGTAAATTTAGTTTAAGATAAATAATAATTAGAGTATCTGAGATGTTTGCATTAGACATATCTTTATTCTTCCCAGCAATAGGATAATTTGCACTTAATACAAGGAGTAGTGCCACATATACAGCCATCTTCCAAGGGCATCCATGTATTATAGATTGTCCCTAGAGCATTAGAGCATTATGGCACTTTACCAAATATGCCAAAGAAGTGACGTCATTTACAAATTTAACTGATTTGGCTCATAGCTACCTATGGTGTGTGTGTGTGTGTGTGTGTGTGTGTGTGTGTGTGTGTGTGTGTAAGTGGTGCTAATGATTGCACCCAGGGCCTCATACATATTAAGCACACACCCTACCACAGGAAAGTGGGGGGGGGGAGAAGTTAGAGAAACAAATCCAACAATTAGGAATAAGGAAATTCCACTCTTTAGGTCTATATAAATTTCTTTTAATAAAGAGAAAAGGGTAATTATAATGGTCAACGTTCCTCTTACTGATTCAGGTAAAGGGACTTATAATGAAGAAAGAATCATTACCTTTGCTGTATTCTTCTCTCATTTGCCAGATGTTTTACTTGTATGTTCTCCTTTAGTGCTCATAACATGAGGCCAAATTCCTATGAAACTATCCCAGTGTTAGTGTGAAAACTGATATCTAGGAAAATTAAGTAAGCTGCTCAAGTTAAGTTGGCCTAGCTCAAAAGTGGTAGGACTAGAACTGAAGCCAGATTTCTCTGCCTCCAGGTCCAAATTCTTAATGGTGATACCATGTTCCCTCTTTGGAAATCCAGGAGGAGACAAAAGAGTATTCAGGTGTTATTTCTTGATAATATAGTTTATTTGTTCAACCACAAGCTGTTTCTTCCATAAGATTTTAACCGGCTCCTGCTTTATATGGAGAAATAATTCTACCAGAACATAAGCTCCATGAGGCGGGCAGGGAACCAAATTGGATTCTTAGCATGAAATTGTCTGACACATATTAGGTCCTCAATAAATATTTATTAAAGGAATGAATTGAGGATCCAGGTGAGAGAGGATAACATTTTCAGATCATGGAATAGTGAGTGGCACAGGAATTGATGATGGTTTACTGAGGTCTCTCTGATAGAAATAGGAAGTTGGTCTTGGAGTAATGGAAGGTGATGGAGAAGAAACTGCAGATTCTGCCTCTTTAAGTGCTTGAAGACTCTGTACTGAACATGGAGAAAAAGAATGTTTTTTCAGAGTTTGAGCTCATTTGCCCTTGTCTTTGACTTTCATTTATGGTTTGTGGAAAGCAGCCCCCTCTCAGTCTCCAGGCTGCCCTCTGCCAGGAGGTGAAATAATTCTTCCAGATTTCTCAGAACTGCTCCCAGGGATGTATGGATATATTTATAGCATGGGGAGCGTTACTTTCCGTGAGCATTTCACAGAACATACAACTTCATGTTCAGCAATAAATTTCTAATTGGAGAATTTTAGATGTCAGGAAACTTGATTGAACTATACTCAGGATGGGAAAAGCAAAGGCTGAAGATGATGGGGGAGATGACTTCCGTGTGCCTCAATTGATCCCTCCTGTTAAATCAACCCTTTCAGGATGTCTAAATATGGCACCTCTCCACCCACTTATTCTCAGCTTTTCTTCCACTAGAACTCTATCAATTATTTGTTCATTCATTCATTAAGTCATCATTGTCAGGGCCCTCACTGAGGATATAAGAATAAGCAAAACAGACACAATCCTTGTCCCCAGGAAACTTCTAGTCAGCTGAGAAGGAGACAAGTCAATAAAAACCAATACAGATAAAATGCTATTAGAGCAACAGTAGGTATGCAGTGGATTTGAGAGTACATCCTAGACAAACCCAGTCTAAGAGAACCAGAACAACTTTCCTGTCATTTGTGATTTCTAAATATGATCTGAAGGATAAGCAGATCCTCATCAGACGAAAATGCACAGAGAGGACCCTTTCCTCTTCAAACAAAAGTCAGACTGACTGAGGTGTTAGGAATAAGGTGGCAAATGATGAAAGGTGAGTCTAGAAAAGCAGGTTAGGGGGCTGGGGATGTGGCTCAAGCGGTGGCACGCTCGCCTGGCATGCGTGCGGCCCGGGTTCGATCCTCAGCACCACATACCAACGAAGATGTTGTGTCTGCCGAGAACTAAAAAATAAATAAATAAATATTAAAAAAAAAAGAAAAGCAGGTTAGGACGTCACTGTTATAATATGTTAAAGAATTTGAAACTTAACTCTGTGAAGTCCACCCTGGGTTTATAGCAGAAGATTGACAGGATCGGTTGGGTGTCCTGAAGGGATTCCTCTGTGTTCAGTGCGCAGGTAGGAATGGGTAAGGCAAGGTAGATTCAAAAGACCCATTGAGGAGGCTTCTGGATGACTATTGAGAAGATGGTGGTCTAAGAGAAACATCCCAGAATTCCAAAAAGGCATATCAAGTGCAAAAACCTCATGATAGATTAAAATTGCTTTGATCAGTTAACCAGTTCTTCTACGCTCAACCCGCACGTTATACCACAAAACCGCTTATTGCCAAATGAATTTGACCCTATTTGCCTAAGAGCTTTTTTTTAACTAGGTTTCTTAGATGTTGTTCCTCCATATAAGATGCTCCATTTCCAGAGGGAAAAGAATTTATTTTAGTAGTCAGTTCTTTAAAAAATAATCTGGGAAATATAACACCTAGTTGTTATAGTAATGAAATTTCTTCTCTGAATTTAGAAACTTGAGCCAGAGCAGAGAATTCCTTTCTAGGGCTCAGAACTCTCCTTCCCTAGGGTGAGAATGGAAGAGAAAATTATAAAAATCACTGTATTATAATAATAAAAAAAGGCCGTGGAAATATAATGCCATGTGTCCACATCTCTCATGTACAGCATAAAGCAAGCGGAATTCTTAGCATTTCATAAGTGAAAGACATAATTTATCTTTCTGGGCCCTGGTTATTATTATTTTCTTTTCTTCCTTTCAGGAGGAGGTCATTTGCTAAATGGAACCCAGCTGCTTTAAAAGGGATAGAGACTTTAAAAAAGGGAGCAATTCATTCTTTTCTTAATCCCTTATTATTGCTGCTTTTAACTACCCTCTAGTGATTAACACTACTCCATGGCTCAGTGTTCAATTCATGGGGTGTATGTGGCCTTTAATATTTAGGAGGCCCTGTGTGCGTTGTGGCAAGAGGAGGGACATGTCATCCTATGTTTATGTGAGTAAATGTATGAATGAAAGAGGAAGGCACTTCTTGAAGGTGGTTGAACAACACAACCAGAGAAGTACCCTTCTGATTTAACTACCAGCTGTTTCTCTGAATTTCTTCCCTCATGAGCTTTCAAAATCGATAGAGACTCTGGCTGTGAGCTAACCTGCAAAAGGAGATCTGATCTCCTGTGGATAAAAATGTGCAAAGCTGCTTGCAATAAATTAAAAAAAAATCCTTATAAGAAATATTTAATGTAGAGCTGGTCCTAGCAGCTCCAAATGGGCCCCATCAAAGAGGTTTCCAAAACCCAGAGAGCAAATTATTTTAACGATAGCTTTGGTGCCTCCCAAATTGACTAGCTATTTTAAATATTAACCTAAAGAAAGAGATATGCTGGTAAGGCTGAAACTCTTGATTAAAAAAATTGTTTTCAAAGGATGAAAATGGTAGAATGGATTACAGTCTTGCCTTGTTATCTTGCAACACCTACTTTGGGGACCAATTTGAATGCTTGAGTCAAATTGATGTTATATCTGCATGTGATGGTGGTTGCTATTTAAATGGCAGTGTTTGTTGACAGGAGCAGTTAGGTAGGGACGCACTTTAAGGCATATGCGGTGAAACTTGCCACCTGCCATGTGCTCCTGGGATACTCTGCAGTTCTCTGATTGATGGACTTGCTCTCCGCTGTGCTTGAAAGATGGTAAAATAGGGTGGAGAGAATGGGGGAGAGGGAGTAGCTTAATCCACTTCCAAATTTTCACTGAAATTGGCCCTTGTGGTATTTTTAGTTCACATCTGGAGGAAAAGAAATGTGGCCACAATTATTAATGCATTCTGAAAGAAATAAGTCAAGAGCTGCTTAGACAGCACAGGTGTCTGTTATCAAAATCTCAGCAGAGGGGTGTTAGTATGGTGTGTGCTATTTTAGACTCCACAGGTGGGCTGCAGCTAAGAGCAGTAGAGAAGAGCATTAAGGAGATACTTAAATGCAAAATGTTAATTTTTCAAGAAAGGGAATCAGTGAATGAGATTAGAGGAATTCTTTGGTAAGTGAATTGAGAGACTTCAAAGAGGATACAGGAAAACCACAAATGAATCACCAGAAGCAACCTCCAAGGAGATTTTCTGTAGCAGAGAACAATGTCTTCCTGCTTTTTGTTTCAGGACAGCCTGAGGCTGATCCATCCCCTTCCAGACAGACCTTTACTCTGGACTAATTTGTATATGCTTAATTAAATCACATCACTTTGAGTAAAATATATACATATATATTTACTGAAAAACTTACAGCACAATTATTTTTTTTACTTTGATATTATTAGAATATTTTTTTAAACTGTGCCTTTCTGAGGCTTCCCATCTAGAATCAAGAAGCTTGAGAATCAGTTTTATAGGCCTCAGATTGGGACATAATACAATACAGGAGTTGACTAACATTAGAACCATCCAATTTTCAAGTGGAAGAACTCTCATCTTGCAGAATAGTGTAGAAGGTGAATGAAAAGATAGTATGAGACAGATTGTGACTTGCCAAAAGCTATGGTACTAACCAGTGTCAGGTTTGAAGGACACACACACACACACACACACACTCATATTTTTTTTTTGGGGGGTGGGCAGTGCAGGAAATTGAACCTAGGATATTTTATGACTAGATTTACATCCCAGCCCCCTTTATTATTTATTTGTTTGTTTGTTTGTTTATTTATTTTGAGCAGGGTCTTGCTAAACTGTTTAAGGTTTCACTAAATTGCTGAGGAGGACTGGACTTGAAGTTGCAATCCTCCTGCCTCAGCCTCTCAAACCGCTTGGGTTGTAGACATGCTATCACCACATCTGGCTCAGCCAGGTCCCATGTATTTTTCATCATACACAGACATAAAACCTTGACATTTTATATGGTATGTTCTACATTAAATCTTGAATTTGGAGGGCAACAAGGATTCTAGTTTGCCCACGTAAGAAATTATAATCTAGACATGATAAGATGTTGGAGTTTGTAGTTAAGTATGACCTGCATTTTTCAGTGTGAGTGTGTGTGTGTGTGTGTGTGTGTGTGTGTGTGATCAAGGGGAGTACAAAAGGGTAGGTAAAAGTTTCCTGAATATTGATACATGTCATTGAGTGTAGATGATTTCACCAGGATTGTTAAAGCTTTTTCTATGGCAACCAAAATCTCATTTGAAATTATTGCTTCATTTCTGGTTACTGTAGCTCTGGTTTAAGAAGGGATTAATAGCTTTAGGTTAATCTGCTCTTTCTAGAAAGGAAGTATTTCAATCTCCTGGTCAAAAACTTGGTGTTGTCACTTCCTAGCCTGCATGTAGGACTGCGAATAAAGAGTTCACAGCAAAACAAGTGCAGTGGAACCAGAGAAATGAAATGGACATCCAGTGGCTCTACCATGTTATTAGGGTTGGGACTTATTCACAAAGAATCCCAAATCATCATGGATTTCTTAGATGAATTTCAATACCCAAGAGGGTCTCCTTTCTTCCACTGCAGACCAAGTAGGGGAGACTTACAAACTTCAGAGGAGGAAGGGACCTTGAGGTAGAGATACCACCACCATCCCTCAGAATCTGCCACTCAGAATTGGATGTCACCTAGGAAGGGTGCAGCCCAGTTAAGAATGAAGCTGCTTTTTAAAGAGTTTTAATTTTTGTCTTACACTTGGATCACTATTGTCTGCTAAAGAAGTATCTTCTCCCTACGGGGATTTTAAAAAATGCTATTCTGTTTCTTCCACTGACTAGGAGAAATAATATAACAATATATGCTGGAAGCAAAATATGTAAAATTATTCCCACAGGATAGGATATGTATTATAGTGACTAATGATAAGGAAATAAAAGGAGAATCTTCCATCAAATAAGCATTATCATCAGGGGGGAGCCACAAAGATGTAATTAATGGAGTCAATTTGATAGAAGAGGAAAAGCAATCTTAAAGGTTTTCAGTAGCCCGCTAAACTAAGTAAAATAATCTAATCAATGTGATGTATCTTCAGTGGTAGGGGTAGAAGAATAACATGAGTCATGGTTATCTTTAATAATAGTTTTATTGAGATACATAACATATATACTGAAAATTTACTCATTTAAAGCACATAATTTAGTGTTTTCTACTATAGTTACAGAGTTGTGCAAGTATCAGCATTATTTTATCATGGCTATTTTTTAAACTATTTTATATTATTATTATTATTATTATTATTAGTGGTAAAGTGTTCCTGGGTTTAATAGAAAGAAAGAGAGAGAGAGAGAGAGAGAGAGAGAGAGAGAAAGAAGGGAGGGAGGGAGGGAGGGAAGGGAGAGAGGGAGGAATAAAGGGAGGGATAGAAATATATTTAAACCTTTTCAGCAAATTATGATATTGGTATTAAATTATATAAATTCCTTATATATTTTTGGATATTAGCCACTTATCATATACATGATTTATAAGTATTTTTCCATATTTTAGATTCCTGTTTCATTTGCTATGCAGAAGCTTTTAGAGTTGATATAATTCAATTTATTTATTGTCGTCTTTGTTGCCTATGCTCTTAGGGGTCCTATCTAATAAAAACATTATCTATACTAATGTCAAGGAACTTTTATCCTATTACAAGGACAAGTACTTTTTTATACAAGTTTTATGATTTCAGATCTTACATTTAAGTCTTTTAGTGCATTTTAATTTATTTTTGTGTATAATGTAATATCTGTTTTCATTCTTTTGTACTTGGATATCCAGCTTTCCCAGTATCATTTACTGAAGAATCTAAGCTTCCCCTGTAGTATATTCTTGGTACTCTTCTTAAAAACAAATTGATCCTATATGTGTGAGTTTATCTCTGGACTATTTATTTGGTTCGCTAGCATATGCATCTGTTTTATGCTATTTTCATATTGTTATGATTATTATAGTTTTACTATATAGTTTGAAAGCATCCTCTCGCTTTCTTCAGTTTACAAAGATAACTGACTATTTGCAGTGTCTTGTGGTTCCATGTGGATTTTGGCATGTGTTTTTTTATTTCGGTGTAAAATGTCACTAGGATTTTGATAGTGATTGCTCTTAATCTGTAAGTCACTTTGTATAGTATGGACATTTTTACAATATTAATTCTTGTAATCCATAAAAAACTATATCCTTTTCCTTACGTCTTTAATATTTCATCAATGTCTTATAGTTTTCAGTGTACATGTCTTTAACTTCCTTGATTAAACTTATTTCTATTTTTTGATGCTGTAGTAAATGAGATTATTTTCTTGTTTTAGATAGTTTGTTGTTAGTTTATGGAGACGCAGCTGATTGTTGTATTGATTTTGTGTGCTGCAACACAAATTCATGCACTACTTTTAGTAGATTTGGGGTGGAGTCCTCAAAGTTTTCTACATATAAGATCTTGATCATATGAAAGTAGAGACAAGATAACTTTATCTATTCCGGTTTGAAGGTCTTTTGCCTCTTTCTTGTCTAATTTCACTGACAAGGACTTCCAGAGTTATGTTGAATAGAAATAGTGAGAAGGGGAGCCCATGTCTTGTTCCTGATCTTGGCGGAAAAGCTTTTAGCTTTCCACCATTGAATATGATGAATTGATACTTTGCAATGATGAAGAGTCTTCAGTGAGCTACGAAATGACACACTCTGTTCTCAAGAATCTCAGAATCTAGTGGGGTGAGAAGCATAAGTTCAAGGAGTTCAGTAATAATAGTAATAATGATGATAACTAATACCTATTGAGATCTCACTAGGCCAAGTATTATTCCAGACATTCTGTTAAATATTGCATATAATCTTCTAAAATACCTTGTAAGTTGGGCAATATAAATAGCTCCATTTGGTAGGTCCAATTTTCAAATGATTCATGTAATAAATGGTTAAAAATATAGGCCTCCAAAGCACAGAGCCAGTTAGTTAGATCCTTTGTTTTTCATTGTAGAGCTGTGTCAGCTCCACAAGAATCTCCAATTTATTCCAAATCTTTGAAAACTGAATTAAGCTTTAACCTAAATATTTTTTGTCAATCCATTGCATACTTGTTGACCAAGATAAAAAGAGATTTATTAATTTAGTCTAGTATTAAGAGAAACCAGAGAGTTAAGAAAAAAGTGGAATTGGTTGCCAGAGAAGGTCCCACTTACTTCTGCTCCTTATTCTCTAGAATTCAGAAATTGTTACATTATTCTGGGTGGCATAGATATCTCACTGGGTGTACTAGGCGGTGTATTTACTATTCAGTCCTTTTCCAGCCCAAATAGAGGTCATCTTTTATTTGAAAGTCATGAAATGTTTTGACTTTACTAACTCATTTGGAAAGGATAATATTTTTTAAATGAAAAAAGTATTGTCTGGAGTGGATAATTGACTTGTTCAAGGTCAAACAACAAGTTTGCATCTAAACTGTGTCTAGAATTGGATTTTTCTGACCCCTGCCATTTAGAACTGTATCCATATATTCATTAACTCAATATTTACTTTAATCCATTTACTCAATGATTAATTTCTTCATTAAATTTTTATTGAGCACTTAGTATGTGCCACATCCCACCCTAAGTCCAGAGTTAGAGTAGGGAATAAAGCAGAGAAGACCCTGCTCCCATCGATCTCATGTTCTAATGAGTGAAATAGGCAATAAACAAAATACCCAAGTAAACATATATATTAGATACCAACAGATTTTAAGGGTAAAATTAAATAATTAAATATAATATGATCTCTTCCTACTGGGAACATGATATTTTGGCTAGAGTGGCCAGGAATACATCACTGAGAATATGACTTTCAAAAAAGGTCCTGAAAGGAGTCATAGGAATGGTCCTTGTGGCTAGAGAAATATACATGGGTACAACAGCATGAGCTACAACATGGGGCACACATACGATTGGATCATGTCGGGGACAGTAAGGAGTCTATCCCATCAGCAGTAGGATGAGCAAGTATGGAGGTCATGGGAGGAAATATCAGACAGGACAGTGGACCCATAGCACGTGCTGCTTTGAAGGGAAACACTAGGATTTTGGATTTTCGTGTTAGTGAGAGAGTTGGCCATGGACAGCAGCTTCATGTCTCATTTATACTTTAAGCCATGATGTTGTGCGTGGCTTTGTCTCCTTATAGGTCAGGCTCTCTTTTATCAGCAAGACAGCATTAGCTCAGTTACAGAAAATAATGAAGTACACGGCCTTTCACTTTATGAACTGATAGTTCTGTGAATGACAACAAGGAACATTAAATAGAAAAGAAAACACACAACTAGAATTGATTTTATTTTTTATTTTTTTCATATTTTTTAGTTGTCAATGGACCTTTATTTATTTATTTATTTTTTACTTACTTACTTACTTACTTACTTACTTATTTATTTATATGTGGTGCTGAGTGCCTCAAACAGGACAGGCAGGCACTCTAACACTGAGCCATAATCTCAGCCCAAGGGTTAATTTTAAATCTATGTCAAAGCTTCAAGAGAAGGGGCCATGCTGCTTCTTTGAGAAAGGCACAAAGCTACATTTCTGAAAGTGGTAAAATAAATAACATTAAGAATGTATCTTGAATGATTGAAAAAATCAAAACAAGTTGTATTTAAATCTTAAATTCTCATGCCTGAGTACAACCCCCCCCCCCGCCACATACACACACACAAATACTGAAGGACTTAGTTCACATTATGTTCCAACAAAATGAAACATGGCATTTTAATGAGAAAAGTCATTTTCCTGGGAGATAAAGGACAACAAAATGATAAAGCCAGTCAACATCACTAAGACTCCCCCACTTCCCACATACCCAGTATTTCATTTTGATATACTCGTCAAGCCCTTTGGTTTCCTTTGGGAAGAAAGAGCTATATTATGGTGAAATATTACTCAAAACTTATTTATGGCTGTCAGTGTTTTCCATATTGAACTGCACATAGGATGAATTTTCTCTTTGTGTCTGCTGTTCTTAATCAAGATCTTTAATAATAAACTTTACATATTTTTTTTCTTTTGGGATCCTAGAAGCCCTTTATAAATATTAGTTAGTCAAGCTTTATTGTTCTCTGGAGAGGGTGGTTTGTGCTGGATATAACTCTATTTTATTGGTGAGTAAATTGAGAAACCAAGACAGAACCAGGAAGGAGAGCTTCCCTGAACTCCCTCACAGATCTTGCTTTAGTGTGCAGCATACTTTCCAAGTGGTGTGACAATCCAGAGAGGATAGATGAAACTGATAAACAATAACCAATTTGAGATCACGTGGGGTAGTTCATCTATATCAGAGATTGAATAATCTAGCCCATAAGAGTCCTAGGTTGATACAGTCTAATCCACCACCTGGGAAATTTTATTTTTACCTGTATCACAATGAGCTATCTAGCTAAGGAACATAAAATTGTCTCAGAGGGCTTCACTTTTATCCAAAATTTATGGAGATCATAAGAAATTGTTTTAGCATTTCATAATTTCATAATTTCAGTCCTCTACCAAAATTAACAGCAACATACCCACCCCACATAAAGGCCACTAGTAGCAGGTGTGGATAAATGGACAAAACATTTATCAAGAGAGCGTATTTTATGTTTCATATCAAAATCAGCTTTTAACTCTGGAAAACCAATGTAAATATTTGACCTCTTATGTTCCTCAGCATCTGTCCATAAAACGCAGATGATTCTAGTTGAGAAATCACATATTCAGATGCCATGGACAAGACACATCTACCAGGAGAATCATGAAATATTCTAAGGCAATAGAAGGAGAGACTGTCAGGCTATGGCTGTGTTTGATAGATAATGAGACATGGGCTAGAGTGCCACACAATTACTTTATGCAAAATGACATCGAGTTGACAGTTTGTACCAACTATGATTCCAGATCTTTGCTGCTTGAGAGAGAAATCCCAGTTACATAACAAGAATCCTGATGGATTATTTCAATTTTCCATGTTTGGTTCTGAGATTCTGATTTTTCGACGACATAAAGTTCAATAAATCTAGCTCTCCCCTTTTAGAGATCTAGAGCAGTCACATCTCATAAGTGTTTGGTGGGTGACCTAATCAAACTAGATAAATGTTCATGTCACAGTTGTGCACACAGACATGCATACTTAGTCTGAACTATATGCATTTCTTTTAGCAAATATCTAACTTATACCAAGTACCGTATACATATCACCTGTTCCCTATCCAGTTAATGTCTATTCATTTTACAAATCTCAGCTGCAGCATTAACCTCTCCAGGCCCCTCCTACCCTCCAGTGTGATTCAGCAGTTCCTCTGTTACTAGATCACAAATGCAAGTCTTTATCAGCACACCTGTCACATCCTAAAGCATCTGCTGAGTTGCTTATCTGCTCCTCCACCCCCCATAAACTCTACTATCCAGCAGACTGAAGTCATGCTTTATTTACTACAAGTCCTCATTACATGACCAACTAAAGAATTTAAACTACTTGTGAAAATATTGGAAAAAAAACAACATACTAACATAGGGAAATGATAGGAACAGATTTGGATTTCCAAGTGTTCACATATGCCATGGTACAGAATATGGCTCTTATTAAATAGCGGTGGATGGAGATGAGAATGGTTGGATGACTATTTTGATAATCCATGGAGTTTGAATTGAGGCAGGGGATTGATAAGGATGATTAAGGATGTGCAAAAAGAAAAAAAATGTATTTCAATTTTAATGCATTTAGAAATTTGAAGACTGACTCTATTCTTTCTCTCACTATTCATATTTAATCAAAGATATTCACTTAGGTTTCTGGCTTGCACTTCTGAAAAGCTGAGGTTAATATTTTCTAAAATAGGAAATAGGGTATGAATATACAAAATGTAATATATTCAGTTTCATACGTGCTAAACTTGAACTCTTTCATCCATATGCCCTGCCCGGAGTCTCAAAATGGAATGGAGCATAAGATGAATCAGGAAGAGCATATCACATGGGAAATAGAGTGACTTGAAATATTGCTTGAGAAGAATAGGAATGCTATATGACAACGTGTGTCCACAAACAAGGAGAGCTATTCAATTAGATGCAACACAAAGGATAGCACAGATGCAGGTACAGGCTGAGGTGAGGCCAGCAATTTAGACCTAATGAACTCAGGCAGATTAAGAGTGACTTTAGATTCTACCTCATATCATTCTTCACGGGACCGATAACATGAGGTTTCATGCAACAATTGTTCATCCCATACAGTCTTAATCTGTGACACCAACCTGCTCAGTAGCATGTGAAGAAAAGACTGCCATTCTCCAGTGAGCATATAGCAAAGACCAAAGATGAGTGAGACTCTCTCTTTCCCTTCCTGTTCCCAGCATGGTGCCCTCATAATAAACCAATTCGTGCTTTCAATTTCCATCTGAAAAATTCAATTCGTTGTAAATTGAAACAAATAAAACCCTACATAACACAAATTGCATTCAAGGTGTTCAGTGATTCGCTGGCTGAAGATATCAAGAGATGGTTTTATCAGCTTTGAAGGAAATATTCATCACCATTTTGGCAGCTATGTCACTCACATTTGGAAGCGTCCCTTCTGTTTAACTGAGGAGGAAAGGCAGGGATGAGCTGTGAAATAAAGGGGGAGAGCAGGAATCATTTCAGCCTTCTTCACTTAAACTCTCAGATTAAAAAGGAAATAAAAAGAAACAATGAGTAATCCTCACCTCCAAATATCAAGGCCAAGTTGTTACCCCTCATGCCCTGTAAACATGCGAATGATGATTTTATTTTTCTTGGGGCAAAAATATAGAAAATGTCAGGTCATGATAGTAATAAAGTTTGGTCCAGTTGAAGATGCTGCTTCAGAACTCTTGCCTCAGTTTTGTCAATTGAGAAGTTGGTGTAGGGGCTCATCTCAATAGGAAACTTTTTATCAACAAGGGGGGACTCATAAGCTTATCTTAAGGCAGTCATTGATGTGCTGGAAGAGAAGTGAGTTTTTTGTCTGAGAAGTCCATAGAAATTATTGGCAACAGCATAAGAATATGAAACAGCTGTAATTTATCTCTTCATTCTGTGATTAATAGTGACATACTATTTCAACAGGAGACAGGTGTTTTTTCTCCTTACCAAATTGTAGGAGTTTGGGCAGAAAACATGGCAGCTATAATTGGTCTTTAGAAAATAGAATTCCTATTGAGCATTACAAGAAAATTCTCCATGAATTTCATGCTTCTAGGAAATAGCAATCAGGCCCTCACACCTAGTTTAGAACAAAATCCCCTTTTCTGTGCTCCCATCCATCACACCCAGTGCCATTTTTATTTTTTCATTTTTAGACAGGGTTTCACTAAGTTGCCCAGACTGGCCTTGAATTTGTGAACTTGCCTCAGTCTCCCCACTTGCTGGGATTAAAGGTGTCCACCAATGCACCCAACTATTTGGTTTCTCCTGTATAACTAGAAACCAGAAATCTTGGGTGTATGCTAACATACTGCATTTTACTGTTTTATTGTAATGGAGAAGACAGAGATATCCGCACCTCATGCTCTTCTGTGGCTACTCACACATTCAAGTTGTTGAGAGCCGAGGGAGAAAAAGGTTACTCAGACTTATGTCCTTGATTATAGCTGCTCAGTGCAGCCTCAAAGCTAAATGAGGAGAAAAAGTGGTGTCAAGTTTATTTTCAGGATCATGTATGTTCAGAGTATGCAAGAAAGGATTTGAACATCTCTTTGATACAGATGAAGGAAAGGACTCTCTAGCTAAAGGAAATGACATGCTTAAGGTCCCTGGGGGAAGTCATGTTTTCTTCCTTTCACCAAATATTTTCTCTTCTCTCTCAAAGTTTCATTTTATTATTATATTTTCCTATTTTCATGAAATGAGGTCTGGTCATGTGACATCTTTTCCAATACAAACTTAGTAAATATAGCATGTGTTATTTTGTGTTGGAAGCATCAAAAGTCATGTGTAAGTTTTCTTATGCAGTTTCCTATCAAAGAAAATCTGGAAGCAGGGAAATGGAGCTTCCCTCTCCTCAGGATCACGACTAAGGACAACACAGGGGCAAACCTCCTCCCTGGATCTTGATGGACAGGTACTGTGAGCCAATAATAAACCGTTCACTCTTTTAAGCCATGAAATTCAGAGATTGCTTATTCTGCTTTGTATTATTTAATGCTTTTATTACAGCACAATTCAGCTTACCCTGAGTGATGTATTCATCTAGTAGTTGGACATTCCAGGGAAGAAATCCCAACTTTCTAACTCATTGCTTAGTTCTTGGCTTACTGTATTAATATACAGGGTAAAATGCATGCTCGTTCATAAGCCCAGTCACCTGTGGTCAGGGAAGTAATAATTATGTGCTTGATAAGTGATGTTTATGGCTGCTTAGTCAGCTGGCCCATAGAAATCAGGCATGACCTCATAGTAACATCTACAGTCTCAATGTCATACAGAGGGTGCCCTTGTCAAAAACTATGATCACAGATGGAATTCTTCCCTTGCTCTTTTGCCCTGCATTTGTCTGTCTACAACTCGACCCTAACCCTCCTTCCAACATCCATTAATCTGTCAATTTGGATTGCCTATGATTACCTGTGAATATTAAATCAATTGAAAAACCAACAGCAACCAAAATAACAGCCTTTCGCAAATAGGTGAGTTCCCCTCCCCCAACACACACACAGGCACACACACACACACACACACACACACACACACACGTCAAAGGTGTGCAGCTGTTGGATGGTGTCTCTGATACCTATATCCCCTCTTCTTGTCAGTCCTAGGCATGTCGACCTTCATTCTTTTCCTTGTGACATCACTATTGGCCAATGGGTGTTGTAGCTGTCATCACAGCTGCATTTAGGACAGGATGAAGGAAGGGAAGAGCAGTGCTTGTACATTATATTACATTGGCCAAGACATTGACTTCTACATACTCTTTTTAACCAAGAGAGTCTAGGAAATTATGAACCAGAATTTCCATGATGGGCTTAGACCAATCTACCACTTGAAAGTGAGCATATTCTCTTAAAAATAAATGATAGTTATTGCCAAGAAGAAAGAAGAAAAGAATGAGTATAATATTTGCCACACCATCTATTCACATTTATTCTAGGTCTTGAGATGAAAGGTGATGTCACTTCCCTATACCTGATGAATGGTATATCTCCTAGCTCTCTACCATGGTTAATTAAAGAGCATTGAAGTAGAATGTACTTGGGGACAATAAAATTTATTTATGTGCCCTCTCCTGGAGGGTCATGCCATTCTAGCTACTTTCAGTGTGTGTGTGTGTGTGTTGTGTTGTGTTTTTATGAATTAAGGCTCTTAAATTGTGTTAGGGACAAAGATTGAGAACATGGCTACATAACATTTTTAGAAAACTATAGGAGCATATGCAATGAGAAATGGGGTTCATTAATTCCAGTTCTTCCTCAGTCCACTTGGTAGTAAAAGTACCAGGCCTTGAATCCAATTAAACATGGGTTTGTCTCAAGGATTTGTTCTCTGACAATTCTTTGACCAAAGTCATTTTATCTCTGTGATTTTCACTTTCATATGTGGAGATAACCCTAAAATTTAGGACTTCCAAGAAATTTAAATGACAATTAGAAACTAATATCTATTAGTACTACTCATAGGTACCTCAAAAAATAAAGGCAGCTTAGATGGTGCTTTCCTTAGAAGAGCAGCAGCAAGAAGGTTATGTTTTTTAATAATAAATCTTTGACACTGTGTTCTACTAGGAATTCCATTTTCCTCTGTGCTTCAAACACTCTACATAACTTTGGACAAAAAAAGTCTGAAAAACCTCTTCTATTTCTTTCAGTTTCTCTGAGTCTTAGCTATTGGCTTTCTAAGTGATTCTTTAAATTATTCTTTATGCCATAGTGTTGTATAATTTATACAGAACACTCTCCTGTCTTGTATTATTTAATTCTCCAAAGTGTTTGGGGAGAGGATTTTATATGAAAGCAATGACACAAAATAAAGCTGCATTGTATCAGTGTCTTGCATCTTTAATAAAGTTGCTCTCAAACAGCATTTCAGTAAATGAAATGTACCCAGGAATGACAAATTTTCATATATCAAAGTATGCTCTGACCTGCTCTGGGATATAAAGCCTAATGCTATAATAGAGCCCAGAGGTTTGTGTTTGATTTGATTTGGCTTTCTTTCTTTCTTTTTTTCTAAAGGAAGATTACCTACTCTCCAAAATAATAATCATACAGGTAAAAAAATACCCATCTTATCCAGTGGCAGGAAAAAGGAGGACCATTAAGATTTTAAGATGCTCAGTGGAACTGTTCCTCCTCTAACTTTATGAAGATACACACACAAACATACCCTACAACAAGGAGGGAAAAGAGCGGCTTTATCAACTTTATTTATTTACAGGATATCTGCAGGATGTTCCAAGCTTCTTCTGCAAGAAACAAAGAACAAGGAGAGAATCCCTGAAAGACTTGGTTCAGTATGAGTGAAAGTCATGACTATGGATATATGTGTGCAGATGCAGTGGTTTCAAATGCCTCAAAGAAATATAATAGCCAGGGAAGGCAAATGGAGTCACCCCTATTGGTGGAGTGAGATAAAAAAAATGACCAATGTGGCATCCCATTCTTGATGGTAAACATGATGCAGAGGTGGTGCTACAAAATCATCCATCTCCTCCTCATTCCAGGGTGAAATGCTTATTGTAATGGCAAATAATGGTCATGGGCTTTCAAGGTTATAAAAAATTGTAATATTTGTCTTAAGAAGGAGACAATTCCTTTTTCCCCAATCAGGCACCTCCATCATAAAAAATGAGAGACTCAGAGTAGCCAGCTCTGCTCCGATATGATGCCCGATGAGAAACTCAAGCATGTGATGCAATCCCGTACTGGTCCAGAGTCCCTTTATTTTAGAATCTGGAGACTTATTAGGTCTCCATGTTTAAGAGTCTTTTGTTGAAAAACTCTTCTCTTGGAAGAATAGGTTGTCAGGTACTTTGCAGGGTAAAAGCCCCAAAATGAAGGTGAGAGGCTATTGATGCAAGGAGAAAAGAAGTCAGAAAACAAATCAGGAAAGAACCCGTTTTCTCCTCAGGATGCTATAAAAAAATGTCACAAATTAGATCATAGAAACGATAGGAATTTAGTTCTCAAAGTTCTAGGATGAGAAGTTCAAATGGAAAATTTAGTTAGTGTCTGGTAAGGGACTGCTTCCTGGCTCAGCATAGATGGCCATTGTCCTCATGGCTGTAGAGATGATGTAGCTCTCTGGGGACCCTTTTATAAGGGCACTAAACACATTTGTGAGTGCTCCACTTTGGTGGAGTTCCATCACCAAACACCATCACAGCGGGGTTGTTTCAACATGTGACTGGAGGGGCACAAACATTCAGTCTATAGCAGTTCTCAAGAAAATTTTCCCATTTACTGTTTGATGAGGACTGCCCTCACTTATGGATGGGAAAGGAAGAGAAAGACTACTTCTCCATTTTCTTTTGATTTTTGGTTCCTTCCTTCTCCTCTGATTCCTATCTTTGTAAATACTTTGGGCCTTGTCATATAAGCCTGAATGTTTAAAGAAAAAGGTGTTTTCCTTACTGTTTAGGACAAGCAGAATAATCTTTTGTGATGCCTGCTATGTGCTGAGCACTGTGCTAGGCACTATCACATTTGCTATTCCCTATTATCCTAAGGGGATCTTATTGTCATTTTTAGAAAGAGTAAAGGAGACACTTTGAAAAAGTAATCTACTGAGATATTATAACAGCTAGCAAGCAAGATATGAAACTAAATATTTCTATACACATGACATCATATTATTTCAAGACTAAGGAATGTCAGTTGATAAAATAATTGGGTGCTGAGAAGTGTCCTTTCCTCTATGGAAAGGGATGGACTTTTCATGAAATTATTTTCTTTCTGTTCTTGTCCCTATTGATCCTATTTCAATGAGTGTTTTGTGATAACTTACAAAGAATGAAACCAGAATAGTGGACAAAACAAGGCCCAACATTGGGGGTGCTTGTGCTCCAGTGGTGGAGTACAAACAACAAATATATGCCAGGTGGACATGAATGCCAGGGAGAAAAGCAAAACCACAGAGGTGGATGGGGAGTGAGGAGGTTGGGTTGTTCGTGGGAATTCTGGTGGCATGCCATGGGAGCCTTTCTCAAAGCATAATCATTTCTCAGACTTGAATGAAACAAGTCAGCAGAGGGAACCAAAAGTGCAAAGACCCTGAAGCAAGACTACACTGGAAGTGCTTAGGAAAACCAAAGGTTTGAAGAAAGGTGATTGGAAAGCAGAAAGGTGAGAAGAAAGCAAGAAATGAGATCAGAAGGCCAGCCAAGAAGTACATCACATTGGACTTTGCAGGCCATGGTGAGACTTCAGCTTTTAGGGTGAGTGAAGGCAAAGCCCTTGGAGAGCTTAGACTAGAGAAGTTCTGATGCAAGAGGAATGAGCTGGTAAGTGCTTGAGGTCTGGATGCACCTTAGCTAAGAAAACTGGAAAGACTGATGGATGAGATGGATGAGAAATAGTTGTCAAGACAGAACTCGTGAATTTGTTTGTAAAGCACTGTAAGCAGGTTGCCAAGAGATAAGTGAAGGACGTGATCTCCCAAGGCCTTAAACCTGCTAGAGTCTTGGCCTAAAACATTGCCTCACCTTCAGAGGAAACAGGGTCTGCATTTTGTAATCCTTTTTTCCTTTGGCTTGGTCTTCTTATATTAAGATAGTGAAGACCACTTATCCACCCTGTTTATACTGTATTATCACCTTGTTCTCTAAACAAATTGGCTTCAGGGAAAATTTGATTTTGCTTTTGTTTCTTTTCTTTTCTTTTTTTCCCCCTTCTTAGTTTGGTTGCATTCTTGACAGATTTGTGCAACTCAGAATCTGTGAAATAAACACCTTGGAAATGCAAATGTCCTGTTTATAGGTCAAGATGAATCAGAGATTTGGGTCTCTTTTACTGCCAGAGAAATATTTGTCAGGGGAAATTTGCCATCATACAGGTTCAATAAGAAGACTAAGCCAAAACGAGGCCAAAACACTTTTTGTTCTCAAGTTGCAATATTCATGGAGAATGTCTCTTTGCCACAAAGACAAACTTTTTGAGGCATGGCCAGACCAGAAAAACTTATTTCTAAACTTTTCATTTAGATTCTGTGACTCCTAAATTTTCAGTTGAAACCAGATTTCCTATGAGGGGGAGATAATAAATCCTCCAACATCTCAAAGCTGGAAACTTTTCTCAAATTATTGTAATATTGTCCAGACTCATGTGTGCTAAGATAAAGTTGGATATCAATTGCTGAACTGAGAGTACAGACCATCTAAAATCATAGAAATTTTCAATTCATTTATTTCCAAATATGGGTGGGATAATTGGCAGTCTGTGATGTGTGGCTTCTGAGTTCTACACAAAATTGATCTGAATAAAGATACCCTCCCTTAATCTCAAAATTTTCTCACTCGAGACATGCAATATCTCCAGGAGTTTTCCCATAATTTACTTCTACCCTCTGTATCTTCTTTCTTTCCCACTAACCCCCGTGTGTCCTCAATTTTAATTTTCTGGATTCAAATTATAATCCCACCTTTCATTAACTGTATGACTTTGGGTAAGTCATTCAATCACAGTGAGCTGCAATTCTCATCTAAAATGGAAAATTCAGAGGAAACAGGGTCTATATAAAGGTGAATCTTGTTTCCCATGGACATTTTCATGCAATGTGCATTCTGGACAGATACATATTGAAATAGAACAAAAGACATCATAAGACATGAAGCATTTCCTTGTTCTCTACACTTTGGGAGGTAAGGAGGTATATAGAGGGAACTTTAATAGTAGAGTGTAGGCAGTGAGTCAGGGGATTAAAGCTAATTCTCACCATATTTGACCCCAAGGACTTACAAGATTTTTGTTTTAATAACTGAATGTCAAATAGATATGATTTCATCCGTACATTCCAAATAGTTATTCTTGGCTGCTTAAAGCAATACTCATATTTAGTCTCAACTAATCAGAACCAAGATTGATTCCTAATTTTATGGATAAAATTGATGTTATGATAACCAAGTGGGAAACTGGAAGCACTAAAACACATTATTAGCCTTGGACAACTGTGTCTTAAGGATTTTATTAAACATCAATAATATCTGGACCTTAATAACTTTATGCTAAGTGTATGTGATTGGAGTCCTTCAAAGATATTTCTTTTGCATGGGTCTTTGAGTTTTTTTTTTATTAAAATTATTTGTCCAGGATTCCTTTGTAATTGTTCCCCAGAATATTCAATTAAGAGGTTTCTATTGTTGACATGGGCCTTGCCTCCATTTATCAATCAACACCATTAACTTTAAGAATTCATAACTTAAAGTTAATGGTGTCAATTTATAAATACATATACATATTTGGAGAGTAAAGTATATTTGTAAATACATACACTTGTTTGGAAACTAAATATATATTAGTGTGTGTATATATATATATATATATATATATATATATATATATATATATAAATGTATATATACACACACATACACATATTTGGAAAGTAAAATATATATTGTGTAGATATATATATATATATATATATATATATATATATACACACACACACACACACACATACACACATTTGGAAAGTAAAGATATATTTATATATTTGGAAAGTAAAGTATATTTGTAAATACATACACATATTTGGAAAGTAAAGATTTTTAAGAAAATGCATTAAACCTTGAACATTCTCTTTTATGACAACTTTTTAAAAACAACATTACTGTATTACTTTCCTTTTTCTGTTGTAAAAATGAGTGCAAACTTTTCGGCTTAAACCAACAAAATGTATTCTCTTATAGTTTTGGAGGTCAGTAGTTTGAAATGAGTCTATAGTCTAAAACCAAGACATCGTCAGAAGAGCATTTTCTGTGTAGGCTTCAGAGAGACTGTTTTCCTTTCCTTTCTCATGTTCTAGAGACCAGCTGCATTCCTTGTCTGTGATTCTTTTCTCCAATTTCAAAGCCAGCAGAAACACAGTAACATTTCTAAACCTCTCTCTCTCTCTCTCCTTATTTTCTCTCTTCATATCTGGAAAATTTAAGCTCATCTGCCTATCTCAAGATCATTAAAACCTACAGATTTCTTCTTTTCCATATAATGCAGCATAGTGACAAGTTCTGAGGATTAGGCCATGAATATCTTTGGGGAGAGCATTATCTTGGCCACCACAATTGCTTTGCACATCTGTGCATTATGTGGAAGACTGGATACACACATTAATATCTATTCCTGGGTTGATGGAACAATAAAGGAACAAGTTCATTTTAAATAAAAGCAATAAACCTTAAATGACTGATAGAATGGAAAAACAGACAATAGCAATTGAGAAACATAAAGAGTTTTGGGTAGATGGGAAGCAGATGGAAGAGTGAAAGTGATTTAACAGAAAGAAAAAAGTTGAAATCTAAGTACCTGGAGTGGAATGATGCCAACCAAAATGGAACTCAATCATCGTCAGTATACTTGAAAGGTCCTGGATGCAGCAGCATTTGGAAATTCCTAAAGTATATGTTAGGAGTGATCTAAAAACAAAAGGATCCCCGAAAGATTATAAAAGGAGCCTCCTTCACTTCAGTCAGGTACACACACTTCTTTTTATATGCCAGTGAGGATTTCTTGGAGAATAATCCTTGAAATGTCTTGAAAGACACAGGGGAGTCAGGTATTGGAGAGCAGGATGATGTAGTTTACTGTCAATCAGGAGCTAACTAACACTCTGCAAATAGACCAGAGTGACCTCCGTTCCCCTTCTTCTGTCCATCTCAGAGAACAATGGCTCTCAAGTACGTACTCCTAGGCAAAAATGATAGAATTATCCTCTGTAGATATTCCCCTGAAAGATATTCTAACTCTGACATTCAGAATTATGCAGTGAAATATTCACCTGATTACCCAACTCTCAGATCTATCATCAATAAACACAGGGCTTTTAATCAGCATTTTAGTGACTTACAATACCTATGATTATACATGAGGTCACCCCAGATCTTTGAGTAAAAGCTTTTAATAAACAATTAAAAAGAAAGAAATTGAAGAAAACAGATGTTGGAGAGAATAGAATGTAACTTCAAAAATAAGATAAGCAAAATAAGCCAGATACTATATAAAAAGACAATGAGGGGATAACAATACCATGGATATTAAAAACTGAATAGCAGAAATATAAATGTTGACAGAGGAGAAAATATTATTCAGAATGGAACAATAGGCAGTGTGTTTCCTAGGGTTGCCTAACAAATTCCATAAACTTGGTGGCTTACAGCATCAGAATTTTTTTTTTTCCTCTCACAGTTCTGGAAGCCAAAAGCCGAAGTCAAGGTGTTGGCATGGTTGCACCTCCACTGAGGCTCGGGCGGATCCTTTCTGGCCTCTTCTCTCTTCTCATGGCTCTAGGAATCCAATTGCTTGTGACTATATTGTTCAAATCTCCACCTCTGCCTCACATGGCTTTCTCTTTGTGTCCCTCCTACATGTTTCTCTTAGAAGGCTGTTTCTCAGTGAATTTAGGCCCCACCTAAATAAGTCAAGATAATGTCACCTGGAAACCCTAAATTTAATTACTTGTGTGAAGAGACTTTTCCAGTTATGGCCATATAGATCTTCAGAAGTATGGCACAGGCATATGTTTTGGGGTATGTGTGTGAAATTCAACCTACCACAGGGAGAATCAGAACACAGGAGGAAAAATATATATATCTATACACACACACACACACACACACAAAGTAGTACATCAATTTAAGAAGTTTAACATCTGACTAAAATAAATTCCAGAAAATTGAAAATAGATGAAAATAAATTGTCAAATCTTATATGAAATTTCTCAGAATTGATAAGTATGAGTTTTCAAAACAAAAAGTGCTACTTTCAGTTTTAACTCCAATATGTAAGCAATTTGGAAGTCATTGTTCCCATTTTTACATTAAGGAAAAAAAACTGAATAAGTTGGAAACCAAACCCTTTCATAGACCACCAGAGACGTGACTTTGCAGAGTGAATTGCCACCCCAAAATCTGGAGAAAGAAGCAAATCAGAAAGTCACAGGTGAGATCTTCTCACCTGGAGCAGAAGTTCCTGGAGGCATCAAGGGTGAGGGGCACAACTGTAAGATAATTTTAATGAATTGCTGGAGGCTGCATGTGGATACCTAAGAGTCAGAAACTCCTGGGACCCTCATTCTTAGGAGAAGCTCCCATACTTTCACTATCCTTACTTCTAAGATCCTCACCAGTTTGATAATAGTGACGACATATTGGTCTGATAAAGGTGTCCTGCTGACTTAACAGAGGAATGGGAAGAATTACCCACCACAACCAAGTGGAATTTATTCCAAGTGTGCAAGAATGGCTCATCATTAGGAAATCAAGCAATGAAATCTACACACCAACAGACTGAAGAAGAAAAGTTATATAGTCATTTCAATTGATGCATAACATTTGACAAAAATCCTAGAAACATTCATAATAAAATAAATCAGCAAACTCAGAAGAGAGAAGAACTTCCTCTTGTTGAATAAGAATATCTACAAAAAATTCATATCTGATATCATATTTACTGGTAATACTATGGACACTATCTCTGTACAATTAGAAATAACAGAACTTCTTTCTCATTTAGAAATTGGTTATTTCTCATTTCTATTTAGAATTACAGTGGAAGTCCTACATAGTAAAGTGAGATAAGAAAATAAAGTAAGGCATACAAATACTGAGAACAGGAGATAAAATTGTCTCTCTTGTTAGATGTTAAAAAAATTTAAAAATCCAAAGTATTGTCAAAAAATAAGTGTTAATAATTAAGTATAACAAGATCACATGATATAAGGCTAAGGCCCAAAAGTCAATCATTTTCCTTAATACTAATGATGTAAAATTGGAAGTTTAAATTTTAAAAAGCATAGCATTTATAATAGCACTGTTCTGATATATTTAGCAGAGTAAAGGAGAGATAGTACCCTGATTCATGCAGCTCACATAGTTGATAGCCGAATTGATAATCTAATCCATGTTTATCTGATACCTAAGCAAGCATTTCCAAAAGCATGCACTGCAAAGCCCATCATCACATGTCAGCAGATATTTTATAAAGAAAGGATTCCATGGCCAAATTAATTTAGAAAATGATGGGTGAAACAAAGGTAAGCTTTTGCTATGCCTGCCTGCTCAGTAAATTTCCAAAGGAAAAATCAGCACAGTGCTTTCCAGATATATGTGATAAAGTTTGGAGCCAGATTTTCACAAAGCATCTTGAGGACATATGCCAGCATATTGGGAAACAGGGTCCTAACATTCTAAGTGGTGAGTGCTAGCAGAAATATGTTTCTAAACACAATTTCTAGAATAACTGAAAATTTCAATAATCATTCAAGAAATACCAGAATTTCTAAGTATTATTTAGAAGGCAGAGTATGTAAAAGGTTGACGAGGAGAAAGATGGAAAGGAGACCTTTAAGAAGTCGTGTAAAATCAAACTTTTTACCTCACTCTTCCACCCACCTCATTCAGGCTTTTTAACTCTTTTTGAAGGTGCTAGTTATGAACAATGAGCTGCAGCTGAAAAAAAAATGATATAATTTCAGCGATCTACTCGACTTTTCACTATAGAATATTCATTTCCATTCATATCTTAGTAATCTTTATAAAGAAATCATTATTTAACTGTCAAAAAAGTTGCAACTAAATTATTATCAGACATGTTTATATAATAAAGAAGCAGAGATGAAGCAAAAAAAAACACGATTAGATTCAGGCATAACTTAGCTTCTAGGTTCACTTCAGTTTTAAATATGAAATAACTCACATTGTATTTTACTTCTAGGTGTTCAGGTTGATACCATTGAGAATTCTGGACCCATTTTGAATTCAAGTTGCATTTTATTTTTTGCCTTTAAATATGTGTAAAGTAAATAACATCTATCGTGTACCAACCCCATTGTACAATAGGTTTTTATCCATATCATTATTTTTATCAGTACAGAAATTCCAGAAAGACATTATAAAGCAATTTTGGCCACTCAAGAGTGGCCTTTATTTGTTTACCATCTTGTTTTATTCCCTGTGAGTAGAAGATTGTACAGTAACTCTATATTAATGTGCTCAAAATTTCATCACTGATATTTTGAATGTGTTCTATGAGGGTAACATATCTATACACTGCCCATCCCAAATCCTGACCTTAATATTCTCAGTCCTATTCTACACATAAAATGTCTGGCTTGATCTTATAGCTCTTGGGGGAAAAAAAATCCTCTGCCCTCTATTTCATTAACCAACAACCCATTCCCATTAAAAAACTTATTATGTTGAATCCAAGGGTTCTCAATCATATATCTGCACTGAAATCACCAATAGGATTATTTTTAATTAGCAAAAGGTTCAGATGCCCTGTATCTAAGATATGGCCCAGACTGTTATACTTCTAAGATATTCCATTAGTGCTTCTGGAGTTCACCTCCCAGTAGAGACAGCCAATTAAATGGATCTCACTATTCTCAGAACATAGGTTAAACTGAGAAATTTTAGTAGAATTCTATCCAGTACATGGCACAGAAAAGTCAGACCGACAAGCAGACTAATACGAATAATATTACTGTTTGTGGCAAAGGGAGAAGAAAACAAGAAGGAGCCTGTGAAACTCTGGAAGCAGTCTTTTTGAGTTTCAAATAGTGGCATGTTGTTAAACATTCGATATATCTGAAATTGAGGAGGTTTTCCAACGTGAACCAAGGCAGCTTCTGGGAACATTTTTCCCAAGCCATCTCACACTGGTACTTGAAATCTGCAGTGAAATTGGATCGAAGGCTTTGTTTCAATCTGTTCCAATATTCCCTGACATGCACATGAATCCCCATGCAGGATGAATTAGCTGAAGGGAATAGAAGCTGAATGAGCAGGACTGGCAGGCAGTCTTTTTGAATCACATAACAGATCCATATTTACACTTCCTACTTGTAGCTTCTTTCATAGCAATGGACTCGTATGAAAGGAGAAAAGTCTATCACTAAACTATAGCTGGGAATGGATGACAAGAGAAGGGAGGGATGGATGGAATGCAGAAGCCTACCTAGGCTTCGTTACCAAGCCAGTGAGTATCCTTTCATCTACTGAATTTCTCTAATAATTTGTGTTGATGAGGATTTGCTAGCAAATTAGGATCAATGAGCACCAATTTCCTTTCTTACTGTGCTGATGAGTTAGGAGAGGGATGGATGCAAGGCACTTCTAACTTTGTGCTTTCTTGATTGATCTTCTGAGATCAAATATGTTTTTCTTACCCAGTTTCAGAACATGGAGTCTTCCTTTCTCTCATGCTTATATATAGTACTTTGCTGCTCAACATGCAGTCTGGGGCCAGCAATATAATAACATGAGGGCAGCTGGTTTAGCTGTAGCAGCATCAGACCCCATTCCAGACCTGTGGAATTAGAACCTGCAAGATCCCCGATGGTTAGTATGCTCGTCCCTGCAACTTGGGAACCACTGAGCATAAATGATGATGCTTAGCTAAATAGAAGGGGAATGTTGGATCCCCACACTTAGTTGAATTACCTTGGGACAAGGGTTTATTTCTTACTCTGAAGGCATGACACTTTGATAATGTTATTCCAGGAATTGTTTGCATCTGGCTTGTGCATTTTCTGAATATTTCAGCTTCAGATGCATCTCTCTCTCTCCCCCTACCTTGACCTATATGCTGTTTCTCAAATGTTCCTTCATTGAGTCCTCTGCCAAATGTGACAAATTCCTCTTTGTGTGTGTGTATGTGTGTGCCCCTCCAGCATCCCTAAAACGGTTTTATCTAACATAACACTTGCCTCATTGCACTGAAGTTAATTTTTATCAGCCTCTCTTATCAGACCATAAATTCCTGAGTGATGTGGTTTATATGTCTATCATCTTCATGTAGGGCACTAACAGTGACACAGTATGTTGGACACTGGGATACAAACAGTGATCTTAGTAAATACTGCTTTAAGTGAGCCAATAACTTACTCCACAGAAGAGGGCCAGAGAGAAAGATGGGTGAACAGTGAACAGATACCCCAATCAGCTGGGGTGCTGCCAAAAGAAAAAGCTAGAATGGGTAGCCTTTGTGAAAACCTGGTATTGAGACAAAGGAAACATGTCTTATAGGCTACTCTACTCACACCTTGTTTATTATGATCAATTGTGTGTTCTAAATCTCTTAAGAGTTAGTTGTGCATTTTGATCACATCCAGAGGTTTTAAAAGCATTTGTTTGTCAGCTCTACCCCAGACCCACTGAATCAAAAACTCTTGGAAATTGGGATCAAGGCCATATTGTTTTTAACTTCCCCCCCAGGAAAGGTTCACAATCAAATCTTCTATGAGGCTTATATAAAATTGGCATATAGGCAGAAGAGAAAGTGAGATACTGAAAGCTTTGGGAATCAAAAAAAATTGTATTATGAGCTGGATTATTGTAACCATGTTCATCCTGACTCAAAGAAGGCATAGAGTTGTCTTTCAATTTTTGTTGGGCTGTCATGTGGAAAAGAATATTTTTAATGTCTCCAGAAGGTACAACAAATATCAATAAAGATAAATTTAAAGGAGTTCAATTTAATTCAACATATAGCAGGTGTAGTGATTTTTCAAGACATATACTTAGACATGTCAAAAAAAGTAATTACTTTTATCTCCTTGTCTTTCTAAAACTCATCTTAACTTCTCTCTTGAATTCCCATTGTACCTGAGGTCAGAACATATGCATTTATTGCCAGAATCTTAGTCATCACTGGGCAAACTTGGGTGCTTCCATAGCTGGGCAAACTTGGGTTATGTCAAGTGGAAATTCAGTGAATTAAGGATTTTTCCTATGTCCATTCTTTTTTAGGTTCGGATTTTGCATGGCTTTTGTAGAGTCCTGGTTTTTAAGGTCACGATCAAGGACATCCGAGGTTATTTTAGAATCTGTCCAAGACAGACATTAGCTGAGATTTAATGTGTCTTTGGTGGGCTTTGGTGATTAAAAGGGTGTGCCTATCAGACTTTCTTCCTCTCCACAGGGTGCTCAGCCCATGACCCAGGAAGCTTTTCAACTGTCATACACCCCTTCAGGATCCTCTGGCTCTCTCTTGGCCCTTCCTGGAGGCACTGAGCAATCTATCTGTCTACTAAACTATTCCAACACTGTGGGAGCTTCAGGGTTGCCCTTTCTGCTTTTGACACCACACTTAGTGAATCTACTTCTTCTTCTATAGGTGGAAATTCATAATTTTCCATCCCCAAATCCTTTGGAGGTTTATATTCCCCAAAATATAGCCATGTATAAAAATCTTTAGGCAAGATCTCAAAAGTATTATCCAGTTATAAAAAGGAGGGGATCTGAATATCTATACAAAAATAAAATGTACTAGATCAAACTATCTTGCTTTTCCTATTACAGGAAATTTAGTAAGTGCCTAGGGTCCAATTTTAAAGTCATGATCAAGGACATCCAAGGTTATTTTAGAGGGTTGGTTCCTAAATGTAGTCACATAGTAGAATTCACAGGGAACTTTTTAAGCCTCAAATTCCAAGGTGTTCTCCATTTTTTTCTTATTCACAAATTTGTGCGAGGAAAGGTATTTATTTTTCTGCAGAGTTTTACTTGCTGTAATTACAAGAATATTATTGTACAAAGGTTTCATCCAGAGAATATTCTCTCCACCATAAATAGTCTGTGGCAGACTTGTTAACTCTGTTCTAAGGAAAAACAAAGAGACCAGAGGAGAGCATGGCAGAGTCCTCACGAGCTGCACACTTGACCAGCTGATGTCACCCTCTTGGGATTCCATGGCTTCAGATGCCTGTTTGCCCATATAGAGGGAGGTTTGGGGGTGAAGATTAGGGTCACAAACCACAAAGAAAGAACCAGTGAACAGTCAGTGGTGCTTCGCTGAAGTACTCTGGCTGACCTCTGCTTCCAGGGTGTAGACATTTAGAAAATAACCCTGCTTTGCTTCAGACAAAAGACAACTCTCCTCAAGAGGGAAAAGGAAGAGGATGCAGCAAGATCAAAGTCACCTTGCTTCGCTCAGGCAGACTTTACGTGTTCGTGTGTGAGGTTACATCTGAGATATCTGCATGTGGCTGACTCACTTAAACAAATTCAAGGAGCATGTCCAGCATGCATGGGTCCCCTGCCTCCCTCCAAACATGGGAGCACTGTTGCACTCCACTGCTTTGGCTATTACACAGGTTACCTGAGAAAGATGTAAAGAGATGCATTTTTATGTTTTGGGTAAAGCAGTAACCAGACAATTCATACACAAGCAGGTTTCTTTAAAAAAAAAGAGGAAAGAAAGAAGAAAGGAAGAGGAAGGGAGGAAGGAGGGAAAGTAGGAGGGAAGGAAGAAAAAACAGTCATTATTAAGTACTTCGCTTAAGCTAGAATGGTTTCACTATTTCTTGCTGATGTTTTCACCACCAAACAAATATGTGTTTAAATACATCTTTTCTTTATCTGTCTTTCTCCACCCTTCCCCTTCCCACTTTTAAGGGTAGGAGAGTCTAGAGACTATTTTCATTCCTGCAGAAGGAAATGGTTGTAGAGAAAAGATTAAAATGTAGAAGGGGAAGATCCTGGTGAGGATGTATGAAAAGAGGCTCCAGCCAAATGTGATTCCCTGTTATTTCCAAGAGATGCCCTGGCAGGACAGAGGGCAGTGCATGTCAGACCTGAGAAGATTAAAATATTGAGAAAAGGCGTCTCACCTCCCCACAGGCTGGTTTGAATTTCCGAATTGCACAAGTCTGGAGTTCTCCATGTGAGAGCCTCTTCCCTGTGACTGCTTCATCTCCCTGGGGGCATTGGTGTTCCTGCCCTAACACTTGAACATGGAGCACTCTGAGCCCCACTTAGCTCAGATCAGAGACATAGTGTGGTCCATACTTGGAAAGGATGTAGATCTTTACAAGAAGGGGCTGAAAGTGATACATAGTCTGTTCAGGAAAGGAAAATTACCTTTCTTTTTTAAACCTGCTAATAACTCTATAGAGGTAAGAAAGGTAGAAGATCTGCCATTATTTCAGTGGAGTTACTACCTTTAAGGTGGGGGGGGAAGCCCTAAACAAAAGAGAAGCATAGATAGGAAGAGGCAGATAATAGAAAATCAATGTGAATCATCTTCCAGTTGTAAGCACCTAACTCCACTTTAGCTGCTGCAGGTCCAGAGCAAGAATTAAGTCACTGTCCTTGACAAAGGAGAAACTCTTTAAAACAAGAAAAGAAGGAAAGGAAGGAAGGAAGGAGAGGTAAATAAAAGCTATAAAATATCTAAAATAAAATTAAATGAGTCTGTTCTAATTTTTTGAACCATCAAGAACAAACTAAATGTAAATTTCTAAATAGTTTTATGTTTCTTCATTTTCTTTGCCCATTTCATGTTCAATCCATGCCCTACTGCTCAATCCTGGCAGCCATCTTCTTACAGCCCCGGCAAAAAGGAAATGCCTTGACAGAGGACCAAGCATTGGGTCAGGTCCCACCAGTCAGTGAGTAGGGTGGTGTGCTGACATTCAAATTCAAGTATCAGTCTTAATTTCCTGAAAAATGGGTAATGGTACAATGGTATAAAATCATTGTAAGAATTAAGTCCGATTATGTAAGGATATTGTGTAAAATAGAACATGCTATGTGATAAGTTTTCCAAAGCTTATCATTATATTATTATTATTAACTGGCTATTCAAGAAATTTATTTTGTCCGACAAGTATCAGCTCTCCTTTTTTTGGAAAGACTTCAGAAACAATGGTGAGGTTCATATCACAATGATAAATAATATTCATAATGAAATAAAGTACCAGAAAGGGTAAATGATTTCAAGCTGCAGGAACAAAGCTCCAAATTTAGAAGGAAATGTTGATTTCCTAGGAGTCCACTGGGGGCGCTGCCGCACATCCTTCTCTTTCGCAGGCTGAAGGAGCAGCTCCCTCTTTCAATGCCAAGAGGTTCATTATGGCAGAGGAAGGAAGAGAGCAGAGCTGATTACCTGCTGCCCTTAAAGCTTCTTCCTAAATGGCCAGGCACCTCCATTCATATTTCATGTGCTGGAATGCGTCCCCTCTGTGGGGAATGGAATGCTCTGTGAACCCAGACGGAGAGAAAACCTGACTATAGGTGAGAGCCCTAAAGCAATACTCAGAAGGACTGTATGTTAAAGGTCCACATAACAACAACTGTGACATGATTTTATACATTAACACCCCTTCATGACCATTCCTAGTGAAGGTGGCTTCGGCCACAGTTTATAGATGAAGAACAATTGGAAGACTAGCTCATGTGCATGTGGTTGGTAAATAACAAAATCAAGGTCTGAATTCAGATCTTGCAGCTACACTGCTTCCCTTACCCACCGGTAGACTTGAACCAGTTTAGTTTTGATACTTGTTGAAATGAAAACACATTTTGAACATGCTGTTATAGCTTTAGAACCAAAAAAAGTTAATAATTATGCATCAATAGCAGAGAAGAATTGCCTCTGAATTGTGATTCTGCATCAACTTCATAATCATCATAATCATAATTATTTTATATAGAAAGTGCTAGGTTCTAAACAAGACAGAGCTGTTATGCATTGTTTAGAAACAGTGGCCATTCAACTAACAGAAACTGCTAGTATAAGCTAGAAAATGCACTAACATTTCCTATCTTAGCTCACTTAGTCTTTCCAGATACTCTTAGAGAGAGAGATTTTCATCTCCACTTTCAGGTGAAAAATTGAGGCTAAGAAAAATTATGTGCTTTGTCCAGCCTATAGCACTGCCAGGATGAAGACAGAGGTGTGCTCAGGACTGTCCCAGCCATCTCTGGATCCTATAGCCTGTGTGTTTACCCACCACAAGTTACTATTTCCTCACAGACTGAATACTATGAGCCTGTGGTTATGAGATGTTATCTTACATGCTCAACCATAGTTTCTCTGTGTACATTTCTCTGTCTCCATGACACAGTACTCTATTTCCTTGGCTCTCGGCCCTGCCAAAATAGGCTTTCTAAAAATTCTCCAGTTTTAGACACCCACATCTCACTGAGCATTTAAAAGTCATGTCACCACCTTTTTTCTCTGAGTACTTAACATAGGCGACTTCGGTAGGAAGTTGACTGACACTGGTGCCATGATAGTGTTCAATGGTTCCTTCAACAAGTGACAGTATGGGAAGGTATATAGAGACTAAGTAAGTTCACTTATTCCAAAAATCTGTATTGACTACCTGCTATGAACCTTAGCATTGATGATATATAAACAAGAAATTTTCTTCTCAGTCCATGCATAGTCATGAATAAAGGGAAGAGAGTGAGAATGGAATTCTATGTTTATGATATTATGCCATACATTTAATCTCCAAAAGTGTCTAGGAATGACTAAAACACAATTAATTTTAGAAAAGAATGTCTCATTTGAATTTCCTGGACTATCTGAAATTTTCTGTCCTCATAAAGGTGGAAATGATGGACAAAGCATTTTCTAGTTATGCCTCCCAACAGCTGTGAAGGCTTTCTTTTCTTCCGCAAGCACCTACACTTGAAGAAGCAAAGTCAGGTGTAGAATTAGGGATTGAGCCCACTTTCAGCATAAGCAGAATTTCAGCATATTATGAACAACCTTACTTTGATAATTGCATCTAATAAAGAAGAGAAGTATTTTATTTTGGTATGGTTGAGGAATGGCGATTACTTCCAGAGTTTTTGACTTGGTTCTGTGGCCTTTCTCAAGAATGTCATTGCTTTTAAACAACTGAGTCAAAATAAGTTAGAACAACAGTGGTGATGAGATGTTTTATGGTACTGAGGAAAAGCATGCTGGCAGGTTGGAGCATTGATAATGAATGGGCATTTGAGGGTGTGCATGGGGGGATGTTCTATCTTAGAGCGACATCAAGATTTTTTTCTATGTCTATTTGTGATTCATATGTGAATTTTTTTTGATCAAGATTGATTATATTATCCCTTATGTCCTTACATCTATTAATCTACTTCTCTTTAGAGTAGCCTGAAAACTGCTTATAGACAGCACTTAGCAAAGAACAGCTTCTTAGAGATAGCTCAATATATTTAAACATTTGAAGCCAGCTGCCTGTAGAGTGAATTGAAACACAGCCTGAAGTTTGAAGTGGATGAGAAGTACAGAGGAGTGGTTAAGAAGATCGGTTCCAGTAAGATGCTTTCTTGGCCCTTAATCAGGGCTTTGCTGCTAACTAACTCAGGACCAGTTTCTCTATCTTTGTAATAGGAATGCAAGTAGGATAAACCTTATAGGGCTGTAAAAAGACAAAAATAATAGTTCATGTAAAATGTTTGTAGTAATCATCATCCTGCAAAGTGTGAATACCCTGTAGATATAATTTATTACTATAGTTCAGGACTTCGGAAATATATTTTTCTTGGTGGTTAGGTGACATCCTGTATTACCTGATGTTTAATGGGTGCTTGTGGGAAGGAAGAGCACTTTATACATAGGCTGTTAAAAAAATCGAAAAATCACCAGGGTCCATTATTAAGAGTTGGTATTAGAGGGCAGGCAGGTCTTGAGACCAAACATAATGCCTCTCTTTGTGTGTTATTTGTCTCTAATAAAAATATAAAGTCCTCTTTAATTCTCCTATGAACAAGGGAGTAAGTTTGGCTAAGGCAAGTCCAAAACTTTGGGGATAGAAGGAGTGGGGCCTGAGGTCTGTGAGTACTTCTCTTTGGTAATTCCAGAAAGCACAGACTCTTTAGGCCTCATACACAGAGTAATGGTGCTTCTATCTACGTTTCCATTAACATTGGGGTGCTTGCAAAACAGGGATATTATCAGGTTCATTGGCAGCCTCATCCCCCACCCCCTCATCAAAAATTGGGTCATACGTACTTAGGTGATTGTAGGCATTCACCCTCCCGGAGGACAGTGTTTAAAGATATACTGAGAATGTCCTCATGCTCTCTGGGGAGCTGTGAACATGATGCCCTGTATGGGATTCATCCCATCCACATTGCAAGATTAGATATTTGGTAGACAGAGAACAATATATTTAAAATTATGGAAGTGAGAAAAGTACACTGGCTTTAGGTAAGTATATGTTCATGGGATTCATGAACAAGAAAATGAAAGCCAAGAAATCTCACTTGCATTTTGACTTATGGCTCCCATTGGTTTCAAACTATAATACAGGGGACATGTGCTAGCTGTGTCTCCAGCTGGAGAGTATGGTAACTATTAACCATTTAATAGTCCCATCCTGAACTTCTGATCTGATTCCATGATGTGTTAGACAGCTTTTCATCACTGTGACTAAAATACCTGAGAAAAACAACCTAGAGGAGAAAAAGTTAATTTTGGGCTTGCAATTTCAGAGGTTCAATCCACAATTGGCTAACTGCATAGCTCTGGGTCTGATGTCAGGGAAAACATCATGGCAGAATGGTATGGCAGAGGAAAGCTGCTCAGCTTTTGACAGTCATGAAGCAGAGAGTGCAAGCACAAGGAATAGGGAAAAGATATACTCCCGAAGGTCACATCCAGCAGTGACCCAATTCCTCCAGCCATCCCCAATCTGCCTAAATTACCATTCAAAGTTTTAACTCATCAAATGGATCAATCCACTGATGAGGTTACAGCTGTCATCATTGCCTAAAAGCACCGCCTCTGCGCCTTCCTGTATTGAGGATCATGCTTTTAAAATTAAGCTTTTGGGAGAACATTTCTACATCCAAACCATAGCCTGTGCTTGAGACTTGACTTCATTACTTGTTAAATTTTATTAGTGTGGACAATTTGTTCCTTCTGTAAGCCCCAGTGATTGAGTCTACTGATCTAAAACAGGGGCATTGATTGTACCTATTTACTGGATTCTTGTAAGGATTAAATGTGTCGATGCATGCAAACTGCTAAGCATACTATGTGGTTATGCATAAATGTTCAATAAACTTTGGCTATTAATTTCAGGTGGTAAATAGCAAATTAAACCACATTTGCAACACTGCATTGGCAATTGGAAATAAAACACACAGACATAAAGTCCTATAAGGTGTTTTGTTTGTATCTCGAGTGCTGGAAAATACAGCTCTTGAAAAAATGGAAAATCTGCTAATTTCTCTCAAAATGTGAGTCTCAGAATTGTTTCTTAAACTGGGAATTAGGATTAATTTTCTTCCACTAAATTCCTGAATAATATATTTTAGTAACTATTAAACTATGAAAATTCTTTAGTCGCTGTTAATTGAACACTGTTTCCCAAATTTGGATTATTACCTAAATTGTATCAGGCTTTTCTATACAGATTATAGGAATATACCAGAACAAATCTCATATATCCCAGAAGATGAAAATGAAGATAAAGCCCCAAAATATGTGTTTTAATCTCTCAGAGCAATTACGATAGTATCCAGTTTTTAAAAGCACTCAAGGAGAAGTGGGCCTTGAGAATTGAATGTGGTTGGAATTTGCAGGGATTTACAATCAGGAAGATTAATATATTCATGGCACTGGAGGCAAATTCAGGAAATGATTCAAGTTAAATGGGTCATGTATTCAGTTTTGTGTTTGCAGCTTGATTTTTCTATATACATTTTAATTGACGTAAATGATACAGTGCACATCATGAGTGTAACGTTATACTTCTGCGACATCACCAGTATCCATTTTCTCCCTTGCACCATTTTTCAGGCAATATTCAGACCTCCATAAAATATTGTGTCTTCTGTCACTTGAAACAGTTTTACCTATTCTTGATCTTCATAGATATGGAATCATGCAGTATTTTTTACCTAGCTTCTTTCATGCATATGATGCATGCAAGATACAACCATGTCACTTGTCATAGAAGTAGACAATCCTATTTAATTCCTTTTTATCTTTTTAAATTTCTATTGACATATTTGTACCTATCTATGAGGTACAATGTGATGTTTTGATTCATATATATTGGATAGTAATCAAATCAGGGTTATTAATGTACATATTGTTTTAAATTTTTATGGTTTCTTTGTGGTGTATACACTCAAATTCCATTCTGGTAACTATTTTGAGATGTATAATTCATTATTATTAATTATGTTCACCCTTCTATGCCATAAAACACCAGAACTTGTACCTCAAATCAAATAACATTATACCTATTGATTAATCTCTTCTCATCTTTCCTCCTTCCTATTCTTTCCAGTATTTAGTAATGAATATTCTGTTCTCAAATTCTCAATGATTATCTTTCTGTGCCTCACTTATTTGACTTAACATTCTCCGGGACCATTCATTTTTTGCAAATTAAAGGACTTCATGCTGTTAATTAGCTGAATATTATTCTGTTGCATATATATATATATATATATATATATATATATATATATATATCACAATTTCTTTATCCATTCATCTATTGATGGAAATTTAAATTGATTCCATATTTGAGTTATTGTGAATAGTACTGCAATAATCACGAGAGTTTTTTCTTTGGATTCATATCAGGTAGTGGGATTGCTGGATTATACAATAGTTCTGATTTGAATTTTCTGAGAAACCTTCATATTTTTATCCATAATGGGTGTACTACTTTACTTTTCCACCAACAGTGCATAAACATTTCTCTTTCTCCACATATTTGCTGATATTTGGTATTTTTGATCTTTTTAATAATATAAATTATTGCTGGGGTGAGGTAGCATCATGTTCCATTGTAAAAATAAATTAAATTTTATTTATCATTTTCTGATATATATATTTAGACTTGTTTTGCAAATTGGATCTATTCTAAAATATTTTTTCCAAAAGTCCTTCAATGGAAAAACACTTTCATTTGATCTGAGTATTTACCTATGAATGAATATGCTGGGTCATAAGGTAGTATGTGTTTTTACTTTAATTAAAATTGCTTAACTGTTTACCCTAAATATAATAGTCTACCTTTAATAGTTATAACAGTCTACTTTTCCAACAGTAATTCCTGTGAGTTCTAGTCCCTGACATTCTCATATGCATTTAATATTTTTCAGTATTACATTTTAATTCTTTTGACAGGCATATATTGTCTCTTTCTAGTTTTAAATTTCATGTTTCTCATGTATAATATTCCATTTTACGTGGTTTTAGGCCACATGAAACAATTTATAGTTTTTTTAAATTTTAGTTTGTCTTTTTTTTTTTAGCTTTTTGCCTATTCCAAGATCACAAAAACATTACCCTTTTTTTCTAGAAATATTATTAGCAATTATTTTTTACATCTGGATTCAAAATTTATTTTTAATTAATTTGGGATTCTGCCATTAGTAGGATCATAATATTCATTTTTTTCATATAAGGTATTAGTTACTTAAGATTCATTTATTACCACTGTGCACATGTGGATATTTCTGAACACTCAGTTCTGTTCCCTTGACTTATTTGTTTAACATTGCACTTGCACTAACACTACATTATCTTAAAGAACTGTGACTTTTAAATACTTTTTTTTTAGAGAGAGAGAGAGAGAGAAATTTTAATATTTATTTTTTAGTTTTCCGCAGACACAACATCTTTGTTTGTATGTGGTGCTGAGGATGGAACCCGGGCAGCACGCATGCCAGGCGAGCGCTTTACCACTTGAGCCACATCCCCAGCCCCTTAAATACTTTTAAGATATCCAGAGTACCTTTACACATCTGCCAAGATATTGTGATGCAATGGCTCTCTTGATGAACAATTTGGGAAAAAAATGGCATATTTACAATATTGAATCTCTCATCCATGAACATGGCAGAGCTATCCATTTTCTTAGCCACACCTATATTTTCTCAAAATTTTACAGTTCTCAATATAGGTATCTTAAATAGTTATCTAAGCTTTCTAACCTAAAGATATTGAACTTAAATGACGTCTTCAGTTTGATTTGCTTGGAATTCTGGTAAAAGGAATTTCAATTGGGCTCCTTTTAAAATGTCCTTTTTAGACAATATTTAAGGATATTTGTTTTCTTGTATGTAGTTTCTACCTGCATCATACAGATTTTGTTATTGGTTTTCATTTTACTTCAATTAAAAAATTGTCTAATTTGCATTTTGAATCCTTATTTGGTACCTGAGTTATTTAAAAGTATCTTGCTTAATTTCTTATCTGTTGAGGGTTTCCTGTTTTCTTTAATTTTTACTTGACTTTATTTAACTTTAAAAAGTTGTTCTAATTAGTTATACATTATAGTTGAATGCATTGTGATGCATTATACGCAAATGGAGCACAATTTCTCATTCTTCTGGATGTACATGGTTTATTTTATTTTTTTAAATTTTTAATTTGTCATTAACATGTACTAAGAACACATATCAATGAGGTTCACTGTGAGATTTCTAGACATTCATACAGTGTGCACTGGCCAAATCTATCTTCTCCTTACCCACCCTCCTCCACATACATGCTCTTCCCAGATCCTAGCAATCACAATTCAACATTCAAATTTGCTTTTTCTTAGCTTTCAAAACTTACTTGGTACTTACCTGTCTGTGTCTGGCTTACTTCACTCTACCTAATGTCTTCTAGTTCCATCCATTTTGCTGCACAAGGGCTTCTTTATGGCTGAGTAACATCCTATTGTGTATAAATATCATATTTTTTATCCATTCATCTATTAGTACCCAGGCTGATTCCATATCTTAGCCTTTATAAATAGTCAATACAATAAACATGAGTGTGCAGGGAGCCTTTTGTTCTTGATTTGTAGTCAAATTCCTGTTAAGTCAGAGAACACTCTGCTTCTGTCCTTTAGAATTTTTTGAGAATGCTTTATGGCCCAGGAGGTGGCAAATTTTGTTATGTATGTGCATGTAAATTAGGTCAATTCTGATAATGAAGATCTTCAAGTCTATATTGTTACATATATACATGATCTCTTGTCCACTTATTTTAGAAAAAGATAGATTAAAACTCATCTATTTTCTTAGTTGGGAGAAGCTTCCACACTTCTTCTAAGACCTGGAGTTCAACAAGGGTGTCCACTGTCACTGCTTTTATTAAGTGTAGTACTGGAAGTTTTAGCCAGAGCAATTAAGCAAGTGAAAGAAATAGGCATGTAAGTAGGAAGCGAAAAAGTCAAATTATCTCTGTTTGCAGATGATATGGTTCTATATATAGAATAACCCAGACTCCAACAACAGACTATTAGAATTGATAAATGTGTACAATAAAGTTGCGGGATACAAAATCAGCATACAAAAATAAGTTGCATTTTTAAATACCAATGATGAATTTGCTGAGAAAGAAGTCATGAAAGCAATCCCATTCACAATAGCTACAAACAAAATACATAAATAAAACCAAAAACCCTAGCAATAAATTTAACCAAGGAAATGAAAGACTTCTATAGTGAAAATTACAGAACACTGATGAAAGAAATTTTTGAGCACACACATACACACATACGAATACACACAAAATGGAAAGACCTCACATGTTCGTGGATTGGAAGAATTAATATTGTAATATTGTTAAAATATCCACTATCTAAAGTAATATACAGATTCAGTAATAATTGCCATTAAAATTATATTCTTCACAGAATTATAAAAGAAAAAAATATTAACATGTATATGGGATCATAAAATGTCCCAAACAGCCAAAGAAATTTTGAGTAAAAAAAAGATCAAAGCTAGAGGAAACCTGTCATTTGATTTTAAGACATGCTATAGACCACAGTCATCAAAAGAGCAGGGTATGGTCTTAAAACCAAACACAGCCTAATGGATCCAAATAGAGATCCAGGAAAGAAACCCATGCATATACAGTTGACCAATTTTCATCAAAGAAGCAAAAATACGCAATGAGAAAGGACAGCCTCTTCAATAAATTGTCCTAGGAAAATGGATGTCCATTTATAAAAGATTGAAATTTGACCCCTCTCTCTCTGTACAAAAGTCAACTCAGAATGGATCCAAGACCTAAGTGTAAGATCTGAACCTAAGAATTCACTATGGTAAAACAGAGGGGAAGGACTTCAAGGCATTGTTTCAGACAGCAGTTCTTGGGATGTAACCCCCAAAGCACAAGAAAATATAGCCAATCAGAATTACAAAGAACTAAAAAGCTTCTGCACAGCAAGGGAAGCAATCAACAGTGAAGAAACAACCTACAGAATGGGAGGGAATATTTGCTAACCATTCATCTGACAAAGGCTTAATATCCTGCACACATAAGAAATTCACAAATTTGCTGGGCATTTAAGCACACTTGTAATCCTAGTGGCTCAGGGGGTTGAGGCAGAAGGATCACAAGTTCAAAGCCAGCCTCAGCAAAAGTGAGGCGCTAAGCAACTAAGTGAGAACATGTCTCTAAATAAAATACAAAATAGGTCTGGGATGTAGCTCAGTGGTAGAATGCCCCTGAGTTCAATCCCCTGTACCCCTACCTGCCCCCCAAAAAGAGGGGAAAAAAAGAAATATACAAACTTAACAAAAAAATTAGCCATATTTTTAAAATGGGAAAATGATCTGAAGACATACAAAAAACAATGCTTGATCTCATTAGCCATCAGGTAAATGCAAATCAAAACTGCAATGAAATATCATCTTGCTCCAATAAAAATTACTACTAAAAGAAAAAAACACTGGGGGCAGAGAGCCAGGAGTGTTGCTCAGTACTAGGGTAAAAAACTGGAAGGAACTGTAGGATATTAGGTGAAATGAAATAAGCCAGTCATGAAAAGGCAAGGACTACATCTTTACTCTCATATATGAAAACTACAAAGATCAGGACTAGATTTTTTTTCTCTCACATGTGAAAGCTAAAAAATGTTGGCCCAAGTATAAAATGGAGATTACTAGAGTTTGGGAAGGGTGGCTGGGGTTAGGAGGGAGTATAAAAAGGAAATTGGATTTGACCAATACACACTGTATGTATGTGTAGAAACATCAAACTGAATCCCATTAAATGTACAATTAATACATGAAATTAAAATAATTCATATATAATAAAAGTATAAGGGGAAATAGAATCCTTCTCTATAATGTGGTTCTGCCTGCTTTTCCTTTAGTGAAGTCAGTTCAGAGTTAATATATTGTTAATTTGTTATTATGGCATAAACAGATTTAGAATTATGTCTTGCTGGTAGATGGACCCTTCCATTGCAAGGAATACACTTTAATATTTCTGATAATGCTTGGTATATTAATTAATGTCCAGAGCATCTCATATCAGGACAAATACTCGAGATTTCTTTAGGTTCATATTTTCATAGTCATATGTTTTTCAATCTTTTTACTTTTTGTCTTCCATTTTGTTTTTATTTTTATTCTATTTAGATACCCATGCCCTTTATCTGTCCTCTATAGTTTTTTTATACTTAATATAACAGCCTGTATGTTTGGGTTTATATTTACCTTAACAATATCCATTTTCCCATGTGATTTTATTCTCTTTCATCATTTCAATTGCATTTTTCTTGTCTTCATTTTCTTCTGCCTCAGCCTCAGGCAGAAGAAAACAGCAGCATCAACATCTTCATCACATTTCCCCCTCTATGAATTAGTGTAAGAGATTTTTTTTCTGTTGCTAATTTAGAAATTTTTCTAGACATTACAATGTGCATCATAAAAAAGATCAAAACTAACATTTTGACTCTAATATGAATTTTGGACTCCCCTGGATAATGTAAGAACCTCATCAATTTTAACTCCATTTATACTCTTCATACATATATGCTATCGCTGTCCTATATTTTCATTTTAAATTTTAATCATACAAGACATTTCAATTATTTGCACACCACCAATGGAATTTAAATGTACTCCTCTATTGAAGCATGTGTTGCTTTTTCCCTGTCTCCTGCATTATTGTGCTTCTAACAATGTCATTTCTACATAACAAATTGGCTTGAGTGTTTTGGATGGAGATGGGACTGTAGGCATAAAATTCCTGTTATTATTTACCTGAAAACTTTTACTTTACCTTAATTTTTGAAGGATGCTTGTGGTTGGATATAGGATTTTAGGCTGGTGGTTATTTTCTTTTAGCTTATTTGAGGTAACATTTTATTTCTTCAATGTCTTATTCACAAGTCAATCATCTCCATTTTGTGTTCTTCGAAAAGTAATAGTTTTCTCTTTGGCTTATTTAAAGATTGTGTCTAGCATTTGGCTTTTCACAGGTTAAATAAGTTTATTTTCATAGTGTTCCCATGTATTTTTCTTTAATTTGTCTCCTTGGTTTCATAGTATCACATCAATTAGGAAAGCTTGCTGCCAACATCTTTTCAAATATTGTTTCTGCCCCCTTCTTTCTCTCCTCTCCATCAAAACTTCCAAATGCATTTGTTAGATCTTTTGCATGTGGTCAATAGGTTCTTTACTACTTTCTTTTCTGTATTTTTTTTTTACTTTTATTACATCTCCATTCTTCATTCTGGGTATTTTATTCTGGCTTCTTTTCCAGTTCATTAATTTTTTCTTCCTCTGCATCTAATAGGCTATTAAGCCAACTAATTGATTTTTTTTAAAAAAAATTATGGCATCTTTAGTTCAAAGATTTCCACTTGATTGTTCTTACGGATGCTATATCTTTGATGAAATTATATCATTATCTCTTTTCTTTAAAAAGTTGTCAGTTATCTAAAAATCTGGATCTGATCATGCTTGGTGTGGGTCTGTTTTTATTACATGGTTGGTTGTTTTTACTTTCATCTCTTTTTAAATTGGGATTTGACCACTTGCTCCTAACTTCAGGCATATCTGGTATTCTTACTTTAAATTAAATTCTAGTCACATGGGCCAGAATTTTGAAAGACTTCAAGGTGTTATTTTTACCCAGAGAGGATTTGGTGTTCCTGGTGTATAAACGTGAAGTACAATGGCCTCCATCAGTTGACTTTTCCAGTCACTCACACTTAAGTCTGCCTTAGAGAAGCCTGGTCTATCCATAACACCTGCACCATGTAGTGGGTAGCATTTCCTCACATACAAACCTGGGTTTTTCCAAATCGTTGGTGGTGTCTGCTCCACTCTTTGTGTTTTTTATACTTGAGACAATCTCGAGCTCAGCCTGTCGGTTTAGTGGCTTCATTTCTACTTTCTGCTGTCTTATTGCCCAATTGCCTCATGAATGAAGATCAGGAATCAGCAAAGGATTTGAGGAGAAAATGATGCCAATATCAGGATTCCTTGTCCGGGTTTCCTTTTCTCCAGGACTTTGACCTTGCTGATTTTTGTATGTCTGGTTTTGTGAGACTACTTGAATCTCAGAATTTTATTTATTCTCTCAGTCTGTGCTCCTTAGGAATGAAAAAGGCTGTGATTGAAAAAGTGACAGGGAACTTTAAGACATCAGACATAAATGGAGTATAATTTCTCATTCTTCTGGTTGTACATGATGTAGGATCACACCAGTTTTGTATGTATGATGTGTCAAAGTGTGTTATACTGTCATGTATAACTAATTAGCACAACAAAAAAGAAGGTAATACTTGTGCATCAAAGACAAATAGCCACAGTTATTGAAAACACTATTAAAAACATTCCTTACCAAAAAAAAAAAAAAAAAAAAGAGCATGACTGGCTGACTCAACTTTACCATTCTCTTGAGTATAAGACCCCTCAAATCAAGACCTCCTGTTGCTTTCTGGTGCCTTCAAATAGTTGTTTTATTTCTCCCAACTTTTGTACTTGTTCTTTTGTAGTTGAACTTCAAGTTATTCTCAGTAGAATTGGTTTGATAGAAGTAGCTGAAAGCAGTAGTTACTGCCTGTTTTTTCAATTTCATTGAGCAATCAGGTATCAAGGTGCTCAGTTAGGATAGGAACCAAACTGAATGAAACAAGGAAAGCTTTATTCACTTCCTGTAACAGTCTTTGCAAACAGCCAAAAAAAGTACTGGCTCCCAAGAGTCACATTGTTCCCCATGGACCTGCAACGGGAAGTGGCCATTTGTGTGTTGCACAGGAATCAATTCACACCAAGGAGCCCTGAAGGAAAAATGAAAGGAGTTCGACTTTGTACATCCCCTCCACAGGGTCCTCAGGGGTGGTGTGCTGTGCCTCATTTTCTGGTCATTAGACAAGAGAAAATGACTTAAATTTTTAAAAAAATAATATCATGTGGCAAAAAATGGAGTGTATTGTTGCATGTCCCTAAAGCATCACGTCTGCCACCTGGCAAATGAGGACTTCCCCAAATCTTTCATTTCAGTCAGTGCTGCACTGCCATCATTACTCCTTTATAGATTTCTAGCCTGTATCGAGCATGAGAAAGTAATAAAATCTGGAGTTTCTATCAATCACGTTGCCTACCGCTAAAGCTTCCTGACTTAGTAACTCTCAGTTTCTTCATATATTTTAATATGTTAGCAAAATTAAAATGACTCCCCCTGGCCTATCTCCTGCCCCCACAACCAGTCCCATCACAGCAAACTCTTGCCTAGTTTTATCAAATGTGGGGGTTGAATTCCTACATTCACCAAAGAAATAGGTGCAGGCCACAGGCTGTGCCTCAGGGTTGGCTGCTGTCTGTGCAGCATTGATGGTGGCTGCAAACACCTGCACCATACCATGAATGTGAAGGACCAAGTTAAATGTAGGAGTACTTTGCTTTATCCTGATTTCCATCTGAGAACCGAGGTCTGTCACTGTGATATTTCACACAAGGTAGGGAGGAGGGTGGGGCAAATGTATTTAAATGAACACTCCATATAGAATCTAAAGCATGTGCTCCTGTGGGGAGCCAAGATATGCGGCAGGAGTACCTTGGAGGTCTCTCAGATACCTGTCCAATTGCTGCATGACATATTTCTGATCTTAAGTTCACAACCTGAAGTTCAATTTAGTACAGGCAAAAAGCTTCTTGGTCTTTCAAAATCAGCAAGATTATGCTCTGAGTCCCCTGGGGTCAGGGGGCATTTCTACCTTATCAGGTGCATCTTTGCTCTTACATTATACATTGCCTTCCAGAATGATCCCTTAAAGGGAACTTAATATTTATTTTTGAGTGGAGAATTTGGAAATCTTCCTCCATCTTTAATTCTTCTGATAGAAACAAAGAAGTCATGGGAGGGAGTTCTGAGTCCACTTTCCCTACAGGCTCAAGACTAGAGACTTCTCAGTCACCTTCTGTTTTCTTCGAACCTTGAATGTCTTTAAGGTGCTTCACCAACAAGCCATTGTTGATCAGATCCATATTTTCCATCATCTTCTTGAGCATGTACAGCTCAGCTGGAAATCTCACCCCATTCTGTATGCAGCCTGCACAGCAGGCTCCTTAATGCTGCACAAGAGGGTAAGCATTTGCAAATATAGCATCTGTCCTCTCAAAATCAATCCATGTGCCTAAAGCTTTCAGATCTGCGTGTGTAAACACAAGCAGTACCACCCACAACAGACACAGGCTTTAACCACACCTGAGGGTTATTTATGTGGAATATTTTAGCAAAAAGTACCGAAATAAAAAATAATTTCTGAATTTTTCTTCCGTGGTCTTTTGTATGCTTTCACAGGAAATAAAATCCACATGTTCACAAAACAAGTTTGTAACTAGATATATTTTCAATCAGGAAATGCACATCTACAACACATTGCAGGTCAAGAAACAACAAAAATAGAAAAGAGTCTCGCGTTTTTTTAAAAAAATTTATTTATTCTGACTCTCCCTGGACAGCCAGAATATTCTACTTCTGAAACCATAGATCAGTTTTGCCTGTTTTTGAGCTTTGGATACATGGAAACATGTACTACATTCTCCTTTATAACATATGCATTTGGCTCAACATTGTGAGATTCGTGTACATTTTTGCTGTAAGCTTGGATTTTAGTTCTCATTTCAGTCTAATATTTAAATGTTTTTATTCCTGCATTGTAGCTGTACATAATAGTGAGTCTCATTTTGACATATTCATAAATGCTTATTCCATAGTTTGCTCTATTTTAATCTCAGTACTTTCCCTTTCCTTCTCTCTCTCTGGACCCCTTAATCTGCTCTCTTGGTCTTCCTTAGACTTATTTATTTTTTTAATTACATGAATGTACCACAAGTTACCCATTCTGTATTTGGACATGTGTGTTTTCTTTACTTGGGGGTGATTGAGAAGAGCATTGGTGTGACGACTTTAGTATGCTTTGTAAACATACGTACTCCAAGTTCTTGGACAGAATTTTGGAAACTCAAGAGTAGAATTTCTAAGTGGAAACTTCTACATATGATCAATCAGCTTTGGTAGATCCTGATAAATATTTGTTTTTAAAACCTGTATGGACAAGTCAATTAATAAATACAATTTTTATTTTTCAACCAAATAATAATTTGGAAAAATGGTTGCACACATTTCTTTTCCCTCAGATGTGCATGAGACTCCCTGGGGCTTTATGTTTGCAGGAATGCTTTGGTATGGTCCCTTTTTACATTTCTCTCGTTCTGGGGGTATTCCTTTGTGTGCATTGTGCTTTTGATACTCATTTCCCTGATGACTACGCAGTGGAGACATGTCAAGGTGTTATGATCACTTGGATGTCTTCTGTTGTGACATTTATATTCAAGCTGTTTCCCCACTTTTAATTGGTCTCTCACCCTCATCTTATTCATTTCTGAAAGGTTTTTAAATTTTCAATGTATATTTGGCCATATTAATTCCCTTCCATGCCTTATCTGTGGTAACTTTAAAAAAAAAACAGAAGTTCTTATTTAAAGTAGTACACATTTTTGTTTTATTGCCTAATAGCACATTCTGTACCATATTTATGCTTATCTCCAATGCCATGACAATATTTCTCTTTTTTTTTCTAAAGACTTTGTTTTCCTTTTCTATTTAGATCCACAATGTGTCTAGAATTAATTTTTGTAAATGGTGTGAGATGGTAACACATTTTTTTTTTTGCTCTGGATTGATATCTAATTGGTTCAGCAATATTTATTGAAAAAAAATTTTCTTTTCCCCACAGCACAGCAGTATTATTTCACAATAAACAAGCTGGGTCTGTTTGTGAATCTTCTGTTTTGTTATACTAGTTTATTTGTTTGCTCTCAAACCAGTAATACACTACCTTATTTATTTTGGCTTTATTGTATGCTTGATATTTGGTAGTTTAATTCTTCACCTTTGTTGTTCTCATTCATGCTCTGGGTACTTTATGTTTCCCTATAAACTTTAAAGTCAGTTTGTTAGTTCCCATCAAAAAAAAATCTTTGACAATATTTCATTAGTATTTATTTAAAATCTAGCAGTCAACTTAGGAAGAGTTTACAACTTCATAATATGTGACAGGGCATTCTAAATATCCAGCACAAAAAATGGAGCATGGAAGAAGTATTGAGATAGGTGCTGATGGTGGTTATCATATGCATGTGAGGAAACAACGTGTTCCTCTCTATCACCAATGTAAGGCAGAACTTAGCACATGTGTTTAGTTGGCACCAGTTGCCTTTACTATCTGCACTCATGTCTGTAGTCTTGAAGATGTACTTGTGACTTTACTTATGGAAAAGCATAATTGGAGGGTCAGCAATTCACCAATCCTCCCCTCTATGTCCATGTCAATTATTACAGCACTTTGATGCCTTCCACAGATGAAACATGGTTCAGGAAGGCTATAGCCACATAGTTACTCCAAAGAATATCAATCTTAATTCAGATTAGGGAGGATCCCCCCCTTGGAGTATATTAAAAAGTTATTTCTATTTTCTCGCTTTTTTCTTTGTGTTCCTTTATTTTTCCTGTTCATACAAGATATTTCCCTCAATAAACAGATAACAATTTGTGTTTCTAAAATATCAGTTTGACAGAGATTGAAAGTTGGACTCTATCTGAATCCCTGAATATTCTCTTATGCATTTATTTTGTTTTAACCAAGATGTTATATGCAATGTCATACACAATAAAGCAGAAATCCTTGCCTTCCCTCCTGCTGTCCCCTCCTCTCATATGAATCACCCAATTATTATGCATTGTGTTTTCTAAAGGGCACACTGTGAATCATAAGCCCAACCTGTTCTCCAAAGCCCTTCATGAATTAATGTGTTGTCCCTCCCAAATCCTTATGCTCTGCAATTATGCAACAATAATAAAGCAATATTAATTTCCTTTTAAGTTTCTTAACTCAGATATCTCTACTTTCTACTCCCAGGTCTCTGCATGTATAAGACACATGTATGTATCTTTTCAATGCCCATATCATATCCAAAACATACTATGTAGATAGTACCTTTCCAAGAGAAGGGTCACTTTGGTTTCACTCTCTGCATGAATTCAGCCCTGGCATTGATATGTCAGTCCCAAAGAGTCACAGAATCCAATATGGACTTATAGAATTTTTCCTGAGGATTTGAAGCAGGATTCAGAGATACTAGTCAATTTCAGCAGGTGCTAAAATTATGAACTGTTATGGAGTCTTAATAATAGAAGCTATTTATGCCAAGTAGAGAAAACCAGTTTAGATAGTGGGAATGGGAAGCTGAAAGAAGTCAGAGATGAGAGGCCAGGTGGCACTCAAGAAAGGGATACAGAAACTCCTGGTCCTAACTTTTTATTTGTTGGTTCAAATCCTTGGGACTTAATGATATTTACTGGCTTTATGATATTTACCTTTTGATCCCTGGATTATGCATCTATCTCTCTGAGATATTCCCCAGATCCTTCCAATATATTCTTTCTCTCCTTTCTGTACATGTAATCCATGCTTTCCTGTTGCTTGCAGTGACAGTGTCTTAATAAATGCATGCAAGACGATTCCTGAGAGATCAGACTGCTTCCTCTCCCTCACCCTTGTGACCCCCTGTATTGTCCTTAGTGCTTATGACGGAGAATAGGTTGGAGTACACATGCAACTCTGGCATTCCTCTGCCTTCCTAGTTCATGAGTCTTCACTGTCTCCTCCCAAATACACTCAACACACTTATGCTAAAATTTAAGTGTTAATACTTCTGGAGAAATTATTTGACCCAGCTATCCCACTCCTCAGTTTATATCCAAAGGTTTAAAAATCAGCATACTACAGTGATGCAGCCACTTCAATGTTTATAGCAGCTCGATATATAAGAACTAAGATGTGGAACCAACCTAGATGTTCTTCAACAGATTAATGGATGAAAAATTATGGTATATATACACAATGGAGTATTACTCAGCCATATAGAAGAATGGCTTTATGATATTTGCAAGTTAGTGGATGGGCCTGGAGACTATCATGCTAAGTGAAATAAGCCAGTCCCAAAAAACCAAAGGTCTAATGTTTTAGCTGATATGTGGAAGCTAACCCACAATAAATGAGTAGAGGAGAATAGATATTCAGTAAATTAGACAAAGGGCAATGAAGGGAAGGGAGGGGGAATAGGAAAGGGAAAGACAATAGAATGAATCTGAAAAATCTGAAGTGATTTTCCTTTGTTCTTATAAGAATACATCATAATGAATCCCACCATGAGGTGCATCCATAAGAATGAGGTCCTTAGTCAGATAAGATATATTCCATGATTTTAAATTTATATCAAAATGAAATCTACAGTACTGTTTAACTAAAAAGAACCAACAAAAAACAAAACAGGAATCTGCAGAAGGTGCTGATAAATACAAAGCAGTAAGTCACTGTTATTATAATTCATGTACTGATAATTCTTCATATTTATATTGGATTATAGATATGTATACAGCATCCCACATGGTTCTTAGATCAACCCTGATGTGAATTGTTTTCAGACTGTGTTCTTTTCTCTTCTTTCCAGTGTTTGCCTTATGATACTTAATGTTCTGGTTTGGAGGTGAGGTGACCCCCAAGATCATGTGTGAGACAATATAAGAAGGTTCTGAGAAAAAAATGATTGGTATTTAAGATTTTTATTTTTATTTTTTTATTTAAGATTTTTAATCCAATGAGTGAGTTAATCCCTTGATAGGGATTAGCTGAGTGGTAACTGAAGTGGTAGGGTGTGGCTGGAGGAGGTGGGAATTGCTAGTGTGGCTTTGGGGTATATATTTGTATCTGCCAAGTGGAGATCTCTCTCTGCTTACTGATCATGATGTGAGCTGCTTCCTACATCACACTCTTCCTCCTTGACATTCAGCCTCATCTTGAACACCAAGGAATGGAGCCAGCTGTCCATGGACTGAGACCTCTGAAACAGTGAGTCCCTAAATAAACTTTTTCTCCATAAAAGTTGTTCTGGTAAGGTCTTTAAGTCACAGCAGCAAAAAAAAAAAAAATACTGACTAAAACACTTAATATATGGAGATCAGAGTGTGGTCAGTGTTGGAACTGCTGGAAACTCAACTATTATACCTATTTAACATAAGGACATTGCTACAAGAGAAATTAAGTGACTGGTCCTCTGACATATACCTAGAAACCTGGATGCGATAGAATCTAACTGAAAGGCAGGTGCCACCTCTCCTGTCTTTAATATAAGATAGCCATATTAGCAGCCTTGATAAGTTGTCTTCTGTACCTGTACTAGAGACATACTTCTCAGTTCACAAGCTGAAGTCCTTGTGAATTGTTCAAGAGTGAAACGCTTGTTCATCAAGTGTTTGTAGCTAATGTCCTGGGATAAACATTGTACCCAGAAGTGGGCATGTGGTCTTTGACAGATTCTGGGTAAATACACAGACATGACTTCTGAAAAGTGCACTCTGAGGGGAGCTAGAAGTCCCGTCCCTTTAGAACATCTCTGCAACTCCCTTCCAGCTATGTGCTCACTATTTCTGATGGACACTGGAATTTATTAATGTTGTGAAACCAATTCCCTTGTGATGTAGTTATTTTGTGTGTAAGGGACACAGGGCAGGAATTAATATAAAGAGTACTGGTCTTCAATTATGTGCTTTATTACCACTTCCTTGACTTTGTGGCTTGGGCCAAGTTACTTTGGAGTTGCGGTTTCAAGTCTCAGTAAGTAGGTGTGGCAGGCCCAGTGGGGCCCTGTTCCTGGTAAATGGACACTACTCAATCCATTCTTCAGTCAGAGCCTCCACGACACTGTAGATTTCTCCAGGTATTGCAGCAATTTCTCTGCTCCAAAATGAAACAAAACAAAACAAAACAAACAAACAAAAGCAAATTGTGTAGGAATCAATTGCAGAACAGCTTCCCCAGAAGTGATTGTCTTCTGATATCATATTCAGCAAAATGTTAATTTTTGATACTGAAAAGTGCATACATGTGTGTGAGACAAATGTTTCTCCCTAATACAACAATTTAAAATCATGGAATATATCTTATCCTACTAAGTCCTCATTTACTGTGGGACTTTTCAGAGACTTAGGCATATTAATACACCAGGTAGACTCACCAAAGGAAGCTACAGATCAAATGTTCCACTACACACTGGAATTGGGGAAAGGCAGGCATGCCTTGTCTATGATGTTCTAAACATTATAATAGACATTTTATGATCTCTTAGAACACCATTCCTTAAAAGGTTGTCTGGAAAATGTTAGTCAAACCTGCAATTTTTTTCCTCCTAAAACTATCTCATGAGGATGCTGTCATTTCATCTGAAAAGTTTGGGAAAAATTATACAAACTGATAATAATTTTGTATGTGTGAGCTTCTCAAAAGAGAGACTCCCTAGAAAAGACTTTCCTAGGAAAGGTCTCCAAGAGTCACAGAATTAAAGTACTTATTACAGTCTTAGAGAATCATTACCTTAATGTTTTACTTGCAAGAGATTATTGAAAAGCATATCAACTCTAGAAATGTTAAGCAACTTGATCAATTATTTAGTAGCTAGTAATTGATCCAAGGTAAAAATCCAGTTCCCAACACTGGAAGTTCATTCAAATAAAAAGAAAAAAAATGGATAAGTATTTGAGGATAATGAGGTTTATGAACAAAACTAGCTTCACTTGGAAAAACGTGACTTTAAAGGACATGGAGTAGAAATAAGTAGGGATAGACTTCTGAACTGATAGAAGTAAAATTTGAGGTCCAATAACATTAATCACATTATGTGATGAAGTTAGGATGAAAGGCAAGTGGGGGTCTACACAGGTTCATGATTCCCTCAACAAACCAAAAGAACAGCACTCACCAAGAATTTCAGGAGAACTTGAAAAAAAAAACAGGTTGGGGAGATAGTAAGTGAGTAACAGCAAAATTTTTCAATGAAAATAAGGAAAGAGATGGTGTGAGTCCACAGACACACAGATGGATGACTGAATAGCAGCACTTGGTGAAATAGACAATTTATTATAGCATCTTACATAATCCTCACAATATCTCATGCTATAGATCACTTCATGATCCCTGACAAGGACAATCAGAATCAACTGGTAATGTTTTAGAAACACACATTTCCAGGCCCTTTCCCAGAATTTCTGGATTAGAAGCTGGAGATAAGACCCAATGGTGGCCTGGTGCACCACCCAGTCTCTCCAGGTCATTGCAATACATTCCAATGTCTGCTATCCTTGCATGTGTCCATCTTAAAGATGCAAAAAATAATGGTTAAGGAATTTCATTAATCCCCCATAAAGTTGCCCAGCTTGAACATGGTAAAAGGCTTTTAGACTGATATTACTTCCACATGAATCCCCATGCTCTGAACTGATATATTACCCTTCTGATATAAAATATTACCTGATATAATGTACCCAATATAATATATCTGATAAACCTGATATAATGTACCTGATATATTATAGTATATTATTCTGATATAATATACCCTTCTGATATAATATATCAGAACTGATATAATACCTACACTGTTCTTTTGTACTTCTGGCTTTCTCAGAGCATTGGCTGCTGGCTCATAGGCAAATAAGGTATTAGGCTAGGAACTGAATTCTCCCAGGAAGGGAACAAGGAACAAGGTAATAAAGGCTACACACCAGGCCATAGAAAGAAGCAGCTACAGAATCTATTCACCTCCATGTAAACAGCTCACCAAGGGGGAGCACTCAGCAATGCAATTGGGGTGAAAGCCCTGAAAAATACCCCAGTCTTTCCCTGCCGGTTTTATGAACCACTTTGGCAGGCTAACAGCAGCACATTATATGTAATTGCCAGTTTACTCTACCTTGTCTGCCTTTTATTTTCACAAGGAATCCTTGTTATTCAGTGGAATTAGCAAAGGAATCCATTAAGTGCTGGCTACAAAGACTGCACAGTATTTATTTCAGTAATAAAAAGTCTAATTTTGCAATAACATGGCAATCTTTGGGAAGTGCAGGCTGATGGAATCCAAGTCTGGCAAAATGAGCCTCTTTTGGTAGTGCTTGTTATTATGGTGCTTGTGAGAAGGGAGAAGGAGAAGGGGGGGGGGGCTTGCTTGCCAAGTAAGCACTTTTACAAAACAAAACAAATTTTCTTCCCCAGTATCCTAAAAGGAGAAAAATAAGGAAACTGCCATCATGCTCGGAGAGCAGAAACAGCAAGAGGCTGAGCTTTTAATTAATGTAGGCTGAGGGTAACTAACTGTGTGCAGAGGCAAGGATGTGTCCTTGGCAAATGTGCAGACTAGCTTGCCACCTGGTCCTATTCCTCCCTTCCTGAAACATCAGCAGATGCCTGGTGCCATCAACATGCCTGTGATCTCTCAGCACCCTGTAGGATTCAGTGAAAACCACCCTTCATTTGGCAACTCAGAATATTAGAGCTTGAAAAGAACTTAGAACTCATCTCTGACAAGCCCCTTATCTTACAGGGAGCTAAGAGAAATGTGAGTTATCAAAGACTGCAACAGGACTGTACATCATGTTTTAGTGTCTTTTCCTTTTCTTTCCCCACAGTTTCTTTATAGTACAGAGGTAACAGCTCTAGATCACATTAGAGTTGAACCATGAATTCAGAATTCCTTATTTCAGAAGTAGAAATCCCCTTGGTACTTATTGATTAGGACAGCAGTTGCTTCTTTCTTGATCTGAAAGATGTTTTAAAATTCAAATTTCTTGAGAAAATCAGCTGTGCATTTCCAATCTGCCCACTCTGGACTAAAGACAACTTATTTTTCTCATCCTATACTCCTCTAAAGGCATTCCTCACACTCTTGCAACCCTTTATTTCTTAAACCATGGTTCTGGGTACTGGAGAATTTAATAAGCTTGCAGCAAAGCCTTGGTTCTGACAGCAGGAACATTAGACTGACTGATCTGGTGTGACTGTGCATATAACTAACACCCCACTTAACCCTCCAATTCTAGGATCTCTGAGAAGCTCCTCCATTCTACACATACATTCCCATTAAGACACAAATCTCAAATTGCTATCAATGCTAGTGGGCTTCATAATATTTATCCAGAAATTACTATCTCCTGTCTAAATGGGATAAACATTGCAAAGCACCTCACATGATAATCAAAACACAAATATAGATAAAAATGATTTCTAGTTAGGGTTATTTCTTCTGCCTTTTCTCAAAAATTTCTGAATTTCCTTCCTTTCCTAAAGAACAACACTGATTCTTGTACTTTTGTTTAGACAAATGAAGAGTAGATTCCTATGATAGTAGCATGATTATACATTAGCCCACTTATACAATTTATATTAAAATTATTACACAAGGGCTGGAGTTGTGGCTCAGCGGTAGAGCGCTTGCCTCGCATGTGCGAGACCCTGGGTTCGATCCTCAGCACCACATACAGAAATAAACAAGTGAAATAAAGGTGTTGTGTCCAACTACAACTAAAAAATATATATTAAAAAATTATTACACCAAAATTAACATAGACTTTAGCTTGTAACCATGAAGGTGAATGACTAATTTGTATTTTCTGTATTTGATGAAGGATAATGTTCCTATTCTCACATGCACTGAGTAAGGTAACATGAGTTTTGCTTCTGAGGTCTTCTGTCCAGATTACAGTCCTTCGTGGTCATTAGTAATCATGAGTTCATTAGTAAATGAATAAGTGTTTGAAATTCATAATTATGAACTCAACCAAGTTTAGTCAATAGTCCAGTTCATAAATGTCTCTGATAAAGAACACATTCCAAATTTTAAAAGTTACTTTGATTATTCTTGTTTCTTTGCTGTTGCCTACATCTTCCATATCCCACCCCTTTAATTTCCTCCTTCCCTTTTGACCTGCCCTGCTACCGTCAGTCAACTATCATGGCCTTCAATAAAATTTCTGAACTCAAACATGTATATTGATTCCCTAAATTCTATTCAGATCACTTGCATATTGTCCGGCATATGGATACTGTGTGAGTGCAGTGCTTCTAATAGTTTGGTGCTATGAAAAAATAAACTCAAGCGTTGTATTTTATAAACAAGATTTGAGCCATCTTCTGGATTAACAGCGGGCAATGTAAGTGACATTTAATGAAAGACACACTAAGAAACATGATGTACATGTTCCTGGTAAACTAGTGTCCTTCTGACCCAATCTAACTCTCCTCCATGACACAATTGGAAATAAACATAAATATCTTAGAGAATTGAGTCCCTTTTGTTGTCGTCACTAAAATTATCCTTATTAATACTTCATATGGATTACAGGGGTTTTCTAAGAGATTATGACCCAATAAAGTCTTTGCACCATATTTAGTAAATGCTAAGGAATAGCTGCTTTCTTTTTTTTTTTTAATTGAAACAAGACAAAAGTGCTTCATTGGTCAAAAGGATGGACATAAGCTGTGTTTGGATATTTTGCAAATAATTCTGGAAAGAGAAGATCCTTGCAGTATATAAAACTTTTTGGATGAGATTAAGAAATCAATGATTTCTTTGGGAATGGAAGAAATGCAATTTTGGGTTAACAAATCTATTCATAATCTTTTATGAGATCTTGCTCTAATGTAACCACAACAGAAATTCTTTAAGAAAGTGTGAATTGTTTTAAGTTTCTGTGCTGTTCTATTTTTCTCATTCTTGTTCTGCACCAAACATGCTCTTTAACTGTTCATCCTGCCATCCACATAGCGACTTACTCATGTGTAAAGGTTAAAGTTACATAATTATGATAGAAACATAAAAAAGCTACACAACCTGATGTGTTCAACACATAATATTGTAGAGAGTAGGGGAAGATATACAGAGAAAATGAAACGAAAAAGATGGCTTTTCTTTGTTACTGGATAAAATCTATTGTTGCCAAAAAAAAATTTGAAGTTTATAGTTTTGCATCTTAAATTGGCCATGTGTTATCAAGTGGGATAAAAGCAAATCTCTCCCTAGGACAAAAAAAAAAAAAGAAGCTTTGTTTCTCAGACATGCAGCTACCAAATCTGTAAGGATGACTTGGGTAATACCTGTGATAGTTTTAACCCACCACCATGGTTGTGCAGATCCTAGGTAACAAAGGAACATCCAAATGATCTGCTTTAGAATCTATTTTTGGAAAGGTACTCATTACATACACAATAGGCATCAAGTAATGCTGGTTGAATAAAATTCACTTTATCTGATGAATAATTATGTTAGAGGGGCACAGTTTTGTTGATTTGAACTGAATATATATATATATATATATATATATATATATATGTGTGTGTGTGTGTGTGTGTGTGTGTGTATATATATATATATATATATATATATATATATATATATATATACATATATATTTGGAGTGTTCCTGGAAATTCATGAAATCTTAGAAAGGAGTTCACGCCCAATGAAAGAGAAACTGGTTCTGGAAGATGTAACTTGACAGAAAGAGAGCACAGATGGTAAGTGGGTGGAAAAACTCCTGTAGAGCAAAAGTTTTAATTGCTATAATCACCTTTCTTACAAATAAACACAAAATCAGTGCCTTGAGTGTGACCTATGCATTTAACTGAAAGATGATTCTAATGAGAAGCTTAGCACTTATGTCATGTATTTGTATGCTAGATTCTACTTTTGTTTTTTAATGTAAGGAGGCTTTAATGACACAGTCTCAGATGATTTTTATAAGCATGGTTTAAGCAGAATTTTATGGAATAATAGATAATTCTCTTGATGGAAACTGAATGATAATTCTCAAAACTTTAGTGTGATATTTATTGATATCTTATAATTAGTCCAAATTGAGAGAGAAGAGAAGGAAAGAACCTTTAACCTCAATGTCTATTCTGTTAGCACTTCAGGAAATCTTATGATTTATTTAATATGAAACACTTATACCACATGGAACACCCAATAAGCCCTCCATGAATGCCTAATATTGTCAGTGAGGAAATTGGTACCAACAAAATATAAAATCGAGGCCTAAAGTCTGTCTCTTCTGAACTCTCATTCAGAATCTCTTTTCTGTGCTAATTCTTGAACTGGAAAATCACAGTTAATAGCATCCATAAGGCCTGAAGAGAAAATTCTCATGAGTCCTGGTCACAAACCATGTTTGTCAGCATCTCTGCTTGTTTTTGTTCAAATGTGTATGACTTTTCTCCCTGACTTAAGCCACAGAAATCTGTATCCTTTTAGAAGCTATGTGCCTCCTCTGAAAGCTGAAGGTCTAAGGTTTCTTGTAGATGCCTTGGGCTTCAGAATGTTTTTTTGGAACACTTTCACATTTATAGAGCTTTCACCCAGGCTTGTGTGTGTGGACATAACTGAGGAAAGGATACTGTTGATGAAGACAATAATGAAGCTATAGTAACCCATATATGTTTCAGTCCCTGTACCAGATAGCATAGCCGCCAAAGTAATTCTATTATTGCTTTCTACTTAAAATGGAGCCCACAATGCAGAGAGATTATGTAGGTGCATGTCAGAATCCAGATCTACACCCGGGTATGTTTGATTCAAATTATATGATCTTATTCATTATAAAATATTCCCAACCACAGAAGCAATCAAAGAAATTATCCTCATCCCAAATCCAGTTGCATCGATTGATATTTCCTCACAAATCCTCTTTCTGGCACTCTTTCTCCCCAAAAATGAGAGATGTTCTTATTTATGAATCACAATTTCCTTGAGAGTTACAGAAAATGTTGTTATTGGTTTTATGAGGTGGGAAAATAGAGCAAAGCATGATTAGGGTCACTGATGAGGTCTATGGTTGAATTATCCTAATTCCCATTTAATTTCTTAGTCTAAGTGTATTCTCGCAAATGACTACATATACCACATTTAAAATATGTAATGCACATCAAAAACACTATTAGCTGTTTAAATTTTATTTTACTTCTAAATTCTACTAGTCTCAAAGTTATTAATAAATCCCCATTCATTTTCCTATCTTAAGCAGGCTGAATAATATGTGGCTACAGAGAACATAAAAGTGTGAAGAATACTCAGTCAATGTTGATATGAAGCCATGAGAGCAGAAATAAAATATTTAACTTTTATTTGTAATAGTGGAAATAATATAAAACCCACTGGATTTCCCAATAAGATCCAGTTTTACTGAAAATCCAACAAATTACTAGAGGCCTGGAATTCTTCACGTTTCAGAAATCTTACTAGATTAACTTTGTTAGTCAAATTATTTCTTTGGTATTAGTTTTTAAATGTAAGTCTATTCACTGATGTATACATGTTGGCTTTACTGGAGGGCTTGAAAGTGTGGGTGAATGGTCACTATCCCTGATTAATCACACCTGGATGGATTTCTGGCTGAACAAAATCCTAGGTTCCTCTCAGCAAGAAACTCTGACATTAAATGGAACTAAAAATGGCATTTTTAAATATTAACATTGAAAGCCACACTAAAACATTAAATATTCGACCCTAAGAAGATAGAAGTTGGAATATTGCTGGGGTTTGAATGATGACATTTACTTTTGATTTTATTGTTTTCTCATTATACTCAGCATTGTTTACAGAGACTCAGAGTGAAACTATGAACAATTCAAATTCACTGGAAGAGTAAACAAAAAAATAATACTGATACATATATTATTATTATTATTATTATTATTATTATTATTATTATATGATTTGATATGTATTTCATGTAATTTACATTATTATTTGATATGTATTTCATGTAATTTGCATCTCATGTAATTTAATTATTATTTTTAAAGTTCTTACCCTTCTAAGAACTTTACATGGATTATCTCTTAATCCCTACAACAACTCCAGAGGGTGGTATCATTAGTGTTCTCATTTTGTAGATCAGAAAACCAAGAGTTGGCAAGGTTTAAATGATTCATCTAAGATCACCCAACTAGTTCATTTTAGTTAAGCCAGAACTTCATGTTTCCATGCTTCCAAAATGAGTGCTGCCACTATTCTATCCTGTGTGGCTATTCATTCTGTAGAATGAGACCAAACCTTTATTTTAAAGAGATCCACCAGATTTCCATGGAAGACAGACACACAGAATCACTCTATTTCCAAAGAAATTAATTCCAGTGAAATAAACATAAGAAATTCAAGTCCCAATGTAATATTTAGAAAAAAGTTATATGCAGAAAGAGAAGCTTTTGGTATAATAGCTGCCTTGGTCTTCACTGTCCTGTGCTCCATGCCTGGCTCCAACATTGTCTTAAATTCACATTTCACTATACTGAATATGCCCAGTTTGAAGTACATGTCCCTTTGCACAGAGCTACCATTATTTTTTCTTCTGCTCTTCCTCTGCTGAATTCCAAGTTTGTGTGATATTTTGTAACTTGCTTCCTGAGTAAACTGGAAATGTAAATTAAGAAAAAAAAACCCCAAATCTCAAAACCTTAAGTTTTTAACTTGGCGTGCCTCCTCCCTCCCCCCCTTCCTCTCCCCCCTTTACTTTTTTCCATGCTTCCTTCTCTGTATTACAAGACATTGTTTTCACCTCCAATCCTTTCTAGGTCCCAGAGACTTTCATATTTAAAAGCAGGAAATGAGAAAAAGGCAGGGTGGAAAGAAAGAGAACATTTCCCTTTTCAGTCTCCACTAGTATAAACAGAGATAAAGTGTAGTAGCTTTACTTTCATCATAGCCACTGCCTCTTTAAGGCAAAAATAATGAATTTGACAGATCTTTCTCACTCCACTACTTCTATGAGAGGTTGCTTAGCAACCACAGGACATTGGAGAGAGGGCGATGTTAGAGCAGGTTGCAGAAAGAAGGAACTATCATTAATTCTGCAGATGTTAAATATGATCCATCCCTCCCTTCTTTTCTTTCATGGTATCTATCGGTCATCTCAAATGGCAAATCCTACTGCCACCCAGAACTGGGGAGTTACTAGTCCATCCTTTACCCTCCAAGCCGATGATCTGACCCAGCTAAAGGAAAGGTATCTTTCACCTAGAGAACATTACCCTTAAAAATAACAATGGCCTATTTGAATTTTATGCTTCTGATCTGTCTCACATTTTTAGGTGAGAAAATAAAGAACTAACAGAAAAACAAAATATTTCAACAGTTGCATTGGCTGATTTTTATTTTGCACATATCGTTTTTCAATAGGATTTTGGATATATTCTGTTGCTCATGAGATGGGTTTGACCTTATTAGAAACAGATTCCATGAGTATTTTAGCCCATTTTTATGAGCTCCAAGTCTCTTGAAAGCTTACTACCATGAGGTTCTCTTATGATTGTCTTATACATTTAATGCTACATGTACACAGAAATTCTTATTAACCTTTATATGACTGATTTGGTGATTTCAAAGAATTTTGCTTTCTAGTCCTGGACATAGTCACTCAACTTTTTAAAATAACTAAAAGATCAGAAAGCTTGAGAGATCAAGTTTACTTCCTAAGATATATAGTGGCCAGTGACAGCAAATATTTTATTGTGTATTTGACTATGTGCCTAGATCAGAGGTAATAATGAAGTATTTTTATTTAGTTCGCATAGCACCTCTTTTAAAATAAGTGCTGTTATTGGCCACTTTAAGGAAGATGAAACCCAGGTTTACTGTCTTGCTTAAGATCACAATAATTTCAGTCATGAAAGCAGAGACGGAACTTAAATCTACCCACCCCAAGAAGCCAAGCTGGGAACCCCAATGCCTTTGTTAAATGTTAAAGGCTCCAAAACTGTCAAATGAAGCAGCTAAAAAGTAAGCAAAGGAGGGAAGGAAGACTGGAGAAAGGAAGTAAGTAAAAGGAAAATAAAAGAAAAATATTATATTGAAATATTCTTGTATAAAAAGAACAAACAAAAAGTGACAAAAACATGCTCTCTCCTTTAATAGGTGCCAGAGGAAAAACCTCATTCACTTCCGCATGAATGAATGAACACAAATGTTAAAACGTAAGGTGTTTATAGTCTGGGGAAAGCATTAGTGTTTTGCAGCAGACAGACCTGAATTCAGATCTAAGCTCTACCTATTCCTCACTCTGCACGTGGGCTATGTCTCTTAACCTGTCTAAAAATGAGATCCATAAGTTAGACCTAGTAACACCAGGCTTGTTATGAGATATTGAGCTTATCTAGTAAAATTGCTATATGTAAAAGGCACTTAACAAAAATATTGGATAAGATGTTTCAAAAAAAAATGAAACAAATGTGAGTAAATGAGAATCTATGAAAAATAAATAAGAAGAATAAATAATCTCTATTGGTAGTGCAATAAATCCCACAGCACTGTTCATTACTGATTTCCATGGTTCCCTAATCATGTGCACTTATTTCATTTTTCAAAAATAAAACTATACTTACATATTCTCCAAATCCAAAAATTGTTCCATCTTTGAACACAGCAACATGGTGACTTAATGCCACACTTTCTGTGGGCAGCATGCTGTGCTGACACTCCGTGTTCATCTCAGGTGCAGACAGAGCTTCTGTCCTTCACTGAGAGTTGTAAACAGAGTGAGAAGGTACCTGTGTGAGGAAATATGACAAAGCAAACAATGAAACTGTTTGGCGGAGTTTGGAGAGGAAGTAAATACTTCTGGCTGGGAATTCAGGTTAAAATTCCCCCAAAGAAATAAAATACAAGGGCCAATGGGGGTATAGCCCAAAGGTAGAGCTCTTGCCTAGCATGTGTGTGGCCCTGGGTTCAATCCCAGTGCTGCAAGAACAAAGAAAGAAAATATGAACTCAGCTATTGAGCAGGCATTCCTGGGTTTCTTTGGTTGAATCTTATGAACACATTTTTACTTGGGGGACTCCCCCTCTTCCATCTCAGCCCTTGTTTTCTAGTTCTGCTGACTCCTTCTGTTGATAGTTGAGCACCTGGCAAGATGTGGGCCGGTCAAGAGCATCCATACCCCTGGTCATAGCGTCCCCAACAAGACAATCAGGCCTTTGACCCCACCAAGAAGCTGCCGTTCCTGGACTTGTCCACGAGTTTTAATTATTTTGGTCTATATGTATCTTGCCTACCTGTTTTTGTTGATTTTGTTTTGTATTTGTGGGCAGTGAAACAGTTTGTATTGCTGACTGATGGAATTTTGAAGAGGAGCTAAAATTTCAGCAGATGGAGAATTTGGAAAGGACCATAAAAAACAGTGTGAAAACTATAAACACACACACTGGCTGGGGGAAAGCGCTGAGGAGGTAGGGAGCCCAAGGAAGTTCATCACCCTGCTGTCCTGATCATCGCCACTGGTCCATGTTCCTGTCCTCTGGTGAGGGAGAATGTTTTTTTCATTAACATCACCAAGCTAATTGACTTCCATTGCCTTGTAGTTTAGGCTCAGGGACTTTTTTGATCACCTTGGGGAATTTGGCCTTGGTTTTCCTTATGGTTTCCATCCTTTCCTCTGTAGTTGTCTAGACCCCAATGAAGAAGAGAATGCATTTAAGTGTCAGCACATAAAAAGGCTGATATAGGCCTATCAAGCAACCCAGTAAAGATAATTAGACATGATAAATCCTCTTTTTTTTTTTTTAGACACTTCTACCTGCTGAACCTAAAAAGAGTGGTAAAGAGATTTGCTTGACGGGATTCATCACCCACCAAATGTCTCTCAGGAACAGAGGAAGAATATCACATACTGTTGGAAAGTACACTGGGATTCTGCTCTTTTCTTATCCAGAGACGTCCTCTTGCATGTTTGTTCTAGAGACTTTAATAAGTGGGTGAAGGAATGTGTATAGCATTTAATTAGAGAGAGGAGTAACTCGGACTTCTTTCTCCCAAATGTCAGCTCACTGCCCATCAATCTACTCCACAGCATCAGTGGGAGGTTCTGGAAAAATTGCCGTATTCAATGTCTGGAAATTGATGGAATCCTTTTCAGGCCCACTCATTAAAGACCTGGTCTGAACCCAACTCCTCCCTCCATACAGCTTTTCTACAACTCTGAATTCTCACAGGAAGCTATGGGATTCTCTCTGTCCATGGTAGTGGTGATAGGTGAGGGTGATGTGTCACTACTAAGTCATTACTAATAACACAGTTCTTTGTAAAAAGTTTTTATTTCCTCAACTTCAATCAAATTTAAGTTTGCCAAATATAAACCATAGAACCATTATTCTCACTCTTTTTTGCTATGTGCTTTCTTTACTGGAAGAAATGGAGGAGGACTACTGTCAATGTGGTCAGACACTGCATATTGTACTATCCGAAAATGCTCTCATTTATACAGTATGGTGTATCCTAGATTTCACAGTTCTCACCTCTAGCCCTCTGAGTCTCAGCCCTCTTGCTCTGGTTTTCACATGACTTGCAAGAAGTGCTGGTCATTTTGCTTCTACTACTGGACTGACCCCTACATGTTTACCTCTTCAATACTTCTAATGTGTAAACAAAACCATGTCACCTGATGGCTTGTCATCCTACAATTACTCACCAAAACATGGAGAAGAGAGTCCTCATCCTTCTCTTCTCATTACACTCATGACTTTCTCATTATCCTGTTTCCCACCAGCTTGTCCTTTGGCCATTCCACATCAAACAACCTGACCTCATCGTTAATCCCTGAATTCAACACATACTTTGGGGTCTCAGGAACTTGACACTTACCACTCCTCTGTCTGCCAAGAATGTTTACCACCCTCCACTCAGATACTAACATGACTCTCTCCCTTTGTAAAACTGTGTCCCTGCTCACAGGAAAACTCTTCAGCCTTCTTTCCTGATAATGCTATTTAAAATGGCACTTTCCCCACATTATACCTTTACTATCAGTTTTTTGTCAATGTGACCAGAAGAGCTGACAAGAACAACATAGAGGAGGCATACCCAGTTGACTCCAGAACTCTGGCAGAAAATCATGGCAGAAGGGTGTGGCAGTGAAAGCAGCTAAGGACATGACAAACAGGAAGCAGAGAGAGCTCTGCTCACCAGGATCAAAATACAAACCCCAAAGGCACACTCCCTGTGACCCATCTCCTCCAGCCATGTCCTCCCTGCCTGTAATTACCACCCAGTTAATTTCTATCAATGGATTAAGACACTGATTAAGATAAGGCTCTCATAACCAAACCAATTCACCTCTAAACTTCCTTGCATTGTGTGTATGTGTGTATACATACACACACATACACACACACATATATATACACACACCTGCATACATATATATGCATATATATGAGATTTTGGGGGATACCTCATATGTAAATCATAATTATCTTTTCACATTATTGGACTATTTATCTCTTTATCTCCCTCACAACTAGAATAAAAACTTCATGAAGGCAAAGACTTTTAATAATCAATAATAAATTACAATACCTTGAATGATGATTGAGCAAAGTAAGCATACAATACATATTAGTGAACAGATGAATAACCTACAGGATACTTTGTACATTTCAAAGCCAATAATGTGTTTAACGTGTAAAGGCCAAATTCCCTATGTAAAAAGATGGTAACTGATTCTGGCACCATCTATTTATAGTAAAAACAAATGCTAATACTTGAAGCATAGTAGACACTGTGTAAATATATATATATATATAAATTTGATATGCAATGATAACCTAATGCTCACAACTCCAAGGGGAAGGTACTATAATTGTCCTCATGTTGAATATATGGAACCTGAAGAATATGTAGTGCAAGATGTTGGCCAAGGTTAGGTAAATAGTAAATAGCAGAATCAAGATCTGTACCCCAGTAGGCTAGCTCCAGATTCTGTAATTTTAACTAGCAAACTGTTTATTGTGTCTTATATTATGAAACTATTTGGAATGGCTAATAAGACAGTGATTCTATCAATAGTACTTCTCCATCAAGTATCAACCATATAATTCTCTCTAATGTGTTTTATCAACCAAAGTAAGCTAAAATGTTCTAAGCAAGCCCTAAGTCTTCTGTAACCCACAGTACTTCACACATAAGACACACAGTGAGTATTGATCTATTATTTAAAATGCAGATGCCCTAAAGGACTAAATCTTAATAGCTACACTAAATTGCAATCAGTAGTTTCCACCTTTATTAACTGCTGGTTGAGAAAAATGTGTTCAAAATCCAAAACCCAGCAATAAGCATCCAATTTTTATAAATGAATAATAAATGTGTGTGTACAGAAAAGAAAATATTTATGTAAAATTTAGCCTCCTTTATAATTTTTCTCATGCAGTTCCTGTCTTTTCTTTTATATTCTTCAAATTAAATACAAAATACAGCAGCTTCTGTCTTTCAATACAAGTGGATATGGAGTCAGACTTTCTGACAGAGATGAGAAGACTGTGGTTCCTTCACCCTTGTGCATTAGTACAGGCTTCTTAGACTTTCTTTGCTATCTGAATTTCCCTTTGAAAGCACCATGTCAAGCACGAACGTTATGTATATCCTTCAAAATCTATTTTGAGAAAGACTGACTTCTATAAAAAAAAATATTTGCAATAACAAATATTCAATAAGCAGCATGGCTCTTTTGTGCTGGAATAATCCAAAATGGTGACATAAATTGAATTAGTCATTTAAAATAATGGTATGCACACTGTGTTCTTTGGCCTTTTCCATTCAGCATAGGCTATTTTATTTGAAAGCAGTTACAATGACATTTATTGGACAATTCAGACGTCTGTTAGAGCTAAATTTAGCCCCTTTTACTATTTAAATGGAAGGGATAGAAATACTTCTTCTTAGGAGCTACTTAAAAACATTCCACTAAATTAACTTGCCTTCCGTCTTCTGAGGAAATTTTTATATTCTGTTTAGGAAGTTGTGAGTTAGACATCTGGAGATTTTAGCTAATCATGATTTGAAAATTTCAGCTATGACCCCAGAAATCTTCTTCCAAATGTCTTGTTTTGATAGTTGTAAGACATCCAGTGTAAGAGCTGGATCCGACAGCAAGGACTTTTTCAGTCTTCTGGACTTCATCCTCATTTTCAGAACTAATGCTTTTCCCTCTTCAGTTTCCCTGTCTCCATTTTTTTCCTCTATTGACAACCTGAGTCTTTCACATACTTTTTTCCCCTTCTTCCCCTCACATTCTATTATTTAAAATAGAATGAACTGTATAAATAGTAAGTTGACTCAGTATCACCTGACTTAAAGCTAGACAATAATATGGAAAAAGAAAGTTTTCGGCCACTTGGATGATGTTGGGTATCAGGAAACAAATCTTAGACTTGGAAAAATCTTTCAGACAGCTAAACAATACAAAGTGTAAGAAGATTGTACATACGTGTGCATGTGTGTTTATATGTATGTGTGTACGCACACATACACACGAACACACATTGCCTTCATGGTGAGTAAAATCTAGTCATACAGCACAACTTAGATAAGCAATGCACCTAGGGTCTTCTCTAAATGATGCCACCACAAATGTTTGATTGAGTCAATTTAGTAAGATGATCTGTCAAAACAAGTATTTAGTACCTTGCGGATAAAAAAAATGTGCTGATTTACTTGAGTTTTCCCTCTTAATTCCTGGTTATTTGGTATCATATGGCCCACAGCAGCAAGGTAGAGTGCAGCCCATCCAGTATTTACAATATAGCTCTTTAAATGTTAATTTCCTGAAATTCTGTACATTACCACAATAATCTTAAACTAGTTTCCAATGAACCCTTTATTTTATATCATTGTTTTGAAAACTCCCCTATGATAAAATGTACATAATTTAAAATACATTTATACTGATGAGGATGAATCTGGTCCCACTCTGCATTCTCTCAGCCTATGTGATGTACTGCCTGATAATATATCAGAAGCATTATCCACATTCTCTGCTTCCTATTTTTCACCTGCCATTCATTCCTCTGCCAACTGAAAACTAGTTTCTTCCCTCATCATCTCTCCAAGACTGCTCTCTCTCTCTCGGAGGTTAGCATAGTCTTTGGATTGTGGGGTGTGATGACTTCTTCTCACCTTTATTTGGTTTCCAATCTACATAACTTGAGTCCTCAGAGCGTCTTTCTTGGGAAACATGGACCCTTGATTTTTATGGAACAACTCTATTCCTCTTCTTATTCTCGTTCTTTGCCCTCTCTCAGTATCTTCTACTCTTTCTTTACCTGAAGCTGTTCCTTAAAAGTGAAATAAAAGGCAAATATCACATGGAATCACTTAGGGAAACAGTTTCCAGGGCTGGGGAGGGGGTGCACAAAGGAATAGATACTGGTCAAAGTGTCCAAATGTTCAATTATAGGATGAATAAATCTTAAGGACATTACACATAGTAATGATAACTATAGTTAAAAGTAATGTATGCTGGGCTGGGCATGGTGGTGCACACCTGTAATGCCACCCAATTTGGGAGGCTGAAGCAGGAGGATCACACATTGTGGGCCAGCCTCAGCAATTTAGTGAGACCCTAAGCAACTTAGTCAGAACCTATCTCAAAATAAAAATTAAAAAACAATAATGTATACTGAAGATTTGAAAAAATAGCATAGGTCATAAATGTTCTGAATACAGAGGAGATAAAGGTTAACTGTAGGAGGTGATGGGTATGCCCGAACTTGATTCATTAACCATTATGGTTACTCCTTAACATTAATTGCCTACATTTAAAACATATGCAACTTTTTATTTGTTTTGCTCAATAAAATAAACAAACAAACAAATAACAGGTGTCAAAAGAAATTCCTGTTCTTTGATACCTTCCCTCTTCCCATGTTTTTCAATTGGCTATTCACCGCCATTTGCAGATGTGAAATCTTTGTGGATATGCTCTCGAATACAAAGCCCTAACAGATCTCTCCCTGAACAATAGTGGACATTTTGAACCGCCTGCCCAGCGTCACTCCCTAGATATTTACGGACACATCCCATTCAACATGCTCCTCATGAAATTCTTTTCCTTTTCTTCTAGATCTGATCCCCCACCTATGAAGATCAAATGGATATCTATATTCCTTATAATAATTATATTCTTAAGCGTTAACACATACTAAACTATCCTTATGTTCTAATGGCTTTACATGCACCATCCTTTCCTCTTGTGACTACCCTTTGTAGTATGTACTACCATGATGATTATTTTTAATGAGACAGATAAAAATTAAATAATTTTCTGAGCTCATACAGCTAGTAGCAAATTAGTAGACAGTCCTTGACTTTGAACCCAATATGGTTGAGCATTCTTAAATTTCATACATGAAGAAGGAAAATGCAGAAAGCAGTACAAAAAGGTATACATCTTAAACTAAATGTTGAAAAAAATACCGTTAACTGCAGTCTTTGCTTTTCTGCAGCCAAATTTAAACTTCTTTATTTAAACCTATGTTGATATATACAACATGAGTATTTAGCTTGAAATTAATGTCTTGTGATTTTTTTTGTTTATTTTATTATTAAACCATCCCTTTGGTATTTTAGACAATAGGTTGGTTAAAGCTCTTATTGGTCTTCTGCTATGTACAGATCTCATATCTTCAAATACCTCTGAGCAGGCCAATTTTTCCTAAGAAGGCTGTAGAGAATTAGGAGAGTTTGGAATGAAAGTGTTGTTGGAGTTGCTCCTGATTGAGCCCAGGAGACACACATACTTGGAGAGAAGAGAGACTTTGTGCAGTGTGGCTACAAAATGAGGATAGGAGATGATAGAGCTCAAGCAGGGAATTCTGCCTCTTCCCTATCTGAATCACTCCCAGATAGTGTAGGAACAAAGAAAAAGCCCTGTCCCATGAGAGGAAGGAAAGCCATGCAACAGCATGTCTAGCTGACCTGCGATGCTAGGGGCCAAGGCACCCTGTTCTGAAATTACAGCTAATAGTTTGTCACCTGTATAATATAATTACTCTCTATATAAAAGGTATGCCCTTGACCTCTGCATATTGTAAATCAGGTAACAAATCATGTGACTTATCTTTTAATTTCTAATTGCTGCACTGTGAACTGGGTTTGCAATGTACAAAGCTCTTTCATGAACCTCCTTTTGTTTGACTCCTCCAAGAATAATTGGCTTTTATCCTCAGAATCAGATGCTGTTTTTCTGGGTAGCTTTTTATGTTAACATTATGAATCTAGGATTTCCAAATTGATGGTTTAGTAGTGACTCTCTTATTAACTCTATTCTTATTGAGGGACAAAGGTAAAAGCAACTGCCTCATAATTTTTATAATTATTTTATTTTCTACTAAAATTTGTTATTATCCCCAAAAAAAGCATACTGATAAAAGTTCATTATTCCATTCCTTTCTCCCCATCCCTCAAAAAAAAAAAAAAAAACAATCAGGTTGAGATACTCAGCATGTTTCTCAGCTATACTTCATACTAGCAACATACTTATGGGCAAGTCTTTAGGTATTAACAAATAATCTTTACACTATAATGAAATTCTCTGCTTCTCATATCTTGTATTCAAAAGAAAACATCTATTTTGATAGATGACCTTACCTAGTTCTATTCTAGCTTTTGTCCATATGCAAACATATATATAATAATCAAAACATAAATGAGGCTTTCTTTAGCTTCTTTTCAGACAAATTGAAAATAGCCTATAGTTCTTGGGAATTTCCAGAATCAGAGGAAAAAAATTCTTTTTGGTTCCTAGGGAACTTCTAAATGGAGATTTATGGTATAACACTTTCTGGTTCTAAAGAGAGACTTAACAAAACCATGATTGTTATTTCCTCCTCTCCTAGCTACATGATTTTATGATTAGTTAATACACTGTAATCTAGTTGTCCATCCCACATTGTTGGACATTTATATTCTTTTCACATTCTTTTCACTTGTTATTATAAGCAATACTGAAATACATCATTTTATGACTATAGCAGACATAACTTTGCTGATATGAATTAACCTTTAAATAAATCTTCAGAGATAGAATTAGTGGATCAAAGGCTATAACCATCATTGCTGATTTTGATGTATTTTTATCAAAGCACTGTAATAATTCAAGTGTGGATTTTCACTATAGGAATAGTAGTGAGACTTTCAGCAAATTTAAAAATGACTTGTATCTCTTAGGAATTCTCAGAAACATGGAACAAAGTTTATTTTCTTTTTAGTTCCTAGGGAATTTCTAAAAGGAGGTTTTTTAATATCACATTTGTGGGTTCTAAATGGATATTATGTTGAATAATGGAATGTGATTGACATCACATCATAGATTCAGTAGGATAAAAAATCAGAAATAGACGGTGTTGTTTTAATGCACCATAGACGAGGTATCATCTTGGATTCCCACAAATATAATTTATTTGCAAGAGAAAATTCAAATAAACACAAGCAAAAGACAAAGAGGAAGTGGAAGGAGCCAATGAAAGCTATGTTAACTAGTGAGTGGTGCTTTGAGAACCAGGGCCCAATCCCTCTGGGGATCTTCAGTGGCCTTATAAGATGCACTATGGAATTACTTGTCAGAGAAGTTAAGGAACTGGGTATTTTTCTAAAAACTTAAATGAGGTTGCCTAACGTATGTCAGATTCTAGCATTTTTAGACTTCCCTGCTCTCCTGGCACTAGAGAAATTTGTCAAACATAGAAAAAAAATTAAATCCTTTGTAGTAAGAGGCAAGCTATCAGTGTGATCAAGAAATGTGCAATGAAGCTGTAAGTGATCTCAGAGGCGGATGAGTGGATGTGTAGCATCTGTTCCACCTGGAATAAGGGCCTCTTCCTAATAGTGTCGAGGCCAAAGGAAGAATGAAACTAAGAACCTGTGCCTTATCTCTATCAGTTTACCACGCCCAAAGCAGGCTTTGGGCATTGCACTGTGGTCAGAAGAGCTCTTATCTGATAGGTGTGGTATAAACATACATGTATCAATTGAGCCAAAGACTTCAGAATACAAGATTCTGACTAAATTTTCAAGTTAAAGAAAAAAGTAAGTTTAAAAATAAAATTTAAATTTCTTGTTTTGTTAACAATCATGTTTGAAAGCATGGAAATGGAAGGAGACCCTCATGGTTATACAAAATTACATACAAGAGGAAGTGAGGGGAAAGGGGGAAAAAACAAGGGGGAGAAATGAATTACAGTAGATAGGGTAGAGAGAGAAGATGGGAGGGGAGGGGAGGGGATGGGGGATAGTAGAGGATAGAAAAGGCAGCAGAATACAACAGACACTAGTACAGCAATATGTAAAACAGTGGATGTGTAACCAATGTGATGCTGCAATCTGTATACGGGGTGAAAATGGGAGTTCATAACCCACTTGAATCAAAGTGTGAAATATTATATGTCAAGAACTATGTAATGTTTTGAACAACCAACAACAAAAATTAAAAAAAAGAAAGCTTTTTTTTTTTTTAAAATCTGTTTTAGTTATAAATGTCCAGCAAATATGATTAAATAGTTGTTTGATGATTAGGACATTGTAAGGCATAGATCATCTGAGAGTCCCACAAACAAAAGATAGTAAAATATATGGAGGTCCATGTTGAACATGAATTGATTCTAGGATATAAATTTTCCTCCTCAAGTCTTCATTTATTGAATTTTTTGTTAACTTTTCTCATAGGTTTTATTGATGTATGATCTATATATCACAAAATTTACCCTTTTAAGTATACATTTAACTTTTTAAAGTATTTTTCTGAGTTGAGCAAGTATCTCCATTATTTAAATTTACAGTGTTCTTATTACTCTTAAAATAAATCCCATGGATAGTCACTTCTTACTCTTAATACCCTCCACAAATAATCTACATTGTGTCACATGTATTGGCCTACATGGCTTGGTCTAATTTGGGCATTATTTTATAAGTGTAATCCTACAATATGTTAACTGTTGTGTATGGCTATTCTATCAAAAACTTATGTTGAGTAAGACATTTGTTATTGTTTTTTATCAGGTAAAATGTACAGACATAATTGAGAATATGCCAGAAGTTGTACTATTCATATTCTAGCTCTTCTTGGTGTTTTTTTCCTCCTCAGTTAGTGATACATGTAAATACTTAAAACGTGAATTATTCTCTGAGCAGGAATCTGAAGTTCAATAAGAAGGGTTGGGAAAAATTATTTGAAAGAAATGGAATAGGTTTTTGAATAACAACTCAATTAAACTGAAAATTCTCAACATATTAATGAAAAATGATAACTCTGCCAGCAGAGGAGAGATTGGTCAGAAAATAATTCGAGAAAAATCATAATCATAAGAAAAAAGTTAGCCGTGCCTCTCTGAGCCCCACCAGGGCAGAGAGAAGTAGGTCACTAAATTTGAGGAGCATATTGCCATTTGAAAGACTATCCCTGCTGTGGAGATGGACATGTCAGGCTGTTTTTGTCTCACCCCACTAAGCCTAAAATCATCTAATTCGCTTTCCTTGCTCTAATTCCACACTAATCAAGAAAGTTTCTGATTATAATTTGGTTTCCCACATTGGTGTGTCTACAGGGTAAAAATGTGCTGGCCCTGCTGATGTAAGGATTCCAGTCCACAGGATGATTATATTTCTTGTTGTAAATTAATAAATTAGCCTCCAGATCTGCATCATTCTCAGAAGGAGCTGATCTTGAGGTGATGTCACCCAAAATTAATTGTTTGTCCAGATTACTCATACCCACAGATGTCACTGTAAAACAGCTGCTTAGTGGGACTTCTCCAAGCATGGCTACAGAGTCCCACTCCCCAAACTGTAGGATCACCCTTCCCTGTTGAAGCATCTGCAGGCTGTTGGTCTTGACCATTAGGCTGGAAACTCTTCCAGGGAAAACATTTTCTGTATAAATTTGAAAGTCAGGTAGGGTGTGGTTGGAGAAGGTAGGTCACTGGGAAAATTGGGTTATATATTTTTGTCCTTGTTAAGGGGTTTTCTCTCTGTTTTCTTGTGTGGTGTTCTGAGCTGCTTTCCTTCTTCACACTCTTTGGCCATGATGATCTACCTCACCTCAGGCTCAGAGCAATGGAGCCAACCACCTATGAACTGAAACCTCTGAAGTAGTGAGTTCCAAAATAAACTTTTCCTCCTCTAAAATTGCTCTTGTTGGGTCTTCTGGTCACTGCAGAAAAAATAACTGACTTAAACAGGTACATGTTCCTCATAATCATCTATTTCAATACTTCTTTTATTGATGGTCCATGATCAAAGGAAAACATTTTGCAGTTGTTTCCCCCCTCTGAAAACCATTTCTGAAGTCATTTGGAAGCCTGAATCAAAACCCAGTTTCCAAACCTGAAAAGAGGAAAGGTTAGTTAAATAGCAAAAAGTAGACAGGCGTGTATTAGCTTAGGGGAATGTTTGAGATCAGAGATCCTGAGATCTCTCTACTTAGGGTGAATTCTGGCCTGATTTATATATATGAATCTTAATAAGATAAATGAATTTCTCTTTCCTGGAGCAGCCCCTCTCATTTTCCCCTCTGCATACTGCAACTGATTGGCTTTTTGGAGTTCTTGGTGTTTCTGCAGAGTGATGTCTGCGTACTTGAGTATTCTGCTCTCTGCAACCCATGCATCCCAATTTTTACTCCAACCACTGTAATGTGTAAAATATTTCATTTGTTTGTCCTCAACACACTTTTCTTCATAACAGAGAGGCCCCATGAAAGCACAGCACTCACTCGCCCTCCCAGGGTTTTGGCTTAGAGTCCTGCTTGGGCGCCATTTATAAGTGGTTCACTATCTCCTCCTTATCCCATCACTCGCGGTAACCCCCGCCTACTCTATACCCCACCCAACTTTCCATCCTTTATGTGGTCAGGCACAACCAGCTCTACATCCTGGTCCAGATTTGCCTGCACCCGCAGTTCTCACAGCACCACCATCCAGATAGTCTCAGCTCTGGCCAAAGTCTGGTGCCTGCGCCCTGTGCGCCCGCTGCCCTAAGTGCATTTCTATGTGCTCTGGTCTCCACATATGTAAAATGGGTCATTGGGGATATCTGCTTCAGAGAATCATTACAAGAATTAAATTAAATTGTTAAGTTCAATGACCACATAGTAGATTTTTGCACATTTTTAAACTTATTGTACTTGCTACTGGTTTGGTAGGCCTCAACTGTCAACCTGCAATACTACTGTTTGGGTTGGATGTTGTCAAACAGTGATGGTGTTGAGTGTCTGTGCCACCTGCATAGAAGTCTCTTTGATTCATTCTCTGGAATTTCAACGGAAGCAAGATCATTGTGTCCAGACAGAACAACTGTCACTGTGCAACATTTCTGAAATATACTCTGGAGTCTGCTGATTAAAACTTTCTAACTTGATCTTGATCTCAGAAACCTTGTCCACTCTCCCAGATTCGGTGGGGTAACAAGAAGATCAAGTAATGGTTACACGTGTCAATTTCTAGGATTCCTTTCAACTCTTGAACCATATGCATCATGTCTGTTCACAAACATCTATGCAATTGCTCTTCCTCTTACTGGTCAGTGGTCTTAGAGTAAGCTGAAGCTCTATGCAGGTAGCTGAGGTTCTTCCAGAGACTTAAATATTTGATGGTCTGATACTGCTGTGGGTAATGATGTTTCACACCTTTGGAATGCAAAGATCCAAGGTTTTGGACTAGTTCTGTTTAAGCATCTTATTATACTATAATAAGATATATTGAGGTATTTTTGTTTAATCTGCTCTTATTATCACTGTCCTACCTTGTAGATCACATCAGAAGAAGGTGTGTCTAAAAAGTAATAATTACCATTGCATTCCCAAGATTTGTTTGCATCAATATTCTATAGGTCTGAAATGTAATAGATAGCTTACTTGGGCATCTTGCATGTAATCGGACAATGACTAAAAATAGAAATTTTCTGTCTTTCCATATTCCCACATATTTCTTATAGTCTGTCAGCAGAGTTACCCCAGGTATAGTCTTAGGTATTAAAATTGGAAGAATGACAGTTTTGCTAGATGTTTTCCAGATTCAATGTGATATAAAGTATTTTAAAATCTACAGTGATGACGCTTTGTGTAATTCTCTATTCAGTCTAAATTGAAGGAAATAATTACATTTCAGTCTTACAAAGATAATTGTCTTTTTTGTGTTAACATAATTCAGACTTTTACACCTACCTTTACAATTTGGAATATCACTTTTGTATACCAAAAGTGAATTTCTTCAGGATTTTTAAAATGCAGAAAATGTTGGAACCCTCACTTAAATATATACAACTGCCACTCCATATCCCTTGGGTTCTGCATCCATAGATTCAACCTTTAGTAGGTCGAATATCTTGGGAAAAAAATCTACATCTGTACTAAACAAAAACAGATCTTTATTTTGTCATTAGCCCCTAAACAATTTAAAATAACAACTATCTATGTGGAATTTACATTGTATTAATTCTTATAAGTGATCTCAAGATTACTTAAAGTTCCTATGAGGATGCATTCAGGTTATATGGAAATATTATATCATTTTATGTGAGGGACTTGAATGTTCTTGAATTTGTGTATCCATAAGGGATCCTGGAACAAATGCCCTATGCACAGCAGATGCCAAAACTGTTTTACTAGAAGTATTTATTCCTATTATTCAGTTTATACAAGAGCAGTATATTTGCATCCTAATATGCTTAATTCTTACATTTGGTGAAACTAAATCATTCTGTAAAATTCACAAGAAATAAGAATTTATTCTTGGAAGAGTAGTGAATTGGGAGTGAAAAGATGAGTCAGAAAGTTTTATCTCTTCATCCAAAGCATCTGTGTATCTAGCATTTTCCAAACTCCTGCCAAGCTCATCTCAAATGCTGAGTCCTTCAGGAATTCTTTCTACATAAAGAAAATGATTTTGGGATAAAATTTTTCAACAATTCAGTTACTATATAAGAGAACAGTTTGTGTTTTGGTTTTCATTAGTAGCCTCTGTGAAGAGAACTTGAATATACCTACTGTTCCAATATTTTCTTTTAAACATTGCAGCCTCAAAGTCTACATTTGGTTAAGCATTGCCTTTCCCTAATAAAAACACAAGTCACTAGAGAAATCAAACACAGCCAATAATGTCCTGTGAAATAATTGCTTTTTAGTCAACTCACACTTATTGAGTGTTTATTACATGATAAGCATTGAGTTAGTTGGAGGCTGGTACTCTTAGTTGATATGTGCATGCCTTTACCTGAAAACCAAAAAGGTGTTTGAAAGCCACAGAAGGGGCTGGGGATGTGGCTCAAGCGGTAGCACGCTCGCCTGGCATGCGTGCGGCCCAGGTTCGATCCTCAGCACCACATACCAACAAAGATGTTGTGTCCGCTGAGAACTAAAAAATAAATAAATATTAAAAATTCCCTCTCTTTCTCTCTCTCTCTCTCTCTCTCTCTCTCTCTCTCTCTCTCTCTCTCTCTCCTCTCTCACTCTCTCTTAAAAAAAAAAAAAAAAAGAAAAAAAAGAAAGCCACAGAAGCAGGAAACTATGGGTGAGAAGTTCAGGGTCTGGGAGATGTCAGTCCTTGGCTGACCAACCCCTCTGACGGTGTGGCTTTGGCCAATATTGAGCCTCACGTTATTGTTTGCAAAACAGATTAACTTCACCCTCCTAAGTTGCTGCGGCCATCAGGGTAAATCCCCAGGTCTCCTCTTAGTTGTACCTCTTTTCTTGTTATGTTCAGGAAAGTGGCGTGTCAGAGACTTTTCAGCTGGAATCAAACTCGGGATTCCTAATTATTCCATCCTCAGTTTCCCTACTTGAAAAGTAAGTCACTTTTGCCAGGAAGGTCTGTAAGGGGCTCAGCCTCGAGGGTCTGATTTAGCGAATGTGCTTCAAAAGCATGGGTATGAAGAAGGGAAGGTGTTGGAATGATTCACATCTTGCCTCGCGATCCTGCAGGCGCTGATTGCAGGGCTCTCCGGGTGCCAGATGCGCCCAGTGAGAAGGGGACGCACAAGACTCCCTGACGCCCCCGCCCTCCCTGGTCGCCCTGGGCCCCGCAGCCTCCGCCAGAGGGCGGTGCAGCAGCGCCACCGTGTGGCCGAGCAACATCAAAGCGCCGCTGTTCGGCCTGGCACAGCCCAGTTGGGCTGGGCGGCCCATGTTGCTCTGTGCAGTAAGGGAAGACCCTGGGGAACGCATCTTGTCTTAACACCCTCCCATTTTTCTTGCACTCCCCTTGGCCGAGCTGATCACATCATCGAGTACAAAGTGGACCTAGCGCAGACGGTGCAGAGGGCACCTCCCGTGCTCTGCCTTTGAGGGGGACATCTGTTACTGTAGGAACTCCCCCTAAAGTCTCCTCCCCACCAGTTCTTATTTATTAACCTGACGCTGTGCCAGGCCGGCTAAACTCCTCTCGGAAAAGAACTGTAAGGGCTTTGAACATGTATAACTGAGAAAAACGAGGCCAAAAAGAAGTAATTCGCCCAAGGTCACCTGATTAAGAAGTGACAGAAGGGGATCCAGATCTAACTCCAAGCTCATCACCTTTGGGAGGAGATGCAGCATTCAGGTCCCTCTAGCTTGCCATCTGCAGCTTTTCTCCTAGAGCGAGGAGCTTTATAGAGCAGGGCCAGGGAGAGCTGGGGATTTAGGCAACTTCATCTAATCAGAGGAAGGATCTCCAGATCTACCCTGTAGGCAAAATAGGAAGGCAGGAGGGTTCTTTCCATAGGTCTGTGACATTCATCCTGTCCTACAAGTTCCCAGCGTGTCACTTTCAACTGTCCCACGTGAAGGATAGAGACAGAGAGCTTTCCCTTGACAGCCCAGTGTTAATTATCTGCCCTACTGGTTGGGTTCTGGGGGTGCTCATGGGATACTGCTCGTGATTAAATCTGCACTTGGTGCAAGTTACTTCCAACTTTCTGAATCTGTACTTCTTGTCATAGTAACAGCTAATGATGTTAAAGCACTTGTGAAGTGGAAGCATTTACTGTTTACAAAAATATTATAAGTATTATTAGGCTTATGGTCCATACAAGGAAACTGGAAGCACATCACAGTTGAGCTTCTCACCTGAGGTTGCACTGAGAACAGGAAGAGGTCAGGGCAGGGCCAGCATTCAGACCCAGCCTTCTTGGCTCTGAGTCTGCCTGTAAGCAGTGTGCTGCTAATGAAGGCAAGACACCCAAGCCTCTTAGTTGTTTTCTGGGGCCCAGAAAGAATGAACATATTATCCTCAAGGAAATACAGTTTTGCCACTGTTCTACCCAAGTCCTGGGATTGTAGAACCAGATTTTATTCATTCTGCTCAAGAGAAAAAGAAGAAAAAAAAATTCCAAAAAGATATTCTCTTGTGCTTTTTCTTGAGAGTTTTCCATGGGACAAAGATGGTCTTATTGCCTGGAAGAAAGAGCTCATCATATCCAAGGACCAACGCCACGTGCCTACAATACCTTCCCAAACACGTCATATTTTTACTCTGCCTGGAATCGTGTTTATGGCTTGAGAAAAGACATCTGCCCTTCCTCAGCTTTTAAAAAGACAAGAGCAGACAAACCAAAACTTTTGTGCATCTGAATGTAGCCAACTGTGGATATTTAGATGGTCTGGCAGATTATATTTTCCAAAAGTGGCCAGTGAAATAATCCTACTCTTCTTAAAACATAACTGTGGCATTCCTCTTGTACCTGGGTGGACCTTTGTGATTGCTTCAACCAGTTGGTTATGACAGTGTATGGTTCCTTCAGAGGTTGCTTAAAAAAACTACCATGCCCATCTGTCTTGCTATCTTGGGATCTTTGCTCCTGGAACTCAGCCACCATGCTCTGAGGAAGCCAAACAGTCAATGAAGAGGCCAGATATAGGTGCTCTGGTTGACAATCCATCTGAGGTCCCAGCACCAATACCTAGATTTGGAGCAAGTGATGCTTAAGGGGACAGACAGGCCTAGTCACTGCTGAGGTTCACTAAACTGAACATTCAAGAGGAGAATAAATGATGATCATAGATTTAAGCCCCTAACTTTGGGAGGTTTTTGTGTAGAATAGAAGAGCAGAACAGATTCACAACACTTTTTCCTCCCACTGTTATGATCTGCACTACGATGAAGCCCTTTAGGCATATCACCTTCTAAACATATTGGAAGTTTCCTCTAGGGAAATATCTAGAGACAAAATTGCTAGGCTTAGTCTAAACATCAAAGGGGGAATCAATTGAGCAGTAAAAATGAATTAAACATATCTACATCTAACATGGATCTATCCTGAAAACATGGTAAGTGGAGGTATAAAATGATGCAGTATGGTGTCACTTTTATAAAATTCTAGAAACACTCAATCATAACAGTGTTGTATTTTGTGTATGGGACTATGTCTGTAGTAGAAGTTTGCAAACATTCAGGGAAGTGATACACACATAGGGGCAAATGTGAAACTTTAGCAGCATCTGTAACATTTTATTACCGAAAGAAAGGAAATATCCAAAACTAAACATCTAAAGCAAAACCCACAATGTTGACCTCTGTTAAATCTGATGTGGGGACACAGGGGTATTCTTATTTTTAAAATTTCATTTATATTTTTTATATAAGTTATATGCTATAATATTGTGTTATTATAATTACATGAGTGTCTCATTGCTAAATGTAAAATTTTCAACTCAAATAAAATTATAGTCACAGTCACTTTTTATCTTGTGATTTTCTGGGATCCATATGTTGGATCATATAACTGATTAGTTGAAGCAAGACCTTTGCTCTCTGGTGGGGTGATCATTGAATTCAAATATCTCTCCTTTCCCATCATGCACCCCTCTTTCCTATAGCTCTCAAGGACTGTCCCTTTAAGAAAACCCATCAGGACTGAGAGAGTTACAGCTCCCTAGCAGAGCATGAGGGAGGGCCTCAGTTGACCCCAGCACCAAAAAAGAAAAGAAAAGAAAAAGCAATAATGGACACTCCTTTAAGGTCCTTGCCTTTATATAACAGAGTGCCTCTGCCTGGAGTAATAATCCCGGATGTTTAGCTTGACCAGTTCTCACCAACCCCCTGCCGTGGGTGGGACTAACCCTGGGTTGCAGTGCAAGAGCCAGGCATGTGTCAAGACTTTGCATGTGTTTCCTTTTTCAAGTAGATTCTGTCATTGTCCTCCCCACCCCTAGACAAAACAAACAAAACCAGCAGGAAAGTTCGCTGCTATGGTTGTTATTATTTTCCCAATATCTTGATAGCAGAGCAAGAATAAGCCCCAGGCTTGATAGAATCTGCACCTTGGCCATGACACCATTTGGCCTCCCATGGAAAAGCTGTTCATTTTATTCTCAAATTACAGACGAAGAGACAGTCCAAAAGCATTTCTCTCTCCCCCTGCCTGATGAATGACTCGTCCTTCTAGATCCACTTGAATGTCACCCCCTTTGGGAAGCCCTCCCACTGATTCCCATGAAGGTGGTCCACTTCACAAAGGGCACAACTCTCCTTCCTTCTCCACGGCTGGGAGGCAGAGACTGGCCTCTGCCATTTGTGTTTACAGAACCTAGAACAGTGCCTGAAACATTGTGGGCACTCAGTATTTTCACCCACCTTGCCTGAGAGCCACAAACATGCCCATATGAACTGTAATGAGCAACTCTTTTCCTCTAAGCGCGCAGTGGTACCATTAGTGCAAAGCAGCTCACAGCTGCCCTAGCTAGTGCCATAAAATAAAAGCAGGAAATCTCCACTCACCTGTAGGGAAGAGACCGACCCAAAGGACTGTCCAACTTGAGAACTTAGATTCATAGGTAGTTTTCCCAGAGGCTCCATTAAGAGTGATCATAAGAGTACAAAAGTGAATGTGTCTCACACCCTAGCGTGTGCTTGGGAGGGCGCTAATTGATTTACACAGAATTAATTTTGGAAATAAAAAGGGCCCTCCCTCCCTCCCTCCCTCCTTCTTCCCCCCTCCTTCTACCCCTCCCTTTCTCTCTCCCTCTCTATTTTTTCATTGAATAGAGTGTTCTGCCTTCTATGTTAGTGACCCCTCAGATCAGGATCTAGTGGTTGGGGAGGTTTGAAGGACAGGAGAGGATGGCTTAACTTGAGAGCCTTGCCATGCCTCATCCGTGGGGGAAGGGGACTGCTGACAGTGCAGCTTCTCTGAGCCAAGGGTGACATTTGTCATAGCCTGGGGGGCATGTGTGGCAGTGCCATCTAATGATGCAATTGACAGGTGACACTGTATGGACTGATCTGTACTGTGACATGAGATGCTGACAGAGTCTCTTGGATTGACCTTGCTTCTCAGGAAGTTTTGAAGGGATGCTGCTGGGCCAGTGTTTCTCCTCTTTGACACCCTACTCAACCCACTCATTTGAACTTTTTGTCTTGGGTGTAGAAAGATGTACAGCCACGTGGACAGCTGAAACCAGGCATCCAGTGATCTCAGAGATCTCAGTCTCAGTTTCTCGTCTTCTCTGAATCCTGACATCATTTGGTCTTCTTGCTGCTCAGGAAGGACAGCACCGAGCACTTGAGAATGCAGTGTGGACAGGCTAAGTCTCAAACGTGACACTTTGCAAAAAAAAAAGATAAATATCGTCAGTAAGGTGTATTTATCAAGCTTATGTTATAGAACAAACATTTTATCTGGTGAAATTTTCAAGGGAAATTTAAAGTTTAGTGTCTGTCCTCAAAGAACTCAATCTTTGATATAGAGACAAAATAAAAGACCTATTAAACTTTTATAAAAGAGTTGGTATTTAGTTAAACATGGTCATTTATGACCAGGTTTAAATGTTCATAAGTAGAAAAAAGAGAAAAATAATGTTAAAGATGAGAAAAACAAAACAACAACAACAAGAACAGCAAAAACTTCCCATTCTACTCTCTATCCCCCAAAGAGCAAGCAAAGAATCTTATCTGATTGCCATGATTGTTCTCCCAGGTCCCCATCACTCAAAATAATAAGAATCAGCCCTTGAGCCCTTTTTAAGTCACAGAGGTCATTGGATTAGGTTCTACATGGAAGGTCAGTAGGTCAGACCTTAAAGTCATAATGGACAAGAGTTGCTCATATCCTCCTAGATCCCCCAAAGTGAGGAGCTAGGCAGAATTTGCTTTAAAATTTTAATGGAAAAAAAATAATTTTTTTTCAACAAATAGTGCTGGGACAATGGGATAACCACTGCAAAAGAATGAAGTTAGGTCCCCAATTCACACTATACAAAACTAACTCACAAGCAATTGTAAATCTAAAAATAAGAATGAAAACTCTTAGAAAAAAGTAAATTGTCATGATGCTAGGTAAGTAAATGGTTTCTTAGTCCCAGCACAAAATTTACAAGCAAAAAAACAGAAAAAGAGATAAATTGAATTTCATTGAAATTAGCAGTTGTGATTCAAAGGACAGGAAATGCAAAGACAACATACAGAATGGGGAAAATATTTGAAAATCATATGTTTGGTAAGGGACTTGCATCTAGAACATATAAAGAACACTTACAAATTAATAATAACAAGAAAACCCAATTTAAAAATGGACAAAGGATCTGAATAGACAGTCCTCCAAAGAAGATATCAAATGGCCACTTAGCCAAAATGTTCAGTATCATTGGTCACCATGAAAAGAAGATTCAAAACTGCAAATTTCCATCCAAAGATATCCTACTTCACTCTCACTAGAATGGCTCGAATCAAAAAGTCAGATAATAACAAGTGTTGGCAAGGATGTGAAGAAATTCTCATGTACTATGGATAGAAATATAAGATGGTACAGCCGCTTTGGAAAACAGCCTGGCAGTTCTGCAAAAAGTTAAATATAGTTTCCAGATTAACATGTGATCCAGAAATTTCATCCCTAGCTACATACCCAAGAGAAACGAAAACAGATGTCCCCACAAAATCCTGTACACAACGTTCATAGCAGGTGTATTCATACAATATCAAAGAAGGAACAGCTATCAGCTGATGAATGAATAAATAAAACATGACATTCATACAATAGAATATTAATTAATACACAAAAGAAATGAAGTACTGATACATGCTATAACACATATGAACCTTGGAAATATGATGCTAAATGAAAGAAGCCAGGCAAATTAGATGACAGTGCTAGCAATAGCTAAGTGTATGGGCTTCCTTTTGGATGGTGATATTCTAAAATTGATCATAGGTGCACAACTCTGTGAATACACTAAAAAATCACCCAGCTGCATTGTTTGACTTGGTGAATTGTATAGCATATGGATAAACCTGTGAGTTAATAAAGTTATTTAAAATATCAGTGACCTTACAAGAGTCTTTGGAAATAAAAGAAACAGTAACAAATTAAATATACACTTTAATCATTAGACCCAGCAGGATTTCAGAAATGTTGCAAAGTGACATCTTGGAATTTAGGGAATTTATTATTATACCCACTTTGTAGATGAGGAAATGAGGCCTTAGTTCAAGAACTTGCTCAAATTCTCCTTGTTAGTGAATATCAAGGCCAGGACTCTTGTCCAGGTCTGACACATCACTGTAACACCAATTCCAGGAAAAATAAATTCTTCACTTCAAATTCAGTCTGAGGAAACTGAACATAATTTATCTTTGTAAGGTATCTTTGTAGAGAATGGGTTTTTTTTTGTTTGTTTGTTTGCTGAGGCTGGCTTTTTTTATTGGTTGTTCACAACATTACAAAGCTCTTGACATATCATATTGTAGAGAATGGTTTTAACATGGCAGATGGACCTTGGGGGGCTTCTAAGAGATGCTGTTCTCTTTTGGAGCTTGATGCACACCTCTGTCTGCTTTAGCATCTGTCCAGGATGGGGATGATGTACTGTGGTGATGAGACTGTGGCATCCCAGGGCTATGCTAGATGGCCCAGGCCCTACCACCACAGCCTGGGAAGCTCTCAACCTGTCCACGGGCCTGCACAGAGCTCATTTGCCTGTGTGGCTAAGCTTCATCTCCAATCCACTTCCAAAGCCTGTGGCCCATCAGTCTGGCTGATTTCCACATCTCATGATTGTCATTTGTATTTATTTCCCCTCGTTCTCTGGGCATGCAGGTTTGCAGTGGTGTTGTTGTGTGAGCCAAAAGGGGTTGGTTGTGAGTTGGAGCTGTATTGCTAGTTCAGCATCAGTCCTTGAGAAACCATGGGTTTCCTGGAGTCTTTATATAAAAAAAAAAAAAATTTTAACTTGAAGAGGTTCTTGATGTACCACAAGGTTGATGAAAACCCTGTGAAGCTTTGTATATATTAACTTTCTGAATTCTATTTTATAGACTAAAATACAAGTGAAGAGACCTTGTTTCTTATTAGTAGCCACAAGCTCTAGAAGATCATGTGCTGTTTTCTGGACTCCAGTTCTGTAGGTCTACACTCCTGAGATCTAAGTCCTCTACCTACTAACACAGTTCAAGTGCAGTACTGGGATCATCCCCAGAAGGGGTCCACTTTGGGATGCCTAGGGCTTCCAAAGTACCATCTCCTATATTCTCACTTCTTATTTTGCTTTTCACCACAATCCTGAATTTATAATATTAGTCTTCTCTTTAGATGAAGAAACTGAGGTTCAAAATGGTTCAGCCACTTGCCCAAGGTCACACAACCAGGATTTGAATCCTGAAGTGCTCTACTCTAAGCTGAAATTCTTTTCCTGCCACTCTGCTCCCAGTCTTGGTCTGTGGCTAGAGAAAATTATTGATGTCCTCCCTCCCCTGTGCTCAATCCTCACCTCACGTTCCCATGTGTAAGCTGGTGAACTCAATCTGGCTCCTAGGGACACCGTGGTGCCCTGGAGAGCAGTGTGAGCCTGTGCAGGTGTTGGATGGAGAGGGGGAGTAGTCTCTCAGGCACAGTTCACAGAGGGACAGCCTGTCCTCTGTCTCCTTCAGGAATATTCTAGTTACAGAAACTTATATTCTCTCGCCCCCCCCCCCCCAACTTTGGTCTCCACAAATAGGAACATATACCTGCATGCTGTTTTGGGCCTGACCATATTCCTTATTTTGAAGACTTTTCCTTGTGAGTTTGCATAGATTTATCTCATTCTCCTTTACACAGTATTTCATGCTCTGAATACTCCTTAATGAATTCACCCAGCTTCCTTAGCTGGTGTCTTTCAGGTTGTTTACAAGTTTAGCTGTTCCAAACAATGCTGGGGAAAGGCTTGCATATCCATTTTCAAGTCTATCTCCACAGTGCATTCTTAGAAGCTGAATTGATGAGTTCCCAGCAGAAACTACTGAATCCAACAAAACAAAAAAAGGTAAGTTTACTCTAGAAAGAGATTGTCAAGTTGTCCTGCATCAGTCTGAACTCCTACCACCAGGCTGAGAGTGCCTGCTTCACCTAATCCATAAGTATGACATAATTTTCCAACCTGTATTAGGAAACGTCATTGGCTGAATAATGACCCCTAACGATGTCAGGTCCTAATCTCTGCAACCTGTCAATGCTACATGATACAGAATAAGGATCTTTGCAGATGACATTAAAGTGGGGATTTTGAGAGAGGAAAATCATTGTCCTTATTAGAGGGAGACAGAGGGGAATTTGACCACAGACAGAAGACCCTGTGATGAGAGCAAAAGGGAGCAGTAAGAACGAGATGGTGGGCTGCTGGTTTTGAAGCTGGAAGATGGAGTTGAGAGCCAAGGAAATAAGCTCGAGAAATTGGAAATGGTAGAGAAACAGATTCTCCCCTAGAACCTCCAGAGGAAGCACACAGCTCGGCTGACACTCACCTTCCAGTTTTAGACCACTTTGGATTTTGGCCTTGAAAACAATAGGAAAATACATTTCTGTCATGAGCCACTAAGTTGAGGATAATTTGTTATGGCAGCAATAAGTAACCAACGCAGGAGGGAAGGCTTAGTGCTAATAGGTTTGGGGAGCTGCTGCCTCTCCCCAATTAGATATGGATAGGAGGTGTCTCCTGAAAGCTCATGGGTGAGACAATGCAGGAATGCTCAGAGCTGAAAAGACTGGATGATGAGAGCTGTAGCCCAATCAGTGGATTAATCCATTCAATGGACCAATAATTTGAATGGATGAATGGGCGGTAACTACAGACAGGTGGGGTGTGACCAGAGGAAGGGGGCCACTGGGAGTGAGCCCTTTGGGATTATTATATTATCTCTGGCTCCTTCCACTCAGACTCTCTCTGCTTCCTGGCTGCCATGAGCGGAGCAGCCTTCCTCCCCCATGCCCCTCCACCATAATGTTCTGCCTCTCCTTGGGCTCAAAGCTATGGAGTCAGATGACTGTAGACTGAATCTCTGAAACCATGAGACAAAATGAGCTTTCCTTCCTCTAAGTTGTTTTTATTGAGTATATTGGTCACAAAGACAAAAAGCTGACTAACACCCCCCCACACACACAGCCTGTCAATTATGATAATCAAGCAATCTCCCTCTGTCCCAGCTTGCACCCCTCCCACAGCAGGATAAAGCCCTTATTGCCCCCACACTCTTGGGAAGGTGGCTTCTGCTAACAGAGGTTGTGGGCAGCATGTTAAAGTATTTCTTCCAACTCTTCATAGATCTTCCCAAGAAGATATTAACAAATGACATTTTCCCCATCTCAGTATTTTCAGGGTGTTTATTACTCCTTTTGAGATTGCCTTTGGGGGCCTTATGTGTATATAAACATGGAATTTTTACAGCATTAATTTCGCACCTCCTGCAGCCAAGCAATGAGGATCCAGGAAGGTGTGAGTGGGTGGGGCTCAATTCTCTATAAATTAGGGACCATTTTTTTCTTCTCTGACTCTTGGAACTGAGTGGTCTGTTTGAGTCAGGGCTTTCTTGGTCTCTGGTGTGAGGAAGGTAATCGGTGTTCATGGGGACTTCTGTGGGCTGGCTGGGAAGAGGTGTGGGTTGGGAGGAAGCAAATCTAGAATTTGATTCATGATTTCAAAGATTCAAAACCTGGTGTGGGGACTTCCTGAGGAAGGAAGGAATAAATTGCTGGGCAAAGAAACTCCATCTCAAATAAAGCCCTTTAGGGGCAGATGTGTTGTAGAAGGGGACTGTGGTTCCCCAACAAATGGGGCTGCTTGGTCAGAGTTCACCTTGGCTAGTTTTAGATGTCAGGAACAGGCAGCAGACACACACACACACACACACACACACACACACACACGCACATACACACACAGTTCATCCCTCAGTTTCTTGGCTCTGGCACACCAATTCTTGCTCTGGGCTGAACAGGCGAGAGTTAAGGGGAATTTCCTCCCTAAACCACCTGTTAAAATTATTCAGGTCTCCTCCACATCCCCCTCTCTGGCAAGCAGATCAGGCCATGCAGCAGATGACAGTCTAATTATCCCAACCATCAAAAACTTCCTCTGTGTCTTTAATGTACCTTGACAATCAGTTGGTTTGTCATTCTGAGGCCTCTTAATTGGCTGCATGATTGACACAAGTGTGTGTGTGGGGCTTTTTATTTTAAGAATTGAGGAGAGCCTATGCCTTCAAGATTAGCTCTGTTATATGATGCCAAGAGACCTAGTTTGCACCCTGTGTGGGCTACAACCTGGCTTTTGCAGTTACTCTAATACTAGGTAGCTAGCAAGAATGACAGGGTGAGAAACCCAAGTGACTTCCTATTTATTATTTACCTTTCACCAAATGCTACCTCAGCCCTGGGTTGGGCCAACATTCCCTCGCCACCGCAAGGCAAAAAAGACCTCTTCAGCTTTGTTGGGGCAGATGTGATTCAACACCTTGATTTTTTGGGACTCTTTAGTTTTTCAAGTGATAGAAATAGAAAATTTTCTGGTTCTTATAACTTGGAACAAAAGTTGAGCTACTTATAGTCAGCTACATGGCATACATGGGCCTATGGCATGCGTGGAATATGGCTGTGGCAGCAACCATCTGACAGGACCCTAATTACCTATCACTCTAGAAAATGAGCCTACCCTCTGGGGGAAAGGGGGGTTGCAGTTATAGTATCACAGCATGAAAGGCTCCAATTGGTTCTGCTTGGATCAGGTGCCCTCTTCTCGGAGAAATCACTAAAGGCCAGAGAATGGAGTTCCATGATTGGTCAAGCCCCTGTCATGTGACCAGGCAGGGGTGAAGGAGCTTTGGTTGGCAGTCCCAACACACCACGAGAAATAGGGAAAGTGCCCTTCCCCAGGGACAGAGGTCAGCTAGACCAAAAGAACGAATAACTCCATAGATATCAGCATGGAGAGCATTTCAAGTGGAAACATCCCAGGGTATGTCCAGGGTCTCACTTGTTCTTTCTGGATATCCTCTCTTGGTGACAGTGTAGCCATGTCTGAGAGCACACTGAACTGTCAAAGGTGCTGATTCTGAACATGTGGAAAGCTGGCGCTATGGTTTCCGGTCCCGGAGCCGGCACAGACAGCGGGGCATGGACTGCTCTGTCCTGGGCACAGAGCCCTCGAGTCTGAAGGGATCCTCAGAGGATGGCAATGGCTGGGGTTCCTTGGACAGGAGTTCAAGAATAGAAGGAAGTCTGCTTCAGAGAGAATAATTTATTCGTTTGAATTTTCTCCCCTTTCCAAAGGTGACTCTCCCAGGGTATTTAATGCACTGTCTAAATTGGAGGAGGAAAAGTCTTTGGAAACTTGTTTTTCGGTTGAAATTGGCCCTTGACTGTTGCCTGCTGCAGTCCTACAAACCATAGAGAACATTTGACTTTGGGGCCATTTAAAGCTTCTGATATGTGTTCTACCGAGTTCTAATAGAAAGAGCCTTGGAAGTCCACGTCCCCATTTGAGGCCCAAGTCCCCACTGTGGAATCGGGAGGTCGTGGAGATCTGGGCTTGAATGTCTCAAGGTATGGAACACTCATTCTTTCCCTTCGTTTGGCTGATTCCATTGCTAGATACCTGCAGTGGCTAGAATGTTCTTCTTGATGTAGAGGACATTTCTGTTCATGTGGTTTTTCTGGCACACAGGATTTGCTCACCTTCTATGGCCATTTAAATATTGGAAGACTCGATAAGTCCCTTCTCCTCTCTTAGCTAATATTTACTGAACATTTCCTTCACTGAATGCTACACTACCTGCTTGACACTCATATGCTCACCTAATCATCTTGACAAGCTGTAATGCCCATTTCATAGGTGGGGAAACTGAGGCACAGCGAGTCCCTGGATGGATGACTTGTCAGACTTGTCAGATGCCAGAGCTCACACAACCTCAGGGGCTGTTCCATTTCTTTAACAAAATAAACCACATGAAATTCAGTCTTCTGAGCAAACTGATCCCAATTATGATGGCATTTTATTTTACTTCTTCTATTTATTTTTGATGGCCTTTAAAATATTCCGAAGAGCTTGATTAAAAGGACAGGCATTATTTAGGAGCAATAAAAAGGAGGTGTGGAGATTCATCCCAGAGAATAAAAAGAGGCCAAAGCCCTATGGGATGTGGATTCCCTTGACTCAGTGTGATACTGAGTTTCCTGACCTACAAAGAAGGCACTGTGATGCAGTGATTGTGGGTGGAGGAGCAGAGGACAGACCTGGGTTCTATTCTAGACAATGTCAATCAAGGGAAGTAGTAGACCCTTTGAGAAATGGGAATACCCTTTAGCTCTACCCACTTTCTAGAAAAGTTGTCAGAACCTGATCAGCTAATAAACATGGGTTTGGAAGCCCTGGAGAAAAAGGTCGTAATAGAAAATATCCAACCTTACTTTTAGATAACTGATTCACATTGGCCAATTTCTGAGGATAGCATAAGCTTCTGAGGCTTGCAAAAAGCAGAGGGAAACCCACGGTGTGACAAATACATTCTAGGACATCCTGTGTGGCAGTGGTAGTGATAAGATGGGAGGAAAAAGCATTTTGTCTAATGAGAAACTTGGATTTCTCCACATTTGTGTAAATAAGTATGTTTTGCTCCCGTTGCCTTCTTTGAGCCTATTTGGGGACAGTTTGTTGTGACTTACTTGATGCAGCTGGAACAGTGAAGGTCTAGCTCATAATTATATTTATTTTCTCTTCTCCTACTGGGAAAATTTAGCTTGCCAGCATATAACCATCGGGTAGCATGTGTACAGATTGATCTTTCCCAAACATCCTGGTAATCCATGGCTTTTTACCTGTAGAATAAAGTAAAACCTCAACTTATCAACCTCTAACATCTGTTCCCCTCCTGCCCTTCCCCTATCATCTCGCTCTTCTTTCCCAGTAGCACTTTTTATTTCAGGCCATCTTGTCTTCTGAACTCATGAAATGAGTTATAGCTTTAGAGCCACAGCTCATTCGATCTAGAGAATGCCACCATGTTGGAGAAAGGGGAAGTGTTGTAGGGACAGATAAGGCAAGGCACCGAAGATAGCAGGAAACAGTTTTATTTGGCTGCAGCCAGGTTCAGAGGGCACAGCTTTTGCTGTAATCAATCAATCCCCCAAACCCTGAGTTCAGGGAGTTTCAGAGTTTTATACCCACCTGTAAGGGGAGGGGCTCAGAAGTTCACAGTCTGCAGAAGTTCACATAAAAGCAGCTTTTTCTTTCACTCTTCTGGGAAAGTTAACCCTTCAAGGACAACACCTGAGAAGGGGAGAGCTTCTTCTCCCCTTTCTTTCCTCCCCCTGCCAGCTGTTACCTGGAGCCCAATTATAACTTCTCTTATCTTAGGAATGTAGACATCTCTGTGAAGCCCAGCTCCAGGCCAGAGGCCTTGTTTGAACATTTGTACAAACTACTATACTGGATACATTTGTGAAAAACTAGTAAGGAGGTATCTAGCACCTGGAGTGCTGATTTGTTCCCCGCCAGTGGCCAAGTAAAACAGGGTGACACGAAAATAGGAAGTTTATCTACACTGAACTCTTTTGTAGAGACTCTTTTGCTGACAGTCCTAAAATCAGCCATGATAAAGATTTATGGAGAAGCCCAGTTAAGACTTTTCTGTGGAGAAAGGGGGTGCCACTACATAAGGGCTTTAGACTTTGGTCCTACTGAGTGCTAGCCACGTTGGCTACATTAGGATTAGGCTGTTACAATTTGGATCTGTTCCATAAACAAAACCATCAGCAGTAACATCATGAGATAGACATTTGTTTCTTGTTCATATAAAGGAAGTCGAGAGGTGATCAATCCCAGACTGGTGGGGTGTGGCTCCATAGGGACATTAGACCACATCAGGTATGGCCCTAAACCCCATAGGGTCAACAGGACCCAAGATCCTGAATTTCCTTTTACCTTTCTTAGAATATGATTTCCATCTTCAAGGTCAACTCAAGCCTCCAAATAGTTGCTTGACATCATATATAAATTCCAGGATAACTGCAGGAGAAAATAAAAGAGGACCAAAGAGCAAGTGTCCTAACAGTTCATTCCCTCCAAGAAGCCATGAGGGACCTCACACAAAACACATCTGCTCACATTCTGTTGGCCAAAAGTAGCAACAAGGCCACATTTAGTAGTGCTATAGTGAAGTATCTTAAATCTAATGAGTGTTGTGTTAACACTTCCCTTAATTGGAAAGAAAAGAATGGATATTATTAACCACTAGCCACTTTAAAAGTTTACCAAGATATCATTTATGGGGCTGGGGTTGTGGCTCAGTGGTTGAGCACTTGTCTAGCCTGCATGAGGCACTGGGTTTGATCCTCGGCACCACATTAAAGAAAAAAACTAAATAAACAAAAAGATATCATTTATGTACCATACAATTCATCCATTAACATGTATAATTCAGTGGCTTGAATTTGCATAGTTGTATATCTATTACCAAATAAATTTCATAACATTTTCATTATTTCCCCCAAACCCTGTGGAACCCTTAGCCATTTCCCTATGCCACTGCATTCCCTCCTTCCCTCCATCTCCTACAGCTTTAGGCAACTGCTAATTTACTTTCTGATGCTTTCCCCCCTTACTATTGTTCTTGTTGGTTTTCTGGTGCTAGGGATCCAGGTCTTCGTGTGCTAGGCAGCATTCTACACTGAATTATATCCCCAGTCCCACTTTCTGATTCTATGGATTTTTCCAGTTCTTGACATTTTTTATCAATGGAATCCCTTAGCTTGATATCAAAGTTTGTCCATGTTGTAGCAGGTATCAGTAAGTTCTTAATTCCTTGGTATTTCCCAGTGAGGGTCTACAGTATGGATATGCCTCATCTGTCTACTTACTTAGTAGCTGGTGGACATTTGAGCTATTTCCACTTTGGGGGTATTACAAATAATCCTCTATGCACATTTGTGCACATGTATTTGTGTGGACATAGGTTCCAGTTTTCTTGGCTGTCTACGTAGGAGTGGGATTTCTGGGCATATGGTAATTCTGTGCTTAACCTTTTGATAAACCATTAGCCTGTTTTCCAAAGGGGCTGCATCATTTTACATTCCCACTAGCAGTGCGTGAGGGTTCCAATTTCTCCATGTCCTTGCCAACATGTTGTTATTTATCCTTTTTATTACAGTGAATGTGAAGGAATATCTCACCATGGTTCTCATTGCCCTGATGCCTATTGTTGCTGAGCCTCTGCTTATAGACCATTTGTGAATCTTCATCAGAGAAACATCTATTTGAGTCCTTTGCCCATTTTTAAATGGGGTCATTCGTCTTTTTATTATTGAGTTGTATGAGTTCTTTATGTATTCTGAATACAAGTTCCTTACCAGATATATGATTTTCAAATAAGTTCTCTCAGTTCATGGGCTGCCTTTTCGCTGTGTTGAGGGTGCCCTTTGGTGCATAGAAATTTCTCATCTTGATGGAATCCATCTTATTTATTTTTACTCTTGCTGCCTATGCCTTTGGTGTCGTATTCAATAAATCATTACCAAAGATCTGCACTGTCTTTTGAAAGAATTTTCAATTCCCAAATATTGTCCTGATCCCCATGGGGCCTCACCCTTCTGCTTGAGATCTTGACTTACTTATTTCCTTATTTATCCTTTTAATAATATTCATCTGCTAAGGTGACCTGGACCCATCACTACTGTTTTTATCACAAAAAGGTGCAACCAAGACATCCTTCATCCACCAAATAGAGCTGTTATTGCTGTGTTCTGGGGAAGCATCTTCCAAACCCTTCCCTGAAGCTCCTAAATGCACACTCTAAGAACATGGAAACAAATGAGCAGAAGAAGTGCCATCCGTGAAGTCTTCCTCTTATAGGTACAAAACGTACACAAGCTTGGTAAACGCTGTGATGCATCCTGTGAAAAAGAAGGCACTTTGATTTTGTTTGATGGTGAAATAAACAGGCTCATTTTCTTGAGGGAAGACATTTTGTCCTCAGACACCCATTAATAGGCCCAGAAATGATTTTCCTAACCATCGCTGGGAAACTCAGTGTTAAGCAAAGTGAGGGTTGAATGAGCTCATGTTCACGCAACCAGAATGTTTAATGAACATTTCTCCTAACCTAACAAAACACGTCTTTACTTTTTTGTCCCGCGCATCACATTCAACTTTGTCCAGGAGAGGTGACTTCCCCTTGCTGACTGTAGCAGGTCCCTCTCTGCTTATTTTTGAGTAAGGTACCACAGAGTCACTAAGTCTCAAACTGAGTCCAAGTTCAATAATTAGAATGTTCCATCCAACCTGTTCACTACAACTCCAATCTTGACTTAGGACAGTCTGGCCTGCCTCAGACTGTCGCCTGTAGGGGGAGAGGTGGGGGCTGCTGGCTTCTCCTGCTGCCTGACCACTCATCTCCTCGCCCTCTCCTTCTGTGGTCTGAGCTTTCCTTCATCCAAAGCTGGGGATAGAGAAGAGGCATGGGAAAGGACTGTCAGTCCGTGCTCTTGGGAGTCCTCTGCTCATCTCTGGCCCACCTGGTGACAGTCAAAGCTGGGTCCGGTTGGCAGTGATTGGCTGAACTGAGCCCCACACCCAGCCCAGTTTCTTCACCTGTAGAACGTGCCCCTCACAAACTTCTATCCAAGTACAAGTTGCTAACTGTAAAAGCTCTAGAGAATGCCAGAGAAGGGCGTCTGAGAATCCAGGAGAGATTAATTCTAACTGGAATGAGAGAGAAGGAGTTCACGGAACCGCCAGTTTTAAAGGTGGACATTGAAGTATTGACTTGCATTTGTTAAGGGAAAGAATAAAGGGTGTGGAATGGAAAGCATCCCAGGTGAAGGGAAGAGTCAAGTCAAAGGCAATGCAGTGGACATGTATGTGCAGGTTGGGGAGACTAAGTGGGATTCCAGGGACAGGGAAGGAGGTGGGGCACAGCAAGAGCTGGAAGGCTTCTGGTGGGGAGCAGGGAGCCAGGGCAGGCTTTGAGCAGGGAGGGATAGGATGTGAACTTTCTAGAGGCACAGGCAACCCAGGAAGCCATTTAGGAGGCCCAGTGGGAGTCCCAGTGTCGTGGGCAGGAGCCTGAAGCTGGCTATGAGAATGGCAAGGTGGAATTAGATTTGGGGACTGTTTCACAGGTAGAATTGCTGGACTCAGCAAGAGATTGACCAAGGCTTTTGCAGAATACCATTGATCAGGAGGGATACCCTGGAGAGAGGGGCAAATTTAGGGAGAAGAGTATGAATTCCGAGTGGCCTCCAGGGGTGGTCTGAGCACTTCCCAGTTTTGAAGCAGTGGGAATTTTAAAGCCTGCTACTGATAAGGATGACCAGGAACTGAGGAATTTACCAAAATGGTAAAGATACTTAGTCAAAAGTACTGTTGCCTCTAAGAGTGTGATCTAATGTCTATCAGCTCAGACAGTGCACTTAAAATTCTTAGGGAATAACTTCTTTCCCTTGCTGAAGCTTGAGCATTCACAACACAGTCTCCACCCCAGCCACTGAGCTAGCTGTGTCCTTCTTTGGTACATGGAGGGAGACGGCAGAGGCCCCGTGGAATTGAGAGCACATCCAAGGAGAAGCAGAGGACACGTGGGTAGGTCATTGCTTTTCCTTCTCACCCCAAATGTCCTCCTTTTTTCTGAAGACATCCAGACCTTGGTCCAGCTGTGAGAAGACTTGTCCAAATTTTGTTTGTGGTGGTGATAATAGGTTAAAAATAGTATGTCAGGCTGAATTGCAGCTCAAAATTAAGAACAGGCTGGTAAGATTTCTCATCATTGCCATAAAATTTATTTTTAAAAATGTTCAAGCTATGTTCATTTTAACATCACCTGCAGAGTTCTCATGGACAACAGAAGGCCCCAGATGATCACTGGAGATTTCTCCTTAGCCCTGCACTGTCCTTGGCTCCACCATTTCACCCTGCAAAACTCAAAAGTGATTGACACTGTGTTCTGGGCGATTCATCTTGTCTCATTGTAGATTTAACCTTGAACGTCCTGAGCTGGGAGGCAGAATTTTCCAATCACTCTCGATGTTCTCCTCCTCCTCCTCCTCCTCCTCCTCCTCCTCCTCCTCCTCCTCCTCCTCCTCCTCTTCTTCTTCTTCATCATCATCATCATCATCATCATCATCATCATTTTCCCTAAACCATGTGGTGCAGGCTAAGAATGATGTTACATTCATACTCCAATATACAAAGTAGTCCAATGTAACTAAAATCCAATATTTACATCTGTAAGATAACATCAAGGATTAAGTACAATCAAAATCAGCCTCAATATCGTAAACTTGTCTGTCTGCGACAGTAATACCACAGGGGTGTTCTGCCCAACATATCTTTCTGTTCCTTATTATGAAATTAGTATGGCCTCTTTCCTAATGTGAAGCAATGCTTCTTTTTTAGGAAGGAAGTGGGCAAATACAGGATTTCGTAGGCAGTGAGATAAGAATAAATCTGGAAGCAATCACACTTCAATGTTTTTCCTACCTCTTAATCATCTATGATAATGCAATATTTGTATTGTTATCTAAAATGAATAATAGTAGCCAACACTTGCCTAGAACTTTGCCATCCAAAATGCTTTTATATCCATAATTCCTTGGATACTCACAGGAAGAAAAATCATTATGCTTATCACAGATGATATGTTCTATTTTACAGATGAGGGTAGAAAGAGAACTTGAATTCCAGTCCAGATTCTGTGGCTCTGAGGGCCTTTAGAACAGGGTTAGGAGTGTCACACTGTGACCACTCTGCACGTGGCTTCAGCTACCTCCTAGGAGCCTTGGGAATTCGGTCAATGTGTCTGCAACAAACTTGTAGCTGAGATGCAGAATTGGGACTAGGATAAAACGTGCAAAGTGCCTGGGGCTGTGTGTGTGTGTGTGTGTCTCCAAATGCTAACCCTTGCAACTCAGCCACCTTGCGGTGAGGAAGCCCTGGACACCTGGAGACATCAAATGTAGGCATTCTCTCTAGTCACCCCAGGTGAGGTTAATCTGTCTCCCATGGTTTAGTATTTCCTTGGAATTGCTGTGTCGCATGTTCTGACTTGGGGCCAGGAGTAGCACAGTCCTGAGGACCCTTGGGAGAGTACACCAGGCATACAGGAACAACCCATGTTCGCAGTGTTGTCATGGGGTGAGAGCGGGGTGACTTGGAAAGGAAAAAGAAAAGAGATGGAGGAAGAGGAGTAGGATGGAGCTAGGAAGAGGAGCGGTGGGGCAGGGAGCAGGGGAGGGCAGATGCTAAGAAGTTTGGTGGCCCCACCAGGTGGCCTTGGGTTGCCCAATCTTCTTGCTGACTTGCTTCCAGGGAGGCCCTGGATGACCTTCTCTCTGCAGGAACCTGATGAGTCACACACACACAGCCAGACAGGGCATGGGAAGGTGTCTGTCTTTCCACCTCCTGGCTGGGGACACCAGCTGGGCATTGTCAAGTCTGTGTTTGACAGAACCACCCTTCTGCCTGGCGCTGTGCTAGGCTCTGGGTATCTGAGAAGCTCCAAGTCCCTGCCCTCATGGAGAAGTGGTTCTGTCTCTCCGTGTTTTTTCCAAGGGAGACCTCAGTTAAGTGTAGGTGAAAGTTCTGCAGAGTATGTGTGTGTGGGTTGTGGTGATTGGAGGTTGGGTGGGGGTTGTAGGGAAGAGGAACCTTACTGTGTGGAGTTAATTAAAACAAAAATGCTGTTTTTTGTTTTGAAAGCATTTGGCTGAGGTTAATTAACCATCTGGGACTGATTTGAGAGTTAACTCTAGAACATTGGTAAATAAAAGAAAAATAGGTATTTCCAAGTGGAATGTATTGGGCTTTAGGTGGGACAAATTCAGTTAAAAGGGACCAAAACCAACTCAAATTGGTTTGAATGAAAAGGGGACTTTTTGACAGACAGGTATCCAAGTCTGGGTGCAGACACACAGATTTTGGGCTCAGACATCCTCATTGAGACTTCGTTTCTTCCCATCTCTGGACTCTGACTTCTACAACATTGGCTTCACCCTCACACCCCATAGTGGTCCTAACTGCTCAAGTTCTCTCTTCCTGGTGACAAGATGACTGCACAGTTCCAACCCTGCACCCTCTCAGAATAACCCCCCACTAGCCCAGCACGCCTGGCACAAGTCTCTGGTTGGGCCATGTGCCCAATGTTAGTGTCTTTACTCTAGCTAGGGGATAGGACAAACCATGGAGCTGAAGCAGTGGAGATGGGAAGGCCCAACCAAAGGAAAGATTTGGTTATCCACACAAAAAGGGGATATTCCACAGAAAGAATAAGTGTTGGGGATTAACATTGGAATGGTCCCACAATGACCAAAGACAATGAGGCAAGGGGACCCTTCAGGGGTAGTGAAAGGCAGCTCCACTGTCCCCACCCCCCGCCCCCTGTTATAGAGTGTTGTGAGGTCATGAGGTGTGCTACTCATCTTTTCAAGACATAACGGCCATTCTGGCTGCAAAGACTGCCATTAGGGTCAGAGCTGAAATCATACTCCTGCAAGGTCTCTCATGGTCACTGACCACCTGGCCACTGTTGCTCATCACAGGACTGCTCTAGTGGACAGTCTGTGTTCTGGGTCTTCCTTTGAGTTGGCTGAGACATGGTCACATTTACTTTGCAGTCTAGGGCTTGATCCCTGGACCACTGGGTGGGGCTCCCACGTCAGGGAGGCCTTGGGGCCTTCCTATTCACAGGCATAGCACCTTAGATGCCTGGTCTCACAAACCCACACCTTAAAGATGAAAATAGTCAGAAGCAGTTACCAAAAAAAAAAAAAAAAGAGGCTTAGCTGCCCTTATGTGGAGGACTTAATGAAAGGACAGAGCAACCTGAGAGCCCAGCCATGTTCAGCATTTTAACTAAAACATGGAAACGTAACACCTATACAGAAAGGCATTCAAACACACATGGGCAAGATCACGAATCACAACAACACCCTGCCCTCACCACCCAGGGGCAAAAGGAGCTCTTTTCTCATCCTAGAAGTCCCTCCCCTCTCACATCCTCTCAAAGTTCTCAACAGGTTTCACATTCTAAGTTTGATGGAGGAAACTGTGACATCCATCTCCTTCCATCAAGGGACAGATTGAAAAGAGCAGGGAGAAACTTCCTTTTAATGGTTACATCTGTTTGCTTTAAGCCTAAAGAGGAAGTTTTATCTTTAAGATGTTTTCAAACCTCAGAATGTTTTCCAGGCCCTGAATAAGGAAAGAAGAGGGGGAGAAAAAAAAAAAAAAAACAGAAGTTAAATTTTGTTCTAGCCTTGTTTGGGAGTCTAATCTTGATAAGCAAGGAATGTAATTAAAATGGATTACAGACTATTAAACACAAACAAGGACAAAATGATTGCAGTGTGTGCAAGCCAGTAATTAAAGCTTTAAAAGAGGGAAAAGTCACCATGCTTAAAATGTTTATTTGTCAAGGTTAGTAACAAATATTGACATGAAAGCTTTTTATTTTCTTTGATTTTCTTCTTAGCATCAGGCTCTCAGCAATTAGTGGTGCATATTCCAGAATCAATATGGCCTCAGGTCTGAAGCAGAGAGATCCATACATTTTCAGAATTAGTTGGCATAATAGCAAAAGGCTCCACAACACAGACCTGCTCACATTATTCAATTAGTGCTATTAGAAGACAAAGAAAAGCAGACCAGGGCAGCATCCCCTTAAATTAGCTTAACTGAAAGATATTCTTATGATAACCACAGGGAGAGACTTCTTAATGTCAATGGATTTTTGTATTTTATCTTTACTATTGAAAAACTTTAATCCATAAAATGGAATGTGGCTTAAAAATATGGTACAGTGATTAAAAGTATGGGCTCCGGGGTCAGATAGACTAGATTCAAATAAAAAAAAATCTACCACTTTCTAATTGTGTGACTCTGGGAAAGTTGTTCATCCTTTCTCTCAGTTATTGCATCTGTAAAATGGAAATAATAACCATACCTACCTAAAGCGACTGTAAAGAGTAAATGAGATAACGTAGGCAAAGTTCCTGGCATATAGCAAGAGCTGAGCTATTGCATTAGTCAGGATAGGCTGGGCATGATGTGGTAACATGTAAGCCACAAAATCACAATGACTTTATGCAATGAACTTAATTTCTCACTCAAGCTATTCCACAGCATAGATCAATGGCCCCAAGGGCAGAAGAAGGCTGGGCTTCACATAGCCACTGAGAGACCCACTTCATAGCTACACCAAGTGGAAAATAGCATAGGAAGGGAAGAATGACAAGAGAAGCCCACCTAGGCTTTTCATTGCCACCATCTGGCAGTGACAAATGTGACTTCCAACCTGTGTCACTGTGCAGAACTAGTCTACTGAGCAAACAGCCCAGAAAATGTTAGCAGCAGGTAGCACATTGTTTAGTGAACTCATTATCTCCACCATATGTATGTTCTTTATCATTATTATCGATATTGATGTCATAGGTTTTATAAGGATTTTTACCACGTGAAATTTACAGAACACATTTTAACCTGAGATAAAACTGAACCCCCAGTGGATTCAATCACTTAACTCTTATCTCTGGTGAACCAATGCTGCTCTAGGTGTGAGACACAAGGATAAACTTGACCAAGTAAAACTTACGTCCCATGGACCCTACAATAAAAAAAAAAAAAATGATGGAACCAACTGAGTAAGCAGATAATGTCTGCAGCTTCCTAGCAACGGACAGGGAGTGGTTAGTGGGAAGAGTCTGGTGGTGTCCGTGCTGAGATCTGAATGGCAAGAAGGAGCCAGGTAAAGGGAGATCTGAAGGGAGAGGGAAGTCAAGTGGGTTTCAAGGGCTGGAAACAAGGGCAATGTGATAGGAGGGAGGAGATCAAGGAGGAAAGGACAGGAGGGATCAGGATCCAGCTCACAGTTAGCCTCATGGGCCGTGAGAAGAGGCTAGGGATTGAGGTGAGGGGTGGAGACTCTTTGATTTACTTGTGTTCAAAGTTCTCTGTGCCTATTGCACATGGAAAGAAGGTAAAAATGGCGGACCAAGGAGACTGATGAAGTCATCCAGGTGAGAGATGGTAACTCTAATCAGATTGGAGCAATAGAGAGAAACAGTCACATTCAGGGGACATTTGGGAATCAGAATCATTGATAATGGAGTCAGCCTTACTACCCCTCCCCCTAGGGCCTGCATTCACCCACCTAAGGATCCATGGAGAATTCCCATCCTTGGGTGGCCATGGAAACAGCCCTCTACTTCTCAGACACCCCAAATAAGTCCCAGGGTCTTTGTGAATATCATCCCACAGTGAAAAACAAGTAGGTCAGAGCTTGTTGAATGACTGAAGATCCTGGCACAAATCTCCCATTCTCTCAGGTTTACATTCTAAAACTCACCCATGTAGGTTGCACTGCCAGGAGATCCAGCATGAACAGCTTTGTGTAGGATTAGAATCTTTACAATCACAGCCTCTTGGAGGCTTCCATCCTGGGTAGTCCCCTGGTTTTAGCTGAGGTGTCTCAGGCAGGGCCCTCACCGGGAGGCCAGGAGTCCTGGCTCTGCTCTTCATTCTTACCTGCTGTGGGGCCTGGGCAGGGTACTGACTTCCAGAACAGCTCACATCCAAGGTGTTTTTGGACATCAGATATACAAAAGTCCCTGGTCTCAAGTAGTTACAGCCAGTTAGAGTCGCTGACCCTTAACATTACTTTTAGCTCTTACCTTGTGATTTCCCCAGCACTGGGAAACCTTTCTTATGTGGCCTCAGAGAAGTAGTTGCTGAAGCCTGGAATGTCCACCTGTTTCCAGACCTGGAACCTGGTTCTCAGATGCATTTTGCCCATCCAAGCAAATCCAGCAAAACACCCATGGACCCATGAGCTTATGAATTTGCAGCCAGGAAAGATGACAAATGACTCCTCTCTGGGGCTGTAGTGGGAATGAAAGAGGCTTGTATGTAAGGTCTTCCAAGTAGAGGTCAAGGAATTTGGAACATCTAGGAATCATCATGAAATCAAGCATGTTTGTTGCAGGTGATCTCTTTAGACCATGGGAGCAAAGGGTAGCAGCCTGGTTCTGCTGTGAGCCACGAATGCTGAGATGGTGATGGCCAAAGCCTAGAGCCCCTAGATGTTGAGAGGGAGGGTCCTGTCAGGCCACAGCCAGGTCCAGGAGGTGGGCTCAGGCCAAGGGCCAAGGGAAGGGGGCGCTGCATCTGGATGTCTGGAAAGGTATGGCAGGTTAGTGAGGGAGGCACTGGTGGGCCAGGAGAAGGGGACTCAGGCAGCAGAGGGGATCTGAAGAGGCTGAAATGATGGTGCCATGGAGGAAATATTTACACCACAGAAATTGGCAAATGCTGCACAGGGAGTTCCACCCCACTGGGATAACAGGTACAGGATCCTTAACTATGGTTCTTTTAAAAATTGGGCCAAGGTTTTCTGGAAGAGGGAGCCAGGTAAGAAAAATTCGCAAAGGTAGATCCACTTCCTGCCTTTAGCTTTTAAGATAGGGTCACAGCACTGGATTACAAAGCACTATCACCAATCTTCTTCAGTCTTGGCATAGTCAGGAAAGATGGAGTGCTCTAAGAAGGAGCCCCCAACTCTCAGTGATGGACACAATAAGGGTGGTGTATGGCACATTGTAGGTGCCAGATGATCTGAGTTCATAGTTTCCTCATCTATAAAATGGGGGCAATGCTAGTCATCGTAGGGTTTTTGTGAGAATTAAATCAATATAGGACATACATAAGAATATAAGAAAGCAACAGGATTCTTTAACATAGGAGGAATTTTAGGGTCAGGGCACTTCCTAGGTTGGTCCACAAGCTCCCATATCATTTAAGCCTCAGCCTCTGTGCACATTTCTACCCTGCCCTCGCCAAGGTCTCTCGACTTTGAAGTTAGGCTTATTTCCTCATGTTCACAATACAGCTACCATAGTTCCAGGAATTGCACATAGACATGGCAATATTTGGTGCATGAAGCTGAAGTTCTCAGAAGAAGCTGCGTCTTCATTAAATATCCTGCAGATTGTTTGATTTCAGTTGAATAGAACATCATGTCTCCTGTTCTTAGCTGTGGAAAGGTATATGTTGCAAGTCTAGTGCCAAAGTTATCTTGTGCTGTCTTAGGCCCTGTAGAAATGTAGTTATTTCCTTATAATTTTGTGACTAACATTCTTGCAGCTATTTGGTATACCTCTTGGAATGTATTTTTAAGCTATTATTATTATTTTTTTTTTGCTATACAGTCTGAAGAAAAGCAGCTCACTAGCTTCTACCAACCCTAAAGCTAATTAGAATGTGGTAAGATCTGTAGAAAATATCTACAGAAAACACTCCCCCACTTTGCTGTAACCCTCTTGCCTGACGCTCCCACCTCGGTATCTGTTGAATGTATTGATTTATGACTTTCTTTGTTCATGTAACCTCTTCTACTTTGAAGCATATCATGCAGGATAACTTGAATCCATATCCCCAGGACTCAGTCACTCATATTGGGCTCAAAATAAAATATTTCTTATTTTCTTTAAATCAGAATTGTTACTTTACATCGACGAGAGAAAGAGGGAAATACTTCCTCTCATTTGTCTCATCTTATTGGGGTGGAAAACCCTTCCCTGAAGCCCCAGTAGCCTTTTCCTTGGGTCCCTTTGGCCAAGATGTGTATGTGTGTGTGTGTGTGTGTGTGTGTTTGTGTGTGTGTGTGTGTGTGTGTGTGTGTGTGTGTGTGTGTGAGAGAGAGAGAGAGAGAGAGAGAGAGAGAGAGAGAGAGAGAAATATTCTGGCTGCAGAGTAGCAGGTTTCTAGCATTTTCGACTTTACAAGGGCAGCTGACTCTGCAGCCACAAGAAGGGGTGGTTAAGGACTATTGGGAAGGTGAAGTACCTGCACAGACCTCGCCACACAAAGAGCTCAGTCTACATTAGTTGCTCTTGCCCTTCATCCCGCTGTCGCAAACCCACTTCAACATCCCTCACCTTCGCTAATTCTAACATCAGTCTTCATAGCTGGCTCCTCTCCCAAGACCACAGGTGCAGCATGGCTGCTCAGCTAATGAACACCAGCAGGCGTCTGACTCTGTCGACCTGGGGATACCATTACCTTGGCCTAGAAATATCCTCAGGTGTTTGGCCTCCTGTCTCCCCTTGAGGGAAGCTGAGATCTAGGGAACAATCCCAGGGAGCTTCACCTCAATGAAAGACATGCAGACCTCGCTGTTCCTCCAGCGTTGGAGCTAAGGGACATCTTTGTAGCTCACTCCCCAGGGCAGGCTGGCCATCTGGAGAATTCCTATGTGCCAAGGTGACAATTGTACTCATTACTGAAACCCCACCGAGCAGTAATGAACCATTCTCCAGGGAGGTCACACCACCCAATTAACAGCATATAGGTCAAATCCCACCAGGGGCAGCTCCAGGGCACCTTTCAGAATCTTTCATTAGGAAACCAGTTCCTTTGGAATACAGCTTGAAACAAGCCAGCACAGGACTGAGAATTGGAGTGTCGTGCTGCACCTATTTTAAACGGTACTTTTTAAAGTAATAAAATAATACCATCAACTTCCAGAGATAGAGAAATAGAAAAAAAATGGAGAAAAGGCCAAGAAAACCAGCAATGAATCCACTAACAAACACAACCATGTTATCATTCTTTTCCAACATTGTCCCTTTACTATAGTGTTCTATGTGATTATAATCATTGCACATATACTATTTTTATTCTACTTTTTCAACTTGAATTTGAGAAGCAATTATTGTGAGTGTATTATAGCAACAGGCTCAGTGTTAGGAGCAAGGGGTTCATTGGAAAACAAGATAGGGAGTGACAGACAATGGAATAATGCCACGTGATGAGGGAGTGGCAATTCCTTGCAGGCATCACAGATCTCTCTAGAGGAACTCCCAGCCTGGACTTGTGGTGGGTGCTGGAGGAAGTCTTCCTGGAGGAGGTCATCTCAGCCCCCAACTCTCACATCAGTGTGCTTAGTGAAGAGGAATTGAGTGGTATATTCTCTACAGAAGGGAGTGTATTCTTCATGACATGGGCAAGACCCACATTGAGGAAATCCATGGTGCTTGGAGGAAATGTCATGAGATCAATTCAGAACAGTGGGAGCTTGGACTCAGTTATGGACTGAGTTATGTCCTGTCTGAATTCATGTGTTGAAGCCCTAACCTCCAGTGTGACTGAATTTGGAGATAGTGCCTTTTGGATACAATAAAGGTTAAATGAGACTGTAGAGTGAGGCCCTACTCCAATAAGTCTGGGAGTCAGGAAAATAGGAAAGATTATGTTGAAGTAGATCTGGTATCCCTACCCCAAAGACCCTTGCCATAATTAAGCTTCTCCAAAGACCCTCTCCATAATTACACTTCTCGTCACCAAGATTTTCCAAAGAATGTCAAGGAGTGTCAGCAGGGTTTCTTTTTCTTTTTTTTTTTTTTTAAATTCTGCAGAGGGCACTGCGGGTTGAAGCTTCCTCTTTATGGTGAATACCAGGTTTGCATACAAAAGTCGTGATAAAATCTGCAATCAAACTTGTGCAAAAAAGATACTATCTCTGTATTCTTGGTAAAAACTTGTAAAACTTCTGCCTACCTTAAGAATATGGGACAAAGAGTAACTGTATGTACTCACCCACTGACATGTAACCACCCCATGGAATATAAAGTTTAAAGAATTTCCAGACTTGAGGAATGGGGTTGTGGCTCAGTGGTAGAGCACTTGCCTAGCCTGTGCAAGACCCTGGGTTCTATTCTCAGCACCACATGAAAATAAATAAATAAAATAAAAGTTATTGTATCCAACTACAACTAAAAAATAAATATTAAAAAAAAAGAATTTCCAGACTTGGGGTCCAGAGATTTTAGGCATTAGATCCTCTGGACCACTGCAGCTAAAATAAACCATCATCTTGAAAATTCCTCAGGTGTCCAGTCTCATCTGTCTTACATCTGTGTGGGGATACAATGAGAAGGTGGTCATTTACAAGCCAGGAAAAGAGGCCTGACTGGAGGCAATCCCAGGAATACCTTGATCTTGGACTTCTAGCCTCCAGAATTTTGAGAAAATAAAAGTGTCTTCAAGTAAACCTCTGCTTACTCCTAGTGCTAAAAGCTGTGTTAGGGCTCTTCTGAGAAATAGGAGATATTATATACATGCAGATGAGAGAGCAGGATTTATTGTAAGAAGTTGGCTCCTATGATCATGGAGACTGGTAAATCTGAAATCTGCAGAGCTCATGTTCCAGTTTGAAGGCTGCCAGGCAGAATTTTCTCTCACTCTGAAGAATGTCATCCTTCTGATCTAGTCCGGCCTTTGACTGATGGGATGAGGTCCACTCATGTTGCAGAGGGCAATCTGCTTTTGCAAATCCACTGATTTAAATGTTAGCCTCATCCAAAAACACACCTTCCCAGAAATACTCAGAATGTATTTGACTACTGGTCACCCTGTGGCCCAGTCAGGTTGACACATGAAATTAAGCATCACAGATTCTGTAAGAGGAGAGGCTAGGGGGTTTTGAAGGACAGTTGGACAGATGGCACATAATTCTAGCGTAGGCCTAGTTTCCTTCCTGGTCTATGGAAATGGCATCCCCTGGAGTTGTTCCGGATGCGACCTGTAGCATTGCACAGGATGGTTCTGAGCACATTACAAACGGCAAGACTGGAAGCAAAGAAACTAGTTAGAGAGCCGTGGCAGTACAGTAAGTCCTCAGAATTTTCAAACATGACACATAGTCACCATTTGGTGGCATTCTACTTAGAGATAAACCATGATTGGCTTAGCAATTTTCCTGATGTCATTTACAGGTATATTTTTGTTATTGTGTTCTAGATGAAAATAAATTTGCTCTGTATTCAAATGCCTCCTGCGTGATTATACAGTTTATCATCTTGAGAGCAAAGGGGTGGAGAGCAGCTACCCTGAGAGAACAGGCAAAACCCTGCTGTGCTAGGAACGTGAGAAGGAAAGGCCAACTTCCCCATCTCTTTCTCTGTCTGGGTACCAAGCTTTCTCTCCACTCCAGGGAGTTTCATTTCTAGGAGAATCAGGAACCAACTGCACACAATGTACCTACCTCACATCAAAAAGCTCTTCAGTTTCTTTCTGTAGATTGAAACCCTATAATTTTTATGTTTCGGCAAAGCAAATTGCACTGTCTATGTTTATTTATATTCCCTTCACATCTTCAGTAGCAGGAGACAGCAGAGAACATTTCATTATCTTCCCACTAAGTTGCTATGATTTCACAAGGTTTATAACATTTTGTTTATTTTCCTTTTAGTTTTTTTTTTTTTTTTAATCTTGGGGTAAATGTTGTCTCACTTGAAACTTTGAAGGCAAGACTTCCAGACACAAAGAGCAAAGAGGAAAGAATAAATGGCAGATTCTCTGCTGCATTTGGAGAAAAACAGGAAGAAGGAATAAGAGGCCAAATTATCAAAATTATGTGGCTGCCATATTTAACTTTTTTAAAACTGAATGACTCCATGGCTCTCCTTCTAGCATTAGGATATTTGCTCTCTACACCTTTGCTTCTGATTCCAATGAGCTTATCCAGAAAAGAAGTCAAGAGGCTTCTGTTTTATGGCCATTCTTAAATCAGTGAAAGATGCCTATATTATTTTCCAAACTTGGATGGATCACTAAAAGGCTCCAAGTTGGAGGAAAGGGATGCTAGCCCTAAAGGATGTGATTTAGATAACCAATATCCATGTTCTACATTTCCTCCTGGAAAGTTAAACTGTTCTTCCCACTCTCCCTTGAAGTGAGGCATAGCCAGATAACTGGATTCTGGCCATTGGTACATGAGCCAAAATGATGACCAACTATTGTCAACCATGACCTATCTAAACTTCCTGCAAGTGATTCTTGCCCCCTTTCCCCATCTGCCTACTAAATAGAGAGTACTCTGAAATCCTAGGGGAGATGATAACACAAGATGGAAGGAACTTGGGTCCCTGAGCGACTGCACGGAGTAGAGCATCCCCCACTTGACCCACATTGGAGATTCAAATTAATGAGAAATAAACTCCTGTGCAGAGTAACTGAGATGTGGGGCATTGTTTGTTAGAGAGAGGACTATCTGCCTAGGATGGACAAATATACAGGCACCTCCAGCTGGTTCATTCAAGCAAGGATCTGAGAAAGAAAAAATAATAATAAAAGACCCTAGTGTGTGATGTTTTGGGGCATTATCTCCCTGTATCCACTTCGTTGTCTATTAGGAGAGGAGGCAATTTAATAGAGAAGACTCCCACCACAATTGGCTCTAGCTACATCTGCAGCTACACTTCAGGAAGTGTTCTGATTTTCTTCAGACTAGAAGACATTTTATTCAGCAAAATTCTTGGTGAGCCACTTAGAGGTCAAAAGACACACAACTCCAAAGACATGACACAGAGAGAACTAGAACTCCTCTTTATAACAAAAAGAAAACAAACTGGGAGGCTTGAGGGAGAGCTTAGGAAGAACAGGCTGGGGCGTGGGGAGATGGCCCTAGAACAATGGAGACGTGTAAGAAAGGAGAGCAAGCCCTGGCAGTGGCCCTGAAAGGGCTTCAGGACAGGCCCCCCTTTCTAGGGTATCTGCTTGTCTGCTACAACGTAAGCCCCTTCAGAACTATTCCCCAAATGATCAGTAAGGCAGCTGCTTGCTCCGTGTCTTAAGTCTGTGTGTCACTGGGGAGGGACAGTGATGGGCCTCAGTCAAGGGAGATTCAAATGCTGGAGAGAAGTGGTTCAGATGAGGCCCCAACTTGGGAGTGAACATGAGGCAGACTCCTTTCCACAAATACACCAGAGGGGAGAGTAACTCCCATGAGGAATGCTGACCTCCAGTTTCCACAAAGAAAGTAAATTTCCATAAGGAAAGAAATTTCCTACCTAGTTAGTAAGTTCCTTCTCCCTGCAAAACCACCCAAATAACTAAATCACATGCCGGATGTGGATATGCATGGGGAGGGACGTTGAAAAGCATCACAATGAATAGAATTGAATCCTGGTACAGACATCACTGTCATCCAAGGGTCAGGAAGCTCCACAAGGCCAGGAACCAACGGACTTTGCACTGCATGAAAGACTGAACCTTGGCCAGTGTGAGGTCATCCTTGAGAGCAATTGACGACCTTCCATGTGGGAGGGAGGAGAGATTGCCTCTCTGCTTATGTCAGCTGCTCTCGTTACAAGGAGGTAGGGCACCATGTTGGCTAAAATTAAATCAGGCCTTTCCACTTCTGGCCCACCGTTCAGGCAAGGCATGAACTGGGCCAAGGTGCTACTGCAGTTGGGGCAGTGAGCTGGTGCCAGGCCACCCGCCTCCAGCCTCCTTGTGACTCATCCGCTGCCATACCCTCCAGGTGACCCTTGGCATTCACCCTGGATGTCCGCAGCTCTCTCCCCTGGCACTTTGCCAACTTGAGAGGAAAATTCCAATGATAATCAGTTAAAGGAGATCATGACTCATGAAGAAAAAGGATCACTGAATGCAGTGCTTTTACTGCCCATTCAGGACTACCTAGATGCCCATCACTCACTCCCTGGATAAGCTGTCAACTCAGTAAAGAACCAGAGAGCTCCAGCACTGGGCCTGGCACTTGCTGTGTGTCCCACAAGACATATTTTCTCTTTTTCTCCTTTTTCTATTTCCATCCCGGTTACTGTTATTGGCATATCCCACTATTCCTAGGCCCAAGCCTACCTCCTACTGATGTGGAGGCTTGGACATCTTGGCCAGTTCTATTGCCTCCCCTGCCAGGCTGTCAGTATGTCTTGACCTTGAAGAAAGCCAGAGGACCTCAGAATGGCCATGATGCAGATGTGACAGCCTAAAGCAACCACGTGACTCAGACTATTGGGGAAATGGCTCTGTCAAGGAGACAACCTGTGCTCTTCCTAGTTAAAGAAAAAGAACTGGGGAGCTCTGCTTAAAAACAGAGCAGCACCTGTCATCGAGAACCCATTCTGATTGTCAGCATCTCATGACTCGTTCCATCACTTCTTCCCCATTTGTTCCCCCTGAGGAGGCAACAGAGGCCATCTGCCCAGGCCCAGGGCAACAGGACCTGCTGCTTTGAGAATGCTGCCAAGGAGCAGGAGTTCTAGGTGTGCTGACTGCCTGGCCGCTCCTCAGCTGACCTTGCAGGAGTCCCATGGCCCAGGATTTTATCCCTGGGTTTGCTTTTCTGGTGATCTGTGTGACTTCAACTCTTTAGGCCTCAGTTTCCTAATCTGGAAATGGGGTTAGCAAGCCTAGGAAGGTTTTTGTTGTTGTTGTTTTGTTGGTTGGTTGGCTGGTTGGTTGGTACCAGGGATTGAACCCAGGGGCACTGTTTTTATTTTTTATTTTGAGACAGGGTCTCACTAAGTTGATCAAAGCCTTGCTAAGTTGCTGAGGCTGTCCTTGAACTCACAATACTCCTGCCTCAGCCTCCTGAGCTGCTGGGATTCTAGGTATGAGCCACTGTGACCAGCTTAAGATTTTCATAAGGATAAATTAAGATGATATATGCCAAGTGCTTGTCCCAGTGCCTGGTACTCCCTGTGGTACATAAATGCTAAATGCTTCAGCTATAGTAGAAGTCACAGTAATGATAGTGATGGTTAATCTAGAGTTTATTAGACCCAAGAGGAGCTGATTCCACCTATCTCAGAAGATGTTGACCAGCTGGAGTACCACAGACGAGAACTGTGCCTGCCTAGGGATCGGCGACAGTATGCGAGTCCTACAGCACCCTTTCCAATGATAATGCTGCGAATCTGCTCAGTGGAGGTGCCTATCCATGTGCAGGAAGTTAGCTGATCTATAAGGGGAATGGTGACAGGCCACTTTGGAGCTCAAAGCCACTGTCTCCACTGCAGGCATGAAGACACAAGTCCTGACCAGCCAGTGGGAGACAGAGCAAGGCCCTCTCCTCAATGTCCTTTGTTCCAGACCTTAAGAAGGCTTGCCCTTCCATGAATGCACCCTTCCTTCAGCCTGTCCTGCTGCCATCTAGCTGTTGAGTAGCAGCCTGCTCCAATGATGTGTAGGCATTGAGAATGTTTCCTGCCACTCAGACTGGTTTCCAGACCCCTCTGGTAGGTGGGGAACTGCAGTAGGTCACTGCTATTGTCAGTGTTTGATGCTGGGTTTTAGAACTTTGATTCCCATGGAGCAGCCTTTGTTTCCTATGAGTCCAGCTTCTATGGGCTATTGATTCTGGCACTCTGCATACTGAGTATAGGAGCTTGTGCAGTCTGAGCTCATTCCTCTGATGACTAGCTTGTTTTGTACCCCAGGAAGAAGGTGGAGACAGGCACAGGATGCTAAGGACTTGGGCCTTGACCCTATTCCCCCTTTATGCTACTCACCCTCTATTTTAAGTTCTTTAAAATACAAGTAATGTACACATCTTGGTATACAAGATGAAAATCATCTGCCAATCATCTGACATCATGACTCCAAAATATCTCTTTTTACAGTGGTGTGCTAGAGCTGGCTAATATGTCCTTGTGAGTGTTGATTTTTAAATATGCAGGAAATTTTCAAGCTGTTTTAAACCCTTGGTAACCTGAAGCCAACCATGGTAGCTATATGTACAGCATGGAAGTTGACAAATGCAAAAGCCAGTGTTTTCTTCATAGATGATCCTCCTGAACTCCAGTATAGCTGACTGTCCAGTGGACATCTCCATGTAGATGTCCTACAGGTACCTCAAACACAATGGTCTCCAACCTGAGCTCAGAATTTCCTCCCCACCTATGTTGTCATCCTCTTGTATTTTTTTGTCTTGACCAAGAGTGCCAAGAGACCAGGAGCCAAGGAATTCAGATAACAAAGGGATACGTCCGAGGGTTGACTTCAGCAATGGGGAGTTTCCTTCCTCTATAATTGGAGGCAGGAAGGACAGCTCAGATGGCTGGAGAATCCATCTGCAAATGTGCCAATGTTTGGTGCAGCAAAGTAAAGCCAGAAACCATTCCATCACTAAGGGGAAAGGGGAAAATAGTGCTTCAACCACCACTCCAGTGGCAGAAGGAAGTGTCTGAAAATAATTAATTCATTCATATGGGATAAGGAATAGAATGTGTATATTTTGTATTTTTCCCTTTGCTTTAAAATTCAAACTGCTAATTATAAATAATGCAAGTAACAATAAATTTTGGCAAGGATGTGGGGAGAAATGTACTCTCATACATTGCTGGTGGTACTGAAAATTGGAAAACAATATGGAGATTCCTCAGAAAACTTGGAATAGAACCACCATTTGATCCAGTTATTCCACTTGGTCTAGACCCAAAGGACTTAAAATCAGCAAACTGCAGTGACATAGTCACATCAATGTTTATAGAACCTCAATTCACTATAGCCAAGCTATGGAACCAACCTAGGTACCCTTCAACAGATGAATGGATAAAGAAAATGTGATACACACACATACACACCAGGATATTATGGCATTTGCCAGTAAATGGATGGAACTGGAGACATCATGCTAAGTGAAATAAGCCAGTCCCCAAAAACCAAAGGCCAAATGTTCTCTCTGATATGTGGATGCTAACTCACAACAAGGGAGGGTGGGGAGGGGAAGAAGAGAAGTCTAAAAAAGGGTTAGAAAAAGGGGAACAAAGGGAAGGAAGGGGAGAGGAATAAGGACAGTAGAATTAATCGGACATAACTTTCCCAGCCTTGTGTTTGAATACACGACCAGGGTAGCTCCACATCATGTACAATCACAAGAATAAGATCCTCATTAGAATAAGTGACACTCCATGTATTTATCATATACCAAAAATACATTCCACTGTCATATATAACTAAAAAGAACAAATAAAATAAAAAAATTTTGAAAAAATTCAAGCTGCTAAAATTTTAGCCCAGACTAGTTGTGCTAAACGGAGACAGGCAGAGGTTTAAGAATCAGTTGAATGCCAATTACCAAATGTTCCTAAGAGAATGGGACACAGTGCTCCTCTAGAGTATGGGGCAGAGCCAGAGGTTGTAAGAAGCAGGGGGTGTAGAAGTGGAGGGGAAAGCTCAGGGAGACACCCAGTACATGGCATGGCGGCCTTCCCAACACTCTGCTTGCTTGCTTTCAAGACCTTGCTTATCTTTGTGTCTCCCACTGTTTCCCTCTATACTCATATGCCCAGCAGACGGTATCAATCAACCACAGCACCCTCCGCACCGACCCTGCCAATACCCTAGAGTCCTTTCAGCAGCCACTGCTAATCAATCCAAGTTGGTATACAAGATGAAAATCATCTACCAAACCTGTCCTCATTCAAAAGAAACACACAGTAAAAAGGAAAAATGTGAGGACTCATATAATGTGCTCTCCATTTATTTTTAAATCATCAAAATAATTTGTATTTTTATGGGTCTGGGTTTACTGTAGATATTCTGTAATTAATACACACACACACACACACACACACACACACACACACACATCTACAGTGTACCATAGTATACTTGTTAAAAAATAATCTTATTTTCAAAGGTATTATTTCAAAGGTAAAAGATATATAAAAAATCTTAAGATTTAATTTAGAGTCTAAGCATCTTGGCACAAAATGGCATTACTGATGTAGGCTATATTTACCTAACAGGATGCTGGAATTTAGGAGAACTCATGGCTGATGCTATGTCATGGACCCAGTGCAAAGATGGGGGTCAGGATGTAAGACTCTGGACAATGAGGATGTGTCCAAGATGAACTTCAGGGCCCTCTGCCAGCTCTAAATATTTTGATGTTGTGATTTTCAGAATAAACCAGGGCATGTTAGGATACTCCAGTAAATGGAAGAGAGTACTCTAGTCCTGTTAGAATGAAGTTGGGGTCCCTCAGGCCAGTGGAATGGGGCCCTGGCACAGAAACCTGGGTATAGTCCGTCCACATGATCTCTGGATAATGAATGATACTGGGATATATTTCCATTTCTCTGAAATCCTGAGTTCCAGCTGCTTGCACAAAGATAAGTTTGTGAATAATAAGAGGTGAGATTAAGGTTAATGGGACAAAGCCTTGATGACTTTGAAAAATGCTGGTGTGTGTTGATGCAGTTGTTGGTTCAGTCATCAACTCTGGGCACATTGACCTTGACCCCAATAACCTCCACTTCCCTCCACTTAAGCCTCCTTCCCGTCCCCAGACCTTATTATTTCTTGAACTCTTTCCAAAGTCTGACACTTCAGAATCATACACTCCAAATATAATCTCTTGTTCTTTTCCTTCTCAACCTCTTTCTAAATAGGGGTACTCATTTCCCTCCAAAAGATTCCTCCTGGCTGGATGACACTGTTTTCTCACACCCACTCCAAGCCCACGTGCTTTTCCCCCTGCTCTAGAACATGATCACCCCACTGGACACACACTGGCGCACACACACGGCCATGGCTCATGCCAGCTGTACAGCTTGCCCATTTCCCCAACTATTTTTCAGCCTCCTGAAACACCACCACTCTGCTAGAATTGCATTTACTAGAGTTCATCATCACTTCCATATTTTTAAGTCCCATTTTTTTTTCCAGCTTAGTTCCTTCTTGTCCTCTCTACTGAAGTAGTTTGGTGGACCACATGTTGTTGGAATGGTCTCCTGCTCTAGGTTATGCTCTGTCCCCTTCCTTCCTCTTTTCCAATGTCTCTGTCTTAAACATGCATGTTTGATCTCAAGGATCCTGTCCTCACTCTTCTCTTTGTACAGCATGATCTGGATCAACCAGTGGCTCCCTTGAGGTTCCTCCTGAATTCTGATTCATGTACCCAACAGACGACATCCTGGACATCCTACAGGTACCTGCTGCTCAACCTGTCCAAAACCAAACCTATTATCTCCTCCTTCCCAAACTTCCTCCTGTACCTCGACTTCTCTCTTGGCTAGTGGCACCATCATTTCCCTGGTCACCCAGACTGAACTTAAGAGTGGACATGGATTTCCCTTCACACTCCACAGGAACTCAAGAGTGAATTCTGGCTCCCTTGATTTCACAAATCCAGCCCCCCTCTCTCCACTGTAGCTCAAACCCATACCCAGCAATCACAACAGCTTCTTTTGGTCTCCCTGCCTGTAGACTTGATTCTCTCAACTCACCTTTTACAATTGATGCTAAAATTGTTTTTCCAATGTGCAAATTGTTAGCAGTCATTCCCCGACTTAAAGCTTTCATATGATACTGGTGCAATTAAAATGTACTTTAAGCTCCCATCATGACATAGCGCATTGGTCCTCATCCCACCTCAATATTCTGGAAACTAAACATCTCTACTCTTCTCTGTCATTGGGCTCATTCACACTCCTCACTAAGGCACAAAATCTTCCTTAGGAGTAATGACCCATATCTCAGCGCCCAATGGATCAGGTTTCATCTCCTCCTGCCCCTGAAGCTCTCTGCACATGCCTCTGTTGAACATACCTCTGAAACACATTTTATTGCTCTATAGTGCATATGTGTCTTTTTTCTTGGCCACCTGCTCTCTGACCCCTTCCTATACTGGGAGTGCCTCCCCCACTTCTTATAAGTATTTGTTCCACTAAAAAAAACCTGGAAAATGCCTAATGCCCACTCTTCCAGGCTTCCTTTCAGCTGACCTGAGAAATCCTGATATTCTCCTCCAATCATACGTTCTGGGTCAAACCTGGGTCAAAAATTTGTGACACAGAGAGGCAGAGACCCTGGGGACCTCATTCTGGAGAGGGTGACCACAGCAGTAATGGCCACATCTGGGGTCCCCTACTGGTGGCGTTACTGGTGTAAGTGGTAGCTATGCCCTCACAGATTCTGCAAGCCCCTCAGCATCCTCTTACTTTATTTTTAAATGACACATAATAATTGTACATATTTGGGGGAAAATATTCTTTTCTAGTTGTGATGTCTCTTTATAAAGATACAATTTATGTACCGTGCCCATTGTAAGAACATAGTTCAATTATTTTTGGTAAATTTGAGTTGTTGTGTAACCATCACCACAATCCAGTTTCAGAATTTCATCACCCAGAAAATTCATTCTTGCCCATTTGCCCTTTCCATGTCTCTAGTCCCCAGCAACCACAGCTTCCTTTCTGACTTCCTGACTCCTCTAGAAACTTCATATACATAGAATCAAACATTATGTATTCTTTTCTGTTTGCCTTTTCCCACAACATTTCATCATTTTAATTTTTTTGGTTCAGACATGTCATCGCATGTAACAATGTTTGTCCCTTGTTTATCACTGAATAGTATTCCATTTCACCACATTTTGTTTATCCGTACTTGCCAGTCGATATTCTCTTAAAAAAATCCTTTTTCTAGTTGGGAGGGAATCTCGTGAAAATCAAAGGGAGATCAGCAGAGGAAAGGGATTGGTGAGTAGGAGGTGAAGAGGGAGAGAAGAAGTGCTGGGCAATGATACTGGACAAATGATATTGTGTGCATGTATGAACACATAACAACAAATTCCATCATTATGTACAACTGTCATGCACCAATAAAAAAAAGTGAAAAGAAAAAAAATTTCCTTTTCTATTTAACTTATCCAAGGCTGTTGCTACCAAAAGCCCTGAAAATTCCTGTACATGAGAACATGAGCTCCTCAATGGCAGGATTATCTCCATGATCTTTGGGTCTGCAGTCCCTGATTCCATTTCTGGCAAACAGGGCATGTTCAGTAATTGCTGCATTGGTATATAAACTGCCAATAATATTTTAGCTTAACTCAAGGAGATATTATGCATTTTATAAAAAATTGCTCCCAAGGAGAAAATGATCAGGGCAGATAATAATCATCTGCCCCTTGCATGCTTGGATGCTCCTATGTTCAAGGCAATGTCTGCTTTCATGACCTCCACTCTCCCACCCTGCTTGTTCTGCAGGACTGATTGCTTTCTTTCTCAAGACCCTGACTCCCTGGAAGCAAACAGGTGATCTTTCCCCTTAGCTATACCATCCCCCTTTTTTCCCCTTTTATCTGGGACAGAAAAGTTGAGACACCTTTCCTTGTAGAACCTGGCTAATGTATCCCATATAATATGTATGCTCTGCATGTACCTGAACTTCCCAAGCTGTGCCCTGTTTATGCATTCATGAGAAAGTGCTCAAGAGAATGTCATTTCATCAAATGGAGCTGAACAGTGGCTCCACTTCATGAGGGATTACAGGCTGGTTTTTTCCCTTTATTTGTAAATGTGCCAACCTAAAAAAAAATGCTTTATTTTGTCAGAGACAGCTGATTAAACACCTTTGAATATCTGTCAGTGCAAACCACAAGATCATTAATTTATACTGTAAAAAAGAATAGCTGGGGGGCTGGGGATGTGGCTCAAGCGGTAGCGCGCTCGCCTGGCATGCGTGCGGCCCGGGTTCGATCCTCAGCACCATATACCAACAAAGATGTTGTGTCCGCCGAGAACTAAAAAAAAAAATACATATTAAAAAAAATTCTCTCTCTCTCTCTCTCACTCTCACTCTCTATCTCTCCTCTCTCACTCTCTCTTTAAAAAAAAAAAAGAATAGCTGGGGAAGTTATGACTTAGACCCATGTTGTTCCTTACCTTGTTTGAAACAAATAACATTTACATCTTTGGAAAGAACATTGTGAAAAATCACCCTAATGAATCAATGTTTTCCATAGTGACATGGTGTCACTTCAGTGCTCATCCATTTAAACCCTCATTGCCGGCTTTTGAGTCTTAAATAGCAGTTGTCCTGAAATGGAAAAGCTTCTAAACTTCCCTTCCTGAGGCTTGTGAAGCTTTTGATCTTTTTCTCATCTCTCTCTCTCCTTCCCTTTCTCTCTCCTTTCTTATTTTCTCATCATCCATTATAGTCTCACCATTACTGTATGGTTTTAAAATAACTTCTGCATTTTGTTAATATCTTGGCCTGGATTTTTGAGATTGAAAGGTTGCATCTCCTGGTAGAGTTTGGGGGGATTGTCTTGAATGCTTCATTTTAAAGAAATGTCAACTTTTAAAACAAATTAAAAAATCAGGAGGAGAAAACCTTCCTTATAAAGGGATAGAGATATTATTTACTAAGTTGAGCCAAGTGTTTATGAAGCAGAATGTGTTTGTACCATGTTAATTACAAATACGCCTCTTTCATATAGAGTTCTGGTTTTCACACAGCATTTAGTGGCAGTCTTTTAAGTCTAATCCTATTTTCCCAATTTTCCATGGATTCCACCACATGTTCTGCTCTCCTAAATATAAACAGGGAGCAGTCAATGTACATAATAACAACTCCTGTTTAGTTTTTTTTTATATCTTATAAAGCTCATCATCTTGACTATTTCAATTGATCTTCACAATTACCCAATGGACAAAGAAACAGGATCCTACTTTGCCAGTGAGAAAACAATCTCAGACATTTCTGAAAGGCCTGGTCCAAGATCACATGGAATTTGTAGATATCTCTGTTCAATATACTAAGAATTTTGCTCTGAGTTAAAGCCCAAAGTTCAATTAAATTCAGCTTCTGTGTTTGAAATCCAAATCTAGCAATTATGGGGCCAGGAATGTAACATAGACTTATGGTTGTAAATCCTCACTTTCACTGCCTCAGAACTATGGTTGGAGCCAGCATTAAGCAAAATGATCAGGCCTGAAAAATGTGCTTCCCCTAGCAGCCTCCTCTTGATGTCTTCTTTAAACACCTGTTTCTTCAAGCATCTCACACCTCCATGTCTCCCAAGATGCCTCCTTTCCTCCTCTTACATTGTTTATGTCAGGAATTTTTGTCATAGTGATGAAAAGATGACTAAACACAACATCCATTTCTGATTTAAAAAAAAGAGAGAAAACCTCTCAGCAACTAGGAGGAAATGAGATAAAGGTCATCTGGGGGAAAAAAAAAAAAAACCTACAGTTAGCATTATATTTGATGGCAAAAGACTGAATGCTTCAGACTGCGGTGGAGAAGATAACTTCATTGAAACCTGTGGTAACAGGTGTGTAATCCCCTAGCCTTCCCTCTCCACACATCATCGGGGAAACATTAAGGGTCCCTCCCAGCTCTCCCGTAAGGGCCCCTCCCAGGTCTCCCGTGAGCACGATAGCCAGACCGAGGGAATCAGAGGTGGCGCGGGACCCGCAGCTCGGAACTACCGCTCCCACCAGTGCTGACAGCTGAGGTCTCTTGCACCAGCTACCAGGGGAGTGGCTACCATAGGGCAAGTAAAATTCGCTGAGGATTCTCAGCCCCAAGCTCTACAAACTTAGGGTCTGAGGGAATGGCAAACTGGAAGAGTGTGCCCAGTTGTTCATGAAAACAGGGCTCCCGGGAGCAACAGACCTGGCGTGTAGCCAGTATTGTGGTGAGCGGCAACCGTGAGAGGGGCCTGGCTAGAGGAAAAGTGGGAAGTGACTAGACACAAGAGGAGGCACTCAGGATTGGAGACTTGCCCAGTCTGGGAGGAGCTGCTGCACAGTGATTGGTTCCCGTGTATTGACAGGAGAAACTCAGCCTGGTGGGCACAGCACCACCTACTGGAAGAGAAGTTAATCAAACTCTAAGACTGCATTTATTAGTTTTTTTTTTCTTTTTTCTTTTCTCTTTTTTTTGATTTGGGTTTTTCTTTTATTTTCATTTTTCTTTCTTGTTGTTTTTTTAATTTTTTTTTACAATTTTTTAAATTTTTTTCTTCTAATTTTAATTTTAATTTTTTAATTATTTTTTTAATTTTTTTTCTTTTTTTATTTCCTATTTTCTTCTTCTTTTCTCTTTTCATTTCTTTTCAATTATCTTATCCCCCCTTCCTTGAATTCTACCTGCTTACTCTCATTCTCTTTAGTGACTTCTTCCCTTCCCTTCTAATACCTTTCCTCCCAAGCATCTAATAAATTTATAGGAGTAAACAGTAACTCATCAGTCAAACACAACAAGAAGTAACATGAGCAGCTTCAAAAAGCAAGGAAGAAAAGGAGTATAAACAATGCAGGACAGCCTAAATATTCAGGAGGAACTAGAGTCATCAGAAAAATGGTCATATAAAGAACACAAGGAACACCTTAGACAGATGGAATGGAACCTTAAAGAGGATACAAGACAGCAAATTCAAGCAGTGAAAGAACACATTGAGAATGAATTACATAAACAGATAAAAGAAGAAGTTAAGCATCTTTATCAGGAGATAGAGATTATAAAAAATAATCAAACAATAATTCTAGAAATGAAGGAAATGATAAACCAAATTAAAAACTCAATTGAGAGTATCACTAACAGAGTGGAGCAAGTAGAAGCCAGAACGTCAGATAATGAAGACAAAATATATCATCTTGAAAAGAGTCTAGCCAACTCAGAAAGGCTGGTAAAAAATCACGAGAAAAACATCCAAGAGTTATGGGATAATATAAAAAAAAACAAACTTACGAGTCATCGGGATAGAAGAAGGTAGAGAGATTCAAACCAAGGGAATGAGTAACCTGCTGAATGAAATAATTATAGAAAACTTTCCAGAAATAAAAAAGGAAACAGATATACAAATTGAAGATGCATACAGGACACCGAGCACACAAAATCACAGTAGACCAACACCAAGACACATTGTTATGAAGATATCCAATATACAGAACAAAGAGAAAATATTAAAAGCTACAAGAGAAAGCAGATAGATTACATTCAGTGGTAAACCAATAAGGTTAAAAACGGAATTTTCATCCCAGACACTGAAAGCAAGAAGGTCATGGAACAATGTATTTCAAACACTGAAAGACAATGGATGCCAACCAAGAATTCTGTATCCAGCAAAATTAAGCTTCAGGTATGACAACGAAATAAAAATCTTTCATGATAAACAAAAGTTAAATGAATTTGCAGCCAGAAAAGCAACATTGCAAAGCATTTTGAGCAAAACACTACACGAGGAAGAAATGAAAAACAATAACCAAAAACATCAGTAGGAAGTGCCTCGGTAAAGACAGAGGGCGAGGGGAAAGATAATCATGGAGAAACAAACTAAATTTTTTTAAAAAAGGATAAATAATCAAACATGTATGGAAGTACAAACCATATATCAATAGTAAATCTGAATGTTAATGGCTTAAACTCTCCAATAAAGTGACATAGGCTGGTATCATGGATTAAAAAAACAAATCCAACAATATGCTGCCTCCAGGAGACACATCTGATTGGAAAAGACATACACAGGCTGAAGGTGAAAGGATGGTAAAAAATATACCATGCACACGGTCCTCGTAAGCAAGCAGGGGTGGCCATCCTCATATCGAATAAAATCGACTTCAAGACTAAGTTAATCAAAAGGGATAAAGAAGGACATTATATACCATTAAAAGGAACCATTCACCAACAAGACATAACAATTATCAATAATTATGCACCAAAATAATGGTGCTGCGACATTCATAAAACGAATTCTCCTCAAGTTCAAGAATCAAATAGACCACAACACAATAATTATGGGTGACTTCAACACACCTCTCTCACCATTGGACAGATCCTCCAAACAAAAGTTGAATAAAGAAACTATAGAACTCAATATCACAATCAATAACCTAGACTTAACTGACATATATAGAATATATCAACCATCATCAAATGGATATACTTTTTTCTCAGCAGCACATGGATCCTTCTCAAAAATAGACCATATATTATGCCATAGGGCAACCCTCAGTAAATATAAAGGGGTGGAGATAATACCTTGCATTTTATCTGATCATAATGGAATGAAACTGGAAATCAATGATAAAAGAAGGAAGGAAAAATCCTACATAACATGGAAAATGAACAATATGTTACTGAATGATCAATGGGTTACAGAAGACATAAAGGAGGAAATGAAAAAATTCTTAGAGATAAATGAAAATACAGACACAACATATCGGAATCTATGGGACACAATGAAAGCAGTTTTAAGAGGAAAATTCATCGCCTGGTGGTCATTCCTCAAAAAAAGAAAAAAACAACAAATAAATGAGCTCACACTTCATCTCAAAGCCCTAGAAAAGGAAGAGCAAAACAACAGCAAATGTAGCAGAAGGCAAGAAATAATTAAAATCAGAGTGGAAATCAATGAAATTGAAACAAAAGAAACTATTGAAAAAATTAACAAAACTAAAAGTTGGTTCTTCGAAGAAATAAATAAGATTGACAGACCTTTAGCCATGCTAATGAAGAGAAGAAGAGAGAGAACTCAAATTACTAACATACGGGATGAAAAACGCAATATCACAACAGATGCTACAGAAATACAGAAGACAATTAGAAATTATTTTGAAAACCTATATTCCAATAAAATAGAAGATAGTGAAGACATCGATAAATTTCTTAAGTCATATGATTTGCCCAGACTGAGTCAGGAGGATACACACAATTTGAACAGACCAATATCAATGGATGAAATTGAAGAAGCCATCAAAAGGCTACCAACCAAGAAAAGCCCAGGACCAGATGGGTATACAGCGGAGTTTTACAAAACTTTTATAGAAGAATTAATACCAATACTTTTCAAGTTATTTCAGGAAATAGAAAAAGAGGGAGCTCTTCCAAATTCATTCTATGAGGCCAACATCACCCTGATTCAGAAACCAGACAAAGACACCTCAAAGAAAAAAACTACAGACCAATATCTCTAATGAACCTAGATGCAAAAATCCTAAATAAAATTCTGGCGAATCGAATACAAAAACACATCCAAAAAGTTGTGCACCATGATCAAGTAGGATTCATCCCTGGGATGCAAGGATGGTTCAATATACAGAAATCAATAAATGTTATTCACCACATCAATAGACTTAAAGATAAGAACCATATGATCATCTCGATAGATGCAGAGAAAGCATTCAACAAAGTACAGCATCTCTTTATGTTCAAAACATTAGAAAAACTAGGGATAACAGGAACTTACCTTGACATTGTAAAAGCTATCTATGCTAAGCCTCAGACTAGCATCATTCTCAATGGAGAAAAATTGAAGGCATTCCCCCTAAAATCTGGAACAAGACAGGGATGCCTTCTATCACCACTTCTATTCAATATAGTTCTCGAAACACTGGCCAGAGCAATTAGACAGACGAAAGAAATTAAAGGCATAAAAATAGGAAAAGAAGAACTTAAATTATCACTGTTTGCGGATGACATGATTCTATACCTAGAAGACCCAAAAGGGTCTACAAAAAACTACTAGAACTAATAAATGAATTCAGCAAAGTGGCAGGATATAAAATCAACACACATAAATCAAAGGCATTTCTGTATATCAGTGACAAAAGTTCTGAAATGGAAATGAGGAAAAACACTCCATTCACAATATCCTCAAAAAAATAAAATACTTGGGAATCAACCTAACAAAAGAGGTGAAAGATTTATACAACAAAAACTACAAAACCCTAAAAAGAGAAGTAGAAGAAGATCTTAGAAGATGGAAAAATATAAACTGTTCATGGATAGGCAGAACTAACATCATCAAAATGGCGATATTACCAAAAGTTCTCTATAGGTTTAATGCAATACCAATCAAAATCCCAACGGCATTTCTTGTCGAAATAGAGAAAGCAATCATGAAATTCATATGGAAAAATAAAAGACCCAGAATAGCAAAAGCAATTCTAAGCAGGAAGTGTGAATCAGGCGGTATAGCGATACCAGATTTCAAACTATATTACAGAGCAATAGTAACAAAGACAGCATGGTACTGGTACCAAAACAGGCGGGTGGACCAATGGTACAGAATAGAGGACAAAGAGACTAATCCACAAAGCTACAACTATCTTATATTTGATAAAGGAGCTAAAAGCATGCAATGGAGGAATGATAGCATCTTCAACAAATGGTGCTGGGAAAACTGGAAATCCATATGCAACAAAATGAAACTGAATCCCCTCCTCTCACCATGCACAAAAGTTAACTCAAAGTGGATCAAGGAGCTAGATATTAAATCAGAGACTCTGCATCTGATAGAAGAAAAAGTTGGCTCCGATCTACATATTGTGGGGTCGGGCTCCAAATTCCTTAATAGGACACCCATAGCACTAGAGTTAATAACAAGAATCAACAAATGGGACTTACTTAAACTGAAAAGTTTTTTCTCAGCTTGAGAAACAATAAGAGAGATAAATAGGGAGCCTACATCCTGGGAACAAATTTTTACTCCTCACACTTCAGATAGAGCCCTAATATCCAGAGTATACAAAGAACTCAAAAAATTAGACAATAAGATAACAAATAACCCAATCAACAAATGGGCCAAGGACCTGAACGGACACTTCTCAGAGGAGGATATACAATCAATCAACAAGTACATGAAAAAATGCTCACCATCTCTAGCAGTCAGAGAAATGCAAATCAAAACCACCCTAAGATACCATATCACTCCAGTAAGATTGGCAGCCACTATGAAGTCAAACAACAACAAGTGCTGGCGAGGATGTGGAGAAATGGTACACTTGTACATTGCTGGTGGGACTGCAAATGGGTGCGGCCAATTTGGAAAGCAGTTTGGAGATTCCTGGGAAAGATGGGAATGGAACCACCATTTGACCCTGCTATTGCCCTTCTTGGACTATTCCCTGAAGACCTTAAAAGAGCATGCTACAGGGATACTGCCACATCGATGTTCATAGCAGCACAATTCACAATAGCTAGACTGTGGAACCAACACAGATGCCCTTCAATAGATGAATGGATAAAAAAAATGTGGCATCTATACACAATGAAGTACTATGCAGCAATAAAAAATGACAAAATCATAGAATTTGCAGGGAAATGGATGGCACTAGTGCAGATTATGCTTAGTGAAGCTAGCCAATCCCTAAAAAACAAATACCAAATGTCTTCTTTGATATAATGAGAGCAACTATGAACAGAGCAGGGAGGAAGAGCAGGAAGAAAAGATTAACATTAAATACAGGCATGAGATGGGAGGGAAAGGGAGAGAAAAGGGAAATTGCATGGAAATGAAGGGAGACCCTCATTGCTATACAAAATTACATATAAGAGGTTGTGAGGGGAATGGGAAAATAAACAAGGAGAGAAATGAATTACAGTAGATGGGGTAGAGAGAGAAGATGGGAGGGGAGGGGAGGGGGGATAGTAGGGGATAGGAAAGGTAGCAGAATACAACAATTACTAATAGGGCATTATGTAAAATTGTGGATGTGTAACCGACGTGATTCTGAAATCTGCATTTGGGGTAAAATTGTGGGTTCATAACCCCCTTCAATCTAACGTCTGAAATATGATATGTCAAGAGCTTTGTAATGTTGTGAACAACCAATAAAAAAATAAATGAAAAAAATTAAAAAAAAGAAAAAAAAAACTATGGTCATTTTAACTTAAGAATGTTCGAATCATCACCATACCAGATGTAAAAAAAAAAGCATCCACTGAATATCTAATATCAAACAGATAAATCCTGCAAGATAAACTAATCACAAAACTTATAAAATCTAAGTAAATGAATTGACTTTCTGTTCAGAGAGGAAAATTATAAGCCAATTAAAGATTAGAGGGCATCTACTCAAAAGTGAGAAGTTTAATTTTGACAGCTTATTTTATGCCATTCCCCACTAATTTGCTCATGGCATAAATAATGATCTTTCTAGGTCTCAATTTATTCATATATATAATAGATCAGCAATAATACTTGTGACATAGAGTTTTTGGAAAGAGTAGCTGAGATAATTCATGTAAAAGTCTTAGCATATTCCCCAGTAAACATTAATACCTTATCATAAAAAGGCTAATTGTCTATTAAAATCACTCTGTTCATGACAATAAAATATTGCCATCAGTACATACAAGTTTGAGGTGAGGAATGGAACTGTATCCAACACATGCTACAAAGGTCTGAGCATATAAACCAGCTCTAGTCAAAGTCAAGACTAAATGTCCAGATAATGCAAGACATTTATCATCAATTCAGCAATCTTGGGGTGATGAAATTGAATAAGAGTTTACCCTTGCTTTTGGTGTCCTTCCATCTAGAAGGAAGATAATGCATTCCTAAATAAAGGTCTTTCTCCAAAGAGAGAGATTTCTTAAGTAGATTGGATATTGACCATAAGGTCAATGAATTAACAAACTTTGGTCACAACAGCTAGGACTGAAAAGGTGGAGGACTTCTGATAGCAAAGTACCAGGACCCACTGTGGTGTGAGTGATGCTTCCTTAGCCCACTTCTTCATGCTTGCGTCTTTTTGTTGACTTTGTGTTACGAATTGTGACACCAGCAAAATTAGCAGCTGAAGTCCAAAGACAATGGGGTTTGGAAGACTCACAGGAATGAGGCTTGTGAGGTAAATGAGATCTTTTTTTTTTTGATCAAGCAATTTGATACTTTGGCTTGCAATGAAACACTCTTGATAGCTACAAAGCACTGTTATTATTGAAATACCTACAGGAAAACTAGCTTTGTTATTGTAAGCCTTGAACGCCCTCACCTCAACACCTTTTATCTCTTATGGAATCGATTGATTTTATAATCCACTTTTGATAAAGTAAATTTTCTTGGGAACCCAATTATCTCTTGAGAGCATACTAGAGTGTATAAACATCCAATGCAGGAGCTGCTACATCTGAGGAATGCAGTACATGGGATGGGAACCCAAAGTGATCCTGCCGGGAGAAGTAGGGGTGGATTGCGGGAGTGTTAGACAAGCTATGGAAAGAGGTGACATTGGAGTAGGAGACTTGGGAATGCATTCACCAAACAGATGGAATGGGAAAGGGAACAACCGGAATGTACAAAATATGAAACAGTCTAAGCACATGTTACATGCAGGGGACAGAGATTGGCACAGCTGGTTAACACTTGCAGGACCAGTATGACCAAATGTGTAGCAGGTACTGGGCCAGGCAATGGCCACTGGCTGTGAGGAGGACTTGGAAAGGTAGGCTGGACTCAGGGAATGGGCTGGAAGGCCTGTGTATCATTGCTCTGGAGTGGCCATTTCTTTCTACAGACAGTGTGGAGGTCACTATAGTTTTCAAGCACAGGAATATGGTAATGAGAACCATATGCAGAAAAAAAATGCAGACAGAATTGTAGAGGGTGGATTAAAGGGCAGAGTAATTGGGGGAGATTCAGTAGTCCAGGCTGGAGGAGTTGGGGAACAGAGGCAGTAGTGAGGTGTCATTTGAAGGAGCCCCATTGACATATCTGGCCCTATTTCCTAGCACCCACAGATCTTTTTTCCCCAGCTTCTCAACTCTTCTTGTCATTACCTGCTCTGATTTGCAAGGAATTCAAATAATAACACACAAAAAAATCTAAATTAGATTCTCTTTCCCAGAGCCGAAATTACTTTAGCAGAGATAATGGCTCCTTTTAGTTTGCAGGGTCTCATCTTCTCTTCCAAAGGTTAAAAATAGAAAACAGATTAAAATCCTGAGTATGATTCTGTAAAAGGATTTCCATTCCCTCCCTGTAGGGTGACACATTTAAAGGGCCCTGTGATCTAGAAACAGCCTGAGTAATGCTCTCGGCTGGGGCTTGCTGTGTATTTGTAGTTGAACCAACAAAGACATAGCCACGTGCTCTTTTATAGGACTGGTCATTCTTGCTCAGCAGGTTCACAGTTTTCCTTAGCAGACTCACTCCTAATCATTTCCACTGTTATTTCAGGTTAACTGAGGGAGATGGCCAGAAAGGAGAAGAAGGGGAACCTAGATTAGCTGTTGCTTCAAAAGTAACTCAAGTTTCTAATGAAGATGTCTGTTCCATTAGCTTCATTCCCTGGGCATTCCTGGGACAGCAGCATTTTCTTCCCACTCCTGGGAATGCTCTTCTGCCTAGAACAGCAGCCCACTTTTAGAGGCTTGGCCAGAATCACCACCTGGGAGCCCCTGGCTGGAGGCTCTAAGGGAACTTTCAGGCTATGTTGGTGAGGTGAGATAACTAATGCCATCTGGAAATAATGAAACTTTGCTCCTATGACTCATCTAGAAATCTCCCCCAAGCTCTCTTAGCTCTGGCTCCATGAATATTAATATGGGGTAGAGGCAAGAGTGGGGTAGAGGCTCTGGACCATTCAGTCTCAGTAGTTATGTAAATTAGGAAGAAAATCCCCATACTCTCCAGGGTGGAATTGGGAGGAGGATGGAATTGGGAGGAGCCGTTTATTGTAGGACAGGAGGGTATATATACATTCCACACAGCTTATCTAATTAACATAAACTAGATACAGCAGTCAACCAATAAGGAATCTCCACACTTAATGGCTCGCTGGCGCCACCTCACAAACCACTCCCTCTGGCAAAATGTCAGGTGCCATCCTGACCTGTTTACAGACTCTAACACTGCAGTCAAGTGTAATTGTCACTGATATGCCTCCATCAACTCAAACTGCCTTCCCAGAGGGCAGTTCACCCCAAGCCCAGCTATCCTACATCAATAAAGGCCACCCAAAAGGTTGGACTGCCCCTATCCAACATAATATGATATATACCATGGCTCACAGCCACTATTGTTACTTCTCTTTTTTTCAAATAAATGTTTTCAATAACAAGTATTCTGGTCTTTTTTTCCTCCACTATATTTATAGCTGATGTCAAGGAATGGTGATGTGTTGTTTACTTAAAAGCTGCAGATCATAAGAACCACACTTGATCAGATGAAGAGGAATGTGTATCAGAATAAAGAAAGGACACACTGTGGCTGCAGTAATGATTTGGGGTGGTCTCTCTTAAAGAATGAGATGACTGAACTTTGTGTTGCACATGGAGCAGTTGCCTTATGTTGGCAGGTACCTTTGGAGCTGTGTTGATGGGAAGGTGATAGGAGGTACATGGGAGAAGAGCATTCAAGGGGAGGACTGTAATGGACAGCTGTTCTTAAATTCTTGGTGTTCATTGCCCCTTCTTCTGACAGTATTATCCAGAATTCAACAGAGAACTATCTCCCTCACTCTCAGGCAATGAATGTGTTTTAGGGGGACTATTCAAACCACAGAGGGTGGATTAAAGAGAAGAGTGACCGCAGAGACAAACCCATATAAATAGAGTTATTCTAGACAAAGATGCCACAAACATACAACAGAGAAAATAGAGCCTTTTCAACAAATGGTGCTGGAGAAACTAGAAATCCATATGCAACAAAATTAAATTAGACCATTCTCCTTCACCCTCCACAAAACTCAAAGTGGATCAAGGACCTAGATATTAGAGCAAAGACCCTGAGCCCACTAGAAGAAGAAAAAGCAGGCCCAAATCTCCATCATGTTGCCTTAGGAACTGACTTCTTCAACAAGACTCCTAAAGCACAAGAAGTAAAATGAAGAATCAATAAATGAGATGGAATCAAACTAAAAAGGACTGATCAAAAATGTGAAGAGAGAGCCTAAAGAATGGGAGAAAATCTTTGCCACATGCACCTCAGCTAGAGCATTAATCTCTAGGACAAATAAAGAACTCAAAAAACTTAACACCCCCCCCCCAAATCACCTAATCAATAAAAGGGCAAAAACTGAACAAACACTTCACAGAAGAAGAAATACAGTTGATCAACAAATATATGAAAAAGTGTTCAACATCTCTAGCAATTAGAGAAATCCAAATTAAAACTACACTGAGATTTCATCTCACTCCAATCAGAATGGCAACTATTAAGAATACAAGTAACAATAAATGCTGGCAAGGTTGTAGTGGGGGGAAGTATACTCATACATTGCTGGTAGGACTGCAAATTGGTGCAAGCACTCTGGAAAGCAGTATGGAGAGTCCTCAGAAAACTTGGAACCGAACCACCATTTGACCTAGTTATCCTACTCCTTGGCATATACTCAAAGGATACTAAAAAGCAGCATACTATAGTGCTGCAGCCCCACATCAATGTTTCTAGAAGCTCAATTCACAATAGCTAAGTTATGGAACCAAACAAGGTACCCTTTAACAGATTAATGGATAAAGAAAATGTGGTACAGAAACACTATGGAATATTACTCAGCCACAAAGAATTATGAAACTATGACATTTCTTCGTGGAACTGAAGACTATATTCTAAGTGAAATAAACCAATCCCAAAACACCAAAGACCAAATGTTCTTTCTGATATGCAGATGCTGACTCATAATGGGCATGGGAGGGAGGAGTGGAGGTTCACCAGATTGCAAAGGAGGAAGTAGGAGACAGTGGGGGGAAGGGAGGGGAGATGAGAATAGAAAGGACAGTAGAATGAACATAACTTTCCTATGTTCATATATGACCACACGACCAGTGTAACTCTGCATCATGTACAACCACAAGAATGGGAAGTTATACTCCATGTATGTACGATATGTCAAAATATATTATACTGTCGTGTATAACTAAAAAGTACAAATTTAAAGAGTGGGGCGGGGGAGAGAGAAAAGAGTTACCATAAGGACATTCAGTAATAGGCTGAGGGAGTTGGGAGGGACAGGAGGAAGTAGTGATGTGTGATTTGAAGGAGCCCCATTGACAAATCTGGTCCTATTTCCTGGCACCCATAAGGTCCATTGCTATAATAAAATGATTGTTGTATTAATTCATGGTGTGGGAGGGAGGCCGTTGCATAAAATAGACATTGAGAACAGAACATCACCAGTCAGTGGAGGCTGTGCTGGATGGGGGTGGCAGAGAGGGAACCCTCCCTTGAGAGGAGGGACCTCAGCATCATTTTACTCTTCCTTGAAATAGTCACAAAACCAAGTGACTGTAAGAAAGGTGTAATTAGAGGCTTCTCCACCCCCCACCCTCACATCCTGCAATGCAGAGGAATTTGGAAAGGAGGAAGCCCAACTGCAGGTGTCCTTGACATGAGCAGTGTCAGCATGGGGGTTGCTTGAACTTCCCGCGTCATTTTGAAACGGCCTTCTTCTTTAGGGCTAAGAAAGCAACTGGATGGAGCACTGGCCCGGAGCTTCTGCTGTGCTGTGAGTTGGGCAGGAGCAGGGGCCTGATCGCCCCATCTGTTGCTTTGGAGGTATACCCCGCCCCCCAAGCCTCTGCAATCTGTAGCAGAGATGCTGAGGTTTGGCGAAAGAAGTTTCAGGTTGGGCCAGAATAAGCTTGGCAGACACAGGAAGAGAAATCCTCTGCCATGAGAAGGTGTGGGTTTAACATAGAAACTTCTTTGGAATTCTGAGCGGAAAAAAAGGGGGGGGGAAGGTATATTCTTTCTGTAAGGCTAAGGGTATGCACTGATAGCTTCCACAAATATACACCAAGCCACAGAGGTGACTTCACAGCCCTTATGATATTATGTGTTTTTAAAGGAGTTTTTAATACCTATACAAACTCAATCTGAAAGAAAGTTGGATAAAATGATAGGATACCTGGAATTTGCTTCAAAATAATACTGGACTGAAGGACTATAGATATGGGAAGATTGGCCGTGACTTAACCAGCTATTGTAGCTAGGAGATGGGTAGGTTCATGGCCCTTCAGTAGCCATTCTCTCTGCCTTTGTAGATACTTAAAATCTCCTTAAATCACCACCATTTAACTGTACTGGTCCTTCCAAGAACATATCAATCATGACATCTTACCCATAAGCTTTGAAGTTAATTTTAATATGGGAAATTCTAAGTGGTGGCCCAAGTGGCTTCCAGACCCACATCCATCTAAAGGGCTCCCTATGTCCATTCTTGGATCCATGTCCAAAGGGCACATCTGATTGTATCCCTACTCTTCTCCTGGCAGGGCCGAGGCCATGGAACTCTAACTTCTCATGTTCCTCCTTCCACACACATGCTTGGCCCTCTGGGCTCCAACACACCAATCTTCTTAGTTTTTACCCCATCATCCTCCCTCCTACCTCAGAGCCCTGCTTTGTGCTGTGTCCTCTTCTGGAATGTTCTTCCACCCACCTCCACTCACACTCCAGCAATTCCCTCTTCCTCCATTTGTACTTCATAATGACTTCTCCAACATGGTAGGCAGAAGAATGGCCCCCAAAGATGTCTGCATCCTAATCCCCTAAACCTATGAATATGTTGTCTAGCACGTCAAAAGGGGGCTTTGCAGGAGGGATAATATCTTGAGATAAGGAGACATCCTGGGTCACCTGGATTGGCCCAGTGTTCTCAGAGTCCTTAACAAGAACCAGGTGGGAGAGTCAGGGTCAGGTATGTAACAATGGAAGCAGAAGTTCCATTAGCAGGATTTCCAGCTTTGGAGATGGAAGGAGACCACAAGCCCATTGGGTTATTGTGCAAATCAAGTGAAATAATCAAGGCGATGAACTCCCAGACAGAGGAGCCACTTGGACTACTGCTGCAGTCTGGCTGGGCACAAATCATGAGCCACTGAAGCAGGAACAAACTTTACTTCTGAACTCCACCAGCACACTCCACACACGCTCTCCGGGAACTCTTCCAAATGCCATGCAGCTCCTCCAGGAACCACCAACTGGAAATCCTCCTCCCGAAATCCCTCCTCCGGCACTTCCCCAGCCAATGGGAACTCTCCGGGAATCCCCATGAGAACTCCAAAGTAGCATGAGAACTCCAAAGTAGCAGGCCAAGGTGGACAGTAAAGGTCTAATATACAACCGAATCAATCAAGCATCATCTTAATGGCTTGCCTCTCAACCAATACTATTGGCAAAATGCCAGCGGCCATTCTGACTCGGCTGTGGCTCTCAGCAGACTACACATTTCTTCCATCATCCACTCTCTGCTGGGGATACTTGTTTCTGGAAGAAGAGGGAAAGACTGAAAGAGTTTGTTGCCGCCACGCTAAGCTGCAGCCCAGGAGGGGTCTCCAGGCTCATTAATGTCTCTTCTCTGAATTAAAACCTGTCTCTCCAAGGCCTCTGTTATCTGAGTGTATTGTCTAGTTTTATAATAATTAATTTAATAAGGTGTTTAAAGAATATGCCCAAAACCCATTCCCAGAATATGTAATACAGAAAGAGAAAGCCTTCCCTTTGTGAATTTTTGTATTTTAGACTCTGAGAACATTTTAAAATGCTTTCTTACTTTAGTCAGTGACTCTGTGGTAGCAATTTATCTTATGGAAATTCTGTTTAAACTGTTAATAGTTGAGTTTATTTTTATAGGGTTCCCCCTACTTACATACATACTAATGTTTGTATTTTGCATCTAATTAAATTATGGTTGTTTTTAAAACTACCACTACAATTTTGCAACTTTGTTTTCCACTGAACAGTACATTATGGACACACTCACAGCCAGTGGTACATACAGATATTAATTTCTCTATTTTGAGAATTGTACCCATTTATATTTGTGCCATAAATTAGCTAACTTTTTACCCTTTTGATGGACATTTACACTGTTCTTCAATCTTTAGAGTTATGAATTAATTATGCTACAATAACCCTGATCTGAAAATATATTTATATTTTCATATTTATGTGTTTATACCCATAGAATAAATTTCTAGACACAGAGTTGCTGAGTAGAGAGAATAAACATTAAAAGTGTTAGTGAAGTGTAAATTTTCCCTTTTAAATACAAAAAATTATAGTGCTTCTTGGAGCCTAAGAAAATCAAACACAAAAACATGGTATAATTCTAGTGAATTGCTCTGGTCTTTTGGAGAAAACCTGGAACCTCTCAGGTTTGCTTTTTTACAAAAAGCTCATAAACAAGTGAGAGAAAAAAGGTAAAGAGAGATGTGCAGCCAGGCATGGTGATGCACATTTATAATCCCAGGAATTCAGGAGGTGGAGGTAAGAGGATCGAAAGTTTGAGTTGCCCTAAGCAACTCAAGGAAACCCTGTCTCAAGATCTAAAAAAAAAACTTGGGTGGAGAGTGGATGGGTGGGGGGTAGGTCAGTGGTACAGTTCCCCTGGTTCAAGTCCCAGTACCATTAAGAGAGAGAGAGAAATAAAGAAGTACAGCAAGCTGAGACTTCCTTAGCATGACCACAGCCCCAGATGCTTGACCAGGCAGAACTTCCCCATGGTGCAATTCAGTGCTCTCCAGGCCAGGTCCAGAGGGAACATCCCAGCCCACAGAGTGGAGACACATCCCTGCCGTTGGTCCCCTCCCAGCCTTACCATCAACCTGGGAGAGGAGCCAAGGGGAGATTGGCCTGGGTGAGGAAGCTGAGGCTCAGAGCCATGTGGAGGCTCGCTCAGGGTCAACACAGGCCTTGCCACTGTCTCCTTCAGGCAGTGTCTCCGTCCAGTTCGTGCATATGTGTTTTTGTGGGGGTCTCAAGGTCTGGGGTGACCAAGGTGAAGACAGCAGGCTGAGCCTGGGATCAGGGTCCTGCCACCTGCTCTAAGTTTGGCTCCTCCTCAGATTGGGCTGCATGTGCGGGGCCTGGCCTGGGCTGTGGGGAGTGCCTATGGCTCAGAACAACATCAGCCTCAGCTACCTCAGGGCCAGGTGAGGGGACCCTGGGTGGGGGCAGGGCCTCAGGGACATCACAGAAGCTGGATTGTCTCCCTGTGACTCCCCACACGCCCTGCACCATGGTGTCCCTGCTGCACACCACCCCCTGCAGCTCCCTACAACCTACCTCAGGGCTCTTCCTGCCCTTGACAGACCTCTGAGCATTCTGCCCCTTGCTAGTTCTCCCGACTTGACTTTGCCATTCCACAATCTCTTCCTGGCTTTAGGTCTTGTGGATAATCACTGCAAGGAACTAGAAATGTAGTGGCCCCCCTTCTCCATAGAAAATCTTAACTGGGCTTCTTCAGAAATATTTACCATGGCTGATTTTGTCAGCAAAACAGTCTCTACAAAAGAGTTCAATGTAGTTAAACTTCCTATTTTCCTGTTGCCCTGTTTTATTTGGCCACTGGCCTGGAAGAAATCGGCACTCCAAGTGCTAGACGCCCCTTTACTAGTTTTTCCACAAACACCATTTACCCAGTAGAGTAGTTTGTAGAAGTGTGTTTGCAAATGCAAAGTGTGATTAAAAAAAAAAAAGACAAATTCTTTAACAAGGCCTCTGGCCTTGAGCAGGGCTTCACAGGGATGTCTACATTTCTAAGATAAGAGAAGTTACCAACTGGGATCCATGGTAACAGCTGGCAGGGGGAGGAGAGAAAGGAGAGAAGAAGCTCTCCCCTTCTCAGGTGTTGTCCTTGAAGGGTTAACTTGCCAAGAACAGAGAAAAAGTTGCCTTTATGTGAACTTCTGCAGACTGGGAACTTGTGAGCCCCTCCCCTTACATGCTGGGTATAAAGTTCTGAAACTACCTGAATTCGGGGTTCAGGGGATTAATTGGTTACAGTGAAAGCCGTGCAAAGCCGTGCCCTCTGAGCCAAATAAAACTGTTTCCAGCTATCTTCGGTGCTCTGCCTCGTCTGTCCTCTACAACAGATACATCACAAATGTGGGCAAGTAGCAAAATTTCTGGAAAGTCATAGAATTCTCTGAGTCTGGTTTCCTCTCTAAAAGGACAAGGTGAAGTTTCCACGTCTGAGCTTCTCTTCTTGATTAGTTATCTGCCTGAAGCATGATGATGATTTTGGCTCTCCCTTGCTTAATCACCTTCAATGGCTCCCCATGGTCCAAAAAAGTCCTCCTGTGGTCTTCAAGGCCCTTCCTGACCTGGGTCCAGCCTCTCCTGCAGCCTCACCCTATCTGCCCTCCAAGACCCACAAATTCTCTGACCTCTGCCCCTCTGGTTCTGTCCTCTACCCTAGAATGCCAACCCTCTGCAACCTAAGGTCAGAGGACTGCTCAAGCTTTTAGTTCTTTGTGCTCTTGTGGTCTTCATATTGTTCAGCACCCTGAGCCTCTGATGCACTGTGGACTCTCTTCCTACCAGATCTCTACCATGCTGTTTCTCCTTCTGGAACATTCCCTACTCCTTGTTGCTGCAGTCTGGCTGCAGCAAAATAACCCGGGGGGTGAGAACAACTTGTGTACATTGGTACAGCAGGAGTGGGAGCCCTTTATTGCAGGACAGGGGGGGTATATATACATTCCACACAGCTTATCTTAATTAACATAAACTAGATACAGCAGTCAACCAATAAGGAATCTCCACACTTAATGGCTCCCTGGCGTTACTTCACAAACCACTCCCTCTGGCAAAATACCAGGCACCATCCTGACTTGTTTACAGACCCTAACATTTCCCCCTTTTGTTTAATTTAAATAATGACCATAGTGGTTTTTACACAAACACCATAAATAATCTGCTACAAGCAGAAGGGGAGGATACAAAATGCCACAATACCAAGCCAATTGATGGCTCCATGCAAGAAGCCCTTGGAAAAATTATACCAGCAATGACACTGTTAGCAAAGATACCGAGTTACAATTTGTTGTAGATTACAGTTTGTTGTCTCATTCCAGGTAAAGCAGTGTCTCAATAGATTGACTCACAGTCCAGGTAAATCACAGTCCAGGTAAGTCCTGCAGGCAGCTAGCTTAAATCACAGTCCAGGTAAGTTCACCAATAAGGAATCTCCACACTTAATGGCTCGCTGGTGTTACTTCACAAACCACTCCCTCTGGCAAAATGCCAGGCACCATCCTGACTTGTTTACAGACCCTAACACTGGTGCCCCAACTCCTTCTCACCTCATATAGAACCTTCCTTGACTCCCCTTTCAGTGCTCCCAGGACCTCCTGCAATACCCCAGATGGTTCCTTTCCTGGTTCAACCAATAGTTTGAGCATCAGAAGGGAAGGCTATGTCTGTACTATTCACCCCCCTGTGTCCCCAGGGTTGGCACAGAGTAACTGCTTTGAATATGCTGAATGCTCTTAACCTGCATTATTGTCTCCCTGGATCCAAGTAAACAATTCCTCTCCCACTCAGATGAGGAAATGAGGCCCAAAGCGGCTAGAGGTTGTCTGTGCTCACACAGCTAGGAGCAAGGAATGCAGAATCTTGTCTGCCTCCTAATGCCATGTTGTTCCCCTGTACCCTCTTGTCCCTGAGAGCCCAGCAACTGATGGTCAGTGGTTGAACCTGCTGTTCCTGAAAGCAGATCCCTGGATTCAAAACTCAACTCTGCCATTTGTAGCTGTATGATTCTTTATTCATCTTTAAGTGGGACAATTATACCCCTAGGGTAGCTATGGGCATCAATGAGATGACTTGTGCTAAGATCTCAGTCTAGAGACTAGCACAAAGAGCATGCCCATTGGGCAGGATCACTCAGGCTGTAACCCAACACAATTTCAAGAAGTTCAACTCAAGAAAAAATCAATGAGACACAAGGGTTAGGAGAAAAAGACTATTGTGAGGTCAAAGAATGGAGAAGAGGGAGCTTTGCTAACAAATCACCTTCTCAAGTTTAGGAGGTTGTAGGATATTATTCTATGATAGAAATGAGACAGAGATAGCTAATAGGAGGTAGAATCTTTGTGATCTTTCTGGGGAATAGGTGGAGATCTTCCAGAAACTAAGGCATCACCTCTGATGATGGTATTAGAAATTTTAAATTTTATTTTTAAATTTTATTTTTATTGTTCCACATTCTTTACTTGTTCTAATTAGTTACACATGACTGTTGCATTTTGACATTTTGGTTGTACGTGATGGAGAGTTACACTGGTGGTGTAATATATATGAACATAGTTGGACTTCATTACCCTATCTTTCCAAATTCCAGACCCCTCTCCCCTCCCCCTTCACTCCCTTCTGTCTAATCCAAAGTACCTCTATTCTTCCCTAGCCACACCCAGCCATTGTGAGTTAACATAAATTAAGGATTTCTTACATAATCATTTAATTACACAATTTGAAACAAATTTTAACATCTCAAAAAAAGGGGAGAAAGGACAGAAGAGCAGGGTAGGCAAAGCATCCCAGGGAGACAGTCTGATGTCTTCTGCAGGTGGGGGCAGAGAAGGGTCCTGATGTCCTGGAGGAGGCAGAAGTGCTCTCAGCTGGAACCCAGGCACAGGGACCTGAGGAAGTCAGCACATCTTGGTCTCGCAGTTCTTCAGCATCCACATGGCCGATGGCCACACGAGGAGTGAGGCTCCACAGGGCACAGCTTGGAGCTACGCTGTGTATCTGGCACGTCTCTGAACTCTTACATTGGAGCCACCTTAGTGCTGACACGTGGAATGCAACAGCACAGTTGTAGCCCACAGGAAGCAATCCTCCCCAACACTCGCTTCCAGAACTTTCTGCTGGCACAGGATTGCCCAGAGTCGGTCTGGGAGGCTGAATCAGATGCGGGGGTCCTTGCAGGCGGAAAGCGGAAATGGATGGCAGGCTGGCTGGAAATTCTGATGTGCCTCTGCCCTGACACTTGGGCCTCCTCTGGCATCGGAGGCTCACAGGGCAAGGGCCAGGGCAAGGGGCGAAGGGAAGGCTCACTGGGACACCTCTTGGGGAGGACCAGGGAGCTGGAAGGATCCACGGGGCGGTAGCGGGGGCAAGGCTTCACCCTGGGGGGCGCAGCGGTCCCCTGGAACATGCCGGCTGCCTGGCTTTTTTGGTGATCCAGGATGAGGTAGGTGGCCGTGGCTGCGTTGAACTTCCTCTGGGCCAGAGACCCGCAGGTGTTGTGCAGATCATATCCCATATCGAATATGACGGTCAGTATTTCGGGGTCCGGGTGTGTGGGGAGGGCTTCCCCATAATCCCGGGGTACAGGCTGCTCCCCCTGCGCCAGCCAGGGGTGCTGAAGGATCTGCCTGGCCATGGGCCGCTTCTGGGGGTCCCGGGTCAGGATCTGGCGGATGAGGATTTGCTCTGGCACGCGGTGGGGGAGGCAGTAGGCCCCCGCACCATCTTCCTCAGCATCTTCTTAGCCGTGGGCCCCGTGAAGGGGCAGCACCCTGTCAACATGAAGTACAGAATGACCCCCAGGCTCCAGATGTCCACCGGGGAGCCCTCGTACGCTTGCCTCAGGATAATCTTGGGGGCAAAGTGGGAGAGGGTGCCCCAGAACTCGTGCAGTTTCTGCCCAGGGTGGACCGTGGTGCTGAAGCCGAAGTCGATCAGCTTGACCTGGCCTCTGGCGTCCAGCACGATGTTCTCTGGCTTCAGGTCCTGGTGCACGATGCCCCTGTCGTGGCAGTAGCCAACGGCGCTCACTATCTTCCGGAAGAGCCTGCGCGCCTCCTCCTCCTGCAGGCCTCCCTCGAGGACATAGTCCCGGAGCTGGCCCCCACCTCCGTGCTCCAGCACCATGTAGATATTTTGGGGCATCTCCACCACCTCAAACAACTGAATCACGTGGGGGTGCTTCAGGCTCCTCATCGTATCGGGCTCGGCCAGGAACGGGAGGTTCTGCACTGTCTTGGGCAGGACCTTCACGGCCACCTCTGCTCCTGTGGGGCAATGGCGGGCTAGTTGGACCTGGCCGAACCCACCACACCCGATGTCCCTCAGGACCTGGTACTGGTGGTCCCTCAGGATTTCCTCCTGGCAGGGGCTGGGCCCCTGCGACACTACACTAATCTCACTACTCTGGCTATCCATCCTAAGCAGGAACACCACCAAGGATGCTAGCTTAAAACAAAATAACAGACTAAAACAACAAATCCAAATCAAAAACACAAACAAGACAAAACAACAAACCCAAACCAAAGAACCAATATCCAAAGACCATCACCAACAACCGCCAACCACCAACCACCACCAACCACCAAACGCGCTCACTAGCTGGGAGTCTGACAGGTCACCACCAAGAGCTTCCTGTACTTGTGGACAAAAACACAGCCGCCACCACTCTCTTATATACCTGCCCTTTGAAACTTACTCACAATGGCTCCTTGTGACATCAGAGCAAGTCATTGCCCAGTCACGCCTGGCCATAACTCCCAGTGGTCATCTTCCTCTGGGGCCTCCAGAACTGCTTCCATTTGCAGACTGGGAACAAGGAAGGACTCCAGACCTTTCTTGCTTTAGTGGGTTCTGGAGACTGATAGTTACTTATTTAGCAATTAATATTTGGGTGGAACTTCAATGTAGTTTTCATTTCAGCCTACAAATCTATAACTTTTTACTTTGAAACATTACAACACATTTACCCTGAAGGTATTCAATTCCTTTTTCTTTGAACTTGGAATAACTGGTGTGAAAAGGATGGTAGCACCTCACTCACATGGTGATACTATAACAGAATTCTCTGTTCCCTAAGACACCTTAGAGCACAGTAGGAACACATGTGGTGCTGAGAGAGGGGGGCTTAAAGATTCATCATAATTTCTCCATACAGTCCTAGACACAATGCATGTGTGTTACTGCTGTAACTGAGGGGGACGTGTAGAGATAAAGAAGAAGAGCATTTTCTGGTCCTGAAGCTATGGTGCTAGAGCTTCACACCAGAGTTGTTTCTCTGGCTCATGTTAAAGGTAATGCCAGGGGAACTGCACAGAAATACCTGCAGGACACCAAAAATGAAAGGGATGGAAATTAAATATTTCATGTGAGATGTCAAGTAGATATGAGAGAAGATAGTCATTTCTGGGTACAAGGCCACGTGAATCAGGAGCTTGCCCTGCTCTCCTTGTAAGGCCCACCAAATGAGCAGCCCCTCTCCTGTCCTTATAAGGGCAAAAGTGCTACTGAACCAGCAGCCTGCCTGCCTCTCCTTAAAAGATCACAAGTCCCACTGGGCCAGTAGCCCACCATCCTCTCCTTATAAGGATGCCACTCACACTGAAACAACAGCTTGCCCTAATCCATTATGACCCCATCTTAGGTAACTACATCAAAATATTGCCATTTCTGAAAAAAAGGACTTATTCTAATTTAACCTATAACATGCTTATTCCTATTTTTAAGAGTTTTTATTCATAGGTGTTGAACTTTATCATTTGACATTTCTCCATCAATCCATACAATCACAACTTCCTGGGCTTATCAATGAAGTGCATATCTTTAGCTGGAATTTGCAAGAGCAAATTCCTGATGCCAAATGATCCAATAACCTTTCACTTAATCCACCTCTTAAAGATTCTACTGGCCTGCATCACCAAACTGAAACCAAGCTGCCAATACTGAGCCATTTTGGGGGCAGAACAGGTACCCAACAACAGCAACACTGTTTCTTTATTATGCTGTTAATGTCTTCAGGGTCTGTCATAATTAATATTCCATTTAACACTTGATATTGAAAATTAACCTATTCTTTCCTTCATCAATATTATTACTAATTTGTGAATGTTATTTATCATTTCAAGCAAGCAGCTCATTGTCTCTGTTTTCAATATAGTTAATCTCTGCTCTGATATTCATTCATTCTGTCTTCTGCTTGATTTTGGTTTATTTGCTTCTAAAACTCCAACCCTCCCAACACCCAAGACCCAGTTGGTAGAAGTTATTCTTAATTTGTGCCTTTTCCTAATTTCTAATGTGTTTTTAATGCTATCAATTTCCTTAATGCTATCAATTTCCAAGTACTAATTTAGATGTATTCTACAAATTTTTTTTTTTGTACTGGGGATTAAACTCAGGGGACAGGGGCACTGAACCACAGAGCCACATCCTCAGCCCAACTTTGTGTTTTATTTAGAGACAAGGTCTCACTGAGATGCTTAGCACCTTGCTTTTGCTGAGGTTAACTTTGAACTCTCCATCCTCCTGCCTCAGCCTCTGAAGCTACTGGGATTACACCTATGTGCCACTATGCCTGATATCTCTACAAACTTTTAAATTTGATTTTTCACTAAGTTCAGTATCTATTTTCTTTCCCTTTAAATACTTGACCCTTAGATTATTTAGAAATGTGTTTATTTTCCTAGGTTTCAGAGATTTTCTTTTATCTTTCTATTTTCTAGTTTGAGTCCTTTGTGATAAAAGAATACACTGAGTTTAATTTCAATTTTTTTTTTAAAATTTGGTAATTTAGCTTCATGGCATGGGATATGGTCTATATTGCCATTTTTTTTTCTTCGGGTGGTTATGAAGACTGATTTATTTTTAAAAATTAAAATTTGTACAGTAATTCAGTAGACTTGCCATTTAAATTCTAAATTATTTTTTAATAATGTTGGGTTTTGGAAGACCTCATCATAGCTACACTCAAGCCATTCAATTCCTTTTTTTTCCAAATAATTGATGTCAAAGGATGGGAGCCCCTCCCTCACACAGTGATACTATTGTAGGAGTGAGACATGCATCAGCAAATGGCACCCAAAGAGCAGCAGAACTCAAACTTTATTTTATGCTGGCATAACTGTACAGAACTTCTATGTACTTTCATTTTCAGCCTACAAATGTAATACCTCTTTGCTTTGAAAGGCAAATTGCCATCCTTGCAGACCATGAATGAAGGGCTGGGGAAGGAGTTCCCCCAAATTTTGCCATACATGGAGGCTCACTATGCAAAGCACTGGATATGTGTGCTTTTCATACATAATCTCACTCCAAGCTTACAACAATCCATTTTAACGATGACAGAGCTGAGGCTGAGAGAAATTAAGGACACATTAGGTCATGTGCTTGGCCTAAAATGGATCAGATCTAATCCCAAATTCTAACCTTTTAACAAACACACTGTGTAAATGCCTCTCTGGACATTGGGACTCCTGAGGAAGGAACTTAAGACACTAATGCATATGTAACTGGTTAGATTCTCTCTGTTTAATGTCCTGAGGAATATCTGATTTAAACACCTGGCTCTTTCCTTCCTGCCTTCTGCACTCATAATAAGCTTTCCCTTTTATTCTCTAAGTGACTGGTTTACAGATGATCCCTGTATACAGCCAGGCTGCACCATATACTGGACATTTTATACCAATCTTTCAAAGAATGACATTTTTAGAACAGATTACTTCTAAAATTACACTGAAGGGAACTGGACCTTTTTTAGTCATTCAAAAGCTCTAAATCTTATTCCTTCAATAAACTTTTACTGATCATCTGCATTAGGCACAGTGTTTGGCACTGGCTTTGAAGATGAATATGGTGAGTCTTGTGGTGAAGGCAAACACACAAGCCAAACAATCATGGCTTGCAAGATCAGTACATGTAAGACACAGTGCTCATGAAGGCCTTAGACCAGGAGCAGCGTGAGTGGCAAGCTCAGGGAATACTTTAGAGGCATGCAGATAGCCAAGTATCTTGAAAGATGAGACCTACTCCAAGAGTAGGAAGCGGCATAGGCAGATAAAAGGGCATATGCAGACGTCTGAGTTACATGAAAAGCCCTAAGGCAATTCAGTAGAGAAGGGGTGGTCTTTTCCATGATGGTTGCTAGGTCAATGGGACATCCATATGGAGGGTGGGGATTGACCCTTGATCCCTACTTCTCACCATACACAAAAATTAATTCATTGTAGATCATAGAACTATGAAAATATAAACAGTTAAGTACATGGAAAAGAAGATAAGAATCTGCCTTTGGTGACCTTAGAGTAAGCAAAGATGCCTTAAATAAGACAGAAATATTAACTTTTAAAGCATCAATAAAATTAATATTAAAAACAGACAAAAACAAATAAACAAAAATAATTGAGAGAGTGAGGAAGACAAGACACTGACTGGAAAAGATACATACAGCCAACAAAGGGTTTGTGTCCAGACTATAAATCAATAAGAAATAGGGAAAGGGGGGGGCAAAAGAATTGAATAGGCACTTTGCAAAAAAGAATATCAAAATGACCAGTAAATATGGGAAAGTTACTTAACATCATTTGTCATTGTAGAAATGTAAAATAAAATCTCAGGGAAATACCATCAACACAAAGAGACACCTTCATAGTTTTAGATGCATAACATTCAAGACCGGCAACATCAAAGTGGGTGATAATACAGAACAACTGGAATTTTTGGTTACTGGTGGAATTATAAATTGGAGAAAACAATTCAGAAAAATTGGGGCAATACCTACTGGATCTGAATGTTTATATTGTGACCTAGCAGTTCAACACTGAATAGAAGTGAGTGCTGTGTCCATGTAAAGATTTGTACACTAGTATTCACAGTAGTCTTATTCACAATAAACAATAACTAGAAGCAACTCAAATGTCAATCAATGGAAAAACAAATAAACAAATGTGATACAGTCACATTTGTTTGGAATACTACTCATCAGTAAAAAAAAAGCAAGCTTTTAGTGCTTACATACAATGTTGAAAGAAAGAAGACACAAAAGGATACATGTTATATGGCTGCATTTATGTATAGGTCAAATAGCAAAATTCACTTGTGGTGATAGAAATCAACAGAGTGGTTATCCTTAGGGAGTACTTCAGCAATGGAGAGTCTTCAGCAATGCTAGAACAGTGCTATACCTTGATGTAAGTACTTGTGCAAGTTATTTCTCAATTAAAAAAAAAAACAAAACATTTTTTAGCACCATTTGTTGGCTATCCTTTCTCCAATATGTTTTTGGTGACTTTGTCTAATATGAGATAACTGTATTTATGTGGGTTTGTCTCTGTGTCCTTGATTCTGTACATTGGTCTACATGTCTATTTTGGTGCCAATACCATGCTGTTTTTGTTACTATTGCTCTGTTTAAGGTCTGGTATAGTGATGCCACCTGCTTCACTTTTCTTGCTAAGGATTGCTTTAGCTATTCTGGGTCTCTTATTTTTCCAGATGAATCTCTCTTTTGCAAAGTGCTTGCTCAATGACTGCTTTTTATATTTCTGTGAGGAATGTCATTGGGATTTTGATTGGAATTACATTAAATTGGTATAGTGCTTTTGGTAGTATGGACATTTTGACAATATCAATTCTGCCTATCCAAGAACAAGGGAGATCTTTCCATCTTCTAAGGTCTTTAAATTCTTCCTTTAGTGTTCTGTTATTTTCATTGTAGAAATCTTTCACCTCTTTTGTTAACTTGATTCCCAAGTTTTTTGTTTGGTTAGTTGGTTTTTTGAGACTATTGTAAATGGGGTAGTTTTCCTAGTTTCTCTTTCATAGAATTTGTCACGGATGTATAGAAATGACTTTGATTCATAGGTGTTGATTTTATATCCTGCTGCTTTACCAAATTCATTTATTAGTTCTAGAAGTTTTCTGGTGGAATTTTTTGGATCTGTTAGGTATAGAATCATATCATTGGCAAATAGTGCTAATTTGAGTTCTTTTCCTATCCATATCCTTTTAATTTATTTTATCTGTCTAATTGCTCTGGCTAGAGTTTCAAGAACTATGTTAAATATTAGTGGTGAAATAGGGCATCCCTGGGCTGGGGATGTGGCTCAAGCAGTAGCCTGGCGTGCGTGCGGCCCGGGTTCAATCCTCAGCACCACATACCAACAAAGATGCTGTGTCCGCCGAGAACTAAAAAATAAATATTAAAAATTCTCTCTCTCTCTCTCTCCTCTCTCACTCTCTCTAAAAAAAAAAAAAAAAAAGAAAGAAAGAGGGCATCCCTGTCTTGTTCTAGTTTAAGAACTCATAAATCTTAACACCAAAAAAACAAATAACCCAATCAATAAATGGTCCAAGGACCTGAACAGACACTTCTAAGAAGATGATATACAACCAATCAACAAATACACGAAAAATGTTCAACATCTCTTTTAGAGAAATGCAAATCAAAACTACTCTTAAGATTTCATCTCATTCGAGTCAGAATGGCAGCTATTATGCATACAAACAATAATAAGTGTCATCGAGGATATGGGGGGAAAGGTACACTCATTCACTGCCAGTGAGACTGCAAATTGGTGCAGCCAATATGAAAATCAGTATAGAGATTTCTTGGAAAACTGGGAATGGAACCACCATTTGACCCAGCTATCCCTCTCCTCAGTCTATACCCAAGGGACTTAAAAACAGCATACTACAGGACACAGCCACATCAATGTATATAGCAGCACAATTCACATTAAGTAAATTGTGGAACCAACCTAGATGCCCTTCGGTAGATGAATGAATAAGAAACTTTGGTATATATACACAATGGGATATTACTCAATATTAAAAGAGAATAAAATAGCATTTGCAAGTAAATGGAGGGAGTTGGAGAATATTATGTCAGTAAAGTAAGCCAATCCCACCAAAAAAAACAAATGACAAATGTTTTTTCTGAGATGAGGATGCTGATCCATAATGGGGATTGTGGGGGAGCATGGGAGGAACTTTAGATAGGGAAAAGGGGAGGGGAGGGGCAGGGAGGGGGCAGGGGGGAAGGAAAGACAGTGGAATGAGATGGCCATCATCACTTCAAGTACAAGTATGAAGACATGAATGGTGTGACTCTACTTTATCAGAGACATAAAAAATTGTGCTCTATATGTGAACTATTAACCAAAATTCATTCTGCTGTCATATATAACAAGCTAGAATAAATAATTTTTTTAGAAAATCATTTTTTTATGTTTATTGGTGTGAAACTGACTGGCAAGTTTGGAGATTATAAGTACTCCAGACTTCCTAGAGTGCTTATCGCAAGTTGAGGGTGGAATGGGAGGACATTGGTATGTCTTAAAAGCACCAGGTGTGCACCTGCTATGGGATACACAGAAGGCTCCAGTTAAGGCACACTGCCCTCGTAGTGAGTGCGTTTTCATGCAGGAGAAAGCAATAAAGAAAATAAGCCATAAATATCGAATTTCAGATGTGATAGGGAAAAAATAACACTAAAACAAGATAAAAGGAAAATAATGACAAGAATTGTTATTCTCATATGACAAGATCCAGAAAGTCCACTTGGACATTTGGTCCATAATCTGAAGGAGCTGAAGGAGTGGACCATGTGAGTACAGGAGGGAAGGGAGCTCGAGGTTGAGAGACTAGGAAGCACGAAGCTCCTGAGACAGTACAGAAGCCAGGCTGGCTGGAGTTGGGAGAGGGGCTGGGGTGCTGTGGGGAATGGGACTAGAGAGAGAGCCAGGGGCCCATTGCAAGGGACCAGTATAGGCACCCAGGGCTTCATTTTCAACACAATGGCACAGCATGACGGATGGAGAGGAAGACTGATATCAAGTGACATGCTCTGGCTCAGCTTCTCCACAGCACAAGGAAGCAAGAACAGTGTTGGGATGAGCCTGAAAACCTCAGATGGGCTGTCATGTAAAGCTGTAGAGCCGAATCATTGAAGCCAGGTGTGACTTGTTCAGATTCAGAATCTAGAAAGATCATTTTAGCAGCACACAGTGACCTTGAGGTCTAGAGTGGGTATGGAGGGACACTGTTGGCCAGAGAGCTAGGTAAGTGACCCCTGGATTCCTTCATAATTTTCCTCAGAACCAACATACTAAGCATCCACTGGTAGTTCATTCTAGATCAGCAGGAATGCCAGTTAGTTGGGAATTGTGGTTCACAGAATGCCCAGTGCTGGAGAGTTTTCTCCATAGAAACCTCACAACAAAATGACAACAGTCTTCCCCCAAAACTGGCAGAACAGGCTAGTTTGGCTGCTACTTGGAGTTTAGCTCAGTTTCCCAGTTTCTCATCCTCCTGTGCTGGGGAGGGGAGGGAATTTATGGGCACATAAATGAAACCCAGCTGTGAGAAAGGCTAACACAAGAGAGGGACAAGGAAAATTGGCCAAGATCATTGCATCTCATTTGAATCTCATTCCAGCACATCAGAACAACGAAGTAAAATTGAGAGATTAAATTCATTGGGAGCCAACTGGAACTTGATTATTTGCAAAGCCCATCTATGTGCTGCTGGAACTGCTGGCTGAAAAAAAATCACAAAAGGACTGGGGACATGCAACCATTTTCAAATAGTATCATTACAGAGTAGACTCCTTTAGGGCCCCCTTTAGCTTATGAATGCAACACTATCATTCAAAAGAATTAGTTCAAAGTCTTTTTTTTTAATGCTTCTCTTGGGGCTTAAGGGATAGGTAAGTGAATGAGTATGTTGATTATCATACTTAAACGCTGTAGAAATGAAATAAAGGCAATCCTTTTAATTTGAGAAATAATGAGCAGTGGGGTGGTCAGAAAAAGCACAGAGAATTTGGAGTCAGTCCAATTTGGGTTCAAATCCCAGCTCCACCACTTAACAATGGAATGAAAAGTTAGTATGCTTCTCTGAGCAAATTTTTCTTCCTGTAAAATGGAGATAAAATTCTTACTTTTCAGGGTGGTTGGTGACTATTAAAAACTATACATAAAAGTTGAACATACAGTAGGTACTCAATAAAGGAGAGAGCAATGAATAATGTTACCCTCTCTATATATTTTTCTATGTGGAATTATGTAGACTCAATAATACATGTTGGAAATAAAACAAAATGTCCATTTTGAATGTTTCTGGAGAAGAACTGAAACATGGCCCCTCCAAGGACCCACCCATATCACTGAGCCTTCCTCTCACCCCTCTGTGTTAGACCAGACACCAGCCCAGGAGGTATTCCCAGCATCTTTAGATCACCAGAGGCCTTCAAATGAAATAATGGATGTCGGAGAACTATCATCCATATCTCAAAAAAAGACCAACAAAGAGTTCTCCTTCTGTAAACCTGTGCAGATTATCTCAATGATCAAGTGCTGCTGCTTTTGGCTAGAACTCCACAGTCCAGGGGTTACCTCATATTGGAGAGAGATTTAGAAATTCTTTGCCATCCACCGCTTTGAGGCTAAAGTAGGCAAAATGAATTCTATATTTTATACAGACAGAACATCTCTCATGGAACCCAGGTGTCAGCTGAGACCCCCCTGCTCTGCGGAGATCTGAGGAAAGCTGATGTGTGTCTCTTAGTTTCATAGTTTCAGAAAGTCTGAGGCCTTTGCAAAAGCATCTTGGATCCTGGTGCCCTCACCCCTGACTTGTGTGCTGTACAAACAGTACCTCTGTTCCCTTCTCTGAAAGACAGTTTGCACCATCTTTATCTTCTTCAGTCTGAGGCTTCGTCACCATTTACATGCATACACACAATCCACTCACACCATATGTATTTGGGAGCCACAGGACGAGGGTCCCACCTCCTCCCACTAACTTTACACTGTAATTCCCTCTTCCCTCCTTTCCCTTTTCATTTCTTGTCTGTCTCTCTGCAAGGCAGCCTCGCTGACATCGTTTTAGCTAGAGCATAGTGATTCTTTTTCCTCCAAAATATGGCCATCTTCCTCCAAAGGAAACAAATAAAGGAAATAATATACAAATAAATAAAAATGTTTCCCACTATGTTAAACTTAATATATATCTCTCTGAGGCACATCATCCCAAAAGAAGTATTTGCTAACTAAAGTCCAGGCACCACGAACCTAGGACAGTTTGTCTCAAAGTGTGGCCCCCAGACCAGGACCATGGGCATTTCCTGGGAATTTTTAGAAATGCAAATTCTAAGCAGAAACTCTGGAGATGGTCCAGCAATCTGGGTTTTAACAAGCCTTCCAGGTAATTCTGGTGTGTCCTAAAGTTTGAGAAGCACTGATCTAGAAGACAGATTTCAGCTGTAACTAGTTGCAGATGCCAGACCCAAATTGCGCATAGGGAACAGGCAATCATCTACAACATATTAGGCAAACGGGAAATTGTTGGGGATGCAACTAGCTGACTTTTGCCCCATGAAAAGGAAGGTGCGGGATGGTCAGATTTTCTAAATTTCCTAAAGAACACAGAAATTTGAATATGCGTGGACACTCTCCAGATGTTAGCAACCAGTTTATTGGATCCTTCTAGGTAATTCAAAAGATTTCGGAGGTTGTTTCCAGCAATCTCCCCACCTTTTTGACTGAGAATTGTGGGCTTCCAAGCCACGCTCCTGGGTCTGCTGCTCTTGGTTCAATTTGGAAAGCACAATTAGGATTGGTGAAGATAAATGGAATGAAACTCTCATTTAGTAGGGATTTTGTGCCAAACATTAAAATGGGTTTTTTAAGTGAAAACAGGGCTAGGGAGTAAATAGCCTATAAAATGGCAGTGAAATGGCAGTTGGACTAATGTGAGATATTATTCCTAGGCAGCCTTTTTATTTCCCTCTGTATTTTCTCAGAAAGTCACCAGGGAATCCACTTCATTCCCTGCATCACTGTTAAAGCAGGGCCTATAGAATATATGCAGCGCTCCGTTGCCACAGCAACCATTATCTTCTCCTAATTCCTTTTCCCTTCTAAAAATAAAGTGCCCTTTCTCAAAGTATCCTTTTTTCCCCCACTTTTAATTTAAATCTCACTTTTTTGTAGAAGCCTCGTCTCTCCCTGACCTGAACGGTTACTTTTGTTTTGCTTGAGCAGAGCCATTGGTGACACACATTCTGAAACTGCCCGTCAGCCATTTCTGTTAAATTGGAAGACTAATGAGAGCCACAGTCACCAGGCCGTGAAACAACCCCAGTGATTTCATGGAAGGGGGTTATGGTCCTGTTGCTGCTGCACAGATGCCACTTGGAACCGGGTACCTTCAGCGCGGTATTTCATCTTCTGCTTCCAAAGAACTGTATTTCCATGACAAAAAAAAGAACAGTAGGAGAGACAAGAGATGGACGGAGGGCCCAACTCCCAGCTCCTCTGATGAGGGAGGAAGCATCGGACCCTGGCTCCTTTGATCCAGAACTAGACAATGCCCCTGGCCTTGGTTCCTTGGCATTGTCGTAGGCTTTCCTTTGCCTGCAGAGGAGACTTCTGAGACATTAAAAAAGCTGGAGGGAAAGGAGGTGTGGAGCCCCAGCCTAAATTTGGCAGTCTTTGTACATCAAAGACCAGGCCTTGATCAATACATCCACTCAAGTGGTTGCTTTGGACTTCTGAACCAAAAGCGACATGCTCTCTAGATGGTGTCCTTTCCAAGGCCACCTGCATGCTGAGATCATATGAAGACGGATCTTGTCATGAGACAAAAGAATCGATTTGCCCAGGATGAAATAAAGTGTGATCCCTGCCCCCTGGGAGTCTACATTCAAACTAGGCCACACTTATGTGTCCATGCAGACAGGCAGAGGACCCTGGTGAGTCACAGAGGCATTCCTGGCTCTCAGCAGGATGTGCACGTAAGTTTTCTCCACATAGGGACCCAGCCATCCATGCTCCTCCCTCTCCATCCCGACTGTGCCAGTCTGCGCCTTGACAGCCAGGCTTCTCTGTTAAGTCTCTGATGTTGAAAAGACATGTTGTTCCCTGCCAAGCTACGACGCCAAGGCGAGATCAAGAAGTGTGACTTTGGCTCCTAAACAGCTGTGTTGGGGCACAGTGTGTCTAATGGGATTCTTCAGAGTTTTCCCATGATAAATAATGTGAGTCAGGCAAAATCAATGCATTCTTTCTCTTCCTCTTACACAAGTTTGGTCCAACATTCTTTCCTGTGATGATATTGCTCACTTGGATAGTGGCCCTTCGGCACTGCTAATATGTACCCTGAGCTCTTTGGATCTTTACTGAGGGAATGTCATTTGCTATGACCCCAACTGTGTTCTGTGGCCAGAGGTATGACTGGGCTGAAAACAGACTATTAAGAATTGGTCCTCTAGGCAAGGCTACAGCCAAGAAGTCCTGGGCAGCACTTGGAATCTTGGACCATCTCTTCAGATAGACAGGTTAAAAAAAAAAAAAGGACATGGAACTAGGTGTTATAGGCACTGCCCAGTTCTACTATGAAGAGCAGAAAGTCCAAGGGTGAGAACTGCACTTTAGTGGGGTGGGTAGACAGCCAGTGCAGAAGGGGAAGGTGAATCTCATGGTCTGATCTCTAGAGGCTCAGTTTCATCACGATCACCCTGATCTTGACTTTCACAATGCTTTCTCTAAGGTTTTTCTCATTGTAGGCTTGCCAAGTGTCATATTACAACTTTGTTTTAAAGGGACTTTCTGACCCAAAAGAATCGAAAGCAGAATCTCAAAGAGACATTGGTTCGCCTACGTTCCTAGCAACAATATTCACAACTGCCAAAAGGAGAAGCAGCCCAAGTGTCTATTGACAAATGAATAGATAAACAAAATGTGGGGTGCACCAACAGTGGTATATTATTCAACCTGAAAAGGGAAGGAAGTCCTGACCCATGCTGTCACGTGGCTCTACCTTGAGGATACTACGCTAAATGAAATAAGCCAGTCACAAAAAAGACATTACATAACTAGAGTGGTCAAATTCATAAAGATGGGAAGTAAGTTGGTGTTTGCCAGGGACTCAAGGGAGAGGAGATGTGAATCTGTTTAATGAGGGTAGGGTTCAGTTTTGCAAGACAACAAGTTCTGGAGTTTGGTTGTACGTAAGGTGAATGTACTTAACACAACGGAGCCATACACTTAAAAAGTAGTTAAGGTGGTGAATTTCACGTTGTGTGTATTATATGACAATTTTTGCTCTTCTCTTTTGGGTTTTGGAGGGGCAGGGGTTTGTTGTTGCTGTTTGCTTTTGTCTTTGGAATGGGGTCTCACTATGGTGCTCAGTCTGGCCTGAGACTTGAGCAGTGGGCTCAAGCAATCGTCCTGCCTCAGCCTCCCTAGTAGCTGGGACTACAGGTGCTCCTCACCATGCCCAGGCTATGATAATTAAAAAAAGACCACTTGCTTGTTCAATGATTCCCCTTTCTTCTGCTACTCCACTGAGACTAAGGCTCACAGGCTGTGTGACCCTGGACAATCCACGAGGCTTCTGAGTCTCCCTTTCTTCTTGGATCACTGGGAGTAATGATAATGACCCTGGAGGATCCTATGAGAAAAGATTTTGAGTTAAAATGGGCAAGACACAAGGGCTAATAAAGATTATAACACCAAGTCCCCTAGAACAAGCTCTTACATGATCAACAACTCCAACATCAAGAATGAATGGAGGGAGGAAGTTTCCCTGGCTGGCAACTGTTTTGATACACAACAGTGAAGTCAGTGAACTTGACCTTCAGGTACCACCTATGAGTAGGATCTCTTCCTCCCCTCAAGGCCCTCTGTGCTCTCAGGCTCCCCTTCCCAGAAAACTAGGTGAAGTTTTACGCTCAGATGTTGATCCCCAGACCTGCTGTAGGGGTATCTGCACTTTTTAAAGGAACTCTGGTGTTTAAAGGAGAGTGCTCAAAACCCCCTTCCAAAAAATCCCCCCCAAAACAAAAACGAAACATTCATGGTAGAAGCTCAGGCATTAGCAACAGTGCAATATGGACAATGTTTGGGGGGCAGGGACAGAGGGAGAAGGAAGAGTCCTTGTAGCACTCTTTCCATCACAGAAGGCAGTGAGAAAAGCCAAGGTCCCCATCTTTAGAGTCTGGCTGTCATTTGGTGATAAGCAACAAGCTTAGTGTTAACAAGGATCCAGGAATCAATCTGGATTTGGATTCTGGCTCTGCTGCTTGGCAGCTGTGTGGCCTTTCATGTGTCATTTAACCTCTCTGTGTTTCATTTCCTCTACTTCAGAATGAGGATGACAATAATAGTGCCTGCCATCAATCATTATTCATAGAGTGAGTCGTTAGAAAGCTTGGCACATAAAAATCACCGTATAAATATTTGTTCAATAAAACCCAGAAGACTTTTCAATGTCTAGATCTATTCTCTGACTTCTCCATTTAAGACTAAATCTTCTCCATCCAGATTCCCTGCATGGAAAAATGTACTCCCCACACATGCCCTGGCCACAGACAAATAAGTCTTTCAGGTCAGAATCCTGGCTGCTACTAAATCTGGCTTTCAGACCTCATTTTCTAGTTAGTTGCCTAATTTAGAGACCTTGTCAATTTGCATGACTTAGAGAAATAATGCAATAAGACTTCAAAGCTGCTTAGAACCGTGCCCCACAGCCCATCACTCTGAACCTTCCGAAGTGGATTGGAGCAATTGTAAATTATTTGACAGCGTGAAACTTTTCCTGTGATCACTGGGGCTAGAATGCTTTTTGGAGTAACTTCATGGAGACTAAATGGCCCCCCAAAATGCGCTGTTTTCCTATCCATGAGTGGAAGAAGAATGAAGAAATTAAATTTCTTCATTATGGTGACTTGGATTATTTTGTTATCATTCCTGCTCTTTTTATATTTGTAACCCAATAAATTCCTATACAAGTTTAGGTAAAATGGAATGCACAAATATAGCCACCTGCACAAATTACACAATCCCTTTTGGTTGCTGCTCTTCCCATCCTAAGCCTATTCTTATTTTAAGGATGTAGGAGAGTTCTGACTGTCTTGATACTTCACATAGATAAAATCTTACAGAACACTTGGCCTTGTGTCTGATTTCACTCAATATCATGTTCTTGAGGTTTCCCCGTGGGATTATACCATGATTGATTTATCCACCCTAATTAGATGAACATTCGTGTAGTTTCCAATTGGGGAGTACATTGGATAGTGCTGCTAGGAACTTTGTGGTACATATCTTTTGGTGAATCTTGAAATCGACTTTGTTTTGTACAACTGTTTTACCTCCTTTCTTTCTAACAAGCCTCCCTCCCCATGTCACAGTGGGGCTGGGTAACCCTTCCCACGTGGGTGACTGTCCCATTCCTTCTTGCCCTTACCATCTTCCTTTACCTCCTTTCTCAGGGCCTGGGGTGCTGCCTACCCCAGCCAGGGCTGTCTTCCTGCTGCCTATTGATGTGTCCCTGTAATGCCAACCACCCCCCAGGGGGTTCCAGCTCCCATGCCTGGGTGTGGCCACATCCTCTTTCACTCACCTGCAGGTCAGAGTGGTTGACCTCAGGTGAGTCCTCTGAATGAAGATGCCAACCTTCCCTGACAGCTCTGGCCTGGCCTGTCTTTGTTGGATGCTCTGCAGACTCCCATGGCCCTATAGCTCCTAGGGTTTCTAATGACAGGTGCATATTACCCACTCACTGGAGGGTGAGCATCCTGCGCTTTGTGGGCCACACAGCATTTTCCCTGTGGCCCCTCAGTCAGGGAACCCAGAGGGAAGCCACACATGGCCATAGGGGCTTTGGGTCCACTGTCTGTTCAAAAAACCCTTCTTCCTCCAGGCCCAGCAAACTTGTCAAAGCCCCTTTTATAGGGATAGTGAGGGTGGGATTTTAGGTCAGGAAATCTACGTTTGAACTTCAGTTCTCAGATCTGAATCTGATGGTAACAGTGATAATAACCAGACTTGTAATATGTTATAGAGTTACATGAGTCACTTACTCTTAATTAGTCATTATTATTTTCTTAATCCCGCATCCTTAATGCTTCTTTCTGCGTTCTACAGATAAATCACTGTTGACTTCAAAGTCAAAACTTCTTACCATAAAATTACTTTCAGGATACATTTTAGAAATAACCACAATCAGCCTAATATCTTTGTCTTTCTTTGAATAAACTGAAGAGATAGAGGGGCTGGGAAATAGTCACAATATAAATTTTCAAAAAAAAAAGACACAAGATACTAATTTTTAAATGACTATATGGAGTTTTTAATTTTAAAATAATCAAAGAAATATGTAGGGAAAGAAACTACAAAGAAATGTGAAAAGATTAAAAGGGCTGGTGTAGAGCATTTGCCTAGCAAGTATGAAACCTTGCGTTCCATCCCAAGCACTGAAAAAAAAAAAAAAAAAAGATTAACAACATTTCTCTCTGGATGGGATTCTGGGTGCTTTTTATGGTCTTCCTGTTTTCCTAGAGCTTCAGATATATTATATATTTTTTTCACATGTTTCTATACACATATGCTCATAAGCCAGAATTTTAAAACAAGCTTAGTTTAAACAATGGAAAGGAAATAAAAGTAATGGGCTGGCTATCTGAGGGGAGAGTCACAAAACTGATTTAATACTCACCTCCCTGTTTTCATTTGCATCTTTCTGTGCAGAACTAACTGGGGTAGATGCCATGAGATGGAATGAAGGAGGAATATATCTGTCACTCAGATGATTCATGTCTGCCTCTAGGTACTTGCACCATTTTGACAGTAAGTGTACAAATATAGCAAGTTCAGCCTCAGAAGGGATGGTAACCAGGCACAGAGCCCTCAGGGATGAAGATCTGGGTGCTCCATCAGGTAGGCTATCCAGATCAGCAGGGGCACTGGCAAAGGGTGAAAAGAATCTTCAGTGGGTGGTAGAGAAGAGAGATGGTGAATTCCAGTTGTGACTCTTGACCAGCTGCAGCATCAGAGGCTCTTGTTTGTCTCAAATTTCTCTTGTAGTTCCCCTCAGAGGTGGGAGGAGCTGCTTGCAGAATGTATATGAAGCATGAATCCAAGTGCACAAAGGTAGTCTGGTGTCCACTGTGACATCCCAACCAGATCCCCTTTCAGAAAGGTTTGTGACCCCCAATTTCCAGGAGTGCTGATCATAACTGCCTTCAGCTGTCAGCCCTTCAGGTCAAAGAAGTGACATGACAAAATTAATGACCTAGAAAGATTTCTCTAACCATACTTAAATGAAATGAACTAGATCTGCTACATCCACGTGGTGATTTATCCAAAATAAATCTTGAGTGCAAAAATTAGGATGTTGGAAAATATATACACAATGCAACCATCTTGTATATAACATGGAACACACATTGAATAGAACTGCATATTACTTATGATCATACACACACACACACACACACACACACACACACACACCACAGATGTATATATATAATATACAAAATAAAAACAATAGGTACATTTCTATTCACTTTTTAAAACTTCACAGGCATAAATATTTCTAAGTAGCCAGCTTTTGCTGCGTAACAAATAATCCCAGTATTTTAGTGGGTTACAGTAACAAACATTGTTTTTTCATACATTACTTGAGGGCTGCAGTTTAGCCATTTCTCTGTGCAACTCTGTCAGGATCACTATGGTGGATTTAGCTGGGCTCAATGTCACCTTCTCATTCTGCTACTGGGGCTAGAAGAGCAGCCTCAATTTGGAATTAAACCATGAGAGCACATTTAAAACCTGGTCATATCCAGTATGCTTCCCATTTGCTCATATTCCTTCAACCCGAGAAAGTCACACAACCCATCCCAAAGTCAGTGTGTCCTGCCTCCAGGGAAACACAACAGGGTAAGAAGGCAACATATGCATTCGATTCATGATGGTGATGGCCTCTGCAGGAGCAGGAAAGGCAATAGGAGTCAGTAAATAAACAGGACCTAGAACTGAAATTAACTTTTTAAATGATGATGCAAACATGGCAAATCTGGATGATTAAAGTATAAATATTTGCTTAGTTATCTTTAGTACTTCTGGTAGCTTTCTCTTTTGCAGAAATAATAGACTGATGGGAAGCAAGATTAAAGATGGTGTTGGAAGGGGGATAGTTAGGAGGCAATCACAGAATTCCAACTAAAATTATAAAAGCCTGAACTATGACCCTAAGAATAGAAATAAGGCAAAGGAATTATTGAAAATCTGGATTTGACCAGACTTTATGATCAATTAAATATGAAGAAGGGAATGAACTAAAAATACCTACAGAGCTGAGTGATGTTTAACTTATAGGCTGAGTAAAAATATAGCAGTAGCCACAATCTCTCCAAAGAACAGAGGAGGTCAGGTCACCAGGTAGGTGGCTGAGGAGGAGGTGATGCCTGGTATTTCAAGGCTTGGTGGATAACTCTGAAATCTGACAATTATTTTATTTTTTCTCAAGTTTTTACTCATTTGTTCATTTGCTTGTTTTTTTCTCTCCACTGGTTTGCAAACCAGGAATATGAACATGGAATTTTAATTGGATTTTTTTTTTGGTTGGGGGCAGTGCGGGGGTGTTGAGGTTTTTCCTTTCTCTTTTCACCAACTCACTGGCTATCTCTTCTCAGTTTTTCATTCAGTGATCTTGCATTGGAAAGCTTGCAATTCATCACTGTGGAAGTATATATATATATAATGCAGAAAGTGGCACATGACGCACATCAGAAAGCCAAGTGTTAAACAGGTAGTAGCACAGCTTTGGGTATAAAGATAGTGTAGCGATGATATAGTGTCCAATGGAACTTAGGACTTATCTGAAGACTTATTTTGCATCCCAGATGCTTCTTCCTCTGGGAAACCTGCCTCACCTCTCTAAGTGGTACACTTCCTGGCCATTCAAAGACCTCTCAGTTGCTTAAGTGGAGTGGCCCTTGGTGCCAGGAGAGACATCAGGGAGAAAATGAGAAGGAGCCAACACCCCTTCCCCAACCACCCCTATTGATAGAGTCCACTAGGCCCTCACTTACCTACAGATGTGCTTCCTGCTCTTTGTGACCAAAGCAGCCGAATTCATTTTTCTCCATGACTATCAAACTGGTATGCAGAGGTGACCAGGGAAAACGGGCCTTGCCTTTCACAGCTCACACCTTTCCCGTAGTTCCACCATGGGGGTCATTCTAGAAGTAGAGAACACCAAGAACTAGTTGAGCATAGCCTCCGATTGTTGCTTGAGGTGATATGAAATTGATTTGGGGGACTTGAGAGAGGCTGTGGGTCAGGCTGCCCCTGGAAAGGCTCCTCCTCCTCACCTCCTGTCCTCACCTGGCTGTACCAGGGCTGAACCAGCCAAGTTCCTGCCTCCACCCTCATTGTCCTTGCATTCCCTTTTCTGTTGCTTCTGAAGTCTGACTTGACAGTCAGTGAAGCTGCTTTTTTGCTTTGGCTCCAATCCTCTCCCCCAGAGGAGAGGGACGGGAAAGAGCTCCCACCAGGGCTTATCCTTGGTTTCAGCAGGGCTCACCCTACTGGCTCCAACACTGGATGTGAGACTCCCCAAGCCTCCTACCCCTGCACCCTGTGGCCTCAATGGAAGGACAAGGATAGGGGCAGCTGCTGAGGAGTAAGGGCAGCCATTGGCCCAGGGACAGGGGAAGAAAGGCCAAGAAGCACTACTGAGGGAAAAGCATCCCTGGATGGAGTTTCCCCATCCTTTCTGCCCCCCCTCACTCCCCTGCTCCCTTGTTCCATTTGGATCCACCGTGGCCTCTTTCTTTCCTAATTATAGTCTACAAGGGCCAACTTGGCACCTAAACTGAGCCTGCACCTTTTTGACATTGCAGTGTGGTTTTTAATAGCTTGATTAAGTAAGGCAGCCCACTCAGGTAAATCACCTTACTTTTAGATGGCATTTAGGGCCTTGGGGAAAATAGTCTTTATAATTCAGCCCACTTAACGGTTGATCTGGGCATAGTATGTCAACTAGAAATTTCAACTCAGATATACTGGGTTTAAAAACACAGAACAGGAGTCTCAGAGAGCACCCAAGTCTGGTGACAAATATCTATTCCCTTTACCTCAGCTGATGACTTTGCTGATTTCACTCAAACATAGGAACAATTAGAAGAGAGTATCGCCTGCTCCCCAAGATGGCCTTCCAGGTAGCAGTGCCTGTGCCATGCCTTATGTTCTGTCTCCCATACATACGGGTGCTGTAGATAGAACTGTCTTCATGTCTGTCTAAGGCCAGACCCAACACTGGAATCTTCCCTCTTTCCTGCATCACCATATTACCCTAGTAAGACATTCTCCGGGTGATTTGGAATTGGCCCTTCTGCCCCCTTCTTTTGCCGTTCTCAATAACGACAGACTGTTCAGGGACTGAAACACCATAGACAAGGTTGGACTGCCTGTAGTAGCCCAGGATTTGTTCCTCTCTCCCCTAGAGACAGGATGTCCTTCAAGCTCTGCCAAATGAGTCACATGGTCCCTGAGGTACATCACTCCTGGTGGGCTGCCTTTTGGGGTCCTGCAGCTATGGTACAAAGTGGGGCACATGTATTCAAGACTCCATCCACCCCAGGCAGTGTTTTTGAGGCTTGGACTCAGCTCACAACAGTCCCCCAAGACTTATTTTATCTCTTGCTGCATATTTGTAACTAATAAACCCATATCACATAACTTGTGTGTAAATGTGTTCTCACTGGACTCAGACAAACAGGTAAAGGGTTTATGGAGGCACTAAACAGTAGCCCAGGATGCTGTGGGCATAAGTACCTGGACTCATTTCTGCAACCCACCACAGTGATGCTCTTTGCCGTTCTCCACACAGTGGGAGATCAGCAAGCGCGCTTCACGCGTCTCTCCACTGGCTGTTCCTCATCAGCACACAAACATGATCAATGTCACTGTTTTAGTCAGCTTTTTCCACTGTATGACTAAAAGACTTGATCAGAACAAGTTTATTTGAGAATTCACAGTTTCAGAGATCTCAGTCCATACATAGCCAGCTTCATTGCTCAGGGCTCCAGGTGAGGCTGAGCACCATGGAGGAAGAGTGTGGCAGAGGGAAGCAGCTCACATGATGATCAAGAAGCAGAGAGAGAGACTCCACTTGCCAGACATGAATATACACCCAAAGGCACACCCCAGTACCCCACCTCCTCCAGCTACACCCTACCCACCTTCAGTTACCACTCAGTTAATCCCATCAGGGGATTGATTCATTGATTGGGTTAAGGCTCTCATAACCCAATCATTTCTCCTCTAAACTTCCTTGCTTTGTTTCACACATGAGCTTGGGGGGGGGGACACCTCACATCCAAACCATAATAGCCACTTATTTAAACACCAAGCAAAATTTAAAAATTGAAATAAAAACCTCTCTTGGCTTAATATTGCCAATCCAGATAACACCCATTTCTCTCTCCCTTTAATAGGAAAACACCTTGAAAGGGTCATCTTCTCTCCCTGGTCCTACTGCTCTCCTTTGGTCTTTCTTGATTCCATCCAAGTAGAACCCCTACTGCTTCAGTGAAAGACTTCTGAATCCAATGGTGAAATCCAAGTTCTGCTCTTACCCCGTCACTAGTGTGTGACGCTACATCCAGTGGTGTATCCCCTTCCTTAAACACACTTCGCAGGCTTCCAGCACACCATCCCTCTCTCACCCCCCTTCTTATTTACTGGCCACTCCTCAGTACCCTTTGCTGAATCCTCTTGTTTTCCCCAATGTCCTAAATTTGGAAGACACCATCACTGGACAATTTAGCAGTTATTTCCTAGGTAGCCTCATGCAACCTAATGGCTTTACATACCATCTGTTCACTGACGATTCCCGACTGTTCCTCTCCCACACCCAGAGGTGTAGCTCCCTCATCCTTCCCTGCTCCTGGACCAGACCTCAGGCCTTTGTCCTTGGACTGGGAGTCATGCCACTGGCTCTCCTGGTTCCCAGGCCTTTGGATATAAAGTTCAGTCTAAGAATTATACTACCAGCTCTCTCCAGTTCTCTAGTTCGTAGATGTCCAATTACAAGACTTCCCAGTCTCCTCAATTGTGTGAGCCAGTTCCCATAATAATTCTCTTCTCATGTGTCTGTACCTAGATATAGATGTTTCTGTATATGTATGTACAGAAACGAGAGCATACCTATCTAGATGTATTCCTTTTCTCTGAAGAGCACTGATTAACACAGAGCTTCAACCCAAGACTTTAGGGGGACATAGTTCAGCACATAACACCTCCCCACTGCTTTCTACTCACACTGGCCTCCCTCTTGACCTCCAGGATGTCAAGCTTTTACCTCCCAGGGTCTTTGCACTTGCCTTTTTCTTTATCTGGAACTTCTTCACCTGGACATTCCCATGGTTTTCTCTCCCTTTATCTTCCTGCCTTATGCCTTAAAGTCCTAGGCTTTGGAGCCAGATCGCCTGATATATTCCAGAAGTATATGACCTTGAGCAAGGAGCCCTCTCTTTCTATGCCTTCCTTTTCTTATCATGAAATGGAAATAGTAACACTTCCCTCATAGACTCCTTGTAAGAATTAAATCATATCATATGTGCAAAGCACAGGGCCTGGTATATAAGTGATGCTCCGAGGGTGTTAACTGAGGTCGTGATGTTGTGGTGTTGGAATGAATATTCTATTTAGCCAGTGGGATATTGTGCCCAGCAGGACCCCCTGAAGATTGGCTGCTGAAGGGTCACTGAGAAGATTGGATGTGGACAGTTACAACAACCAATGGATAGAAAGCACAGCTTGAATGGCACCTTATCAGGGAGGTCTTCCCTCCTCACATCCCACCCCACACACCCCTCTATCTTCCTATTCTGAAATGTATCATTAATTGCTCTACAATGTATTATTGCTCATGATACAAGATTATCTGTTATTTTTTTATGATTTGCCTTTAATGTTGATATTCTACCTGACAATAACCTCCACAGGGGCCAGAATTTTGCCTGTTTTGTTTGCTACTTTCCAGAGCTTTGAATAGGGGCTGGCAATTCTAGGCCTCCATAAATATTCATTGATCAAAGATTGAATTAAGGAGTGTACTGTTCTGAGTCCAGCTTCCCGAGATCCTATCCCTGCAGATAAGCAGTGAACTTAAAAAGAAAAGAAAAGTCATGCATAAGGATAAGTTTGGGGAAGTAAACACAGACTTCTCCAGAATAGTTCCGTGGAGTGTGATATGGGGACTACAGGTCTGGTAATGGAACCCACGAGGGTGGCTGGATGGTGACTTGGTGCTGTAGGGGAGGCACTGCCTCGTGGGGGAACTTGGTGGCTCAGACAGCTTTGGTAGCTGCCGCTGCCATCTCTGCTGCACATAATGTGGACCCCAGCTGTTACGGATGAGGACAGCAGTAGCCTGGTGGCCGGATAATCATGTTATGGCAGCATCCAGAGCTTTTAGTGGTTGCCAAGCCCTTTAGCAGCAGGGCTGATAGAAAAGCCGACTCTTGGCACTCTAGGCAGGCACCAGCCCCCAACTCCACAAGCAGCAGATACCACCAGACAGGGACTCAGAGAAGAGGCCAACAGCGGACACACAGTGTCTTTACCAACTGCTACAGATAGGCCATAGGAACAATGGCAGGGTATCTTAGATCTGGACACCCCATAACTGTGGAGGAGGCAAGAACCAGAGAAATATTATTTGCTTTTGATAAGAGGGCACCAGTGTGGATCGAGTAAACTTACACTGAATGTTGTGTTGGACTTCATCTGTGGTCCTCAGCCATACTGCCATCTCAGTATGGTCTTTCCAGCAAAGCAAAGGCAGAGCCTGAAAACTCCATTGGTTCTGCTAATGAGAAACACTCCCTAAGGCATCAGGTAGGAGAAAGTGGAAGATCTTCTTCCACCTCCATCGATGGCTAACCATCAGAGAATGCAGGGGCTCTTCTGCATTTTCTGGGCTCTTAATAGCACCCTTCCTTCCTGAGTGTTGTTCCCCCACCCTTTCCAGTAATTTTGTTACCTAATTCCTATGAGGAATTCTCCGCTGCCTAGATACCTACAAGTATCTTCTCACTGATAACTTTGGCCTATACAAATATGTATCTTCCATTTGTATGGTAGTCTATGGTTTTTTAAAAGCCTTTGAACTCTATAACATTTCTATATGGCAGGGAAGTCAGGGACCATTTTTATATTGGAACAGAAAAATAGACTAGTAGGAACCTCACTGCTGATCTTATCTTAACTTCTAAATAGTTGAGTAATTTTGTCAATTAATCTTTTGGTCCCTCTGTTTCCTCACCTGTAACATGAAGGGATTGAACCAATATCATCAGCTTCCAAGTTGCTTTACTTGCAACTCACAATTTAAAAAAATATTTTAAAATGGGCATAGTGGTATATGCCTGTAATCCCAGCTATTCAGAAGGCTGAGGCAAGAGGATAGCAAATTTGAGACCAGACTGGGAAACCTAGTTAGACACTGTCTCAAAAAAAATTTTTTTAAAGAGCTGGGGTGTGGATCAGTGGTAGAGCCCTTGCCTAGCACGTGTGAGTTCCTGGGTTCAATCCCCAGTACCACACGCAACCACAAAAACCATCACTACCAAATTCTTACATCTGCATGTACGAAAAAAAAAAAAAAAAAACACTAAAACTACAGTTTCATGAAATACCCCTAAGAAAGACAACATGCTCTGACTTAAAAAAAAAAAAAAAAAGAAAGTCTATATTTTTAATTGCTTTTGGTGATCCACTACATTGATTTCTCAGCTCAAGTACTTGGGCAAGTGACATCACTTTCCCACTGAGTTTCTTCATGTATAAAACAGAACCAATAAGATCTCATTTATAATACTCCCCCTTTCACCCTGAGGAATACATCCCAAGACACCAGTGATGTGTGAAACCACAGATGGTCCTGAATCCTTTAAGCACTTACCATTCATGTGGCTGCAATCTTTGCAGTCTGGGGAGAAACAGCAATACTAGCATAAATGTCATTTTCTTTTCTCTCAGTTTAATGGATCAAAGATTTATTGTTACTGTAGATCTTGGCAACCTCAGCACATCATTTTTTTTTCTTTTCTTATTGAGAACTTTCACCTTTTAACTTAAAGAAAGCACTTTATGATTTCTTCTTAGTGTATCTGAATCACCATTATCACTACTCTTGCACTTTGGGGTCAATATTAAGTAAAATAAGGATGACTTGAACACAACCACTGTGATACCCCAGCAGTTGACCTGATAATCTAGATGGCTACTAAATATCTTACAGGAGGGTAGTGTATACAGTGTGGTCATATCAAACAAAGTATATCCTAGTTGGAATGAGCTGGAAAGTGCAAGCTTTTATCATACTACTCAAAACAACATGCAATTTTAAATAGATACACTTTTTATTCTGGAATTTTTTATTTATTATTTTCAGAGAGCAGTTGTCAGCTGGTAACTGCAACTGTAGAAAGTGAAACCAAAGAGGAGAGATCACTATTTAAAGTTATTGATAAAACTAAGTGAGGATTAATTCTAGTTCCAGATTTAACCCAGAATTGATGTTAACTGGAATCCATCCACTGGTAGAACCAGATCATGCCTAGTACTATCATCACATTAAAAATGAAGAACAGAGTATAAACGTATAAAATGGTCCAGAGAGAAAAACTGAACCGTTCACAGAGGATTACCATCTTGACAGTGTAGTTCAAAACCTCTCTTCAGGTCCCAGGGATTCAATTTTGAGAAATTCACTCATGTTTTGGAGATCTGAGGTTGATAGAAAAATAGCTCATATTGGAAGGATTTAATACCACCAAGCAGCATGCCAGTATAAGTGTAAGAGTGTAGCCTTGTTTTAAATGCTATATAACATCCTACTGGGTACTTTACAAAGTGTCTTGACAGGTTTCTAGTTGCCAAATGTCCACCTTCCATTTTAAAGCAACACTATTTCAATAGTTTTGCTTTCCATGAGATGGTAAGTAAATTGAATTTTTATAAACAAGCTGACATGGCCCCCACTGGCTTAGATTATAACTTGTAGAGGTTTTGGTTTTTGTTACTGATTTGTTTTCAACCCTAATACTAAGTGGCCCTGCTTCCTCTACGCAGCATGCATTAGTTAGAGTTCTTAGTTTAGAAAAACAGAAGGCATTCTAGCAGCTGTTAAAGGATTTGAGGTCATGTACAGAACTTCAGGAGAGCTCAAGTTAGTTTGAAAGTCCATGCCACAGGGCAGCACCAGGAAAGACCTTGTCACTGAAGGCAGATACTGTGGGTCCCACTGCTGACTCCAGATCTGCCTTGGAATGCACCCTCTTCTGTTCTTCTTCTTTTTAAAAAAAAATATTATTTATTTTTTTAAAATACTTAAAATTTTTTTGTAGTTGTACACAATAACTTTATTTATTTATTTATTTTTATGTGGTGCTGAGGATCGAACCCAGGGCCTTGCACGTGCAAGGCAAGTGCTCTACCACTGAGCCACAACCCCAGCCCCTCCCACTTCTGTTCTTTGAAAGCTGGTGCCACATTGCCTATGTCACATGAAACCTGGATTCTAGGAGCCAACTGTTTACTTCTATCACTTTCTCCAAATTAAAATGTCCCATGGGTATGTCTGATAGGAGAAGCTAAGATGTCAACAACCTAGCTGCAAGGGAGGCTGAAAAGGAAAGACTGATCTCTGTCTTGGCAGGGTGGGTATTATATGTTAGGAAATTTCCCCCAAAATACTGGGTGGTCATAAAACCCCATGGTGATCATATTTACACAATTCTTCTGCCAGTGTAAGCAAAGGTCTTCAAAATGGAATTAATTAATTAAAGACTTAAGAAGCCCACACACTTGCCTCACACATGTGAGGCACTGGGTTCAATCCTCAGCACCACATACAAATCAAGAAAATAAATAAAGACATTGTGTCCATAAAAAAAAAGAAGCCCACATCACTAAACTAAGAATGCATTTGCTATTTTGTGGCATTTTTCAGGCATAGACAAAGTTTATACACAAAATGACAAGCTTCAAGAAATTTATAACTTAGTTGAAAAAACTAGGCAACCGGATGTTAACTAGGTGCTGTGGTTTGAATATGCCCCGCCCAATTCAAGCTGAAACTTAACCCCCATTGTGATGGTTGGAAAGAGATTTTGAGAGCTCTACTCTTGTGAATGAATTAGTGCCTTATTACAGGGCAATAGGGAACTTACTTAGGCCAATGTTGTTCTTCTGCCATGGGAGGACACAATAGCCATCCTCTCTGAAGAGTGCAGCAACAAGCTGCCATCATGGGAGCAGAGAGTAACCCTCACCAGACACCAGACCCACTGACACCTTGCTCTTGGGCTTCAAGACTTCAGAAATGTGGAAACAAATTTCTGTTCTTTATAAATTACCCCACCTCAGGGATTTTGTTATAGCAGCAGGAATAGACTAAGATACTGGGGTGGCAATTCACAGTAGAACAGACTTTGGACTCTTCAGAGGGAAACATCTGGAGGCCTTTGGGTTCCCCAAAATTTCAAATATGAACCACATTTTATAGTTTGGATTATGAGGTATCCCCCCAAAGCTTAGGAGACTATGCAGGAATGTTCAGAGGTAAAATAATTAGGTTACGACAGCTGTAACCTAACCAGTGGATTAATCCACCTGGTAGATTCATAATTTCAAAGGGCCGCTGTACTGGGTGGTAACTATAGGCAGTTGGGGCATGGTGGGAGGAAGTGGGTTACTAGGGACATACTTGTGGATTATATATTTTGATCCTGGCTCTTCCTCTCTCTCTGCTTCTTTCTCCAAGGAGCTGAGCAGCTTCTCTCTACCACACCCTTCTGCCATGATGTTCTGCCTAACTCAGGCCCAGAGCAACGGAGTGGGCTGACCATGGACTAAAACTGTGCACTCATAAACTTTTCTCCTCTAAGTTGCTCTTGCCGGGTGGTGTAGTCACAATGACGGGAAGCTGAGTGACATAACAGAGAATCCAGTGATTTTTGTGCATATCCTTGTTGCCTTTTCAATTTTAACTTATGCCTTCTCTTTAATTAACAAAGAAATAGAGTTTGTTTCATTTTCTAATACATGAAACAATGACCAGAGACTCACAAGGGCAAGTTGTTATGAGGGTGATGGGAGGCCAACTAGGCTTATTCTATGGTGGATTTACTCAGGGTCAAACAATTCTGCTTCTCTGTACCCCACAAATGTGTGCCATTACCATATGTCAACTAAAGAATATACTTTAAGTTATAAAATAATAAAAATAATAATTTCACTTCAAAGATTAACAAAAGGTGTTCAGGGAAGGTTCGGTAGAGGATCTGACCTCATGTATATTATTTTCCCTTTTATTTTCTGTATTTCAACCACCATGGCTTTTCTTCTGTGGTGCATCAAATTCTTCTGCCTCAGGATGTTAGCCCTTGCTGTTCTCTCTACCTGCAATGATCTTCTCCCCTTTTGCATGGCCAGTTCCTTCTCTTATTCAGCTCTCAGATCAAATAGCACCTTTTCCAAGACTCCTGGGTGAAAAACAACCCTCCTCATCCCTCTGCTCTCTAGCACAACATCTTGTTCTACTTCTTTACTGATATTATTATCTGTTGTTACCTCTTGTATTTGTTTCCCACCAATTGTTATTTTTCACCTTTTGGAATGGAAGATCCATGAGCAAGAACCTTGTCTGGCCTGTTCTCTGCATCCAGGAGTGTGTGGCATAATTCTTCTGTAACCTCAATGGTTACAGAATAAATGAATAAATAAACTCAATCTTAAAGAATATGTAGAAGTTTATGAAGAAGGAAGATGGGCACTTGAGGCTGAGAAAACGGAATGGCATGTGTGATTGGCACTGAGGAAGAAAAGAGCTTGACACCCTGGGAAAGAGGCCACCTCTACTCAGGCATAGGTCAGGAAAGTCTTGCATGCCATGCCATGCTAAAAATCAGAACTTATTCCTGCACAGAATGAGCAGCTCTTGAAAGGTTTTAATCAAAGGATAAAGAAAGCCGACTGAGATGGGAGCATGATGTTCACAGACGGACCTGCAGAGGTAAAGAGAGAGAGCTGGTGGAAGGAAGGAGGGGGTCCTTGACATCTGGGGTCCTTGTTTCAGATCTGCCTGAGCCTGGTCATTACATGGATTTGGTAAACACTGTAAGGTAAATTGGGGAAGGAAGAAAATAGGATTAGGGAGACCAATTAGGCGTTTTACATATTCCAGACAGTATGTGACTAGGGTCTGAACGAAGAAGATCCCGTAGTTAAGAAAGACAAATGAGGAGTCAACAGACGTCATTAAGACTCAGCAGGATTTCGTAACAGATTGGTCACTGAGGTTAAAGAAAAATGAAGGTCCCAAGATGACTTCCAATTTCAAGGCTTCGGAAACCAGGGGAAGGACTGGGATTGCTGAGACGTCAGGAGCTCCTTGTGGGGAAGATGGCCATTTGGGTTTCACTTGTCACCTGCTCAAGGTGAGAACCCCGAGTGGTTGAGTCTCAAAGTGGTGTGGTATTCAGGAAGCACAGCTGGACAACACAGGCCCGCCCTAGGAGACCTGTTCCACACTCGGTCTCTCCAAGGGCATCAAAAGGGATCCAAAGCTCAGGGGACCTCAGTGATCCACTTACATCCCAATCCTCTGGCTCTCCCTTCCCTCAGTGCCCACAACTCCCCCAAACCCTCCCCTCTCTCCCTTCCTCAGATCAACTTAGCCTCTCTCTCCCCACAGGAAAGAATTCTCCCTCTCCAGAAGGAAGGATTTTATTCTAATTAGCAGGAGAGGAATGGGGGGAACTGTTAACCTTCTTTTTTCTTTCTTTCTTTCTTTCTTTCTTTCTTTCTTTCTTTCTTTCTTTCTTTCTTTCTTTCTTTCTCTCTCTCTCTCTCTTTCTTTCTTTCTTTCTTTCTTTTTTTCTTGTGTGTGGTACTGGGAATTATAACCAGGGGCTCTTAACCACTGAGCCACATACTCAGCCCCATTTATTTATTTATTTTAATTTTGAGACAGGATCTGGCTAAGGGCCTGGCTATGTTGCTGAGGCTGGCTTTGAACTTGCAATCCTCCTGCCTCAGCCTCCGGACCTACTGAGATTACAGGTATAAGGTGTACGCCATCACACCTGGCTGAAACTCCTTTTTCATTCATTCATTCATTCATTTGTTTATTTAACACCTATTATGTGTGAGGCATACAGAAGTATGCTTGGGATATAGAGGTGACCCAAAGGTAGAAACACTAATACTTTTTTCATGCTGTCACAAATCTGAGGCAGTAGATAGACATCCCATAGAACTATAATGCAGACCATTGATAATTTTTAAAAGAAGTTTGAGAATTCAGTGATTTGTGGTAAAAGGTAGCTATGGACTCAAGACAGCTTGACTCTTGCTTCAGTCACTTACCCATTCATTCATTTGAATCAATTCTCACCATACAATCACATCTACTGTATGCCCAACACTGTACTAGGCACTGGGAATACAGCATGGTGCCTGCCCTGTGGAGCCCCCTTATGGCTGGGGAGAAGACAACACTACATATGTATTTGATTATACTTATGACAGGTCTGCAGAAACTACAGGCCATTATGAGACCTGGATAGTAAGAATCAGCCTTACAGGAGATAAAACCCAGGGCTTTTTTTTTTTTTTTGCTTTTTTTTAAGTACTGAGGCTCAAACCCAGAGCCTTTGCACATGTAGGCAAACACTCTACCTCTGAGTTAAGTCCCCAGCCAACTCAGGCTTTTCTGAGACAGTCATAGAGCAAATGGGATTGGTGGAGAAGAAGTAGAGCATATGGAAAAGCCCAAGGAAAGAATCAGTGGAATTTAATGACACATGTTAGGGCCCAAGTTGTTCTAGACTTGAACTAAAGACAGTTCAAGTTAGCCTTGGACTTTTAGAGTCACTTGTTCGACATAAGGACAGTGGTGCCGACCTTACTGAAGGTAAATGAGCCATTGACAAGGTGTAACCATCTATCACCATAGCTGCCCATCATCAAAACACCTCTTCTACCTGGAGGATCCCAAGCCAGGTGGAAAATAGCAGCCCACCTATCACAGCAGAAGCCAGAGGAAGATGAAGGATCCCTCCCAGCTCCCTGGCAGCTACCACCTGGGCATGTGACCCAGGTTGGGCCCACCAGGTACGATTGTCCAATCTTTGAATCTGGAGGTAAAGAAGTGAAAGTGAAGGAATAGAGAGATTATTTGTGGTGGTGTCAGAGGTGGCTTGAGTCCAGCTGCACAACGAGGCCCAAGGGACAAAAAACCAACTGCAGTAGGAAGCAGGACAGTGGTGTGGAGTGGAGCAGCGTCCTCGGCAGATGTTCCGGTCCCTCCACCCTTCCCCTGGTTTCTGCCTGTCCCTCGAGCCTGGTTCTCCAGTCACTTCTGCATTCTATCTCGCATCTGTTCTACAATCACTTTCGACTCCAGTTAGCCAGACTGGGTTTCAATTATTCACAACCCTGATCTCAACACCTAGTAAACAAAAGACATATGAAAAAACAAAGTCCAAAACAAAAAACCCAAGATATTTCATTATTACTGGAATAATCTGAAATCCTAGAAATAAAGAGGTAATATTCTTCCAAGCATATAGCAGTTGTAACTATACTTTAGACAGCTCCCAGGCAGAGATGTCAGTGTTCAGGATGAATGTTAATAAGAAGTAGCTGGAAAAAGTGGTAAGACAGCAACCCAGCCCCACCCCCACCTCAATACTCCCTTTATTCCTATAGTTGAGATTCGAGCACAAGAGCCACATGGTTGTGTAGGGTGGATGCTGATACATAACCAAGTTTTAATTGCTCAGGACATAACCAAGTTTTAATTCAAGTCTCAGGAGGTCCCCAGAGAGAAAGGCTGAGCTGACATGGAGCAGCTATGAGACAGATGGTTGTGGAAGGCAGAAGGAACATTCTTTAGGAAGGAGGTGAGCAGCATGCGATGGGCCATATCCTCCAGGATTTCATAATGTTCAGATTATCCGAATCTAATTGTAAGGCCATTTGCAAAATTGAGTTACTAGATAGCATTTAAAAAAATGACTCATGTTACCAGGAAGCGCTGTAGCACAAATGATTATCTGCATTATCCCTGAAAGGTGCTCTGCTTGTCATGTAACAAAGCTCTGCAGAACCTACTGCATGTTATAAAACCCAGGTTCATGACGACTGCCTCTAGCAGCAGAGAAAAGAAGAAACTTAGCAAATAGAATAACAGAGCAGGTGAGGCAGGGCCATCACCCTTCATCCCAGAGCCTGACCTCTTCTCATCACATCCAGGCGCATCTCATGCCTGGTTGCTGCAATGATTTTCTGGTAAGGAAATATGAAAATAGGCCACAGTTTAGATATACCCCACGGCCAGCCATCCACAGCCATGTAACCCAAATGCAAGTCATCCTGATGTTCCTGAAACATTCTCTCTGATCATAATGCAAAATGTCAGCCTTACATCCTTGTCAGCATGATTCAGTGAAATTAATCCAATCAGCTATTGACATAGCAGTGCAAACCGCGGTTCATCCTAAAAACAATGATGACGTTTAACAGCCAATGATGAAAAAGGTCAAAATACCTCCTCTCATATGCTTTATAGACTGCACTGTCACTGCTGTTAAGACAAGCTTTACCACCTCGTTTGAAACCTCCTGGGTTGCAATCTGTACATTCTTTCATTGTGTAACAGTGAATTTTTTAAAAATTTTTAATTTGATCTGATTTTATTTTTGATGTCTCTTTATTTACATTTTACTTCTTCATGGTCTATTTGCATTACTGCAGCCAGAGTGGTCCTTTGAAAACCTGAGTCAGTTTATGTTACTAATGGAAACTCCCCAGTGGTCCTAGCTCAACTCAGAAATGGTGTGTAAGAGACCCTAACGACCTGTCAACACCTTATACACACACACACACACACACACACACACACACACACACACACCTCCACATTACTTCTCTTTTCCTCACTCAATTCCAGCTGTCCTGATCTGCTGGTCCACTGGACAAATATCAAGCAGCCTCCGATCTTAGGACCTGGAACACTCTTCCTCCTCCTCATATACTCACTTAACTCACTCCCAACCTGCTTGAAGTCTCTGCTCAATGTCACTCTCACCATGAGGTTTGTCTGATCCTATTTAAAACTGCAACTTACTTCCCCCCTTGAGCTATTTTTCCCCTAGTGTGTACCTAGCCTGTACCCACTTCTAATACACATGTGCATATGATCACATGTATCAATGGTTTTCTGCCTCTTCTGCTAGAACATAAGCCACACCATCACAAGGATTTTGCATAGTTTGTCCATTACTACATCCTCCTAGCCTAGATGAGTACTTTGCATTTAATAGATGCTCAAGAAATCTTTGTTGGATAAATGAATGAACATCTCAGAGGAGAAATAAAGCAGGGCAGGAGGTAGAGAAAGATCTCCCTGAGTTTCTGCAACTCTAGGTCTCTAGGCAACTGAAAGGATGGGGTATAGATAAAACATTTGGGAAAAGCTTGAAAGGGAAATGATCTCCCATGTCCGCACCTACGAGAGAAGAGTTTGAGGGGACTGAAGGAAATGATAAAGGTGAAAAGTTTGGTGGATTCTGGAGTGAAATTCATCCTCCATGGACAGAGCCTCAACACTCCTGAGGAGGGATGCCTGGTCACTGCACCTGTGCACAGAGGACCAGAGTCAGCATTTAGACAGGGACATACCCCAAGAGGGGGCGAAACAGCAGACAGGTACAGGACCAAAGGTGGCTCCTTGGACAGAAAGGAGGGAGACCTCAGGGGCAATCTGTGGGTCCAGGTGGTCACCTCCCAAAAGCTTTTCACATTACCAAGCCTCTGTGCCCACTGTTCACACATCCCTGAGACGGTGGGGCGATCTCTAAGGACTGAGTCCATGTCCCTAATCCTGCCGGAATAAAGACAGAAATCATAACTGGGTTACGTAAACATAAAATCATGTCTCCTGCCCGCCAGAGTTCATTTTATGTTAGAATAATCACTAAAATTTTCAGGAATGGAATGAATGTTAAAGAAACACCGGCCACACGCCAGGCAGAGTCCGACACTGTCCCCAGGAGTCTAGAATAAGCATTTCATGTCCTCTGCTGACCCTGTGCTGACCTCTGTGGGGGAATCAGAGCGGCATTAGGCAGCTGAGCACAGCTGCGTAATCGCCATGGCAACCGAAGGCCCGTCACCTGAGCTTTCTTCCAAACTGGTTCACCAAGAGCGAATCTAAGAAAATGGAAGATGGAAAATTCATACTCTCTCTTTTTTCTTCCTTTCTCACATTTGGGTACCGGGTTCTAAAAGTGACCCATCTCTCCTCTTCCTAAAATTATTCTGAACACGTTTCTCCCCGCCTCCCCCAACCCTTGGATTTGCTGTCTGACTTGTGGATCCTTTTGCTTGATGAGGTGAGGGACTGGGATTCATTTATGCACACAGCAGTTCCCTTGAGCGGTCACCCCACAGAGCTCACATTGGCAAGGCTGGCAGGATGATGGCATGTCCTTGACAAGGCCACTCTAGGAGGAACTCATCTCTGGTCTGTTGAAGGGGATCCATGACCCCATCACTGTTCTGTCTGTAAAGGACCATAATCAAGACAGAAACGTTGTCATGTCAGGCTGCTTCTGGACTTGGCGCTGTGCTGATGCATAAATGATGGCTTCCTGACCAGATCTTTCTGGGGTTTCTCTCTGTCATCTATCATTTGAAGTAGAAGATAACACACATGAAAAGATTTGGAATATGGGTTCAGGTAATGGGTTCTTTGTGTTCGTCAGCTTTTCATCTCAGTGACCAAAATAACTGACATGAACAACTTAGAGGAGGAAAAGTTCATTTTGGCTCACGGTTTCAGGTTCAGTTCATGGCCCTAGCCAGTTGATTCTGGGTCCAGGGAAGCATCATGGCTGAAGGGTGTGGTGGAGGAAAGCTATAAGCTGACTCCAGCAGAGAAATAGAGAGTGAGGGTAGAGTCCTCAGGGAAGATGCACCCTTCCAGGGCACTCCCCCAGTGACCCACCCGTGCCAGCCATGCCCTATCCACCTACAGTTACCACCCAGTCAGTCCATTCAAACTAGGATGGACCGATTAGGTCATGGCTCCTACAGTCCATTCATTTACCTCTGAATATTTCTGTAGAAACATAGAAGCTTTGGCGGGGGTGGGGGGCAGATATTCCATATGCAATTCACAACATTACCATGATGGCTACTCAGATATGAGCCAATGTCCCCTCTTTAGACAGTTCCAACACCTGAATAAGCACAAAAAAGTCAACTACAGGGCTGGGGTTGTAGCTTATTGGTAGAGCACTTGCCTAGCATGTGTGAGGCACTGGGTTTGATTCTCAGCACCACATATAAATAAATAAAATAAAAGTCCATTGACAACTAATATATATATATATATATATATATATATATATTTAAAATTTTAAAAAGTCAACTACAGAGTGTGTCAAAAATATGTATTCCGAGGTCTGATTGTATAGGGTTGGGTTTAGGGCCTAGAAGTTTGAATTTTTAGCAAACACCCCCTCTAGAAGGTGCTCATTCTGGTACTTTCACATCACACCATGAGTAACACAGTTCACACAAAAGCTCTCCTCTTGAGTAAGGTTTGTGAAATGTCACTAGTTTGTGACTAGCAAACTTATGGGTTTGGTGAAATGTCAATAAGTCACAGCTAACTGTGGGATAGGAGGACTTAATGCCATTAGGGTCTTCTGCTTAAGCTGCCTGCCCTAGGCTGAGTTATGGAACTTGGTTTCTCACCTGGGTCTCTTTTATCATACAGAACACTTGGAATGCTTATGAATGAATAGCTGATACAAAATTACCAATCCCTGAATATTAAGCAAATATACAGGCAGGAAAGAGTTCATTCCCAACTGCTTCATATGAAAATAATCATTAATTTTTAAGAAAACTTGAAATGGTGATTTTAGGGAGATGACTTCCATTCTTCTATAAAAAGAAAATGCAATCTCCTAGCTAGGTTTTAAAATTGTATAAGAAATGGATTTTGTATCTCCTACTCTTCTATAGCTGTCATGATATGAAGCAATATAGGTGTTATGAAAAGTTTTGCTACTTTGCCTGAAGGGTATATGCATGCACATTTTGGTGTGGAAGGTTTTAAGTTATTACATCTGTAGTTATACTGAGCTGCACAGAAGTGGGTGGAATTGAATCAACTGTTGGAATTAAATTAAATCTATTTCCAATTATTCCTTGAAAAAGAGCAACCCTATATGTCAGTTATATCTTTTAGAAAAAAATTATAGTTTTTAAAAGGTAAGAATATTGAATCATGGAATTTCAGGTTGGAAAGACCTAAGAGATCCTCTTTTCCTATTACTTACAGATTCTGATGGTCTCACCAGGCAGAATTCTCAGAACGACCCAAATTGTTGTGCTGTACTAGAGTTTTATTGTGCTCGCTATAACTTGAAATAAGGTCACTGGAATTCAAATGTTGTTGTTCATCTGCTTTGTTTTATTGGGTTTTTGTTTGGTTTTTTGTATTTGGATTTGGCTTCTTATATCTTAAACTCCATTTTGGTATTTTGGGGTTTGTTTTTGCTTTAGATGGTGGATTAGAGGAAGAGAGCTTTTTGAAATAATAACAAAACAAGTTGATACCAAAACTTTAACAAAAAGACTTTTAAAAAAATTAGGTGTAGTTGGACACAATGCCTTTATTTTATTTATTTATTTATTCTTATGTGGTTCTGAGGATCGAACCCAGGGCCTCACACGTGCTAGGCAAGCGCTCTACCACTGAGCTACAACCCCAGCCCCAAAAGAAGACATTTTTTAAAGGACTTATTACACGTGATTATTGTAGTATACATTAAACACATTTCTATATTGACTGCTCTGTATGATTATTCCTGTTGGTACGGATGACATCCCAAGGCCCTAAGAGATGCACTACTCAGTAATGCAAAAAAGTGAACGAACTAATAAATGTGTATTAGAAATGTCAGTTTGGAAGGTTAATAGACAACAATTTTCTTATTTATCTTTACTTAACTAGAAAATCCAGTTCCCCTCCATTATCATGAATTCTGTTAAGAAGGTTTAACAAGAATTCTGTTACTTGAAGTTTAACTTTACTGTGTTTTTAGAAGTGAACAGCTAGAACTCTCATTTTGGTTGTTAACACCACCTATAAGAGGCTGGTCTAATGAAGCATACTCAGTCACCGCCTTCAAATTCCGTGAAATGCCCTCCCTGTTTTATGGTGGATTCTTGATTCCTCTCATTGTCCCACTTGCTTCTTGATTCATGCTCATATTCCAGCACAATGCCAAACTAAAAGGCAAAGGCTTTGCAAAAGTTATGAGCGGTCCAGGTTGTTCCATCCCAGAACGTACTCAGCACGTAAGGCAGGATGGCCATTCAACGAAGGGCATCTGATGTGGCCCAGAAACCTGGTTCCCCTGGGCCAGGGCTGGTCTTAAAACTTAGGACAAATTTTTTCATCTGAAATTTACAGGATGAAATGCTCTGCCAACTCTTCTTCCTCCAAACCATGATGACTGGTCAGCTGCTGCGGAGCCTGTGTTCCCCACCCCGACAAATAGAGTCAAAAGAATGGATTCTACCAAGTGCGTAGGGAAAGAAAGAAACTCTTTGCCTCTGTGAGCATCCCTGAACTTTTACCAAAGAATATACTTTTGAGATAAAGGAATCATCCATGAGGGCAAGTGACTAGTTGAGAAGCACAATTATTAAGGTTTATGTGTAGAGTTGTTTAAAAGTGGAAGATGTTTCAACTTTTGTCCTTTGATCAATAGTTTCTTACATAAATCCCCAAAGCAATGCCTTTTCCTGGATATCTAACAAAACCTACTGTTTCTTTTCTCCTGCTCTTTCCACAACACCTGATGTGACCCTGGCTAAGGAATCACCCTAGATGAGTAGATTTTAGTAACATCTTTCATGTTGATTTTGTCTGATTCTCTGAGCCTCTTACAAAGTTTGATGTGGCCTCTTTAACTTGAGGTATAATGCCTAATTATTTTACATCAGTACCTCATGCTTTAGCTAGCCTACTGCTTGAAGCCACGCTGTCATCTTCATATGAGCTTACACACATCTTTTTGAGTAAACAACCAAAGATCTGCTGTCTATATTTGGTATTTAAGCTTTACTTTAGGAGAGCTACACAAGCTAATCCAGTGCCTGGCACATATACTGAGTGATAAATAACTGACACCTAGGTATTTTCCCCAGATGATGCCTTCCAACTACCAACCAAATACCCCTTTTCTTTTCAATCATTCCTGCCCCCAGAACTTTGAGCTTATGCAGTCACCACAGACAAAGATTCAGGCCCCAATTCTATGATACTCTGCTATATAGGTAATGGCCCTGATTTCTCTCCACAGGTTTTTGTTACCATTACCTGGACTAACATAAACATGGTCCCTGAAGTGGTGTAGTCTTCCTTTGAGCCAGAGTTGTTTATCAAGGACATTAAGAAAAGTTGAGGAGGTTCATTTCTTCTGGGTCTTTCGTGATGTGCAGCCAGTACCTCTTCAATTTTCAAAAATAATCTTCAATTTCCTTTATTGAAAGACACTTCCTACTAAGGCCCACTAGGCCCAGAGCAGCATTCTACCTCACACCATCTGCAAAGACCCTTATGCTCCCATTACCTTAATATCCTCTTCCAGAGATTGCTGATCCCAGTAAAGATGATGAGAGTGACTGACTTCATTCAGACAATTAGACCATCATACCCCAGTAGTGAATGAAGAGTATCCTTCAAATAGTCACATCCACCTGGAACCTAAGCATATGGCTTATTTGGTTATAGGAACTTTGTAGGTAAAATTTGTTAAGAAGCAGTGATACTAGAGTAGGGTGGACCCTGTATTAGTTCATTTTCTGTTCCTACCATTAAATACCTGAAATCAGATATTGAATAAAAAAAAAGTTTCATTCAGCTCATAATTTTGGAGGCTGCAAGTCCAGGATTGGGTAGTCCCATCTGTTGAGCATCATATCATGGCAGGTGGCATCATGGGATTGTGTGCAAGAAGGGAAAAATCATGTGATAATACAGGAATCCAGCCTTGCTCTTTTTATAACAACAAGAGAGAACTTGTTGCAGGAGAACAGCATGAACCCCTGTTGAGGGTGATGGCCTCAATGGTGTAATTACTTTGCAATCAGCCTCACTCTTAGAGACTCTACCACCTCAACACTGCCACGTGGAGGCCAAGCCTCCATTCAGCACATGAACTTTTAGGGAACACACTCAAACCATATTCAAACCACTGCAGGCCTTGGCACCAATGATTGGCATTCTCATGAGAAAAGGCGAGGCAAAGGGAGGGGGGAGTGGGGAATGTCCAGGATTGTCTACCATTCAGGGAGAATGAGGAAATCTCTTCCCCAGAGCCTGGGGAGCGGGGCAGAGGGCTGCTGATACCTGGGCTTCAGTCTTCTAGCTTCAAGTACTGTGAAAGGCCCAAAAAAATTATACTAAGAAAAAAAAAAACTGTTATCCTGGATTCTGTCCCATGACACTATAGAATGGAAGGTCACTGAAGGCTTAGACCATCGTGAGGGGAAGGAAAAGAGAAGGGAAGAGAAGCCTAGCACACTCGGCCCTAATGGGAAGCACAGAGCTAAATGTTTTATGTGTACATATATGGACTTTTATTTAATATTCAGATCAAAACCCTGTGAGCAATTTCAGAGGAGGGAAATTTGTCAGAACCTGACAAATTTACTAGGCAAAAGGCAGTAACTATACAGATGTATCTAACCATAAACAAAATTAAGTGATTTTCACATTAGAGAAAGAAAAGCATCTGATGTCCCTCATACAGAGAATATCCACTTTTATTTGTCCATGAATCATACACCAAGTGAAAGTTAAATCTCCCTGAGAATTCATGACCAGATGTCATTCATCTCGAGAAGATGAACAAGGAAATTACTAATCATATAAGGTAGATCTAAACAAGTATTAGCAACAATAGTATCTAATTAATGTATTTTTTGAGTTGTTGATGGACCTTTATTTTTTTATTTGTTTGTTTGTTTGTTTGTTTATATGTGGTGCTACAAATGGAACCAGTGTCTCATACATGCCAGAGAAGTGCTCTACCACTGAGCCACATTCCTAGCTCTAAATACTGTTTTGAAAGGAAAAAAAAAACAAAGTGAAATTAAAGTACTGGGCATAGAATATGTTAACTTGTGACACTGGAGGATTTTGAATAATTTAGGAAATGGGTGAAAACATTAAGTTAAATATAGACTTAAATTAGGTATACTTCTTAAATATTAAGAAAGCTATAGAAAAGACAAAAAGGGATTGTAAAATTTCAGTGTTAGTAAGCTTTCCATTGCTGTGACAAAATACCTGAGGAAATCAACTCAAAGAAGGAAAGATTTTGATTTTTTGATTTTGGCTCATGGTTTCAGAAGTTTTTATTCATGTTACTTGGCTCTGTCTTTTATGGGCCTATGGTGAGACAGAATGTCATGGCAGGGAGCCTAGAGTAGAGTAAAACCACTTACCTCATGGCAGACAGGAAGCAGAGAGAGGGAAGGAGCTGGATCCCAATTTACTCTTCAGGGGAGCACTTCCAGTGACCCATTTCCTTCAACTCCTAGTTTCCACCACCTCCCAGCACCAATGTATGAGCCTTTGGGGGTCAATTAAGCCCCAAACCACAACTTCCAAAACAGTAGAGAAACTAAACAAAGTATTCCCCAACTCTTCTCCAGAGCTCCTTGGACTCATCTATACCTTTCGGTTGTGCAACTACTATTTGACAAAATCAAATTAGTGGTGCCCAGCCAAAGAATTTGCTATCCCTGGTCCCATTAGCTGTGGCCAAAGGGAGGGGTAGGGACATGTCAAAACAGTGTCTTTGGATAGAGAGCTGATCCCTCCGAAAGTATGTCTGTTCCATGTGGCACATCGATGCAGCTAATATGAAACCCCATGACTGTGAAGTTCGCCTCTACATTGAAGGCAAAGAGAAGGCTGATTTCTCAAGCGGTATTGAAAGAGCAACTTTGAGGATCTGCAGATTCACTTGCAATTTAGAACTCAAAAAGAATATGATTCCCTCCACCATACTTTCACCTACATGTGGGTGCAGGCACGTACACACGGTTACACAAAGAAAATTCCCCACATGGCCCCGAAGGTGTAATCTACGTGGTACCATGTGGGCAGCAGAGGATGTGTGACAAAAACCGGTGCAGAAAGTGTCTCCAAACACTTATTCATCCTCCCACTGCCTTCCAAAAACATTGGGTTGAGTTTACAGCTTTGAAAATGTAATTAACACTTTTACTCCTGGGAGACTGGATCCTGAGAGCTTCAACAGGACGTACCAGGAACAGATTTAAACTCAATGAGCAATGGCTTACTCAAAGGGTAAACCAAGTATAGCCACAATTTTCTGGTCTCCTAGGAACCTGGAGACTAATAGGGGCTTAGGTCAATCTTTCTTTGACTCACACTTTCATTGTTGTTAGATTCCCCTGTTTTAGTCAGCTTTTGCACTGCTGAGACTCAAAGACCCGACCTGAGCAATTTCAGAGGAGGGAAATTTTATTTGGAGGCTCCTAGTTTCAGAGGTCTCAGCCCATAGGCAGCTGGCTCCATTCCTCAGGGCTAGAGGTCAGGCTTAACATCATGTGGAAGAGTGTGACGAAGAGAAGCAGCTCACACGGTGGTCCGGAAGCAGAGGGAGATTCCACTCACCAGACACAAAACATTTTCCCCAAAGACACACCCACAAAGCCTGCCTCCTGGAACCTTCCGTTACCGTTCAGTTAATCCCCATCAGGGAGGTCATTCACTGATTGGGTTAAGGCTCTCATAACCCAATCCTTTCTCCTCTAAGCCTTCTTGCATTGTCTCACACATGAGCTTTTGGGGGACACCTCACATTCAAACCATAACATCCCCCATCCGGTCTGAAAATTAAACGCCACCAAGTATAGCCTCCAAGCAATCTTAAATAGTGAGAGTCTGGAAAAGTTATTAAAAAAAATGGTATCTAAAACCTTGTTTTTCTGCTGTGGTAACTTCACCAGCTGCTCTCTTTTCTGTGGGATTTGCAAGGAAAGTATCTCTGGGAGGCAGTTGTTTTCACAGTTTGAGTCAAGGGATGGCATGAGGCAAAATATCTAGCCCCAAATACCTCTCCCAGAAGACTGCCATGATGCATGAAATCCCCTGTGAAAATGTAAAATCTTTCACCTAGAGAGAGGAACATAAAACCATCCTGAAAAGATGGTAATTTGTCATGGTCACCCAGGACAGAGACACTGAAAGGGAAAATCTTGATGAGCGGAAACAAGGATTCAGCATAGGAGATACTTCTGGGCAGGGAGGGGAGGATCCTGAGCCCCCTTGTTCCAGAGCAACCTGGATCCAATGTGTGAGAGTCAGCTGTCAGGCGACCAGAGGAAGAGGCAGGCAGACCCAGGACAGCCGAGTGCAATTTATCACATAATGAAACATGATTTGGGTGGCAGCAAGAGAGGCGAATGGATCCCTGTGATTTGGTTTATGTAATGACTAGGACAAAAATGACTTCCTCTGAGCCAGAATATACCTAGTTGATGGCAAGCAAGAATCAATGAGTCAGGCACATTCCTGATGCAGTCGGCACCAGGGTCCAGGTGGAAAGGCTTTGTCTATTTATGGTGAGCTGGGAAACTGTGTGGGGAAAGCAGGTCAGGGTTATTCAGGGGCAGTCATGGCCCTTATGACTCGGGTTGGCTTCAGTCAGGTCAAGCTGAGTTCCTGCTCCTGCACAGGAGGAAAGAAAGCTAGAGAAGCCAAAGGCGGGTAGGCATGAGAAGAAGATGGAAAACTTAACCAATTTCACCTACTCCATTCCTCTACGTAGAACTGAGAAGCATCACATGCAGGACTGCTGGGAAAACCTAAGAGCTAAAATATTGACCCTTGTCCTAAAGTAGCTGCTACATACCAACATGTGAGCAATATGTTGTTTTTATTAAAACAAATACAGATTTGCTTGGGGATCATGGCAAGATTTACATGACCATTTTAAGTAGATAAAAACAAGAGACTCTACACGAGTGAGGCCCTGGGTTCGGATCCTCAGCACCACATAAAAATAAATAAATAAAATAAAGGTATTGTGTCCAACTACAACTAAGAAATATTTTTTTATAATATTTTATTGTTGGTTGTTCAAAACATTACATAGTTTTTAATATACCATATTTCACAGATTGATTCAAGTGGGTTATGAACTCCCATTTTTACCCCGTATACAGATTGCTGTGTCACATCAGTTACATTTCCATTGATTTATAAATTGCCTTTCTAGTGACTGATGTATTCTGCTGTCTATCCCATTCTCCACTATCCCCCCTCCCCTCAAGAAATATTTTTTTAAAAAAGAAAAAACCAGGAGACTCTAAATTCAAATTTTATGCTTACAGTGATCTCTTGGATGGTGATTGGGATACCTCAGATTTCCTTCCCCAGTTCTGTTTCCTCACCTGCTCCTGCTAATAAGTGTCACTGTATAGCTAGAAGGACTGGTAATTAATGAGATTGGGGGATATAAAACTCAAGAAGCCTCACTCTGAGAAATCAGTATCAAGAATATAGTGTGGTACTGACAACATGTATTTCTTTTGATCAGATTCCTTGAGAAATTTTTTTTTTGTGTGGAAAAAAGAAGAACAAAAACCAAAATAATCCCACTGTAAGAATGCAGAATACAACTATGCCACTTATTGTCTGTGCAACCATGAACAAGTTATAGAACCTTTCTGAAGTTAGTGCCAGCATAATGGGAAGAAAAATAAATAACTTGCAGAATTGTGAAGATCATATACAATAGACATTTGAGACCCAGTAATTACCTACTATTATGATATTCTCTTTCTATACTATTGTTGCAAATGTTTTATGAAGGTCCCATAGGGGAGGCCTAGATCCTTCTCTTTCTCCCATTACAATGCCTCCATTGGAAATGTATTGACAGATATTCTCTTTAGGCATTAGAGACCATTTAGTAAAGTGGTTCTCAACTTGAGCGTGGACCACGGCGACCACATCCCCAAATGCTAATTTGAATGTCATAACAAGTTTTGCAATGGAGAAAACTATAGCATAGGGTAAATATTAACATTTTTTGTCTTTCTTGACAATTTCTATTTGATGAAATATAAAAACATCACATAACTACTAGTCCTGCATTTGCTTTTTTAAAAAGATAACAATCTTATTGTGAAAACTATTTGTTGCAAACTGTAATTAGTGAGGCACCATCTGTGAGAGTCTGTTCTTTGCATGAGCTGTGACTATCTAGGCAAATTTTCATGCTTTTCAGCACAGATGGGAAAGAGAAAAGGGTGTAACCAAGCAGAAGTGTGGCATGAATTATCTGATCAGTTACATATGCTCTGTGGTTTAGGAATTTTGTTTATCATTTACTGCAAATATATTCATTGTCACATTCTTCCTAGAAAGCTTGATCGAGAATCTCCATCCAATTTTTTATTCTCAACCTGCTTTTAAGTATCATCTCCAGATCAATGCTGAAAAAAATACCTGTTTCCCCTCAAACTTTAGGTAAATCTTAAACTTCTTACCTTGGGTTCCAAACTTTCCAACCCAGTCCCTCCCTACCCCACCACAGCTGGTTCTCATAACAAACCTCCTCCTACTGCTATTGCTCAGCTAAATTCACATTCTAATAATGTCTCCTGAACATATTCAGCTTTGTCTCAAATGCCTCTCCATAGCCTCTCTCTTCTTTCTTGTCAAAACCCTACTGATTCTTCAAGGCAAGGCACTTCATCCAAAAATTTTCCTCATATATTCTCAGTGCTTGTTCATGTAAAAAAAATTATAGAGCTCTTAAATTTTTATAGCACCTAAAATATCTGTAAAAATAGCATGGTACTTTCGGTTAACTGGAATATTTGAATTTTTTAATAATCAGGTGTACTAAGAAATAAACTACACATAGTAAAATGGGACATCATGTCCCTGAATGCCCCTTTCTGCTCCCAAAAACCTCACCAACTTAAGGAAACAGTGAGAGCTAGCCTGGCTGGAAAGTCCAGACACAATTCCTTGAAGAGCACTGACTCTCTCCCATACACACTGTGAACTAGCGCAGTTAGTGTCATCTGTAGAAAGCTCTTTTGCATGCATGACGGGACAGTTACTCCTTGGGACGCTGGGCATTCAAGCAAAATAAGCAAGCTAATATAGATGGTGTTACTGCTTCTTCAGCTGAACATAGGAAACCCTTCTCTCAGTGGGGGTGGGGGCAGAACAGAGGACACTGTGGAGAAGATATGTGTCACTTGTGTCACGGGACACAACACTGTGAGGGAGAGAAGGCACTGCTTAGCAAAGTTCCATGAGGAACAGAGGTGTTACCGGGCCGCCTGTCACTGCCAAACTCTTTTTGGAGCAGTTACTGATCCCTTGTAAACTTTTCCCAATAAACCATACATCTCCCAAGTTGTCTCCAGGCACTTTATTTGGCCTCTCCACAACCTACCCCACTGCCCTGGCAAAACTTGTCTATGGGCAAGATACTGACTTTTGGTAAGGGTGTAGAGTTCTGTGAGTTTTTTTGTTTTTCTAAGAACCAATGTTATTAATGTATAATCAACATGTAGTACACTGCATATATTTACATGCAGTAAAATGTGATAAGATTGACATGTCTACAGTGGTAAAAACATCATCATAATTAAGATAATAAATATATCCATAACCCTCAAAAGTTTCCTCCTACCCCATTCTGATCTTTCCCTCCTGGTATTTCCTACAGTCAGGAGACCAATGATACTTCTTGTCAATATGGATCAGTTTGTGTTTTCTAGAATTTTATGTAAATGGGGTGATGGAATATGTACTGCTTTTTGTTTCACTTCTTTTACTCAGCCTGATTTTTCAATATTTTATTGATCTATCTTGTGTATTATCAATTATTAATTCATTTTATTGCTCAATTAATTCCTTTTCATAGCATCCCAGTGTGTGGATTTTCCACGATTTATTTGTCCACTCACCTGTTGATGGATATTTGGATTTGGGCTTTACAAATAAAGTTGCTATGAACATTCAAGTCCAAGTCTTTTCTTGAATGCATGCTCTCTAGTTGTTCCACATGCTAACCAGCACCTGCCATGGTCCATTTTTTAAATTTCAGCAATTCTAGTTTGGTGTTAATTTGCACTTTCTTGATGATTAATTACATTGAGCATCTTTTCATGTGCTTATTTGCCATCCATATAGCCTCTTTGCTGATGTATCCATTTATTTTGACCATATTTATTGGCATTGTTTTTAAATTGAGTTTAAAGCTACTTACATATTCTCCATGCAAATCACTTATCAGATATAATGTTGTATTTGCAAATATTTTCTCCCAGGTACTGGCTTGTCTTTCCATTCTCTTAACAATGTCTTTTTTAAAAAATATATTTTTAGTTGTTAATGGACCTTTATTTTTTTCATTTATATGTGGTGCTGAGAATTGAACCCAGTGCCTCACACATGCTAGGCAAGCACTCTACCACTGAGCTTCAGCCTTAGCCCTTAACAATGTCTTTTGATGCACAGAAGTTTTTAATTTTCATGAAGTCAAATTTATGATTTTTTTTTCTTTTTTGGATTGTGCTTTGGTGTTGTAGTTAAGAAAACACTATGCCGCCTGTCTTAGTCAGTTTTTTTCAGTGCTGCAACCAAAAGATCTGACAAGAACAATTAGAAGACAGATAGTTTATTTGGGGGCTCATGTTTTCAGAGGTCTCAATCCACAGATGGCCAACTCCATTCCTCAGGGCCCAAGATGAAGCAGAATATCATGGCAGAAGTGTGGTAGAGGAAAGCAACGCAGGACATGTCCACCAAGAAGCAGAGAAAGCACCACTCAACAAGGACAAAATATATACCTCAAGGAATACCCTCCAGTGACCCACCTCCTCTAGCCATCCCCTATCTACATAGTTACCACCCAGTTAATCCTCATCAGCGGATTAATGCACTGATTAGGTTAAGGCTTTCATAACCCAATCATTTCATCTCTAAACTTTCTTGCATTGTCTCACACACCAGCTTCTGGGGGCCACCCCACCTACAAACCATAACGTAACCCAAACTTAACAAATATTTCATGCTTTCTTCTAAATAGTTTTCTACTTACAGGTTATACATTTTATTATCCATTTGGAGTTAGTTTTTTTTTTTAATATGGTGCAAGATATGAACCAAAGTTCTTTTTTTTCTTTTTTTCTTTTTTTTTTTTTTTGCAGGTGATAGCTAATTTTCAGCACATTGAAAAGATTATCTTTTCTCGAATAAACTGTCTTGGCACCTTTGTCAAAAATCAGTTTCCCACATATATTTGGTTCTATTTCTAACTCTTTATTCTGTTCCATTGACCTATTTATTTATATTGACACCAACACCACACTGCACTGATTTTATGGTAGCATTAAAATCCACTTTGCAATCAAATGATATTAGTGTAAATTATGTTCCTCTTTTTCAACACCGTTTTGATTTGTTGATTCTTTGCATTTCTATGTGAATTTTAAAAACAGCCTATCAATTTGCTATGCAAAAAAGTCTCACACTCTGACTGAAACATTGATGAATCTATGGATTAATTTAGGTAATAACATTTTAACAGCATGGACTCTCCCAAACCATGAACATGGTATAGCTCTCCATTTATTTAGATCTTTAATTTTTCTCAGCAATAATTTGCAGATGTCTTGCATATATTTTGTTAAATTTATCCTTAAATGTTTATATTCTTGATGTCATTGTTAATAGTATTATTTCTATAATTTCAATATCCACTGTCCATTGTGAATATATGAAAATATGATTGATTTATTTTGATAATTCTATCCTACAAATTTGTTAAACTCATGTTTTATCTTTGTAGCTTTTTGTAGATTCCACAGAATTTTCCTACATAGACCATCATGTCTTCTGTGAAAAAAAAAATGTCATTTTATTTTTTCCTGTCCAAACTGAACAGTGAATATTTATTTACTTTCTGCCTTATTTCAATGGTAGTGCACCAGTATATTGTGAATAGAAGAAGGAAGAGCCAGCAACCTAACCTTGCTCTTGATCATAGAGAAAAGCAAACACCTTTGGGTAGGATGTTAATTCAAACTGAGAAATTTCTTTTATTCCTAGTTTGTGAAGTGTCAAAAATGGATGTAGGATTTTTTATGGTTGATTAAGATGACCATTTTTTGCTATTTTATTGGTTAATGTGATACATTACATTGAATGACTTTTAACTACTAAAACAACCTTGCATTCCTAGAATAAACTCTACTTGTTCACAATGTATCATTGATTTTATATGTTTTTAAATTTGAGTTACTAAACTTTTGTTAAGATTTCTTTTTATCTGTTTATAGGGATATTGGTTTATGGTTTTATTATTTGTACATCTTTGGTTTTGGTATCTACATGATGCTAGCTTTGTAGAGTAAGTTGAAAAGTTTTTGTTCTTTTTCAACTTTATGGAAGAGTTTATGTAGAATTGATATGTTTCTTGAATATTTAGTAGAATCAACCAATGAAACCATCTGAGCCTGGGAAGGATTTTGACTACAAATTCAAATTTCTCTAATAGATATAGGACTATTTGGTTTATCTATTTCTTCTTGAAAGAATTTATGTCTTTCAAGGAATTTTTCCATTTTGTCTAACTTATTGAATTTATTGACATAGAATTATTCGTGATATTCCTTTATTAGACTTTTGATGTTTATAAACTCTAGATGAATGTTACCTCTCATTCTAGATTTTGGCAATTTGTGTGTTCACCTTTTTCCTTATCTTTTTGACTAGAGGTTTATCAATTTTATTGATCTCTTCAAAGAACCAGCTTTTTGTTTCATTGATATGCTCCATTGCTTTTCTATTTTATTAATTTGTATTAGAATCTTTATTATTCCCTTTATTAGAATTCTAATAAAGATTAGAATCTTTATTATTCCCTTTATTATGCTTACTTTGAATTTAACTTGGTTTTCTTTTTCTTTTTTTCTTAAGGTAGAAGCTAGGTCATTAATTTCAGACTTTCTAGTTTTCTGATACAGGAACTTAAGCTATGGATTTCCATCTAGGTATTGCTCTAGTGAATTACCACAAATGTTAACAGACCATGTTTTCATTTTTATTCTTTGCAAAATAGTTTCTAATTCCCCTCTTTATTTATTTATTAATCCATGCATTCTTTAGAAGTGTTCTTTGATTTCCAAGCACTTGGGGATTTTAAAGATATTTTTCTATTAATGATTTCTAATTCGATTCTATTGTAGTCATGGAGCATATTTTGTATGACTTAAGTAGCTTCAAATTTGTTGAGGCAGGCCTTATCACCCAAAATGTGGTCTAATTTGGTAAATGCTCCATACACACTTGAAAATTATTGTTGGGTGTAGTATTCTTTATAGTTCTTGATAGAATTTTCTAAATATATTTGTACGTCAATCAAATCAACTTTGTTGCTAGTGTTAATTAAGCCTCTGTACCCTTACTGGTTTTCTGCCTACTCTATCACTTACTGAAAGAGGCCAATTTAAATTTCCTGCCATGTTGGTGGATTCATCCATTTCTCTTTGTTTTTTGTTTTGATTTGTTTTTGTTTTGTTTTGCTTCAAGTATTTTGTAGCTCATTATTAGGTGCACTAACATTTACACTTTTCATGTCCTTTGGATAAATTGAACCCTTTTATCATCAAATGTTCTTTCATCCCTGATAACATTCTTTGTTCTGACATCTGTTTGGCCTGATATTAATACATCATTCCAGATTTCCTTTCATTTAATATATCTTTTCTAATACTTTTAACATATTCATGTTTTTATATATAACATGCATTATTTTCTAGTATGTAGCATGTATTTAGGTCTGGCTTTTATATTCAATCTGAAAATCTCTACCTTTTGTGTGTGTGGGTTCAGCATAGTTAATTCTTATTCTTTTTCTTTTTTTTTCTTTTTTTTGGGGGGTATATTATACATAACAGTGCAGTTGATCTTTACATATTCATACACACACAATAAAACAGTATAACTGGTCAACTTCAACTTTGCTCCCCATCAGAGATGATTGCACTTAATTTACATTATTTACATTTTTTTTAAAGAGAGAGTGAGAGAGGGGGAGAGAGAGAGGGAGAGAGAGAGAGAGAGAGAGAGAGAGAGAGAGAGAGAGAGAGAGAATTTTTAATATTTATTTATTTTTTTTAGTTCTCGGCAGACACAACATCTTTGTTGGTATGTGGTGCTGAGGATCGAACCCGGGCCGCACGCATGCCAGGCGAGCGCGCTACCGCTTGAGCCACATCCCCAGCCCCACATTATTTACATTTAATATAATTATTGATATAGTTAGGTTTAAATTCATCATTATTCTGTTTTCAATTTGTGTTATTGCTTCTTTGACCTTTCTCCTCTTTTCTACCAACATTTAATCAAATGTTTTCTACCAATATTTAATCAAATATTATATAAGTTTATATTGTTTCCCTTATTAGTACAGCTCTTTCTTTTGTTATTTTAATAATTTCTTTGAGGTTTATTATACATCTTTGTATCCGTCAGTTTTGTTGTATTACAATAAAATAGCTGAGGCATGTGAGCTTTATAAAGAAAAAGAGGAAAGCATGTGAGGGAATAGTTACTGACGTGAGGCACGGTGCTCTTTTGGATAGAGCAGGGTGGTGAGTGAAGTCCACTGAAAGCACTGAAACAGAAACCTGGAGAAGAGAATATGTGTAGTAAGAGCATTTCCATCAGAGAGAACTGTTCCTGCAAAGGTCCTGGGAGGAGCTTGCTTGGATTGCTTAAGGCAGAGCAAGGAGGCAGTGTGCCTGGAGCGAGGCCTGAAAGGAAAAATTGCTGCAGATGATGAGTGCTGAAACTGTAGGTCACAGGCCATGGCAATGGTGTGGTCATTAGTAAAGCCATCCTGAGGATGTTGTCCTACCAAAAGAACCAAAACAACCAAAACAAGAATGTAAGATTTATTCCTTGTACTACTGCAACACAGCATTCAGGAGATTGCATGGATATGCTGGCAGCTCTTAGCCAAGATCACTGTGATATCAGCAGAAAGCAGAGAAGAAAAATATGAAAATCTTCTAGCTTGGTCAGAAAAGTGCAACTAAAACTGGGGCAAAGGAAGGTGTGGCTGTTAAGGAGAGTACAGCCACTAAAGAGATGCTAAGTACTTTACCTAGACACAATAGGAAAGATGGCTTGAGGGCACCTCAGGAATTAGCAAGCTCACACCCATCTCAGTCTCAAGGGTATAATAGCAAAAATTCCTTTATAAGAGACAAGGGGGCACCCTGCTTTGCACAGGGGTGCCTAGGATGTTGTTTCATTGTACTCAGCCACCCAGTCACTTACGCTATTACAGCCATGGTCCCAGGAGGCTTGACTACTGCTCAAGATGGTGGCAGATCTAGGTGTCAACCACATGTTGCTGGTTCATCAGGAATGCAAGATGTTGGAGTCAGGGGGTCATGGAAGCTTCCACCAAGACTTCAAAGGAATACCTGTGAGGCCAGACAAAGTGTAGCAACATCAGAGTCCCTACAAGCTGTCCTTGAAAGAATGATGAGTGAAGCTCTAAAGGTGAAGCCAAAGCTGGAACCAAGACCCCAGAGTTAAGATTCCAGTAATGTAGACTGCAGAAGAAAGGTGCAGGAATCAGAGACAAACCAAGAGAGAGGCCATGTAGGCTGCAACCAGTAAGACCAGAGGGGCAGAGCTACTCAAGTCCTTTGGAAAGACTTCAAAATGCCATATACCCCAGAGGCTGGCTATTCAGCTATAGGACTTGCTTGCCCAGCTGGATTTTGATCTTGCTTTGATCTCATCCCTTCATTCTATGCCTCTCTCTTTTGGAATGAAAATATTTATTCTGTGTCATTAAACATTGGATGTATGTAGCTTGCTTTTGATCTTTACTCTCACAGCTAGTCTGTGCTTTGAGTCTCAGATGAGATTTTGGACTTGGACTTTTGGGCAATACTAAACTGTTTAAACTAGGAGATTCTTGGAAATGGATTAAATGAATTTTACGTTGTGAGATAGACACAAGATTTGGGGGGCCAGGGGAAGAATGTTATAGTTTAGACATGAGGTGTCTCCAAAAGTTCATGTGTGAGACAACAAAAGAATGTTCAAAGGTAAAATGATTAGATTGTGAGTACTATAACCGAACAATGCATTAATGTGATATGGATTAATTGGGTGGCAACTTGTGACTAGAGGAGGTAGGTCACTGGGGGTGTGCCTTTCAGGTATAGATTTTGTCACTGGTTAACAGAGTGCTCTCTCTGCTTCCTGATTGCCATGTGCTGAACTGCTTTTCTCCACTACACCATTTTGCTATAATGTTCTGCCTCACTTCAGACCCATAGTTATGCAGTCCATGGATTGAACTGAAACTGTGAGTCAAAAAAAACTAAGTTTTCTTTTTAGGGTTTTTCATCATAGCAATGCAAAGCTGATGCAAAACAGGTAGTAAACTCAATGACGTGAATTCTGGTTGAACAATTCATATCTATGAATTGAACACCTAAATCTTTAGCCATGGTGGAATGCAATTGCTAATAGTCCTTCTACAGAAATATTAAAAAAGAAGCCAAGAATTACACAAAAAGTAATTTTGTTTTATAGCACCCACAGCTGCTGGTGCAGTGAAATTATGTCATTCTGCCATCACTCTGCCCTTAGCCATCCTGACTCATTCGTTGCATCAGTGCTCGCACTGAATTAACATAAATTCAAGACATAAATCTCTCCATATCATCTAAGGAATATGAAATCATTTATTTTTGTTATATAACTATTCCCTTATTATTCACTTTTACTAAAGTACACAATGCTCATTTAAAATGATAGTGGTTCTACTTATAGGAGAAACACTGAGACTCGATTCAACACAATGTTTCACAGCTCATACTAAGGAGGCCGTGCTGCCTACATTTGATCATCAGCTCTTACATTTATTAGTTTTATAATTTTTTGTTTGTGCCTCAGTTTTCTATTAGTAAAACGGGAATAATAACAGCACTTCATAGGACCACAGAGGGAATGAAATTAATGAATTCACATAAAGTACTTAGCATCATGTCCAGGGTATTCAACATCCTCAATAAATGTTAGCCATTGTTATTAGCTCTTATTTTAAATGAAATAAGAATTGACTTGCATGTAATTTGAATTTAAATATTGAATATCATATTAGATGACTGGATAGTGGTTGAGGAAATTTTTAGAGAGCTAAATAAGCATGTTACATATCATTGAGATCCAAGAAAATTTCAAGTCTGAAGTAGAGAAACAAGTTGTTGGTTCTGGTTGTGACTGTGCCACCAACCAGCTGTGTGACTCGCTCAGGTCCCCCCTGCCTTTATGTGTTCTACTAGGACTTTGCTCACATTCTCTGAAGCCCTTTCTGGTCTTTTATCCATCTGCAGGTCCTTGTATTCAATTTATTTGTTATTGCTTCTGTCAGCTAAGGAGTACTATTTACACAAATCTGAACATACTGCAAATACAAGTGATTTAACACATTTCCTCATGTGAACACTTTAATGAGACTTCCACTAAATAAGGCTGAGAAAAGTTCCAGTACTTTCCTAGGACTTCATAATACTGTGGTAGTGGGATATAGCCTTTCCTGGGATTGAATACAGGTGGGACTCCTAGTATTGTGACTCTTATTTCTAATCCTGATAGTCTTATCTTAATATGATATCCCATAAATAGCCTTTTAGGAAAAAACAAAATTAATGGCACATCATTTAAATAAGACTTTAAATACTGACTTTCTATATAAGATTATCTGAACTTTTAAAAAACTTGTTTCATCTGAGATGAATAAAATGAAAACTCATGGAAAATGACAAAATTTCGGTGTTTTATATACTGATTTATTTTAAAGCATAATATATATGTACAACATATATCACAAAGTACCTGATAAAAAAATAGTTTGAAATACAATTTTAAGCTCCAAATAAAGTCTCTACTTAGGATAAATACACATATTATTAACCATAAAAGTATAGTTTTAAAGGCAGATTTCAGACCACTTAAGCCATACAATGGCTAATGCTTAAGGACTTTAAAAATGTATATTTATAAAAATTTGAGGAAATGCATCAAAATGTTTGGAAAATATATAAACATTTACCATATAATGCATTATACCTAGAAATGCTTAAATCTGATAATTTATAATATTACCTTACAAAATTATTATTATAAAGTATTCATTATACATTCTGGTATAAACTCTGGTCAAAGTCTGCGACTCTTATTCAAATACAGCCTTCACTAGGCCTGTATAATTTATATTACATTCAGATACATACATACAGACATACATACATAGTACTTTTTCCCCGTGTGTAATGTCTCTTCATAAAAATATATTTGGGCTAAGAACAATCAGAGCATAGCAAAATGCTGCTTTAATTGTTTAATTAAATGTTGTGTATCCACATGATCAGGAAATGCTGCTTCAGACTTCTGAGCAGCAATATAACTTCTCTGTAGATCTCCAATCTGTAAAAAATGCCATAAGAAGAGCAGTATGAGACCAGAAAAAAAATAAATATGGAAGGGGGGTGAAAAAAAAAAGACATCCTGTCTGCATGCTGTAGAAACTCAAAGGGTCCTTAATAGCAAATTACTCACATATGCCACTTAAATTTTAGAACTCTCTCACCTGGATTATAATTCCATTTTGAGGAATTTGAGAAAGATAAAATAACCAATTATATAAATAATTTATGCTCCATTACAGCTATCTAGTTATGAATTCAGGAACCCTTGTTCCTTTCCCTGTCATTGATAGTACTATAAATATAAAATGACATTCGTATGCCCAAACAACCAGTTTTATACAGCTAAGGAAAAACTATAATGTACCACAAATACATATTTTCATTAGGGTATTATCTTTTAAATAGGAAATTCAAGTAAAAATTATTATATTTAAGACATAATAATATGCCTCTGAGAGGTTTTAAATAGTGCTAACAATAATATTGGCAAGATTTACGGTTTTAAAAGTTTACAAAAAAGAAAAAAGTTCATTTTCAATAAACTCTGTTAAAGTCCAGCCCAAAGAAAAACACAAAAATATGTTACTGGAATTTGTCTCAATGTATCGTGATACATGTATTCACCTCTAAAAAGACAACTTTTGGATATAAGCACATGAAAAATCTAGATAGTTCAACTCTGGTAGTTTTGGGGGTAACATATATATGTATTAAAAAGGAATTGTTTCCTTTTAAAAATCATAACATTTCTTTCTAATATACTATTTTCTCTTACAGAAATATGGTCTTCTGTTTAAAGAAACACCTTGAGATGTGAATTATTATAATGTGCTGATATTCCTGACAGCAAATAATCAAGTCTTCTCTGTGGCTTAATTAAGCAGCAGCACAGTGCAGTGAAATACCTGGGCACCACTGGAGCTGGTGTGAATCTGAAACCTGCCACCTCATGTAACTGGGGGTAGGAGGCTCTTAACCTCCATGAGGCTTGGGCTGCATTAGAACATAAGCTTCATAGGATAAATTTACTCATTGCTACATCCTCTACTTCAATGACAGGGCCTGATACATAGCAGAGGCTTTAATAAGTGAAACATCAGTTGCATGAGAAAATGAGTAAGTAAGGATACTGCACATAGGGGATGGGAGAATTTGAGAATTGTATGTAAAGCACCTTGAACAGTGGCTGGTAAACTTATCAATCACTCAAAACATTTCAACACATCAATGATAGCTTATTCTATTTTCAAAACAGAAATGAGTATGCATGGCTTCATATTTATATTATTAAAAAACAAATATTTTTACATCTTTGGTCAATAAAGACTCTTATTTACATCACAAACATTTTTATCCATTTCCTCATTCTCAAGACTGATTTACCTTCCACGTTAAAGGAGAGTTTCCAAGTAATAGGTAAGATATGCCTTTTGTTGGTTTTCATTTTATTAAAAATGGTACATAATTTCTTTTAGCTTTTGGATTTCACTGATTGGCAACACAGCTGCATTCCCCATATTGTCCATAATTAATATCTCTAATATTCCTAATTTTATAGCAATCATATCAGGACTTGGTGACAATATGATTTACAAATAATATAAAAGAATTTCATGCTGTAAAAGCCTTCTACAAATACCTCCCAAACTAAGAATTACTATGGTATTTCTTCAATGATTAAATATTAAATTTTAAAGCATAAAATATTTTATGCTTTAAAAAGCAATGCTTTAAAAAGCAACTTATAATGGTGTTTAGTCAATATCCAAAGAAAAATTAAAGCTTATTAAGTGAAGATGTTTGTGTATATAAATAAGAACTTAAAAAATTCATTTCTTCCAAATTGAAGAATCAATCTTCTGTTCAGGAACATAAGGTTATAATTTTCTTGTTTATTGTAATTTTTTAAACCTAAAGACAAGAAATATTGTATAATATAATAAATTAATAAAGAGAATACCTTATCAGATATTGTTGCAAAATTAAAATGGGGTTCATACATATGAGGTGCTAAAGTTGACGCAGTTTGCAAAAGTGCCCTTGCCTGTGATAAAAAAGGAAAAAAAAAGGCATATAAGCATACAGCAGTTCTGTATCTGTGATTTCCATTGGTAAAAGAAGCCTTTACTGGGATAGGACCTTAATAAACATGGTGCTGGAGAAATACAGATGTCATTCCTCATGAAATACAGAGACTTTTATTGAAATATAATTAACTATTGATGTCATACAAAATTATGTTAACAGTAAACATTTCAAGAGAGAAAATAAGAGAACTGAAAATTTAGAGCAGATTTTTTTTAAAGAGAGAGTGATAGAGGGAGAGAGAGAGACAGAGAGAATTTTTCAATATTTATTTTTTAGTTATCGGCGGACACAACATCGTTGTTTGTATGTGGTGCTGAGGATCGAACCCGGGCCGCACGCATGCCAGACAAGCACGCTACCGCTTGAGCCACATCCCCAGCCCTAGAGCAGATTTAAACCTATTTGAGAACCATTGTCTCATACCATTTCCATTTCAGTTTGACATACAACTTAAAATGTAATCTCAAGGCTTTAAAAAGTCTTCTCAATCCAGGTTTTGTTGGTGGTAACTGATTTAACAGGCTCCAAGTATCTGTACCCTAAGGCAATAACAACAACAAAAAGACCAAGAATCATAATGAATTTCAAAGCCCACAGCCTTGTGCTGGATGACAGTGAGTGAGCCTTTATGGTGCTGCTAACAAGTTTTCTAGCAATGAAAGACGATAGCTTTCTGTTCTCTAAAGTATGCAAAACACAAGATTCACATTTTTTGTCCCTTACAGAATCACATATTGCAGAGAGCGCGGAGTGGCACATGATGCTCATACATGCATCGTTAACACTATAAACCACTCAGTGACACTCCAACTTGTAGCTAAATCCAAAACCCATATCCATGACCTGCCAACAAATTCATGTATTTTTTTAAATGGAAAAATAAGAGGATATCAGTTCACATAGGGTGCTGGATAGTAATTTTCTAAATAATGAAGTGGGGTTAGTATAAAATCTTTTACCAGAACATTTCAAATTAATTGTATCCTTGAGAAAATACAGTATGTAGGAGGGAAAGACAATGACCAAGATGGGGGCAGAGACAATCACAGGAAGTACTTGCCTAACATGAACATGTGCCAAGTTTCAATAGAAAGCGTGCCACTTGAGAATAATGCTTATAAAATACAAATCCATCTTGTTTATTTTGGGAGCATTTATGAAATAATGCTTCAGTCCTTGGTATTTTTGTCATTGTGCTCTGAAGAGCAGGTTTGTGTCCCATGTTTACAGCTCATCATGTCTGTGACCTGAGTAAAGTTACTTACACTCAAATCTCTATGTCCACCTCTCTAAAGTGGTGGAGTAAGATTTACCCTTAATAACCATGAATATTGTAGGAGTATATTTTGCATTGTAAACTTTTTTATATATGTAAATAATAGTTCAACTTATTAAGCACAGATCACGTGCTCAAATCCACCCACCACTGTGCCAAGTGCTTTACATGCATGATCTAATCATCACAGAAACACCTTTTGGTAGGCATTATTATTACTTTACTTTTAAAGATCATCCATTTGTTTCACAAATACTGACTAAGCACACAACAGGGACTGGGCATTTCCTAATGCTGAGAACACACCAGTGACTTGTCAGGTAGGGTTCCTCTTTCATGCAGTCTACATTCTACATGTAAAGTAGGACAGTATCTGGAGCAATGAGAAGCACTGTGAAGTAAAAAATGAAAAGTAGGAAATATTCTAGCCCCCGAGGGTTCCTTTTGATGGTGTTTGAGACAGCCTTTCTAAGGAGGTGGCATTTAAGACCTGAGTGAAAAAAAGAAATGTCACTGTAAGAGCTAAGGGAAGAACATCCCAGAGGCCCTAAAAGAAGACAGAGCATTGCATATCTGCAGAACATCGAGGCAGCCAACATGCCTGGAAGGTAGTGGAAAAGGAGAGGCCAAGGACATGGTCTGAGAGAAGGCAGAGGCCAGTTTATGTGGAGTCTCACAGGTTCAGAATAGCAAGCCAGATTTTTTTTCCAAATTCAGGAGAAATAACTGGAGAATCTTATGCAAAAAAGTAATAATAAAATAATATTGTTTAATAAAAAATAATGTGGGCTGTTCTGACGAGGATGAATCATAGGGTACATTTACTTGCTGATGTAAGTGGGGGGAAAGACCAGCCAGGAGGCTCTTGTAGTTGTCCTGGCAAGAGATCGCAGCAGGGTGGGGAACTGAAGCCAGGTTCAGGATAGGACTTTTAGGCAGGACTGACAGGACCTGCTGAATATGATGTGGGTGTGAGGGGGCACAAGGAAGAAAAGAGGTGTCAAGGTTGGCTCCCAGGATTCGGGCAGGAACAGCTAGATGGTGGGTCAGGGTGGTGAATCTTAGAACAGTTCACTAACACAGGGAAGACCATGAAGGGACATGATGTCCTAATAAAATGAAGTGTTCTATTTTGGACTCAGAAAGGAAGTAACTTGCCCAGGGTCACGCAGCTAATACATGAGAGAGCTGAAATTCAAATCCAGGCCTAGAGTTCATTTTAAAATTACATAACAATAGCCACAAATAATGGCTGTTCTGTGAAGAAAGCAGACTGACTGTCGCTCCCTGACCTGTTCAACATGGCCCTTCCGCATCTCCAGCACAGCCAGGTTGTTGTAGGCCTCAGCATGGTGGTTGTTGTTGACCAGAGCCAGCCTGAAGCACTGATGGGCCAAATTCGTATCACCTATTCCCTGGAAAGAGAAGCACACGTTCACATGTCTGAGTACACATGCTTCCTCTTGCCACCTTCTCCCTTCCTTCCTCTATAAATCTTCCCCAAGACATAGAAAAAACAACACACACTGATCAGAGGGGTCACATGTAAATTCTGTGTAAGTGGAAAATGAGCTACAGTGACTCCCAGAAATCTCTCAAATTCTACATGAGACCATCATCACACTTAGATTTATAATAAATACCTGAAAATTTCTTCAAACTAACTCATGCCTACACTTTTTATTACAGAAATTGTATCAAAAGACAACCCACCACAGCTATATGTCCCAAGTTGTACCAGATGTCAGCTGTCTCTTCTTCATTTTCAGCCAAAGAAAGGGCACGTTCAAATGAGGTCAGAGTCATATCATACTGCTGGGCATAGAAGCAGCACAGCCCCAGATTGTTAAAAAGCTGGCAATTATAAACGCCCATCTGCAGGAATCGCCTTTTCAAACAGCACAAAGAAAAGTTGTGTCACACCAAATTTATCAATGCTAAGACTTCTTTTACAAAGTTAGAAATGAATTAACCTTATAACTAGTAATACCCCCACAAAGATTAGAAATGAAAGGTATTATTGTAAGTGAAAAATGTTTAAAACAAATATAAAAGCACAGCTTTCATAATAGTTAAAACGACTTCTCTCTATATATTTTCCCCAAAAGCTTTTTTAGAGAACAAAAATAAGAAATAAATAGCCACATAAAGTAAAACCCACACAGCTTTATAGAGCCTTGTTACCCACCAGCATTCACAAGACCTTCTAATCTAATTTGGAGACTATATTTTACCTCTAATTTTTCAGTGTTGCATCCTATTTTTGGCCATTTGTATTTCATGGTTAAACTGGGCTCACTGACTTCCACTGAGGAAGCCATGACCATCAACAGACCACTACATTATCCACTTAGCTTTTCCACCGCAATTCAAGAACCCCATTTTGACTCTAGGCATTAAAAATCCTAAGTGAGAAAGGACAAGAAAATTCAAAGAAGCAAATGAACATCCAGTCCAGCTGCCCTGAGAAACCCATGACCCATTTTGAGGGTAGGGAGTTGGGTCAGCTGCACATGCACCGTGCAGCATGTGTATTTTATGTTCTCAACATGTATTTGGAAAGAACCTTTGGCAGCTGCCAGTCATCTCTCCTTCATATTACCCAAGGGCTGAAGTCATAATTTAAAAATGAATTGTAGGCTGTGCACAGTGGCACACGCCCATAAACCCAGTGGCTCGGGAGACTAAGGCAGGAGGATCATGAATTCAAAGCCAGCCTCAGCAACTTAGTGAGGCCCTAAGCAACTCATCAAGACTCTGTCTCTAAATAAAAAATATAAAAATGGACTGGGGGTGTGGCTCAGTGGTTAAGTGCCCCTGAGTTCAATCCCTGGCACACATACACAAAAGAATTTTAGAGGTCACATATAGGATAAAATAAGTATTAACTCAAAAGAGACCCAGTAGCATATTTTACTTAGACTTTGAAAAAAAAATACTTGAAAAACAAATTGATAACATTTCACAAGCAGATGATTCTGTTTCAGGTCCTCATCAAGGTTCAGAACACGGAGTCCACTGTTCCTTGCAAATTTCTTCACTGTTTCTACTCTCCATATCTTTGTGATTCAGTGGTATTCACGGATGCAGTGATGATGAGAAGCATTTTAAGTAATTTAAATGCTATTGTTTGTTGATGAAATGGCTAACTTATACAGTGAGTCAAAAACACAATCATCGGGGTATGTTTCTTCAAAGTGCCAACATCTGAGCATTTTCAAATTATTGACTGTCCCTTTAATGCTCATAAAGCATCTGAGTAATGGAATTTTTAGATTCATATACACATTATAGTTCATTTATCTTCATTACTGTTTTGCCAATATTTCATGAAAGTAGTTCTACAGATTGAATGTAAAGCATACCTGTAAAACCGAAGAGCTATTTCTGGTTGATCAGAATAAAAGTGGTTGCTTCCAATGCAAGCAATGGCTTCCATGTGAGTATTATCTTGTTTTAAAACCTCTTTGTAGTATTCAGCTGCTGATGAACCATTGTTCATTTCCTGCTCAAGACAGAAGAGCAATACTGTATTAATATTGGACAAGAAATTTTTTTGTCTCACCAATTTAAGTTTATTCATTTGGCAAACGCTTACTGAGAGTCTGTCATGTGCTAGACTCTATTCTAGGCCCTAGGGACATGATAGGAATAAAAAGATCAAGTCGGGCTGAGGTTGTGGCTCAGTAGTAGAGTGCTCGCCTAGCATGAGAGGCCCTGGATTCAATCCTCAGCACCACATAAAAATATATAAATAAATAAATAAAATAAAGGTATTGTTTCAAGCTACAACTAAAAAATAAAATATTAAAAAAAAGATGAAGTCACTGTCCTTAAGGAGTTTACAGCTGGTGGAGAAGACAAACAAATAGATATATAATATCAGGTGAGGATGAGTGATATGAGGAAAAACAAAACAGGGCAGGACTGAGGGAGGAAGGGAAGAAGGGAAGGAGGGAGGGTCATGCTTCAGAAGGGTGATCATCTTGAATGAGGGGCTATTTGAACAGAAACCTAATAAAGTGAGGGTTTGGACCTGAGCACACCTGGGCAAAGCTCACTCAGGCAGAGAAACTAGCAAATATATGCTGCTGAGAGGGAAGCACTTAGAAAAACCACACAAATGCAGTGAGGCTGGAAAGAGGGAGAGTAGCACAGGAGACTAGAGAGGCTGTCAGGGCCTTTGTCAGGAATGGGAGGAGCTTCAGATGTTTTTCCTTCTAAATTGAGAGAAAGTTATTAGAGAATTAAAAGCAGAGGAGTGACATAATCATACTGTATTCACATTTTTAAAGAATAATTTGCCTGGTAAGCACAGGACAAACCCAAATAGGGAAGAGCAGCAGCAAGGAGACCAAGAATTCAGGAAAGAAATGATGGCAAACCAAAGTTCAGAAATACATATACAATTAAAGCTGAAGCCACCTTCTACAGTTTTTATATATGCTTTCTAAATACTGATAATCATAAATGCATTTATTATTATTAGAATCATCATCATCATCATCATCATCATTTGTGAGATGGGGCCCAGGCTGGGCTGAGCTAATCTAGTATTATCAATGAATGCTACATATCTCAAATACACTCTCAAGGTCTAGTTCAGGTTCCACACCCTTCATTAAGATTAATTATGCTGTGCCCTCACTGCACAGGGCTCTCTTCCGCCTCTCAACTTACATGACATTTATCATGACTTATGCACTTATTCTTATTAGAATTCAATTTTTGTGAGATTTTAATCATATTTTATCAAATCTAAGCGAGTCCACCAATTCTAAGCAGCACCATACAATGCTTCTTTAAACATAAGAATTTTTATTTGATACTCATTTTGACATTTTATTTGATACTCAGACCTAAACTATATCCCCATATCATTCTTTTGCCTTCTTTATATGAAGTAGATATGCAAAGTAAGTTGGACGTAGTATTTCCTCATGTTCAGAGTCAGTCTTCTGACTCCCTTTCTGATCTGGTCATCCAGGCCCAGGATTTTCCACACAGTGTCTCACATTGGCAATACAGCTTTTCTTTCTTTTTTAAATTTTATTTTTACTGATGATTAATAATTGTGTGTTTATATGGGGTACAATGTGATCCTTTGATACGTGTATGCATTATGGAATGTACAAATCAGGCTAATTAACATATATGCATCATCTCATATACTCCTCATTTCTTTGTGCATAGAACATTTAAAAGCTACTCGCAACATTTCTTAAAAGTGTGCCCCACTATGTTCCCAAGATTTTCTTCCAGGCTATGGACCCTCATTTTGCTGTACTGATGCCTCTGCTTTCTTGATCTTACCAGCAGGTGTCAACAAGAGCTTTCAGCCAACAAGTAGAAACAATTACCATGTTCACCACTTCACTATCTAAAGTATGATGCTGCCAAGAATAACTATCAAGTTCCCATATAAGCAGACTGTGACAACTACATGACAACTGCCACTTGGCCACAAACCATTAGAAGATGCTACCTACTCTAAGAGGCACCCCAATCTCATAGATGTCAAAATGTGGAAAACATATGTTCTTTAGAATCTATAAAATTTGATAATTTCTTTGCAACCAAGACCACGTGGTGTACCTTTTCCTTAGTGCTAAATTTAGTGCTTCTAGATACTGGAAAATTAATAAATCATAATTAAACAACTTCCCAAATTGTCTGAATTTCTCATGTTTCCACAATAACAGAGGTTCTCAAACTTTTTGATCTTAAGATCCCTTCAAAGTCTTAAAAGTTGCTAAGAATCCCAAAATTTTGTTTATGAAGGTTATATTTGAAAATATTTATTAAATTGTTCCATATAATATGTAATAAAACTATTAATATTCTTACAAAAATAATGGACTCTCCTGAATGGAGAAGGTTTGTAGGTTTTCCAATCACGTCTCCATACATGATAGATTTGCCAAACTGAGAGAGACTATTAAGTCCTTTGGTCAGAGATCTAATGCCATTCTGCCAATTCTGTTTTTATCAATAATAAAGTCGATGAATAAAGTTAACACCAAAAGTGAAAAAACAAGCTGCATATTAGAATGTATCAAATGATTCTGTTTATGGCTAAAACCTGTATAAACTGTATGTGTGCCTTTATATAAAGAAATTATTTTTCACTCTCAATGAAGTTAATGGTTTGTCTTCTATTTGTTTAAATCTCGTGGCTATCCCTCAGTTGGTTCTCAATTTGGAGGACTGATGGGCACAGAAATTAATGTATGTAATTTCAAGGAATTTTAGATTTGAAATTAGCAACTTCACATGTAGTTTTTCAATTAAGTTTTATAAACATAAAATAATTTGCCTATGCTAAATAAGTTTATATACTACAAAAGGGTACAAAATTTAAAAGAAGCCCAAATCCTAGTTGACAGAAGCTGTTAATCATTTCTTGAGTATCCTTTAAGAAATTTTGTTCATATAAAGACACATACAAAATCATTCTGTAGATTCCAATACACAGTTTAAATTAGTGTCGTGGCACTCTTTCTATATCAAAACATAGAAATTCACTTTATTACATTTTATATGAAGTAGATACTCTGTACAATACTCCATCAATACATACACCATAATTTATTTAACCAGTCCCCTTTTGATGAACCTTAGTTTATTTCCATTTCCCTTTAGAATACTTACATAGCTGATGGACAAAAATTAGTTTATGCAATTAATATTCTATAAAATCATTTGTATATATCTTTTTGTGCCTGTATGAAAAGACTCTTAAGCAAAATTCCTGGAAGTAAAATTGCCCATGCACTTTTTAAAGTGTCATGGCAGATGTAAACAGCCTCCTAATGGGCTGTATCAAAGTACACTCCCACCAGCAATGCTCATGTGTGGAGCCTGTTCTCCACACCCTTGACACCACGGAACTTTTTCATCTCTGCCAACCCAATTAAGCGAAGTACAGCATATCACTGTTGTTTTAGTCTTTATTTCTTTAATTACGATAGAGGTTAGAAATTGAACACATCAGATATTTCTTTTTCTATGAGTTTCCAATTTACTTCCTTTGCCCGTTTTCTATGCTATCCTATCTTTTCTCTTTTTATCAGTGGCATTTTATGCAGATATAACAGAATACCACTGACTGGTAATTTTAATGAACAGAAATTTATTTGGCTCTTGGTTCTGCAAGCTGAGAAGTCCCAAATCAAGGCTCCACATCTGGTGAGGGCTTTCTTGCTGCATCATAACATGGCAGAAGGCATCACAATGGGGCAGCAAGGAGTGGTAGGGACCAGGCAGTCAGACAAAGGCCAAACTCATTCTTTTATCAGGAACCTACTTACAATAATAGCAATTAATCCATTCTTGAGGACATCCCTCTTTGCCTAGTCACTTCTTAAAAGCCCCACCTCTCCACTGTTGCATGGGATTGTTTATAACAAATAAATTTTGGGGGGACACATTCAAAACCTACAGTAGTACATGAGGGGGTTGGGTAGGAAACTGCCTGGATCTGGAGGCAGACATATGGCTCAAGAATCCCTGGGCACCAACTTTGCTTTCTCATTCCAGGTGACATAAGCCCGTGCTGATATTGTCTGTAGTTCAAAAACCAGAAAAGTCCTGTCTTCATAAACAAACATGGAACATACATGGATCAATTAAGTTCCTCCAGATGGATATCATCAAGCTCTAAGTATGAAAAGCTATCGGTGTAGTCAAAATGAAGCTATAAGGGCTGGGGGCATAGTTTAGTGGTACTGTACTTGCCTAGCATGTTTGAAGTCCTGAGTTTGATCCCCAGCATCACAGGGGTGGGGGTGTGCAGGGTACATTGGGGGAGCTGGAGCTTGGCTGTTGTCTCATCTCTGGGAAGTGATTTCTCATCTCTAGGAAGGCTGACAAGAAAACAAAAGCCTATGGAAAAGCCACAAGATACATTGATCCAAAACTTCTCTGAGGAAGCATCTACTTTCCATAGTGTTTACATTCTTGATTAAATAAGCATATATGAGGGCATGTGTATGGACATTTGTTTATATGTGTGTGAGATTTGTAAAAAAGGTAAAATAAAACCAAAGTTTGGCTTTATTTAAATTTTTGTTTTTGCTATTTAGTAAACTTAACTTTTATTTTCTCAAACTTATCAGTCTCTCCTATTAAGTCTTTCTGATTGTCATGTTTAAAAAACTCCCTCATTCCAACTTATACAAATAATGCATCTGTTTTTTCTTTTGGAACTTTCACAGTTTCACTTTTTGAAATTTTAACTTTTTCTTTCTGTTGTTTGCTTTGTTTCGTTTTGTTGTTGTTGTTGTTGTTGTTGTTGTTGTTTGTTTGTTGGTTGGTACTGGGGATTGAATCAGGAGTGCCCTATCACTGAATTACATTCCTAATCCTTTTTCAAATTTACTTAAAATTTTTTAACTCACTAAGTTGCCCAGGATGGGCAGGAGCTTAAGATTTCCTGCATCAGCCTCCCAAATTGCTAGGATTACACCCACACACCACCCACACACCTAGAAGTAGTAATAGATTTTTTTAGTAAAATAAATCATTACTCGTCCACTGTAATTTTAAACTATTTAATAATCCAATAATCCACCTGGCTTCTTAGGCAATATTTATCACATCTTTAATTTTCACATGTATGAATAAATACAGACTATTTTGGTCCATTAACTTATTCCTGTATCAGAATTGTTTAAATTACACCAGATTTCATTAATGTAGATTTAAAAATAACATTTTTAAGTATGTAAATGTTACTTCAAGTAAATGAGAAACTTAATACAATCTCAGTGGTTTTCTAGCAATTATTTTTTTTTAATTATTTTATTGTTGGTTGTTCAAAACATTACATAGTTCTTAATATACCATATTTCACAGATTGATTCAAGTGGGTTATGAACTCCCATTTTTACCCCGTATACAGATTGCTGTGTCACATCAGTTACATTTCCATTGATTTACAAATTGCCTTTCTGGTGACTGATGTATTCTGCTGTCTATCCCATTCTCCACTGTCCCCCCTCCCCTCCCCTCCCCTCCCCTCCCCTCCCCTTCTCTCTCTCCATCCCTTCTACTATAAATCGTTTCTTCCACTTATATAATTTTTCTCCTACTCCTCCTTTCCTCTTATATGTAGTTGTCTATAACCCTGAGGCAATTATTTTTGAACCAATTCACAAAACACTATCTATACTTAGGTCTTAATTATTTAAAGTGAAATTGCAAATAAGGAAATAAATGTTGCTCTGCTTCTCAAACTCTGTTATGCCTCAGAATCCCCCTAATGAGCCTGTTAAAAATACAAATAAACACCTGAGTCTCCCTTTCCAGGACTTCTGATTAGTAGGAAGAGGATGGGTTGTACTTCTTACACATTCCCAGGGTAATTTTCACCCACAGTGAAGTTCAGAAAGCCACCAGAATAACCTTTTAAGAATTAGGTTTCTAATCTCAAACCTCTTTCAATAAAGAACAACTAAAAATAAGGGCTGGTCTTTCAAACAAAATGCCTCAAGAAAAATTAAAACCACCAAAAAACAATTTAGCAAAGAGAAATCAATTTTTAACAGTATCTGTACAAAACAAGCAGTGAACCGATGGCAGTACAACATGTTCATTTTAAAACAGGCAACATTTAAAAGATATAATACCAACATGAAAGTGGTAAATAAAAAAGAAGTGAACATAACGGAAGAGAATTCCCTCCAGAGAATAGCAAGACGCACATAATAAAAGTCCCTAAACGCACTTGCAGTGTAGGTCACAAGACTACGGAACAAACTCCATTAATTAACTCTAAATCCATCCTCATGTAAGAGAAAAGAATCTGCTGGAAATCTGCCTTTGGTGTAGTCAGCTTCAGCAGAAAGGAAGTGAACTGTGCACATCCAAGGGAAAATACTGCACCCAACTATTTCACATCTGTGCTTCGCCCTTGATCACCCTACCTACAGGACAGCATATTGTCCCTGCAGTTAGGATGCTTCCCTTTCTAATTCCTTTTTCCTGAAGTTTAAACTCAACTCAGAACAGCAAAAGAAAGAGGCAGCTGATAAAGACTACCCCAGAGCCACTCCCTATCCCAGCCATAGCAACTATCACTATGACAGGCTTGGGAGAAATTCTTCTGAACAGCAACCACACGTTAAAGATGCAATTGTCCTGAAGCCCTTTCTGCTAGCACTCACTTTCTAAAAAGCAAGGTGTGAAAAAGGACTGAGAAGTACAAAAGGCAAAGCCAAAAGGTCCAAGGGTGCCAATGGCATCAGGAAATCACCAATGGAAGCAGCATGAATTTCACTGATTTCTAAAACTGATTCCATTTTATATCTTTTCTAAGCTTCTTGGTCAAAGCTTTGTTCATATTCAATAACTAAACAAAAATATTGATACAAGTATTTATATTGACTGATCCAAATCTTCTATGTATCTATCAAAATTATATCTATCAAAATTATACTTCAAAAGGAAAATACATTTTATATGTAATTAAAAACAATATTTTTCATTTAAAAAGTAAAATACACAATCATGGAAAATTTGGAAAGCATAAAAAAGAAATAAATGTCAATCCTACACTATAACCCAGATATACCAACTATTACAACCTACAACTCTTTTTCAGCAAAATTTTAAAATCTCATACCTAGCATTTTCTAGAAATGTAAAGAGAACTGAGGTGCATCTGTTCAGTATTGTACTGGAAGTTCTAAACATAATGATATATTTTTTAAAACAATAAGAATAACTAAAGAAACAAAACTGTATTTGCACACAATGATTAGTTTATTTACTTAGAATATCAAAGAGAATCTATGGACAAGGTCATAAAATTTAAATAGTAGAATCAAATCAACTTTTAAGAAGTAATACATTCACCAGAAATAATCAAATAGAAATTATAAGAGAAAAAAATAGGGACTCCATTCACAGTTATACCTGGGAATACACCTGTACAGAAAAGCCCTGAATCTGCTATCCTTGGAAAGGCTCATGCCTGGGAACTCACTTGGTTCCCTACATCAGTAGAAACTTTCTCCAAATAACATGAGCAGTTTGCTACACCTAAACTCTTGGTACAAGCAGTATGGTTTTTGCTGAATACCTGTTTACTTGTGGGAGTCTGGAACTCTGATACTTGGTAGGCAGAAGTGTCTAAAAGATCAGCGCCCAACAGTGACATCGTATACTGAGTCTCTTGTGTGCTTCCCTGCCATACAATACTTCTCAGAGTTATTACAGCTTACTACAAGAGGTGTCACCTGTGTGACTCCACTGGGAGACTCTTAGAAGATGGTAACCAGTCATCCTCTGAACTTTGCCCCATTCATCTTCCCTTTTACTGATTTTGCTTTTGTATTCTTTTGTTCTAGTAAATCATAGCTGTGAATATAATTCTTTGCTGAGTCCTGGGAACCCTAGGATATCATTGAATCTCAGTGTGGTTTGGGGGACCCCCGCAACAGCCTCTTTCAGGGGATAATTACAAAAACTTCCTGAAAAAAAAATACCAATGCTTGAGAAAGGAAGAAAGGCAATGTATCTGCCCAGCCTCCACATATTCAAAGTAATTCCAGTCAACATGCCCATAAGGTATTTTTATCGTTCTTGTAAGTCAACCTTAAAACCAATATGGACTAGCAAAGAGTCAAAAATAACCAACTGTGAAGAAGAAAAACAAGGTGGTAGAATTTACCAATCTGATTTTAAGAATTAGGATAAAGCTGTAATAATTAGGTAGCAGGGAAGATAACTAAGTGAAACTTACCATAGAATAAGACAAAATGACTCTAAAATTTATAACAATAAGGAAAAGTACAAAGACACTTCTGATAAAGATGAACCCTACCAGATGGTCAGTATCATACAGATATAAAAATTAAGTGATACCATATTGGTACAAAGATGGACACATAGGCCAAAGGAAAAGAGTAGAAAGACCCAATGTACCCCCACCATAAATGGGAAAAAATTATATTTGAGGTTACATATTTTGGGGAAAGACTGATAAATGAGGTGTGGCAACTGGTCCACAAGGAAAATAATTTAAATCAGTATCATGTACCATTCTCTATACTCTTCTGTGAATCTGAAATGCCTCATAATAAAAACAGCTTGACTAAATGCAGACACTAAAATCTCTTATTCTACCAGTGAATCACAGGCCAACAATCAAAATTTTATAAACTGTTCTTCCTAACCCCTATTTAGTTAGCACATAACCTCAATTTTATATCAACTTTTAAAATACTACGAACCTTACCTCATAGATCCTGGCAATTCCACAAAGCAGGCTTACTTCTCTTGGAAACTTATCTAAGCCTTGTTTGAAAAGATTTAAAGCAGTCACAGGTTGATCCAATGAGATGTAAAACTAAAATCCAGATACATTTCAATAAAAGAATCAGCTCTTAAAATAAGAGTATTTGTATAGCAAGTTTATAATTATTTATTAGATATTAAGTAAAAAAAATTCATAAATATGTAGAATTTCCAATAATGACAGCTTTATCTCCACATGTTGTACATAAAACATTCATTCATTCATTTCTCCACCAAGTACTAATTATAGGCTTACTGTTGTCACAGGGACTGAGCAGTAACTAGACAGGAAAGGATCCAGGGGAGATCCTTCTAATAGAACAGACACATGGGCATGGTCATAAGCTGGCATTAAGGAACTAATTAGGAGGCTGAAGTTAAAGATTCGAGGGAAGGAGTGGATGCCCCTTGAAGCAAGGCCTGAGGAAACAACAGTAGAGAGGGTGGTTTTTGAGAAGACCCTTCCAAAGTAGAAAGAGACAGGTTTGTGAGGCATGGGGTGAGGGGGTTGAGTAAGTTAGCACTTGAGGGTGTCCACTTATTAGCAATTAGACAATTAGCATGGAAACACCTATACTTAATAGGAATTTCTAAAATAGAAAATTATGTTTTTATGTATAGAAACATAATATTTTAATACTTGTCTTCATGATATTATATCAAGTTTTTCTTAATGGTTAGGCTGTGCTTTGAACAAGGCCTAAAACTATTCATAATGTTTATTGCTAAAGTATGAGTAGAGGGATGGATATGAATGAAAACTGTAAAATTTTTATCTTACAAACTTCTGAATGGATTTTTAAAATATGATAAACAATACAATTAATATACTAATATAAAATATTTGATAAGATCTATTTTGAGGCAGGGTTTTGATAAATTGCCCAGGCTAGCCTCAAATTTGTAATCCTCCCACCTTAATCTCCCAAGTAACTGGGATTACAGGCAAACACCACCATACCCAGCTTTAATTTTTAACTGACAAAAACTTTTAAAAACAATGTTGTTCTTATAATCTGGTTGACTTATATTGTATAGCAAGCATTCTTTCATATAGTAAAGAAAACCAGGTTTACTCCTTGATAGTCATACAGGCAATAATGAACTTAAATAAACATGTAAAAAAATAAATAAAACCATGTACTTAACTATAATTTTAAAAAGTTTTTTTCAATTATGTGGCCAAAAATTGTCAGTTAAGAAGTTAAGAAGATGACGTCAAATAGTATAATCTGAGCCTTAATTTCAAGCTCTCCTCCAGAAAAGTTTACTATGATGCTTAGAAAGTTCTTTAAGAATATAATATAAAAGATATAGAAGATAAATTTAGATACCAAAGAGCTCCAAACATTTTTGAAAACCATTGTAAACATACTAAAATCAGAACAGCAAATTCATATAGTAGAACTTTCATTTTCTCTTTAGTGTGCTTTTATTATCATATTTAGGAACCAGGAGCACTCCCTTTTACTTCTTGGTTTAATAAATTTTATTTTTCAAATACACAGTTGGCAGTTGGTTGCCCTTTTTCAAGTGTCTTCACCAGCTGGAGAACTCCACCTTGGTATTTCTGGCATAAATTAACTCGGGCTCTGCGCTTTGAGACCAGTTGGATGAGTCCTTTAACTGAGGCACTCCTGGCCAGGGAACCATGAATATTCAGTCTCTTAGAGACCACAGCTGGGCTTACAAGCTTATAGCTGGGAACTTCCTTACAGAATCTGAAGTTGTGTCAAACAAGACTAGGTTATTGAGCTTGTCCCAAACTTTGCCTTTGGACCACTTCTTTTTGGCCTCACCCTCAGATTAGTTCACTGGGTCTTTTTCTTGGCCAACTTTCTTCTTGTAGTCCTCGGGTGGCATCCGAACCACCGTAGGCTAACTGAGATATCATACAAAAAGCTAGTGCTTCCTTTTGTAGCTTTTGAATCCTCTTTTCTGTACTTTTAATTTGAAAAATTCTTAAAGATAGAGCAAGATGTCATGACCACTACTAAATCAAATGTTTTTCTTTCAAAGTAACCTTGATGAAGGTCAAGAAACTTTATCCCAGTATAATGTGAGTATACCTTAATTTGAAATGCTTGGGACCAGAAGTGTTTCAGATTTCAGATTTTTTTTTTAATTTAGAATATATGCATAACGTGATGAGCTGTCTTCGCGACAGAACCTAAGTCTAAATGTGAAATTAATTATATTTCATCTATACTCTGTACACATAGCCCGAGGATAATTTTACACAGTATTTTTAGTGCACTTGGATTTTGACTGCAATACATCACAGGATGTTAGGTATGCAGTTTTCTGCTTGTGATATTCAAAAAGTATCAGATTTTGAAGCACTTCAGATTTCAGATTTTCAGATTAGGAATGCTCAACCTGTATTGAAAATTCTAGGTGGTCCTTCACTTCTGCTGTGACTATGAGGGGCACAGTGTAGTAGTGGGTAGCCTCTGGAGTTCAAAAGACCTGGGTTTGAATACTGGCTGTTAATAGTCCAGCAACTCTGAAAAACTTACCCTCTTGAAGTCTCTTTTTCCTTAGGAGTACAAAGGAAATTATAAAACCTATTTTGCAAGATTATTGTAAGAATTAAATTAAATTTTGTGTACAATGAACCTAATCCATTGACTTGCACTGAGTAGGTAGGTGCTCAATAAAGGGGAAGTAAGATTTTTATTTTTACAGTAGAGCTGAGTAATTAAGCACCTACATAAAAGCAGTCCCTGTGCTCTACAATCTGCTCAAGCATGAGACAAATGTGTTATAGAAAAGAGCCCTCTCTGGGGCCTGTTACACACGGGTGGTGAGCTTATGATATTTTCTTCCATTCTAATGAGCAATATTCCAAGGGGTTATCTTATTTTTCATGGCGATCAGTTTCTCTTGAGGTAGTTACCCTCCATATGTTATTTTTCCCTTGCTATAAAGAAAAACAAGTTAAATCTGAACATATTAACTTGCCAACTACTCTTGAAGGAACTGGCAACTCTTTCCATGCAATGGCCAGAATTTTGAAAAGAAAGATTTCACTCAATATTTACTTACTTTTGCCAAATAGAGAAATGTATGTATCATTTCCTGCTGCTTCAGAGAGGATTTAAACTGTTTTTCTGCTTCATGATACATTCCTAACCTAAAAACAGTCATTAAAAAAAATCAGACATTCAACTTAAAAATAAATACTATATCATTTTTCAAACACTGAGGATATAAATAGAGACAAATTCCATCTATATGAGTAAACATATGCCAAATAAAATAGTGTTGCACACACACATACGTTAACATGAATGTTAACAGAGTTTAGCAAAAAGTTGCCTGTTTCCCATACTCACTGGCTATCTAATTGCCAAATGGTGTGTAAAGAGTCTGTCTGCAGCCTAGTCGCAGCAGGACTAAGAGATGCCAGTAAGCCAGGTCATATCAGTTCACTGCCCAAAGAGCTTATGATCAGATGAACATATGGCAAGTGACCTGAATAAATGCTGAGAGTCTCCATTTTCCTGGAAGAACTAAAAGATGATATTCCTTTGAAAACATCTTCTGCTCTAAGATCAGAGCCCATTTTTCAGTTATCCTGAAACTATTTTAATTCAAGCAATAATTTCTACTTGAGAAATACAGCTACACCATTTTATTATTCTAGTAATCTTTTTTCCCCTTTATTAGGTATTTGACACTTATTGTCCCAGTCTATGAATCTGAGATTTGCTCCTTGTCTAAATGAGACTGTCCTGACACCAGTGGCCACTCCTCTGCCTGGGAAACATGTTATTACCACTAAATCAGCCACTAACACTCACTCAGCTTTCACTCAGCCTGTTATTAACAGAACTACTACACTTTCTCATAACTACTCATTCTTAGCCACCTAAGAACTTAGAGATGATAATGTTTTATTTTGTGAAATAAAATCAAAATGATGCACAATATATTCCAATGTGCTACTTTCATTCAAAGGCTTGAAAGAAGAGCTTTGATCATTTTTCATAACCTAAACCACAGGCATTGGTATGGCTGATACCCAAATAGCTGTTGGAAGATGGGATTAAAGGGATTAAAGGTGACCCCAAAAGGCTAGCCTAAAGTCAGATGACATGCAATGTGGCAAAAAGCCTCTACCTCTTAAAGGTTCCACAAATTTCACAAAGAGTATGTATAAAATGCAATCAAAGTGCTCTGAATTCTGAAAAACAATGTAATTTAGAATATAACATCAACTGAGCATGCAAGTTCTAGTCATGTGACTCAAGTACAGTCATTAAATTCTGTAAGCGCCAATTATCCATGAGAGTCCACATATTTTTATGAAGATTTTATAATTTTAAAAAATTACAATAAATGATTTTAAAGGATTACAATAAAAAGATACATGTAAAACAATAGGAAAACATAAATAGATTATTTTTAAGCAATAGAGATAGAAGGATAATCAAATTGAAAAACAAATAAATAGGGAACTAGAAATACTGAACTACATGGAAACCAAAGAAAGAAAAAATATGGATCATTTTTTCATTACTGCACCCTTAAGAGAGAATTTCTACTAGAACTATCAGGAAGGAGTTTATTACATGGATTCTTGTGCAAAAAAAAAAAAAAAAAAAAAAAGTGGAGTAGGCCATGCTCAAAGAAAGTCTAGGACTAATGAAAATACCAAGTTCATAAATCAGGCCAATATAAGAAAGTTACAGTCCAAAGAGATAGTTCCTTCCAGGGGCCAACCTCTTCTCTGATTTAATTCAACAAAATTGTCAAGCAACATCTGCATGCACATTTCAGAAAAGAGATGGAAAAATGAAGGAAATAAAACCAGGTTCTTAAAAGTAATGATAATCAAAGAGTAGTGGTAGGGAAACGTTTTTCTAGAAGTTAGTAAACTATGATGTAAGCACACAGGTGGGAAAGTACACAGCATGATAAGGAAATATTGAGCAGTTTGGTTTAATTGAGAAGGACACAATAATGGGAGTAATGAGAAACAGGGGCACACATGTAGACTGGGACCAAGATCATGATGTCACATTCAAATTCAGAATTCACTCTAGAAGTAACGGGCAGTTATTCAAGGAATCCAACAAGAGCTGTTTTTTTCACAAGAGTTACTCTCACTGGATTTAGGAAGGACAGATGGGGCAAGAGCCTGGAGGTAGACAACCCAGGTAAGAAGCTACAATCAAGCAAATGACACTAAAGGCCAGAATTCAAGCATTCGCATGGGAATGAGTAGTAAGGGGGACTTTGAGAGCTACTGCAAAGGTAGAACCAGTATAGAACTTGATCAGGACAAGGGAGAGAAATCTATTTCAGACTACATACCATAATCTATCCTTGGCCTCTTGGCCTGAAGTCAGAGGTCTGACTGGGCTCTCAGTGCATTCTGCATTTGCTTCTCTCATAATAAGAACTATACTTATAACTATTAACTGTCTAAATCATTTGAAAGAAGAAGCAATCTAATAAATCTTTGTGACCCCACTTAATGAGAGCAGTTTCTTATTAAATATTTTACCAAGTGAATGAATACCAAATACATAATAAAGATGAGCAAGTATTAAAGAACAGAGAACAATTATTTAATATGACAAGGTGTGCTCATTTAAATGCCAACATGAATGGGAGGCAGAAGAAATCAGAGTTGTGCTTTCCTTTAATTATTAAAGATTTCTGAAGGTTCTACTTAGAAGCTCAAGATTTCAAGATTGTCTTTAAGAATTGTATTCATAAGAGTTAAGTGTTTGGAAGGTCTAAATTACCTTTTGGCAGAAAGCACTTCCTCAACTAATAGAAGGAAAAAACACTTTAGAGTTCTGTGTGAGTTGCCTAAATGGAAAGTAGTCTTAATTTCAACAGCAGAACAATAAATCCTTTTTATCCCCTTTATATTCTTCTTTTCCCCATAGGTTTTAATGACAACTAAAGATTATAAATATTGCAGGGTATTCACAGTAACTGAACTCCACCTTGTTTTTGAACAAAAAAAGACATACTTACCTTTTTGAAATACAATTGTTCATCTGTCTCTATTTAACCAAATGCTAATTGAATTTCAATATCAGCAACAAGTGTTAGATTTTATTTATGAATCGCTATGCAAATGTTTCATAAAATTAACTGTGGCTTTTCTGATCTCTCAGTTTGCTTTGAAACATTTGCACATTAAGAGAATGTAAAAATATTCAGGTTATACAGAAACGATATGGAATTGTGGAAATAGAAAATAGTCATCAAAAAGTAGACCAGAAATTTTTTTCTCTACCACTTATTAGCTATATGAATTTAAACAAATTTCTCTCTTTGTGACGAGGCTCAATTTTTCTCATCTGAGAAAATCACCAATTACATCAACTACTCAGAGTGCTGTGAAATTTAAGTGAGATGATATAACATACAAACTCTTAACCACAAAGTGCCTTACAGATGGGAAGCATTAGTATAAATGAAAAGACTTAAGAGCAAAGAGATTAGGACCTGATTCAACAGGCTCAGTTCTAGCCCCAAACTAGTCCCTGATGAAAATCACAGCCACTCTCTGGCCTCAGCTTCCTCATTCAGAAAGGGAAGTTGGATCTGATGATCTCAAAGTCTGCCTCTCTCTGCTGTAGTTCTTATTGCTACTATGTGATTGTTAAGTAAATGCTTTCTCAAGTCAAGTTCTTATTTCTTCATGAGGAAATGTATCCAGAAAGGGGGTGTCAGATTTGACATTCAAAAACATATTGCCACTTCTAACCCTTCACAGATAATCGAAATTTTACCTGCAGTAACATTTCCCAATCTGCACCTTCCACCACCAGTCCGTGTACTGAGAATGCTCTGTGGAAAGGGCAGCCAGATCCAAAGCCATTGAAAACAATTCATTTTACATTAGAATTTTATTTTCTGACAATAAACAGAAAGATAAATAATGAAATAAACCATATAATTATAAGCAATCAAAACACGCATTAGAAGTCAGACAGTTGCTCATGTTTCCAGATGGCTCCACCAATTTTCCCTAAATAATCAGTTCCAGATCAGAAGGCTAACAGCAGATGAGTTAGAAACACTGATCAAAGGGAAGCAGATGTACAGTATATGGGGATACAATTTGAATATACAAGCCACAAAATTGATACTAAAAACTCCATAAGTTTTTACCCTTTCCCCACTATTTCCTGTCTAATAATTCAAAATGCCTCCAAACATAGTGGCAATCAACACTTTGGTATATCAGACTGGTGCAATCACTGTCTGCAATTTAAAGACAGATGTAGAGAAATAGAGAAAGACCAAGTAAGCAGCTAGAAAGTTTGGAGAATGGAATTATGAAGAAGAGTAAAAGGAGTTAATGGGAGTAACCACTACCTTCAATAACCATTATTCCATTATTCTGATATCACCTTAGCTTCTAGCAATTCTAAAAGTCAAACTTCTCTTTGCTGCAAACTGAGGAAGATCTCCTCCTTAACTACCTTCACTGTTTACCTCTGTTTATCCCACATCATTAATGTCCTCTAGATCGGTCTCTTCCACTACTCAAGGTCAGACAAGAGATGACCAAATAAGAATTAGGTTTTTATTCAGATAAAGTGGAAACCATTTTGACCAAGAGGAAACAAAATAGTCTTTATACATATTTATAACTCAGAAGTTTGAAGCCAATGGGCTGGATTTGTAGCTCAGTGGTAGAGCACTTGTCTTGCACATGTAAGCACAGGGTTCAATACTCAGCACCACATAAAAATAAATAAATAAAATAAAGACACTGTGTCCATGTACAACTAACAAAAAAAAAAAAATTAAAGAGAAAAACTTGAAGACCATACAAAGATTTTGTGACTAGAAGATGGAGTTATTAAATGAAAATTCTGATTTTTTTAATCTTATTCTCTCAAGGTTGAATTTTTTTATTCTGTAGCTAGTGTTAATATAACAATAATATAACAATAATATCCAACAACTCAGTTAAACTTACTCTTAGATTTTCAGTTGTTATCTCAAAATGCTTGCCTTATTACCAAACACTTCTTAATATTAACTTTTTTTCTAAAATGAATGCCAGAAGAGTGCCCTCAATCTCCTACTGCAAAATTAATTACTTTTCCATGTGTTCTTTATCTTTTCTTGCTCCAGGGGAGATCTCTAAATATACAAACCACTTACAAAGAAATGTTGTTGACATGCTGAGCCCCTAATGGACTTGAAAAAAATCAACACATTCACTTGAAAGCTATGGAAATTAAAAATAAATTACATACTACTTTCATATGCTTATTTTTCTGCCCCTCCCCTAGATAAAAATGAAGGGATAAGTATAACTTCAATTAGCATTATCCTTGGAACTACTAGGAAAATATATTTTAAATAAGTTCAATTCAGTCATGCATTGAATTTTAACTCAAACTTTATAAAGACCTTTTCCATCAAATAGTCATGTTCACTATCATATTTAATATAAACAGAACTTGCATTTTTAGCAAAAGATGTTATTCAAAAAATGTTTACATATCCCAAGGCTGGATTTAGTGCTTGTAACAACAGGCTCCTGATTTTGCATTCAAATATGGTCCTGAAACAAGTCATCTCATGGAAGACCAATGTGTTTGTGCTGATTCAATTAAGCAAAAACATAAATTATTGATTCAGAATAAAAATGGGTTTAAAATTAATTTTAATTGTCATACTTCACATGAAAAATCAGGCTGAATTAGAGAAAACATCTGTGGCAATTTCAGATGGACCCTAAGCTCCCTATGGAGAGACACCTTTCTTTTACATCTCTGCCGTGTTTTGGAATGTCACTGTGTTCACAATAGGCACTCAAGAATTATTTGTTGAAAATAGCTTAAGAACCCAACAAAATTGTCATAGTAAAAGATTCATAATTAAAAGCTACTAGCATTAAACTTTTAAAGTGGCAACAGAAGACCTATATTTTTAGAGCCTTTCCCAATTTCTACAAATGATTAACTACATTTACATTTTAAAATATTTGAATTTACAAATCTCTATACAAGGAACCTTGGTAGAGCTAGATGAGGTTTGTGTATATGTGCAACCTGTAAAGTTTTAAAAGTCATCCTTTTACTATCAGTATGCTTCTGACAACTTCAGGATGATGAAATTAAAGAGCATATGGAAATAAAGATTTCAGAATCATCAACCCATATGCCATTTTAGATTTGTCAATACGGCCAATATTGGCCAAAAAGAGAATAGGGAAAGAGAGTAATTAAAAACTCAAAGGCAGAAATACATTTTTTGTATTTTACTTTTTATTAATATTTAAATACCACTTTGAGGATTCTCTATAGGTATATATAGCATTCTCCCTGTATGTTTTTAGATAATTACAGAATTATCAAAACACATGTCACTTTAGTTTTGTCCATAGTGCCCCTGCCAAATTAGAAAGTACCAAGAGCTCAAGACAAATTTAGGTTTGATTAAAGATCAAAGATTTTATTAATAAAGGTTATTATTTATTATATTTCAATATCACTTCACAGTATTATTTATATTTATCTATAATGATGAATGTGAAATACTTTATTTAAAAAAATTGGAGGCTATCCAAAGTAACAAACATAAAAGCACTCCTGATTTTTTAAGCACATTAAGAAAAAAAAATTCCTGTTTTCTTTTTCCAGATCATGTTGCAAAATACATGGGGGGAAAGCATGCTTTGTGCTCATTATCTAAATCCTTCTTCCATTCAGAAAATAACATTTGTGGTAAAATCTAAAAATGACATTTTAATGGAACAAGCTGATCCACAAGAGCACTATAATGTGGCAAGCCAGTGAGAGAGTAAGAGAACAGCCACAGGCATCGGTCCTGCTCAGAACTCCCAGCACCAGTCATAGGATCAACTAGTAGGCACTCAGTAATTATTTGTTTAAAGAATAAGTCAATTAGTTAATTACTCAGTAAATGAATTGTGAATAAAAAGGAAAACAGAGGAATCAACAGTTTGTGCTTTTCACTAAGAAAAAACAAAACAAATTGTTTCATTAGATGTGCCATGATATAGTTACTAGGGGAAAGAAGATGAAAACAATTATTTTAATTTATTCTTGTCCCTAATTTATAGTTTAATTTATGTATAAAAAGTTATAACATTATTGTTAAATTTGGGAGGGGGAAAAAAGATAAAATTAGACTCACTCTCCCTTAGTGTCATGAGGAGCAGCTATTTCCTTCACTATTGTCATCAAGGTGCTGATGCAATGCGGGAATGTGACAAATATTTGAGGCATGAATACATCTTAATCTAATAGTACCACTATTTTCATTTTAAAGTATATATATATATATATATGTGTGTGTGTGTCTATATATATACATATATTGGTAAGTTTATATAATTCATATCAGTATGTATTTATATATACACATATGTGTGTGTGTGTGTGTGTGTGTGTGTATCAGTAAGTGTTTTTACTTTGCAGTTTTTTCACAAATCCAACTTAGTCTATGAAATATTCTATTGTTTGGTAGTTTAAAATTTTTCACTTCCTTACTTATCAAATGTCTAAAACGAATTCTCTACACAAATTTTCTTTCTTTTTTTTTAAAAAAAAAAGAGAGAGGGAGAGAGAGAGGAGAGAGAGAGAATTTCAATATTTATTTTTCAGTTATCGGTGGACACACATCTTTGTTTGTATGTGGTGCTGAGGATCGAACCCGGGCCGCACACACACCAGGTGAGCGCACTACCACTTGAGCCACATCCCCAGCCCCCACAAATTTTCTTAATATTGTCATTTAATTAATTATAGAGAGCTATCACAAAAAAAAGTCAAAAATTGTGTTTGGCACTGCTTGTTTCTAATATACTGAGTCCTTCATTATTTCTAAAAATAAAAATAAAAAATTATAAATGGGAATTTCCAGTTCACAGTAGTATTTTGTACCATTTTTTTGTTACTTAGATATACTTGAAGGCATTATTGTTGCTTCTTTTCTATTAATTCGCTGATTTCTTTCATTGGGCTGGACACGCCTCCTCTTGTTATGTGGAACTTTGGCCTTCAAGGTCTGCTAAGCCTCCTTGCTGTAGGACCCCCACTACATCCTCAGCTCCGTTTTCCTACATTAGAAGAAATACTTTCTAATGTTTCTATAGTTTTTAAATTGTACTCTATAGCAAGTAGTTCCTAATCTTGACTGAAAGTTATTACTGCCAATGGAGTTCTTAATAACAACAGATTCACCAGATGTCCCCATGGGGATTCTGATTCAGGAAGTCTAACATAGAGACAGAAACCCATTATTTTAAAATTCTCCAGTTACTTCAGACAATGAGCCTTTTTTAGCATAACAGGCCTAAGGTTTGAAGGGCTCTTGGGATAGATGGAGCAAGAAGAACCCAGTAAGTAAGTTCTAGTTGCCACACTTGAAGCACCACTTGTGTCTGCTTTAAATATTGGGATGTGGATAAAACTTCATTTGAATAAAAACAATTTGCTGCTTACATAAAAAGTTTGAAAGTCACTGCTCTCTTTGTTTAAGGTCAAATTTTTAAAAATCAATATTTATGAAGTTCTATAAATACATTCTATAATATTATTCACATAACACATAAAGGTTAAAATTTTCTAGTCCTTAGATTGTTTAGAATATAAATTCAGATGGAGCTCAATGATAGAGCACTTAGCTAACAAGCACAAGGCTCTGGGTTAGATCCCCAGCACTGCAAAAATAGTATACACACACACACACATACATACATATATGTATGTGCATATAAATACATATATATGCATACACACACACACACACATATACACACACTCATACAAATTTGGTACTGCAGGGCATTAATGCTATTTTTGTTTTGATTGAGGTTTTCTTTTGTTTTCTGGTGCCAGGGATTGAGCCCAAGGCCTCATTCATGTTAAGCACATGCTCAACCACTGAACTATACTCCAGTCCTCTGTTTTTCTGAATGTGACTCCTATTCCTCCACAAAAGGTAGGAAACATCCTCAGGATGACTTTACTAATGACCACACCATCGCCATGGCCTATGACCTACAGTTTCAGCACTCATCATCTGCAGCACTTTCTCCTTTCAGGCCTCGCTTCAGGCACACTGCCTCCTTGCTCTGCCTTAAGCAATCCAAGCAAGCTCCTCCCAGGACCTTTGCAGGGAAAGTTCTCCCTGACAGAAATGCTCTTACTACACATACATGCAGGGCTCCCATCTTCCCTTCTCCAGGTCTCGGTTTCAGTGCTTTCAGTGGACTTCACTGACCACCTCTACTACATCCAAAACAGCACCATTCCTCACGTCAGTAACTATTCCCTCACATGCTTTCCTGCTTTTTTGTTGTTGTTATTGTATGTATTACCGCAAGTCACATTGCATATTTTTGAATTTGCTTTTTCTATTCCTTGCCCAACCAGCATATAATATCCAAAAGAATCAATATTTTGCCTTCCTGCCCCTCTGTGTGATCTTAGATCTGGAATAGAGTCTAGCACACTCTTGTTGCTCCATTACAATAAATAATGAGTTAATTTTCAAAAAAAATAGTGTATATACCTTATAAAAATGTAGCAATTAGAAATTTACTCATTTATAAAATACAATCATATTAGAACATTTCCTTTGAAGACAGTACCTCTTATATGATGCATGATTTCATACATCATCACACTGAAATCCTCTAACAGCTTTATTAAGAGCAATGTGCATGGTTTCTCAGTTGCCCCTGCCTTACTTTTCCCTCTTCCCTGTGACTACATCTATGAACATTTCATCCTACTAACTCCCATACTAAACCTGGCGCAGGTTCTCACCTACATTTTAGTACCACATCTCTCGACCCATGCAATAGTGTCACCAGTTATCAAAATATCTTTAAGTGAATTACTGAATTTCTTCACAAACTGACCACGTCCCCTAATTATCCCACTTCAAATAGTAAAACCATCATTCTTATAACATCTTTAGGTAGCAGACTTGAACTGTATCTCTGCTTTGTCCCCAATATTAAACCTATCATCAAGTATTCTCTCTTCTTTCTTTGAAATATCTGTTTGGTGCTCTCATTTTTTAGGATAATAAGGCCTATTTATTTCTCATTCCAGTTTCTTCTCATTTTTGCCATTTCTTTACATTTCTTTTCCTCTGTTTCCATAAAATTCCACTTAAGTTTGTGGATCTTCCCTAATATCACCCCTTCTGAATTTTTCCCTTTGATACTTGGTAACAATTTCAGTTTGGAAATTGCTCCTTTAATTGTTTCATTTACATCAATTTTACTTCCTCAGCTAGATTGCCTGTCTTACAGAGGAAAGACAAAGTATCATATTTTAATTAGTTCTCCTACTGTAGTATGGCATCATGGTTGACACACAGAAAATGCAATTAAGGAAAACATTTTTATTTTCCTTAATATTTAACATATGAATATAAAAACTTTTTTTCCCTGAACTAAAAGGAAAATGCAGAAAAATACTACCAGATAGTGAAGAATTAACTTCATCTAACTTCAAGAAATTCATAAGGTTTCTATAATTTACATAATTTCATATAAAATTTTAAATAAATTTGAAAAGTTGCATGCATATAACCTCAAAATTCTTTGTTGAGAAGCTACCAAGATGATTAACAATTGCTGAAATTGGATGATGGGTGATAAGGGACTTTTATACTATTCTTTCTACTTTGGAATGTTTAAAATCTTCAATCATAAAATGTTAAAGGTGAGAGAGAGGGGCACACTATAAAGAAATAAAAAATATACATATTAGTAAACCAATAATACACTATACAGAATAACAAGAAATGGATCAACAGTGCTGACTATTTGTGTAAAGAATAAACTTTAACACAAGCATGCTATGCTGTATTCACAATTATCTATGTCTGGCCCTTTAGAAAAGAGCTACATTATCTATGAACCAGGCATAGTTCTTACCACTTTTATATTTATACAAATGTTCCCACTGAAACTTAAAAGTGGATTTGAAAGTATTAGTTACTCTCCAATATTTAATAATCCCATATTTTTAAAGAAAAGAAATGAACATTTTAGAATCTAAACCCCCAAAGTCAGAAAACTACAATAAAAGAAAATAGCATGAATTCACAACTTACAGTCTTAACATCATTTTCATGATGAAAGATATATTCAAACAAATCCTATAGATAAAAAAATGACAAAAACACATTAGATTGTATTTAAATAAAAGCACTCTTTGGTTATAACAAAACTCAAATATAGATTGAACCAAAAATCCAGAACACTCTAAAGTGCCTGGGATTCATAAGTAAAGGATCTAGCCATCATTTGTTAGAATCTCCCATTTTACAAGTTTTCTATTTGCAAGTGATTCCTGTTCCTACAGACTACAAACTAGAAAAAGCTCAAAGAATTGATCTTTTTTCTTGCATATTTCACATACTATTTTATTAGAAAGATACAAATGAAAAGTTCATTTTATTTCTTAGACTAAAGTTAGGATTGCAATAAAACAGTTTTTTATACTCTCTATCTTATCTAGTGATTGTGACTAGATAATGGCAATTTAGAGATGGAAAATCTGGAAGTTCCTTCTGAAACAAAGTAGAAATGAGTGCAAAGTAAGGGCTTTTTCAAATTAATTTTTAAAACTATACTTACATGGCATTTATAGTAACTGTGTGACTCAAAACACTCAGTTTCTTTAACAGAGGGCTACTCAGCCTAACTGCACACTGAAATTACATGGGGGTCCCAGAGCAGACCAATTCACTCAAACTCTGGGAGGTCCATATAGCCACTATTTTATACTTGCAAGGAGACTAGGGCCCCTGAGAGATATCAAGTTTATTAACAGAAAAGACCTGGAGGCCAATAAAAAGAAAGAAAGAAATCAGGACAAGGCCCTTCTAAAAAAAAATCATAACAATCCTTGCATTTGTCCTGTTACAAATACAAACAAAAATTAAGAGTGTAGTTGATACTACCACTGTCATGAAAAGAAGGTTACAACTCTCAAGACTGTCAAAGCATCACTGTAGATATCCCAAGAAATGCACAAATATTAGAAAGGAGTCCTGATGAGCCAAGGCAAGTTGGGGACCAAAAACAGAAAAATGTGGCATTATTTCTGTGATACACTAAAAAAAAGCACAAACTCGAGTTCAGGTTGAATTTAGCACTTAGGCCAGGTCTATCCCGCATGCATCTTAATTTAATTGTGGGAAATGCCTCCACTGACTGCACTAGCTAGCCAGTCACCTCAAGCAAATGGATGAACAAGGTAGGGAAATAGATATTCTACATGATATGTTTTTAACACTCCACTCTCATTAAGGAGAGGAAAATAAGTAAAGCTTTACCATTCTGCCAAATGCAGTTGACTAGACTGCCATCCAACAAGAATTGAAGAAAAAAAATCATGAGACTTTATATTATAGGTTGATTACCTGTCTACTTGTCTACCAAAGGCATTTCTTTTTAGAATGGAAACTTCAAATCTGTACAATTAGTGTCCATTTTTATTTACCCAAGGACATTTGATACTTGGGAAATATGTTCAACACCCTCAGAACTGGGATCAGGAATGAGTGCATCACTGCACACAGAGTTCAGAGACTTCAAGCTAAAAACTGGGCCAGGCATCAAGCACTCCTGTCTCCAAATTATTCCAAGCCCAACCCCAAATGTTTTACACTGGAAAGTCACACACATTTTCATTTTCTTTCTCTTTTTCAGTTTTTTTCTTTTTTCTCTTTCTCTCTCCTTTACACTCCCCTCTCCCTCCCACTCTTACCTTCTATCCCTCTTCTTCTAATTTTCTTTTTAAAGGAATATTTTATCTCTGAGTAATTAGAATTACCAACACAGTTGACTTGCCCACTGTCTGGCTTGAGTAATCTTTATTGATATGTCTGATTCATTGCTAATTAAAGGTACATATTTGTATTATCCTTTTGAAAGCCTTATAATCCTACAAAGAGAAAATTATTTTTCTGAGAATGGTCCAAGATGTAACACACACACACACACACTCACATACACACACACACACACACACTCACACACACACACACACACACACACACAAATTCTAAGCTTCATCCTATGATGAAATACTGCATATCTGCTTTCTTTGTTAAAAATTACTGTTCTTTATTATTTGAAAAAAAAGAATTTTCTATAATAATGGTATATTTTTTTCTGGTTGACTTTCCTTAAGACTGAGAGAATTTTTACATATTATAGTAATTGAACGTTTCCATTTCAATCAAATTGTGGCCTTTCCTTCACAAATTTTTATCTATTTCCTACACTGTCAATATCATCATACTTCTAACATTATCTTATAATTTACAATCATTTTAAGTAAATACCTTTGCCAATTTAGGTTTCTGGGAATATTTTGTTAAATTCAGTCTAGATAAATGTATAAAAGGTCCATCAGGACTTGTAAGCATGGAAGCCTATGAGGGAGGAAAAAAAAATGATAGAAGAAGAAATCTGAAATCTTTTCTTGAAATACAAATTGACTTTAACGTGCATAAAAATTATAAAGGCAACATAAGCACAAAGAATCCCTTCAAAATTTCCATACAATTTTTTTTGTAAGAATAGTAGAAAATAATATAATAAAGTTACTTGGGTAATACTATGGGAAAGCTGACAGAACTTACTGTCCCCAGCCTGATGTATCTTCCAGATGAGCTGGTGATGGGACGTGCTGTATAGGCAGTTCTGGGTGTTCTGATGGCCTGTTCCATGGTACCAGGCCTTCCACTCTGTGTGTTGGGCCTAAGGAAACCTGTAATGGGCCTTCCAGCTTGAGTAATTGGCCTGTAAAAATTGTAAGTTATTAAAATACAAAGTTGATTGATTAAGGAAAGACTCTCAAATAGTATAGTCAATCATTAGTGGCAGAGGGTATGACACAGAAGTACATACCTGACAGCTTGACTAGGCCCTCCTGTCTGATTAGTTCTAGGGAGTTTCAAAGATGTTCCAGGGCCTAGGGAATGAGATGGCAAATTCAATTTATATATTATCTATTAATCTATAAAAACTGTCAGCTAATCTAATTTTCAGAATTGTGCTGTCCTGGTGAAAAAAAGACATTATTGGCAGAAAACGTATTTTAGAGAAATGAGTTTGAGATTAATATCCAATGAGTATCTTTCATATTACTTATGCTATCACATTAACTCTTCACATTAAGTCTCTGTAAGGTAGGTAGTACGAATCCATCCATTCAATAAAGGTTGACAGAATTAAGTAAACAGGTCAACCCATTAGTAGAGCCTGGATTAAAATTCAAGACTAGCAGGCTCCAAAGTTCAAAATGATGGTCCTATACTCACAGGTTAATTATCTTTCATACAAACGTCTCTCAGTAAAAGATCGTTTACCAACCACATCTAGAATTTAGGTATTTTAAGTCTAAAATATTAAAGTAATGGGGAAGAAAGACATTTTAACATGAAACATGTTTTCTTTTCCCCCAACTACCTTTTGGAGCTTTAAAATAGTTCTTATCTTCTAAATTATAACTGTGAACTGTAACAACTAGTAAATTACCAGCAAGACCACCATAGTCATGGTAATTACCCAATACCATTTGCACTACTTACACCTGCAAGCTGGGGACTGGGCCCTGTGACAATTCCAACAGACATTTACTGACCAACAAACATATAATCTCATCAACTCACATCATGTATCAGAGCAAATCATCTTTCATTATAACAAAGAAGTGATGCTTTTAAGTGATTGTTTTCAAAAAAATTATTTTAGAACACTTCTGTTATTTGGAAGCTTAGATTCCCAGATAAACAATCTTCTGATATGTTGATAAACATTTTAAGGAGAACATATTTTATAACATCTTAAATGCATAAAATAGCTTTTACTGGAAAATTATTATACATCAATCTTACACCTTAAGATATAATATAACTGAATAGTGGAAGGAAAGCCTTTGTTTTATAAGATAGAACAGAAACCCTGTACTTAATTTTTTCATACACACACACACACACACACATATGCTTCATGTATACAATGTTTATATACAGACAGGTTGACATAAAGCATAGAAATATGTATGCATGTCATCCTGTATGTATGTAATATTCCTCCTAATAGCGTTCCATTAATTTGACCAGAGAACCAATACTTACGGGGAACTTGGGCAATAGCATTTTCATCCAGAAGCATTTCTGCAATTCCTTCCCGATCTATATCAATTTCATCTATGTATACCATTTCAGTTAAGGCTTGTGCTTTTAAAATCCAAGCTGCCTAAAAACCATGGAAAAATAAAATATGTATTAAAATAGCATTAGAAATACTAGATAGTTTACAGAAGCTAGCCATGATTTAGTACTATTTTACTTTTTATTGAACATGTTTACCATTTAACACATTATGCTAATTTAAAGGGCTATATCAAAAAACTAATGAAAGAAGGCAAGGTCATTATTAACCAAGAAACCACTAGTATGTCAATTAACTCACAAATAGTCTCCTAACATTTCTTTTTATAAGAAAGATCCTTAAAAAAGTTTTAGAGAATAATAACTTGAGTGGAAATTAATAAAGCTACAACCACTGTGCTCTTTCTGCCTTCCTCTTTCAAGGCCAAGACTTTCCTGAAGCCTTCCCTAATTCTACAACTTAAACCCATAGTCCTCTTGTCTTTCTCAAAATCTTCTCTGAACACCTCTAGTCTGGTGAATGTACTATATTTGACTACAATTATCTGGGCATATGCTTATCCTTTTTTATATTCTCAGAATGCAAGTTTTTTTTTACCTTTTCGCTTCTGAGTTTTCCATAGTACCTATCCCATGGTTTTGGTATACAATAGGTATTCAAGAAATATTGGTTTGAATTAAGCCAAGATCAATTTCTCTTGATTCCTAATAACTAATCAACCCTGGTAATTTTGTAATCTAGTCAGCAGAAAACCTGCTAGTGTGGGGATGAATACATGGAAAAGGAAGTTAAGGAATCTGACCTAGAAAATATCTTATCTGCTCTGCATTAGTTTGAGAAATTCAGTTCCCATTAAACATACAAAACTGCTTTACCAGAAACCATAACTTCTTGCTTCACTAGAGAAGTAGTGAAAGATAAGGTAGGTGTCCCATGGAGAACTCCCAAAGGAAGAAGGCAACTCTTGAAGCTGCAGCACAGACCTGACTCTAGAATCTAGCGAGAGCAGCAGCAAGGGACATTTGGGAAGGGATGAGGGCTAAATATTCTAGGGATCTGGCTGTGAAGGAGGGTGAATGAAGGCAAAGGAGCCAAGATAGGAACAGTTGAGAGCTACAGAAGGTCCAAAAATTCCTTGCATAAAAAACCCAACATGGATCCTAATTTTCCTGAATGTATCATCTAGTGGATTGAACGGCAGAGCAAAGCAGTGCTTGACAGTGCGAAATGTGTGTTAGAGGAAACAGATTTTACAGAAATTGGAGAGTGGAGATCCTTGTGAACTAAAGTTATGTGAATACACATATGAACATTTTTTAAAAGAAAATAAAAATGCTATGCTTTCATTTTAATGGGAATAAAAAAGGCTGTCTTCACAATACATTTCAGTTCCTAAAGTTAAATTACATTTGGTTAGATGACTGACTTGGGGGGTTATGCTTTTCTGGATGTGATTTGCTGATTATCAAATAACTTTTAACAAAATGTGGCAAATGTTTTGTGTGAATTTTATACAATTGAATAAATAGAACATGGACTCAAAGAACCAATTTGTTCTTTTAAAAATCAATTCCAATTTGAACTGCCTCTAGCTGTGTGAGCCACCAAAGATAAAAATGATCTGAGGTTTTCACTCATAAAAGATCAGGAAAGATGCCAGATCTTATATAGTTATTCCCAGGGTCCAGGGAAGTCATCACTGGCTTGAACTAATGGTTTAATTTTACTTCAAAGATGGAAATAAGGCATTCTGATTTATCTTAAAACTCCACAGTAGCTGCCCTGAAAGTATCTGATAGCTTAAAATTTTCAAAAGGATGTCCTTTGCTCAGGACTCTGGTGTGCAGGAAGAAGGACTGCAATACTTTCTGTTGAAACAATAAAGCAGGACATGGACTCTGCTGGTTTTCATGAATACCTACTTTAGGGCCACATCTGGGAATACAAAGAAGAAGTCATAGTTCTAGTTTTAGCTCCAAAGAATTCCAGTGTAATGGGAAGATGCAATAATAAAAATAAAAACTAAAAAGAAATATACCATGGAAGGAGAGAGGAAAGACTCCTAGCGGCCTGAAGGCAGACAGAAGTGTTTAAGAGGAAGAGTGTGGAGCTGTGGCCAGGAAAAGAAGCCACGAGGTCAAAGGCAGGCTAGTTCGGGAGCTAATGTGTTTGCAAACTCTTCAAGAATAGAGTATGGTTGAAGAATCAGGCTGCACAAAAGGAACAGTCAGGGAACAAGGCTGGAGCAAAAAGCAGAGGCCAGGTGATGACTGTATGGCACATCAAGTTTTGGGTTTTCTATCCTGATAAGGAGCTAATGAAGCTCTCAAACTATGATTTAGAGTCCTAGTTAAATTAGCTCTTTAAAAGCCAAGTTTTTATAATTAGGTATCATTTATACAGTCAGTTATTAGTCACCCAAGCACATACTTTATTTTGAACTATTTTAATGTTTGCACTGTTATCTCATAGTCTATTCTACCATACTTCTTACATCCACGCCCCTGCTAATCTCTTAATATTCAAGAGATGCACATTTTTATATTAAGCTAAAAGTGAATAATAGAAAAGCAAATCCACTATTCCTTCCCCATCAAATGAATAAATACTTTAGAATTCAAACAAAAACATCTTGTTCTATTCTCAGAGTTCTATTCACTTTTTCAAAAACAAAATAGATTTATATTTGTTTCAATTTTTAAAATCTAATTCTTAAGAAATGGATATAATAATGTGAATTTTTTTAAATTTAAAGATCTGTAATAAATTTTTAAAATTTTATCAGTTTGAGAAAAACTAATCTTCCTGATTATTCTTCTGTCCTACCAAAAAATGACCTCGAAAATCACATATCACTGCTTGATTAAATATCAAAACTACACTCAAAGAACTATGCCTGGCAATATGAACTATTCTTGAGGTTTTAATAAAAACAGCAGATGGGGCTTTAGCTTTAAAAAATGATAATTTTTTTTATGTTGGAAATAAGCCAAGTATGTTTTACAGCCCCAAATCATCTGCCTGTTTTTTTTTTAAAAGAATAATAAAACACACACAGTAATCTCAAATTGCCCCTTGAATCTAAATAAAACTATACATTTCTTTTATTAGCTATGCTTAAAACATTAATAAATGGTAGCATCATGCAACTAAAAATAGTCATTTGTGTAAATATAGTTGCATATTTATGTACTAGAAATATTAAAAAATCAAAAGTTTCTCCCAATCTACATGAATAATCATCGTATCAATTATTTCCCTTATGTCTGTAAAAAACAATCCCATTTCATTCACCTACTGAGCTAAGTCTCTAGGACATTACTTTTTTTTTTAGAGAGAGAGAGAGAATTTTTTAATATTTATTTTTTAGATTTTGGTGGACATAACATCTTTTTTTAATTTTTATGTGGTGCTGAGGATCAAACCCAGTGCCCCGCACATGCCAGGCGAGCGCGTTACCGCTTGAGCCACATCCCCAGCCCCAAGGACATTACTCTTGAGGCATATTCCTGCCAGCTAACATCAGGAAATATATTAACTTACTGGTTCTATCTATTGTGAGGGTAATCATATTTTTTAAAAAATATTTTTTAGTTGTTGATGGACCTTTATTTTATTTATTTATATGTGGTGCTGAGAACCAAACCCAGTGCCTCACACATGCTAGGCAAGCACCCTTCCATGGAGCTACAATTCTAGCCCCCAGTAATCAGATTTTAGTTATGAAAATAAACATGAAGAGGTCGAAACTACTGGCTGGGCAAAATGCTTTATTCTGTTTCTTTTTATACAGCATACAAGACAGGGACTTTTAAGGTATGTAAGAGATAATTTTGATAGATTATTATTAAATAAGTATATGAAATGAATATTATCTCTGATCTATTCAGATATCATATAAATCAGTAGTAATATTTTACACTCTGCTTACTGTATGCAAACAAAACTTTAGGCACAAGATTTTGAAGTGATATTGTAAAGTCTCATTTCTTTTCAAGTTGTAAACATGTGCAAAAAAGAAAAAAACATTTTAAGTGTGAATAGTAAGGTCAAAAAAATCCAGCCAGCCTTGTTCCCTTTTAGATCATTATCCAGTGGATAATTAAGTCTACAGGAAAAGACCAGGAAGAGAAATTTAGGTGCTACATGAAGCCTATGTGCCACTTACAAACTTTTAAATGCCATTTACAGTGTTCCAGTCATACCTACAATGCATATTGTTGGTGTTTCAATTTAATTTTAATCAAAATCTTACAAAATTACTGAAGACAAAAACTTTGTCTTTTCATAATTTAGATCCTTCTTGAATAATAAAAAAACAAGTTTCCCCCAAGCATCAGTTTGTAAACCAAGATTATGAACATACAAAAGACAAATGTCATCCTTTCAAAGAACAGAGTGCTACATTTTAACCTACTTAACCTACTTACAGTGTTTAGTACTATACAAACCTACATGAGAGTACTTTGTATATTTGCTGTTCTAAAAGGCTTGGTCATTACTCATGTGATCTTCAGATGAGGCTTAAATCCCTTATTTACTTCTAACACACTGGGAGCATTCTCTCTCACTTGGCAGGGCAAACACCTGGTAACATTTAAGCTCTCTGATTCGAAGCTCTTCTCCTTTTTCCCAGACTCACTGGGAACCCACGTGGATAAGAGCATGGATTGGCAGGGGGCCCCACACCAGACTTCTTCTCCCAGAGTTTCCTCCTGATTCCCTGTCTTGTCCAGTTAGCAGGTCTCTCTGGCTAAATCTAACCACGTTGGTTTGGTCAACTTGGCTTTCTGGCCATTGTCCCTTCCTTCCTTTCTCACTGTGGCAGCTTCCTCCCTCCTAGAGCCATCAGGTCACTTAAGACTCAGACCTTCCAGGCAGAGCTGGCCCACTCTCTTTAAGACCTACTGTCCTAACCATAATGTCTTTAATGACACTTGTGGTGGTGCTGACTCCAGGTCCCTACGCCCATGCCTCCCCTTGCTTCAGTCTTTATTTTTTTCATCCTCTGTTCAATCTTGACACTTCTATTGAAGCCCTAAATCTTAATGAATAGAGCACATTAGTTCTACAAGGCTATTCACATATACAAAAGTTGGAAATGTAAACATTTATTTACATAAGAAAGTACAGAATGCCTGTTTAGGCTTATTTTCTAATCTACAAGCCAAGTAGCTATACAGCAAATTTTCTACTCTACAGCAACAACTAAGCAATCATTAACTAAAATATTCTCTAAACTAAAAGCTACAGCTAAACCTTTACCTGAGACACTGGAAATTCAGGAGCAGGTTCCTGGAAAGCATTAAGAAGGCAGTAAACATTTTTAAGAAATGTAACTCCTAAAATAAAAAGTCGGAATGACTACCCAGGCATCTGTAGAGGAACTCTATTTCATTCAATAAAAATCCAAATATTAACTTAAATCATTCTTCCCAAGTGGTCTCAAGAGTTCTATAAAACTAATGCAGATCAGAGAGTTCTAATGAATGTAACCTCATTCAGAGCACAAAGAGAAGATATCTCAACATCTTATTTAATGAAGACAATAGCTCAGAAAGTAATGATAATTTTATAAATATATTAAGAAAACATTTCCTTATATTCAAAAATATTAAAATATTCAGGCTCTAGTTAGGGAGGAAATGGAAAACTAAAGAATATAAACCTTTCTATGACTATTAATAAGAAACTAATTCAAAATGTAAAATTCTTTGTGAAATTTTTATAAATAGACTATGAATACACATTAGTACAAGATGCTAACGAACTCACCATCTTAAGTTGCTATCCAAATTAAATAGAAAATCATTGGTTAAAAAGAGCAAACAGAACAAATTCACTTATAATATATCTACATTTGCATGTCTAGGAAGCAGCATCTGTTAAGCACTTTATCTGTATCATGCTTTCTTTGGAAAACTACTAAGAAATAGAGGGTGGGCTGGGCTTGTGGCTCAGTACTAGAGCACTGCCCTAGCACATTTGAGGCACTGGGTTCGAGCTTCAGAACCACATAAAAATAAATAAACAAAATAAAGGTATTGTGTCCATCTACAACTAAAAAAAATTTTTTTTTAAAGAAATAGAAAGGGGGACCCATGCTTTCCTATGGTTCTAAACCCCCAAAAGAACACCCCAGATACATTTTAAGAATATTCTTTGAGGAGCTAGGACTGTGGCTCAGTGGCAGAGTGCTTGCCTCACATATGTGACATACTAGGTTCGATCCTCAGCACCACATGGAAATAAATGAATAAAATAAAGGTATTGTGTACAACTGCACCTAAAAAAAACTAATTAAAAAAAAGAATATCTTATCTGAGGGCTGGGGTTGTGGCTCAATGGTAGAGCACTTACCTGGCATGTGTGAGGTACTGGGTTAGATCCTCAGCACCACATAAAAATAAATAAATAAATAAATAAATAAAATAAAGGTATTGTGTTCATTTGCAATTAAAAATTAAATATAATATATATAATATTTATATATTTTCTGAGTAAGCAATGTGTGAGCTATATAAATCATTTATATAGCAAGGTATATGGCAGGAACATCAGAGGAAAAGGTTAAGTAAGGAAGGTTGGAAACAGTGAAGGCAGTGAAGAATGGGAGTTAGAGAAGATATGGCAATTGACTGAAACAAACACAAGATGGCAACTCGTGAACTCACAGCAACTGGAGGTTTGCAACTCCAGTGCGCCTAAGGATATGGAAAAAGTGCAGATTTCCTAAACACAGTCCATCCTTAAGGAAATAGGCATATGAGAGTGACACTTTGTATTTTCTTTCTTCTGTCTGTTCACCTCCAAGTCTGTATAGCCCATTATCTTATTTGAGCATAAAAACCTCTCTGAAGGAAACAAGTAGGTATTTTTATCCATTTTACAGGGTAAGGATCAAACTCACAGGTATTAAGTAATTTGCACAAGGGCATGCAAACGGTTGAAAGAAGCAAGAGCTCTTTCTTGCCAGTGCCTCTTGGAGATTAAAAAATATATATTTGTTAAAGAGCTGCAAGTAACAAGGCAGGACTAGAGGGTAAAGTTTAGGTGGGGGCTGAAGGTGTAGCTCAGTGGTGGATGTGTGCTTAGCACGAGTGAGGCCCTGGATTCCAGCTCCAACACCACAAAAAAGTAAAACACTAAAAAGTAAATAACTTTAAAAAAGTACCTTTAGGAGAGATACAAAACAAGCCCAATATGGATAGAGGGGCATTTGTCAGAGGTGATTGTAGATAATGCTCAGAAAGGAAAAGAACATAACTAAAGAAGACAAAAGCCACTAGTAGTAAGTAAAATCTGAAGGATGCTTGTTATTCTGCCCAGGACTGGTAGATTCTTCCAGTGGCCTAAACTGAAACCACCAGTTCAGCCTCACAGGAATCTGTGCACTGATGAAGGGCTTGGCCAACACTCTCATGTTCTTCTGCCCCTTGGGAATATTTCTGTGTGCAGATGAATAACAGGCAGGGGAATGGTGTGAAATAAGAAGGTCAGAAAAGAAAATGAGGGACCTAGAGTAGGGAGGTATAGAGACAGCTGAGGGGCTCTGTGGATGGAATATGGAGTCAGGCCTGAACAGGTGTGAGGCAGAGGGCATGCAATTCCCACAGCATGCTCCTGGTGTCCCTCGAACCCATGAGGCTCTGGAAACCTTCTCTGGGGAAGACGCATAAAGTATAAGACAGTGTGTTACATGTAAAACTTATAGTTCCGAACAAATTATACATGAATTAAGAAGAGGGAGAAAAGCAGAAGGCATGGCAAATAAGAAGGGAATCATAGACAAAGGAGATTATTCTGGAAATTATCAAATGCCTGTGATTTATGATCTATATCAACATTATTTCACCATCAATTTCACTGAATATTTTCCTTATAAATGCTTTCCAAATCACCAACAATCCTTTCAGAAAAATGTACATATGACAAATCCTACATGCAAATATCTCCAGAGTAGGGGCTGGGGTTATGGCTCAGTGGTAGAGTTCTCACCTAGCATGTGTAAGGCACTGGGTTCGATCCTCAGTACCACATGAAAATAAAAGGTATTATGTCCAACTACAACTAAAAAATGAATATTAAAAAAAAATCTCCAGGGTGAAAGCGGTCAGAATCAAGATGGGTCAACTTATACCAAGGCCTAACAAAAATAAATAAATAAATAAATAATAAAGTTGGAAGGTTATAACAGCGGGGATCTCATGCACACATGCCTGATAACAAGAACTATGACAAAAGAGTCTGCCAGAACCACAACCTTGAACAATGACCACTGATACCTTAGACAGGAAATATTTCTACAAAGGACATCTGTCCAGTAACTGTCCATTCAACCTTGAATGGACACCACTTTTGTTATGAATCCTTGAACACCCTTATTATTAATCCTATGGCCAAAGATTATTGTTTCAAAATAACTTTCAAAATCCTCCTCATTTTGCCTTTACCCCATCCCCTTTGAATCTGCCCAGGGTCTCCAACACATGCGTGTTCTGTACTATAATGCTCCCTGCTTATTACCAAATAATCATCAATTTGACATTAGCTATATAGAGACAATAGCAGCTAACAATTATGGTTATTAACCATGTATTAAAGAAAACCCTTACACAACCCTTTTTGGTAGAGGTACATGACCATCTCCATTACAGCTGAGAAAATGCTGAAGCCAAGGTGCGGAATTAGTGTCTGAACCTCCATATCCTGGGTCAAGAGCATGAGCTTTGTTGATCATGTGAGACAAGAGTAAGGTCATCCACAGGTCTTCATTCCTTTTTCTATGGCTATCAATACAGTTAAATAGAAAGCACCAGAGCTGGGGTTGGAGCTCAGTGGTAGAGCACTTGCCTAGCTAGCGTGCATGAGGCACTGGGTTCAATTCTTAGCACCACATATAAATAAATAAAATAAAGGTCCATCAACAACAAAAAAAATATTTTAAAAAAATATAAAGCACCAGGCCTTGTCCTTGACAACATATTGCTGTAGGATGAGGGGAGACCAAGGATAGGTCATGGCTCGGCTGGATAATTAATCTGGAGCAGGACTATGAAGAAGAAAAGTCAGGATGTTTCAGTTTGGAGGAAGGGAGAAATTTTTTTTCATGTCCCAGAGGAATCTACTTGCATTGATGTAAAACAGGGTCAGTTACTGTAGAAATATTAGGATTTCAGCACTAGGAAAAAAATATGTAATTCAGGTGGATGACTATTTCTGAGAATAATCTTGTGAAAAGTTGATTATAAATCCACATATATGAACATGAATGAATTTAGGGAGTGTATAATAAGACTCATATATTTCATACTTTGAAAAATCTGGAGAGTGTGTGTGTATATATATATATATATATATATATATATATATATATACACACACACACACAAAACACACACACAGACATTAAAGAGTAGAAATATATATGCAAATCGAAATTCATCATGAAATATATATCATCCACAGATCCAAAAATATTTATTTTACTGAACATGGATTTATGTATCATGTTGTTCAAGTAGGAAGCTCACCTGGAGGTTGAATTTTCAGTTCCAACACCGTTTAGGAGGAGTGATCTCTACTCACAATTTGTATCTGCCAATTCAGCCACCTCACAAGAATGTACGTGGGATAGGAGGTAGGATTCTATATGTGCATGTAAAAATGCATGTTGCTGAATAGGCTACAGAGAAAGGGAGACAGGAATTCACATATTAACTTTCAAAACACATGGAGAACTATTTCTATTAAATTGGACTAGATTTATAACACCTACCCTTTGTAAGGCAAAAGGCAAGTCCAACTATACACCAGGCCTCCTCTGAACTGCCTGTATTTCTATTCTGTTTGAGTTATTTTTCTCCATAATATTAGTATTTGTAGTCACAATCTAGTAGGGTATGGGTTAGTGTCAGGGATTCAGTATTTCGAATGGAAAATAGGAAAATGAATCCAATGTGTAGGCAAATATGTGCTACACAAAAATCTTCCCACTCTCATCCAGAACAATGCCTTGACATTACCTTCACAATAAGTAAGTCACAATTTGAGGGGAAGAGTTAGAAAAGCTGTGAATACATATGTGGAATGGAAAATGCTCAGGAGTTCACAACCTTGGAGGTGGTAGAGGAGTTTCCATGAGTAAGGGACAGGGTAAACACTCCACAAACATGGAGCTCTGCTGGCCTAAAGACTTTGTGAGAAACTGCCTCTGAGGTTGGGCACTTGAAAAATATGTTGTTGTCAGGAGCTTTAGCTTCCTTTGTAGTGAGACCATCAAACCTGGTCTGCATCTATGTGACCTGGAGGACATGGTTTCTGATTTTCCAATGAACATGAGGCAGAAGTGCTGAATTCTCTCTTTGCAGGTAAACTGTGGCCACTGGGGTCTAAGTGTCTCCCTGTGTGGACTGTGAAGCCATTTGGTCACCCTCCACTTTTCGAGGTGTTTCTTGCTGCTGCACTGGGAGTTTGGAATTTGCTTCAGGAAATACAAGGAGTTCAACAGGGACACAGTGCTGGAGGGAGTTCTGTCACGTGTGGTGGGTCAAGGTCCTAGGAGAATGCACCAGCCAGGCTTCTATCCCACAGAGCTTGCCCCCTTGACCATAGCAACCTGATTCTGAACATTGCCCTGAAACCTCTCCATATAACAAGATGCCTTTACACAGAAGGGTCTGCTCACTGCACCATGTCAGTCACAAGCCATTTGGAAGCCAGTGGCAGATCCACATGGCCCCACCACAGATGTTTTATCACACACCTGCACACCACTGCTCTAGGCCCACTAGTCAGCAGGCCCCAACTTACTGGCATCTCTGTTTTACACCATTTTCATGAAAGCCAGTCAATCAAGGCACTGTCTGGTACACAAATGATCAGCAACAGGACATCCAAAGGTTCTCCAGTGCCACCTGGTCATGGGAATTTCAAAAATTTCATGGTATTTATCTAGCTAGCCATTTTTAAAGGATGAAGTTGGAGGCACTGTGGGTTTCCATTCCTTCAGGAACCATTAAATGGTGAGGAAGCTCATTTCAACAAAAGCTCTGGAGAACTCTCACAAACAAGGCTTCCCAAAGAGTGGCAAAAAGGTTACAGGAAGCCAGGCCCATTGAGGTCTACAATGTGAGCTCCACGTGTGTTTGGACTCTCCACTATGGCTGCCAGGTCTTTAAGAATAAAATCATGTGATATCCGGGCTGAGATTCCAAGTGCTCTGTGGAAAGCCAGCCTGGGCCTAGATCTCAGTTTCCAAGGGCGACTCTCATGCGGGGCCTCCTAACATCCCGACACAATTCTCGGCAATACTTCTCTGAGGTCAGTTCCAGAACTCAGTCTCCAAGGGGAATCACACCAGAGTTCAAGCCCAGGTGGACCCAGTCATCTCTTCCCACTGCCACACCAATGACCACAATTCAAACCAAAACACTGCCACATGGCCCTCATCTTCTTCCATATAGACACTCATGATAACCTCTGGCTGGAGTTTTCCATGAGGGGCACAGCCAGAGACAGTGTCCACAATGAGCTCCCTTGCCTCTCATCTGCCTAATGTCAGGGAGGCCTGGACACCCTTCCAGTGGACCTGGAGTGATCAAATAGGCCTGCCGTTAATATTGCTCTACTTCTCCAATTGGAGGCCTACTGACTGCCGGGTATAGATTCTTTGTGTGAACTGGAGTCATGAGAAAACCCAAGCACCTATGGGCTAGCCTCTGCAGGGCTTAGAAGGACTAATTTGACACAAAGGATCCCTATTCTCACTTGATGGAGGTCAGGAACCTTACAGAGGAAGGCGAGACTTCATCCATGATGACTGCCTTTGTGCCAATTTGGCTTTGGATGCACACATGGGATCTTTCTTTGGATCCATCAGGTGCTGACAATCTAAGCCACAGCCTCACACAGGGCCAAGAGGCTGATTCAGAAACATCCCTTTGCAAAGCAATTAAGCAAAGAGCCACAGGTGATGCCCATTCATTTCCATTTGAAAACTGTTTTCTTCAGGCTTCACAAAGGGGTGCCCTGAGGCAAAGGCCTTCCTGACATTCAGGGCAACAGAACAATAGGTAAGCCAACAGCCCAAAGCAGGGTTTCTCCAGGCAGACTTTACTGGTCACACTGATATCTGAGTTTTCTGAGATGCTCACCCTTCCTTTCACATATTGTATGGAGTGAATGTTAGTATTAGATGTTATATGGAGTGAATATCAGTCAATAAGCATTAGATATTAAGTTACTATAGTGTGTGGAGTGAATATTAGTTAATAACTATTAGGTATTAGTATTAGGTATTAAGGTACTTTAGGTAAAATGTGCTTTAAGTAAAAATGCTTTGACATTAGCTATAGCAAATGTGCTTCAGGCAAACATGTTTCTCTGTTGTAAAAACATGTTGGGACAAGTATACAGCGTGTTAGGTATAGATAATATTAACTCTAGGCAAATGTGTTACAAGTGCGCAGTGTGGATAAGATAGTGATGAGTGCGAAGTGTGTTGGGCATGGATAAGGTAGTGAAAAAACAAATGATGTAAAGGAAAAACCCCAAGGTTTAAACTTAGTATAAATAGAAGGCACGGAGGACAGGCAGCACCTCTCAGGTTAGGCATTGACACCAGCCGCCTGATTGGTCCGTCCGGTCTCTGCTCCGCTGCTGCTGTGTGGACTGCTGTGAGAATAAACGAAGCATTGGAAAGACATCTCCGTGAGTCGGTGTGGTGTGTTCGCGTCGCCGGGATTCTGGTCCGGGTAGGACACGGCCGGGGACCCGCCTGCGGTTGACCTCCGAGACCAAGGCCCGCTCTAGCTTTGGAGCTGCTCGCGACAGTTGGCGTAGTCGGCAGGATCCAGCAGGAGCCACAGCAGAAAGGGTAAGACTCCCCTTGCAACACCAACCGCACTTGGCCTATCCGAGCCCGAAGTGACCGTGACCGTCCGGCACCAGGGCAGAGGATAGTAACCAAGGAGGAATGCCCCCGCTCGAATCCCTTTAAGGGAAGACGGCGGACCTCGGCAGATGGGCTGGACGAAAAGAAGAATAGGAGCCTGGGCAGAAGTCAAATACGATCAGCTTCTCCACGAACTAGTGTCAAGCATAGAAAGAGACAGCATATTGAGTTGGAACTTTAGGTTGCTCAAGTTAGAAGCGTACGCTAAGATTGTAAAATGGACATTAGGTCAAAAATGAAGCAATTTTTTAAAAGGTGCACCAAAATAACCACGGGGCAGTCGACTAGCGAGCTGAAACCCCAGTCTCCATGGAGGCCACTTGAGAGAATAGTACAGGCCAAAATGCCTGAGTTCCAAAAAGGAACCAATGTAGAAATACTAATGAGCAACCCTAACACAGCAAAGCCAATTATGCAGAGAGCAGACAAGAAAGAAATCCCGGGAATATTACTTAAAATAATAAATGATGTAGATTAAGATAGAATGCGAGGGAAAAAGCTAGTGGCAGAAGCCATAAAAAAGAATAGCAATAACCCATTCCTCAAAGACATCATGGAGGAGATGGAGAACCCAGAAAGCTGCCCAGTTTCAATAATAAAAACCTCCACACCCGGAAGGGGATGCCCGGATGGGTTGGAGCAGTCAATGGAAACAAGGAGCTTAAACAGAGCAGAAATATTACAACTAAGAAATGACTTCTCTCAGAAAGGTCAAACAGACGGAGATTTTTTGTTTATGCTCTGGTCAAAAGGAGGAGAGAGTATAAGGCTGTCTGGAGATGAGGTCAAACAATTAAACCTCCAGATTGATCAACCATCAGTACAGGAAGCATTATCCAGAATTGCGGATGCAGATAATTTAGAGGTAAGGACCCTATTCGAATGGGTCAGTAGAGCTTGGAGAGAAGGAATTCCCAACATGGATTTAGGTTTCCTAGAAGGAAAGATAAGATGGAACGGACCATCGGAAGGTATAAAACTGGTGAGGAAGTTAGGAGTAATCTGTTATGTATATAGTGACGGAGCAGTACCTCCGCTCCGCAGCCCCTTGACAGCTATGTTAAGGAGGATCATTTTAAAAGGAGCCCTGGAAAATCATAGAGTTGTCCTGTCTACTGCACTAGCAGGAGCAAACACTCTGTGGGATGTGGTTGAATTTTTAAAACAGCACCGGGAGCTGCAGATAGAGAACAGGATGTCATTTGCTGCAACCCTGTCCTTCGCAGGAAAAAACGAGGCAGGGCCGACGCCTGGCCAACGTCGGCCCGGAAGGGGAGGGCCACTACCTGGAGGCCCCAACAGGTTCGCGTTTCAGAACAGGGGCCAGCCAGGGGGTGGACGCCCAAACCAAGAAAGAAACAGGGAGTACAGGGAGTACAGATGGCAGAACGGTCCCAGACAAAACCCCAGGAATTGGGGGCAAGGGAACCAGGATTGGAGAAAAGTCCGGCCAGGGCAGCCCTGGCAAGGACAAACAATGCAAAACATAAGGAGAACCAACATCAATGTTGGACAACACAATTTTGGACGGAGTGCAGGCCGTTCATACAATTGACATTTAGGATAAATGACAACAAGTACAGTGATTCCTTCCTGATAGATACAGGAAGCCAAATAACCATAATAAGGGAAGATTTTATTAAAAACAAGTTAGGGAAAAATGTAGAAGTTAAAGGAATCACTGGACATACTTTAAGAATGAATAAGTTGAAAATTAAGTTGTGTATATATGAGAAGGAGATAGAAGTCAGTGCTCTGTGTGGAAGTGTGCCCCATTCAGTACTAGGAATAGAAGAAATAAGGAAAATTTATGGTGATTGGCTACCCTTAAAAAAGGTAAAAGATTGCCTGGCTGGACAGTTATCAAAGGTGAAGGTGGAACCGGTCAAATTACCTAATGTTACACCGGTATTCACTAAACAGTACCCAATAAAGGGCGGACATGAAGAGGTAACGGAGACTATTAAGGAATTGGAAAATAGGGGAATCATTGAGAAAACAAGTACATTTAAATATAATAGCCCGGTTTGGCCAGTCAGGAAACCTAATGGAAAGTGGAGATTAACAATAGATTATAGAAATTTGAATAAGATGTCTCCGGCAATGCCTGGTACATTGCCGGATGTAGAAAGTATTTATAATGAGGTAAGAAATTTTGCACCCAAATTGTTTTCAGTTATAGATTTGTCTGACATGTTTTTCGCTATCCCACTTCATGAAGAAAGCAGAGAAATGACAGCGTTCACATGGAATGCCACACAATACCAGTTTACCAGAGTGCCCCAGGGATATAAGAACAGTCCTATAATTGCACACCAAGCAATTCAGACAACCTTGGATAAACTCCAGCTACCAACAGGGGTTAGGATATGGACATATGTAGATGATATTTTAATTGCTGGAAAAGAAAAGGGTGATATGGAACTGGCAACAAAATTGGTGGTTAAAACCCTGAGGGATCAAGGATGGACAATTAATGAGGATAAAGTACAAGGGCCACAAGAAACAGTAAAATATCTAGGGGTAGTGTGGACAGCATCTGGACCTAGAGTTCCTGAAAAAGTGCTGGATGTAATATTGAATTTAAAAACCCCTGGAAATAAGGAAGAAGCACAGCACGTGATGGGAATCCTAGGATACTGGAGAATGCACATTCCTTACTTACAGGTGCTCCTGGCCCCAATATATAGGGTGTGTAGGAAGGCGGCGGACTTTCAGTGGACAAAAGAACAGGAGGAAGGTTTAAGGCTGGCCAAGGAATATATTGGTTCCTATGCCCAGTTGTACATTCCCCAGGAGGGTGAGATTATCATGATTGACATGGTTTATATCAATGACCACGGTGTATGGGGTGTGTACATCAAATCAAGGGGACAAACGAGACCAATGGGTTTTTATACCAAGAAGTTCCCATTTGCAGAAAATAGATACTCATTATTTGAGAAACTAATCTGGACCGCGTGCACCGCACTACAATCATTGGGCTTTGCGCTGCTGGGAAAGGAAGTGGTAATTAGAACACCGGTCCCAATTTTGGACTGGGTAAAGATGGGAGATGATAAATTGGCTGGACTCCCAATTGAGAAAAAAGTATTACAGTGGAAATGGTATTTGGACAACTTGTGCCGAGAGGCACATGTAACAAGTAATTCTAAAATTATGAAGTTAACAGAGGATGTGGCATCACAACCATTGGTGCCAGTTCCCGTGATCCCTAAGCCAGCGGCGCAGAGGCCCATTGGTAAATGGGGGGCGCACGCCGATAGTAGCAACACGTGGTATACGGATGGGTCTGCAATCATTAAAGATAAGGTGGTCCACTGGAAGGCGGCTGCGTTAAGGCCTAGCGATGGTACAGTTTTGACTAAGGAAGGTAAAGATAAGTCAGCACAGGTGGCTGAGCTTGAGGCAGTCCGTCTGGCAGTAGAAAAATCGGTGCAGGAAAAACAAAAATATGTTCATATATTGTCAGACTCATGGGCAGTCTGTAATGGTATAGCAATTTGGTCAGGAAAATGGAAAATGACAGATTTTAAAATTAATGGGAAAGATGTGTGGAGTAAACCCACCTGGCAGTACCTAGCCGATGCACCTATTCATATTTTGGTTGGTCATGTCGATGCACATACAGGACGCACAGACGAGATGTCCAAAGGAAATGAAAAAGCTGATAAATTAAGTAAAATCACGTCAGCAACGATTAAATTGACCAACAAAAACCCGTGGGAAGTGAAACAAAAAGGGGACTTAAAGTTAAGATTCACCAGGAAGCCAATCTGGCAACTGGAAAAAAGAGCAGGTGAGACTAATCTCAGTGCAGCCGAATTATTATCCCTCCATAGATATCTGGGCCACCTTGGAACACACGCACTATACCAGTGGTTACAGACCAGGAACCTAAAAGGGACATGGCATGCGTGCAAAACTGCAATCCAACAGTGTGGGCAATGTGCAGAGGCGGGGACTCGTTTCCGTCACATTTATGCCCATACCCTGGGAACTCCTAGAGGATTCAATCAACGAATCCAAATGGATTATATTGGCCCAATAAGGGACACATGGTATGTATGTACCATGGTGGATTGCTGTACTGGTTTAGGGATGGCTCTCCCCTCTAAGCGGGCGGATGCCCGCACAACCGAAGGGGCGATGTGGAACTGGTGCTCCAGGTACGGGGTTCCTTGGGTGATTAGTACCGACCAGGGTACACATTTTACTAGCGCCAGAGTAAAACGATTGGCTGATACTCTGGGCATAAATTGGGATTTTCATCTGAGTTATAATCCAACGGCAGCGGGGAATATTGAAAGATTTAACGGATTGATTAAAACAAAATTACTGATGTTACATGATACCCCGCTGCCACAAGCGATACTAATTGCAGTTTTTGAACTTAATTCTAGGCAAAGACTGCACAGGAAGTCACCCTTTGAGGAAACATTCCCAGGGGAAACCCAGAACTTGGAGAACCCCAGTGAAATTGACCCTCCACGACAATCCAGGGTTTGGATTCGGGATCGTAAGGACAGGTCAGTTCAAAAGGGGGATGCACTGGCACATGGACCAGGGAACACAATTTGGACCTCAGGAGAAAAAGGGCAATTAAGACTAACTAAGGTTAAGGATGTGGTGCCAAGGTAGAATTTGGATTGTTGTTCAATGTTTATGGATTTTTGTGATAATTTATGGTTGTGTTGTAATTGGTGGTTACTTCCACTGCGTGGATTGGAGAAAAGCTATTGTGAATAATTGTACTAATAGCCCTAATAATAGCTCTACTCATAACATGACACAATGCATACAAAACTTTTTTGGATGTTACGTATTGAACTACACTGTGTGTTTTTGGGGATAACTGTTCTGAGTGTTACTAGTATTTGAGTTGATTTATTGTGTGCCTATGTTTGTGGAGCCTATTGGGAACTTGTGTAAAATTTTTCAGAGATAAAAATTGTGGCTGTAGGGCTACTGTGCCATAGCAAGCCGCATGTTACTTTCTCAAGTGCTGTTACTGTTCGGAACTCTTTTTGGGTCTAACAAAACTGTTAGGAAAACTATTATCACTGACGTGATTGGCGAAGTCACTGTGAGCATCATGAAGATCACAAATACCACCCTGACCACCACACTTCTTGTCACCACGTTAGTGGCTAATCAAACTTCAACTGGCGTCACTACTCCAACTGGCGTGACGACAGTGCCCCCCACAGTATGGATCCAGAAATACAACCTTACTGAACGAGCTACTTGGTCTATGGGACGATGGATAACATCTTACTTAAGATTCCCTCAAACCATTCAGGAATGGAATGCCACTGGTGGGGGCACGGTGATCCCAGGGTACTGGAAGCATGCACATCGCCTAGGGCAAAATCTTTCAGCAATCAGATACCTATATTGGCACACCCATGCTTTTTGTACCCACTACAACAGATGGTCAACACCTCAGAACTGTACTGGGTACTGGGAGTTATTCTCTGATGATGTGTATTCACCACTGTTCAGGACAACAACTGAAGGAGGAATGCCTAACAGGTATGACACCAACCCTCTGCGATGCCATTTGATTCAAGGAGTGTTGGACTTATGGGCACAGAAACCCTATTTTGTGTACCATTGGAGGAAACTTAGCAAAGTAATGAGAGTGGAAAATTACAATGCTACGGCAGCATTGGAAGGGAAAGACTGGTCTCAGGTGTATGTGATGAGAGAAGAACTGGAGGATGATGAACAATTCGAATGCGGCAAAGCATCTGAATTGGACCTTCCAACAATACAACTCGAGTTGTGGGCCCAACGGGACCTCAGTCAAAGATATATGAGATTTGATTATGAATATGAAGCATATGAAAAAGAAGATGATGCTGAAGAAGGAGAAGATGAGGAGACCAGTACCACCCCTCCACCACCTACAACAGATGCTCTATGGCTACTTCCATACAATGAATCCAAACCTGTAATGAACGATTGGTATGCGCAGCCAAGGGGACCACTAAAAGGGGCCAGACCAATTGCGGCATGGCCGACAGACTTACGACCCCCTTATGGTGAGACTTGCCCAACAATATTGGAAGATTATTTAGAACACATGAGTACTAAGGATAGAAATATGACAATATGGTTGGACTATCTCCAGAACAAAACTCTCAAATTTACACATTATGTGACTTGTGTCATGGACTTTCCTAATTTGCCTATTTTTGGGAAGTTTGAAATGCTACAGTCACCAAATAAAGACTGGCTGATCACTAATACTTCCTATCCACCAATTGATGCCTGGTGGAAGATGGCTACTTTAGGTCTGGAGACATGGAGAACCCCGGTGGTGTTGACCGACCCACTGCCACAGCCGTTTACACACAATAAGGCCCAGCCCAACTATCGATGGGCTGACGGATCTCCAAACCCTTTGGCAGTCTTGTGTGTCAGAGCAATTTTTGGACATATGCAAGATATGACACAAGGATATGCATTTGTGGGGCGAGTTTGTTTCACTATGCTGAAAGAAGAACTTACGACTTGCAGATATAGATTTTATTACATAAACCAAAAAAACCAATCAGTGAACGGATTTGGGAACTTTGCATATAGACCTTGTGCTTTCAAAACCCATGAGGATGTTTCACGGAATAGTGCGTTCCGTCAATTCCACCACCAGGGGTGGATGCTACAGGACAACAAGACAGGAAGATATATATACAAGCATGTGGAAGAAGGAAACAACAAAGAATGGAACCTCGGTGACATCAATTCAAGATTTCAGCAACCAACTTCTTCATACCCGCTGTTTAATGCCGAGACACTGTTGAACCAAGAAGCCAATGCCGCCCTAGATAAGATAAAAAACTTCATGATATGGAACTGGACGTGGTGCTATAATTTTGACAAAAATAATTGTGTTAAAGAACCACACCAAGTATGGATGAATGCAACCCACGTAAGACTAGTGACAAATAACACACATAACTGGTATTCATTTGAAAACCAAACTTTTCAACCAGTTCTGATTGTCCCACCAGGAGATACGAGGAAATGGAATGTGACCTTCCTACAACCCGTATTTTCCATGAATCAATCCGCGCAGACTTGGAGAGGTCAGGAACTGTCATACTGGAACATTGGAGGTCGAGGATATGATGATTTCTTTTCCTCCCTCATCCCAGTGTTCAACATATCCAACAGCACAATCTGGTACCACCTACATAATTTGTCAATCCCGATGTCTAGCCCTCGGGCTGCTTTCCGGGACACGAAGGGTGTCCCTATGGACCTATACCATTCTAACTGTGCCTGGCACCCAAACAATATGAAACTGGTACAGGGACTCCACAGACATCTATGGCACAATGATACCTCCGTGTATGACGTGCCCATGGATGCGGTGGATGATGGGTCCCTGTCTAGAGTCTGGGTCCCGGAGAGTGCTAAGTATGAAGAATTCTCCAGGCATCCGGACAAGGAATTTGAAAACACGATGCTACGACCCCACATCACGAGACTTCGGTGGGCGTATCCGGAGATTGAAGAGATTGGTATCCTAAACCATAGAACCTCATCCGAGAGTATTGCCACTAAATCTGGTGAATACAAGAGAGCAGAATTTGTGACGTGGGACTCCACAACTAATCAGGAGGAAGGATGTCCGGTAGACAGCATCTGGAATGCCAAGATCCGATATCATGTCAAAGAAGCAGACAACAAAACATTGGATTGGTGGATGACGGCAGGTATGAATTTTGAACATTGGGCTCAAAAGATATATATTGGAAAATTGCCCTATTATTTCTATATGCTAATGAAACAACCTGAAAATAATGACAACTGGGCTGTATATGATCTAGTAGCCCATGACGTGGTCCATAACACCACGGATGTGTTTGATTCATATTCTGGCAACCATGTCATCTACGCAGGAAAGTTAACCATGGATAAGTGTTACATGCAACCTGAATCCTTGAGGCCTTGTCTGATAGATAGAGGAGGATTTAATTCCACACACGGATGGGTAACTGCACATTACCCTCGTGCGGTTTTGTCACCACCCAAGAACGACCCAGTAACTAAAACCACAGGAGGTTTTATGCCCCTAGTCTCCCAACCAAAGCGCTTCCTGGTAGAGCCTGTGATTCAACCAGTGAAACTTACACTGGCACTAGGAAACTCCCTGAAAGGCAATCCGACGTGCGGAACTGGCAGCTGGAAGACGGTAGTCCCGGACATGTTCTTCTCTTTGCAGAGGAATGCGGCGGGACGGCGACCTCTCCAGCTAGCCGCCTTGGGAGCATTCCTGGCGGGAGCAGCATTGGGAGCAGCAATCGCTGGGGCTATGACTGAGGAACTTCGTGTGGAAATATCCTCGTTGCAGGCATTACAAGGCCGACAACAAGAAGTTATTTCTGGTATATCAAAGAACCTACACTCGGCAAGCCTACTTATGGATAGATTAGCACTGGAGCAAAAACTACTGAAAGAGCATATTCAGGCTGTTGAAACCCTCCACGAAGCCAGAGACAGATTTCTCTCGAAACAGATTGAAACCCTGCAAAAAACTCAAGAATGTGATCATGTTGAAGATATGATAAAAGCTGGAATTGATGATATTAAGCTCCTTTTCCAAACTGGCATGGGAAGGGAGACTTCATCCTACTTAACCATCTTGGACCCATCTGCAGATTCTTATTGTGACTCCGGCACTTGTGAACTGCGTTTATGGCAGATTACTACTAACCAACCTGTCATCGGATATCCAACTAAAGCTTTTCCACAAAGATTGGACAATGGACAATGGGTCTTCCCATATGATAGGTTTTATTGGCTTACTTGGCATGATGCTTCTTTTTATGTGTCTGAAGATAATGTGATGCAAATAGGAAAACAAACCTTTTTGGCATATAACATGCTTTCTGATGAGCCACTGACTTCTGAGATTACAGTGGCTACCCCTCAGAGCTTGTTAATGGACCTAGGCAATTATAGAATTGTTACTTGCCACCCTGTGAATTATGTGGTGCAGAGATGGAAAAATATAACCTACAGCAATAATATCACATTGGAAGCTGGTTGTCACATACACAGCAATGTGATGATGGTGGAGCACCATAACTTAACTGTACAAAGGCATAAATACAGCAGCAGAAATATAACCCGACATCAGATTGATTATACTAGGAGAAAAATGACTCATATCACCTACATTAGTAATCACACTTTTGGATTAAATATTTTTGTGAATATGCCTCCCGAAGGGAGGACATATGAACAAATGCTTAAATCAACTGATATCTTAAAGACCTATTATGAGAACCATGGTAAAATCATTGAAAATGTACATAATCAGACTAGGCAGTTGCTACAAACCTTCAAAGGAGAGACCCACAAGATTAAGATGCTGGTAGACTCTGGTTATTTACAACCAAGAGATTTTAAGTATACCTATGATTGTTCTTTTGTAGGTTTCTTTAGGAAACTCATTCATGCTGATTTTGCTTGTATAATGAGATGGAACCCTTTCCACTGGTTTAAGGAATTACTATTCTATCTTTGTATAATTGTGTTACTCTTCTTTGGTGTTAAACTCTGTTTCAGACTCCACAGCTCCTCAACAGAACAGATTGTGATACAAGAGACTAAGAGACATGCATACAAAAACCATGAAGAAGCGCTGTAAGCAAAGACGCCGTGAGCTGTGTGAAAGAGTAGCTGAACTCAACCATTTTGCACGTTGTAGACTGTGCATACAGTATCATGTACGGGACTTTTGGTCCATAGTAGGGTACAACGTACTAGGAGAAGATGCATTTGAGACAGTAAGACATTTAGTTAAAGTATGGGCAGGATCATGCTGTAAACTACATTGTGACCTATCAAACCCCTGTGTGTTACCCAGCCTAATCTCATTTTTAAACCATGCATGGAATCATACGTATTATATGCCAGTACATGCTATGGACGTGTCACTCCGACAACGATACCCTGAACACAATAAGGTTTTATTGGGTTTATTCACTGAAATTATGAGAACGAACCACGATATCTGTTCTAATGTTAGCTTCACTCATGCTCTCGATGCCAGAGAAACATATGCATGGACCTGGTATATTAATACGATGATTCTACTTCAGAAGCGCCCCTCTATATTATCTAACAAGACACTATGCAGGCGACATGCCTCTTGCGACCAACCGCCGTTCTCCCCACGTAGCTTACAGGATTTAGCCTTAAGGCGACTAATAGATCCTATGTTGACTTATGCATGGAAACTGACTATAATACACGTAAAACTAGACAGATTACCTATAGATTATGTAGAACCAGCTGATGATCCCTCTATTTTCTCTAGCATTTTCTGACAAGAAACTAGGCATCATGCATACAACGACCAGGAGACAGCGTAAAAATCGAAAACGTGGACGTCTTGGGAACTCCGCTGAGGAGAAGCACTTCTCCTGCTGTCGCCTGTGTCTGCAGTACCATGTGCGAGACTTTTGGAGTTATGTGGGATATAACTCATTGGGACCTGACAATTTTTACATGCTACGACACCTGGTGAAGGTTTGGGCTGGACCTAGCTGTCCCATGCATGTTCCTATTAATGAATCTTGTGCTTTACCTAATTTGATTTGTTTCCTTAACCATGTGTGGAACCACACTTATTACATGTCTGTACATGCTACTGATGTATCCAAATTAGAGAAATACCCAGAACATAATAAAGTCCTTATGGGACTTTTCACAGAAATTTTGAAAACCAACCATGATCAAAATCCATCAAATTACTCACATTACTCAAATTATTGGACCAATCATTTTAGAAACACACACCCATGGTCTTGGTATTATTGCACAGCCCTTAATTTAGAGTCCAAACCACATGGATTGTATGCTAGATCCTATTGCAAACGACCATTGTGTAACCAACCACCTTTCCAACCAAGATCCTTGCAGGATATTGCTTTAAGGAAATTAGTTGAACCTATGTTTAGATATGCATGGACTGTGACCTTGGAGCATGTGCGCCTTCCCCGTTTACCAAGATATAAAATAACCTCTAACAAAAGAATGTTCTTTAGCACTTTCTAGGGCAATATGTCCTGGGGAGAGATGAAGATAAACCTTTTTGGCAGAGTGGACGACAGGATACGGATACACCTGTACCAATCCGCAATTGTTCCAGCGAAGTGTGTCATTATACACGGAGCCGTTGTAAAAATCAGAAGATTGCCACGTGACGTACAATCCAGACTACAGCACTGTTCACCGGTGTCTCCTGTCGTGCCGTATCCTGTATGCTGTGAACTTTGGACCAAGATTTGTCATTATCTGAGATTTGCTATGATTGGATTTTGCTGTGATACGTCAAGACATTGTATGTTTTCTAATTGATACTCTCGGGTACTTTAACACCCTCAGTATCAAGGGGGTGGACTGTATGGAGTGAATGTTAGTATTAGATGTTATATGGAGTGAATATCAGTCAATAAGCATTAGATATTAAGTTACTATAGTGTGTGGAGTGAATATTAGTTAATAAGTATTAGGTATTAGTATTAGGTATTAAGGTACTTTAGGTAAAATGTGCTTTAAGTAAAAATGCTTTGACATTAGCTATAGCAAATGTGCTTCAGGCAAACATGTTTCTCTGTTGTAAAAACATGTTGGGACAAGTATACAGCGTGTTAGGTATAGATAATATTAACTCTAGGCAAATGTGTTACAAGTGCGCAGTGTGGATCAGATAGTGATGAGTGTGAAGTGTGTTGGGCATGGATAAGGTAGTGAAAAAACAAATGATGTAAAGGAAAAACCCCAAGGTTTAAACTTAGTATAAATAGAAGGCACGGAGGACAGGCAGCACCTCTCAGGTTAGGCACTGACACCAGCCGCCTGATTGGTCCGTCCGGTCTCTGCTCCGCTGCTGCTGTGTGGACTGCTGTGAGAATAAACGAAGCATTGGAAAGACATCTCCGTGAGTCGGTGTGGTGTGTTCGCGTCGCCGGGATTCTGGTCCGGGTAGGACACGGCCGGGGACCCGCCTGCGGTTGACCTCCGAGACCAAGGCCCGCTCTAGCTTCGGAGCTGCTCGCGACACATATCCAGTACATGGCCATGTCACCTAGCTTGGAGGTGTTGCATATCTTGGACACAAAACCATGAGCCTATTCTGGAGAGTGGCCAGAATTCAGGGAGAAAACAGGAACTTAAGAAGATGGTAGGTGTTGCCCATCCATAAGGAAAGCCGGAGTCCATTCATAAATTGGGCAGGATGAATGCTGGGAAGCCTTCTACTAAACAGGACACATCCATTGATGCATTCTCTTTTCTAATGTCTACAACCAGGGACACAGTGGGATACACAAACATAGAAACACTCGCCTTGTCAAAAGCCTTACTAGAAACAGTCCACTCCAAACCAAACAAACCGCCTTTCCTACCTATTCTCAGAACATGAGACAAAACCACAAACTCACACCCACACCCACAAAGGCACCTCCTTCCAAGTTGGTCTGTGACTACCCGGAGTGTCGTCTGACTGGTGGGCCATACTATGTTCCCCCAAAAGGGCCTGTCCTGTCTGACATCTGGCCTCCTTGGCCAACTCTGTGAAGTTGTCAGGAGCCAGCGGTGAGCCACTACCTGCTTTCTCAGGAAAGGCCCCTCTGCAGAGCTTTCTTGGCATTTGGCAATCCTCACATCAGTGGGTACCAAGAAAGACTGAATCCTTCCTTGGTAAATCCAAACAAGTGAGCCCACTGGGACTGGGACTGGGACTGGCTCTGGGTGCCTGGCTTCCTGGATCCCAAGTTCAGAGAGTTCCATCACCAAGGAAGTGAGGTGAGGTCACTTCCTTCAGGAACTGAATGAGGTCACTGCCTTGGCAACCACTGTGTCCTAACAGTTGCTTCCAAGGCTCCCATGAGATGGAGGCTGCCCCTCTTTCCTGTGACACTTTCACAAGTTAGAATGGAATATCAACCATAGGCACCAAGGAACAGCTCTCCACACAGGCCTGCTTTGGTCCATCTTGTCTACATTAAGAAGAGAGAGGCTCATTCAGACACATCCCTTCATCCTGACCAGGTTGTTAGCCATGGAAGGTGACTTCTGCTCTCTCAAGTCCATCATAGCTGCCTACATCTTCTCCAGGGATCACTTCTGCATGGACCTTTGAGGTTCTCAGCAGGTGGAAGATCCCCCACATTCCTGTATTGTAAGACCAACTCTGTCCCTGCTCTTCTGTAGAGTTAGATTGAGGGAACAATGTATGGTTAGGGTGAAGAACCTGTTTGATTTGGCTTAGGAATCACTCTGCTGGATGAAGAATGGTATTGGGAACCTGCGATATTTATAATAATATATAGGTGAAATATATGTATGAAAACAGAAATCCAAGTAAGATCTGAAGCCCAGAAGGGCGTTGGGCCCTTGATTGGGATACTTAGCTTTGAATGACTTTCTGCACAGATGTCTCAGATAAATCGATATACAATGGCATAGTACCTTGTACCTTGGATGATTGAATGTAGAAGACAACATCCAGTCAAAAAGGGATAGTAGGTAGGATTAGGAAGATAGTTGGTAGGTCTAGAAAGAAGAGTGAGTATACAATTTGGACCAAAAGTTCTTTAGCAATAGGGTGTCGGTTAGAGAGTGAATGTAAATGTCAGCCCATGTGAAGAGTCAGTCACAATGATGAACTGGGGAACATATGTAGGAAAGCAGATATCATTAGAGACATTAGGAAATCAGGCAAAGTATAAAGTGAGTGAGAGGATTAGACATTTTCAACAGGGTTGAGGTTGAATATATCATCTTAGGAAGAAACAAATGTGTAGTCACCAATAGGATTCACATTTGAGAGCATTAGGCAACCTGGACAAGGATGTATTTAGTAATCCATGCTCACTTTCCAATGAGGCTTTCTTACAATCATAAGTGTGAACTTTGCATTTGTGTCCAGAATATCACTGTGATAAAATGTATATGGAGATCAGGTGACATGAGTGTTTCTTCCACCATTTCTGGGAGTAATATGTTGAAGACATAAAAATTAGCCTTTGGGGGTACAAATAGGTGTACCCTGGGTCTATGAATATAGAGACAATGCATGAATAGACCGTACTGTGAATAAATATTATAACAGGTTCCAATTTAAATAATGGATTGAATTGATATCTGAACATATATGGGAAATCTAATATTGATACACAACCATTCATTCCAACCAGTTATACATCTAATGGTGATATTAGGGTTATGGTTTACCATGAAGGGGGTGTGAGTTTTGCTTCACAAGGGATTATGGAAATGGAAAAAATGTGTTTGGAAACAAGTCTCATGAAAAGACCAGTCAAGAAACGTGGAGGAATACATGTGTTCTGAAGCAGGAAGTGATTGAAAGGAACCAAATGCCTAGAAATTTGTGAACTTGAGGATGAAATACATATCCTATGATGTGCATCAACTGAAGAAATAGTAATGTACCAGTGTTGAATAAAAATGAACATCAAAATACACATCATGTCCCATAGGAATCTACTTGCATTCATGTTAAACTGGGTCAGTTACTGTACAAATATTAGGATTTCAGCACTAGAAAACAAATATGTATTTCAGGTGGATGACTATTTCTGAGAATATTCTTGTGAAGAGTTGATTATAAATCCACATATATGAACATGAATGAATTGAGAGAGTGTATAATAAGACACATACATGTCATATTTTGAAAAATCTTGAGAGTGTGTGTATATATATATATATATATATATATATATATATATATATATACATACATACACACACAAAAAAACACACACACACAGACATTAAAGAGTAGAAATATATATGCCAATCGAAATTCATCATGAAATATTTATCATCCACAGATCCAAAAATATTTATTTTACTGAACATGTATTTATGTATCATGTTGTTCTAGTGGGAAGCTCACCTGGAGGTTGAATTTTCAGTTCCAACAGCGTTTAGGAGGAGTGATCTCTTCTCACAATTTCTATCTGCCAATTCAGCCACCTCACAAGAATGTACGTGGGATAGGAGGTAGGATTCTATATGTGCATGTAAAAATGCATGTTGCTGAATAGGCTACAGAGAAAGGGAGACAGGAATTCACATATTTGTTAACTTTCAAAACACATGGAGAACCATTTCTATTAAATTGGACTAGATTTATAACACCTACCCTTTATAATGCAAAAGGCAAGCCCAACTATACACCAGGCCTCCTCTTAACTGCCTGTATTTCTATTCTGTTTGAGTTATTTTTCTCCATCATATTAGTATTTGTAGTCACAATCTAGTAGTGTATGGGTTAGTGTCAGGGATTCAGTATTTCGAACAGAAAATAGGAAAATGAATCCAATGTGTAGGCAAATATGTGCTACACAAAAATCTTCCCACTCTCATCCAGAACAATGCCTTGACATTACCTTCACAATAAGTAAGTCACAATTTGAGGGAAGAGTTAGAAAAGCTGTGAATACATATGTGGAATGGAAAATGCTCAGGAGTTCACAACCTTGGAGGTGGTAGAGGAGTTTCCATGAGTAAGGGACAGGGTAAACACTCCACAAACATGGAGCTCTGCTGGCCTAAAGACTTTGTGAGAAACTGCCTCTGAGGTTGGGCACTTGAAATATATGTTGTTGTCAGGAGCTTTAGCTTCCTTTGTAGTGAGACCATCAAACCTGGTCTGCATCTATGTGACCTGGAGGACATGGTTTCTGATTTTCCAATGAACATGAGGCAGAAGTGCTGAATTCTCTCTTTGCAGGTAAACTGTGGCCACTGGGGTCTAAGTGTCTCCCTGTATGGACTGTGAAGCCATTTGGTCACCCTCCAGTTTTCGTGGTGTTTCTTGCTGCTGCACTGGGAGTTTGGAATTTGCTTCAGGAAATACAAGGAGTTCACCTGGGACACAGTGCTGGAGGGAGTTCTGTCACGTGTGGTGGGTCAAGGTCCTAGGAGAATGCACCAGCCAGGCTTCTATCCCACAGAGCTTGCCCCCTTGACCATAGCAACCTGATTCTGAACATTGCCCTGAAACCTCTCCGTATAACAAGATGCCTTTACAGAGAAGGGTCTGCTCACTGCACCATGTCAGTCACAAGCCATTTGGAAGCCAGTGGCAGATCCACATGGCCCCACCACAGATGTTTTATCACACACCTGCACACCACTGCTCTAGGCCCACTACTCAGCAGGCCCCAACTTACTGGCATCTCTGTTTTACACCATTTTCATGAAACCCAGTCAATCAAGGCACTCTCTGGTACACTCATGATCAGCAACAGGACATCCAAAGGTTCTCCAGTGCCACCTGGTCATGGGGATTTCAAAAATTTCATGGTATTTATCTAGCTAGCCATTTTTAAAGGATGAAGTTGGAGGCACTGTGGATTTCCATTCCTTCAGGAACCATTAAATGGTGAGGAAGCTCACTTCAACAAAAGCTCTGGAGAACTCTCACAAACAAGGCTTCCCAAAGAGTGGCCAAAAGGTCACAGAAAGCCAGGCCCATTGAGGTCTACAATGTGAGGTCCACGTGTGTTTGGACTCTCCACTATGGCTGCCAGGTCTTTAAGAATAAAATCATGTGATATCCTGGCTGAGATTCCCAGTGCTCTGTGGAAAGCCAGCCTGGGCCTAGATCTCAGTTTCCAAGGGAGACTCTCATGTGTGGCCTCCTAACATCCCCACACAATTCTCGGCAATACTTCTCTGAGGTCAGTTCCAGAACTCAGTCTCGAAGGGGAATCACACCAGAGTTCAAGCCCAGGTGGACCCAGTCATCTCTTCCCACTGTCACACCAATGACCACAATTCAAACCAAAACACTGCCACATGGCCCTCATCTTCTTCCATATAGACACTCATGATAACCTCTGGCTGGAGGTTTCCATGAGGGGCACAGCCCAAGACAGTGTCCACAAAGAGCTCCCTTGCCTCTCATCTGCCTAAAGTCAGGGTGGTCTGGACACCCTTCCTGTGGACCTGGAGTGATCAAAAAAGCCTGCCATTAATACTGCTCTACTTCTCCAATTGGAGGCCTACTGACTGCCGGGTATACATTCTTTGTGTGAACTGGAGTCATGAGAAAACCCAAGCACCTATGGGCTAGCCTCTGCAGGGCTTTGAAGGACTCATTTGACACAAAGGATCCCTATTCTCACTTGATGGAGGTCAGGAACCTTACAGAGGAAGGTGAGAGACTTCATCCACGATGACTGCTTTTGTGCCAATTTGGCTTTGGATGCACACATGGGATCTTTCTTTGGATCTATCAGGTGCTGACAATCTAAGTCACAGCCTCACACAGGGCCAAGAGGCTGATTCAGACACATCCCTTTGCAAAGCAATTAAGCAAAGAGCCACAGGTGATGCCCATTCATTTCCATTTGAAAACTGTTTTCTTCAGGCTTCACAAAGGGGTGCCCTGAGGCAAAGGCCTTCCTGACATTCAGGGCAACAGAACAATAGGTAAGCCAACAGCCCAAAAAAGGGTTTCTCCAGGGAGACTTTACTGGTCACACTGATATCTGAGTTTTCTGAGATGCTCACCATTCCTTTCAGCTATCCAGTACATGGCCATATCACCGAGCTTGGAAGTGGTGCATATCTTGGACACAAAACCATGAGCCTATTCTGGAGAGTGGCCAGAATTCAGTAAGAAAACAGGAACTTAGGAAGATGGTAGGTGTTGCCCATCCATAAGGCAAGCCTCAGTCCATTCATAAATTGGGCAGGATGAATGCTGGGAAGCTTTCTACTAAACAGGACACATCCATTGATGCATTCTCTTTTCTAATGTCTACAACCAGGGACACAGTGGGATACACAAACATAGAAACACTCGCCTTGTCAAAAGCCTTACTAGAAACAGTCCACTCCAAACCAAACAAACCGCCTTTCCTACCTATTCTCAGAACATGAGACAAAACCACAAACTCACACCCACACCCACAAAGGCACCTCCTTCCAAGTTGGTCTGTGACTACCCGGAGTGTCGTCTGACTGGTGGGCCATACTATGTTCCCCCGAAAGGGCCTGTCCTGTCTCACATCTGGCCTCCTTGGCCAACTCTGTGAAGTTGTCAGGAGCCAGCGGTGAGCCACTACCTGCTTTCTCAGGAAAGGCCCCTCTGCAGAGCTTTCCTGGCATTTGGCAATCCTCACATCAGTGGGTACCAAGAAAGACTGACTCCTTCCTTGGTAAATCCAAACAAGTGAGCCCACTGGGACTGGGACTGGGACTGGCTCTGGGTGCCTGGCTTCCTGAATCCCAAGTTCAGAGAGTTCCATCACCAAGGAAGTGAGGTGAGGTCACTTCCTTCAGGAACTGAATGAGGTCACTGCCTTGGCAACCACTGTGTCCTAACAGTTGCTTCCAAGGCTCCCATGAGATGGAGGCTGCCCCTCCTTCCTGTGACACTTTCACAAGTTAGAATGGAATATCAATCATAGGCACCAAGGAACAGCTCTCCACACAGGCCTGCTTTGGTCCATCTTGTCTACATTAAGAAGAGAGAGGCTCATTCAGACACATCCCTTCATCCTGACCAGGTTGTTAGCCATGGAAGATGACTTCTGCTCTCTCAAGTCCTTCATAGCTGCCTACATCTTCTCCAGGGATCATTTCTGCATGGACCTTTGAGGTTCTCAGCAGGTGGAAGATCCCCCACATTCCTGTATTGTAAGACAAACTCTGTCCCTGCTCTTCTGTAAAGTTAGATTGAGGGAACAGTGTATGGTTAGGGTGAAGAACTTGTTTGATTTGGCTTAGGAATCACTCTGCTGGATGAAGAATGGTATTGGGAACCTGCGATATTTATAATAATATATAGGTGAAATATATGTATGAAAACAGAAATCCAAGTAAGATCTGAAGGCCAGAAGGGCGTTGGGCCCTTGATTGGGATACTTAGCTTTGAATGACTTTCTGCACAGATGTCTCAGATAAATCGATATACCATGGCATAGGACCTTGTACCTTGGATGATTGAATGTAGAAGAGAACATCCAGTCAAAAAGGGATAGTAGGTAGGATTAGGAAGATAGTTGGTAGGTCTAGAAAGAAGAGTGAGTATACAATTTGGACCAAAAGTTCTTTAGCAATAGGGTGTCGGTTAGAGAGTGAATGTAAATGTCAGCCCATGTGAAGAGTCAGTCACAATGATGAACTGGGGAACATATGTAGGAAAGCAGATATCATTAGAGACATTAGGAAATCAGGCAAAGTATAAAGTGAGTGAGAGGATTAGACATTTTCAACAGGGTTGAGGTTGAATATATCATCTTAGGAAGAAACAAATGTGTAGTCACCAATAGGATTCACATTTGAGAGCATTAGGCAACCTGGACAAGGATGTATTTTGTAATCCATGCTCACTTTCAAATGAGGCTTTCTTACAACCATGAGTGTGACCTTTGCATATTGTGTCCAGAATATCACTGTGATAAAATGTATATGGAGATCAGGTGACATGAGTGTTTCTTCCATCATTTCTGGGAGTAATATGTTGAAGACATATAAATTAGCCTTTGGGGGTACAAATAGGTGTACCCTGGGTCTATGAATATAGAGGCAATGCATGAATAGACCTTACTGTGAATAAATATTATAACAGGTTCCAATTTAAATAATGGATTGAATTGATATCTGAAAATATATAGGGAATCTAATATTGATACACAACCATTCATTCCAACCAGTTATACATTTAATGGTGATATTAGGGTTATGGTTTACCATGAAGGGGGTGTGAGTTTTGCTTCACAAGGGATTATGGAATTGGAAAAGAATGTGTTTGGAAAGAAGTCTCATGAAAAGGCCAGTCAACAAACGTGGAGGAATGCATGTGTTCTGAAGCAGGAAGTGATTGAAAGGGAACCAAATGCCTAGAAATTTGTGAACTTGAGGATGAAATACATATCCTATGATGTGCATCAACTGAAGAAATAGTAATGTACCAGTGTTGAATAAAAATGAACGTCAAAATACACATCATGTCCCATAGGAATCTACTTGCATTCATGTTAAACTGGGTCAGTTACTGTAGAAATATTAGGATTTCAGCACTAGGAAACAAATATGTATTTCAGGTGGATGACTATTTCTGAGAATATTCTTGTGAAGAGTTGATTATAAATCCACATATATGAACATGAATGAATTTAGGGAGTGTATAATAAGACACATACATTTCATATTTTGAAAAATCTTGAGAGTGTGTGTATGTATATATATATATATATATATATATATATATATATATATATATACACATATATATATATGTGTGTATATATATATATATATATATATATATATATACATACACACACAAAAAAAACACACACACAGACATTAAAGAGTAGAAATATATATGCCAATCGAAATTCATCATGAAATATTTATCATCCACAGATCCAAAAATATTTATTTTACTGAACATGTATTTATGTATCATGTTGTTCTAGTGGGAAGCTCACCTGGAGGTTGAATTTTCAGTTCCAACAGCGTTTAGGAGGAGTGATCTCTTCTCACAATTTCTATCTGCCAATTCAGCCACCTCACAAGAATGTACGTGGCATAGGAGGTAGGATTCTATATGTGCATGTAAAAATGCATGTTGCTGAATAGGCTACAGAGAAAGTGAGACAGGAATTCACATATTTGTTAACTTTCAAAACACATGGAGAACTATTTCTATTAAATTGGACTAGATTTATAACACCTACTCTTTATAATGCAAAAGGCAAGCCCAACTATACACCAGGCCTCCTCTGAACTGCCTGTATTTCTATTCTGTTTGAGTTATTTTTCTCCATCATATTAGTATTCGTAGTCACAATCTAGTAGGGTATGGGTTAGTGTCAGGGATTCAGTATTTCGAACAGAAAATAGGAAAATGAATCCAATGTGTAGGCAAATATGTGCTACACAAAAATCTTCCCACTCTCATCCAGAACAATGCCTTGACATTACCTAGAAATAAGTAAGTCACAATTTGAGGGGAAGAGTTAGAAAAGCTGTGAATACATATGTGGAATGGAAAATGCTCAGGAGTTCACAACCTTGGAGGTGGTAGAGGAGTTTCCATGAGTAAGGGACAGGGTAAACACTCCACAAACATGGAGCTCTGCTGGCCTAAAGACTTTGTGAGAAACTGCCTCTGAGGTTGGGCACTTGAAATATATGTTGTTGTCAGGAGCTTTAGCTTCCTTTGTAGTGAGACCATCAAACCTGGTCTGCATCTATGTGACCTGGAGGACATGGTTTCTGATTTTCCAATGAACATGAGGCAGAAGTGCTGAATTCTCTCTTTGCAGGTAAACTGTGGCCACTGGGGTCTAAGTGTCTCCCTGTATGGACTGTGAAGCCATTTGGTCACCCTCCACTTTTCGTGGTGTTTCTTGCTGCTGCACTGGGAGTTTGGAATTTGCTTCAGGAAATACAAGGAGTTCACCTGGGACACAGTGCTGGAGGGAGTTCTGTCACGTGTGGTGGGTCAAGGTCCTAGGAGAATGCACCAGCCAGGCTTCTATCCCACAGAGCTTGCCCCCTTGACCATAGCAACCTGATTCTGAACATTGCCCTGAAACCTCTCCGTATAACAAGATGCCTTTACACAGAAGGACCTGCTCACTGCACCATGTCAGTCACAAGCCATTTGGAAGCCAGTGGCAGATCCACATGGCCCCACCACAGATGTTTTATCACGCACCTGCACACCACTGCTCTAGGCCCACTACTCAGCAGGCCCCAACTTACTGGCATCTCTGTTTTACACCATTTTCATGAAACCCAGTCAATCAAGGCACTGTCTGGTACACTCATGATCAGCAACAGGACATCCAAAGGTTCTCCAGTGCCACCTGGTCATGGGAATTTCAAAAATTTCATGGTATTTATCTAGCTAGCCATTTTTGAAGGATGAAGTTGGAGGCACTGTGGGTTTCCATTCCTTCAGGAACCATTAAATGGTGAGGAAGCTCATTTCAACGAAAGCTCTGGAGAACTCTCACAAACAAGGCTTCCCAAAGAGTGGCAAAAAGGTTGCAGGAAGCCAGGCCCATTGAGGTCTACAATGTGATGTCCACGTGTGTTTGGACTCTCCACTATGGCTGCCAGGTCTTTAAGAATAAAATCATGTGATATCCGGGCTGAGATTCCCAGTGCTCTGTGGAAAGCCAGCCTGGGCCTAGATCTCAGTTTCCAAGGGCGACTCTCATGCGGGGCCTCCTAACATCCCGACACAATTCTCGGCAATACTTCTCTGAGCTCAGTTCCAGAACTCAGTCTCGAAGGGGAATCACACCAGAGTTCAAGCCCAGGTGGACCCAGTCATCTCTTCCCACTGCCACACCAATGACCACAATTCAAACCAAAACACTGCCACATGGCCCTCATCTTCTTCCATATAGACACTCATGATAACCTCTGGCTGGAGTTTTCCATGAGGGGCACAGCCCAAGACAGTGTCCACAATGAGCTCCCTTGCCTCTCATCTGCCTAATGTCAGGGTGGCCTGGACACCCTTCCAGTGGACTTGGAGTGATCAAATAGGCCTGCCGTTAATATTGCTCTACTTCTCCAATTGGAGGCCTACTGACTGCCGGGTATAGATTCTTTGTGTGAACTGGAATCATGAGAAAACCCAAGCACCTATGGGCTAGCCTCTGCAGGGCTTAGAAGGACTAATTTGACACAAAGGATCCCTATTCTCACTTGATGGAGGTCAGGGACATTACAGAGGAAGGCGAGAGTTCATCCATGATGACTGCCTTTGTGCCAATTTGGCTTTGGATGCACACATGGGATCTTTCTTTGGATCCATCAGGTGCTGACAATCTAAGCCACAGCCTCACACAGGGCCAAGAGGCTGATTCAGACACATCCCTTTGCAAAGCAATTAAGCAAAGAGCCACAGGTGATGCCCATTCATTTCCATTTGAAAACTGTTTTCTTCAGGCTTCACAAAGGGGTGCCCTGAGGCAAAGGCCTTCCTGACATTCAGGGCAACAGAACAATAGGTAAGCCAACAGCCCAAAGCAGGGTTTCTTTAGGCAGACTTTACTGGTCACACTGATATCTGAGTTTTCTGAGATGCTCACCCTTCCTTTCACCTATCCAGTACATGGCCATGTCACCTAGCTTGGAGGTGTTGCATATATTGGACACAAAACCATGAGCCTATTCTGGAGAGTGGCCAGAATTCAGGGAGAAAACAGGAACTTAGGAAGATGGTAGGTGTTGCCCATCCATAAGGAAAGCCGGAGTCCATTCATAAATTGGGCAGGATGAATGCTGGGAAGCCTTCTACTAAACAGGACACATCCATTGATGCATTCTCTTTTCTAATGTCTACAACCAGGGACACAGTGGGATACACAAACATAGAAACACTCGCCTTGTCAAAAGCCTTACTGGAAACAGTCCACTCCAAACCAAACAAACCGCCTTTCCTACCTATTCTCAGAACATGAGACAAAACCACAAACTCACACCCACACCCACAAAGGCACCTCCTTCCAAGTTGGTCTGTGACTACCCGGAGTGTCGTCTGACTGGTGGGCCATACTATGTTCCCCCGAAAGGGCCTGTCCTGTCTCACATCTGGCCTCCTTGGCCAACTCTGTGAAGTTGTCAGGAGCCAGCGGTGAGCCACTACCTGCTTTCTCAGGAAAGGCCCCTCTGCAGAGCTTTCCTGGCATTTGGCAATCCTCACATCAGTGGGTACCAAGAAAGACTGACTCCTTCCTTGGTAAATCCAAACAAGTGAGCCCACTGGGACTGGGACTGGGACTGCCTCTGGGTGCCTGGCTTCCTGGATCCCAAGTTCAGAGAGTTCCATCACCAAGGAAGTGAGGTGAGGTCACTTCCTTCAGGAACTGAATGAGGTCACTGCCTTGGCAACCACTGTGTCCTAACAGTTGCTTCCAAGGCTCCCATGAGATGGAGGCTGCCCCTCTTTCCTGTGACACTTTCACAAGTTAGAATGGAATATCAACCATAGGCACCAAGGAACAGCTCTCCACACAGGCCTGCTTTGGTCCATCTTGTCTACATTAAGAAGAGAGAGGCTCATTCAGACACATCCCTTCATCCTGACCAGGTTGTTAGCCATGGAAGGTGACTTCTGCTCTCTCAAGTCCATCATAGCTGCCTACATCTTCTCCAGGGATCATTTCTGCATGGACCTTTGAGGTTCTCAGCAGGTGGAAGATCCCCCACATTCCTGTATTGTAAGACAAACTCTGTCCCTGCTCTTCTGTAAAGTTAGATTGAGGGAACAGTGTATGGTTAGGGTGAAGAACCTGTTTGATTTGGCTTAGGAATCACTCTGCTGGATGAAGAATGGTATTGGGAACCTGCGATATTTATAATAATATATAGGTGAAATATATGTATGAAAACAGAAATCCAAGTAAGATCTGAAGGCCAGAAGGGCGTTGGGCCCTTGATTGGGATACTTAGCTTTGAATGACTTTCTGCACAGATGTCTCAGATAAATCGATATACAATGGCATAGTACCTTGTACCTTGGATGATTGAATGTAGAAGAGAACATCCAGTCAAAAAGGGATAGTAGGTAGGATTAGGAAGATAGTTGGTAGGTCTAGAAAGAAGAGAGAGTATACAATTTGGACCAAAAGTTCTTTAGCAATAGGGTGTCGGTTAGAGAGTGAATGTAAATGTCAGCCCATGTGAAGAGTCAGTCACAATGATGAACTGGGGAACATATGTAGGAAAGCAGATATCATTAGAGACATTAGGAAATCAGGCAAAGTATAAAGTGAGTGAGAGGATTAGACATTTTCAACAGGGTTGAGGTTGAATATATCATCTTAGGAAGAAACAAATGTGTAGTCACCAATAGGATTCACATTTGAGAGCATTAGGCAACCTGGACAAGGATGTATTTAGTAATCCATGCTCACTTTCCAATGAGGCTTTCTTACAATCATAAGTGTGAACTTTGCATTTGTGTCCAGAATATCACTGTGATAAAATGTATATGGAGATCAGGTGACATGAGTGTTTCTTCCACCATTTCTGGGAGTAATATGTTGAAGACATAAAAATTAGCCTTTGGGGGTACAAATAGGTGTACCCTGGGTCTATGAATATAGAGACAATGCATGAATAGACCGTACTGTGAATAAATATTATAACAGGTTCCAATTTAAATAATGGATTGAATTGATATCTGAACATATATGGGAAATCTAATATTGATACACAACCATTCATTCCAACCAGTTATACATCTAATGGTGATATTAGGGTTATGGTTTACCATGAAGGGGGTGTGAGTTTTGCTTCACAAGGGATTATGGAAATGGAAAAAATGTGTTTGGAAACAAGTCTCATGAAAAGACCAGTCAAGAAACGTGGAGGAATACATGTGTTCTGAAGCAGGAAGTGATTGAAAGGAACCAAATGCCTAGAAATTTGTGAACTTGAGGATGAAATACATATCCTATGATGTGCATCAACTGAAGAAATAGTAATGTACCAGTGTTGAATAAAAATGAACGTCAAAATACACATCATGTCCCATAGGAATCTACTTGCATTCATGTTAAACTGGGTCAGTTACTGTACAAATATTAGGATTTCAGCACTAGAGAACAAATATGTATTTCAGGTGGATGACTATTTCTGAGAATATTCTTGTGAAGAGTTGATTATAAATCCACATATATGAACATGAATGAATTTAGGGAGTGTATAATAAGACACATACATGTCATATTTTGAAAAATCTTGAGAGTGTGTGTATATATATAAATATATATATATATATATATATATATATACATACATACATACACACACAAAAAAACACACACACACAGACATTAAAGAGTAGAAATATAGATGCCAATCGAAATTCATCATGAAATATTTATCATCCACAGATCCAAAAATATTTATTTTACTGAACATGTATTTACATATCATGTTGTTCTAGTGGGAAGCTCACCTGGAGGTTGAATTTTCAGTTCCAACAGCGTTTAGGAGGAGTGATCTCTTCTCACAATTTCTATCTGCCAATTCAGCCACCTCACAAGAATGTACGTGGGATAGGAGGTAGGATTCTATATGTGCATGTAAAAATGCATGTTGCTGAATAGGCTACAGAGAAAGTGAGACAGGAATTCACATATTTGTTAACTTTCAAAACACATGGAGAACTATTTCTATTAAATTGGACTAGATTTATAACACCTACTCTTTATAATGCAAAAGGCAAGCCCAACTATACACCAGGCCTCCTCTGAACTGCCTGTATTTCTATTCTGTTTGAGTTATTTTTCTCCATCATATTAGTATTCGTAGTCACAATCTAGTAGGGTATGGGTTAGTGTCAGGGATTCAGTATTTCGAACAGAAAATAGGAAAATGAATCCAATGTGTAGGCAAATATGTGCTACACAAAAATCTTCCCACTCTCATCCAGAACAATGCCTTGACATTACCTAGAAATAAGTAAGTCACAATTTGAGGGGAAGAGTTAGAAAAGCTGTGAATACATATGTGGAATGGAAAATGCTCAGGAGTTCACAACCTTGTAGGTGGTAGAGGAGTTTCCATGAGTAAGGGACAGGGTAAACACTCCACAAACATGGAGCTCTGCTGGCCTAAAGACTTTGTGAGAAACTGCCTCTGAGGTTGGGCACTTGAAATATATGTTGTTGTCAGGAGCTTTAGCTTCCTTTGTAGTGAGACCATCAAACCTGGTCTGCATCTATGTGACCTGGAGGACATGGTTTCTGATTTTCCAATGAACATGAGGCAGAAGTGCTGAATTCTCTCTTTGCAGGTAAACTGTGGCCACTGGGGTCTAAGTGTCTCCCTGTGTGGACTGTGAAGCCATTTGGTCACCCTCCACTTTTCGTGGTGTTTCTTGCTGCTGCACTGGGAGTTTGGAATTTGCTTCAGGAAATACAAGGAGTTCAACTGGGACACAGTGCTGGAGGGAGTTCTGTCACGTGTGGTGGGTCAAGGTCCTAGGAGAATGCACCAGCCAGGCTTCTATCCCACAGAGCTTGCCCCCTTGACCATAGCAACCTGATTCTGAACATTGCCCTGAAACCTCTCCGTATAACAAGATGCCTTTACACACAAGGGTCTGCTCACTGCACCATGTCAGTCACAAGCCATTTGGAAGCCAGTGGCAGATCCACATGGCCCCACCACAGATGTTTTATCACACACCTGCACACCACTGCTCTAGGCCCACTACTCAGCAGGCCCCAACTTACTGGCATCTCTGTTTTACACCATTTTCATGAAAGCCAGTCAATCAAGGCACTGTCTGGTACACTCATGATCAGCAACAGGACATCCAAAGGTTCTCCAGTGCCACCTGGTCATGGGGATTTCAAAAATTTCATGGTATTTATCTAGCTAGCCATTTTTAAAGGATGAAGTTGGAGGCACTGTGGATTTCCATTCCTTCAGGAACCATTAAATGGTGAGGAAGCTCACTTCAACAAAAGCTCTGGAGAACTCCCACAAACAAGGCTTCCCAAAGAGTGGCCAAAAGGTCACAGAAAGCCAGGCCCATTGAGGTCTAAAATGTGAGGTCCACGTGTGTTTGGACTCTCCACTATGGCTGCCAGGTCTTTAAGAATAAAATCATGTGATATCCGGGCTGAGATTCCCAGTGCTCTGTGGAAAGCCAGCCTGGGCCTAGATCTCAGTTTCCAAGGGCGACTCTCATGTGTGGCCTCCTAACATCCCGACACAATTCTCGGCAATACTTCTCTGAGGTCACTTCCAGAACTCAGTCTCGAAGGGGAATCACACCAGAGTTCAAGCCCAGGTGGACCCAGTCATCTCTTCCCACTGCCACACCAATGACCACAATTCAAACCAAAACACTGCCACATGGCCCTCATCTTCTTCCATATAGACACTCATGATAACCTCTGGCTGGAGGTTTCCATGAGGGGCACAGCCCAAGACAGTGTCCACAATGAGCTCCCTAGCCTCTCATCTGCCTAATGTCAGGGTGGCCTGGACAGCCTTCCTGTGGACCTGGAGTGATCAAATAGGCCTGCCGTTAATACTGCTCTACTTCTCCAATTGGAGGCCTACTGACTGCCGGGTATAGATTCTTTGTGTGAACTGGAGTCATGAGAAAACCCAAGCACCTATGGGCTAGCCTCTGCATGGCTTTGAAGGACTCATTTGACACAAAGGATCCCTATTCTCACTTGATGGAGGTCAGGAACCTTACACAGGAAGGCGAGAGACTTCATCCATGATGACTGCCTTTGTGCCAATTTGGCTTTGGATGCACACATGGGATCTTTCTTTGGATCCATCAGGTGCTGACAATCTAAGCCACAGCCTCACACAGGGCCAAGAGGCTGATTCAGACACATCCCTTTGCAAAGCAATTAAGCAAAGAGCCACAGGTGATGCCCATTCATTTCCATTTGAAAACTGTTTTCTTCAGGCTTCACAAAGGGGTGCCCTGAGGCAAAGGCTTTCCTGAAATTCAGGGCAACAGAACAATAGGTAAGCCAAAGGCCCAAAGCAGGGTTTCTCCAGGGAGACTTTACTGGTCACACTGATATCTGAGTTTTCTGAGATGCTCACCATTCCTTTCAACTATCCAGTACATGGCCATGTCACCGAGCTTGGAGGTGGTGCATATCTTGGACACAAAACCATGAGCCTATTCTGGAGAGTGGCCAGAATTCAGTAAGAAAACAGGAACTTGGGAAGATGGTAGGTGTTGCCCATCCATAAGGCAAGCCTCAGTCCATTCATAAATTGGGCAGGATGAATGCTGGGAAGCTTTCTACTAGACAGGACACATCCATTGATGCATTCTCTTTTCTAATGTCTACAACCAGGGACACAGTGGGATGCACAAACATAGAAACACTCGCCTTGTCAAAAGCCTTACTAGAAACAGTCCACTCCAAACAAAACAAACCGCCTTTCCAACCTATTCCCAGAACATGAGACAAAACCACAAACTCACACCCACACCCACAAAGGCACCTCCTTCCAAGTTGGTCTGTGACTACCCGGAGTGTCATCTGACTGGTGGGCCATACTATGTTCCCCCGAAAGGGTCTGTCCTGTCTCACATCTGGCCTCCTTGGCCAACTCTGTGAAGTTGTCAGGAGCCAGCGGTGAGCCACTACCTGCTTTCTCAGGAAAGGCCCCTCTGCAGAGCTTTCCTGGCATTTGGCAATCCTCACATCAGTGGGTACCAAGAAAGACTGACTCCTTCCTTGGTAAATCCAAACAAGTGAGCCCACTGGGACTGGGACTGGGACTGGCTCTGGGTGCCTGGCTTCCTGGTTCCCAAGTTCAGAGACTTCCATCACCAAGGAAGTGAGGTGAAGTCACTTCCTTCAGGAACTGAATGAGGTCACTGCCTTGGCAACCACTGTGTCCTAACAGTTGCTTCCTAGGCTCCCATGAGATGGAGGCTGCCCCTCCTTCCTGTGACACTTTCACAAGTTAGAATGGAATATCAACCATAGGCACCAAGGAACAGCTCTCCACACAGGCCTGCTTTGGTCCATCTTGTCTACATTAAGAAGAGAGAGGCTCATTCAGACACATCCCTTCATCCTGACCAGCTTGTTAACCATGGAAGCGGACTTCTGCTCTCCCAAGTCCTTCATAGCTGCCTACATCTTCTCCAGGGATCATTTCTGCATGGACCTTTGAGGTTCTCAGCAGGTGGAAGATCCCCCACATTCCTGTATTGTAAGACCAACTCTGTCCCTGCTCTTTTGTAAAGTTAGATTGAGGGAACAGTGTATGGTTAGGGTGAAGAACCTGTTTGATTTGGCTTAGGAATCACTCTGCTGGATGAAGAATGGTATTGGGAAACTGCGATATTTATAATAATATATAGGTGAAATATATGTATGAAAACAGAAATCCAAGTAAGATCTGAAGGCCAGAAGGGCGTTGGGCCCTTGATTGGGATACTTAGCTTTGAATGACTTTCTGCACAGATGTCTCAGATAAATCGATATACAATGGCATAGGACCTTGTACCTTGGATGATTGAATGTAGAAGAGAACATCCAGTCAAAAAGGGATAGTAGGTAGGATTAGGAAGATAGTTGGTAGGTCTAGAAAGAAGAGTGAGTATACAATTTGGACCAAAAGTTCTTTAGCAATAGGGTGTCGGTTAGAGAGTGAATGTAAATGTCAGCCCATGTGAAGAGTCAGTCACAATGATGAACTGGGGAACATATGTAGGAAAGCAGATATCATTAGAGACATTAGGAAATCAGGCAAAGTATAAAGTGAGTGAGAGGATTAGACATTTTCAACAGGGTTGAGGTTGAATATATCATCTTAGGAAGAAACAAATGTGTAGTCACCAATAGGATTCACATTTGAGAGCATTAGCCAACCTGGATAAGGATGTATTTAGTAATCCATGATCACTTTCCAATGAGGCTTTCTTACAATCATAAGTGTGACCTTTGCATTTTGTGTCCAGAATATCACTGTGATAAAATGTATATGGAGATCAGGTGACATGAGTGTTTCTTCCACCATTTCTGGGAGTAATATGTTGAAGACATATAAATTAGCCTTTGGGGGTACAAATAGGTATACCCTGGGTCTATGAATATAGAGAAAATGCATGAATAGACCATACTGTGAATAAATATTATAACAGGTTCCAATTTAAATAATGGATTGAATTGATATATGAAAATATATAGGAAATCTAATATTGATACACAACCATTCATTCCAACCAGTTATACATCTAATGGTGATATTAGGGTTATGGTTTACCATGAAGGGGGTGTGAGTTTTGCTTCACAAGGGATTATGGAATTGGAAAAGAATGTGTTTGGAAAGAAGTCTCATGAAAAGGCCAGTCAACAAACGTGGAGGAATGCATGTGTTCTGAAGCAGGAAGTGATTGAAAGGGAACCAAATGCCTAGAAATTTGTGAACTTGAGGATGATATACATATCCTATGATGTGCATCAACTGAGGAAATAGTAATGTACCAGTGTTGAATAAAAATGAACGTCAAAATACACATCATGTCCCATAGGAATCTACTTGCATTCATGTTAAACTGGGTCAGTAACTGTAGAAATATTAGGATTTCAGCACTAGGAAACAAATATGTATTTCAGGTGGATGACTATTTCTGAGAATATTCTTGTGAAGAGTTGATTATAAATCCACATATATGAACATGAATGAATTTAGGGAGTGTATAATAAGACACATACATTTCATATTTTGAAAAATCTTGAGAGTGTGTGTATGTATGTATATATATATATATATATATATATATATATATATATATATATGTATGTAAATACACACACAAAAAACACACACACACAGACATTAAAGAGTAGAAATATAGATGCCAATCGAAATTCATCATGAAATATTTATCATCCACAGATCCAAAAATATTTATTTTACTGAACATGTATTTACATATCATGTTGTTCTAGTGGGAAGCTCACCTGGAGGTTGAATTTTCAGTTCCAACAGCGTTTAGGAGGAGTGATCTCTTCTCACAATTTCTATCTGCCAATTCAGCCACCTCACAAGAATGTACGTGGGATAGGAGGTAGGATTCTATATGTGCATGTAAAAATGCATGTTGCTGAATAGGCTACAGAGAAAGGGAGACAGGAATTCACATATTTGTTAACTTTCAAAACACATGGAGAACTATTTCTATTAAATTGGACTAGATTTATAACACCTACTCTTTATAATGCAAAAGGCAAGCCCAACTATACACCAGGCCTCCTCTGAACTGCCTGTATTTCTATTCTGTTTGAGTTATTTTTCTCCATCATATTAGTATTCGTAGTCACAATCTAGTAGGGTATGGGTTAGTGTCAGGGATTCAGTATTTCGAACAGAAAATAGGAAAATGAATCCAATGTGTAGGCAAATATGTGCTACACAAATATCTTCCCACTCTCATCCAGAACAATGCCTTGACATTACCTAGAAATAAGTAAGTCACAATTTGAGGGGAAGAGTTAGAAAAGCTGTGAATACATATGTGGAATGGAAAATGCTCAGGAGTTCACAACCCTGGAGGTGGTAGAGGAGTTTCCATGAGTAAGGGACAGGGTAAACACTCCACAAACATGGAGCTCTGCTGGCCTAAAGACTTTGTGAGAAACTGCCTCTGAGGTTGGGCACTTGAAATATATGTTGTTGTCAGGAGCTTTAGCTTCCTTTGTAGTGAGACCATCAAACCTGGTCTGCATCTATGTGACCTGGAGGACATGGTTTCTGATTTTCCAATGAACATGAGGCAGAAGTGCTGAATTCTCTCTTTGCAGGTAAACTGTGGCCACTGGGGTCTAAGTGTCTCCCTGTGTGGACTGTGAAGCCATTTGGTCACCCTCCACTTTTCAAGGTGTTTCTTGCTGCTGCACTGGGAGTTTGGAATTTGCTTCAGGAAATACAAGGAGTTCAACAGGGACACAGTGCTGGAGGGAGTTCTGTCACGTGTGGTGGGTCAAGGTCCTAGGAGAATGCACCAGCCAGGCTTCTATCCCACAGAGCTTGCCCCCTTGACCATAGCAACCTGATTCTGAACATTGCCCTGAAACCTCTCCGTATAACAAGATGCCTTTACACACAAGGGTCTGCTCACTGCACCATGTCAGTCACAAGCCATTTGGAAGCCAGTGGCAGATCCACATGGCCCCACCACAGATGATTTATCACACACCTGCACACCACTGCTCTAGGCCCACTACTCAGCAGGCCCCAACTTACTGGCATCTCTGTTTTACACCATTTTCATGAAACCCAGTCAATCACGGCACTGTCTGGTACACTCATGATCAGCAACAGGACATCCAAAGGTTCTCCAGTGCCACCTGGTCATGGGAATTTCAAAAATTTCATGGTATTTATCTAGCTAGCCATTTTTAAAGGATGAAGTTGGAGGCACTGTGGGTTTCCATTCCTTCAGGAACCATTAAATGGTGAGGAAGCTCATTTCAACAAAAGCTCTGGAGAACTCTCACAAACAAGGCTTCCCAAAGAGTGGCCAAAAGGTCACAGGAAGCCAGGCCCATTGAGGTCTACAATGTGAGCTCCACGTGTGTTTGGACTCTCCACTATGGCTGCCAGGTCTTTAAGAATAAAATCATGTGATATCCGGGCTGAGATTCCCAGTGCTCTGTGGAAAGCCAGCCTGGGCCTAGATCTCAGTTTCCAAGGGCGACTCTCATGCATGGCCTCCCAACATCCCGACACAATTCTCAGCAATACTCCTCTGAGGTCAGTTCCAGAACTCAGTCTCGAAGGGGAATCACACCAGAGTTCAAGCCCAGGTGGACCCAGTTATCTCTTCCCACTGCCACACCAATGACCACAATTCAAACCAAAACACTGCCACATGGCCCTCATCTTCTTCCATATAGACACTCATGATAACTTCTGGCTGGAGGTTTCCATGAGGGGCACAGCCCAAGACAGTGTCCACAATGAGCTCCATTGCCTCTCATCTGCCTAAAGTCAGGGTGGTCTGGACACCCTTCCTGTGGACCTGGAGTGATCAAATAGGCCTGCCGTTAATACTGCTCTACTTCTCCAATTGGAGGCCTACTGACTGCTGGGTATAGAATCTTTGTGTGAACTGGAGTCATGAGAAAACCCAAGCACCTATGGGCTAGCCTCTGCAGGGCTTTGAAGGACTCATTTGACACAAAGGATCCCTATTCTCACTTGATGGAGGTCAGGAACCTTACACAGGAAGGTGAGAGACTTCATCCACGATGACTGCTTTTGTGCAATTTGGCTTTGGATGCACACATGGGATCTTTCTTTGGATCCATCAGGTGCTGACAATCTAAGCCACAGCCTCACACAGGGCCAAGAGGCTGATTCAGACACATCCCTTTGCAAAGCAATTAAGCAAAGAGCCACAGGTGATGCCCATTCATTTCCATTTGAAAACTGTTTTCTTCAGGCTTCACAAAGGGGTGCCCTGAGGCAAAGGCCTTCCTGACATTCAGGGCAACAGAACAATAGGTAAGCCAAAGGCCCAAGGCAGGGTTTCTCCAGGGAGACTTTACTGGTCACACTGATATCTGAGTTTTCTGAGATGCTCACCATTCCTTTCAACTATCCAGTACATGGCCATGTCACCGAGCTTGGAGGTGGTGCATATCTTGGACACAAAACCATGAGCCTATTCTGGAGAGTGGCCAGAATTCAGGAAGAAAACAGGAACTTAGGAAGATGGTAGGTGTTGCCCATCCATAAGGCAAGCCCCAGTCCATTCATAAATTGGGCAGGATGAATGCTGGGAAGCTTTCTACTAAACAGGACACATCCACTGATGCATTCTCTTTTCTAATGTCTACAACCAGGGACACAGTGTGATACACAAACATAGAAACACTCGCCTTGTCAAAAGCCTTACTAGAAACAGTCCACTCCAAACCAAACAAACCGCCTTTCCTACCTATTCTCAGAACATGAGACAAAACCACAAACTCACACCCACACCCACAAAGGCACCTCCTTCCAAGTTGGTCTGTGACTACCCGGAGTGTCATCTGACTGGTGGGCCATACTATGTTCCCCTTAAAGGGCCTGTCCTGTCTCACATCTGGCCTCTTTGGCCAACTCTGTGAAGTTGTCAGGAGCCAGTGGTGAGCCACTACCTGCTTTCTCAGGAAAGGCCCCTCTGCAGAGCTTCCCTGGCATTTGGCAATCCTCACATCAGTGGGTACCAAGAAAGACTGACTCCTTCCTTGGTAAATCCAAACAAGTGAGCCCACTGGGACTGGGACTGGGACTGGCTCTGGGTGCCTGGCTTCCTGGATCCCAAGTTCAGAGACTTCCATCACCAAGGAAGTGAGGTGAGGTCACTTCCTTCAGGAACTGAATGAGGTCACTGCCTTGGCAACCACTGTGTCCTAACAGTTGCTTCCAAGGCTCCCATGAGATGCAGGCTGCCCCTCCTTCCTGTGACACTTTCCCAAGTTAGAATGGAATATCAAACATAGGCACCAAGGAACAGCTCTCCACACAGGCCTGCTTTGGTCCATCTTGTCTACATTAAGAAGAGAGAGGCTCATTCAGACACATCCCTTCATCCTGACCAGGTTGTTTGCCATGGAAGATGACTTCTGCTCTCTCAGGTCCTTCATAGCTGCCTACATCTTCTCCAGGGATCATTTCTGCATGGACCTTTGAGGTTCTCAGCAGGTGGAAGATACCCCACATTCCTGTATTGTAAGACCAACTCTGTCCCTGCTCTTTTGTAAAGTTAGATTGAGGGAACAGTGTATGGTTAGGGTGAAGAACCTGTTTGATTTGGCTTAGGAATCACTCTGCTGGATGAAGAATGATATTGGGAACCTGCGATATTTATAATAATATATAGGTGAAATATATGTATGAAAAGAGAAATCCAAGTAAGAATTGAAGGCCAGAAGGGCATTGGGCCCTTGATTGGGATACTTAGCTTTGAATGAATTTCTGCACAGATGTCTCAGATAAATCGATATATAATGGCATAGGACCTTGTACCTGGGATGATGGAATGTAGAAGAGAACATCCAGTCAAAAAGTGATAGTAGGTAGGATTAGGAAGATAGTTGGTAGGTTTAGGAAGAAGAGCGAGTATACAATTTGGACCAAAAGTTCTTTAGCAATAGGGTGTCGGTTAGAGAGTGAATGTAAATGTCAGCCCATGTGAAGAGTCAGTCACAATGATGAACTGGGGAACATATGTAGGAAAGCAGATATCATTAGAGACATTAGGAAATCAGGCAAAGTATAAAGTGCGTGAGAGGATTAGACATTTTCAACAGGGTTGAGGTTGAATATATCATCTTAGGAAGAAACAAATGTGTAGTCACCAATAGGATTCACATTTGAGAGCATTAGACAACCTGGACAAGGATGTATTTAGTAATCCATGCTCACTTTCCAATGAGGCTTTCTTACAATCATAAGTGTGACCTTTGCATTTTGTGTCCAGAATATCACTGTGATAAAATGTATATGGAGATCAGGTGACATGAGTGTTTCTTCCACCATTTCTGGGAGTAATATGTTGAAGACATATAAATTAGCCTCTGGGGGTACAAATAGGTGTACCCTGGGTCTATGAATATAGAGAAAATGCATGAATAGACCATACTGTGAATAAATATTATAACAGGTTCCAATTTAAATAATGGATTGAATTGATATCTGAAAATATATAGGAAATCTAATATTGATACACAACCATTCATTCCAACCAGTTATACATCTAATGGTGATATTAGGGTTATGGTTTACCATGAAGGGGGTGTGAGTTTTGCTTCACAAGGGATTATGGAATTGGAAAAGAATGTGTTTGGAAAGAAGTCTCATGAAAAGGCCAGTCAAGAAACGTGGAGGAATGCATGTGTTCTGAAGCAGGAAGTGATTGAAAGGGAACCAAATGCCTAGAAATTTGTGAACTTGAGGATGATATACATATCCTATGATGTGCATCAACTGAGGAAATAGTAATGTACCAGTGTTGAATAAAAATGAACGTCAAAATACACATCATGTCCCATAGGAATCTACTTGCATTCATGTTAAAGTGGGTCAGTTACTGTAGAAATATTAGGATTTCAGCACTAGGAAACAAATATGTATTTCAGGTGGATGACTATTTCTGAGAATATTCTTGTGAAGAGTTGATTATAAATCCACATATATGAACATGAATGAATTTAGGGAGTGTATAATAAGACACATACATTTCATATTTTGAAAAATCTTGAGAGTGTGTGTATGTGTATATATATATATATATATATACATATATATATATGTGTATATATATAAATATATACATATATATATATATATATATATATACATACACACACAAAAAACACACACACACAGACATTAAAGAGTAGAAATATATATGCCAATCGAAATTCATCATGAAATATTTATCATCCACAGATCCAAAAATATTTATTTTACTGAACATGTATTTATGTATCATGTTGTTCTAGTGGGAAGCTCACCTGGAGGTTGAATTTTCAGTTCCAACAGCGTTTTGGAGGAGTGATCTCTTCTCACAATTTCTATCTGCCAATTCAGCCACCTCACAAGAATGTACGTGGGATAGGAGGTAGGATTCTATATGTGCATGTAAAAATGCATGTTGCTGAATAGGCTACAGAGAAAGGGAGACAGGAATTCACATATTTGTTAACTTTCAAAACACATGGAGAACTATTTCTATTAAATTGGACTAGATTTATAACACCTACCCTTTATAATGCAAAAGGCAAGCCCAACTATACACCAGGCCTCCTCTGAACTGCCTGTATTGCTATTCTGTTTGAGTTATTTTTCTCCATCATATTAGTATTTGTAGTCACAATCTAGTAGTGTATGGGTTAGTGTCAGGGATTCAGTATTTCGAACAGAAAATAGGAAAATGAATCCAATGTGTAGTCAAATATGTGCTACACAAAAATCTTCCCACTCTCATCCAGAACAATGCCTTGACATTACCTTCACAATAAGTAAGTCACAATTTGAGGGAAGAGTTAGAAAAGCTGTGAATACATATGTGGAATGGAAAATGCTCAGGAGTTCACAACCTTGGAGGTGGTAGAGGAGTTTCCATGAGTAAGGGACAGGGTAAACACTCCACAAACATGGAGCTCTGCTGGCCTAAAAACTTTGTGAGAAACTGCCTCTGAGGTTGGGCACTTGAAATATATGTTGTTGTCAGGAGCTTTAGCTTCCTTTGTACTGAGACCATCAAACCTGGTCTGCATCTATGTGACCTGGAGGACATGGTTTCTGATTTTCCAATGAACATGAGGCAGAAGTGCTGAATTCTCTCTTTGCAGGTAAACTGTGGCCACTGGGGTCTAAGTGTCTCCCTGTGTGGACTGTGAAGCCATTTGGTCACCCTCCACTTTTCGTGGTGTTTCTTGCTGCTGCACTGGGAGTTTGGAATTTGCTTCAGGAAATACAAGGAGTTCAACTGGGACACAGTGCTGGAGGGAGTTCTGTCACGTGTGGTGGGTCAAGGTCCTAGGAGAATGCACCAGCCAGGCCTCTATCCCACAGAGCTTGCCCCCTTGACCATAGCAACCTGATTCTGAACATTGCCCTGAAACTTCTCCGTATAACAAGATGCCTTTACACAGAAGGACCTGCTCACTGCACCATGTCAGTCACAAGCCATTTGGAAGCCAGTGGCAGATCCACATGGCCCCACCTCAGATGTTTTATCACACACCTGCACACCACTGCTCTAGGCCCACTACTCAGCAGGCCCCAACTTACTGGCATCTCTGTTTTACACCATTTTCATGAAACCCAGTCAATCAAGGCACTGTCTGGTACACTCATGATCAGCAACAGGACATCCAAAGGTTCTCCAGTGCCACCTGGTCATGGGAATTTCAAAAATTTCATGGTATTTATCTAGCTAGCCATTTTTAAAGGATGAAGTTGGAGGCACTGTGGGTTTCCATTCCTTCAGGAACCATTAAATGGTGAGGAAGCTCATTTCAACAAAAGCTCTGGAGAACTCTCACAAACAAGGCTTCCCAAAGAGTGGCCAAAAGGTCACAGGAAGCCAGGCCCATTGAGGTCTACAATGTGAGCTCCACGTGTGTTTGGACTCTCCACTATGGCTGCCAGGTCTTTAAGAATAAAATCATGTGATATCCGGGCTGAGATTCCCAGTGCTCTGTGGAAAGCCAGCCTGGGCCTAGATCTCAGTTTCCAAGGGCGACTCTCATGCGTGGCCTCCCAACATCCCGACACAATTCTCAGCAATACTCCTCTGAGGTCAGTTCCAGAACTCAGTCTTGAAGGGGAATCACACCAGAGTTCAAGCCCAGGTGGACCCAGTCATCTCTTCCCACTGCCACACCAATGACCACAATTCAAACCAAAACACTGCCACATGGCCCTCATCTTCTTCCATATAGACACTCATGATAACTTCTGGCTGGAGGTTTCCATGAGGGGCACAGCCCAAGACAGTGTCCACAATGAGCTCCATTGCCTCTCATCTGCCTAAAGTCAGGGTGGTCTGGACACCCTTCCTGTGGACCTGGAGTAATCAAATAGGCCTGCCATTAATACTGCTCTACTTCTCCAATTGGAGGCCTACTGACTGCCGGGTATAGAATCTTTGTGTGAACTGGAGTCATGAGAAAACCCAAGCACCTATGGGCTAGCCTCTGCAGGGCTTTGAAGGACTCATTTGACACAAAGGATCCCTATTCTCACTTGATGGAGGTCAGGAACCTTACACAGGAAGGTGAGAGTCTTCATCCAAGATGACTGCTTTTGTGCCAATTTGGCTTTGGATGCACACATGGGATCTTTCTTTGGATCTATCAGGTGCTGACAATCTAAGCCACAGCCTCACACAGGGCCAAGAGGCTGATTCAGACACATCCCTTTGCAAAGCAATTAAGCAAAGAGCCACAGGTGATGCCCATTCATTTCCATTTGAAAACTGTTTTCTTCAGGCTTCACAAAGGGGTGCCCTGAGGCAAAGGCCTTCCTGACATTCAGGGCAACAGAACAATAGGTAAGCCAAAGGCCCAAGGCAGGGTTTCTCCAGGGAGACTTTACTGGTCACACTGATATCTGAGTTTTCTGAGATGCTCACCATTCCTTTCAAGTATCCAGTACATGGCCATGTCACCGAGCTTGGAGGTGGTGCATATCTTGGACACAAAACCATGAGCCTATTCTGGAGAGTGGCCAGAATTCAGGAAGAAAACAGGAACTTAGGAAGATGGTAGGTGTTGCCCATCCATAAGGCAAGCCCCAGTCCATTCATAAATTGGGCAGGATGAATGCTGGGAAGCTTTCTACTAAACAGGACACATCCACTGATGCATTCTCTTTTCTAATGTCTACAACCAGGGACACAGTGTGATACACAAACATAGAAACACTCGCCTTGTCAAAAGCCTTACTAGAAACTGTCCACTCCAAACCAAACAAACCGCCTTTCCTACCTGTTCTCAGAACATGAGACAAAACCACAAACTCACACCCACACCCACAAAGGCACCTCCTTCCAAGTTGGTCTGTGACTACCCGGAGTGTCGTCTGACTGGTGGGTTATACTATGTTCCCCTGAAAGGGCCTGTCCTGTCTCACATCTGGCCTCCTTGGCCAACTCTGTGAAGTTGTCAGGAGCCAGCGGTGAGCCACTACCTGCTTTCTCAGGAAAGGCCCCTCTGCAGAGCTTTCCTGGCATTTGGCAATCCTCACATCAGTGGGTACCAAGAAAGACTGACTCCTTCCTTGGTAAATCCAAACAAGTGAGCCCACTGGGACTGGGACTGGGACTGGCTCTGGGTGCCTGGCTTCCTGGATCCCAAGTTCAGAGACTTCCATCACCAAGGAAGTGAGGTGAGGTCACTTCCTTCAGGAACTGAATGAGGTCACTGCCTTGGCAACCACTGTGTCCTAACAGTTGCTTCCAAGGCTCCCATGAGATGGAGGCTGCCCCTCCTTCCTGTGACACTTTCACAAGTTAGAATGGAATATCAAACATAGGCACCAAGGAACAGCTCTCCACACAGGCCTGCTTTGGTCCATCTTGTCTACATTAAGAAGAGAGAGGCTCATTCAGACACATCCCTTCATCCTGACCAGGTTGTTTGCCATGGAAGATGACTTCTGCTCTCTCAGGTCCTTCATAGCTGCCTACATCTTCTCCAGGGATCATTTCTGCATGGACCTTTGAGGTTCTCAGCAGGTGGAAGATCCCCCACATTCCTGTATTGTAAGACCAACTCTGTCCCTGCTCTTTTGTAAAGTTAGATTGAGGGAACAGTGTATGGTTAGGGTGAAGAACCTGTTTGATTTGGCTTAGGAATCACTCTGCTGGATGAAGAATGATATTGGGAACCTGCGATATTTATAATAATATATAGGTGAAATATATGTATGAAAAGAGAAATCCAAGTAAGAATTGAAGGCCAGAAGGGCATTGGGCCCTTGATTGGGATACTTAGCTTTGAATGAATTTCTGCACAGATGTCTCAGATAAATCGATATATAATGGCATAGGACCTTGTACCTCGGATGATGGAATGTAGAAGAGAACATCCAGTCAAAAAGGGATAGTAGGTAGGATTAGGAAGATAGTTGGTAGGTTTAGGAAGAAGAGCGAGTATACAATTTGGACCAAAAGATCTTTAGCAATAGGGTGTCGGTTAGAGAGTGAATGTAAATGTCAGCCCATGTGAAGAGTCAGTCACAATGATGAACTGGGGAACATATGTAGGAAAGCAGATATCATTAGAGACATTAGGAAATCAGGCAAAGTATAAAGTGCGTGAGAGGATTAGACATTTTCAACAGGGTTGAGGTTGAATATATCATCTTAGGAAGAAACAAATGTGTAGTCACCAATAGGATTCACATTTGAGAGCATTAGGCAACCTGGACAAGGATGTATTTAGTAATCCATGCTCACTTTCCAATGAGGCTTTCTTACAATCATAAGTGTGACCTTTGCATTTTGTGTCCAGAATATCACTGTGATAAAATGTATATGGAGATCAGGTGACATGAGTGTATCTTCCACCATTTCTGGGAGTAATATTTTGAAGACATAAAAATTAGCCTTTGGGGGTACAAATCGGTGTACCCTGGGTCTATGAATATAGAGGCAATGCATGAATAGACCGTACTGTGAATAAATATTATAACAGGTTCCAATTTAAATAATGGATTGAATTGATATCTGAACATATATGGGAAATCTAATATTGATACACAACCATTCATTCCAACCAGTTATACATCTAATGGTGATATTAGGGTTATGGTTTACCATGAAGGGGGTGTGAGTTTTGCTTCACAAGGGATTATGGAAATGGAAAAGAATGTGTTTGGAAACAAGTCTCATGAAAAGACCAGTCAAGAAACATGGAGGAATACATGTGTTCTGAAGCAGGAAGTGATTGAAAGGGAACCAAATGCCTAGAAATTTGTGAACGTGAGGATGATATACATATCCTATGATGTGCATCAACTGAAGAAATAGTAATGTACCAGTGTTGAATAAAAATGAACGTCAAAATACACATCATGTCCCATAGAAATCTACTTGCATTCATGTTAAAGTGGGTCAGTTACTGTAGAAATATTAGGATTTCAGCACTAGAAAACAAATATGTATTTCAGGTGGATGACTATTTCTGAGAATATTCTTGCGAAGAGTTGATTATAAATCCACATATATGAACATGAATGAATTTAGGGAGTGTATAATAAGACACATACATTTCATATTTTGAAAAATCTTGAGAGTGTGTGTATGTGTATATATATATATATATACATATATATATATATATGTGTATATATATATATATATATATATATATATATATACATACACACAAAAAAAACACACACACACAGACATTAAAGAGTAGAAATATATATGCCAATCGAAATTCATCATGAAATATTTATCATCCACAGATCCAAAAATATTTATTTTACTGAACATGTATTTATGTATCATGTTGTTCTAGTGGGAAGCTCACCTGGAGGTTGAATTTTCAGTTCCAACAGCGTTTTGGAGGAGTGATCTCTTCTCACAATTTCTATCTGCCAATTCAGCCACCTCACAAGAATGTACGTGGGATAGGAGGTAGGATTCTATATGTGCATGTAAAAATGCATGTTGCTGAATAGGCTACAGAGAAAGGGAGACAGGAATTCACATATTTGTTAACTTTCAAAACACATGGAGAACTATTTCTATAAAATTGGACTAGATTTATAACACCTACCCTTTATACTGCAAAAGGCAAGCCCAACTATACACCAGGCCTCCTCTGAACTGCCTGTATTTCTATTCTGTTTGAGTTATTTTTCTACATCATATTAGTATTTGTAGTCACAATCTAGTAGTGTATGGGTTAGTGTCAGGGATTCAGTATTTCGAACAGAAAATAGGAAAATGAATCCAATGTGTAGGCAAATATGTGCTACACAAAAATCTTCCCACTCTCATCCAGAACAATGCCTTGACATTACCTTCACAATAAGTAAGTCACAATTTGAGGGAAGAGTTAGAAAAGCTGTGAATACATATGTGGAATGGAAAATGCTCAGGAGTTCACAACCTTGGAGGTGGTAGAGGAGTTTCCATGAGTAAGGGACAGGGTAAACACTCCACAAACATGGAGCTCTGCTGGCCTAAAGACTTTGTGAGAAACTGCCTCTGAGGTTGGGCACTTGAAATATATGTTGTTGTCAGGAGCTTTAGCTTCCTTTGTAGTGAGACCATCAAACCTGGTCTGCATCTATGTGACCTGGAGGACATGGTTTCTGATTTTCCAATGAACATGAGGCAGAAGTGCTGAATTCTCTCTTTGCAGGTAAACTGTGGCCACTGGGGTCTAAGTGTCTCCCTGTGTGGACTGTGAAGCCATTTGGTCACCCTCCACTTTTCGTGGTGTTTCTTGCTGCTGCACTGGGACTTTGGAATTTGCTTCAGGAAATACAAGGAGTTCAACTGGGACACAGTGCTGGAGGGATTTCTGTCACGTGTGGTGGGTCAAGTTCCTAGGAGAATGCACCAGCCAGGCTTCTATCCCACAGAGCTTGCCCCCTTGACCATAGCAACCTGATTCTGAACATTGCCCTGAAACCTCTCCGTATAACAAGATGCCTGTACACAGAAGGGTCTGCTCACTGCACCATGTCAGTCACAAGCCATTTGGAAGCCAGTGGCAGATCCACATGGCCCCACCACAGATGTTTTATCACGCACCTGCACACCACTGCTCTAGGCCCACTACTCAGCAGGCCCCAACTTACTGGCATCTCTGTTTTACACCATTTTCATGAAACCCAGTCAATCAAGGCACTGTCTGGTACACTCATGATCAGCAACAGGACATCCAAAGGTTCTCCAGTGCCACCTGGTCATGGGAATTTCAAAAATTTCATGGTATTTATCTAGCTAGCCATTTTTAAAGGATGAAGTTGGAGGCACTGTGGGTTTCCATTCCTTCAGGAACCATTAAATGGTGAGGAAGCTCATTTCAATGAAAGCTCTGGAGAACTGTCACAAACAAGGCTTCCCAAAGAGTGGCCAAAAGGTCACAGGAAGCCAGGCCCATTGAGGTCTACAATGTGAGGTCCACGTGTGTTTGGACTCTCCACAATGGCTGCCAGGTCTTTAAGAATAAAATCATGTGATATCCGGGCTGAGATTCCCAGTGCTCTGTGGAAAGCCAGCCTGGGCTTAGATCTCAGTTTCCAAGAGCGACTCTCATGCGTGGCCTCCTAACATCCCGACACAATTCTCGGCAATACTTCTCTGAGGTCAGTTCCAGAACTCAGTCTCGAAGGGGAATCACACCAGAGTTCAAGCCCAGGTGGACCCAGTTATCTCTTCCCACTGCCACACCAATGACCACAATTCAAACCAAAACACTGCCACATGTCCCTCATCTTCTTCAATATAGACACACATGATAACCTCTGGCTGGAGGTTTCCATGAGGGCCACAGCCCAAGACAGTGTCCACAATGAGCTCCCTTGCCTCTCATCTGCCTAATTTCAGGGTGGCCTGGACACTCTTCCTGTGGACCTGGAGTGATCAAATAGGCCTGCCGTTAATACTGCTCTACTTCTCCAATTGGAGGCCTACTGACTGCTGGGTATAGATTCTTTGTGTGAACTGGAGTCATGAGAAAACCCAAGCACCTATGGGCTAGCCTCTGCAGGGCTTTGAAGAACTCATTTGACACAAAGGATCCCTATTCTAACTTGATGGATGTCAGGAACCTTTGAGGAAGGCGAGAGACTTCATCCATGATGACTGCTTTTGTGCCAATTTACTTTGGATGCACACATGGGATCTTTCTTTGGATCCATCAGGTGCTGACAATCTAAGCCACAGCCTCACACAGGGCCAAGAGGCTGATTCAGACACATCCCTTTGCAAAGCAATTAAGCAAAGAGCCACAGGTGATGCCCATTCATTTCCATTTGAAAACTGTTTTCTTCAGGATTCACAAAGGGGTGCCCTGAAGCAAAGTCCTTCCTGACATTCAGAGCAACAGAACAATAGGTAAGCCAACAGCCCAAAGCAGGGTTTCTCCAGGCAGACTTTACTGGTCACACTGATATCTGAGTTTTCTGAGATGCTCACCATTCCTTTCAACTATCCAGTACATGGCCATGTCACCAAGCTTGGAGGTGGTACATATCTTGGACACAAAACCATGAGCCTATTCTGGAGAGTGGCCAGAATTCAGGAAGAAAACAGGAACTTAGGAAGATGGTAGGTGTTGCCCATCCATAAGGCAAGCCCCAGTCCATTCATAACTTGGGCAGGATGAATGCTGGGAAGCTTTCTACTAGACAGGACACATCCATTGATGCATTCTCTTTTCTAATGTCTACAACCAGGGACACAGTGGGATGCACAAACTTAGAAACACTCGCCTTGTCAAAAGCCTTACTAGAAACAGTCCACTCCAAACCAAACAAACCGCCTTTCCTACCTATTCTCAGAACATGAGACAAAACCACAAACTCACACCCACACCCACAAAGGCACCTCCTTCCAAGTTGGTCTGTGACTACCCGGAGTGTCGTCTGACTGGTGGGCCATACTATGTTCCCCCAAAATGGCCTGTCCTGTCTGACATCTGGCCTCCTTGGCCAACTCTGTGAAGTTGTCAGGAGCCAGCGGTGAGCCACTACCTGCTTTCTCAGGAAAGGCCCCTCTGCAGAGCTTTCCTGGCATTTGGCAATCCTCACATCAGTGGGTACCAAGAAAGACTGACTCCTTCCTTGGTAAATCCAAACAAGTGAGCCCACTGGGACTGGGACTGGGACTGCCTCTGGGTGCCTGGCTTCCTGGATCCCAAGTTCAGAGAGTTCCATCACCAAGGAAGTGAGGTGAGGTCACTTCCTTCAGGAACTGAATGAGGTCACTGCCTTGGCAACCACTGTGTCCTAACAGTTGCTTCCAAGGCTCCCATGAGATGGAGGCTGCCCCTCTTTCCTGTGACACTTTCACAAGTTAGAATGGAATATCAACCATAGGCACCAAGGAACAGCTCTCCACACAGGCCTGCTTTGGTCCATCTTGTCTACATTAAGAAGAGAGAGGCTCATTCAGACACATCCCTTCATCCTGACCAGGTTGTTAGCCATGGAAGGTGACTTCTGCTCTCTCAAGTCCATCATAGCTGCCTACATCTTCTCCAGGGACACACACAAAAAAACACACACACACAGACATTAAAGAGTAGAAATATAGATGCCAATCGAAATTCATCATGAAATATTTATCATCCACAGATCCAAAAATATTTATTTTACTGAACATGTATTTACATATCATGTTGTTCTAGTGGGAAGCTCACCTGGAGGTTGAATTTTCAGTTCCAACAGCGTTTAGGAGGAGTGATCTCTTCTCACAATTTCTATCTGCCAATTCAGCCACCTCACAAGAATGTACGTGGGATAGGAGGTAGGATTCTATATGTGCATGTAAAAATGCATGTTGCTGAATAGGCTACAGAGAAAGGGAGACAGGAATTCACATATTTGTTAACTTTCAAAACACATGGAGAACTATTTCTATTAAATTGGACTAGATTTATAACACCTACCCTTTATAATGCAAAAGGCAAGCCCAACTATACACCAGGCCTCCTCTGAACTGCCTGTATTTCTATTCTGTTTGAGTTATTTTTCTCCATCATATTAGTATTCGTAGTCACAATCTAGTAGGGTATGGGTTAGTGTCAGGGATTCAGTATTTCGAACGGAAAATCGGAGAATGAATCCAATGTGTAGGCAAATATGTGCTACACAAAAATCTTCCCACTCTCATCCAGAACAATGCCTTGACATTACCTTCACAATAAGTAAGTCACAATTTGAGGGAAGAGTTAGAAAAGCTGTGAATACATATGTGGAATGGAAAATGCTCAGGAGTTCACAACCTTGGAGGTGGTAGAGGAGTTTCCATGAGTAAGGGACAGGGTAAACACTCCACAAACATGGAGCTCTGCTGGCCTAAAGACTTTGTGAGAAACTGCCTCTGAGGTTGGGCACTTGAAATATATGTTGTTGTCAGGAGCTTTAGCTTCCTTTGTAGTGAGACCATCAAACCTGGTCTGCATCTATGTGACCTGGAGGACATGGTTTCTGATTTTCCAATGAACATGAGGCAGAAGTGCTGAATTCTCTCTTTGCAGGTAAACTGTGGCCACTGGGGTCTAAGTGTCTCCCTGTGTGGACTGTGAAGCCATTTGGTCACCCTCCACTTTTTGTGGTGTTTCTTGCTGCTGCACTGGGACTTTGGAATTTGCTTCAGGAAATACAAGGAGTTCAACTGGGACACAGTGCTGGAGGGAGTTCTGTCACGTGTGGTGGGTCAAGGTCCTAGGAGAATGCACCAGCCAGGCTTCTATCCCACAGAGCTTGCCCCCTTGACCATAGCAACCTGATTCTGAACATTGCCCTGAAACCTCTCCGTATAACAAGATGCCTTTACACACAAGGGTCTGCTCACTGCACCATGTCAGTCACAAGCCATTTGGAAGCCAGTGGCAGATCCACATGGCCCCACCACAGATGTTTTATCACACACCTGCACACCACTGCTCTAGGCCCACTACTCAGCAGGCCCCAACTTACTGGCATCTCTGTTTTACACCATTTTCATGAAACCCAGTCAATCAAGGCACTGTCTGGTACACTCATGATCAGCAACAGGTCATCCAAAGGTTCTCCAGTGCCACCTGGTCATGGGGATTTCAAAAATTTCATGGTATTTATCTAGCTAGCCATTTTTAAAGGATGAAGTTGGAGGCACTGTGGGTTTCCATTCCTTCAGGAACCATTATATGGTGAGGAAGCTCATTTCAACGAAAGCTCTGGAGAACTCTCACAAACAAGGCTTCCCAAAGAGTGGCCAAAAGGTCACAGGAAGCCAGGCCCATTGAGGTCTACAATGTGAGCTCCACGTGTGTTTGGACTCTCCACTATGGCTGCCAGGTCTTTAAGAATAAAATCATGTGATATCCGGGCTGAGATTCCCAGTGCTCTGTGGAAAGCCAGCCTGGGCCTAGATCTCAGTTTCCAAGGGCGACTCTCATGCGTGGCCTCCTAACATCCCGACACAATTCTCGGCAATACTTCTCTGAGCTCAGTTCCAGAACTCAGTCTCGAAGGGGAATCACACCAGAGTTCAAGCCCAGGTGGACCCAGTCATCTCTTCCCACTGCCACACCAATGACCACAATTCAAACCAAAACACTGCCACATGGCCCTCATCTTCTTCCATATAGACACTCATGATAACCTCTGGCTGGAGGTTTCCATGAGGGCCACAGCCCAAGACAGTGTCCACAATGAGCTCCCTTGCCTCTCATCTGCCTAATGTCAGGGTGGCCTGGACACCCTTCCTGTGGACCTGGAGTGATCAAATAGGCCTGCCGTTAATACTGCTCTACTTCTCCAATTGGAGGCCTACTGACTGCCGGGTATACATTCTTTGTGTGAACAGGAGTCATGAGAAAACCCAAGCACCTATGGGCTAGCCTCTGCAGGGCTTTGAAGGACTCATTTGACACAAAGGATCCCTATTCTCATTTGATGGAGGTCAGGAACCTTACAGAGGAAGGCGAGAGACTTCATCCATGATGACTGCCTTTGTGCCAATTTGGCTTTGGATGCACACATGGGATCTTTCTTTGGATCCATCAGGTGCTGACAATCTAAGCCACAGCCTCACACAGGGCCAAGAGGCTGATTCAGACACATCCCTTTGCAAAGCAATTAAGCAAAGAGCCACAGGTGATGCCCATTCATTTCCATTTGAAAACTGTTTTCTTCAGGCTTCACAAAGGGGTGCCCTGAGGCAAAGGCCTTCCTGACATTCAGGGCAACAGAACAATAGGTAAGCCAAAGGCCCAAGGCAGGGTTTCTCCAGGGAGACTTTACTGGTCACACTGATATCTGAGTTTTCTGAGATGCTCACCATTCCTTTCAAGTATCCAGTACATGGCCATGTCACCGAGCTTGGAGGTGGTGCATATCTTGGACACAAAACCATGAGCCTATTCTGGAGAGTGGCCAGAATTCAGGAAGAAAACAGGAACTTAGGAAGATGGTAGGTGTTGCCCATCCATAAGGCAAGCCCCAGTCCATTCATAACTTGGGCAGGATGAATGCTGGGAAGCTTTCTACTAAACAGGACACATCCACTGATGCATTCTCTTTTCTAATGTCTACAACCAGGGACACAGTGTGATACACAAACATAGAAACACTCGCCTTGTCAAAAGCCTTACTAGAAACAGTCCACTCCAAACCAAACAAACCGCCTTTCCTACCTATTCTCAGAACATGAGACAAAACCACAAATTCACACCCACTCCCACAAAGGCACCTCCTTCCAAGTTGGTCTGTGACTACCCGGAGTGTCGTCTGACTGGTGGGCCATACTATGTTCCCCTGAAAGGGCCTGTCCTGTCTCACATCTGGCCTCCTTGGCCAACTCTGTGAAGTTGTGAGGAGCCAGCGGTGAGCCACTACCTGCTTTCTCAGGAAAGGCCCCTCTGCAGAGCTTTCCTGGCATTTGGCAATCCTCACATCAGTGGGTACCAAGAAAGACTGACTCCTTCCTTGGTAAATCCAAACAAGTGAGCCCACTGGGACTGGGACTGGGACTGGCTCTGGGTGCCTGGCTTCCTGGATCCCAAGTTCAGAGACTTCCATCACCAAGGAAGTGAGGTGAGGTCACTTCCTTCAGGAACTGAATGAGGTCACTGCCTTGGCAACCACTGTGTCCTAACAGTTGCTTCCAAGGCTCCCATGAGATGCAGGCTGCCCCTCCTTCCTGTGACACTTTCACAAGTTAGAATGGAATATCAACCATAGGCACCAAGGAACAGCTCTCCACACAGGCCTCCTTTGGTCCATCTTGTCTACATTAAGAAGAGAGAGGCTCATTCAGACACATCCCTTCATCCTGACCAGGTTTTTTGCCATGGAAGATGACTTCTGCTCTCTCAGGTCCTTCATAGCTGCCTACATCTTCTCCAGGGATCATTTCTGCATGGACCTTTGAGGTTCTCAGCAGGTGGAAGATCCCCCACATTCCTGTATTGTAAGACCAACTCTGTCCCTGCTCTTTTGTAAAGTTAGATTGAGGGAACAGTGTATGGTTATGGTGAAGAACCTGTTTGATTTGGCTTAGGAATCACTCTGCTGGATGAAGAATGATATTGGGAACCTGCGATATTTATAATAATATATAGGTGAAATATATGTATGAAAAGAGAAATCCAAGTAAGAATTGAAGGCCAGAAGGGCATTGGGCCCTTGATTGTGATACTTAGCTTTGAATGAATTTCTGCACAGATGTCTCAGATAAATCGATATATAATGGCATAGGACCTTGTACCTGGGATGATGGAATGTAGAAGAGAACATCCAGTCAAAAAGGGATAGTAGGTAGGATTAGGAAGATAGTTGGTAGGTCTAGAAAGAAGAGTGAGTATACAATTTGGACCAAAAGTTCTTTAGCAATAGGGTGTCGGTTAGAGAGTGAATGTAAACGTCAGCACATGTGAAGAGTCAGTCACAATGATGAACTGGGGAACATATGTAGGAAAGCAGATATCATTAGAGACATTAGGAAATCAGGCAAAGTATAAAGTGAGTGAGAGGATTAGACATTTTCAACAGGGTTGAGGTTGAATATATCATCTTAGGAAGAAACAAATGTGTAGTCACCAATAGGATTCACATTTGAGAGCATTAGGCAACCTGGACAAGGATGTATTTAGTAATCCATGCTCACTTTCCAATGAGGCTTTCTTACAATCATAAGTGTGACCTTTGCATTTTGTGTCCAGAATATCACTGTGATAAAATGTATATGGAGATCAGGTGACATGAGTGTATCTTCCACCATTTCTGGGAGTAATATTTTGAAGACATAAAAATTAGCCTTTGGGGGTATAAATCGGTGTACCCTGGGTCTATGAATATAGAGGCAATGCATGAATAGACCGTACTGTGAATAAATATTATAACAGGTTCCAATTTAAATAATGGATTGAATTGATATCTGAACATATATGGGAAATCTAATATTGATACACAACCATTCATTCCAACCAGTTATACATCTAATGGTGATATTAGGGTTATGGTTTACCATGAAGGGGGTGTGAGTTTTGCTTCACAAGGGATTATGGAAATGGAAAAGAATGTGTTTGGAAACAAGTCTCATGAAAATACCAGTCAAGAAACATGGAGAATACATGTGTTCTGAAGCAGGAAGTGATTGAAAGGGAACCAAATGCCTAGAAATTTGTGAACTTGAGGATGATATACATATCCTATGATGTGCATCAACTGAAGAAATAGTAATGTACCAGTGTTGAATAAAAATGAACGTCAAAATACACATCATGTCCCATAGAAATCTACTTGCATTCATGTTAAAGTGGGTCAGTTACTGTACAAATATTAGGATTTCAGCACTGGGAAACAAATATGTATTTCAGGTGGATGACTATTTCTGAGAATATTCTTGTGAAGAGTTGATTATAAATCCACATATATGAACATGAATGAATTTAGGGAGTGTATAATAAGACACATACATTTCATATTTTGAAAAATCTTGAGAGTGTGTGTATGTGTATATATATATATATATACATATATATATATGTGTGTATATATATATATATATATATATATATATATATACATACACACACAAAAAACACACACACACAGACATTAAAGAGTAGAAATATATATGCCAATCGAAATTCATCATGAAATATTTATCATCCACAGATCCAAAAATATTTATTTTACTGAACATGTATTTATGTATCATGTTGTTCTAGTGGGAAGCTCACCTGGAGGTTGAATTTTCAGTTCCAACAGCGTTTTGGAGGAGTGATCTCTTCTCACCATTTCTATCTGCCAATTCAGCCACCTCACAAGAATGTACGTGGGATAGGAGGTAGGATTCTATATGTGCATGTAAAAATGCATGTTGCTGAATAGGCTACAGAGAAAGGGAGACAGGAATTCACATATTTGTTAACTTTCAAAACACATGGAGAACTATTTCTATTAAATTGGACTAGATTTATAACACCTACCCTTTATAATGCAAAAGGCAAGCCCAACTATACACCAGGCCTCCTCTGAACTGCCTGTATTTCTATTCTGTTTGAGTTATTTTTCTCCATCATATTAGTATTTGTAGTCACAATCTAGTAGTGTATGTGTTAGTGTCAGGGATTCAGTATTTCGAACAGAAAATAGGAAAATGAATCCAATGTGTAGGCAAATATGTGCTACACAAAAATCTTCCCACTCTCATCCAGAACAATGCCTTGACATTACCTTCACAATAAGTAAGTCACAATTTGAGGGAAGAGTTAGAAAAGCTGTGAATACATATGTGGAATGGAAAATGCTCAGGAGTTCACAACCTTGGAGGTGGTAGAGGAGTTTCCATGAGTAAGGGACAGGGTAAACACTCCACAAACATGGAGCTCTGCTGGCCTAAAGACTTTGTGAGAAACTGCCTCTGAGGTTGGGCACTTGAAATATATGTTGTTGTCAGGAGCTTTAGCTTCTTTTGTAGTGAGACCATCAAACCTGGTCTGCATCTATGTGACCTGGAGGACATGGTTTCTGATTTTCCAATGAACATGAGGCAGAAGTGCTGAATTCTCTCTTTGCAGGTAAACTGTGGCCACTGGGGTCTAAGTGTCTCCCTGTGTGGACTGTGAAGCCACTTGGTCACCCTCCACTTTTCGTGGTGTTTCTTGCTGCTGCACTGGGAGTTTGGAATTTGCTTCAGGAAATACAAGGAGTTCAACTGGGACACAGTGCTGGAGGGAGTTCTGTCACGTGTGGTGGGTCAAGGTCCTAGGAGAATGCACCAGCCAGGCCTCTATCCCACAGAGCTTGCCCCCTTGACAATAGCAACCTGATTCTGAACATTGCCCTGAAACCTCTCTGTATAACAAGATGCCTTTACACAGAAGGGTCTGCTCACTGCACCATGTCAGTCACAAGCCATTTGGAAGCCAGTGGCAGTTCCACATGGCCCCACCACAGATGTTTTATCACACACCTGCACACCACTGCTCTAGGCCCACTACTCAGCAGGCCCCAACTTACTGGCATCTCTGTTTTACACCATTTTCATGAAACCCAGTCAATCAAGGCACTGTCTGGTACACTCATGATCAGCAACAGGACATCCAAAGGTTCTCCAGTGCCACCTGGTCATGGGAATTTCAAAAATGTCATGGTATTTATCTAGCTAGCCATTTTTAAAGGATGAAGTTGGAGGCACTGTGGGTTTCCATTCCTTCAGGAACCATTAAATGGTGAGGAAGCTCATTTCAACAAAAGCTCTGGAGAACTCTCACAAACAAGGCTTCCCAAAGAGTGGCCAAAAGGTCACAGGAAGCCAGGCCCATTGAGGTCTACAATGTGAGCTCCACGTGTGTTTGGACTCTCCACTATGGCTGCCAGGTCTTTAAGAATAAAATCATGTGATATCCGGGCTGAGATTCCCAGTGCTCTGTGGAAAGCCAGCCTGGGCCTAGATCTCAGTTTCCAAGGACGACTCTCATGCGTGGCCTCCCAACATCCCGACACAATTCTCGGCAATACTCCTCTGAGGTCCGTTCCAGAACTCAGTCTCGAAGGGGAATCACACCAGAGTTCAAGCCCAGGTGGACCCAGTCATCTCTTCCCACTGCCACACCAATGACCACAATTCAAACCAAAACACTGCCACATGGCCCTCATCTTCTTCCATATAGACACTCTTGATAACTTATAGCTGGAGGTTTCCATGAGGGGCACAGCCCAAGACAGTGTCCACAATGAGCTCCATTGCCTCTCATCTGCCTAAAGTCAGGGTGGTCTGGACACCCTTCCTGTGGACCTGGAGTGATCAAATAGGCCTGCCGTTAATACTGCTCTACTTCTCCAATTGGAGGCCTACTGACTGCCGGGTATAGAATCTTTGTGTGAACTGGAGTCATGAGAAAACCCAAGCACCTATGGGCTAGCCTCTGCAGGGCTTTGAAGGACTCATTTGACACAAAGGATCCCTATTCTCACTTGATGGAGGTCAGGAACCTTACACAGGAAGGTGAGAGACTTCATCCACAATGACTGCTTTTGTGCCAATTTGGCTTTGGATGCACACATGGGATCTTTCTTTGGATCCATCAGGTGCTGACAATCTAAGCCACAGCCTCACACAGGGCCAAGAGGCTGATTCAGACACATCCCTTTGCAAAGCAATTAAGCAAAGAGCCACAGGTGATGCCCATTCATTTCCATTTGAAAACTGTTTTCTTCAGGCTTCACAAAGGGGTGCCCTGAGGCAAAGGCCTTCCTGACATTCAGGGCAACAGAACAATAGGTAAGCCAAAGGCCCAAGGCAGGGTTTCTCCAGGGAGACTTTACTGGTCACACTGATATCTGAGTTTTCTGAGATGCTCACCATTCCTTTCAAGTATCCAGTACATGGCCATGTCACCGAGCTTGGAGGTGGTGCATATCTTGGACACAAAACCATGAGCCTATTCTGGAGAGTGGCCAGAATTCAGGAAGAAAACAGGAACTTAGGAAGATGGTAGGTGTTGCACATCCATAAGGCAAGCCCCAGTCCATTCATAAATTGGGCAGGATGAATGCTGGGAAGCTTTCTACTAAACAGGACACATCCACTGATGCATTCTCTTTTCTAATGTCTACAACCAGGGACACAGTGTGATACACAAACATAGAAACACTCGCCTTGTCAAAAGCCTTACTAGAAACAGTCCACTCCAAACCAAACAAACCGCCTTTCCTACCTACCTGTTCTCAGAACATGAGACAAAACCACAAACTCACACCCACACCCACAAAGGCACCTCCTTCCAAGTTGGTCTGTGACTACCCGGAGTGTCGTCTGACTGGTGGGCCATACTATGTTCCCCTGAAAGGGCCTGTCCTGTCTCACATCTGGCCTCCTTGGCCAACTGTGTGAAGTTGTCAGGAGCCAGCGGTGAGCCACTACCTGCTTTCTCAGGAAAGGCCCCTCTGCAGAGCTTTCCTGGCATTTGGCAATCCTCACATCAGTGGGTACCAAGAAAGACTGACTCCTTCCTTGGTAAATCCAAACAAGTGAGCCCACTGGGACTGGGACTGGGACTGGCTCTGGGTGCCTGGCTTCCTGGATCCCAAGTTCAGAGACTTCCATCACCAAGGAAGTGAGGTGAGGTCACTTCCTTCAGGAACTGAATGAGGTCACTGCCTTGGCAACCACTGTGTCCTAACAGTTGCTTCCAAGGCTCCCATGAGATGGAGGCTGCCCCTCCTTCCTGTGACACTTTCACAAGTTAGAATGGAATATCAACCATAGGCACCAAGGAACAGCTCTCCACACAGGCCTCCTTTGGTCCATCTTGTCTACATTAAGAAGAGAGAGGCTCATTCAGACACATCCCTTCATCCTGACCAGGTTGTTTGCCATGGAAGATGACTTCTGCTCTCTCAGGTCCTTCATAGCTGCCTACATCTTCTCCAGGGATCATTTCTGCATGGACCTTTGAGGTTCTCAGCAGGTGGAAGATCCCCCACATTCCTGTATTGTAAGACCAACTCTGTCCCTGCTCTTTTGTAAAGTTAGATTGAGGGAACAGTGTATGGTTAGGGTGAAGAACCTGTTTGATTTGACTTAGGAATCACTCTGCTGGATGAAGAATGATATTGGGAACCTGCGATATTTATAATAATATATAGGTGAAATATATGTATGAAAAGAGAAATCCAAGTAAGATTTGAAGGCCAGAAGGGCATTGGGCCCTTGATTGGGATACTTAGCTTTGAATGAATTTCTGCACAGATGTCTCAGATAAATCGATATATAATGGCATAGGACCTTGTTCCTGGGATGATGGAATGTAGAAGAGAACATCCAGTCAAAAAGGGATAGTAGGTAGGATTAGGAAGATAGTTGGTAGGTTTAGGAAGAAGAGCGAGTATACAATTTGGACCAAAAGATATTTAGCAATAGGGTGTCGGTTAGAGAGTGAATGTAAATGTCAGCCCATGTGAAGAGTCAGTCACAATGATGAACTGGGGAACATATGTAGGAAAGCATATATCATTAGAGACATTAGGAAATCAGGCAGAGTATAAAGTGCGTGAGAGGATTAGACATTTTCAACAGGGTTGAGGTTGAATATATCATCTTAGGAAGAAACAAATGTGTAGTCACCAATAGGATTCACATTTGAGAGCATTAGGCAACCTGGACAAGGATGTATTTAGTAATCCATGCTCACTTTCCAATGAGGCTTTCTTACAATCATAAGTGTGACCTTTGCATTTTGTGTCCAGAATATCACTGTGATAAAATGTATATGGAGATCAGGTGACATGAGTGTATCTTCCACCATTTCTGGGAGTAATATGTTGAAGACATAAAAATTAGCCTTTGGGGGTACAAATAGGTATACGCTGGGTCTATGAATATAGAGACAATGCATGAATAGACCGTACTGTAAATAAATATTATAACAGGTTCCAATTTAAATAATGGATTGAATTGATATCTGAACATATATGGGAAATCTAATATTGATACACAACCATTCATTCCAACCAGTTATACATCTAATTGTGATATTAGGGTTATGGTTTACCATGAAGGGGGTGTGAGTTTTGCTTCACAAGGGATTATGGAAATGGAAAAGAATGTGTTTGGAAAGAAGTCTCATGAAAATACCAGTCAAGAAACATGGAGGAATACATGTGTTCTGAAGCAGGAAGTGATTGAAAGGGAACCAAATGCCTAGAAATTTGTGAACTTGAGGATGATATACATATCCTATGATGTGCATCAACTGAAGAAATAGTAATGTACCAGTGTTGAATAAAAATTAACGTCAAAATACACATCATGTCCCATAGGAATCTACTTGCATTCATGTTAAACTGGGTCAGTTACTGTAGAAATATTAGGATTTCAGCACTAGGAAACAAATATGTATTTCAGGTGGATGACTATTTCTGAGAATATTCTTGTGAAGAGTTGATTATAAATCCACATATATGAACATGAATGAATTTAGGGAGTGTATAATAAGACACATACATTTCATATTTTGAAAAATCTTGAGAGTGTGTGTATGTGTATATATATATATATATATACATATATATATGTGTATATATATATATATATATACATATATATATATACATACACACACAAAAAACACACACACACAGACATTAAAGAGTAGAAATATATATGCCAATCGAAATTCATCATGAAATATTTATCATCCACAGATCCAAAAATATTTATTTTACTGAACATGTATTTATGTATCATGTTGTTCTAGTGGGAAGCTCACCTGGAGGTTGAATTTTCAGTTCCAACAGCGTTTTGGAGGAGTGATCTCTTCTCACAATTTCTATCTGCCAATTCAGCCAGCTCACAAGAATGTACATGGGATAGGAGGTAGGATTCTATATGTGCATGTAAAAATGCATGTTGCTGAATAGGCTACAGAGAAAGGGAGACAGGAATTCACATATTTGTTAACTTTCAAAACACATGGAGAACTATTTCTATTAAATTGGACTAGATTTATAACACCTACCCTTTATAATGCAAAAGGCAAGCCCAACTATACACCAGGCCTCCTCTGAACTGCCTGTATTTCTATTCTGTTTGAGTTATTTTTCTCCATCATATTAGTATTTGTAGTCACAATCTAGTAGTGTATGGGTTAGTGTCAGGGATTCAGTATTTCGAACAGAAAATAGGAAAATGAATCCAATGTGTAGGTAAATATGTGCTACACAAAAATCTTCCCACTCTCATCCAGAACAATGCCTTGACATTACCTTCACAATAAGTAAGTCACAATTTGAGGGAAGAGTTAGAAAAGCTGTGAATACATATGTGGAATGGAAAATGCTCAGGAGTTCACAACCTTGGAGGTGGTAGAGGAGTTTCCATGAGTAAGGGACAGGGTAAACACTCCACAAACATGGAGCTCTGCTGGCCTAAAGACTTTGTGAGAAACTGCCTCTGAGGTTGGGCACTTGAAATATATGTTGTTGTCAGGAGCTTTAGCTTCCTTTGTAGTGAGACCATCAAACCTGGTCTGCATCTATGTGACCTGGAGGACATGGTTTCTGATTTTCCAATGAACATGAGGCAGAAGTGCTGAATTCTCTCTTTGCAGGTAAACTGTGGCCACTGGGGTCTAAGTGTCTCCCTGTGTGGACTGTGAAGCCATTTGGTCACCCTCCACTTTTTGTGGTGTTTCTTGCTGCTGCACTGGGAGTTTGGAATTTGCTTCAGGAAATACAAGGAGTTCAACTGGGACACAGTGCTGGAGGGAGTTCTGTCACGTGTGGTGGGTCAAGGTCCTAGGAGAATGCACCAGCCAGGCCTCTATCCCACAGAGCTTGCCCCCTTGACCATAGCAACCTGATTCTGAACATTGCCCTGAAACCTCTCCGTATAACAAGATGCCTTTACACACAAGGGTCTGCTCACTGCACCATGTCTGTCACAAGCCATTTGGAAGTCAGTGGCAGATCCACATGGCCCCACCACAGATGTTTTATCACGCACCTGCACACCACTACTCTAGGCCCACTACTCAGCAGGCCCCAACTTACTGGCATCTCTGTTTTACACCATTTTCATGAAACCCAGTCAATCAAGGCACTGTCTGGTACACTCATGATCAGCAACAGGACATCCAAAGGTTCTCCAGTGCCACCTGGTCATGGGACTTTCAAAAATTTCATGGTATTTATCTAGCTAACCATTTTTAAAGGATGAAGTTGGAGGCACTGTGGGTTTCCATTCCTTCAGGAACCATTAAATGGTGAGGAAGCTCATTTCAACAAAAGCTCTGGAGAACTCTCACAAACAAGGCTTCCCAAAGAGTGGCCAAAAGGTCACAGGAAGCCAGGCCCATTGAGGTCTACAATGTGAGCTCCACGTGTGTTTGGACTCTCCACTATGGCTGCCAGGTCTTTAAGAATAAAATCATGTGATATCCGGGCTGAGATTCCCAGTGCTCTGTGGAAAGCCAGCCTGGGCCTAGATCTCAGTTTCCAAGGGCGACTCTCATGCGGGGCCTACTAACATCCCGACACAATTCTCGGCAATACTTCTCTGAGGTCAGTTCCAGAACTCAGTCTCCAAGGGGAATCACACCAGAGTTCAAGCCTAGGTGGACGCAGGCATCTCTTTTCACTGCCACACCAATGACCACAATTCAAACCAAAACACTGCCACATGGCCCTCATCTTCTTCCATATAGACACTCATGATAACCTCTGGCTGGAGGTTTCCATGAGGGGCACAGCCCAAGACAGTGTCCACAAAGAGCTCCCTTGCCTCTCATCTGCCTAAAGTCAGGGTGGCCTGGACACCCTTCCTGTGGACCTGGAGTGATCAAATAGGCCTGCCGTTAATACTGCTCTACTTCTCCAATTGGAGGCCTACTGACTGCCGGGTATACATTCTTTGTGTGAACTGGAGTCATGAGAAAACCCAAGCACCTATGGGCTAGCCTCAGCAGGGCTTTGAAGGACTCATTTGACACAAAGGATCCCTATTCTCACTTGATGGAGGTCAGGAACCTTACAGAGGAAGGCGAGAGACTTCATCCATGATGACTGCTTTTGTGCCAATTTGGCTTTGGATGCACACATGGGATCTTTCTTTGGATCTATCAGGTGCTGACAATCTAAGTCACAGCCTCACACAGGGCCAAGAGGCTGATTCAGACACATCCCTTTGCAAAGCAATTAAGCAAAGAGCCACAGGTGATGCCCATTCATTTCCATTTGAAAACTGTTTTCTTCAGGCTTCACAAAGGGGTGCCCTGAGGCAAAGGCCTTCCTGACATTCAGGGCAACAGAACAATAGGTAAGCCAAAGGCCCAAGGCAGGGTTTCTCCAGGGAGACTTTACTGGTCACACTGATATCTGAGTTTTCTGAGATGCTCACCATTCCTTTCAAGTATCCAGTACATGGCCATGTCACCGAGCTTGGAGGTGGTGCATATCTTGGACACAAAACCATGAGCCTATTCTGGAGAGTGGCCAGAATTCAGTAAGAAAACAGGAACTTAGGAAGATGGTAGGTGTTGCCCATCCATAAGGCAAGCCCCAGTCCATTCATAAATTGGGCAGGATGAATGCTGGGAAGCTTTCTACTAAACAGGACACATCCACTGATGCATTCTCTTTTCTAATGTCTACAACCAGGGACACAGTGGGATACACAAACATAGAAACACTCGCCTTGTCAAAAGCCTTACTAGAAACAGTCCACTCCAAACAAAACAAACCGCCTTTCCTACCTATTCTCAGAACATGAGACAAAACCACAAACTCACACCCACACCCACAAAGGCACCTCCTTCCAAGTTGGTCTGTGACTACCCGGAGTGTCGTCTGACTGGTGGGCCATACTATGTTCCCCCGAAAGGGCCTGTCCTGTCTCACATCTGGCCTCCTTGGCCAACTCTGTGAAGTTGTCAGGAGCCAGCGGTGAGCCACTACCTGCTTTCTCAGGAAAGGCCCCTCTGCAGAGCTTTCCTGGCATTTGGCAATCCTCACATCAGTGGGTACCAAGAAAGACTGACTCCTTCCTTGGTAAATCCAAACAAGTGAGCCCACTGGGACTGGGACTGGGACTGGCTCTGGGTGCCTGGCTTCCTGGATCCCAAGTTCAGAGACTTCCATCACCAAGGAAGTGAGGTGAGGTCACTTCCTTCAGGAACTGAATGAGGTCACTGCCTTGGCAACCACTGTGTCCTAACAGTTGCTTCCTAGGCTCCCATGAGATGGAGGCTGCCCCTCCTTCCTGTGACACTTTCACAAGTTAGAATGGAATATCAACCATAGGCACCAAGGAACAGCTCTCCACACAGGCCTGCTTTGGTCCATCTTGTCTACATTAAGAAGAGAGAGGCTCATTCAGACACATCCCTTCATCCTGACCAGCTTGTTAACCATGGAAGATGACTTCTGCTCTCTCAAGTCCTTCATAGCTGCCTACATCTTCTCCAGGGATCATTTCTGCATGGACCTTTGAGGTTCTCAGCAGGTGGAAGATCCCCCACATTCCTGTATTGTAAGACCCACTCTGTCCCTGCTCTTCTGTAAAGTTAGATTGAGGGAACAGTGTATGGTTAGGGTGAAGAACCTGTTTGATTTGGCTTAGGAATCACTCTGCTGGATGAAGAATGGTATTGGGAAACTGCGATATTTACAATAATATATAGGTGAAATATATGTATGAAAACAGAAATCCAAGTAAGATCTGAAGGCCAGAAGGGCGTTGGGCCCTTGGTTGGGATACTTAGCTTTGAATGACTTTCTGCACAGATGTCTCAGATAAATCGATATACAATGGCATAGGACCTTGTACCTTGGATGATTGAATGTAGAAGAGAACATCCAGTCAAAAAGGGATAGTAGGTAGGATTAGGAAGATAGTTGGTAGGTTTAGGAAGAAGAGCGAGTATACAATTTGGACCAAAAGTTCTTTAGCAATAGGGTGTCGGTTAGAGAGTGAATGTAAATGTCAGCCCATGTGAAGAGTCAGTCACAATGATGAACTGGGGAACATATGTAGGAAAGCAGATATCATTAGAGACATTAGGAAATCAGGCAAAGTATAAAGTGCGTGAGAGGATTAGACATTTTCAACAGGGTTGAGGTTGAATATATCATCTTAGGAAGAAACAAATGTGTAGTCACCAATAGGATTCACATTTGAGAGCATTAGGCAACCTGGACAAGGATGTATTTAGTAATCCATGCTCACTTTCCAATGAGGCTTTCTTACAACCATAAGTGTGACCTTTGCATATTGTGTCCAGAATATCACTGTGATAAAATGTATATGGAGATCAGGTGACATGAGTGTTTCTTCCATCATTTCTGGGAGTAATATGTTGAAGACATATAAATTAGCCTTTGGGGGTACAAATAGGTGTACCCTGGGTCTATGAATATAGAGACAATGCATGAATAGACCGTACTGTGAATAAATATTATAACAGGTTCCAATTTAAATAATGGATTGAATTGATATCTGAACATATATGGGAAATCTAATATTGATACACAACCATTCATTCCAACCAGTTATACATCTAATGGTGATATTAGGGTTATGGTTTACCATGAAGGGGGTGTGAGTTTTGCTTCACAAGGGATTATGGAAATGGAAAAGAATGTGTTTGGAAAGAAGTCTCATGAAAAGACCAGTCAAGAAACATGGAGGAATACATGTGTTCTGAAGCAGGAAGTGATTGAAAGGGAACCAAATGCCTAGAAATTTGTGAACTTGAGGATGAAATACATATCCTATGATGTGCATCAACTGAAGAAATAGTAATGTACCAGTGTTGAATAAAAATGAACGTCAAAATACACATCATGTCCCATAGGAGGTAGGATTCTATATGTGCATGTAAAAATGCATGTTGCTGAATAGGCTACAGAGAAAGGGAGACAGGAATTCACATATTTGTTAACTTTCAAAACACATGGAGAACCATTTCTATTAAATTGGACTAGATTTATAACACCTACCCTTTATAATGCAAAAGGCAAGCCCAACTATACACCAGGCCTCCTCTGAACTGCCTGTATTTCTATTCTGTTTGAGTTATTTTTCTCCATCATATTAGTATTCGTAGTCACAATCTAGTAGGGTATGGGTTAGTGTCAGGGATTCAGTATTTCGAACGGAAAATCGGAAAATGAATCCAATGTGTAGGCAAATATGTGCTACACAAAAATCTTCCCACTCTCATCCAGAACAATGCCTTGACATTACCTAGAAATAAGTAATTCACAATTTGAGGGGAAGAGTTAGAAAAGCTGTGAATACATATGTGGAATGGAAAATGCTCAGGAGTTCACAACCTTGGAGGTGGTAGAGGAGTTTCCATGAGTAAGGGACAGGGTAAACACTCCACAAACATGGAGCTCTGCTGGCCTAAAGACTTTGTGAGAAACTGCCTCTGAGGTTGGGCACTTGAAATATATGTTGCTGTCAGGAGCTTTAGCTTCCTTTGTAGTGAGACCATCAAACCTGGTCTGCATCTATGTGACCTGGAGGACATGGTTTCTGATTTTCCAATGAACATGAGGCAGAAGTGCTGAATTCTCTCTTTGCAGGTAAACTGTGGCCACTGGGGTCTAAGTGTCTCCCTGTGTGGACTGTGAAGCCATTTGGTCACCCTCCACTTTTCGAGGTGTTTCTTGCTGCTGCACTGGGAGTTTGGAATTTGCTTCAGGAAATACAAGGAGTTCAACTGAGACACAGTGCTGGAGGGAGTTCTGTCACGTGTGGTGGGTCAAGGTCCTAGGAGAATGCACCAGCCAGGCCTCTATCCCACAGAGCTTGCCCCCTTGACCATAGCAACCTGATTCTGAACATTGCCCTGAAACCTATCCGTATAACAAGATGCCTTTACACAGAAGGACCTGCTCACTGCACCATGTCAGTCACAAGCCATTTGGAAGCCAGTGGCAGATCCACATGGCCCCACCACAGATGTTTTATCACACACCTGCACACCACTGCTCTAGGCCCACTACTCAGCAGGCCCCAACTTACTGGCATCTCTGTTTTACACCATTTTCATGAAACCCAGTCAATCAAGGCACTGTCTGGTACACTCATGATCAGCAACAGGACATCCAAAGGTTCTCCAGTGCCACCTGGTCATGGGAATTTCAAAAATTTCATGGTATTTATCTAGCTAGCCATTTTTAAAGGATGAAGTTGGAGGCACTGTGGGTTTCCATTCCTTCAGGAACCATTAAATGGTGAGGAAGCTCACTTCAACAAAAGCTCTGGAGAACTCTCACAAACAAGGCTTCCCAAAGAGTGGCCAAAAGGTCACAGGAAGCCAGGCCCATTGAGGTCTACAATGTGAGCTCCACGTGTGTTTGGACTCTCCACTATGGCTGCCAGGTCTTTAAGAATAAAATCATGTGATATCCGGGCTGAGATTCCCAGTGCTCTGTGGAAAGCCAGCCTGGGCCTAGATCTCAGTTTCCAAGGGCGACTCTCATGTGTGGCCTCCTAACATCCCGACACAATTCTCGGCAATACTTCTCTGAGGTCACTTCCAGAACTCAGTCTCGAAGGGGAATCACACCAGAGTTCAAGCCCAGGTGGACCCAGTCATCTCTTCCCACTGCCACACCAATGACCACAATTCAAACCAAAACACTGCCACATGGCCCTCATCTTCTTCCATATAGACACTCATGATAACCTCTGGCTGGAGGTTTCCATGAGGGGCACAGCCCAAGACAGTGTCCACAATGAGCTCCCTAGCCTCTCATCTGCCTAATGTCAGGGTGGCCTGGACAGCCTTCCTGTGGACCTGGAGTGATCAAATAGGCCTGCCGTTAATATTGCTCTACTTCTCCAATTGGAGGCCTACTGACTGCCGGGTATAGATTGTTTGTGTGAACTGGAGTCAGGAGAAAACCCAAGCACCTATGGGCTAGCCTCTGCAGGGCTTTGAAGGACTCATTTGACACAAAGGATCCCTATTCTCACTTGATGGAGGTCAGGAACCTTACAGAGGAAGGCGAGAGACCTCATCCAGGATGACTGCTTTTGTGCCAATTTGGCTTTGGATGCACACATGGGATCTTTCTTTGGATCCATCAGGTGCTGACAATCTAAGCCACAGCCTCACACAGGGCCAAGAGGCTGATTCAGACACATCCCTTTGCAAAGCAATTAAGCAAAGAGCCACAGGTGATGCCCATTCATTTCCATTTGAAAACTGTTTTCTTCAGGCTTCACAAAGGGGTGCCCTGAGGCAAAGGCTTTCCTGAAATTCAGGGCAACAGAACAATAGGTAAGCCAAAGGCCCAAAGCAGGGTTTCTCCAGGGAGACTTTACTGGTCACACTGATATCAGAGTTTTCTGAGATGCTCACCATTCCTTTCAACTATCCAGTACATGGCCATGTCACCGAGCTTGGAGGTGGTGCATATGTTGGACACAAAACCATGAGCCTATTCTGGAGAGTGGCCAGAATTCAGTAAGAAAACAGGAACTTAGGAAGATGGTAGGTGTTGCCCATCCATAAGGCAAGCCTCAGTCCATTCATAAATTGGGCAGGATGAATGCTGGGAAGCTTTCTACTAGACAGGACACATCCATTGATGCATTCTCTTTTCTAATGTCTACAACCAGGGACACAGTGGGATGCACAAACATAGAAACACTCGCCTTGTCAAAAGCCTTACTAGAAACAGTCCACTCCAAACAAAACAAACCGCCTTTCCTACCTATTCCCAGAACATGAGACAAAACCACAAACTCACACCCACACCCACAAAGGCACCTCCTTCCATGTTGGTCTGTGACTACCCGGAATGTCGTCTGACTGGTGGGCCATACTATGTTCCCCTGAAAGGGCCTGTCCTGTCTCACATCTGGCCTCCTTGGCCAACTCTGTGAAGTTGTCAGGAGCCAGCGGTGAGCCACTACCTGCTTTCTCAGGAAAGGCCCCTCTGCAGAGCTTTCCTGGCATTTGGCAATCCTCACATCAGTGGGTACCAAGAAAGACTGACTCCTTCCTTGGTAAATCCAAACAAGTGAGCCCACTGGGACTGGGACTGGGACTGGCTCACGGTGCCTGGCTTCCTGAATCCCAAGTTCAGAGAGTTCCATCACCAAGGAAGTGAGGTGAGGTCACTTCCTTCAGGAACTGAATGAGGTCACTGCCTTGGCAACCACTGTGTCCTAACAGTTGCTTCCAAGGCTCCCATGAGATGGAGGCTGCCCCTCCTTCCTGTGACACTTTCACAAGTTAGAATGGAATATCAACCATAGGCACCAAGGAACAGCTCTCCACACAGGCCTGCTTTGGTCCATCTTGTCTACATTAAGAAGAGAGAGGCTCATTCAGACACATCCCTTCATCCTGACCAGGTTGTTAGCCATGGAAGGTGACTTCTGCTCTCTCAAGCCCATCATAGCTGCCTACATCTTCTCCAGGGATCATTTCTGCATGGACCTTTGAGGTTCTCAGCAGGTGGAAGATCCCCCACATTCCTGTATTGTAAGACCAACTCTGTCCCTGCTCTTCTGTAAAGTTAGATTGAGGGAACAGTGTATGGTTAGGGTGAAGAACCTGTTTGATTTGGCTTAGGAATCACTCTGCTGGATGAAGAATGGTATTGGGAACCTGCAATATTTATAATAATATATAGGTGAAATATATGTATGAAAACAGAAATCCAAGTAAGATCTGAAGGCCAGAAGGGCGTTGGGCCCTTGATTGGGATACTTAGCTTTGAATGACTTTCTGCACAGATGTCTCAGATAAATCGATATACCATGGCATAGGACCTTGTACCTTGGATGATTGAATGTAGAAGAGAACATCCAGTCAAAAAGGGATAGTAGGTAGGATTAGGAAGATAGTTGGTAGGTCTAGAAAGAAGAGTGAGTATACAATTTGGACCAAAAGTTCTTTAGCAATAGGGTGTCGGTTAGAGAGTGAATGTAAATGTCAGCCCATGTGAAGAGTCAGTCACAATGATGAACTGGGGAACATATGTAGGAAAGCAGATATCATTAGAGACATTAGGAAATCAGGCAAAGTATAAAGTGAGTGAGAGGATTAGACATTTTCAACAGGGTTGAGGTTGAATATATCATCTTAGGAAGAAACAAATGTGTAGTCACCAATAGGATTCACATTTGAGAGCATTAGGCAACCTGGACAAGGATGTATTTAGTAATCCATGCTCACTTTCCAATGAGGCTTTCTTACAACCATAAGTGTGACCTTTGCATATTGTGTCCAGAATATCACTGTGATAAAATGTATATGGAGATCAGGTGACATGAGTGTTTCTTCCATCATTTCTGGGAGTAATATGTTGAAGACATATAAATTAGCCTTTGGGGGTACAAATAGGTGTACCCTGGGTCTATGAATATAGAGACAATGCATGAATAGACCGTACTGTGAATAAATATTATAACAGGTTCCAATTTAAATAATGGATTGAATTGATATCTGAAAATATATAGGAAATCTAATATTGATACACAACCATTCATTCCAACCAGTTATACATCTAATGGTGATATTAGGGTTATGGTTTACCATGAAGGGGGTGTGAGTTTTGCTTCACAAGGGATTATGGAATTGGAAAAGAATGTGTTTGGAAAGAAGTCTCATGAAAAGGCCAGTCAACAAACGTGGAGGAATGCATGTGTTCTGAAGCAGGAAGTGATTGAAAGGGAACCAAATGCCTAGAAATTTGTGAACTTGAGGATGAAATACATATCCTATGATGTGCATCAACTGAAGAAATAGTAATGTACCAGTGTTGAATAAAAATGAACGTCAAAATACACATCATGTCCCAGAGGAATCTACTTGCATTCATGTTAAACTGGGTCAGTTACTGTAGAAATATTAGGATTTCAGCACTAGGAAACAAATATGTATTTCAGGTGGATGACTATTTCTGAGAATATTCTTGTGAAGAGTTGATTATAAATCCACATATATGAACATGAATGAATTTAGGGAGTGTATAATAAGACACATACATTTCATATTTTGAAAAATCTTGAGAGTGTGTGTATGTATATATATATATATATATATATATATATATATATATATATATATACATACACACACAAAAAAAACACACACACAGACATTAAAGAGTAGAAATATATATGCCAATCGAAATTCATCATGAAATATTTATCATCCAGAGATCCAAAAATATTTATTTTACTGAACATGTATTTATGTATCATGTTGTTCTAGTGGGAAGCTCACCTGGAGGTTGAATTTTCAGTTCCAACAGCGTTTAGGAGGAGTGATCTCTTCTCACAATTTCTATCTGCCAATTCAGCCACCTCACAAGAATGTACGTGGGATAGGAGGTAGGATTCTATATGTGCATGTAAAAATGCATGTTGCTGAATAGGCTACAGAGAAAGGGAGACAGGAATTCACATATTTGTTAACTGTCAAAACACATGGAGAACTATTTCTATTAAATTGGACTAGATTTATAACACCTACCCTTTATAATGCAAAAGGCAAGCCCAACTATACACCAGGCCTCCTCTGAACTGCCTGTATTTCTATTCTGTTTGAGTTATTTTTCTCCATCATATTAGTATTCGTAGTCACAATCTAGTAGGGTATGGGTTAGTGTCAGGGATTCAGTATTTCGAACGGAAAATAGGAAAATGAATCCAATGTGTAGGCAAATATGTGCTACACAAAAATCTTCCCACTCTCATCCAGAACAATGCCTTGACATTACCTTCGCAATAAGTAAGTCACAATTTGAGGGGAAGAGTTAGAAAAGCTGTGAATACATATGTGGAATGGAAAATGCTCAGGAGTTCACAACCTTGGAGGTGGTAGAGGAGTTTCCATGAGTAAGGGACAGGGTAAACACTCCACAAACATGGAGCTCTGCTGGCCTAAAGACTTTGTGAGAAACTGCCTCTGAGGTTGGGCACTTGAAATATATGTTGTTGTCAGGAGCTTTAGCTTCCTTTGTAGTGAGACCATCAAACCTGGTCTGCATCTATGTGACCTGGAGGACATGGTTTCTGATTTTCCAATGAACATGAGGCAGAAGTGCTGAATTCTCTCTTTGCAGGTAAACTGTGGCCACTGGGGTCTAAGTGTCTCCCTGTGTGGACTGTGAAGCCATTTGGTCACCCTCCACTTTTCGAGGTGTTTCTTGCTGCTGCACTGGGAGTTTGGAATTTGCTTCAGGAAATACAAGGAGTTCAACTGAGACACAGTGCTGGAGGGAGTTCTGTCAAGTGTGGTGGGTCAAGGTCCTAGGAGAATGCACCAGCCAGGCCTCTATCCCACAGAGCTTGCCCCCTTGACCATAGCAACCTGATTCTGAACATTGCCCTGAAACCTCTCCGTATAACAAGATGCCTTTACACACAAGGGTCTGCTCACTGCACCATGTCAGTCACAAGCCATTTGGAAGCCAGTGGCAGATCCACATGGCCCCACCACAGATGTTTTATCACACACCTGCACACCACTGCTCTAGGCCCACTACTCAGCAGGCCCCAACTTACTGGCATCTCTGTTTTACACCATTTTCATGAAAGCCAGTCAATCAAGGCACTGTCTTGTACACTCATGATCAGCAACAGGACATCCAAAGGTTCTCCAGTGCCACCTGGTCATGGGAATTTCAAAAATTTCATGGTATTTATCTAGCTAGCCATTTTTAAAGGATGAAGTTGGAGGCACTGTGGGTCTCCATTCCTTCAGGAACCATTAAATGGTGAGGAAGCTCACTTCAACAAAAGCTCTGGAGAACTCTCACAAACAAGGCTTCCCAAAGAGTGGCCAAAAGGTCACAGAAAGCCAGGCCCATTGAGGTCTACAATGTGAGCTCCACGTGTGTTTGGACTCTCCACTATGGCTGCCAGGTCTTTAAGAATAAAATCATGTGATATCCGGGCTGAGATTCCCAGTGCTCTGTGGAAAGCCAGCCTGGGCCTAGATCTCAGTTTCCAAGGGCGACTCTCATGTGTGGCCTCCTAACATCCCGACACAATTCTCGGCAATACTTCTCTGAGGTCACTTCAAGAACTCAGTCTCGAAGGGGAATCACACCAGAGTTCAAGCCCAGGTGGACCCAGTCATCTCTTCCCACTGCCACACCAATGACCACAATTCAAACCAAAACACTGCCACATGGCCCTAATCTTCTTCCATATAGACACTCATGATAACCTCTGGCTGGAGGTTTCCATGAGGGGCACAGCCCAAGACAGTGTCCACAATGAGCTCCCTAGCCTCTCATCTGCCTAATGTCAGGGTGGCCTGGACAGCCTTCCTGTGGACCTGGAGTGATCAAATAGGCCTGCCGTTAATACTGCTCTACTTCTCCAATTGGAGGCCTACTGACTGCCGGGTATAGATTCTTTGTGTGAACTGGAGTCAGGAGAAAACCCAAGCACCTATGGGCTAGCCTCTGCAGGGCTTTGAAGGACTCATTTGACACAAAGGATCCCTATTCTCAGTTGATGGAGGTCAGGAACCTTACAGAGGAAGGCGAGAGACTTCATCCACGATGACTGCCTTTGTGCCAATTTGGCTTTGGATGCACACATGGGATCTTTCTTTGGATCCATCAGGTGCTGACAATCTAAGCCACAGCCTCACACAGGGCCAAGAGGCTGATTCAGACACATCCCTTTGCAAAGCAATTAAGCAAAGAGCCACAGGTGATGCCCATTCATTTCCATTTAAAAACTGTTTTCTTCAGGCTTCACAAAGGGGTGCCCTGAGGCAAAGGCCTTCCTGACATTCAGGGCAACAGAACAATAGGTAAGCCAAAGGCCCAAGGCAGGGTTTCTCCAGGGAGACTTTACTGGTCACACTGATATCTGAGTTTTCTGAGATGCTCACCATTCCTTTCAAGTATCCAGTACATGGCCATGTCACCGAGCTTGGAGGTGGTGCATATCTTGGACACAAAACCATGAGCCTATTCTGGAGAGTGGCCAGAATTCAGGAAGAAAACAGGAACTTAGGAAGATGGTAGGTGTTGCCCATCCATAAAGCAAGCCACAGTCCATTCATAAATTGGGCAGGATGAATGCTGGGAAGCTTTCTACTAGACAGGACACATCCATTGATGCATTCTCTTTTCTAATGTCTACAAACAGGGACACAGTGGGATACACAAACATAGAAACACTCGCCTTGTCAAAAGCCTTACTAGAAACAGTCCACTCCAAACCAAACAAACCGCCTTTCCTACCTATTCTCAGAACATGAGACAAAACCACAAACTCACACCCACACCCACAAAGGCACCTCCTTCCAAGTTGGTCTGTGACTACCTGGAGTGTCGTCTGACTGGTGGGCCATACTATGTTCCCCCGAAAAGGCCTGTCGTGTCTCACATCTGGCCTCCTTGGCCAACTCTGTGAAGTGGTCAGGAGCCAGCGGTGAGCCACTACCTGCTTTCTCAGGAAAGGCCCCTCTGCAGAGCTTTCCTGGCATTTGGCAATCCTCACATCAGTGGGTACCAAGAAAGACTGAATCCTTCCTTGGAAAATACAAACAAGTGAGCCCACTGGGACTGGGACTGGGACTGGCTCTGGGTGCCTGGCTTCCTGGATCCCAAGTTCAGAGACTTCCATCACCAAGGAAGTGAGGTGAGGTCACTTCCTTCAGGAACTGAATGAGGTCACTGCCTTGGCAACCACTGTGTCCTAACAGTTGCTTCCAAGGCTCCCATGAGATGGAGGCTGCCCCTCCTTCCTGTGACACTTTCACAAGTTAGAATGGAATATCAACCATAGGCACCAAGGAACAGCTCTCCACACAGGCCTGCTTTGGTCCATCTTGTCTACATTAAGAAGAGAGAGGCTCATTCAGACACATCCCTTCATCCTGACCAGCTTGTTAACCATGGAAGATGACTTCTGCTCTCTCAAGTCCTTCATAGCTGCCTACATCTTCTCCAGGGATCATTTCTGCATGGACCTTTGAGGTTCTCAGCAGGTGGAAGATCCCCCACATTCCTGTATTGTAAGACCAACTCTGTCCCTGCTCTTCTGTAAAGTTAGATTGAGGGAACAGTGTATGGTTAGGGTGAAGAACCTGTTTGATTTGGCTTAGGAATCACTCTGCTGGATGAAGTATGGTATTGGGAAACTGCGATATTTACAATAATATATAGGTGAAATATATGTATGAAAACAGAAATCCAAGTAAGATCTGAAGGCCAGAAGGGCGTTGGGCCCTTGATTGGGATACTTAGCTTTGAATGACTTTCTGCACAGATGTCTCAGATAAATCGATATACAATGGCATAGGACCTTGTACATTGGATGATTGAATGTAGAAGAGAACATCCAGTCAAAAAGGGATAGTAGGTAGGATTAGGAAGATAGTTGGTAGGTTTAGGAAGAAGAGCGAGTATACAATTTGGACCAAAAGTTCTTTAGCAATAGGGTGTCGGTTAGAGAGTGAATGTAAATGTCAGCCCATGTGAAGAGTCAGTCACAATGATGAACTGGGGAACATATGTAGGAAAGCAGATATCATTAGAGACATTAGGAAATCAGGCAAAGTATAAAGTGCGTGAGAGGATTAGACATTTTCAACAGGGTTGAGGTTGAATATATCATCTTAGGAAGAAACAAATGTGTAGTCACCAATAGGATTCACATTTGAGAGCATTAGGCAACCTGGACAAGGATGTATTTAGTAATCCATGCTCACTTTCCAATGAGGCTTTCTTACAACCATAAGTGTGACCTTTGCATATTGTGTCCAGAATATCACTGTGATAAAATGTATATGGAGATCAGGTGACATGAGTGTTTCTTCCATCATTTCTGGGAGTAATATGTTGAAGACATATAAATTAGCCTTTGGGGGTACAAATAGGTGTACCCTGGGTCTATGAATATAGAGACAATGCATGAATAGACCGTACTGTGAATAAATATTATAACAGGTTCCAATTTAAATAATGGATTGAATTGATATCTGAACATATATGGGAAATCTAATATTGATACACAACCATTCATTCCAACCAGTTATACATCTAATGGTGATATTAGGGTTATGGTTTACCATGAAGGGGGTGTGAGTTTTGCTTCACAAGGGATTATGGAAATGGAAAAGAATGTGTTTGGAAAGAAGTCTCATGAAAATACCAGTCAAGAAACATGGAGGAATACATGTGTTCTGAAGCAGGAAGTGATTGAAAGGGAACCAAATGCCTAGAAATTTGTGAACTTGAGGATGAAATACATATCCTATGATGTGCATCAACTGAAGAAATAGTAATGTACCAGTGTTGAATAAAAATGAACGTCAAAATACACATCATGTCCCATAGGAGGTAGGATTCTATATGTGCATGTAAAAATGCATGTTGCTGAATAGGCTACAGAGAAAGGGAGACAGGAATTCACATATTTGTTAACTTTCAAAACACATGGAGAACCATTTCTATTAAATTGGACTAGATTTATAACACCTACCCTTTATAATGCAAAAGGAAAGCCCAACTATACACCAGGCCTCCTCTGAACTGCCTGTATTTCTATTCTGTTTGAGTTATTTTTCTCCATCATATTAGTATTCGTAGTCACAATCTAGTAGGGTATGGGTTAGTGTCAGGGATTCAGTATTTCGAACGGAAAATCGGAAAATGAATCCAATGTGTAGGCAAATATGTGCTACACAAAAATCTTCCCACTCTCATCCAGAACAATGCCTTGACATTACCTAGAAATAAGTAAGTCACAATTTGAGGGGAAGAGTTAGAAAAGCTGTGAATACATATGTGGAATGGAAAATGCTCAGGAGTTCACAACCTTGGAGGTGGTAGAGGAGTTTCCATGAGTAAGGGACAGGGTAAACACTCCACAAACATGGAGCTCTGCTGGCCTAAAGACTTTGTGAGAAACTGCCTCTGAGGTTGGGCACTTGAAATATATGTTGCTGTCAGGAGCTTTAGCTTCCTTTGTAGTGAGACCATCAAACCTGGTCTGCATCTATGTGACCTGGAGGACATGGTTTCTGATTTTCCAATGAACATGAGGCAGAAGTGCTGAATTCTCTCTTTGCAGGTAAACTGTGGCCACTGGGGTCTAAGTGTCTCCCTGTGTGGACTGTGAAGCCATTTGGTCACCCTCCACTTTTCGAGGTGTTTCTTGCTGCTGCACTGGGAGTTTGGAATTTGCTTCAGGAAATACAAGGAGTTCAACTGAGACACAGTGCTGGAGGGAGTTCTGTCACGTGTGGTGGGTCAAGGTCCTAGGAGAATGCACCAGCCAGGCCTCTATCCCACAGAGCTTGCCCCCTTGACCATAGCAACCTGATTCTGAACATTGCCCTGAAACCTATCCGTATAACAAGATGCCTTTACACAGAAGGACCTGCTCACTGCACCATGTCAGTCACAAGCCATTTGGAAGCCAGTGGCAGATCCACATGGCCCCACCACAGATGTTTTATCACACACCTGCACACCACTGCTCTAGGCCCACTACTCAGCAGGCCCCAACTTACTGGCATCTCTGTTTTACACCATTTTCATGAAACCCAGTCAATCAAGGCACTGTCTGGTACACTCATGATCAGCAACAGGACATCCAAAGGTTCTCCAGTGCCACCTGGTCATGGGAATTTCAAAAATTTCATGGTATTTATATAGCTAGCCATTTTTAAAGGATGAAGTTGGAGGCACTGTGGGTTTCCATTCCTTCAGGAACCATTAAATGGTGAGGAAGCTCACTTCAACAAAAGCTCTGGAGAACTCTCACAAACAAGGCTTCCCAAAGAGTGGCCAAAAGGTCACAGGAAGCCAGGCCCATTGAGGTCTACAATGTGAGCTCCACGTGTGTTTGGACTCTCCACTATGGCTGCCAGGTCTTTAAGAATAAAATCATGTGATATCCGGGCTGAGATTCCCAGTGCTCTGTGGAAAGCCAGCCTGGGCCTAGATCTCAGTTTCCAAGGGCGACTCTCATGTGTGGCCTCCTAACATCCCGACACAATTCTCGGCAATACTTCTCTGAGGTCACTTCCAGAACTCAGTCTCGAAGGGGAATCACACCAGAGTTCAAGCCCAGGTGGACCCAGTCATCTCTTCCCACTGCCACACCAATGACCACAATTCAAACCAAAACACTGCCACATGGCCCTCATCTTCTTCCATATAGACACTCATGATAACCTCTGGCTGGAGGTTTCCATGAGGGGCACAGCCCAAGACAGTGTCCACAATGAGCTCCCTAGCCTCTCATCTGCCTAATGTCAGGGTGGCCTGGACAGCCTTCCTGTGGACCTGGAGTGATCAAATAGGCCTGCCGTTAATACTGCTCTACTTCTCCAATTGGAGGCCTACTGACTGCCGGGTATAGATTGTTTGTGTGAACTGGAGTCAGGAGAAAACCCAAGCACCTATGGGCTAGCCTCTGCAGGGCTTTGAAGGACTCATTTGACACAAAGGATCCCTATTCTCACTTGATGGAGGTCAGGAACCTTACAGAGGAAGGCGAGAGACCTCATCCAGGATGACTGCTTTTGTGCCAATTTGGCTTTGGATGCACACATGGGATCTTTCTTTGGATCCATCAGGTGCTGACAATCTAAGCCACAGCCTCACACAGGGCCAAGAGGCTGATTCAGACACATCCCTTTGCAAAGCAATTAAGCAAAGAGCCACAGGTGATGCCCATTCATTTCCATTTGAAAACTGTTTTCTTCAGGCTTCACAAAGGGGTGCCCTGAGGCAAAGGCTTTCCTGAAATTCAGGGCAACAGAACAATAGGTAAGCCAAAGGCCCAAAGCAGGGTTTCTCCAGGGAGACTTTACTGGTCACACTGATATCTGAGTTTTCTGAGATGCTCACCATTCCTTTCAACTATCCAGTACATGGCCATGTCACCGAGCTTAGAGGTGGTGCATATGTTTGACACAAAACCATGAGCCTATTCTGGAGAGTGGCCAGAATTCAGTAAGAAAACAGGAACTTAGGAAGATGGTAGGTGTTGCCCATCCATAAGGCAAGCCTCAGTCCATTCATAAATTGGGCAGGATGAATGCTGGGAAGCTTTCTACTAGACAGGACACATCCATTGATGCATTCTCTTTTCTAATGTCTACAACCAGGGACACAGTGGGATGCACAAACATAGAAACACTCGCCTTGTCAAAAGCCTTACTAGAAACAGTCCACTCCAAACAAAACAAACCACCTTTCCTACCTATTCCCAGAACATGAGACAAAACCACAAACTCACACCCACACCCACAAAGGCACCTCCTTCCATGTTGGTCTGTGACTACCCGGAGTGTCCTCTGACTGGTGGGCCATACTATGTTCCCCCGAAAGGGCCTGTCCTGTCTCACATCTGGCCTCCTTGGCCAACTCTGTGAAGTTGTCAGGAGCCAGCGGTGAGCCACTACCTGCTTTCTCAGGAAAGGCCCCTCTGCAGAGCTTTCCTGGCATTTGGCAATCCTCACATCAGTGGGTACCAAGAAAGACTGACTCCTTCCTTGGTAAATCCAAACAAGTGAGCCCACTGGGACTGGGACTGGGACTGGCTCTCGGTGCCTGGCTTCCTGAATCCCAAGTTCAGAGAGTTCCATCACCAAGGAAGTGAGGTGAGGTCACTTCCTTCAGGAACTGAATGAGGTCACTGCCTTGGCAACCACTGTGTCGTAACAGTTGCTTCCAAGGCTCCCATGAGATGGAGGCTGCCCCTCCTTCCTGTGACACTTTCACAAGTTAGAATGGAATATCAACCATAGGCACCAAGGAACAGCTCTCCACACAGGCCTGCTTTGGTCCATCTTGTCTACATTAAGAAGAGAGAGGCTCATTCAGACACATCCCTTCATCCTGACCAGGTTGTTAGCCATGGAAGGTGACTTCTGCTCTCTCAAGTCCATCATAGCTGATTACATCTTCTCCAGGGATCATTTCTGCATGGACCTTTGAGGTTCTCAGCAGGTAGAAGATCCCCCACATTCCTGTATTGTAAGACCAACTCTGTCCCTGCTCTTCTGTAAAGTTAGATTGAGGGAACAGTGTATGGTTAGGGTGAAGAACCTGTTTGATTTGGCTTAGGAATCACTCTGCTGGATGAAGAATGGTATTGGGAACCTGCGATATTTATAATAATATATAGGTGAAATATATGTATGAAAACAGAAATCCAAGTAAGATCTGAAGGCCAGAAGGGCGTTGGGCCCTTGATTGGGATACTTAGCTTTGAATGACTTTCTGCACAGATGTCTCAGATAAATCGATATACCATGGCATAGGACCTTGTACCTTGGATGATTGAATGTAGAAGAGAACATCCAGTCAAAAAGGGATAGTAGGTAGGATTAGGAAGATAGTTGGTAGGTCTAGAAAGAAGAGTGAGTATACAATTTGGACCAAAAGTTCTTTAGCAATAGGGTGTCGGTTAGAGAGTGAATGTAAATGTCAGCCCATGTGAAGAGTCAGTCACAATGATGAACTGGGGAACATATGTAGGAAAGCAGATATCATTAGAGACATTAGGAAATCAGGCAAAGTATAAAGTGAGTGAGAGGATTAGACATTTTCAACAGGGTTGAGGTTGAATATATCATCTTAGGAAGAAACAAATGTGTAGTCACCAATAGGATTCACATTTGAGAGCATTAGGCAACCTGGACAAGGATGTATTTAGTAATCCATGCTCACTTTCCAATGAGGCTTTCTTACAACCATAAGTGTGACCTTTGCATATTGTGTCCAGAATATCACTGTGATAAAATGTATATGGAGATCAGGTGACATGAGTGTTTCTTCCACCATTTCTGGGAGTAATATGTTGAAGACATATAAATTAGCCTTTGGGGGTACAAATAGGTGTACCCTGGGTCTATGAATATAGAGGCAATGCATGAATAGACCGTACTGTGAATAAATATTATAACAGGTTCCAATTTAAATAATGGATTGAATTGATATCTGAAAATATATAGGAAATCTAATATTGATACACAACCATTCATTCCAACCAGTTATACATCTAATGGTGATATTAGGGTTATGGTTTACCATGAAGGGGGTGTGAGTTTTGCTTCACAAGGGATTATGGAATTGGAAAAGAATGTGTTTGGAAAGAAGTCTCATGAAAAGGCCAGTCAACAAACGTGGAGGAATGCATGTGTTCTGAAGCAGGAAGTGATTGAAAGGGAACCAAATGCCTAGAAATTTGTGAACTTGAGGATGAAATACATATCCTATGATGTGCATCAACTGAAGAAATAGTAATGTACCAGTGTTGAATAAAAATGAACGTCAAAATACACATCATGTCCCAGAGGAATCTACTTGCATTCATGTTAAACTGGGTCAGTTACTGTAGAAATATTAGGATTTCAGCACTAGGAAACAAATATGTATTTCAGGTGGATGACTATTTCTGAGAATATTCTTGTGAAGAGTTGATTATAAATCCACATATATGAACATGAATGAATTTAGGGAGTGTATAATAAGACACATACATTTCATATTTTGAAAAATCTTGAGAGTGTGTGTATGTGTATATATATATATATACATATATATATGTGTATATATATATATATATATATATATATATATATATATACATACACACACAAAAAACACACACACACAGACATTAAAGAGTAGAAATATATATGCCAATCGAAATTCATCATGAAATATTTATCATCCACAGATCCAAAAATATTTATTTTACTGAACATGTATTTATGTATCATGTTGTTCTAGTGGGAAGCTCACCTGGAGGTTGAATTTTCAGTTCCAACAGCGTTTAGGAGGAGTGATCTCTTCTCACAATTTCTATCTGCCAATTCAGCCACCTCACAAGAATGTACGTGGGATAGGAGGTAGGATTCTATATGTGCATGTAAAAATGCATGTTGCTGAATAGGCTACAGAGAAAGGGAGACAGGAATTCACATATTTGTTAACTTTCAAAACACATGGAAAACTATTTCTATTAAATTGGACTAGATTTATAACACCTACCCGTTATAATGCAAAAGGCAAGCCCAACTATACACCAGGCCTCCTCTGAACTGCCTGTATTTCTATTCTGTTTGAGTTATTTTTCTCCATCATATTAGTATTTGTAGTCACAATCTAGTAGTGTATGTGTTAGTGTCAGGGATTCAGTATTTCGAACAGAAAATAGGAAAATGAATCCAATGTGTAGGCAAATATGTGCTACACAAAAATCTTCCCACTCTCATCCAGAACAATGCCTTGACATTACCTTCACAATAAGTAAGTCACAATTTGAGGGAAGAGTTAGAAAAGCTGTGAATACATATGTGGAATGGAAAATGCTCAGGAGTTCACAACCTTGGAGGTGGTAGAGGAGTTTCCATGAGTAAGGGACAGGGTAAACACTCCACAAACATGGAGCTCTGCTGGCCTAAAGACTTTGTGAGAAACTGCCTCTGAGGTTGGGCACTTGAAATATATGTTGTTGTCAGGAGCTTTAGCTTCCTTTGTAGTGAGACCATCAAACCTGGTCTGCATCTATGTGACCTGGAGGACATGGTTTCTGATTTTCCAATGAACATGAGGCAGAAGTGCTGAATTCTCTCTTTGCAGGTAAACTGTGGCCACTGGGGTCTAAGTGTCTCCCTGTGTGGACTGTGAAGCCATTTGGTCACCCTCCACTTTTCGTGGTGTTTCTTGCTGCTGCACTGGGAGTTTGGAATTTGCTTCAGGAAATACAAGGAGTTCAACTGGGACACAGTGCTGGAGGGAGTTCTGTCACGTGTGGTGGGTCAAGGTCCTAGGAGAATGCACCAGCCAGGCCTCTATCCCACAGAGCTTGCCCCCTTGACCATAGCAACCTGATTCTGAACATTGCCCTGAAACCTCTCCGTATAACAAGATGCCTTTACACACAAGGGTCTGCTCACTGCACCATGTCAGTCACAAGCCATTTGGAAGCCAGTGGCAGATCCACATGGCCCCACCACAGATGTTTTTTCACACACCTGCACACCACTGCTCTAGGCCCACTACTCAGCAGGCCCCAACTTACTGGCATCTCTGTTTTACACCATTTTCATGAAACCCAGTCAATCAAGGCACTGTCTGGTACACTCATGATCAGCAACAGGACATCCAAAGGTTCTCCAGTGCCACCTGGTCATGGGACTTTCAAAAATTTCATGGTATTTATCTAGCTAGCCATTTTTAAAGGATGAAGTTGGAGGCACTGTGGGTTTCCATTCCTTCAGGAACCATTAAATGGTGAGGAAGCTCATTTCAACAAAAGCTCTGGAGAACTCTCACAAACAAGGCTTCCCAAAGAGTGGCCAAAAGGTCACAGGAATCCAGGCCCATTGAGGTCTACAATGTGAGCTCCACGTGTGTTTGGACTCTCCACTATGGCTGCCAGGTCTTTAAGAATAAAATCATGTGATATGCGGGGTGAGATTCCCAGTGCTCTGTGGAAAGCCAGCCTGGGCCTAGATCTCAGTTTCCATGGACGACTCTCATGCGTGGCCTCCCAACATCCCGACACAATTCTCAGCAATACTCCTCTGAGGTCAGTTCCAGAACTCAGTCTTGAAGGGGAATCACACCAGAGTTCAAGCCCAGGTGGACCCAGTCATCTCTTCCCACTGCCACACCAATGACCACAATTCAAACCAAAACACTGCCACATGGCCCTCATCTTCTTCCATATAGACACTCATGATAACTTCTGGCTGGAGGTTTCCATGAGGGGCACAGCCCAAGACAGTGTCCACAATGAGCTCCATTGCCTCTCATCTGCCTAAAGTCAGGGTGGTCTGGACACCCTTCCTGTGGACCTGGAGTGATCAAATAGGCCTGCCGTTAATACTGCTCTACTTCTCCAATTGGAGGCCTACTGACTGCCGGGTATAGAATCTTTGTGTGAACTGGAGTCATGAGAAAACCCAAGCACCTATGGGCTAGCCTCTGCAGGGCTTTGAAGGACTCATTTGACACAAAGGATCCCTATTCTCACTTGATGGAGGTCAGGAACCTTACACAGGAAGGCAAGAGACTTCATCCATGATGACTGCCTTTGTGCCAATTTGGCTTTGGATGCACACATGGGATCTTTCTTTGGATCCACCAGGTGCTGACAATCTAAGCCACAGCCTCACACAGGGCCAAGAGGCTGATTCAGACACATCCCTTTGCAAAGCAATTAAGCAAAGAGCCACAGGTGATGCCCATTCATTTCCATTTGAAAACTGTTTTCTTCAGGCTTCACAAAGGGGTGCCCTGAGGCAAAGGCCTTCCTGACATTCAGGGCAACAGAACAATAGGTAAGCCAAAGGCCCAAGGCAGGGTTTCTCCAGGGAGACTTTACTGGTCACACTGATATCTGAGTTTTCTGAGATGCTCACCATTCCTTTCAAGTATCCAGTACATGGCCATGTCACCGAGCTTGGAGGTGGTGCATATCTTGGACACAAAACCATGAGCCTATTCTGGAGAGTGGCCAGAATTCAGGAAGAAAACAGGAACTTAGGAAGATGGTAGGTGTTGCCCATCCATAAGGCAAGCCCCAGTCCATTCATAACTTGGGCAGGATGAATGCTGTGAAGCTTTCTACTAAACAGGACACATCCACTGATGCATTCTCTTTTCTAATGTCTACAACCAGGGACACAGTGTGATACACAAACATAGAAACACTCGCCTTGTCAAAAGCCTTACTAGAAACAGTCCACTCCAAACCAAACAAACCGCCTTTCCTACCTATTCTCAGAACATGAGACAAAACCACAAATTCACACCCACTCCCACAAAGGCACCTCCTTCCAAGTTGGTCTGTGACTACCCGGAGTGTCGTCTGACTGGTGGGCCATACTATGTTCCCCTGAAAGGGCCTGTCCTGTCTCACATCTGGCCTCCTTGGCCAACTCTGTGAAGTTGTCAGGAGCCAGCGGTGAGCCACTACCTGCTTTCTCAGGAAAGGCCCCTCTGCAGAGCTTTCCTGGCATTTGGCAATCCTCACATCAGTGGGTACCAAGAAAGACTGACTCCTTCCTTGGTAAATCCAAACAAGTGAGCCCACTGGGACTGGGACTGGGACTGGCTCTGGGTGCCTGGCTTCCTGGATCCCAAGTTCAGAGACTTCCATCACCAAGGAAGTGAGGTGAGGTCACTTCCTTCAGGAACTGAATGAGGTCACTGCCTTGGCAACCACTGTGTCCTAACAGTTGCTTCCAAGGCTCCCATGAGATGCAGGCTGCCCCTCCTTCCTGTGACACTTTCACAAGTTAGAATGGAATATCAACCATAGGCACCAAGGAACAGCTCTCCACACAGGCCTCCTTTGGTCCATCTTGTCTACATTAAGAAGAGAGAGGCTCATTCAGACACATCCCTTCATCCTGACCAGGTTTTTTGCCATGGAAGATGACTTCTGCTCTCTCAGGTCCTTCATAGCTGCCTACATCTTCTCCAGGGATCATTTCTGCATGGACCTTTGAGGTTCTCAGCAGGTGGAAGATCCCCCACATTCCTGTATTGTAAGACCAACTCTGTCCCTGCTCTTTTGTAAAGTTAGATTGAGGGAACAGTGTATGGTTATGGTGAAGAACCTGTTTGATTTGGCTTAGGAATCACTCTGCTGGATGAAGAATGATATTGGGAACCTGCGATATTTATAATAATATATAGGTGAAATATATGTATGAAAAGAGAAATCCAAGTAAGAATTGAAGGCCAGAAGGGCATTGGGCCCTTGATTGTGATACTTAGCTTTGAATGAATTTCTGCACAGATGTCTCAGATAAATCGATATATAATGGCATAGGACCTTGTACCTGGGATGATGGAATGTAGAAGAGAACATCCAGTCAAAAAGGGATAGTAGGTAGGATTAGGAAGATAGTTGGTAGGTTTAGGAAGAAGAGCGAGTATACAATTTGGACCAAAAGATCTTTAGCAATAGGGTGTCGGTTAGAGAGTGAATGTAAATGTCAGCCCATGTGAAGAGTCAGTCACAATGATGAACTGGGGAACATATGTAGGAAAGCAGATATCATTAGAGACATTAGGAAATCAGGCAGAGTATAAAGTGCGTGAGAGGATTAGACATTTTCAACAGTGTTGAGGTTGAATATATCATCTTAGGAAGAAACAAATGTGTAGTCACCAATAGGATTCACATTTGAGAGCATTAGGCAACCTGGACAAGGATGTATTTAGTAATCCATGCTCACTTTCCAATGAGGCTTTCTTACAATCATAAGTGTGAACTTTGCATTTTGTGTCCAGAATATCACTGTGATAAAATGTATATGGAGATCAGGTGACATGAGTGTATCTTCCACCATTTCTGGGAGTAATATGTTGAAGACATAAAAATTAGCCTTTGGGGGTACAAATAGGTATACCCTGGGTCTATGAATATAGAGACAATGCATGAATAGACCGTACTGTGAATAAATATTATAACAGGTTCCAATTTAAATAATGGATTGAATTGATATCTGAACATATATGGGAAATCTAATATTGATACACAACCATTCATTCCAACCAGTTATACATCTAATGGTGATATTAGGGTTATGGTTTACCATGAAGGGGGTGTGAGTTTTGCTTCACAAGGGATTATGGAAATGGAAAAGAATGTGTTTGGAAACAAGTCTCATGAAAAGACCAGTCAAGAAACATGGAGGAATACATGTGTTCTGAAGCAGGAAGTGATTGAAAGGGAACCAAATGCCTAGAAATTTGTGAACTTGAGGATGATATACATATCCTATGATGTGCATCAACTGAAGAAATAGTAATGTACCAGTGTTGAATAAAAATGAACGTCAAAATACACATCATGTCCCATAGGAATCTACTTGCATTCATGTTAAACTGGGTCAGTTACTGTAGAAATATTAGGATTTCAGCACTAGGAAACAAATATGTATTTCAGGTGGATGACTATTTCTGAGAATAATCTTGTGAAAAGTTGATTATAAATCCACATATATGAACATGAATGAATTTAGGGAGTATATAATATGACACATACATTTCATATTTTGAAAAATCTGAAGAGTGTGTGTATGTGTGTGTGTGTGTATATATATATACACAAAAAAAACAACACACACACACAAACACAGACATTAAAGAGTAGAAATATATATGCCAATCGAAATTCATCATGAAATATTTATCATCCACAGATCCAAAAATATTTATTTTACTGAACATGTATTTATGTATCATGTTGTTCAAGTGCGAAGCTCACCTGGAGGTTGAATTCTCAGTTCCAACAGCATTTAGGAGGAGTGATCTCTTCTCACAACTTGTATCTGCCAAGTCAGCCACCTCACAAGAATGGACGTGGGATAGGAGGTAGGATTCTATATGTGCATGTAAAAATGCATGTTGCTGAATAGGCTACAGAGAAAGGGAGACAGGAATTCACATATTTGTTAACTTTCAAAACACATGGAGAACTATTTCTATTAAATTGGACTAGATTTATAACACCTACCCTTTATAATGCAAAAGGCAAGCCCAACTATACACCAGGCCTCCTCTGAACTGCCTGTATTTCTATTCTGTTTGAGTTATTTTTCTCCATCATATTAGTATTCGTAGTCACAATCTAGTAGGGTATGGGTTAGTGTCAGGGATTCAGTATTTCGAACGGAAAATAGGAAAATGAATCCAATGTGTAGGCAAATATGTGCTACACAAAAATCTTCCCACTCTCATCCAGAACAATGCCTTGACATTACCTTCGCAATAAGTAAGTCACAATTGGAGGGGAAGAGTTAGAAAAGCTGTGAATACATATGTGGAATGGAAAATGCTCAGGAGTTCACAACCTTGGAGGTGGTAGAGGAGTTTCCATGAGTAAGGGACAGGGTAAACACTCCACAAACATGGAGCTCTGCTGGCCTAAAGACTTTGTGAGAAACTGCCTCTGAGGTTGGGCACTTGAAATATATGTTGTTGTCAGGAGCTTTAGCTTCCTTTGTAGTGAGACCATCAAACCTGGTCTGCATCTATGTGACCTGGAGGACATGGTTTCTGATTTTCCAATGAACATGAGGCAGGAGTGCTGAATTCTCTCTTTGCAGGTAAACTGTGGCCACTGGGGTCTAAGTGTCTCCCTGTGTGGACTGTGAAGCCATTTGGTCACCCTCCACTTTTCGTGGTGTTTCTTGCTGCTGCACTGGGAGTTTGGAATTTGCTTCAGGAAATACAAGGAGTTCAACTGGGACACAGTGCTGGAGGGAGTTCTGTCACGTGTGGTGGGTCCAGGTCCTAGGAGAATGCACCAGCCAGGCTTCTATCCCACAGAGCTTGCCCCCTTGACCATAGCAACCTGATTCTGAACATTGCCCTGAAACCTCTCCGTATAACAAGATGCCTTTACACACAAGGGTCTGCTCACTGCACCATGTCAGTCACAAGCCATTTGGAAGCCAGTGGCAGATCCACATGGCCCCACCACAGATGTTTTATCACACACCTGCACACCACTGCTCTAGGCCCACTACTCAGCAGGCCCCAACTTACTGGCATCTCTGTTTTACACCATTTTCATGAAACCCAGTCAATCAAGGCACTGTCTGGTACACTCATGATCAGCAACAGGACATCCAAAGGTTCTCCAGTGCCACCTGGTCATGGGAATTTCAAAAATTTCATGGTATTTATATAGCTAGCCATTTTTAAAGGATGAAGTTGGAGGCACTGTGGGTTTCCATTCCTTCAGGAACCATTATATGGTGAGGAAGCTCATTTCAACGAAAGCTCTGGAGAACTCTCACAAACAAGGCTTCCCAAAGAGTGGCCAAAAGGTCACAGGAAGCCAGGCCCATTGAGGTCTACAATGTGAGGTCCACGTGTGTTTGGACTCTCCACGATGGCTGCCAGGTCTTTAAGAATAAAATCATGTGATATCCGGGCTGAGATTCCCAGTGCTCTGTGGAAAGCCAGCCTGGGCCTAGATCTCAGTTTCCAAGGGCGACTCTCATGCGTGGCCTCCTAACATCCCGACACTATTCACGGCAATACTTCTCTGAGGTCAGTTCCAGAACTCAGTCTCCAAGGGGAATCACACCAGAGTTCAAGCCCAGGTGGACCCAGTCATCTCTTCCCACTGCCACACCACAATTCAAACCAAAACACTGCCACATGGCCCTCATCTTCTTGCATATAGTCACTCATCATAACCTCTGGCTGGAGGTTTCCATGAGGGCCACAGCCCAAGACAGTGTCCACAATGAGCTCCCTTGCCTCTCATCTGCCTAATGTCAGGGTGGCCTGGACACCCTTCCTGTGGACCTGGAGTGATCAAATAGGCCTGCCGTTAATACTGCTCTACTTCTCCAATTGGAGGCCTACTGACTGCCGGGTATACATTCTTTGTGTGAACAGGAGTCATGAGAAAACCCAAGCACCTATGGGCTAGACTCTGCAGGGCTTTGAAGGACTCATTTGACACAAAGGATCCCTATTCTCATTTGATGGAGGTCAGGAACCTTACAGAGGAAGGCGAGAGACTTCATCCATGATGACTGCCTTTGTGCCAATTTGGCTTTGGATGCACACATGGGATCTTTCTTTGGATCCATCAGGTGCTGACAATCTAAGCCACAGCCTCACACAGGGCCAAGAGGCTGATTCAGACACATCCCTTTGCAAAGCAATTAAGCAAAGAGCCACAGGTGATGCCCATTCATTTCCATTTGAAAACTGTTTTCTTCAGGCTTCACAAAGGGGTGCCCTGAGGCAAAGGCCTTCCTGACATTCAGGGCAACAGAACAATAGGTAAGCCAAAGGCCCAAGGCAGGGTTTCTCCAGGGAGACTTTACTGGTCACACTGATATCTGAGTTTTCTGAGATGCTCACCATTCCTTTCAAGTATCCAGTACATGGCCATGTCACCGAGCTTGGAGGTGGTGCATATCTTGGACACAAAACCATGAGCCTATTCTGGAGAGTGGCCAGAATTCAGGAAGAAAACAGGAACTTAGGAAGATGGTAGGTGTTGCCCATCCATAAGGCAAGCCCCAGTCCATTCATAACTTGGGCAGGATGAATGCTGGGAAGCTTTCTACTAAACAGGACACATCCACTGATGCATTCTCTTTTCTAATGTCTACAACCAGGGACACAGTGTGATACACAAACATAGAAACACTCGCCTTGTCAAAAGCCTTACTAGAAACAGTCCACTCCAAACAAAACAAACCGCCTTTCCTACCTATTCTCAGAACATGAGACAAAACCACAAATTCACACCCACTCCCACAAAGGCACCTCCTTCCAAGTTGGTCTGTGACTACCCGGAGTGTCGTCTGACTGGTGGGCCATACTATGTTACCCCGAAAGGACCTGTCCTGTCTCACATCTGGCCTCCTTGGCCAACTCTGTGAAGTTGTCAGGAGCCAGCGGTGAGCCACTACCTGCTTTCTCAGGAAAGGCCCCTCTGCAGAGCTTTCCTGGCATTTGGCAATCCTCACATCAGTGGGTACCAAGAAAGACTGACTCCTTCCTTGGTAAATCCAAACAAGTGAGCCCACTGGGACTGGGACTGGGACTGGCTCTGGGTGCCTGGCTTCCTGGATCCCAAGTTCAGAGACTTCCATCACCAAGGAAGTGAGGTGAGGTCACTTCCTTCAGGAACTGAATGAGGTCACTGCCTTGGCAACCACTGTGTCCTAACAGTTGCTTCCAAGGCTCCCATGAGATGCAGGCTGCCCCTCCTTCCTGTGACACTTTCACAAGTTAGAATGGAATATCAACCATAGGCACCAAGGAACAGCTCTCCACACAGGCCTCCTTTGGTCCATCTTGTCTACATTAAGAAGAGAGAGGCTCATTCAGACACATCCCTTCATCCCGACCAGGTTGTTTGCCATGGAAGATGACTTCTGCTCTCTCAGGTCCTTCATAGCTGCCTACATCTTCTCCAGGGATCATTTCTGCATGGACCTTTGAGGTTCTCAGCAGGTGGAAGATCCCCCACATTCCTGTATTGTAAGACCAACTCTGTCCCTGCTCTTCTGAAAAGTTAGATTGAGGGAACAGTGTATGGTTAGGGTTAAGAACCTGTTTGATGTGGCTTAGGAATCACTCTGCTGGATGAAGAATGGTATTGGGAACCTGCGATATTTATAATAATATATAGGTGAAATATATGTATGAAAACAGAAATCCAAGTAAGATTTGAAGGCCAGAAGGGCATTGGGCCCTTGATTGGGATACTTAGCTTTGAATGACTTTCTGCACAGATGTCTCAGATAAATCGATACACAATGGCATAGGACCTTGTACCTTGGATGATTGAATGTAGAAGAGAACATCCAGTCAAAACGGGATAGTAGGTAGGATTAGGAAGATAGTTGGTAAGTTTTGGAAGAAGAGTGAGTATGCAATTTGGACCAAAAGTTCTTTAGCAATAGGGTGTCGGTTAGAGAGTGAATGTAAACGTCAGCACATGTGAAGAGTCAGTCACAATGATGAACTGGGGAACATATGTAGGAAAGCAGATATCAATAGAGACATTAGGAAATCAGGAAAAGTATAAAGTGAGTGAGTGGATTAGACATTTTCAACAGGGTTGAGGTTGAATATATCATCTTAGGAAGAAACAAATGTGTAGTCACCAATAGCATTGACATTTGAGAGCATTAGGCAACCTGGACAAGGATGTTTTTAGTAATCCATGCTCACTTTCCAATGAGGCTTTGGTGCAATCATAAGTGTGACCTTTGCATTTTGTGTCCAGAATATCACTGTGATAAAATGTATATGTAGATCAGGTGACATGAGTGTTTCTTCCACCATTTCTGGGAGTAATATGTTGAAGACATATAAATTAGCCTTTGGGGGTACAAATAGGTGTACCCTGGGTCTATGAATATAGAGATAATGCATGAATAGACCATACTGTGAATAAATAGTATAACAGGTTCCACTTTAAATAATGGATTACATTGATATCTGAAAATATATAGGAAATCTAATATTGATACACAACCATTCATTCTAACCAGTTATACATCTAATGGTGATATTGGGGTTATGGTTTACCATGAAGGGGGTGTGAGTTTTGCTTCACAAGGGATTATGGAAATGGAAAAGAATGTGTTTGGAATGAAGTCTCATGAAAAGACCAGTCAAGAAACGTGGAGGAATACATGTGTTCTGAAGCAGGAAGTGATTGAAAGGGAAATAAATGCCTAGAAATTTGTGAACTTGAGGATGAAATACATATCCTATGATGTGCATCAACTGAAGAAATAGTAATGTACCAGTGTTGAATAAAAGTGAACGTCAAAATACACATCATGTCCCATAGGAATCTACTTGCATTCATGTTAAACTGGGTCAGTTACTGTAGAAATATTAGGATTTCAGCACTAGGAAACAAATATGTATTTCAGGTGGATGACTATTTCTGAGAATAATCTTGTGAAAAGTTGATTATAAATCCACATATATGAACATGAATGAATTTAGGGAGTATATAATATGACACATACATTTCATATTTTGAAAAATCTGAAGAGTGTGTGTATGTGTGTGTGTGTGTATATATATATACACAAAAAAAACAACACACACACAAACACAGACATTAAAGAGTAGAAATATATATGCCAATCGAAATTCATCATGAAATATTTATCATCCACAGATCCAAAAATATTTATTTTACTGAACATGTATTTATGTATCATGTTGTTCAAGTGCGAAGCTCACCTGGAGGTTGAATTCTCAGTTCCAACAGCATTTAGGAGGAGTGATCTCTTCTCACAACTTGTATCTGCCAAGTCAGCCACCTCACAAGAATGGACGTGGGATAGGAGGTAGGATTCTATATGTGCATGTAAAAATGCATGTTGCTGAATAGGCTACAGAGAAAGGGAGACAGGAATTCACATATTTGTTAACATTCAAAACACATGGAGAACTATTTGAATAAATTGGACTAGATTTATAACACCTACACTTTATAATGCCAAAGGCCAGTCCAACTATACACCAGGCCTCCTCTGAACTGCCTGTATTTCTATTCTGTTTGAGTTATTTTTCTCCATCATATTAGTATTCGTAGTCACAATCTAGTACGGTATGGGTTAGTGTCAGGGATTCAGTATTTCGAACGGAAAATACGAAAATGAATCCAATGTGTAGGCCAATATGTGCTACAAAAAAATCTTCCCACTCTCATCCAGAACATTGCCTTGACATTACCTTCACAATAAGTAAGACACAATTTGAGGAGAAGAGTTAGAAATGCTGTGAATACATATGTGGAATGGAAAATGCTCAGGAGTTCACAACCTTGGAGGTGGTAGACTAGTTTCCATGAGTAAGGGACAGGGTAAACACTCCACAAACGTGGAGCTCTGCTGGCCTAAAGACTTCGTGAGAAACTGCTTCTGAGGTTGGGCACTTGAAATAAATGTTGTTGTCAGGAGCTTTAGCTTCCTTTGTAGTGAGACCATCAAACCAGGTCTGCATCTATGTGACCTGGAGGACATGGTTTCTGATTTTCCAATGAACATGAGGCAGAAGTGCTGAATTCTCTCTTTGCAGGTAAACTGTGGCCACTGGGGTCTAAGTGTCTCCGTGTGTGGACTGTGAAGCCATTTGGTCATCCTCCACTTTTCGTGGTGTTTCTTGCTGCTGCACTGGGAGTTTGGAATTTGCTTCAGGAAATACAAGGAGTTCAACTGGGACACAGTGCTGGAGGGAGTTCTGCCACGTGTGGTGGGTCAAGGTCCTAGGAGAATGCACCAGCCAGGCTTCTATCCCACAGAGCTTGCCCCCTTGACCATAGCAACCTGATTCTGAACATTGCCCTGAAACCTCTCCATATAACAAGATGCCTTTACATAGAAGGGTGTGCTCACTGCACCATGTCAGTCACAAGCCATTTGGAAGCCAATGGCAGATCCACATGGCCCCACCACAGATGTTTTATCACACACCTGCACACCACTGCTCTAGGCCCACTACTCAGCAGGCCCCAACTTACTGGCATCTCTGTTTTACACCATTTTCATGAAACCCAGTCAATCAAGGCACTGTCTGGTACACTCATGATCAGCAACAGGACATCCAAAGGTTCTCCAGTGCCACCTGGTCATGGGAATTTAAAAAATGTCATGGTATTTATCTAGCTAGCCATTTTTAAAGGATGAAGTTGGAGGCACTGTGGGTTTCCATTCCTTCAGGAACCATTCAATGGTGAGGAAGCTCATTTCAACGAAAGCTCTGGGGAACTCTCACAAACAAGGCTTCCCAAAGAGTGGCCAAAAGGTCACAGGAAGCCAGGCCCATTGAGGTCTACAATGTGAAGTCCACGTGTGTTTGGACTCTCCACGATGGCTGCCAGGTCTTTAAGAATAAAATCATGTGATATCCGGGCTGAGATTCCCAGTGCTCTGTGGAAAGCCAGCCTGGGCCTAGATCTCAGTTTCCAAGGGCGACTCTCATGCGTGGCCTCCTAACATCCCGACACTATTCACGGCAATACTTCTCTGAGGTCAGTTCCAGAACTCAGTCTCCAAGGGGAATCACACCAGAGTTCAAGCCCAGGTGGACCCAGTCATCTCTTCCCACTGCCACACCACAATTCAAACCAAAACACTGCCACATGGCCCTCATCTTCTTGCATATAGTCACTCATCATAACCTCTGGCTGGAGGTTTCCATGAGGGGCACAGCCCAAGACAGTGTCCACAATAAGCTCCCTTGCCTCTCATTTGCCTAATGTCAGGGTGGACTGGACACCCTTCCTGTGGATCTGGAGTGATCAAATAGGCCTGCCTTTAATACTGCTCTACTTCTCCAATTGGAGGCCTACTGACTGCCGGGTATAGATTCTTTGTGTGAACTGGAGTCATGAGAAAACCCAAGCACCTATGGGCTAGCCTCTGCATGGCTTTGAAGGACTCATTTGACACAAAGGATCCCTATTCTCACTTGATGGAGGTCAGGAACCTTACAGAGGAAGGCGAGAGACCTCATCCAGGATGACTGCTTTTGTGCCAATTTGGCTTTGGATGCACACATGGGATCTTTCTTTGGATCCACCAGGTGCTGACAATCTAAGCCACAGCCTCACACAGGGCCAAGAGGCTGATTCAGACACATCCCTTTGCAAAGCAATTAAGCAAAGAGCCACAGGTGATGCCCATTCATTTCCATTTGAAAACTGTTTTCTTCAGGCTTCACAAAGGGGTGCCCTGAGGCAAAGGCCTTCCAGACATTCAGGGCCACAGAAGGATAGGTAAGCCAAAGGCCCAAAGCAGGGTTTCTCCAGGGAGACTTTACTGGTCACACTGATATCTGAGTTTTCTGAGATGCTCACCATTCCTTTCAACTATCCAGTACATGGCCATGTCACCGAGCTTGGAGGTGGTACATATCTTGGACACAAAACCATGAGCCTATTCTGGAGAGTGGCCAGAATTCAGAAAGAAAACAGGAACTTAGGAAGATAGTAGGTGTTGCCCATCCATAAGGCAAGCCGCAGTCCATTCATAAATTGGGCAGGATGAATGCTGGGAAGCTTTCTACTAGACAGGACACATCCATTGATGCATTCTCTTTTCTAATGTCTACAACCAGGGACACAGTGGGATACACAAACATAGAAACACTCGCCTTGTCAAAAGCCTTACTAGAAACAGTCCACTCCAAACCAAACAAACCGCCTTTCCTACCTATTCTCAGAACATGAGACAAAACCACAAACTCACACCCACACCCACAAAGGCACCTCCTTCCAAGTTGGTCTGTGACTACCCGGAGTGTCGTCTGACTGCTGGGCCATATGATGTTCCCCCGAAAGGGCCTGTCCTGTCTCACGTCTGGCCTCCTTGGCCAACTCTGTGAAGTTGTCAGGAGCCAGCGGTGAGCCACTACCTGCTTTCTCAGGAAAGGCCCCTCTGCAGAGCTTTCCTGGCATTTGGCAATCCTCACCTCAGTGGGTACCAAGAAAGACTGACTCTGTCCTTGGTAAATCCAAACAAGTGAGCCCACTGGGACTGGGACTGGGACTGGCTCTGGGTGCCTGGCTTCCTGGATCCCAAGTTCAGAGACTTCCATCACCAAGGAAGTGAGGTGAGGTCACTTCCTTCAGGAACTGAATGAGGTCACTGCCTTGGCAACCACTGTGTCCTAACAGTTGCTTCCAAGGCTCCCATGAGATGGAGGCTGCCCCTCCTTCCTGTGACACTTTCACAAGTTAGAATGGAATATCAACCATAGGCACCAAGGAACAGCTCTCCACACAGGCCTGCTTTGGTCCATCTTGTCTACATTAAGAAGAGAGAGGCTCATTCAGACACATCCCTTCATCCTGACCAGGTTGTTTGCCATGGAAGATGACTTCTGCTCTCTCAGGTCCTTCATAGCTGCCTACATCTTCTCCAGGGATCATTTCTGCATGGACCTTTGAGGTTCTCAGCAGGTGGAAGATCCCCCACATTCCTGTATTGTAAGACCCACTCTGTCCCTGCTCTTCTGTAAAGTTAGATTGAGGGAAGAGTGTATGGTTAGGGTTAAGAACCTGTTTGATGTGGCTTAGGAATCACTCTGCTGGATGAAGAATGGTATTGGGAACCTGCGATATTTATAATAATATATAGGTGAAATATATGTATGAAAACAGAAATCCAAGTAAGATTTGAAGGCCAGAAGGGCATTGGGCCCTTGATTGGGATACTTAGATTTGAATGACTTTCTGCACAGATGTCTCAGATAAATCGATATACAATGGCATGGGACCTTGTACCTTGGATGATTGAATGTAGAAGAGAACATCCAGTCAAAAAGGGATAGTAGGTAGGATTAGGAAGATAGTTGGTAAGTTTTGGAAGAAGAGTGAGTATGCAATTTGGACCAAAAGTTCTTTAGCAATAGGGTGTCGGTTAGAGAGTGAATGTAAACGTCAGCACATGTGAAGAGTCAGTCACAATGATGAACTGGGGAACATATGTAGGAAAGCAGATATCAATAGAGACATTAGGAAATCAGGAAAAGTATAAAGTGAGTGAGTGGATTAGACATTTTCAACAGGGTTGAGGTTGAATATATCATCTTAGGAAGAAACAAATGTGTAGTCACCAATAGCATTGACATTTGAGAGCATTAGGCAACCTGGACAAGGATGTTTTTAGTAATCCATGCTCACTTTCCAATGAGGCTTTGGTGCAATCATAAGTGTGACCTTTGCATTTTGTGTCCAGAATATCACTGTGATAAAATGTATATGTAGATCAGGTGACATGAGTGTTTCTTCCACCATTTCTGGGAGTAATATGTTGAAGACATATAAATTAGCCTTTGGGGGTACAAATAGGTGTACCCTGGGTCTATGAATATAGAGATAATGCATGAATAGACCATACTGTGAATAAATAGTATAACAGGTTCCAATTTAAATAATGGATTAAATTGATATATGAAAATATATAGGAAATCTAATATTGATACACAACCATTCATTCTAACCAGTTATACATCTAATGGTGATATTGGGGTTATGGTTTACCATGAAGGGGGTGTGAGTTTTGCTTCACAAGGGATTATGGAAATGGAAAAGAGTGTGTTTGGAATGAAGTCTCATGAAAAGACCAGTCAAGAAACGTGGAGGAATACATGTGTTCTGAAGCAGGAAGTGATTGAAAGGGAAATAAATGCCTAGAAATTTGTGAACTTGAGGATGAAATACATATCCTATGATGTGCATCAACTGAAGAAATAGTAATGTACCAGTGTTGAATAAAAATGAACGTCAAAATACACATCATGTCCCATAGGAATCTACTTGCATTCATGTTAAACTGGGTCAGTTACTGTAGAAATATTAGGATTTCAGCACTAGGAAACAAATATGTATTTCAGGTGGATGACTATTTCTGAGAATAATCTTGTGAAAAGTTGATTATAAATCCACATATATGAACATGAATGAATTTAGGGAGTATATAATATGACACATACATTTCATATTTTGAAAAATCTGAAGAGTGAGTGTATGTGTGTGTGTGTGTGTATATATATATACACAAAAAAAACAACACACACACACAAACACAGACATTAAAGAGTAGAAATATATATGCCAATCGAAATTCATCATGAAATATTTATCATCCACAGATCCAAAAATATTTATTTTACTGAACATGTATTTATGTATCATGTTGTTCAAGTGGGAAGCTCACCTGGAGGTTGAATTCTCAGTTCCAACAGCGTTTAGGAGGAGTGATCTCTTCTCACAGTTTGTATCTGCCAAGTCAGCCACCTCACAAGAATGGACGTGGGATAGGAGGTAGGATTCTATATGTGCATGTAAAAATGCATGTTGCTGAATAGGCTACAGAGAAAGGGAGACAGGAATTCACATATTTGTTAACATTCAAAACACATGGAGAACTATTTCTATTAAATTGGACTAGATTTATAACACCTACACTTTATAATGCCAAAGGCCAGTCCAACTATACACCAGGCCTGCTCTGAACTGCCTGTATTTCTATTCTGTTTGAGTTATTTTTCTCCATCACATTAGTATTCGTAGTCACAATCTAGTAGGGTATGGGTTAGTGTCAGGGATTCAGTATTTCGAACGGAAAATAGGAAAATGAATCCAATGTGTAGGCCAATATGTGCTACAAAAAAATCTTCCCACTCTCATCCAGAACATTGCCTTGACATTACCTTCACAATAAGTAAGACACAATTTGAGGAGAAGAGTTAGAAATGCTGTGAATACATATGTGGAATGGAAAATGCTCAGGAGTTCACAACCTTGGAGGTGGTAGACTAGTTTCCATGAGTAAGGGACAGGGTAAACACTCCACAAACGTGGAGCTCTGCTGGCCTAAAGACTTTGTGAGAAACTGCTTCTGAGGTTGGGCACTTGAAATATATGTTGTTGTCAGGAGCTTTAGCTTCCTTTGTAGTGAGACTATCAAACCAGGTCTGCATCTATGTGACCTGGAGGACATGGTTTCTGATTTTCCAATGAACATGAGGCAGAAGTGCTGAATTCTCTCTTTGCAGGTAAACTGTGGCCACTGGGGTCTAAGTGTCTCCGTGTGTGGACTGTGAAGCCATTTGGTCATCCTCCACTTTTCGTGGTGTTTCTTGCTGCTGCACTGGGAGTTTGGAATTTGCTTCAGGAAATACAAGGAGTTCAACTGGGACACAGTGCTGGAGGGAGTTCTGCCACGTGTGGTGGGTCAAGGTCCTAGGAGAATGCACCAGCCAGGCTTCTATCCCACAGAGCTTGCCCCCTTGACCATAGCAACCTGATTCTGAACATTGCCCTGAAACCTCTCCATATAACAAGATGCCTTTACATAGAAGGGTCTGCTCACTGCACCATGTCAGTCACAAGGCATTTGGAAGCCAATGGCAGATCCACATGGCCCCACCACAGATGTTTTATCACACACCTGCACACCACTGCTCTAGGCCCACTACTCAGCAGGCCCCAACTTACTGGCATCTCTGTTTTACACCATTTTCATGAAACCCAGTCAATCAAGGCACTGTCTGGTACACTCATGATCAGCAACAGGACATCCAAAGGTTCTCCAGTGCCACCTGGTCATGGGAATTTAAAAAATGTCATGGTATTTATCTAGCTAGCCATTTTTAAAGGATGAAGTTGGAGGCACTGTGGGTTTCCATTCCTTCGGGAACCATTCAATGGTGAGGAAGCTCATTTCAACGAAAGCTCTTGGGAACTCTCACAAACAAGGCTTCCCAAAGAGTGGCCAAAAGGTCACAGGAAGCCAGGCCCATTGAGGTCTACAATGTGAGGTCCACGTGTGTTTGGACTCTCCACGATGGCTGCCAGGTCTTTAAGAATAAAATCATGTGATATCCGGGCTGAGATTCCCAGTGCTCTGTGGAAAGCCAGCCTGGGCCTAGATCTCAGTTTCCAAGGGCGACTCTCATGCGTGGCCTCCTAACATCCCGACACTATTCACGGCAATACTTCTCTGAGGTCAGTTCCAGAACTCAGTCTCCAAGGGGAATCACACCAGAGTTCAAGCCCAGGTGGACCCAGTCATCTCTTCCCACTGCCACACCACAATTCAAACCAAAACACTGCCACATGGCCCTCATCTTCTTCCATATAGACACTCATCATAACCTCTGGCTGGAGGTTTCCATGAGGGGCACAGCCCAAGACAGTGTCCACAATAAGCTCCCGTGCCTCTCATTTGCCTAATGTAGGGTGGACTGGACACCCTTCCTGTGGACCTGGAGTGATCAAATAGGCCTGCCTTTAATACTGCTCTACTTCTCCAATTGGAGGCCTACTGACTGCCGGGTATAGATTCTTTGTGTGAACTGGAGTCATGAGAAAACCCAAGCACCTATGGGCTAGCCTCTGCATGGCTTTGAAGGACTCATTTGACACAAAGGATCCCTATTCTCACTTGATGGAGGTCAGGAACCTTACAGAGGAAGGCGAGAGACCTCATCCAGGATGACTGCTTTTGTGCCAATTTGGCTTTGGATGCACACATGGGATCTTTCTTTGGATCCACCAGGTGCTGACAATCTAAGCCACAGCCTCACACAGGGCCAAGAGGCTGATTCAGACACATCCCTTTGCAAAGCAATTAAGCAAAGAGCCACAGGTGATGCCCATTCATTTCCATTTGAAAACTGTTTTCTTCAGGCTTCACAAAGGGGTGCCCTGAGGCAAAGGCCTTCCAGACATTCAGGGCCACAGAAGGATAGGTAAGCCAAAGGCCCAAAGCAGGGTTTCTCCAGGGAGACTTTCCTGGTCACACTGATAGCTGAGTTTTCTGAGATGCTCACCATTCCTTTCAACTATCCAGTACATGGCCATGTCACCGAGCTTGGAGGTGGTACATATCTTGGACACAAAACCATGAGCCTATTCTGGAGAGTGGCCAGAATTCAGAAAGAAAACAGGAACTTAGGAAGATAGTAGGTGTTGCCCATCCATAAGGCAAGCCGCAGTCCATTCATAAATTGGGCAGGATGAATGCTGGGAAGCTTTCTACTAGACAGGACACATCCATTGATGCATTCTCTTTTCTAATGTCTACAACCAGGGACACAGTGGGATACACAAACATAGAAACACTCGCCTTGTCAAAAGCCTTACTAGAAACAGTCCACTCCAAACCAAACAAACCGCCTTTCCTACCTATTCTCAGAACATGAGACAAAACCACAAACTCACACCCACACCCACAAAGGCACCTCCTTCCAAGTTGGTCTGTGACTACCCGGAGTGTCGTCTGACTGCTGGGCCATATGATGTTCCCCCGAAAGGGCCTGTCCTGTCTCACGTCTGGCCTCCTTGGCCAACTCTGTGAAGTTGTCAGGAGCCAGCGGTGAGCCACTACCTGCTTTCTCAGGAAAGGCCCCTCTGCAGAGCTTTCCTGGCATTTGGCAATCCTCACCTCAGTGGGTACCAAGAAAGACTGACTCTGTCCTTGGTAAATCCAAACAAGTGAGCCCACTGGGACTGGGACTGGGACTGGCTCTGGGTGCCTGGCTTCCTGGATCCCAAGTTCAGAGAGTTCCATCACCAAGGAAGTGAGGTGAGGTCACTTCCTTCAGGAACTGAATGAGGTCACTGCCTTGGCAACCACTGTGTCCTAACAGTTGCTTCCAAGGCTCCCATGAGATGGAGGCTGCCCCTCCTTCCTGTGACACTTTCACAAGTTAGAATGGAATATCAACCATAGGCACCAAGGAACAGCTCTCCACACAGGCCTGCTTTGGTCCATCTTGTCTACATTAAGAAGAGAGAGGCTCATTCAGACACATCCCTTCATCCTGACCAGGTTGTTTGCCATGGAAGATGACTTCTGCTCTCTCAGGTCCTTCATAGCTGCCTACATCTTCTCCAGGGATCATTTCTGCATGGACCTTTGAGGTTCTCAGCAGGTGGAAGATCCCCCACATTCCTGTATTGTAAGACACACTCTGTCCCTGCTCTTCTGTAAAGTTAGATTGAGGGAAGAGTGTATGGTTAGGGTTAAGAACCTGTTTGATGTGGCTTAGGAATCACTCTGCTGGATGAAGAATGGTATTGGGAACCTGTGATATTTATAATAATATATAGGTGAAATATATGTATGAAAACAGAAATCCAAGTAAGATTTGAAGGCCAGAAGGGCATTGGGCCCTTGATTGGGATACTTAGATTTGAATGACTTTCTGCACAGATGTCTCAGATAAATCGATATACAATGGCATGGGACCTTGTACCTTGGATGATTGAATGTAGAAGAGAACATCCAGTCAAAAAGGGATAGTAGGTAGGATTAGGAAGATAGTTGGTAAGTTTTGGAAGAAGAGTGAGTATGCAATTTGGACCAAAAGTTCTTTAGCAATAGGGTGTCGGTTAGAGAGTGAATGTAAACGTCAGCACATGTGAAGAGTCAGTCACAATGATGAACTGGGGAACATATGTAGGAAAGCAGATATCAATAGAGACATTAGGAAATCAGGCAAAATATAAAGTGAGTGAGTGGATTACACATTTTCAACAGGGTTGAGGTTGAATATATCATCTTAGGAAGAAACAAATGTGTAGTCACCAATAGCATTGACATTTGAGAGCATTAGGCAACCTGGACAAGGATGTTTTTAGTAATCCATGCTCACTTTCCAATGAGGCTTTCTTACAACCATAAGTGTGACCTTTGCATATTGTGTCCAGAATATCACTGTGATAAAATGTATATGTAGATCAGGTGACATGAGTGTTTCTTCCACCATTTCTGGGAGTAATATGTTGAAGACATATAAATTAGCCTTTGGGGGTACAAATAGGTGTACCCTGGGTCTATGAATATAGAGATAATGCATGAATAGACCATACTGTGAATAAATAGTATAACAGGTTCCAATTTAAATAATGGATTCCATTGATATCTGAAAATATATAGGAAATCTAATATTGATACACAACCATTCATTCTAACCAGTTATACATCTAATGGTGATATTGGGGTTATGGTTTACCATGAAGGGGGTGTGAGTTTTGCTTCACAAGGGATTGTGGAAATGGAAAAGAATGTGTTTGGAAAGAAGTCTCATGAAAAGACCAGTCAAGAAACGTGGAGGAATACATGTGTTCTGAAGCAGGAAGTGATTGAAAGGGAAATAAATGCCTAGAAATTTGTGAACTTGAGGATGAAATACATATCCTATGATGTGCATCAACTGAAGAAATAGTAATGTACCAGTGTTGAATAAAAATGAACGTCAAAATACACATCATGTCCCATAGGAATCTACTTGCATTCATGTTAAACTGGGTCAGTTACTGTAGAAATATTAGGATTTCAGCACTAGGAAACAAATATGTATTTCAGGTGGATGACTATTTCTGAGACTAATCTTGTGAAAAGTTGATTATAAATCCACATATATGAACATGAATGAATTTAGGGAGTATATAATATGACACATACATTTCATATTTTGAAAAATCTGGAGAGTGTGTGTATGTGTGTGTGTGTGTGTATATATATATACACAAAAAAACAACACACACACACAAACACAGACATTAAAGAGTAGAAATATATATGCCAATCGAAATTCATCATGAAATATTTATCATCCACAGATCCAAAAATATTTATTTTACTGAACATGTATTTATGTATCATGTTGTTCAAGTGGGAAGCTCACCTGGAGGTTGAATTCTCAGTTCCAACAGCGTTTAGGAGGAGTGATCTCTTCTCACAGTTTGTATCTGCCAAGTCAGCCACCTCACAAGAATGGACGTGGGATAGGAGGTAGGATTCTATATGTGCATGTAAAAATGCATGTTGCTGAATAGGCTACAGAGAAAGGGAGACAGGAATTCACATATTTGTTAACATTCAAAACACATGGAGAACTATTTCTATTAAATTGGACTAGATTTATAACACCTACACTTTATAATGCCAAAGGCCAGTCCAACTATACACCAGGCCTGCTCTGAACTGCCTGTATTTCTATTCTGTTTGAGTTATTTTTCTCCATCACATTAGTATTCGTAGTCACAATCTAGTAGGGTATGGGTTAGTGTCAGGGATTCAGTATTTCGAACGGAAAATAGGAAAATGAATCCAATGTGTAGGCCAATATGTGCTACAAAAAAATCTTCCCACTCTCATCCAGAACATTGCCTTGACATTACCTTCACAATAAGTAAGACACAATTTGAGGAGAAGAGTTAGAAATGCTGTGAATACATATGTGGAATGGAAAATGCTCAGGAGTTCACAACCTTGGAGGTGGTAGACTAGTTTCCATGAGTAAGGGACAGGGTAAACACTCCACAAACGTGGAGCTCTGCTGGCCTAAAGACTTTGTGAGAAACTGCTTCTGAGGTTGGGCACTTGAAATATATGTTGTTGTCAGGAGCTTTAGCTTCCTTTGTAGTGAGACTATCAAACCAGGTCTGCATCTATGTGACCTGGAGGACATGGTTTCTGATTTTCCAATGAACATGAGGCAGAAGTGCTGAATTCTCTCTTTGCAGGTAAACTGTGGCCACTGGGGTCTAAGTGTCTCCGTGTGTGGACTGTGAAGCCATTTGGTCATCCTCCAGTTTTCGTGGTGTTTCTTGCTGCTGCACTGGGAGTTTGGAATTTGCTTCAGGAAATACAAGGAGTTCAACTGGGACACAGTGCTGGAGGGAGTTCTGCCACGTGTGGTGGGTCAAGGTCCTAGGAGAATGCACCAGCCAGGCTTCTATCCCACAGAGCTTGCCCCCTTGACCATAGCAACCTGATTCTGAACATTGCCCTGAAACCTCTCCATATAACAAGATGCCTTTACATAGAAGGGTCTGCTCACTGCACCATGTCAGTCACAAGGCATTTGGAAGCCAATGGCAGATCCACATGGCCCCACCACAGATGTTTTATCACACACCTGCACACCACTGCTCTAGGCCCACTACTCAGCAGGCCCCAACTTCCTGGCATCTCTGTTTTACACCATTTTCATGAAACCCAGTCAATCAAGGCACTGTCTGGTACACTCATGATCAGCAACAGGACATCCAAAGGTTCTCCAGTGCCACCTGGTCATGGGAATTTCAAAAATGTCATGGTATTTATCTAGCTAGCCATTTTTAAAGGATGAAGTTGGAGGCACTGTGGGTTTCCATTCCTTCGGGAACCATTCAATGGTGAGGAAGCTCATTTCAACGAAAGCTCTGGGGAACTCTCACAAACAAGGCTTCCCAAAGAGTGGCCAAAAGGTCACAGGAAGCCAGGCCCATTGAGGTCTACAATGTGAGGTCCACGTGTGTTTGGACTCTCCACGATGGCTGCCAGGTCTTTAAGAATAAAATCATGTGATATCCGGGCTGAGATTCCCAGTGCTCTGTGGAAAGCCAGCCTGGGCCTAGATCTCAGTTTCCAAGGGCGACTCTCATGCGTGGCCTCCTAACATCCCGACACTATTCACGGCAATACTTCTCTGAGGTCAGTTCCAGAACTCAGTCTCCAAGGGGAATCACACCAGAGTTCAAGCCCAGGTGGACCCAGTCATCTCTTCCCACTGCCACACCACAATTCAAACCAAAACACTGCCACATGGCCCTCATCTTCTTGCATATAGTCACTCATCATAACCTCTGGCTGGAGGTTTCCATGAGGGGCACAGCCCAAGACAGTGTCCACAATAAGCTCCCTTGCCTCTCATTTGCCTAATGTAGGGTGGACTGGACACCCTTCCTGTGGACCTGGAGTGATCAAATAGGCCTGCCTTTAATACTGCTCTACTTCTCCAATTGGAGGCCTACTGACTGCCGGGTATAGATTCTTTGTGTGAACTGGAGTCATGAGAAAACCCAAGCACCTATGGGCTAGCCTCTGCATGGCTTTGAAGGACTCATTTGACACAAAGGATCCCTATTCTCACTTGATGGAGGTCAGGAACCTTACAGAGGAAGGCGAGAGACCTCATCCAGGATGACTGCTTTTGTGCCAATTTGGCTTTGGATGCACACATGGGATCTTTCTTTGGATCCACCAGGTGCTGACAATCTAAGCCACAGCCTCACACAGGGCCAAGAGGCTGATTCAGACACATCCCTTTGCAAAGCAATTAAGCAAAGAGCCACAGGTGATGCCCATTCATTTCCATTTGAAAACTGTTTTCTTCAGGCTTCACAAAGGGGTGCCCTGAGGCAAAGGCCTTCCTGACATTCAGGGCCACAGAAGGATAGGTAAGCCAAAGGCCCAAAGCAGGGTTTCTCCAGGGAGACTTTCCTGGTCACACTGATATCTGAGTTTTCTGAGATGCTCACCATTCCTTTCAACTATCCAGTACATGGCCATGTCTCCGAGCTTGGAGGTGGTACATATCTTGGACACAAAACCATGAGCCTATTCTGGAGAGTGGCCAGAATTCAGGAAGAAAACAGGAACTTAGGAAGATAGTAGGTGTTGCCCATCCATAAGGCAAGCCGCAGTCCATTCATAAATTGGGCAGGATGAATGCTGGGAAGCTTTCTACTAGACAGGACACATCCATTGATGCATTCTCTTTTCTAATGTCTACAACCAGGGACACAGTGGGATACACAAACATAGAAACACTCGCCTTGTCAAAAGCCTTACTAGAAACAGTCCACTCCAAACCAAACAAACCGCCTTTCCTACCTATTCTCAGAACATGAGACAAAACCACAAACTCACACCCACACCCACAAAGGCACCTCCTTCCAAGTTGGTCTGTGACTACCCGGAGTGTCGTCTGACTGCTGGGCCATATGATGTTCCCCCGAAAGGGCCTGTCCTGTCTCACGTCTGGCCTCCTTGGCCAACTCTGTGAAGTTGTCAGGAGCCAGCGGTGAGCCACTACGTGCTTTCTCAGGAAAGGCCCCTCTGCAGAGCTTTCCTGGCATTTGGCAATCCTCACCTCAGTGGGTACCAAGAAAGACTGACTCTGTCCTTGGTAAATCCAAACAAGTGAGCCCACTGGGACTGGGACTGGGACTGGCTCTGGGTGCCTGGCTTCCTGGATCCCAAGTTCAGAGAGTTCCATCACCAAGGAAGTGAGGTGAGGTCACTTCCTTCAGGAACTGAATGAGGTCACTGCCTTGGCAACCACTGTGTCCTAACAGTTGCTTCCAAGGCTCCCATGAGATGGAGGCTGCCCCTCCTTCCTGTGACACTTTCACAAGTTAGAATGGAATATCAACCATAGGCACCAAGGAACAGCTCTCCACACAGGCCTGCTTTGGTCCATCTTGTCTACATTAAGAAGAGAGAGGGTCATTCAGACACATCCCTTCATCCTGACCAGGTTGTTTGCCATGGAAGATGACTTCTGCTCTCTCAGGTCCTTCATAGCTGCCTACATCTTCTCCAGGGATCATTTCTGCATGGACCTTTGAGGTTCTCAGCAGGTGGAAGATCCCCCACATTCCTGTATTGTAAGACACACTCTGTCCCTGCTCTTCTGTAAAGTTAGATTGAGGGAAGAGTGTATGGTTAGGGTTAAGAACCTGTTTGATGTGGCTTAGGAATCACTCTGCTGGATGAAGAATGGTATTGAGAACCTGCGATATTTATAATAATATATAGGTGAAATATATGTATGAAAACAGAAATCTAAGTAAGATTTGAAGGCCAGAAGGGCATTGGGCCCTTGATTGGGATACTTAGCTTTGAATGACTTTCTGCACAGATGTCTCAGATAAATCGATATACAATGGCATAGGACCTTGTACCTTGGATGATTGAATGTAGAAGAGAATATCCAGTCAAAAAGGGATAGTAGGTAGGATTAGGAAGATAGTTGGCAAGTTTTGGAAGAAGAGTGAGTATACAATTTGGACCAAAAGTTCTTTAGCAATAGGGTGTTGGTTAGAGAGTGAATGTAAACGTCAGCACATGTGAAGAGTCAGTCACAATGATGAACTGGGGAACATATGTAGGAAAGCAGATATCAATAGAGACATTAGGAAATCAGGAAAAGTATAAAGTGAGTGAGTGGATTAGACATTTTCAACAGGGTTGAGGTTGAATATATCATCTTAGGAAGAAACAAATGTGTAGTCACCAATAACATTGACATTTGAGAGCATTAGGCAACCTGGACAAGGATGTTTTTAGTAATCCATGCTCACTTTCCAATGAGGCTTTGGTGCAATCATAAGTGTGACCTTTGCATTTTGTGTCCAGAATATCACTGTGATAAAATGTATATGTAGATCAGGTGACATGAGTGTTTCTTCCACCATTTCTGGGAGTAATATGTTGAAGATATATAAATTAGCCTTTGGGGGTACAAATAGGTGTACCCTGGGTCTATGAATATAGAGATAATGCATGAATAGACCATACTGTGAATAAATATTATAACAGGTTCCAATTTAAATAATGGATTGCATTGATATCTGAAAATATATAGGAAATCTAATATTGATACACAACCATTCATTCTAACCAGTTATACATCTAATGGTGATATTGGGGTTATGGTTTACCATGAAGGGGGTGTGAGTTTTGCTTCACAAGGGATTATGGAAATGGAAAAGAGTGTGTTTGGAATGAAGTCTCATGAAAAGACCAGTCAAGAAACGTGGAGGAATACATGTGTTCTGAAGCAGGAAGTGATTGAAAGGGAAATAAATGCCTAGAAATTTGTGAACTTGAGGATGAAATACATATCCTATGATGTGCATCAACTGAAGAAATAGTAATGTACCAGTGTTGAATAAAAATGAACGTCAAAATACACATCATGTCCCATAGGAATCTACTTGCATTCATGTTAAACTGGGTCAGTTACTGTAGAAATATTAGGATTTCAGCACTAGGAAACAAATATGTATTTCAGGTGGATGACTATTTCTGAGAATAATCTTGTGAAAAGTTGATTATAAATCCACATATATGAACATGAATGAATTTAGGGAGTATATAATATGACACATACATTTCATATTTTGAAAAATCTGGAGAGTGTGTGTATGTGTGTGTGTGTGTGTGTGTGTATATATATATATATATATATATATATATATATATATACACACAAAAGAAAAACACACACACAAACACAGACATTAAAGAGTAGAAATATATATGCCAATCGAAATTCATCATGAAATATTTATCATCCACAGATCCAAAAATATTTATTTTACTGAACATGTATTTATGTATCATGTTGTTCAAGTGGGAAGCTCACCTGGAGGTTGAATTCTCAGTTCCAACAGCGTTTAGGAGGAGTGATCTCTTCTCACAGTTTGTATCTGCCAAGTCAGCCACCTCACAAGAATGGACGTGGGATAGGAGGTAGGATTCTATATGTGCATGTAAAAATGCATGTTGCTGAATAGGCTACAGAGAAAGGGAGACAGGAATTCACATATTTGTTAACATTCAAAACACATGGAGAACTATTTCTATTAAATTGGACTAGATTTATAACACCTACACTTTATAATGCCAAAGGCCAGTCCAACTATACACCAGGCCTGCTCTGAACTGCCTGTATTTCTATTCTGTTTGAGTTATTTTTCTCCATCACATTAGTATTCGTAGTCACAATCTAGTAGGGTATGGGTTAGTGTCAGGGATTCAGTATTTCGAACGGAAAATAGGAAAATGAATCCAATGTGTAGGCCAATATGTGCTACAAAAAAATCTTCCCACTCTCATCCAGAACATTGCCTTGACATTACCTTCACAATAAGTAAGACACAATTTGAGGAGAAGAGTTAGAAATGCTGTGAATACATATGTGGAATGGAAAATGCTCAGGAGTTCACAACCTTGGAGGTGGTAGACTAGTTTCCATGAGTAAGGGACAGGGTAAACACTCCACAAACGTGGAGCTCTGCTGGCCTAAAGACTTTGTGAGAAACTGCTTCTGAGGTTGGGCACTTGAAATATATGTTGTTGTCAGGAGCTTTAGCTTCCTTTGTAGTGAGACTATCAAACCAGGTCTGCATCTATGTGACCTGGAGGACATGGTTTCTGATTTTCCAATGAACATGAGGCAGAAGTGCTGAATTCTCTCTTTGCAGGTAAACTGTGGCCACTGGGGTCTAAGTGTCTACGTGTGTGGACTGTGAAGCCATTTGGTCATCCTCCACTTTTCGTGGTGTTTCTTGCTGCTGCACTGGGAGTTTGGAATTTGCTTCAGGAAATACAAGGAGTTCAACTGGGACACAGTGCTGGAGGGAGTTCTGCCACGTGTGGTGGGTCAAGGTCCTAGGAGAATGCACCAGCCAGGCTTCTATCCCACAGAGCTTGCCCCCTTGACCATAGCAACCTGATTCTGAACATTGCCCTGAAACCTCTCCATATAACAAGATGCCTTTACATAGAAGGGTCTGCTCACTGCACCATGTCAGTCACAAGCCATTTGGAAGCCAATGGCAGATCCACATGGCCCCACCACAGATGTTTTATCACACACCTGCACACCACTGCTCTAGGCCCACTACTCAGCAGGCCCCAACTTACTGGCATCTCTGTTTTACACCATTTTCATGAAACCCAGTCAATCAAGGCACTGTCTGGTACACTCATGATCAGCAACAGGACATCCAAAGGTTCTCCAGTGCCACCTGGTCATGGGAATTTAAAAAATGTCATGGTATTTATCTAGCTAGCCATTTTTAAAGGATGAAGTTGGAGGCACTGTGGGTTTCCATTCCTTCAGGAACCATTCAATGGTGAGGAAGCTCATTTCAACGAAAGCTCTGGGGAACTCTCACAAACAAGGCTTCCCAAAGAGTGGCCAAAAGGTCACAGGAAGCCAGGCCCATTGAGGTCTACAATGTGAAGTCCACGTGTGTTTGGACTCTCCACGATGGCTGCCAGGTCTTTAAGAATAAAATCATGTGATATCCGGGCTGAGATTCCCAGTGCTCTGTGGAAAGCCAGCCTGGGCCTAGATCTCAGTTTCCAAGGGCGACTCTCATGCGTGGCCTCCTAACATCCCGACACTATTCACGGCAATACTTCTCTGAGGTCAGTTCCAGAACTCAGTCTCCAAGGGGAATCACACCAGAGTTCAAGCCCAGGTGGACCCAGTCATCTCTTCCCACTGCCACACCACAATTCAAACCAAAACACTGCCACATGGCCCTCATCTTCTTCCATATAGACACTCATCATAACCTCTGGCTGGAGGTTTCCATGAGGGGCACAGCCCAAGACAGTGTCCACAATAAGCTCCCTTGCCTCTCATTTACCTAATGTAGGGTGGACTGGACACCCTTCCTGTGGACCTGGAGTGATCAAATAGGCCTGCCTTTAATACTGCTCTACTTCTCCAATTGGAGGCCTACTGACTGCCGGGTATAGATTCTTTGTGTGACCTGGAGTCATGAGAAAACCCAAGCACCTATGGGCTAGCCTCTGCATGGCTTTGAAGGACTCATTTGACACAAAGGATCCCTATTCTCACTTGATGGAGGTCAGGAACCTTACAGAGGAAGGCGAGAGACCTCATCCAGGATGACTGCTTTTGTGCCAATTTGGCTTTGGATGCACACATGGGATCTTTCTTTGGATCCACCAGGTGCTGACAATCTAAGCCACAGCCTCACACAGGGCCAAGAGGCTGATTCAGACACATCCCTTTGCAAAGCAATTAAGCAAAGAGCCACAGGTGATGCCCATTCATTTCCATTTGAAAACTGTTTTCTTCAGGCTTCACAAAGGGGTGCCCTGAGGCAAAGGCCTTCCTGACATTCAGGGCCACAGAAGGATAGGTAAGCCAAAGGCCCAAAGCAGGGTTTCTCCAGGGAGACTTTCCTGGTCACACTGATATCTGAGTTTTCTGAGATGCTCACCATTCCTTTCAACTATCCAGTACATGGCCATGTCACCGAGCTTGGAGGTGGTACATATCTTGGACACAAAACCATGAGCCTATTCTGGAGAGTGGCCAGAATTCAGAAAGAAAACAGGAACTTAGGAAGATAGTAGGTGTTGCCCATCCATAAGGCAAGCCGCAGTCCATTCATAAATTGGGCAGGATGAATGCTGGGAAGCTTTCTACTAGACAGGACACATCCATTGATGCATTCTCTTTTCTAATGTCTACAACCAGGGACACAGTGGGATACACAAACATAGAAACACTCGCCTTGTCAAAAGCCTTACTAGAAACAGTCCACTCCAAACCAAACAAACCGCCTTTCCTACCTATTCTCAGAACATGAGACAAAACCACAAACTCACACCCACACCCACAAAGGCACCTCCTTCCAAGTTGGTCTGTGACTACCCGGAGTGTCGTCTGACTGCTGGGCCATATGATGTTCCCCCGAAAGGGCCTGTCCTGTCTCACGTCTGGCCTCCTTGGCCAACTCTGTGAAGTTGTCAGGAGCCAGCGGTGAGCCACTACCTGCTTTCTCAGGAAAGGCCCCTCTGCAGAGCTTTCCTGGCATTTGGCAACCCTCACCTCAGTGGGTACCAAGAAAGACTGACTCTGTCCTTGGTAAATCCAAACAAGTGAGCCCACTGGGACTGGGACTGGGACTGGCTCTGGGTGCCTGGCTTCCTGGATCCCAAGTTCAGAGAGTTCCATCACCAAGGAAGTGAGGTGAGGTCACTTCCTTCAGGAACTGAATGAGGTCACTGCCTTGGCAACCACTGTGTCCTAACAGTTGCTTCCAAGGCTCCCATGAGATGGAGGCTGCCCCTCCTTCCTGTGACACCTTCACAAGTTAGAATGGAATATCAACCATAGGCACCAAGGAACAGCTCTCCACACAGGCCTGCTTTGGTCCATCTTGTCTACATTAAGAAGAGAGAGGGTCATTCAGACACATCCCTTCATCCTGACCAGGTTGTTTGCCATGGAAGATGACTTCTGCTCTCTCAGGTCCTTCATAGCTGCCTACATCTTCTCCAGGGATCATTTCTGCATGGACCTTTGAGGTTCTCAGCAGGTGGAAGATCCCCCACATTCCTGTATTGTAAGACACACTCTGTCCCTGCTCTTCTGAAAAGTTAGATTGAGGGAACAGTGTATGGTTAGGGTTAAGAACCTGTTTGATGTGGCTTAGGAATCACTCTGCTGGATGAAGAATGGTATTGGTAACCTGCGATATTTATAATAATATATAGGTGAAATATATGTATGAAAACAGAAATCTAAGTAAGATTTGAAGGCCAGAAGGGCATTGGGCCCTTGATTGGGATACTTAGCTTTGAATGACTTTCTGCACAGATGTCTCAGATAAATCGATATACAATGGCATAGGACCTTGTACCTTGGATGATTGAATGTAGAAGAGAACATCCAGTCAAAAAGGGATAGTAGGTAGGATTAGGAAGATAGTTGGCAAGTTTTGGAAGAAGAGTGAGTATACAATTTGGACCAAAAGTTCTTTAGCAATAGGGTGTCGGTTAGAGAGTGAATGTAAACGTCAGCACATGTGAAGAGTCAGTCACAATGATGAACTGGGGAACATATGTAGGAAAGCAGATATCAATAGAGACATTAGGAAATCAGGAAAAGTATAAAGTGAGTGAGTGGATTAGACATTTTCAACAGGGTTGAGGTTGAATATATCATCTTAGGAAGAAACAAATGTGTAGTCACCAATAGCATTGACATTTGAGAGCATTAGGCAACCTGGACAAGGATGTTTTTAGTAATCCATGCTCACTTTCCAATGAGGCTTTGGTGCAATCATAAGTGTGACCTTTGCATTTTGTGTCCAGAATATCACTGTGATAAAATGTATATGTAGATCAGGTGACATGAGTGTTTCTTCCACCATTTCTGGGAGTAATATGTTGAAGATATATAAATTAGCCTTTGGGGGTACAAATAGGTGTACCCTGGGTCTATGAATATAGAGATAATGCATGAATAGACCATACTGTGAATAAATATTATAACAGGTTCCAATTTAAATAATGGATTGCATTGATATCTGAAAATATATAGGAAATCTAATATTGATACACAACCATTCATTCTAACCAGTTATACATCTAATGGTGATATTGGGGTTATGGTTTACCATGAAGGGGGTGTGAGTTTTGCTTCACAAGGGATTATGGAAATGGAAAAGAGTGTGTTTGGAATGAAGTCTCATGAAAAGACCAGTCAAGAAACGTGGAGGAATACATGTGTTCTGAAGCAGGAAGTGATTGAAAGGGAAATAAATGCCTAGAAATTTGTGAACTTGAGGATGAAATACATATCCTATGATGTGCATCAACTGAAGAAATAGTAATGTACCAGTGTTGAATAAAAATGAACGTCAAAATACACATCATGTCCCATAGGAATCTACTTGCATTCATGTTAAACTGGGTCAGTTACTGTAGAAATATTAGGATTTCAGCACTAGGAAACAAATATTTATTTCAGGTGGATGACTATTTCTGAGAATAATCTTGTGAAAAGTTGATTATAAATCCACATATATGAACATGAATGAATTTAGGGAGTATATAATATGACACATACATTTCATATTTTGAAAAATCTGGAGAGTGTGTGTATGTGTGTGTGTGTGTGTGTATATATATATATATATATATATATATACACAAAAGAAAAACACACACACAAACACAGACAGTAAAGAGTAGAAATATATATGCCAATCGAAATTCATCATGAAATATTTATCATCCACAGATCCAAAAATATTTATTTTACTGAACATGTATTTATGTATCATGTTGTTCAAGTGGGAAGCTCACCTGGAGGTTGAATTCTCAGTTCCAACAGCGTTTAGGAGGAGTGATCTCTTCTCACAGTTTGTATCTGCCAAGTCAGCCACCTCACAAGATTGGACGTGGGATAGGAGGTAGGATTCTATATGTGCATGTAAAAATGCATGTTGCTGAATAGGCTACAGAGAAAGGGAGACAGGAATTCACATATTTGTTAACATTCAAAACACATGGAGAACTATTTCTATTAAATTGGACTAGATTTATAACACCTACACTTTATAATGCCAAAGGCCAGTCCAACTATACACCAGGCCTGCTCTGAACTGCCTGTATTTCTATTCTGTTTGAGTTATTTTTCTCCATCACATTAGTATTCGTAGTCACAATCTAGTAGGGTATGGGTTAGTGTCAGGGATTCAGTATTTCGAACGGAAAATAGGAAAATGAATCCAATGTGTAGGCCAATATGTGCTACAAAAAAATCTTCCCACTCTCATCCAGAACATTGCCTTGACATTACCTTCACAATAAGTAAGACACAATTTGAGGAGAAGAGTTAGAAATGCTGTGAATACATATGTGGAATGGAAAATGCTCAGGAGTTCACAACCTTGGAGGTGGTAGACTAGTTTCCATGAGTAAGGGACAGGGTAAACACTCCACAAACGTGGAGCTCTGCTGGCCTAAAGACTTTGTGAGAAACTGCTTCTGAGGTTGGGCACTTGAAATATATGTTGTTGTCAGGAGCTTTAGTTTCCTTTGTAGTGAGACTATCAAACCAGGTCTGCATCTATGTGACCTGGAGGACATGGTTTCTGATTTTCCAATGAAGATGAGGCAGAAGTGCTGAATTCTCTCTTTGCAGGTAAACTGTGGCCACTGGGGTCTAAGTGTCTCCGTGTGTGGACTGTGAAGCCATTTGGTCATCCTCCACTTTTCGTGGTGTTTCTTGCTGCTGCACTGGGAGTTTGGAATTTGCTTCAGGAAATACAAGGAGTTCAACTGGGACACAGTGCTGGAGGGAGTTCTGCCACGTGTGGTGGGTCAAGGTCCTAGGAGAATGCACCAGCCAGGCTTCTATCCCACAGAGCTTGCCCCCTTGACCATAGCAACCTGATTCTGAACATTGCCCTGAAACCTCTCCATATAACAAGATGCCTTTACATAGAAGGGTCTGCTCACTGCACCATGTCAGTCACAAGCCATTTGGAAGCCAATGGCAGATCCACATGGCCCCACCACAGATGTTTTATCACACACCTGCACACCACTGCTCTAGGCCCACTACTCAGCAGGCCCCAACTTACTGGCATCTCTGTTTTACACCATTTTCATGAAACCCAGTCAATCAAGGCACTGTCTGGTACACTCATGATCAGCAACAGGACATCCAAAGGTTCTCCAGTGCCACCTGGTCATGGGAATTTCAAAAATGTCATGGTATTTATCTAGCTAGCCATTTTTAAAGGATGAAGTTGGAGGCACTGTGGGTTTCCATTCCTTCAGGAACCATTCAATGGTGAGGAAGCTCATTTCAACGAAAGCTCTGGGGAACTCTCACAAACAAGGCTTCCCAAAGAGTGGCCAAAAGGTCACAGGAAGCCAGGCCCATTGAGGTCTACAATGTGAAGTCCACGTGTGTTTGGACTCTCCACGATGGCTGCCAGGTCTTTAAGAATAAAATCATGTGATATCCGGGCTGAGATTCCCAGTGCTCTGTGGAAAGCCAGCCTGGGCCTAGATCTCAGTTTCCAAGGGCGACTCTCATGCGTGGCCTCCTAACATCCCGACACTATTCACGGCAATACTTCTCTGAGGTCAGTTCCAGAACTCAGTCTCCAAGGGGAATCACACCAGAGTTCAAGCCCAGGTGGACCCAGTCATCTCTTCCCACTGCCACACCACAATTCAAACCAAAACACTGCCACATGGCCCTCATCTTCTTCCATATAGACACTCATCATAACCTCTGGCTGGAGGTTTCCATGAGGGGCACAGCCCAAGACAGTGTCCACAATAAGCTCCCTTGCCTCTCATTTACCTAATGTAGGGTGGACTGGACACCCTTCCTGTGGACCTGGAGTGATCAAATAGGCCTGCCTTTAATACTGCTCTACTTCTCCAATTGGAGGCCTACTGACTGCCGGGTATAGATTCTTTGTGTGACCTGGAGTCATGAGAAAACCCAAGCACCTATGGGCTAGCCTCTGCATGGCTTTGAAGGACTCATTTGACACAAAGGATCCCTATTCTCACTTGATGGAGGTCAGGAACCTTACAGAGGAAGGCGAGAGACCTCATCCAGGATGACTGCTTTTGTGCCAATTTGGCTTTGGATGCACACATGGGATCTTTCTTTGGATCCACCAGGTGCTGACAATCTAAGCCACAGCCTCACACAGGGCCAAGAGGCTGATTCAGACACATCCCTTTGCAAAGCAATTAAGCAAAGAGCCACAGGTGATGCCCATTCATTTCCATTTGAAAACTGTTTTCTTCAGGCTTCACAAAGGGGTGCCCTGAGGCAAAGGCCTTCCTGACATTCAGGGCCACAGAAGGATAGGTAAGCCAAAGGCCCAAAGCAGGGTTTCTCCAGGGAGACTTTCCTGGTCACACTGATATCTGAGTTTTCTGAGATGCTCACCATTCCTTTCAACTATCCAGTACATGGCCATGTCACCGAGCTTGGAGGTGGTACATATCTTGGACACAAAACCATGAGCCTATTCTGGAGAGTGGCCAGAATTCAGAAAGAAAACAGGAACTTAGGAAGATAGTAGGTGTTGCCCATCCATAAGGCAAGCCGCAGTCCATTCATAAATTGGGCAGGATGAATGCTGGGAAGCTTTCTACTAGACAGGACACATCCATTGATGCATTCTCTTTTCTAATGTCTACAACCAGGGACACAGTGGGATACACAAACATAGAAACACTCGCCTTGTCAAAAGCCTTACTAGAAACAGTCCACTCCAAACCAAACAAACCGCCTTTCCTACCTATTCTCAGAACATGAGACAAAACCACAAACTCACACCCACACCCACAAAGGCACCTCCTTCCAAGTTGGTCTGTGACTACCCGGAGTGTCGTCTGACTGCTGGGCCATATGATGTTCCCCCGAAAGGGCCTGTCCTGTCTCACGTCTGGCCTCCTTGGCCAACTCTGTGAAGTTGTCAGGAGCCAGCGGTGAGCCACTACCTGCTTTCTCAGGAAAGGCCCCTCTGCAGAGCTTTCCTGGCATTTGGCAACCCTCACCTCAGTGGGTACCAAGAAAGACTGACTCTGTCCTTGGTAAATCCAAACAAGTGAGCCCACTGGGACTGGGACTGGGACTGGCTCTGGGTGCCTGGCTTCCTGGATCCCAAGTTCAGAGAGTTCCATCACCAAGGAAGTGAGGTGAGGTCACTTCCTTCAGGAACTGAATGAGGTCACTGCCTTGGCAACCACTGTGTCCTAACAGTTGCTTCCAAGGCTCCCATGAGATGGAGGCTGCCCCTCCTTCCTGTGACACCTTCACAAGTTAGAATGGAATATCAACCATAGGCACCAAGGAACAGCTCTCCACACAGGCCTGCTTTGGTCCATCTTGTCTACATTAAGAAGAGAGAGGGTCATTCAGACACATCCCTTCATCCTGACCAGGTTGTTTGCCATGGAAGATGACTTCTGCTCTCTCAGGTCCTTCATAGCTGCCTACATCTTCTCCAGGGATCATTTCTGCATGGACCTTTGAGGTTCTCAGCAGGTGGAAGATCCCCCACATTCCTGTATTGTAAGACACACTCTGTCCCTGCTCTTCTGAAAAGTTAGATTGAGGGAACAGTGTATGGTTAGGGTTAAGAACCTGTTTGATGTGGCTTAGGAATCACTCTGCTGGATGAAGAATGGTATTGGTAACCTGCGATATTTATAATAATATATAGGTGAAATATATGTATGAAAACAGAAATCTAAGTAAGATTTGAAGGCCAGAAGGGCATTGGGCCCTTGATTGGGATACTTAGCTTTGAATGACTTTCTGCACAGATGTCTCAGATAAATCGATATACAATGGCATAGGACCTTGTACCTTGGATGATTGAATGTAGAAGAGAACATCCAGTCAAAAAGGGATAGTAGGTAGGATTAGGAAGATAGTTGGCAAGTTTTGGAAGAAGAGTGAGTATACAATTTGGACCAAAAGTTCTTTAGCAATAGGGTGTCGGTTAGAGAGTGAATGTAAACGTCAGCACATGTGAAGAGTCAGTCACAATGATGAACTGGGGAACATATGTAGGAAAGCAGATATCAATAGAGACATTAGGAAATCAGGAAAAGTATAAAGTGAGTGAGTGGATTAGACATTTTCAACAGGGTTGAGGTTGAATATATCATCTTAGGAAGAAACAAATGTGTAGTCACCAATAGCATTGACATTTGAGAGCATTAGGCAACCTGGACAAGGATGTTTTTAGTAATCCATGCTCACTTTCCAATGAGGCTTTGGTGCAATCATAAGTGTGACCTTTGCATTTTGTGTCCAGAATATCACTGTGATAAAATGTATATGTAGATCAGGTGACATGAGTGTTTCTTCCACCATTTCTGGGAGTAATATGTTGAAGATATATAAATTAGCCTTTGGGGGTACAAATAGGTGTACCCTGGGTCTATGAATATAGAGATAATGCATGAATAGACCATACTGTGAATAAATATTATAACAGGTTCCAATTTAAATAATGGATTGCATTGATATCTGAAAATATATAGGAAATCTAATATTGATACACAACCATTCATTCTAACCAGTTATACATCTAATGGTGATATTGGGGTTATGGTTTACCATGAAGGGGGTGTGAGTTTTGCTTCACAAGGGATTATGGAAATGGAAAAGAGTGTGTTTGGAATGAAGTCTCATGAAAAGACCAGTCAAGAAACGTGGAGGAATACATGTGTTCTGAAGCAGGAAGTGATTGAAAGGGAAATAAATGCCTAGAAATTTGTGAACTTGAGGATGAAATACATATCCTATGATGTGCATCAACTGAAGAAATAGTAATGTACCAGTGTTGAATAAAAATGAACGTCAAAATACACATCATGTCCCATAGGAATCTACTTGCATTCATGTTAAACTGGGTCAGTTACTGTAGAAATATTAGGATTTCAGCACTAGGAAACAAATATTTATTTCAGGTGGATGACTATTTCTGAGAATAATCTTGTGAAAAGTTGATTATAAATCCACATATATGAACATGAATGAATTTAGGGAGTATATAATATGACACATACATTTCATATTTTGAAAAATCTGGAGAGTGTGTGTATGTGTGTGTGTGTGTGTGTATATATATATATATATATATATATATATACACAAAAGAAAAACACACACACAAACACAGACAGTAAAGAGTAGAAATATATATGCCAATCGAAATTCATCATGAAATATTTATCATCCACAGATCCAAAAATATTTATTTTACTGAACATGTATTTATGTATCATGTTGTTCAAGTGGGAAGCTCACCTGGAGGTTGAATTCTCAGTTCCAACAGCGTTTAGGAGGAGTGATCTCTTCTCACAGTTTGTATCTGCCAAGTCAGCCACCTCACAAGATTGGACGTGGGATAGGAGGTAGGATTCTATATGTGCATGTAAAAATGCATGTTGCTGAATAGGCTACAGAGAAAGGGAGACAGGAATTCACATATTTGTTAACATTCAAAACACATGGAGAACTATTTCTATTAAATTGGACTAGATTTATAACACCTACACTTTATAATGCCAAAGGCCAGTCCAACTATACACCAGGCCTGCTCTGAACTGCCTGTATTTCTATTCTGTTTGAGTTATTTTTCTCCATCACATTAGTATTCGTAGTCACAATCTAGTAGGGTATGGGTTAGTGTCAGGGATTCAGTATTTCGAACGGAAAATAGGAAAATGAATCCAATGTGTAGGCCAATATGTGCTACAAAAAAATCTTCCCACTCTCATCCAGAACATTGCCTTGACATTACCTTCACAATAAGTAAGACACAATTTGAGGAGAAGAGTTAGAAATGCTGTGAATACATATGTGGAATGGAAAATGCTCAGGAGTTCACAACCTTGGAGGTGGTAGACTAGTTTCCATGAGTAAGGGACAGGGTAAACACTCCACAAACGTGGAGCTCTGCTGGCCTAAAGACTTTGTGAGAAACTGCTTCTGAGGTTGGGCACTTGAAATATATGTTGTTGTCAGGAGCTTTAGCTTCCTTTGTAGTGAGACTATCAAACCAGGTCTGCATCTATGTGACCTGGAGGACATGGTTTCTGATTTTCCAATGAAGATGAGGCAGAAGTGCTGAATTCTCTCTTTGCAGGTAAACTGTGGCCACTGGGGTCTAAGTGTCTCCGTGTGTGGACTGTGAAGCCATTTGGTCATCCTCCACTTTTCGTGGTGTTTCTTGCTGCTGCACTGGGAGTTTGGAATTTGCTTCAGGAAATACAAGGAGTTCAACTGGGACACAGTGCTGGAGGGAGTTCTGCCACGTGTGGTGGGTCAAGGTCCTAGGAGAATGCACCAGCCAGGCTTCTATCCCACAGAGCTTGCCCCCTTGACCATAGCAACCTGATTCTGAACATTGCCCTGAAACCTCTCCATATAACAAGATGCCTTTACATAGAAGGGTCTGCTCACTGCACCATGTCAGTCACAAGCCATTTGGAAGCCAATGGCAGATCCACATGGCCCCACCACAGATGTTTTATCACACACCTGCACACCACTGCTCTAGGCCCACTACTCAGCAGGCCCCAACTTACTGGCATCTCTGTTTTACACCATTTTCATGAAACCCAGTCAATCAAGGCACTGTCTGGTACACTCATGATCAGCAACAGGACATCCAAAGGTTCTCCAGTGCCACCTGGTCATGGGAATTTCAAAAATGTCATGGTATTTATCTAGCTAGCCATTTTTAAAGGATGAAGTTGGAGGCACTGTGGGTTTCCATTCCTTCAGGAACCATTCAATGGTGAGGAAGCTCATTTCAACGAAAGCTCTGGGGAACTCTCACAAACAAGGCTTCCCAAAGAGTGGCCAAAAGGTCACAGGAAGCCAGGCCCATTGAGGTCTACAATGTGAAGTCCACGTGTGTTTGGACTCTCCACGATGGCTGCCAGGTCTTTAAGAATAAAATCATGTGATATCCGGGCTGAGATTCCCAGTGCTCTGTGGAAAGCCAGCCTGGGCCTAGATCTCAGTTTCCAAGGGCGACTCTCATGCGTGGCCTCCTAACATCCCGACACTATTCACGGCAATACTTCTCTGAGGTCAGTTCCAGAACTCAGTCTCCAAGGGGAATCACACCAGAGTTCAAGCCCAGGTGGACCCAGTCATCTCTTCCCACTGCCACACCACAATTCAAACCAAAACACTGCCACATGGCCCTCATCTTCTTGCATATAGTCACTCATCATAACCTCTGGCTGGAGGTTTCCATGAGGGGCACAGCCCAAGACAGTGTCCACAATAAGCTCCCTTGCCTCTCATTTGCCTAATGTCAGGGTGGACTGGACACCCTTCCTGTGGACCTGGAGTGATCAAATAGGCCTGCCTTTAATACTGCTCTACTTCTCCAATTGGAGGCCTACTGACTGCCGGGTATAGATTCTTTGTGTGACCTGGAGTCATGAGAAAACCCAAGCACCTATGGGCTAGCCTCTGCATGGCTTTGAAGGACTCATTTGACACAAAGGATCCCTATTCTCACTTGATGGAGGTCAGGAACCTTACAGAGGAAGGCGAGAGACCTCATCCAGGATGACTGCTTTTGTGCCAATTTGGCTTTGGATGCACACATGGGATCTTTCTTTGGATCCACCAGGTGCTGACAATCTAAGCCACAGCCTCACACAGGGCCAAGAGGCTGATTCAGACACATCCCTTTGCAAAGCAATTAAGCAAAGAGCCACAGGTGATGCCCATTCATTTCCATTTGAAAACTGTTTTCTTCAGGCTTCACAAAGGGGTGCCCTGAGGCAAAGGCCTTCCAGACATTCAGGGCCACAGAAGGATAGGTAAGCCAAAGGCCCAAAGCAGGGTTTCTCCAGGGAGACTTTCCTGGTCACACTGATAGCTGAGTTTTCTGAGATGCTCACCATTCCTTTCAACTATCCAGTACATGGCCATGTCACCGAGCTTGGAGGTGGTACATATCTTGGACACAAAACCATGAGCCTATTCTGGAGAGTGGCCAGAATTCAGAAAGAAAACAGGAACTTAGGAAGATAGTAGGTGTTGCCCATCCATAAGGCAAGCCGCAGTCCATTCATAAATTGGGCAGGATGAATGCTGGGAAGCTTTCTACTAGACAGGACACATCCATTGATGCATTCTCTTTTCTAATGTCTACAACCAGGGACACAGTGGGATACACAAACATAGAAACACTCGCCTTGTCAAAAGCCTTACTAGAAACAGTCCACTCCAAACCAAACAAACCGCCTTTCCTACCTATTCTCAGAACATGAGACAAAACCACAAACTCACACCCACACCCACAAAGGCACCTCCTTCCAAGTTGGTCTGTGACTACCCGGAGTGTCGTCTGACTGCTGGGCCATATGATGTTCCCCCGAAAGGGCCTGTCCTGTCTCACGTCTGGCCTCCTTGGCCAACTCTGTGAAGTTGTCAGGAGCCAGCGGTGAGCCACTACCTGCTTTCTCAGGAAAGGCCCCTCTGCAGAGCTTTCCTGGCATTTGGCAATCCTCACCTCAGTGGGTACCAAGAAAGACTGACTCTGTCCTTGGTAAATCCAAACAAGTGAGCCCACTGGGACTGGGACTGGGACTGGCTCTGGGTGCCTGGCTTCCTGGATCCCAAGTTCAGAGAGTTCCATCACCAAGGAAGTGAGGTGAGGTCACTTCCTTCAGGAACTGAATGAGGTCACTGCCTTGGCAACCACTGTGTCCTAGCAGTTGCTTCCAAGGCTCCCATGAGATGGAGGCTGCCCCTCCTTCCTGTGACACTTTCACAAGTTAGAATGGAATATCAACCATAGGCACCAAGGAACAGCTCTCCACACAGGCCTGCTTTGGTCCATCTTGTCTACATTAAGAAGAGAGAGGCTCATTCAGACACATCCCTTCATCCTGACCAGGTTGTTTGCCATGGAAGATGACTTCTGCTCTCTCAGGTCCTTCATAGCTGCCTACATCTTCTCCAGGGATCATTTCTGCATGGACCTTTGAGGTTCTCAGCAGGTGGAAGATCCCCCACATTCCTGTATTGTAAGACCCACTCTGTCCCTGCTCTTCTGTAAAGTTAGATTGAGGGAAGAGTGTATGGTTAGGGTTAAGAACCTGTTTGATGTGGCTTAGGAATCACTCTGCTGGATGAAGAATGGTATTGGGAACCTGCGATATTTATAATAATATATAGGTGAAATATATGTATGAAAACAGAAATCCAAGTAAGATTTGAAGGCCAGAAGGGCATTGGGCCCTTGATTGGGATACTTAGATTTGAATGACTTTCTGCACAGATGTCTCAGATAAATCGATATACAATGGCATGGGACCTTGTACCTTGGATGATTGAATGTAGAAGAGAACATCCAGTCAAAAAGGGATAGTAGGTAGGATTAGGAAGATAGTTGGTAAGTTTTGGAAGAAGAGTGAGTATGCAATTTGGACCAAAAGTTCTTTAGCAATAGGGTGTCGGTTAGAGAGTGAATGTAAACGTCAGCACATGTGAAGAGTCAGTCACAATGATGAACTGGGGAACATATGTAGGAAAGCAGATATCAATAGAGACATTAGGAAATCAGGAAAAGTATAAAGTGAGTGAGTGGATTAGACATTTTCAACAGGGTTGAGGTTGAATATATCATCTTAGGAAGAAACAAATGTGTAGTCACCAATAGCATTGACATTTGAGAGCATTAGGCAACCTGGACAAGGATGTTTTTAGTAATCCATGCTCACTTTCCAATGAGGCTTTGGTGCAATCATAAGTGTGACCTTTGCATTTTGTGTCCAGAATATCACTGTGATAAAATGTATATGTAGATCAGGTGACATGAGTGTTTCTTCCACCATTTCTGGGAGTAATATGTTGAAGACATATAAATTAGCCTTTGGGGGTACAAATAGGTGTACCCTGGGTCTATGAATATAGAGATAATGCATGAATAGACCATACTGTGAATAAATAGTATAACAGGTTCCACTTTAAATAATGGATTGCATTGATATCTGAAAATATATAGGAAATCTAATATTGATACACAACCATTCATTCTAACCAGTTATACATCTAATGGTGATATTGGGGTTATGGTTTACCATGAAGGGGGTGTGAGTTTTGCTTCACAAGGGATTATGGAAATGGAAAAGAATGTGTTTGGAAAGAAGTCTCATGAAAAGACCAGTCAAGAAACGTGGAGGAATACATGTGTTCTGAAGCAGGAAGTGATTGAAAGGGAAATAAATGCCTAGAAATTTGTGAACTTGAGGATGAAATACATATCCTATGATGTGCATCAACTGAAGAAATAGTAATGTACCAGTGTTGAATAAAAATGAACGTCAAAATACACATCATGTCCCATAGGAATCTACTTGCATTCATGTTAAACTGGGTCAGTTACTGTAGAAATATTAGGATTTCAGCACTAGGAAACAAATATGTATTTCAGGTGGATGACTATTTCTGAGAATAATCTTGTGAAAAGTTGATTATAAATCCACATATATGAACATGAATGAATTTAGGGAGTATATAATATGACACATACATTTCATATTTTGAAAAATCTGAAGAGTGAGTGTATGTGTGTGTGTGTGTGTATATATATATACACAAAAAAAAACAACACACACACACAAACACAGACATTAAAGAGTAGAAATATATATGCCAATCGAAATTCATCATGAAATATTTATCATCCACAGATCCAAAAATATTTATTTTACTGAACATGTATTTATGTATCATGTTGTTCAAGTGGGAAGCTCACCTGGAGGTTGAATTCTCAGTTCCAACAGCGTTTAGGAGGAGTGATCTCTTCTCACACTTTGTATCTGCCAAGTCAGCCACCTCACAAGAATGGACGTGGGATAGGAGGTAGGATTCTATATGTGCATGTAAAAATGCATGTTGCTGAATAGGCTACAGAGAAAGGGAGACAGGAATTCACATATTTGTTAACATTCAAAACACATGGAGAACTATTTCTATTAAATTGGACTAGATTTATAACACCTACACTTTATAATGCCAAAGGCCAGTCCAACTATACACCAGGCCTGCTCTGAACTGCCTGTATTTCTATTCTGTTTGAGTTATTTTTCTCCATCACATTAGTATTCGTAGTCACAATCTAGTAGGGTATGGGTTAGTGTCAGGGATTCAGTATTTCGAACGGAAAATAGGAAAATGAATCCAATGTGTAGGCCAATATGTGCTACAAAAAAATCTTCCCACTCTCATCCAGAACATTGCCTTGACATTACCTTCACAATAAGTAAGACACAATTTGAGGAGAAGAGTTAGAAATGCTGTGAATACATATGTGGAATGGAAAATGCTCAGGAGTTCACAACCTTGGAGGTGGTAGACTAGTTTCCATGAATAAGGGACAGGGTAAACACTCCACAAACGTGGAGCTCTGCTGGCCTAAAGACTTTGTGAGAAACTGCTTCTGAGGTTGGGCACTTGAAATATATGTTGTTGTCAGGAGCTTTAGCTTCCTTTGTAGTGAGACTATCAAACCAGGTCTGCATCTATGTGACCTGGAGGACATGGTTTCTGATTTTCCATTGAAGATGAGGCAGAAGTGCTGAATTCTCTCTTTGCAGGTAAACTGTGGCCACTGGGGTCTAAGTGTCTCCGTGTGTGGACTGTGAAGCCATTTGGTCATCCTCCACTTTTCGTGGTGTTTCTTGCTGCTGCACTGGGAGTTTGGAATTTGCTTCAGGAAATACAAGGAGTTCAACTGGGACACAGTGCTGGAGGGAGTTCTGCCACGTGTGGTGGGTCAAGGTCCTAGGAGAATGCACCAGCCAGGCTTCTATCCCACAGAGCTTGCCCCCTTGACCATAGCAACCTGATTCTGAACATTGCCCTGAAACCTCTCCATATAACAAGATGCCTTTACATAGAAGGGTCTGCTCACTGCACCATGTCAGTCACAAGCCATTTGGAAGCCAATGGCAGATCCACATGGCCCCACCACAGATGTTTTATCACACACCTGCACACCACTGCTCTAGGCCCACTACTCAGCAGGCCCCAACTTACTGGCATCTCTGTTTTACACCATTTTCATGAAACCCAGTCAATCAAGGCACTGTCTGGTACACTCATGATCAGCAACAGGACATCCAAAGGTTCTCCAGTGCCACCTGGTCATGGGAATTTAAAAAATGTCATGGTATTTATCTAGCTAGCCATTTTTAAAGGATGAAGTTGGAGGCACTGTGGGTTTCCATTCCTTCGGGAACCATTCAATGGTGAGGAAGCTCATTTCAACGAAAGCTCTTGGGAACTCTCACAAACAAGGCTTCCCAAAGAGTGGCCAAAAGGTCACAGGAAGCCAGGCCCATTGAGGTCTACAATGTGAGGTCCACGTGTGTTTGGACTCTCCACGATGGCTGCCAGGTCTTTAAGAATAAAATCATGTGATATCCGGGCTGAGATTCCCAGTGCTCTGTGGAAAGCCAGCCTGGGCCTAGATCTCAGTTTCCAAGGGCGACTCTCATGCGTGGCCTCCTAACATCCCGACACTATTCACGGCAATACTTCTCTGAGGTCAGTTCCAGAACTCAGTCTCCAAGGGGAATCACACCAGAGTTCAAGCCCAGGTGGACCCAGTCATCTCTTCCCACTGCCACACCACAATTCAAACCAAAACACTGCCACATGGCCCTCATCTTCTTGCATATAGACACTCATCATAACCTCTGGCTGGAGGTTTCCATGAGGGGCACAGCCCAAGACAGTGTCCACAATAAGCTCCCTTGCCTCTCATTTGCCTAATGTAGGGTGGACTGGACACCCTTCCTGTGGACCTGGAGTGATCAAATAGGCCTGCCTTTAATACTGCTCTACTTCTCCAATTGGAGGCCTACTGACTGCCGGGTATAGATTCTTTGTGTGACCTGGAGTCATGAGAAAACCCAAGCACCTATGGGCTAGCCTCTGCATGGCTTTGAAGGACTCATTTGACACAAAGGATCCCTATTCTCACTTGATGGAGGTCAGGAACCTTACAGAGGAAGGCGAGAGACCTCATCCAGGATGACTGCTTTTGTGCCAATTTGGCTTTGGATGCACACATGGGATCTTTCTTTGGATCCACCAGGTGCTGACAATCTAAGCCACAGCCTCACACAGGGCCAAGAGGCTGATTCAGACACATCCCTTTGCAAAGCAATTAAGCAAAGAGCCACAGGTGATGCCCATTCATTTCCATTTGAAAACTGTTTTCTTCAGGCTTCACAAAGGGGTGCCCTGAGGCAAAGGCCTTCCAGACATTCAGGGCCACAGAAGGTTAGGTAAGCCAAAGGCCCAAAGCAGGGTTTCTCCAGGGAGACTTTCCTGGTCACACTGATATCTGAGTTTTCTGAGATGCTCACCATTCCTTTCAACTATCCAGTACATGGCCATGTCACCGAGCTTGGAGGTGGTACATATCTTGGACACAAAACCATGAGCCTATTCTGGAGAGTGGCCAGAATTCAGAAAGAAAACAGGAACTTAGGAAGATAGTAGGTGTTGCCCATCCATAAGGCAAGCCGCAGTCCATTCATAAATTGGGCAGGATGAATGCTGGGAAGCTTTCTACTAGACAGGACACATCCATTGATGCATTCTCTTTTCTAATGTCTACAACCAGGGACACAGTGGGATACACAAACATAGAAACACTCGCCTTGTCAAAAGCCTTACTAGAAACAGTCCACTCCAAACCAAACAAACCGCCTTTCCTACCTATTCTCAGAACATGAGACAAAACCACAAACTCACACCCACACCCACAAAGGCACCTCCTTCCAAGTTGGTCTGTGACTACCCGGAGTGTCGTCTGACTGGTGGGCCATACTATGTTCCCCCGAAAGGGCCTGTCCTGTCTCACGTCTGGCCTCCTTGGCCAACTCTGTGAAGTTGTCAGGAGCCAGCGGTGAGCCACTACCTGCTTTCTCAGGAAAGGCCCCTCTGCAGAGCTTTCCTGGCATTTGGCAATCCTCACCTCAGTGGGTACCAAGAAAGACTGACTCTGTCCTTGGTAAATCCAAACAAGTGAGCCCACTGGGACTGGGACTGGGACTGGCTCTGGGTGCCTGGCTTCCTGGATCCCAAGTTCAGAGAGTTCCATCACCAAGGAAGTGAGGTGAGGTCACTTCCTTCAGGAACTGAATGAGGTCACTGCCTTGGCAACCACTGTGTCCTAACAGTTGCTTCCAAGGCTCCCATGAGATGGAGGCTGCCCCTCCTTCCTGTGACACTTTCACAAGTTAGAATGGAATATCAACCATAGGCACCAAGGAACAGCTCTCCACACAGGCCTGCTTTGGTCCATCTTGTCTACATTAAGAAGAGAGAGGGTCATTCAGACACATCCCTTCATCCCGACCAGGTGGTTTGCCATGGAAGATGACTTCTGCTCTCTCAGGTCCTTCATAGCTGCCTACATCTTCTCCAGGGATCATTTCTGCATGGACCTTTGAGGTTCTCAGCAGGTGGAAGATCCCCCACATTCCTGTATTGTAAGACCCACTCTGTCCCTGCTCTTCTGAAAAGTTAGATTGAGGGAACAGTGTATGGTTAGGGTTAAGAACCTGTTTGATGTGGCTTAGGAATCACTCTGCTGGATGAAGAATGGTATTGGGAACCTGCGATATTTATAATAATATATAGGTGAAATATATGTATGAAAACAGAAATCCAAGTAAGATTTGAAGGCCAGAAGGGCATTGGGCCCTTGATTGGGATACTTAGCTTTGAATGACTTTCTGCACAGATGTCTCAGATAAATCGATACACAATGGCATGGGACCTTGTACCTTGGATGATTGAATGTAGAAGAGAACATCCAGTCAAAACGGGATAGTAGGTAGGATTAGGAAGATAGTTGGTAAGTTTTGGAAGAAGAGTGAGTATGCGATTTGGACCAAAAGTTCTTTAGCAATAGGGTGTCGGTTAGAGAGTGAATGTAAACGTCAGCACATGTGAAGAGTCAGTCACAATGATGAACTGGGGAACATATGTAGGAAAGCAGATATCAATAGAGACATTAGGAAATCAGGAAAAGTATAAAGTGAGTGAGTGGATTAGACATTTTCAACAGGGTTGAGGTTGAATATATCATCTTAGGAAGAAACAAATGTGTAGTCACCAATAGCATTGACATTTGAGAGCATTAGGCAACCTGGACAAGGATGTTTTTAGTAATCCATGCTCACTTTCCAATGAGGCTTTGGTGCAATCATAAGTGTGACCTTTGCATTTTGTGTCCAGAATATCACTGTGATAAAATGTATATGTAGATCAGGTGACATGAGTGTTTCTTCCACCATTTCTGGGAGTAATATGTTGAAGACATATAAATTAGCCTTTGGGGGTACAAATAGGTGTACCCTGGGTCTATGAATATAGAGATAATGCATGAATAGACCATACTGTGAATAAATAGTATAACAGGTTCCACTTTAAATAATGGATTGCATTGATATCTGAAAATATATAGGAAATCTAATATTGATACACAACCATTCATTCTAACCAGTTATACATCTAATGGTGATATTGGGGTTATGGTTTACCATGAAGGGGGTGTGAGTTTTGCTTCACAAGGGATTATGGAAATGGAAAAGAATGTGTTTGGAAAGAAGTCTCATGAAAAGACCAGTCAAGAAACGTGGAGGAATACATGTGTTCTGAAGCAGGAAGTGATTGAAAGGGAAATAAATGCCTAGAAATTTGTGAACTTGAGGATGAAATACATATCCTATGATGTGCATCAACTGAAGAAATAGTAATGTACCAGTGTTGAATAAAAGTGAACGTCAAAATACACATCATGTCCCATAGGAATCTACTTGCATTCATGTTAAACTGGGTCAGTTACTGTAGAAATATTAGGATTTCAGCACTAGGAAACAAATATGTATTTCAGGTGGATGACTATTTCTGAGAATAATCTTGTGAAAAGTTGATTATAAATCCACATATATGAACATGAATGAATTTAGGGAGTATATAATATGACACATACATTTCATATTTTGAAAAATCTGGAGAGTGTGTGTATGTGTGTGTGTGTGTGTGTGTGTGTGTGTGTATATATATATATATATATATATATATATATATATATATATATATATATACACACACAAAAGAAAAACACACACACAAACACAGACATTAAAGAGTAGAAATATATATGCCAATCGAAATTCATCATGAAATATTTATCATCCACAGATCCAAAAATATTTATTTTACTGAACATGTATTTATGTATCATGTTGTTCAAGTGGGAAGCTCACCTGGAGGTTGAATTCTCAGTTCCAACAGCGTTTAGGAGGAGTGATCTCTTCTCACAGTTTGTATCTGCCAAGTCAGCCACCTCACAAGAATGGACGTGGGATAGGAGGTAGGATTCTATATGTGCATGTAAAAATGCATGTTGCTGAATAGGCTACAGAGAAAGGGAGACAGGAATTCACATATTTGTTAACATTCAAAACACATGGAGAACTATTTCTATTAAATTGGACTAGATTTATAACACCTACACTTTATAATGCCAAAGGCCAGTCCAACTATACACCAGGCCTGCTCTGAACTGCCTGTATTTCTATTCTGTTTGAGTTATTTTTCTCCATCACATTAGTATTCGTAGTCACAATCTAGTAGGGTATGGGTTAGTGTCAGGGATTCAGTATTTCGAACGGAAAATCGGAGAATGAATCCAATGTGTAGGCCAATATGTGCTACAAAAAAATCTTCCCACTCTCATCCAGAACATTGCCTTGACATTACCTTCACAATAAGTAAGACACAATTTGAGGAGAAGAGTTAGAAATGCTGTGAATACATATGTGGAATGGAAAATGCTCAGGAGTTCACAACCTTGGAGGTGGTAGACTAGTTTCCATGAGTAAGGGACAGGGTAAACACTCCACAAACGTGGAGCTCTGCTGGCCTAAAGACTTTGTGAGAAACTGCTTCTGAGGTTGGGCACTTGAAATAAATGTTGTTGTCAGGAGCTTTAGCTTCCTTTGTAGTGAGACCATCAAACCAGGTCTGCATCTATGTGACCTGGAGGACATGGTTTCTGATTTTCCAATGAAGATGAGGCAGAAGTGCTGAATTCTCTCTTTGCAGGTAAACTGTGGCCACTGGGGTCTAAGTGTCTCCCTGTGTGGACTGTGAAGCCATTTGGTCATCCTCCACTTTTCGTGGTGTTTCTTGCTGCTGCACTGGGAGTTCGGAATTTGCTTCAGGAAATACAAGGAGTTCAACTGGGACACAGTGCTGGAGGGAGTTCTGTCACGTGTGGTGGGTCAAGGTCCTAGGAGAATGCACCAGCCAGGCTTCTATCCCACAGAGCTTGCCCCCTTGACCATAGCAACCTGATTCTGAACATTGCCCTGAAACCTCTCCATATAACAAGATGCCTTTACATAGAAGGGTCTGCTCACTGCACCATGTCAGTCACAAGCCATTTGGAAGCCAATGGCAGATCCACATGGCCCCACCACAGATGTTTTATCACACACCTGCACACCACTGCTCTAGGCCCACTACTCAGCAGGCCCCAACTTACTGGCATCTCTGTTTTACACCATTTTCATGAAACCCAGTCAATCAAGGCACTGTCTGGTACACTCATGATCAGCAACAGGACATCCGAAGGTTCTCCAGTGCCACCTGGTCATGGGAATTTCAAAAATGTCATGGTATTTATCTAGCTAGCCATTTTTAAAGGATGAAGTTGGAGGCACTGTGGGTTTCCATTCCTTCAGGAACCATTCAATGGTGAGGAAGCTCATTTCAACGAAAGCTCTGGGGAACTCTCACAAACAAGGCTTCCCAAAGAGTGGCCAAAAGGTCACAGGAAGCCAGGCCCATTGAGGTCTACAATGTGAGGTCCACGTGTGTTTGGACTCTCCAAGAAGGCTGCCAGGTCTTTAAGAATAAAATCATGTGATATCCGGGCGAGATTCCCAGTGCTCTGTGGAAAGCCAGCCTGGGCCTAGATCTCAGTTTCCAAGGGCGACTCTCATGCGTGGCCTCCTAACATCCTGACACTATTCACGGCAATACTTCTCTGAGGTCAGTTCCAGAACTCAGTCTCCAAGGGGAATCACACCAGAGTTCAAGCCCAGGTGGACCCAGTCATCTCTTCCCACTGCCACACCACAATTCAAACCAAAACACTGCCACATGGCCCTCATCTTCTTCCATATAGACACTCATCATAACCTCTGGCTGGATGTTTCCATGCGGGGCACAGCCCAAGACAGTGTCCACAATAAGCTCCCTTGCCTCTCATTTGCCTAATGTCAGGGTGGCATGGACACCCTTCCTGTGGACCTGGAGTGATCAAATAGGCCTGCCTTTAATACTGCTCTACTTCTCCAATTGGAGGCCTACTGACTGCCGGGTATAGATTCTTTGTGTGAACTGGAGTCATGAGAAAACCCAAGCACCTATGGGCTAGCCTCTGCATGGCTTTGAAGGACTCATTTGACACAAAGGATCCCTATTCTCACTTGATGGAGGTCAGGAACCTTACAGAGGAAGGCGAGAGACCTCATCCAGGATGACTGCTTTTGTGCCAATTTGGCTTTGGATGCACACATGGGATCTTTCTTTGGATCCACCAGGTGCTGACAATCTAAGCCACAGCCTCACACAGGGCCAAGAGGCTGATTCAGACACATCCCTTTGCAAAGCAATTAAGCAAAGAGCCACAGGTGATGCCCATTCATTTCCATTTGAAAACTGTTTTCTTCAGGCTTCACAAAGGGGTGCCCTGAGGCAAAGGCCTTCCTGACATTCAGGGCCACAGAAGGATAGGTAAGCCAAAGGCCCAAAGCAGGGTTTCTCCAGGGAGACTTTCCTGGTCACACTGATAGCTGAGTTTTCTGAGATGCTCACCATTCCTTTCAACTATCCAGTACATGGCCATGTCACCGAGCTTGGAGGTGGTACATATCTTGGACACAAAACCATGAGCCTATTCTGGAGAGTGGCCAGAATTCAGAAAGAAAACAGGAACTTAGGAAGATAGTAGGTGTTGCCCATCCATAAGGCAAGCCGCAGTCCATTCATAAATTGGGCAGGATGAATGCTGGGAAGCTTTCTACTAGACAGGACACATCCATTGATGCATTCTCTTTTCTAATGTCTACAACCAGGGACACAGTGGGATACACAAACATAGAAACACTCGCCTTGTCAAAAGCCTTACTAGAAACAGTCCACTCCAAACCAAACAAACCGCCTTTCCTACCTATTCTCAGAACATGAGACAAAACCACAAACTCACACCCACACCCACAAAGGCACCTCCTTCCAAGTTGGTCTGTGACTACCCGGAGTGTCGTCTGACTGGTGGGCCATACTATGTTCCCCCGAAAGGGCCTGTCCTGTCTCACGTCTGGCCTCCTTGGCCAACTCTGTGAAGTTGTCAGGAGCCAGCGGTGAGCCACTACCTGCTTTCTCAGGAAAGGCCCCTCTGCAGAGCTTTCCTGGCATTTGGCAATCCTCACCTCAGTGGGTACCAAGAAAGACTGACTCTGTCCTTGGTAAATCCAAACAAGTGAGCCCACTGGGACTGGGACTGGGACTGGCTCTGGGTGCCTGGCTTCCTGGATCCCAAGTTCAGAGAGTTCCATCACCAAGGAAGTGAGGTGAGGTCACTTCCTTCAGGAACTGAATGAGGTCACTGCCTTGGCAACCACTGTGTCCTAACAGTTGCTTCCAAGGCTCCCATGAGATGGAGGCTGCCCCTCCTTCCTGTGACACTTTCACAAGTTAGAATGGAATATCAACCATAGGCACCAAGGAACAGCTCTCCACACAGGCCTGCTTTGGTCCATCTTGTCTACATTAAGAAGAGAGAGGCTCATTCAGACACATCCCTTCATCCTGACCAGCTTGTTAACCATGGAAGATGACTTCTGCTCTCTCAAGTCCTTCATAGCTGCCTACATCTTCTCCAGGGATCATTTCTGCATGGACCTTTGAGGTTCTCAGCAGGTGGAAGATCCCCCACATTCCTGTATTGTAAGACCAACTCTGTCCCTGCTCTTCTGTAAAGTTAGATTGAGGGAACAGTGTATGGTTAGGGTGAAGAACCTGTTTGATTTGGCTTAGGAATCACTCTGCTGGATGAAGTATGGTATTGGGAAACTGCGATATTTACAATAATATATAGGTGAAATATATGTATGAAAACAGAAATCCAAGTAAGATCTGAAGGCCAGAAGGGCGTTGGGCCCTTGATTGGGATACTTAGCTTTGAATGACTTTCTGCACAGATGTCTCAGATAAATCGATATACAATGGCATAGGACCTTGTACATTGGATGATTGAATGTAGAAGAGAACATCCAGTCAAAAAGGGATAGTAGGTAGGATTAGGAAGATAGTTGGTAGGTTTAGGAAGAAGAGCGAGTATACAATTTGGACCAAAAGTTCTTTAGCAATAGGGTGTCGGTTAGAGAGTGAATGTAAATGTCAGCCCATGTGAAGAGTCAGTCACAATGATGAACTGGGGAACATATGTAGGAAAGCAGATATCATTAGAGACATTAGGAAATCAGGCAAAGTATAAAGTGCGTGAGAGGATTAGACATTTTCAACAGGGTTGAGGTTGAATATATCATCTTAGGAAGAAACAAATGTGTAGTCACCAATAGGATTCACATTTGAGAGCATTAGGCAACCTGGACAAGGATGTATTTAGTAATCCATGCTCACTTTCCAATGAGGCTTTCTTACAACCATAAGTGTGACCTTTGCATATTGTGTCCAGAATATCACTGTGATAAAATGTATATGGAGATCAGGTGACATGAGTGTTTCTTCCATCATTTCTGGGAGTAATATGTTGAAGACATATAAATTAGCCTTTGGGGGTACAAATAGGTGTACCCTGGGTCTATGAATATAGAGACAATGCATGAATAGACCGTACTGTGAATAAATATTATAACAGGTTCCAATTTAAATAATGGATTGAATTGATATCTGAACATATATGGGAAATCTAATATTGATACACAACCATTCATTCCAACCAGTTATACATCTAATGGTGATATTAGGGTTATGGTTTACCATGAAGGGGGTGTGAGTTTTGCTTCACAAGGGATTATGGAAATGGAAAAGAATGTGTTTGGAAAGAAGTCTCATGAAAATACCAGTCAAGAAACATGGAGGAATACATGTGTTCTGAAGCAGGAAGTGATTGAAAGGGAACCAAATGCCTAGAAATTTGTGAACTTGAGGATGAAATACATATCCTATGATGTGCATCAACTGAAGAAATAGTAATGTACCAGTGTTGAATAAAAATGAACGTCAAAATACACATCATGTCCCATAGGAGGTAGGATTCTATATGTGCATGTAAAAATGCATGTTGCTGAATAGGCTACAGAGAAAGGGAGACAGGAATTCACATATTTGTTAACTTTCAAAACACATGGAGAACCATTTCTATTAAATTGGACTAGATTTATAACACCTACCCTTTATAATGCAAAAGGAAAGCCCAACTATACACCAGGCCTCCTCTGAACTGCCTGTATTTCTATTCTGTTTGAGTTATTTTTCTCCATCATATTAGTATTCGTAGTCACAATCTAGTAGGGTATGGGTTAGTGTCAGGGATTCAGTATTTCGAACGGAAAATCGGAAAATGAATCCAATGTGTAGGCAAATATGTGCTACACAAAAATCTTCCCACTCTCATCCAGAACAATGCCTTGACATTACCTAGAAATAAGTAAGTCACAATTTGAGGGGAAGAGTTAGAAAAGCTGTGAATACATATGTGGAATGGAAAATGCTCAGGAGTTCACAACCTTGGAGGTGGTAGAGGAGTTTCCATGAGTAAGGGACAGGGTAAACACTCCACAAACATGGAGCTCTGCTGGCCTAAAGACTTTGTGAGAAACTGCCTCTGAGGTTGGGCACTTGAAATATATGTTGCTGTCAGGAGCTTTAGCTTCCTTTGTAGTGAGACCATCAAACCTGGTCTGCATCTATGTGACCTGGAGGACATGGTTTCTGATTTTCCAATGAACATGAGGCAGAAGTGCTGAATTCTCTCTTTGCAGGTAAACTGTGGCCACTGGGGTCTAAGTGTCTCCCTGTGTGGACTGTGAAGCCATTTGGTCACCCTCCACTTTTCGAGGTGTTTCTTGCTGCTGCACTGGGAGTTTGGAATTTGCTTCAGGAAATACAAGGAGTTCAACTGAGACACAGTGCTGGAGGGAGTTCTGTCACGTGTGGTGGGTCAAGGTCCTAGGAGAATGCACCAGCCAGGCCTCTATCCCACAGAGCTTGCCCCCTTGACCATAGCAACCTGATTCTGAACATTGCCCTGAAACCTATCCGTATAACAAGATGCCTTTACACAGAAGGACCTGCTCACTGCACCATGTCAGTCACAAGCCATTTGGAAGCCAGTGGCAGATCCACATGGCCCCACCACAGATGTTTTATCACACACCTGCACACCACTGCTCTAGGCCCACTACTCAGCAGGCCCCAACTTACTGGCATCTCTGTTTTACACCATTTTCATGAAACCCAGTCAATCAAGGCACTGTCTGGTACACTCATGATCAGCAACAGGACATCCAAAGGTTCTCCAGTGCCACCTGGTCATGGGAATTTCAAAAATTTCATGGTATTTATATAGCTAGCCATTTTTAAAGGATGAAGTTGGAGGCACTGTGGGTTTCCATTCCTTCAGGAACCATTAAATGGTGAGGAAGCTCACTTCAACAAAAGCTCTGGAGAACTCTCACAAACAAGGCTTCCCAAAGAGTGGCCAAAAGGTCACAGGAAGCCAGGCCCATTGAGGTCTACAATGTGAGCTCCACGTGTGTTTGGACTCTCCACTATGGCTGCCAGGTCTTTAAGAATAAAATCATGTGATATCCGGGCTGAGATTCCCAGTGCTCTGTGGAAAGCCAGCCTGGGCCTAGATCTCAGTTTCCAAGGGCGACTCTCATGTGTGGCCTCCTAACATCCCGACACAATTCTCGGCAATACTTCTCTGAGGTCACTTCCAGAACTCAGTCTCGAAGGGGAATCACACCAGAGTTCAAGCCCAGGTGGACCCAGTCATCTCTTCCCACTGCCACACCAATGACCACAATTCAAACCAAAACACTGCCACATGGCCCTCATCTTCTTCCATATAGACACTCATGATAACCTCTGGCTGGAGGTTTCCATGAGGGGCACAGCCCAAGACAGTGTCCACAATGAGCTCCCTAGCCTCTCATCTGCCTAATGTCAGGGTGGCCTGGACAGCCTTCCTGTGGACCTGGAGTGATCAAATAGGCCTGCCGTTAATACTGCTCTACTTCTCCAATTGGAGGCCTACTGACTGCCGGGTATAGATTGTTTGTGTGAACTGGAGTCAGGAGAAAACCCAAGCACCTATGGGCTAGCCTCTGCAGGGCTTTGAAGGACTCATTTGACACAAAGGATCCCTATTCTCACTTGATGGAGGTCAGGAACCTTACAGAGGAAGGCGAGAGACCTCATCCAGGATGACTGCTTTTGTGCCAATTTGGCTTTGGATGCACACATGGGATCTTTCTTTGGATCCATCAGGTGCTGACAATCTAAGCCACAGCCTCACACAGGGCCAAGAGGCTGATTCAGACACATCCCTTTGCAAAGCAATTAAGCAAAGAGCCACAGGTGATGCCCATTCATTTCCATTTGAAAACTGTTTTCTTCAGGCTTCACAAAGGGGTGCCCTGAGGCAAAGGCTTTCCTGAAATTCAGGGCAACAGAACAATAGGTAAGCCAAAGGCCCAAAGCAGGGTTTCTCCAGGGAGACTTTACTGGTCACACTGATATCTGAGTTTTCTGAGATGCTCACCATTCCTTTCAACTATCCAGTACATGGCCATGTCACCGAGCTTAGAGGTGGTGCATATGTTTGACACAAAACCATGAGCCTATTCTGGAGAGTGGCCAGAATTCAGTAAGAAAACAGGAACTTAGGAAGATGGTAGGTGTTGCCCATCCATAAGGCAAGCCTCAGTCCATTCATAAATTGGGCAGGATGAATGCTGGGAAGCTTTCTACTAGACAGGACACATCCATTGATGCATTCTCTTTTCTAATGTCTACAACCAGGGACACAGTGGGATGCACAAACATAGAAACACTCGCCTTGTCAAAAGCCTTACTAGAAACAGTCCACTCCAAACAAAACAAACCACCTTTCCTACCTATTCCCAGAACATGAGACAAAACCACAAACTCACACCCACACCCACAAAGGCACCTCCTTCCATGTTGGTCTGTGACTACCCGGAGTGTCCTCTGACTGGTGGGCCATACTATGTTCCCCCGAAAGGGCCTGTCCTGTCTCACATCTGGCCTCCTTGGCCAACTCTGTGAAGTTGTCAGGAGCCAGCGGTGAGCCACTACCTGCTTTCTCAGGAAAGGCCCCTCTGCAGAGCTTTCCTGGCATTTGGCAATCCTCACATCAGTGGGTACCAAGAAAGACTGACTCCTTCCTTGGTAAATCCAAACAAGTGAGCCCACTGGGACTGGGACTGGGACTGGCTCTCGGTGCCTGGCTTCCTGAATCCCAAGTTCAGAGAGTTCCATCACCAAGGAAGTGAGGTGAGGTCACTTCCTTCAGGAACTGAATGAGGTCACTGCCTTGGCAACCACTGTGTCGTAACAGTTGCTTCCAAGGCTCCCATGAGATGGAGGCTGCCCCTCCTTCCTGTGACACTTTCACAAGTTAGAATGGAATATCAACCATAGGCACCAAGGAACAGCTCTCCACACAGGCCTGCTTTGGTCCATCTTGTCTACATTAAGAAGAGAGAGGCTCATTCAGACACATCCCTTCATCCTGACCAGGTTGTTAGCCATGGAAGGTGACTTCTGCTCTCTCAAGTCCATCATAGCTGATTACATCTTCTCCAGGGATCATTTCTGCATGGACCTTTGAGGTTCTCAGCAGGTAGAAGATCCCCCACATTCCTGTATTGTAAGACCAACTCTGTCCCTGCTCTTCTGTAAAGTTAGATTGAGGGAACAGTGTATGGTTAGGGTGAAGAACCTGTTTGATTTGGCTTAGGAATCACTCTGCTGGATGAAGAATGGTATTGGGAACCTGCGATATTTATAATAATATATAGGTGAAATATATGTATGAAAACAGAAATCCAAGTAAGATCTGAAGGCCAGAAGGGCGTTGGGCCCTTGATTGGGATACTTAGCTTTGAATGACTTTCTGCACAGATGTCTCAGATAAATCGATATACCATGGCATAGGACCTTGTACCTTGGATGATTGAATGTAGAAGAGAACATCCAGTCAAAAAGGGATAGTAGGTAGGATTAGGAAGATAGTTGGTAGGTCTAGAAAGAAGAGTGAGTATACAATTTGGACCAAAAGTTCTTTAGCAATAGGGTGTCGGTTAGAGAGTGAATGTAAATGTCAGCCCATGTGAAGAGTCAGTCACAATGATGAACTGGGGAACATATGTAGGAAAGCAGATATCATTAGAGACATTAGGAAATCAGGCAAAGTATAAAGTGAGTGAGAGGATTAGACATTTTCAACAGGGTTGAGGTTGAATATATCATCTTAGGAAGAAACAAATGTGTAGTCACCAATAGGATTCACATTTGAGAGCATTAGGCAACCTGGACAAGGATGTATTTAGTAATCCATGCTCACTTTCCAATGAGGCTTTCTTACAACCATAAGTGTGACCTTTGCATATTGTGTCCAGAATATCACTGTGATAAAATGTATATGGAGATCAGGTGACATGAGTGTTTCTTCCACCATTTCTGGGAGTAATATGTTGAAGACATATAAATTAGCCTTTGGGGGTACAAATAGGTGTACCCTGGGTCTATGAATATAGAGGCAATGCATGAATAGACCGTACTGTGAATAAATATTATAACAGGTTCCAATTTAAATAATGGATTGAATTGATATCTGAAAATATATAGGAAATCTAATATTGATACACAACCATTCATTCCAACCAGTTATACATCTAATGGTGATATTAGGGTTATGGTTTACCATGAAGGGGGTGTGAGTTTTGCTTCACAAGGGATTATGGAATTGGAAAAGAATGTGTTTGGAAAGAAGTCTCATGAAAAGGCCAGTCAACAAACGTGGAGGAATGCATGTGTTCTGAAGCAGGAAGTGATTGAAAGGGAACCAAATGCCTAGAAATTTGTGAACTTGAGGATGAAATACATATCCTATGATGTGCATCAACTGAAGAAATAGTAATGTACCAGTGTTGAATAAAAATGAACGTCAAAATACACATCATGTCCCAGAGGAATCTACTTGCATTCATGTTAAACTGGGTCAGTTACTGTAGAAATATTAGGATTTCAGCACTAGGAAACAAATATGTATTTCAGGTGGATGACTATTTCTGAGAATATTCTTGTGAAGAGTTGATTATAAATCCACATATATGAACATGAATGAATTTAGGGAGTGTATAATAAGACACATACATTTCATATTTTGAAAAATCTTGAGAGTGTGTGTATGTGTATATATATATATATACATATATATATGTGTATATATATATATATATATATATATATATATATATATACATACACACACAAAAAACACACACACACAGACATTAAAGAGTAGAAATATATATGCCAATCGAAATTCATCATGAAATATTTATCATCCACAGATCCAAAAATATTTATTTTACTGAACATGTATTTATGTATCATGTTGTTCTAGTGGGAAGCTCACCTGGAGGTTGAATTTTCAGTTCCAACAGCGTTTAGGAGGAGTGATCTCTTCTCACAATTTCTATCTGCCAATTCAGCCACCTCACAAGAATGTACGTGGGATAGGAGGTAGGATTCTATATGTGCATGTAAAAATGCATGTTGCTGAATAGGCTACAGAGAAAGGGAGACAGGAATTCACATATTTGTTAACTTTCAAAACACATGGAAAACTATTTCTATTAAATTGGACTAGATTTATAACACCTACCCGTTATAATGCAAAAGGCAAGCCCAACTATACACCAGGCCTCCTCTGAACTGCCTGTATTTCTATTCTGTTTGAGTTATTTTTCTCCATCATATTAGTATTTGTAGTCACAATCTAGTAGTGTATGTGTTAGTGTCAGGGATTCAGTATTTCGAACAGAAAATAGGAAAATGAATCCAATGTGTAGGCAAATATGTGCTACACAAAAATCTTCCCACTCTCATCCAGAACAATGCCTTGACATTACCTTCACAATAAGTAAGTCACAATTTGAGGGAAGAGTTAGAAAAGCTGTGAATACATATGTGGAATGGAAAATGCTCAGGAGTTCACAACCTTGGAGGTGGTAGAGGAGTTTCCATGAGTAAGGGACAGGGTAAACACTCCACAAACATGGAGCTCTGCTGGCCTAAAGACTTTGTGAGAAACTGCCTCTGAGGTTGGGCACTTGAAATATATGTTGTTGTCAGGAGCTTTAGCTTCCTTTGTAGTGAGACCATCAAACCTGGTCTGCATCTATGTGACCTGGAGGACATGGTTTCTGATTTTCCAATGAACATGAGGCAGAAGTGCTGAATTCTCTCTTTGCAGGTAAACTGTGGCCACTGGGGTCTAAGTGTCTCCCTGTGTGGACTGTGAAGCCATTTGGTCACCCTCCACTTTTCGTGGTGTTTCTTGCTGCTGCACTGGGAGTTTGGAATTTGCTTCAGGAAATACAAGGAGTTCAACTGGGACACAGTGCTGGAGGGAGTTCTGTCACGTGTGGTGGGTCAAGGTCCTAGGAGAATGCACCAGCCAGGCCTCTATCCCACAGAGCTTGCCCCCTTGACCATAGCAACCTGATTCTGAACATTGCCCTGAAACCTCTCCGTATAACAAGATGCCTTTACACACAAGGGTCTGCTCACTGCACCATGTCAGTCACAAGCCATTTGGAAGCCAGTGGCAGATCCACATGGCCCCACCACAGATGTTTTTTCACACACCTGCACACCACTGCTCTAGGCCCACTACTCAGCAGGCCCCAACTTACTGGCATCTCTGTTTTACACCATTTTCATGAAACCCAGTCAATCAAGGCACTGTCTGGTACACTCATGATCAGCAACAGGACATCCAAAGGTTCTCCAGTGCCACCTGGTCATGGGACTTTCAAAAATTTCATGGTATTTATCTAGCTAGCCATTTTTAAAGGATGAAGTTGGAGGCACTGTGGGTTTCCATTCCTTCAGGAACCATTAAATGGTGAGGAAGCTCATTTCAACAAAAGCTCTGGAGAACTCTCACAAACAAGGCTTCCCAAAGAGTGGCCAAAAGGTCACAGGAATCCAGGCCCATTGAGGTCTACAATGTGAGCTCCACGTGTGTTTGGACTCTCCACTATGGCTGCCAGGTCTTTAAGAATAAAATCATGTGATATGCGGGGTGAGATTCCCAGTGCTCTGTGGAAAGCCAGCCTGGGCCTAGATCTCAGTTTCCATGGACGACTCTCATGCGTGGCCTCCCAACATCCCGACACAATTCTCAGCAATACTCCTCTGAGGTCAGTTCCAGAACTCAGTCTTGAAGGGGAATCACACCAGAGTTCAAGCCCAGGTGGACCCAGTCATCTCTTCCCACTGCCACACCAATGACCACAATTCAAACCAAAACACTGCCACATGGCCCTCATCTTCTTCCATATAGACACTCATGATAACTTCTGGCTGGAGGTTTCCATGAGGGGCACAGCCCAAGACAGTGTCCACAATGAGCTCCATTGCCTCTCATCTGCCTAAAGTCAGGGTGGTCTGGACACCCTTCCTGTGGACCTGGAGTGATCAAATAGGCCTGCCGTTAATACTGCTCTACTTCTCCAATTGGAGGCCTACTGACTGCCGGGTATAGAATCTTTGTGTGAACTGGAGTCATGAGAAAACCCAAGCACCTATGGGCTAGCCTCTGCAGGGCTTTGAAGGACTCATTTGACACAAAGGATCCCTATTCTCACTTGATGGAGGTCAGGAACCTTACACAGGAAGGCAAGAGACTTCATCCATGATGACTGCCTTTGTGCCAATTTGGCTTTGGATGCACACATGGGATCTTTCTTTGGATCCACCAGGTGCTGACAATCTAAGCCACAGCCTCACACAGGGCCAAGAGGCTGATTCAGACACATCCCTTTGCAAAGCAATTAAGCAAAGAGCCACAGGTGATGCCCATTCATTTCCATTTGAAAACTGTTTTCTTCAGGCTTCACAAAGGGGTGCCCTGAGGCAAAGGCCTTCCTGACATTCAGGGCAACAGAACAATAGGTAAGCCAAAGGCCCAAGGCAGGGTTTCTCCAGGGAGACTTTACTGGTCACACTGATATCTGAGTTTTCTGAGATGCTCACCATTCCTTTCAAGTATCCAGTACATGGCCATGTCACCGAGCTTGGAGGTGGTGCATATCTTGGACACAAAACCATGAGCCTATTCTGGAGAGTGGCCAGAATTCAGGAAGAAAACAGGAACTTAGGAAGATGGTAGGTGTTGCCCATCCATAAGGCAAGCCCCAGTCCATTCATAACTTGGGCAGGATGAATGCTGTGAAGCTTTCTACTAAACAGGACACATCCACTGATGCATTCTCTTTTCTAATGTCTACAACCAGGGACACAGTGTGATACACAAACATAGAAACACTCGCCTTGTCAAAAGCCTTACTAGAAACAGTCCACTCCAAACCAAACAAACCGCCTTTCCTACCTATTCTCAGAACATGAGACAAAACCACAAATTCACACCCACTCCCACAAAGGCACCTCCTTCCAAGTTGGTCTGTGACTACCCGGAGTGTCGTCTGACTGGTGGGCCATACTATGTTCCCCTGAAAGGGCCTGTCCTGTCTCACATCTGGCCTCCTTGGCCAACTCTGTGAAGTTGTCAGGAGCCAGCGGTGAGCCACTACCTGCTTTCTCAGGAAAGGCCCCTCTGCAGAGCTTTCCTGGCATTTGGCAATCCTCACATCAGTGGGTACCAAGAAAGACTGACTCCTTCCTTGGTAAATCCAAACAAGTGAGCCCACTGGGACTGGGACTGGGACTGGCTCTGGGTGCCTGGCTTCCTGGATCCCAAGTTCAGAGACTTCCATCACCAAGGAAGTGAGGTGAGGTCACTTCCTTCAGGAACTGAATGAGGTCACTGCCTTGGCAACCACTGTGTCCTAACAGTTGCTTCCAAGGCTCCCATGAGATGCAGGCTGCCCCTCCTTCCTGTGACACTTTCACAAGTTAGAATGGAATATCAACCATAGGCACCAAGGAACAGCTCTCCACACAGGCCTCCTTTGGTCCATCTTGTCTACATTAAGAAGAGAGAGGCTCATTCAGACACATCCCTTCATCCTGACCAGGTTTTTTGCCATGGAAGATGACTTCTGCTCTCTCAGGTCCTTCATAGCTGCCTACATCTTCTCCAGGGATCATTTCTGCATGGACCTTTGAGGTTCTCAGCAGGTGGAAGATCCCCCACATTCCTGTATTGTAAGACCAACTCTGTCCCTGCTCTTTTGTAAAGTTAGATTGAGGGAACAGTGTATGGTTATGGTGAAGAACCTGTTTGATTTGGCTTAGGAATCACTCTGCTGGATGAAGAATGATATTGGGAACCTGCGATATTTATAATAATATATAGGTGAAATATATGTATGAAAAGAGAAATCCAAGTAAGAATTGAAGGCCAGAAGGGCATTGGGCCCTTGATTGTGATACTTAGCTTTGAATGAATTTCTGCACAGATGTCTCAGATAAATCGATATATAATGGCATAGGACCTTGTACCTGGGATGATGGAATGTAGAAGAGAACATCCAGTCAAAAAGGGATAGTAGGTAGGATTAGGAAGATAGTTGGTAGGTTTAGGAAGAAGAGCGAGTATACAATTTGGACCAAAAGATCTTTAGCAATAGGGTGTCGGTTAGAGAGTGAATGTAAATGTCAGCCCATGTGAAGAGTCAGTCACAATGATGAACTGGGGAACATATGTAGGAAAGCAGATATCATTAGAGACATTAGGAAATCAGGCAGAGTATAAAGTGCGTGAGAGGATTAGACATTTTCAACAGTGTTGAGGTTGAATATATCATCTTAGGAAGAAACAAATGTGTAGTCACCAATAGGATTCACATTTGAGAGCATTAGGCAACCTGGACAAGGATGTATTTAGTAATCCATGCTCACTTTCCAATGAGGCTTTCTTACAATCATAAGTGTGAACTTTGCATTTTGTGTCCAGAATATCACTGTGATAAAATGTATATGGAGATCAGGTGACATGAGTGTATCTTCCACCATTTCTGGGAGTAATATGTTGAAGACATAAAAATTAGCCTTTGGGGGTACAAATAGGTATACCCTGGGTCTATGAATATAGAGACAATGCATGAATAGACCGTACTGTGAATAAATATTATAACAGGTTCCAATTTAAATAATGGATTGAATTGATATCTGAACATATATGGGAAATCTAATATTGATACACAACCATTCATTCCAACCAGTTATACATCTAATGGTGATATTAGGGTTATGGTTTACCATGAAGGGGGTGTGAGTTTTGCTTCACAAGGGATTATGGAAATGGAAAAGAATGTGTTTGGAAACAAGTCTCATGAAAAGACCAGTCAAGAAACATGGAGGAATACATGTGTTCTGAAGCAGGAAGTGATTGAAAGGGAACCAAATGCCTAGAAATTTGTGAACTTGAGGATGATATACATATCCTATGATGTGCATCAACTGAAGAAATAGTAATGTACCAGTGTTGAATAAAAATGAACGTCAAAATACACATCATGTCCCATAGGAATCTACTTGCATTCATGTTAAACTGGGTCAGTTACTGTAGAAATATTAGGATTTCAGCACTAGGAAACAAATATGTATTTCAGGTGGATGACTATTTCTGAGAATAATCTTGTGAAAAGTTGATTATAAATCCACATATATGAACATGAATGAATTTAGGGAGTATATAATATGACACATACATTTCATATTTTGAAAAATCTGAAGAGTGTGTGTATGTGTGTGTGTGTGTATATATATATACACAAAAAAAACAACACACACACACAAACACAGACATTAAAGAGTAGAAATATATATGCCAATCGAAATTCATCATGAAATATTTATCATCCACAGATCCAAAAATATTTATTTTACTGAACATGTATTTATGTATCATGTTGTTCAAGTGCGAAGCTCACCTGGAGGTTGAATTCTCAGTTCCAACAGCATTTAGGAGGAGTGATCTCTTCTCACAACTTGTATCTGCCAAGTCAGCCACCTCACAAGAATGGACGTGGGATAGGAGGTAGGATTCTATATGTGCATGTAAAAATGCATGTTGCTGAATAGGCTACAGAGAAAGGGAGACAGGAATTCACATATTTGTTAACTTTCAAAACACATGGAGAACTATTTCTATTAAATTGGACTAGATTTATAACACCTACCCTTTATAATGCAAAAGGCAAGCCCAACTATACACCAGGCCTCCTCTGAACTGCCTGTATTTCTATTCTGTTTGAGTTATTTTTCTCCATCATATTAGTATTCGTAGTCACAATCTAGTAGGGTATGGGTTAGTGTCAGGGATTCAGTATTTCGAACGGAAAATAGGAAAATGAATCCAATGTGTAGGCAAATATGTGCTACACAAAAATCTTCCCACTCTCATCCAGAACAATGCCTTGACATTACCTTCGCAATAAGTAAGTCACAATTGGAGGGGAAGAGTTAGAAAAGCTGTGAATACATATGTGGAATGGAAAATGCTCAGGAGTTCACAACCTTGGAGGTGGTAGAGGAGTTTCCATGAGTAAGGGACAGGGTAAACACTCCACAAACATGGAGCTCTGCTGGCCTAAAGACTTTGTGAGAAACTGCCTCTGAGGTTGGGCACTTGAAATATATGTTGTTGTCAGGAGCTTTAGCTTCCTTTGTAGTGAGACCATCAAACCTGGTCTGCATCTATGTGACCTGGAGGACATGGTTTCTGATTTTCCAATGAACATGAGGCAGGAGTGCTGAATTCTCTCTTTGCAGGTAAACTGTGGCCACTGGGGTCTAAGTGTCTCCCTGTGTGGACTGTGAAGCCATTTGGTCACCCTCCACTTTTCGTGGTGTTTCTTGCTGCTGCACTGGGAGTTTGGAATTTGCTTCAGGAAATACAAGGAGTTCAACTGGGACACAGTGCTGGAGGGAGTTCTGTCACGTGTGGTGGGTCCAGGTCCTAGGAGAATGCACCAGCCAGGCTTCTATCCCACAGAGCTTGCCCCCTTGACCATAGCAACCTGATTCTGAACATTGCCCTGAAACCTCTCCGTATAACAAGATGCCTTTACACACAAGGGTCTGCTCACTGCACCATGTCAGTCACAAGCCATTTGGAAGCCAGTGGCAGATCCACATGGCCCCACCACAGATGTTTTATCACACACCTGCACACCACTGCTCTAGGCCCACTACTCAGCAGGCCCCAACTTACTGGCATCTCTGTTTTACACCATTTTCATGAAACCCAGTCAATCAAGGCACTGTCTGGTACACTCATGATCAGCAACAGGACATCCAAAGGTTCTCCAGTGCCACCTGGTCATGGGAATTTCAAAAATTTCATGGTATTTATATAGCTAGCCATTTTTAAAGGATGAAGTTGGAGGCACTGTGGGTTTCCATTCCTTCAGGAACCATTATATGGTGAGGAAGCTCATTTCAACGAAAGCTCTGGAGAACTCTCACAAACAAGGCTTCCCAAAGAGTGGCCAAAAGGTCACAGGAAGCCAGGCCCATTGAGGTCTACAATGTGAGGTCCACGTGTGTTTGGACTCTCCACGATGGCTGCCAGGTCTTTAAGAATAAAATCATGTGATATCCGGGCTGAGATTCCCAGTGCTCTGTGGAAAGCCAGCCTGGGCCTAGATCTCAGTTTCCAAGGGCGACTCTCATGCGTGGCCTCCTAACATCCCGACACTATTCACGGCAATACTTCTCTGAGGTCAGTTCCAGAACTCAGTCTCCAAGGGGAATCACACCAGAGTTCAAGCCCAGGTGGACCCAGTCATCTCTTCCCACTGCCACACCACAATTCAAACCAAAACACTGCCACATGGCCCTCATCTTCTTGCATATAGTCACTCATCATAACCTCTGGCTGGAGGTTTCCATGAGGGCCACAGCCCAAGACAGTGTCCACAATGAGCTCCCTTGCCTCTCATCTGCCTAATGTCAGGGTGGCCTGGACACCCTTCCTGTGGACCTGGAGTGATCAAATAGGCCTGCCGTTAATACTGCTCTACTTCTCCAATTGGAGGCCTACTGACTGCCGGGTATACATTCTTTGTGTGAACAGGAGTCATGAGAAAACCCAAGCACCTATGGGCTAGACTCTGCAGGGCTTTGAAGGACTCATTTGACACAAAGGATCCCTATTCTCATTTGATGGAGGTCAGGAACCTTACAGAGGAAGGCGAGAGACTTCATCCATGATGACTGCCTTTGTGCCAATTTGGCTTTGGATGCACACATGGGATCTTTCTTTGGATCCATCAGGTGCTGACAATCTAAGCCACAGCCTCACACAGGGCCAAGAGGCTGATTCAGACACATCCCTTTGCAAAGCAATTAAGCAAAGAGCCACAGGTGATGCCCATTCATTTCCATTTGAAAACTGTTTTCTTCAGGCTTCACAAAGGGGTGCCCTGAGGCAAAGGCCTTCCTGACATTCAGGGCAACAGAACAATAGGTAAGCCAAAGGCCCAAGGCAGGGTTTCTCCAGGGAGACTTTACTGGTCACACTGATATCTGAGTTTTCTGAGATGCTCACCATTCCTTTCAAGTATCCAGTACATGGCCATGTCACCGAGCTTGGAGGTGGTGCATATCTTGGACACAAAACCATGAGCCTATTCTGGAGAGTGGCCAGAATTCAGGAAGAAAACAGGAACTTAGGAAGATGGTAGGTGTTGCCCATCCATAAGGCAAGCCCCAGTCCATTCATAACTTGGGCAGGATGAATGCTGGGAAGCTTTCTACTAAACAGGACACATCCACTGATGCATTCTCTTTTCTAATGTCTACAACCAGGGACACAGTGTGATACACAAACATAGAAACACTCGCCTTGTCAAAAGCCTTACTAGAAACAGTCCACTCCAAACAAAACAAACCGCCTTTCCTACCTATTCTCAGAACATGAGACAAAACCACAAATTCACACCCACTCCCACAAAGGCACCTCCTTCCAAGTTGGTCTGTGACTACCCGGAGTGTCGTCTGACTGGTGGGCCATACTATGTTACCCCGAAAGGACCTGTCCTGTCTCACATCTGGCCTCCTTGGCCAACTCTGTGAAGTTGTCAGGAGCCAGCGGTGAGCCACTACCTGCTTTCTCAGGAAAGGCCCCTCTGCAGAGCTTTCCTGGCATTTGGCAATCCTCACATCAGTGGGTACCAAGAAAGACTGACTCCTTCCTTGGTAAATCCAAACAAGTGAGCCCACTGGGACTGGGACTGGGACTGGCTCTGGGTGCCTGGCTTCCTGGATCCCAAGTTCAGAGACTTCCATCACCAAGGAAGTGAGGTGAGGTCACTTCCTTCAGGAACTGAATGAGGTCACTGCCTTGGCAACCACTGTGTCCTAACAGTTGCTTCCAAGGCTCCCATGAGATGCAGGCTGCCCCTCCTTCCTGTGACACTTTCACAAGTTAGAATGGAATATCAACCATAGGCACCAAGGAACAGCTCTCCACACAGGCCTCCTTTGGTCCATCTTGTCTACATTAAGAAGAGAGAGGCTCATTCAGACACATCCCTTCATCCCGACCAGGTTGTTTGCCATGGAAGATGACTTCTGCTCTCTCAGGTCCTTCATAGCTGCCTACATCTTCTCCAGGGATCATTTCTGCATGGACCTTTGAGGTTCTCAGCAGGTGGAAGATCCCCCACATTCCTGTATTGTAAGACCAACTCTGTCCCTGCTCTTCTGAAAAGTTAGATTGAGGGAACAGTGTATGGTTAGGGTTAAGAACCTGTTTGATGTGGCTTAGGAATCACTCTGCTGGATGAAGAATGGTATTGGGAACCTGCGATATTTATAATAATATATAGGTGAAATATATGTATGAAAACAGAAATCCAAGTAAGATTTGAAGGCCAGAAGGGCATTGGGCCCTTGATTGGGATACTTAGCTTTGAATGACTTTCTGCACAGATGTCTCAGATAAATCGATACACAATGGCATAGGACCTTGTACCTTGGATGATTGAATGTAGAAGAGAACATCCAGTCAAAACGGGATAGTAGGTAGGATTAGGAAGATAGTTGGTAAGTTTTGGAAGAAGAGTGAGTATGCAATTTGGACCAAAAGTTCTTTAGCAATAGGGTGTCGGTTAGAGAGTGAATGTAAACGTCAGCACATGTGAAGAGTCAGTCACAATGATGAACTGGGGAACATATGTAGGAAAGCAGATATCAATAGAGACATTAGGAAATCAGGAAAAGTATAAAGTGAGTGAGTGGATTAGACATTTTCAACAGGGTTGAGGTTGAATATATCATCTTAGGAAGAAACAAATGTGTAGTCACCAATAGCATTGACATTTGAGAGCATTAGGCAACCTGGACAAGGATGTTTTTAGTAATCCATGCTCACTTTCCAATGAGGCTTTGGTGCAATCATAAGTGTGACCTTTGCATTTTGTGTCCAGAATATCACTGTGATAAAATGTATATGTAGATCAGGTGACATGAGTGTTTCTTCCACCATTTCTGGGAGTAATATGTTGAAGACATATAAATTAGCCTTTGGGGGTACAAATAGGTGTACCCTGGGTCTATGAATATAGAGATAATGCATGAATAGACCATACTGTGAATAAATAGTATAACAGGTTCCACTTTAAATAATGGATTACATTGATATCTGAAAATATATAGGAAATCTAATATTGATACACAACCATTCATTCTAACCAGTTATACATCTAATGGTGATATTGGGGTTATGGTTTACCATGAAGGGGGTGTGAGTTTTGCTTCACAAGGGATTATGGAAATGGAAAAGAATGTGTTTGGAATGAAGTCTCATGAAAAGACCAGTCAAGAAACGTGGAGGAATACATGTGTTCTGAAGCAGGAAGTGATTGAAAGGGAAATAAATGCCTAGAAATTTGTGAACTTGAGGATGAAATACATATCCTATGATGTGCATCAACTGAAGAAATAGTAATGTACCAGTGTTGAATAAAAGTGAACGTCAAAATACACATCATGTCCCATAGGAATCTACTTGCATTCATGTTAAACTGGGTCAGTTACTGTAGAAATATTAGGATTTCAGCACTAGGAAACAAATATGTATTTCAGGTGGATGACTATTTCTGAGAATAATCTTGTGAAAAGTTGATTATAAATCCACATATATGAACATGAATGAATTTAGGGAGTATATAATATGACACATACATTTCATATTTTGAAAAATCTGAAGAGTGTGTGTATGTGTGTGTGTGTGTATATATATATACACAAAAAAAACAACACACACACAAACACAGACATTAAAGAGTAGAAATATATATGCCAATCGAAATTCATCATGAAATATTTATCATCCACAGATCCAAAAATATTTATTTTACTGAACATGTATTTATGTATCATGTTGTTCAAGTGCGAAGCTCACCTGGAGGTTGAATTCTCAGTTCCAACAGCATTTAGGAGGAGTGATCTCTTCTCACAACTTGTATCTGCCAAGTCAGCCACCTCACAAGAATGGACGTGGGATAGGAGGTAGGATTCTATATGTGCATGTAAAAATGCATGTTGCTGAATAGGCTACAGAGAAAGGGAGACAGGAATTCACATATTTGTTAACATTCAAAACACATGGAGAACTATTTGAATAAATTGGACTAGATTTATAACACCTACACTTTATAATGCCAAAGGCCAGTCCAACTATACACCAGGCCTCCTCTGAACTGCCTGTATTTCTATTCTGTTTGAGTTATTTTTCTCCATCATATTAGTATTCGTAGTCACAATCTAGTACGGTATGGGTTAGTGTCAGGGATTCAGTATTTCGAACGGAAAATACGAAAATGAATCCAATGTGTAGGCCAATATGTGCTACAAAAAAATCTTCCCACTCTCATCCAGAACATTGCCTTGACATTACCTTCACAATAAGTAAGACACAATTTGAGGAGAAGAGTTAGAAATGCTGTGAATACATATGTGGAATGGAAAATGCTCAGGAGTTCACAACCTTGGAGGTGGTAGACTAGTTTCCATGAGTAAGGGACAGGGTAAACACTCCACAAACGTGGAGCTCTGCTGGCCTAAAGACTTCGTGAGAAACTGCTTCTGAGGTTGGGCACTTGAAATAAATGTTGTTGTCAGGAGCTTTAGCTTCCTTTGTAGTGAGACCATCAAACCAGGTCTGCATCTATGTGACCTGGAGGACATGGTTTCTGATTTTCCAATGAACATGAGGCAGAAGTGCTGAATTCTCTCTTTGCAGGTAAACTGTGGCCACTGGGGTCTAAGTGTCTCCGTGTGTGGACTGTGAAGCCATTTGGTCATCCTCCACTTTTCGTGGTGTTTCTTGCTGCTGCACTGGGAGTTTGGAATTTGCTTCAGGAAATACAAGGAGTTCAACTGGGACACAGTGCTGGAGGGAGTTCTGCCACGTGTGGTGGGTCAAGGTCCTAGGAGAATGCACCAGCCAGGCTTCTATCCCACAGAGCTTGCCCCCTTGACCATAGCAACCTGATTCTGAACATTGCCCTGAAACCTCTCCATATAACAAGATGCCTTTACATAGAAGGGTGTGCTCACTGCACCATGTCAGTCACAAGCCATTTGGAAGCCAATGGCAGATCCACATGGCCCCACCACAGATGTTTTATCACACACCTGCACACCACTGCTCTAGGCCCACTACTCAGCAGGCCCCAACTTACTGGCATCTCTGTTTTACACCATTTTCATGAAACCCAGTCAATCAAGGCACTGTCTGGTACACTCATGATCAGCAACAGGACATCCAAAGGTTCTCCAGTGCCACCTGGTCATGGGAATTTAAAAAATGTCATGGTATTTATCTAGCTAGCCATTTTTAAAGGATGAAGTTGGAGGCACTGTGGGTTTCCATTCCTTCAGGAACCATTCAATGGTGAGGAAGCTCATTTCAACGAAAGCTCTGGGGAACTCTCACAAACAAGGCTTCCCAAAGAGTGGCCAAAAGGTCACAGGAAGCCAGGCCCATTGAGGTCTACAATGTGAAGTCCACGTGTGTTTGGACTCTCCACGATGGCTGCCAGGTCTTTAAGAATAAAATCATGTGATATCCGGGCTGAGATTCCCAGTGCTCTGTGGAAAGCCAGCCTGGGCCTAGATCTCAGTTTCCAAGGGCGACTCTCATGCGTGGCCTCCTAACATCCCGACACTATTCACGGCAATACTTCTCTGAGGTCAGTTCCAGAACTCAGTCTCCAAGGGGAATCACACCAGAGTTCAAGCCCAGGTGGACCCAGTCATCTCTTCCCACTGCCACACCACAATTCAAACCAAAACACTGCCACATGGCCCTCATCTTCTTGCATATAGTCACTCATCATAACCTCTGGCTGGAGGTTTCCATGAGGGGCACAGCCCAAGACAGTGTCCACAATAAGCTCCCTTGCCTCTCATTTGCCTAATGTCAGGGTGGACTGGACACCCTTCCTGTGGATCTGGAGTGATCAAATAGGCCTGCCTTTAATACTGCTCTACTTCTCCAATTGGAGGCCTACTGACTGCCGGGTATAGATTCTTTGTGTGAACTGGAGTCATGAGAAAACCCAAGCACCTATGGGCTAGCCTCTGCATGGCTTTGAAGGACTCATTTGACACAAAGGATCCCTATTCTCACTTGATGGAGGTCAGGAACCTTACAGAGGAAGGCGAGAGACCTCATCCAGGATGACTGCTTTTGTGCCAATTTGGCTTTGGATGCACACATGGGATCTTTCTTTGGATCCACCAGGTGCTGACAATCTAAGCCACAGCCTCACACAGGGCCAAGAGGCTGATTCAGACACATCCCTTTGCAAAGCAATTAAGCAAAGAGCCACAGGTGATGCCCATTCATTTCCATTTGAAAACTGTTTTCTTCAGGCTTCACAAAGGGGTGCCCTGAGGCAAAGGCCTTCCAGACATTCAGGGCCACAGAAGGATAGGTAAGCCAAAGGCCCAAAGCAGGGTTTCTCCAGGGAGACTTTACTGGTCACACTGATATCTGAGTTTTCTGAGATGCTCACCATTCCTTTCAACTATCCAGTACATGGCCATGTCACCGAGCTTGGAGGTGGTACATATCTTGGACACAAAACCATGAGCCTATTCTGGAGAGTGGCCAGAATTCAGAAAGAAAACAGGAACTTAGGAAGATAGTAGGTGTTGCCCATCCATAAGGCAAGCCGCAGTCCATTCATAAATTGGGCAGGATGAATGCTGGGAAGCTTTCTACTAGACAGGACACATCCATTGATGCATTCTCTTTTCTAATGTCTACAACCAGGGACACAGTGGGATACACAAACATAGAAACACTCGCCTTGTCAAAAGCCTTACTAGAAACAGTCCACTCCAAACCAAACAAACCGCCTTTCCTACCTATTCTCAGAACATGAGACAAAACCACAAACTCACACCCACACCCACAAAGGCACCTCCTTCCAAGTTGGTCTGTGACTACCCGGAGTGTCGTCTGACTGCTGGGCCATATGATGTTCCCCCGAAAGGGCCTGTCCTGTCTCACGTCTGGCCTCCTTGGCCAACTCTGTGAAGTTGTCAGGAGCCAGCGGTGAGCCACTACCTGCTTTCTCAGGAAAGGCCCCTCTGCAGAGCTTTCCTGGCATTTGGCAATCCTCACCTCAGTGGGTACCAAGAAAGACTGACTCTGTCCTTGGTAAATCCAAACAAGTGAGCCCACTGGGACTGGGACTGGGACTGGCTCTGGGTGCCTGGCTTCCTGGATCCCAAGTTCAGAGACTTCCATCACCAAGGAAGTGAGGTGAGGTCACTTCCTTCAGGAACTGAATGAGGTCACTGCCTTGGCAACCACTGTGTCCTAACAGTTGCTTCCAAGGCTCCCATGAGATGGAGGCTGCCCCTCCTTCCTGTGACACTTTCACAAGTTAGAATGGAATATCAACCATAGGCACCAAGGAACAGCTCTCCACACAGGCCTGCTTTGGTCCATCTTGTCTACATTAAGAAGAGAGAGGCTCATTCAGACACATCCCTTCATCCTGACCAGGTTGTTTGCCATGGAAGATGACTTCTGCTCTCTCAGGTCCTTCATAGCTGCCTACATCTTCTCCAGGGATCATTTCTGCATGGACCTTTGAGGTTCTCAGCAGGTGGAAGATCCCCCACATTCCTGTATTGTAAGACCCACTCTGTCCCTGCTCTTCTGTAAAGTTAGATTGAGGGAAGAGTGTATGGTTAGGGTTAAGAACCTGTTTGATGTGGCTTAGGAATCACTCTGCTGGATGAAGAATGGTATTGGGAACCTGCGATATTTATAATAATATATAGGTGAAATATATGTATGAAAACAGAAATCCAAGTAAGATTTGAAGGCCAGAAGGGCATTGGGCCCTTGATTGGGATACTTAGATTTGAATGACTTTCTGCACAGATGTCTCAGATAAATCGATATACAATGGCATGGGACCTTGTACCTTGGATGATTGAATGTAGAAGAGAACATCCAGTCAAAAAGGGATAGTAGGTAGGATTAGGAAGATAGTTGGTAAGTTTTGGAAGAAGAGTGAGTATGCAATTTGGACCAAAAGTTCTTTAGCAATAGGGTGTCGGTTAGAGAGTGAATGTAAACGTCAGCACATGTGAAGAGTCAGTCACAATGATGAACTGGGGAACATATGTAGGAAAGCAGATATCAATAGAGACATTAGGAAATCAGGAAAAGTATAAAGTGAGTGAGTGGATTAGACATTTTCAACAGGGTTGAGGTTGAATATATCATCTTAGGAAGAAACAAATGTGTAGTCACCAATAGCATTGACATTTGAGAGCATTAGGCAACCTGGACAAGGATGTTTTTAGTAATCCATGCTCACTTTCCAATGAGGCTTTGGTGCAATCATAAGTGTGACCTTTGCATTTTGTGTCCAGAATATCACTGTGATAAAATGTATATGTAGATCAGGTGACATGAGTGTTTCTTCCACCATTTCTGGGAGTAATATGTTGAAGACATATAAATTAGCCTTTGGGGGTACAAATAGGTGTACCCTGGGTCTATGAATATAGAGATAATGCATGAATAGACCATACTGTGAATAAATAGTATAACAGGTTCCAATTTAAATAATGGATTAAATTGATATATGAAAATATATAGGAAATCTAATATTGATACACAACCATTCATTCTAACCAGTTATACATCTAATGGTGATATTGGGGTTATGGTTTACCATGAAGGGGGTGTGAGTTTTGCTTCACAAGGGATTATGGAAATGGAAAAGAGTGTGTTTGGAATGAAGTCTCATGAAAAGACCAGTCAAGAAACGTGGAGGAATACATGTGTTCTGAAGCAGGAAGTGATTGAAAGGGAAATAAATGCCTAGAAATTTGTGAACTTGAGGATGAAATACATATCCTATGATGTGCATCAACTGAAGAAATAGTAATGTACCAGTGTTGAATAAAAATGAACGTCAAAATACACATCATGTCCCATAGGAATCTACTTGCATTCATGTTAAACTGGGTCAGTTACTGTAGAAATATTAGGATTTCAGCACTAGGAAACAAATATGTATTTCAGGTGGATGACTATTTCTGAGAATAATCTTGTGAAAAGTTGATTATAAATCCACATATATGAACATGAATGAATTTAGGGAGTATATAATATGACACATACATTTCATATTTTGAAAAATCTGAAGAGTGAGTGTATGTGTGTGTGTGTGTGTATATATATATACACAAAAAAAACAACACACACACACAAACACAGACATTAAAGAGTAGAAATATATATGCCAATCGAAATTCATCATGAAATATTTATCATCCACAGATCCAAAAATATTTATTTTACTGAACATGTATTTATGTATCATGTTGTTCAAGTGGGAAGCTCACCTGGAGGTTGAATTCTCAGTTCCAACAGCGTTTAGGAGGAGTGATCTCTTCTCACAGTTTGTATCTGCCAAGTCAGCCACCTCACAAGAATGGACGTGGGATAGGAGGTAGGATTCTATATGTGCATGTAAAAATGCATGTTGCTGAATAGGCTACAGAGAAAGGGAGACAGGAATTCACATATTTGTTAACATTCAAAACACATGGAGAACTATTTCTATTAAATTGGACTAGATTTATAACACCTACACTTTATAATGCCAAAGGCCAGTCCAACTATACACCAGGCCTGCTCTGAACTGCCTGTATTTCTATTCTGTTTGAGTTATTTTTCTCCATCACATTAGTATTCGTAGTCACAATCTAGTAGGGTATGGGTTAGTGTCAGGGATTCAGTATTTCGAACGGAAAATAGGAAAATGAATCCAATGTGTAGGCCAATATGTGCTACAAAAAAATCTTCCCACTCTCATCCAGAACATTGCCTTGACATTACCTTCACAATAAGTAAGACACAATTTGAGGAGAAGAGTTAGAAATGCTGTGAATACATATGTGGAATGGAAAATGCTCAGGAGTTCACAACCTTGGAGGTGGTAGACTAGTTTCCATGAGTAAGGGACAGGGTAAACACTCCACAAACGTGGAGCTCTGCTGGCCTAAAGACTTTGTGAGAAACTGCTTCTGAGGTTGGGCACTTGAAATATATGTTGTTGTCAGGAGCTTTAGCTTCCTTTGTAGTGAGACTATCAAACCAGGTCTGCATCTATGTGACCTGGAGGACATGGTTTCTGATTTTCCAATGAACATGAGGCAGAAGTGCTGAATTCTCTCTTTGCAGGTAAACTGTGGCCACTGGGGTCTAAGTGTCTCCGTGTGTGGACTGTGAAGCCATTTGGTCATCCTCCACTTTTCGTGGTGTTTCTTGCTGCTGCACTGGGAGTTTGGAATTTGCTTCAGGAAATACAAGGAGTTCAACTGGGACACAGTGCTGGAGGGAGTTCTGCCACGTGTGGTGGGTCAAGGTCCTAGGAGAATGCACCAGCCAGGCTTCTATCCCACAGAGCTTGCCCCCTTGACCATAGCAACCTGATTCTGAACATTGCCCTGAAACCTCTCCATATAACAAGATGCCTTTACATAGAAGGGTCTGCTCACTGCACCATGTCAGTCACAAGGCATTTGGAAGCCAATGGCAGATCCACATGGCCCCACCACAGATGTTTTATCACACACCTGCACACCACTGCTCTAGGCCCACTACTCAGCAGGCCCCAACTTACTGGCATCTCTGTTTTACACCATTTTCATGAAACCCAGTCAATCAAGGCACTGTCTGGTACACTCATGATCAGCAACAGGACATCCAAAGGTTCTCCAGTGCCACCTGGTCATGGGAATTTAAAAAATGTCATGGTATTTATCTAGCTAGCCATTTTTAAAGGATGAAGTTGGAGGCACTGTGGGTTTCCATTCCTTCGGGAACCATTCAATGGTGAGGAAGCTCATTTCAACGAAAGCTCTTGGGAACTCTCACAAACAAGGCTTCCCAAAGAGTGGCCAAAAGGTCACAGGAAGCCAGGCCCATTGAGGTCTACAATGTGAGGTCCACGTGTGTTTGGACTCTCCACGATGGCTGCCAGGTCTTTAAGAATAAAATCATGTGATATCCGGGCTGAGATTCCCAGTGCTCTGTGGAAAGCCAGCCTGGGCCTAGATCTCAGTTTCCAAGGGCGACTCTCATGCGTGGCCTCCTAACATCCCGACACTATTCACGGCAATACTTCTCTGAGGTCAGTTCCAGAACTCAGTCTCCAAGGGGAATCACACCAGAGTTCAAGCCCAGGTGGACCCAGTCATCTCTTCCCACTGCCACACCACAATTCAAACCAAAACACTGCCACATGGCCCTCATCTTCTTCCATATAGACACTCATCATAACCTCTGGCTGGAGGTTTCCATGAGGGGCACAGCCCAAGACAGTGTCCACAATAAGCTCCCGTGCCTCTCATTTGCCTAATGTAGGGTGGACTGGACACCCTTCCTGTGGACCTGGAGTGATCAAATAGGCCTGCCTTTAATACTGCTCTACTTCTCCAATTGGAGGCCTACTGACTGCCGGGTATAGATTCTTTGTGTGAACTGGAGTCATGAGAAAACCCAAGCACCTATGGGCTAGCCTCTGCATGGCTTTGAAGGACTCATTTGACACAAAGGATCCCTATTCTCACTTGATGGAGGTCAGGAACCTTACAGAGGAAGGCGAGAGACCTCATCCAGGATGACTGCTTTTGTGCCAATTTGGCTTTGGATGCACACATGGGATCTTTCTTTGGATCCACCAGGTGCTGACAATCTAAGCCACAGCCTCACACAGGGCCAAGAGGCTGATTCAGACACATCCCTTTGCAAAGCAATTAAGCAAAGAGCCACAGGTGATGCCCATTCATTTCCATTTGAAAACTGTTTTCTTCAGGCTTCACAAAGGGGTGCCCTGAGGCAAAGGCCTTCCAGACATTCAGGGCCACAGAAGGATAGGTAAGCCAAAGGCCCAAAGCAGGGTTTCTCCAGGGAGACTTTCCTGGTCACACTGATAGCTGAGTTTTCTGAGATGCTCACCATTCCTTTCAACTATCCAGTACATGGCCATGTCACCGAGCTTGGAGGTGGTACATATCTTGGACACAAAACCATGAGCCTATTCTGGAGAGTGGCCAGAATTCAGAAAGAAAACAGGAACTTAGGAAGATAGTAGGTGTTGCCCATCCATAAGGCAAGCCGCAGTCCATTCATAAATTGGGCAGGATGAATGCTGGGAAGCTTTCTACTAGACAGGACACATCCATTGATGCATTCTCTTTTCTAATGTCTACAACCAGGGACACAGTGGGATACACAAACATAGAAACACTCGCCTTGTCAAAAGCCTTACTAGAAACAGTCCACTCCAAACCAAACAAACCGCCTTTCCTACCTATTCTCAGAACATGAGACAAAACCACAAACTCACACCCACACCCACAAAGGCACCTCCTTCCAAGTTGGTCTGTGACTACCCGGAGTGTCGTCTGACTGCTGGGCCATATGATGTTCCCCCGAAAGGGCCTGTCCTGTCTCACGTCTGGCCTCCTTGGCCAACTCTGTGAAGTTGTCAGGAGCCAGCGGTGAGCCACTACCTGCTTTCTCAGGAAAGGCCCCTCTGCAGAGCTTTCCTGGCATTTGGCAATCCTCACCTCAGTGGGTACCAAGAAAGACTGACTCTGTCCTTGGTAAATCCAAACAAGTGAGCCCACTGGGACTGGGACTGGGACTGGCTCTGGGTGCCTGGCTTCCTGGATCCCAAGTTCAGAGAGTTCCATCACCAAGGAAGTGAGGTGAGGTCACTTCCTTCAGGAACTGAATGAGGTCACTGCCTTGGCAACCACTGTGTCCTAACAGTTGCTTCCAAGGCTCCCATGAGATGGAGGCTGCCCCTCCTTCCTGTGACACTTTCACAAGTTAGAATGGAATATCAACCATAGGCACCAAGGAACAGCTCTCCACACAGGCCTGCTTTGGTCCATCTTGTCTACATTAAGAAGAGAGAGGCTCATTCAGACACATCCCTTCATCCTGACCAGGTTGTTTGCCATGGAAGATGACTTCTGCTCTCTCAGGTCCTTCATAGCTGCCTACATCTTCTCCAGGGATCATTTCTGCATGGACCTTTGAGGTTCTCAGCAGGTGGAAGATCCCCCACATTCCTGTATTGTAAGACACACTCTGTCCCTGCTCTTCTGTAAAGTTAGATTGAGGGAAGAGTGTATGGTTAGGGTTAAGAACCTGTTTGATGTGGCTTAGGAATCACTCTGCTGGATGAAGAATGGTATTGGGAACCTGTGATATTTATAATAATATATAGGTGAAATATATGTATGAAAACAGAAATCCAAGTAAGATTTGAAGGCCAGAAGGGCATTGGGCCCTTGATTGGGATACTTAGATTTGAATGACTTTCTGCACAGATGTCTCAGATAAATCGATATACAATGGCATGGGACCTTGTACCTTGGATGATTGAATGTAGAAGAGAACATCCAGTCAAAAAGGGATAGTAGGTAGGATTAGGAAGATAGTTGGTAAGTTTTGGAAGAAGAGTGAGTATGCAATTTGGACCAAAAGTTCTTTAGCAATAGGGTGTCGGTTAGAGAGTGAATGTAAACGTCAGCACATGTGAAGAGTCAGTCACAATGATGAACTGGGGAACATATGTAGGAAAGCAGATATCAATAGAGACATTAGGAAATCAGGCAAAATATAAAGTGAGTGAGTGGATTACACATTTTCAACAGGGTTGAGGTTGAATATATCATCTTAGGAAGAAACAAATGTGTAGTCACCAATAGCATTGACATTTGAGAGCATTAGGCAACCTGGACAAGGATGTTTTTAGTAATCCATGCTCACTTTCCAATGAGGCTTTCTTACAACCATAAGTGTGACCTTTGCATATTGTGTCCAGAATATCACTGTGATAAAATGTATATGTAGATCAGGTGACATGAGTGTTTCTTCCACCATTTCTGGGAGTAATATGTTGAAGACATATAAATTAGCCTTTGGGGGTACAAATAGGTGTACCCTGGGTCTATGAATATAGAGATAATGCATGAATAGACCATACTGTGAATAAATAGTATAACAGGTTCCAATTTAAATAATGGATTCCATTGATATCTGAAAATATATAGGAAATCTAATATTGATACACAACCATTCATTCTAACCAGTTATACATCTAATGGTGATATTGGGGTTATGGTTTACCATGAAGGGGGTGTGAGTTTTGCTTCACAAGGGATTGTGGAAATGGAAAAGAATGTGTTTGGAAAGAAGTCTCATGAAAAGACCAGTCAAGAAACGTGGAGGAATACATGTGTTCTGAAGCAGGAAGTGATTGAAAGGGAAATAAATGCCTAGAAATTTGTGAACTTGAGGATGAAATACATATCCTATGATGTGCATCAACTGAAGAAATAGTAATGTACCAGTGTTGAATAAAAATGAACGTCAAAATACACATCATGTCCCATAGGAATCTACTTGCATTCATGTTAAACTGGGTCAGTTACTGTAGAAATATTAGGATTTCAGCACTAGGAAACAAATATGTATTTCAGGTGGATGACTATTTCTGAGACTAATCTTGTGAAAAGTTGATTATAAATCCACATATATGAACATGAATGAATTTAGGGAGTATATAATATGACACATACATTTCATATTTTGAAAAATCTGGAGAGTGTGTGTATGTGTGTGTGTGTGTGTATATATATATACACAAAAAAACAACACACACACACAAACACAGACATTAAAGAGTAGAAATATATATGCCAATCGAAATTCATCATGAAATATTTATCATCCACAGATCCAAAAATATTTATTTTACTGAACATGTATTTATGTATCATGTTGTTCAAGTGGGAAGCTCACCTGGAGGTTGAATTCTCAGTTCCAACAGCGTTTAGGAGGAGTGATCTCTTCTCACAGTTTGTATCTGCCAAGTCAGCCACCTCACAAGAATGGACGTGGGATAGGAGGTAGGATTCTATATGTGCATGTAAAAATGCATGTTGCTGAATAGGCTACAGAGAAAGGGAGACAGGAATTCACATATTTGTTAACATTCAAAACACATGGAGAACTATTTCTATTAAATTGGACTAGATTTATAACACCTACACTTTATAATGCCAAAGGCCAGTCCAACTATACACCAGGCCTGCTCTGAACTGCCTGTATTTCTATTCTGTTTGAGTTATTTTTCTCCATCACATTAGTATTCGTAGTCACAATCTAGTAGGGTATGGGTTAGTGTCAGGGATTCAGTATTTCGAACGGAAAATAGGAAAATGAATCCAATGTGTAGGCCAATATGTGCTACAAAAAAATCTTCCCACTCTCATCCAGAACATTGCCTTGACATTACCTTCACAATAAGTAAGACACAATTTGAGGAGAAGAGTTAGAAATGCTGTGAATACATATGTGGAATGGAAAATGCTCAGGAGTTCACAACCTTGGAGGTGGTAGACTAGTTTCCATGAGTAAGGGACAGGGTAAACACTCCACAAACGTGGAGCTCTGCTGGCCTAAAGACTTTGTGAGAAACTGCTTCTGAGGTTGGGCACTTGAAATATATGTTGTTGTCAGGAGCTTTAGCTTCCTTTGTAGTGAGACTATCAAACCAGGTCTGCATCTATGTGACCTGGAGGACATGGTTTCTGATTTTCCAATGAACATGAGGCAGAAGTGCTGAATTCTCTCTTTGCAGGTAAACTGTGGCCACTGGGGTCTAAGTGTCTCCGTGTGTGGACTGTGAAGCCATTTGGTCATCCTCCAGTTTTCGTGGTGTTTCTTGCTGCTGCACTGGGAGTTTGGAATTTGCTTCAGGAAATACAAGGAGTTCAACTGGGACACAGTGCTGGAGGGAGTTCTGCCACGTGTGGTGGGTCAAGGTCCTAGGAGAATGCACCAGCCAGGCTTCTATCCCACAGAGCTTGCCCCCTTGACCATAGCAACCTGATTCTGAACATTGCCCTGAAACCTCTCCATATAACAAGATGCCTTTACATAGAAGGGTCTGCTCACTGCACCATGTCAGTCACAAGGCATTTGGAAGCCAATGGCAGATCCACATGGCCCCACCACAGATGTTTTATCACACACCTGCACACCACTGCTCTAGGCCCACTACTCAGCAGGCCCCAACTTCCTGGCATCTCTGTTTTACACCATTTTCATGAAACCCAGTCAATCAAGGCACTGTCTGGTACACTCATGATCAGCAACAGGACATCCAAAGGTTCTCCAGTGCCACCTGGTCATGGGAATTTCAAAAATGTCATGGTATTTATCTAGCTAGCCATTTTTAAAGGATGAAGTTGGAGGCACTGTGGGTTTCCATTCCTTCGGGAACCATTCAATGGTGAGGAAGCTCATTTCAACGAAAGCTCTGGGGAACTCTCACAAACAAGGCTTCCCAAAGAGTGGCCAAAAGGTCACAGGAAGCCAGGCCCATTGAGGTCTACAATGTGAGGTCCACGTGTGTTTGGACTCTCCACGATGGCTGCCAGGTCTTTAAGAATAAAATCATGTGATATCCGGGCTGAGATTCCCAGTGCTCTGTGGAAAGCCAGCCTGGGCCTAGATCTCAGTTTCCAAGGGCGACTCTCATGCGTGGCCTCCTAACATCCCGACACTATTCACGGCAATACTTCTCTGAGGTCAGTTCCAGAACTCAGTCTCCAAGGGGAATCACACCAGAGTTCAAGCCCAGGTGGACCCAGTCATCTCTTCCCACTGCCACACCACAATTCAAACCAAAACACTGCCACATGGCCCTCATCTTCTTGCATATAGTCACTCATCATAACCTCTGGCTGGAGGTTTCCATGAGGGGCACAGCCCAAGACAGTGTCCACAATAAGCTCCCTTGCCTCTCATTTGCCTAATGTAGGGTGGACTGGACACCCTTCCTGTGGACCTGGAGTGATCAAATAGGCCTGCCTTTAATACTGCTCTACTTCTCCAATTGGAGGCCTACTGACTGCCGGGTATAGATTCTTTGTGTGAACTGGAGTCATGAGAAAACCCAAGCACCTATGGGCTAGCCTCTGCATGGCTTTGAAGGACTCATTTGACACAAAGGATCCCTATTCTCACTTGATGGAGGTCAGGAACCTTACAGAGGAAGGCGAGAGACCTCATCCAGGATGACTGCTTTTGTGCCAATTTGGCTTTGGATGCACACATGGGATCTTTCTTTGGATCCACCAGGTGCTGACAATCTAAGCCACAGCCTCACACAGGGCCAAGAGGCTGATTCAGACACATCCCTTTGCAAAGCAATTAAGCAAAGAGCCACAGGTGATGCCCATTCATTTCCATTTGAAAACTGTTTTCTTCAGGCTTCACAAAGGGGTGCCCTGAGGCAAAGGCCTTCCTGACATTCAGGGCCACAGAAGGATAGGTAAGCCAAAGGCCCAAAGCAGGGTTTCTCCAGGGAGACTTTCCTGGTCACACTGATATCTGAGTTTTCTGAGATGCTCACCATTCCTTTCAACTATCCAGTACATGGCCATGTCTCCGAGCTTGGAGGTGGTACATATCTTGGACACAAAACCATGAGCCTATTCTGGAGAGTGGCCAGAATTCAGGAAGAAAACAGGAACTTAGGAAGATAGTAGGTGTTGCCCATCCATAAGGCAAGCCGCAGTCCATTCATAAATTGGGCAGGATGAATGCTGGGAAGCTTTCTACTAGACAGGACACATCCATTGATGCATTCTCTTTTCTAATGTCTACAACCAGGGACACAGTGGGATACACAAACATAGAAACACTCGCCTTGTCAAAAGCCTTACTAGAAACAGTCCACTCCAAACCAAACAAACCGCCTTTCCTACCTATTCTCAGAACATGAGACAAAACCACAAACTCACACCCACACCCACAAAGGCACCTCCTTCCAAGTTGGTCTGTGACTACCCGGAGTGTCGTCTGACTGCTGGGCCATATGATGTTCCCCCGAAAGGGCCTGTCCTGTCTCACGTCTGGCCTCCTTGGCCAACTCTGTGAAGTTGTCAGGAGCCAGCGGTGAGCCACTACGTGCTTTCTCAGGAAAGGCCCCTCTGCAGAGCTTTCCTGGCATTTGGCAATCCTCACCTCAGTGGGTACCAAGAAAGACTGACTCTGTCCTTGGTAAATCCAAACAAGTGAGCCCACTGGGACTGGGACTGGGACTGGCTCTGGGTGCCTGGCTTCCTGGATCCCAAGTTCAGAGAGTTCCATCACCAAGGAAGTGAGGTGAGGTCACTTCCTTCAGGAACTGAATGAGGTCACTGCCTTGGCAACCACTGTGTCCTAACAGTTGCTTCCAAGGCTCCCATGAGATGGAGGCTGCCCCTCCTTCCTGTGACACTTTCACAAGTTAGAATGGAATATCAACCATAGGCACCAAGGAACAGCTCTCCACACAGGCCTGCTTTGGTCCATCTTGTCTACATTAAGAAGAGAGAGGGTCATTCAGACACATCCCTTCATCCTGACCAGGTTGTTTGCCATGGAAGATGACTTCTGCTCTCTCAGGTCCTTCATAGCTGCCTACATCTTCTCCAGGGATCATTTCTGCATGGACCTTTGAGGTTCTCAGCAGGTGGAAGATCCCCCACATTCCTGTATTGTAAGACACACTCTGTCCCTGCTCTTCTGTAAAGTTAGATTGAGGGAAGAGTGTATGGTTAGGGTTAAGAACCTGTTTGATGTGGCTTAGGAATCACTCTGCTGGATGAAGAATGGTATTGAGAACCTGCGATATTTATAATAATATATAGGTGAAATATATGTATGAAAACAGAAATCTAAGTAAGATTTGAAGGCCAGAAGGGCATTGGGCCCTTGATTGGGATACTTAGCTTTGAATGACTTTCTGCACAGATGTCTCAGATAAATCGATATACAATGGCATAGGACCTTGTACCTTGGATGATTGAATGTAGAAGAGAATATCCAGTCAAAAAGGGATAGTAGGTAGGATTAGGAAGATAGTTGGCAAGTTTTGGAAGAAGAGTGAGTATACAATTTGGACCAAAAGTTCTTTAGCAATAGGGTGTTGGTTAGAGAGTGAATGTAAACGTCAGCACATGTGAAGAGTCAGTCACAATGATGAACTGGGGAACATATGTAGGAAAGCAGATATCAATAGAGACATTAGGAAATCAGGAAAAGTATAAAGTGAGTGAGTGGATTAGACATTTTCAACAGGGTTGAGGTTGAATATATCATCTTAGGAAGAAACAAATGTGTAGTCACCAATAACATTGACATTTGAGAGCATTAGGCAACCTGGACAAGGATGTTTTTAGTAATCCATGCTCACTTTCCAATGAGGCTTTGGTGCAATCATAAGTGTGACCTTTGCATTTTGTGTCCAGAATATCACTGTGATAAAATGTATATGTAGATCAGGTGACATGAGTGTTTCTTCCACCATTTCTGGGAGTAATATGTTGAAGATATATAAATTAGCCTTTGGGGGTACAAATAGGTGTACCCTGGGTCTATGAATATAGAGATAATGCATGAATAGACCATACTGTGAATAAATATTATAACAGGTTCCAATTTAAATAATGGATTGCATTGATATCTGAAAATATATAGGAAATCTAATATTGATACACAACCATTCATTCTAACCAGTTATACATCTAATGGTGATATTGGGGTTATGGTTTACCATGAAGGGGGTGTGAGTTTTGCTTCACAAGGGATTATGGAAATGGAAAAGAGTGTGTTTGGAATGAAGTCTCATGAAAAGACCAGTCAAGAAACGTGGAGGAATACATGTGTTCTGAAGCAGGAAGTGATTGAAAGGGAAATAAATGCCTAGAAATTTGTGAACTTGAGGATGAAATACATATCCTATGATGTGCATCAACTGAAGAAATAGTAATGTACCAGTGTTGAATAAAAATGAACGTCAAAATACACATCATGTCCCATAGGAATCTACTTGCATTCATGTTAAACTGGGTCAGTTACTGTAGAAATATTAGGATTTCAGCACTAGGAAACAAATATGTATTTCAGGTGGATGACTATTTCTGAGAATAATCTTGTGAAAAGTTGATTATAAATCCACATATATGAACATGAATGAATTTAGGGAGTATATAATATGACACATACATTTCATATTTTGAAAAATCTGGAGAGTGTGTGTATGTGTGTGTGTGTGTGTGTGTGTATATATATATATATATATATATATATATATATATATACACACAAAAGAAAAACACACACACAAACACAGACATTAAAGAGTAGAAATATATATGCCAATCGAAATTCATCATGAAATATTTATCATCCACAGATCCAAAAATATTTATTTTACTGAACATGTATTTATGTATCATGTTGTTCAAGTGGGAAGCTCACCTGGAGGTTGAATTCTCAGTTCCAACAGCGTTTAGGAGGAGTGATCTCTTCTCACAGTTTGTATCTGCCAAGTCAGCCACCTCACAAGAATGGACGTGGGATAGGAGGTAGGATTCTATATGTGCATGTAAAAATGCATGTTGCTGAATAGGCTACAGAGAAAGGGAGACAGGAATTCACATATTTGTTAACATTCAAAACACATGGAGAACTATTTCTATTAAATTGGACTAGATTTATAACACCTACACTTTATAATGCCAAAGGCCAGTCCAACTATACACCAGGCCTGCTCTGAACTGCCTGTATTTCTATTCTGTTTGAGTTATTTTTCTCCATCACATTAGTATTCGTAGTCACAATCTAGTAGGGTATGGGTTAGTGTCAGGGATTCAGTATTTCGAACGGAAAATAGGAAAATGAATCCAATGTGTAGGCCAATATGTGCTACAAAAAAATCTTCCCACTCTCATCCAGAACATTGCCTTGACATTACCTTCACAATAAGTAAGACACAATTTGAGGAGAAGAGTTAGAAATGCTGTGAATACATATGTGGAATGGAAAATGCTCAGGAGTTCACAACCTTGGAGGTGGTAGACTAGTTTCCATGAGTAAGGGACAGGGTAAACACTCCACAAACGTGGAGCTCTGCTGGCCTAAAGACTTTGTGAGAAACTGCTTCTGAGGTTGGGCACTTGAAATATATGTTGTTGTCAGGAGCTTTAGCTTCCTTTGTAGTGAGACTATCAAACCAGGTCTGCATCTATGTGACCTGGAGGACATGGTTTCTGATTTTCCAATGAACATGAGGCAGAAGTGCTGAATTCTCTCTTTGCAGGTAAACTGTGGCCACTGGGGTCTAAGTGTCTACGTGTGTGGACTGTGAAGCCATTTGGTCATCCTCCACTTTTCGTGGTGTTTCTTGCTGCTGCACTGGGAGTTTGGAATTTGCTTCAGGAAATACAAGGAGTTCAACTGGGACACAGTGCTGGAGGGAGTTCTGCCACGTGTGGTGGGTCAAGGTCCTAGGAGAATGCACCAGCCAGGCTTCTATCCCACAGAGCTTGCCCCCTTGACCATAGCAACCTGATTCTGAACATTGCCCTGAAACCTCTCCATATAACAAGATGCCTTTACATAGAAGGGTCTGCTCACTGCACCATGTCAGTCACAAGCCATTTGGAAGCCAATGGCAGATCCACATGGCCCCACCACAGATGTTTTATCACACACCTGCACACCACTGCTCTAGGCCCACTACTCAGCAGGCCCCAACTTACTGGCATCTCTGTTTTACACCATTTTCATGAAACCCAGTCAATCAAGGCACTGTCTGGTACACTCATGATCAGCAACAGGACATCCAAAGGTTCTCCAGTGCCACCTGGTCATGGGAATTTAAAAAATGTCATGGTATTTATCTAGCTAGCCATTTTTAAAGGATGAAGTTGGAGGCACTGTGGGTTTCCATTCCTTCAGGAACCATTCAATGGTGAGGAAGCTCATTTCAACGAAAGCTCTGGGGAACTCTCACAAACAAGGCTTCCCAAAGAGTGGCCAAAAGGTCACAGGAAGCCAGGCCCATTGAGGTCTACAATGTGAAGTCCACGTGTGTTTGGACTCTCCACGATGGCTGCCAGGTCTTTAAGAATAAAATCATGTGATATCCGGGCTGAGATTCCCAGTGCTCTGTGGAAAGCCAGCCTGGGCCTAGATCTCAGTTTCCAAGGGCGACTCTCATGCGTGGCCTCCTAACATCCCGACACTATTCACGGCAATACTTCTCTGAGGTCAGTTCCAGAACTCAGTCTCCAAGGGGAATCACACCAGAGTTCAAGCCCAGGTGGACCCAGTCATCTCTTCCCACTGCCACACCACAATTCAAACCAAAACACTGCCACATGGCCCTCATCTTCTTCCATATAGACACTCATCATAACCTCTGGCTGGAGGTTTCCATGAGGGGCACAGCCCAAGACAGTGTCCACAATAAGCTCCCTTGCCTCTCATTTACCTAATGTAGGGTGGACTGGACACCCTTCCTGTGGACCTGGAGTGATCAAATAGGCCTGCCTTTAATACTGCTCTACTTCTCCAATTGGAGGCCTACTGACTGCCGGGTATAGATTCTTTGTGTGACCTGGAGTCATGAGAAAACCCAAGCACCTATGGGCTAGCCTCTGCATGGCTTTGAAGGACTCATTTGACACAAAGGATCCCTATTCTCACTTGATGGAGGTCAGGAACCTTACAGAGGAAGGCGAGAGACCTCATCCAGGATGACTGCTTTTGTGCCAATTTGGCTTTGGATGCACACATGGGATCTTTCTTTGGATCCACCAGGTGCTGACAATCTAAGCCACAGCCTCACACAGGGCCAAGAGGCTGATTCAGACACATCCCTTTGCAAAGCAATTAAGCAAAGAGCCACAGGTGATGCCCATTCATTTCCATTTGAAAACTGTTTTCTTCAGGCTTCACAAAGGGGTGCCCTGAGGCAAAGGCCTTCCTGACATTCAGGGCCACAGAAGGATAGGTAAGCCAAAGGCCCAAAGCAGGGTTTCTCCAGGGAGACTTTCCTGGTCACACTGATATCTGAGTTTTCTGAGATGCTCACCATTCCTTTCAACTATCCAGTACATGGCCATGTCACCGAGCTTGGAGGTGGTACATATCTTGGACACAAAACCATGAGCCTATTCTGGAGAGTGGCCAGAATTCAGAAAGAAAACAGGAACTTAGGAAGATAGTAGGTGTTGCCCATCCATAAGGCAAGCCGCAGTCCATTCATAAATTGGGCAGGATGAATGCTGGGAAGCTTTCTACTAGACAGGACACATCCATTGATGCATTCTCTTTTCTAATGTCTACAACCAGGGACACAGTGGGATACACAAACATAGAAACACTCGCCTTGTCAAAAGCCTTACTAGAAACAGTCCACTCCAAACCAAACAAACCGCCTTTCCTACCTATTCTCAGAACATGAGACAAAACCACAAACTCACACCCACACCCACAAAGGCACCTCCTTCCAAGTTGGTCTGTGACTACCCGGAGTGTCGTCTGACTGCTGGGCCATATGATGTTCCCCCGAAAGGGCCTGTCCTGTCTCACGTCTGGCCTCCTTGGCCAACTCTGTGAAGTTGTCAGGAGCCAGCGGTGAGCCACTACCTGCTTTCTCAGGAAAGGCCCCTCTGCAGAGCTTTCCTGGCATTTGGCAACCCTCACCTCAGTGGGTACCAAGAAAGACTGACTCTGTCCTTGGTAAATCCAAACAAGTGAGCCCACTGGGACTGGGACTGGGACTGGCTCTGGGTGCCTGGCTTCCTGGATCCCAAGTTCAGAGAGTTCCATCACCAAGGAAGTGAGGTGAGGTCACTTCCTTCAGGAACTGAATGAGGTCACTGCCTTGGCAACCACTGTGTCCTAACAGTTGCTTCCAAGGCTCCCATGAGATGGAGGCTGCCCCTCCTTCCTGTGACACCTTCACAAGTTAGAATGGAATATCAACCATAGGCACCAAGGAACAGCTCTCCACACAGGCCTGCTTTGGTCCATCTTGTCTACATTAAGAAGAGAGAGGGTCATTCAGACACATCCCTTCATCCTGACCAGGTTGTTTGCCATGGAAGATGACTTCTGCTCTCTCAGGTCCTTCATAGCTGCCTACATCTTCTCCAGGGATCATTTCTGCATGGACCTTTGAGGTTCTCAGCAGGTGGAAGATCCCCCACATTCCTGTATTGTAAGACACACTCTGTCCCTGCTCTTCTGAAAAGTTAGATTGAGGGAACAGTGTATGGTTAGGGTTAAGAACCTGTTTGATGTGGCTTAGGAATCACTCTGCTGGATGAAGAATGGTATTGGTAACCTGCGATATTTATAATAATATATAGGTGAAATATATGTATGAAAACAGAAATCTAAGTAAGATTTGAAGGCCAGAAGGGCATTGGGCCCTTGATTGGGATACTTAGCTTTGAATGACTTTCTGCACAGATGTCTCAGATAAATCGATATACAATGGCATAGGACCTTGTACCTTGGATGATTGAATGTAGAAGAGAACATCCAGTCAAAAAGGGATAGTAGGTAGGATTAGGAAGATAGTTGGCAAGTTTTGGAAGAAGAGTGAGTATACAATTTGGACCAAAAGTTCTTTAGCAATAGGGTGTCGGTTAGAGAGTGAATGTAAACGTCAGCACATGTGAAGAGTCAGTCACAATGATGAACTGGGGAACATATGTAGGAAAGCAGATATCAATAGAGACATTAGGAAATCAGGAAAAGTATAAAGTGAGTGAGTGGATTAGACATTTTCAACAGGGTTGAGGTTGAATATATCATCTTAGGAAGAAACAAATGTGTAGTCACCAATAGCATTGACATTTGAGAGCATTAGGCAACCTGGACAAGGATGTTTTTAGTAATCCATGCTCACTTTCCAATGAGGCTTTGGTGCAATCATAAGTGTGACCTTTGCATTTTGTGTCCAGAATATCACTGTGATAAAATGTATATGTAGATCAGGTGACATGAGTGTTTCTTCCACCATTTCTGGGAGTAATATGTTGAAGATATATAAATTAGCCTTTGGGGGTACAAATAGGTGTACCCTGGGTCTATGAATATAGAGATAATGCATGAATAGACCATACTGTGAATAAATATTATAACAGGTTCCAATTTAAATAATGGATTGCATTGATATCTGAAAATATATAGGAAATCTAATATTGATACACAACCATTCATTCTAACCAGTTATACATCTAATGGTGATATTGGGGTTATGGTTTACCATGAAGGGGGTGTGAGTTTTGCTTCACAAGGGATTATGGAAATGGAAAAGAGTGTGTTTGGAATGAAGTCTCATGAAAAGACCAGTCAAGAAACGTGGAGGAATACATGTGTTCTGAAGCAGGAAGTGATTGAAAGGGAAATAAATGCCTAGAAATTTGTGAACTTGAGGATGAAATACATATCCTATGATGTGCATCAACTGAAGAAATAGTAATGTACCAGTGTTGAATAAAAATGAACGTCAAAATACACATCATGTCCCATAGGAATCTACTTGCATTCATGTTAAACTGGGTCAGTTACTGTAGAAATATTAGGATTTCAGCACTAGGAAACAAATATTTATTTCAGGTGGATGACTATTTCTGAGAATAATCTTGTGAAAAGTTGATTATAAATCCACATATATGAACATGAATGAATTTAGGGAGTATATAATATGACACATACATTTCATATTTTGAAAAATCTGGAGAGTGTGTGTATGTGTGTGTGTGTGTGTGTATATATATATATATATATATATATATACACAAAAGAAAAACACACACACAAACACAGACAGTAAAGAGTAGAAATATATATGCCAATCGAAATTCATCATGAAATATTTATCATCCACAGATCCAAAAATATTTATTTTACTGAACATGTATTTATGTATCATGTTGTTCAAGTGGGAAGCTCACCTGGAGGTTGAATTCTCAGTTCCAACAGCGTTTAGGAGGAGTGATCTCTTCTCACAGTTTGTATCTGCCAAGTCAGCCACCTCACAAGATTGGACGTGGGATAGGAGGTAGGATTCTATATGTGCATGTAAAAATGCATGTTGCTGAATAGGCTACAGAGAAAGGGAGACAGGAATTCACATATTTGTTAACATTCAAAACACATGGAGAACTATTTCTATTAAATTGGACTAGATTTATAACACCTACACTTTATAATGCCAAAGGCCAGTCCAACTATACACCAGGCCTGCTCTGAACTGCCTGTATTTCTATTCTGTTTGAGTTATTTTTCTCCATCACATTAGTATTCGTAGTCACAATCTAGTAGGGTATGGGTTAGTGTCAGGGATTCAGTATTTCGAACGGAAAATAGGAAAATGAATCCAATGTGTAGGCCAATATGTGCTACAAAAAAATCTTCCCACTCTCATCCAGAACATTGCCTTGACATTACCTTCACAATAAGTAAGACACAATTTGAGGAGAAGAGTTAGAAATGCTGTGAATACATATGTGGAATGGAAAATGCTCAGGAGTTCACAACCTTGGAGGTGGTAGACTAGTTTCCATGAGTAAGGGACAGGGTAAACACTCCACAAACGTGGAGCTCTGCTGGCCTAAAGACTTTGTGAGAAACTGCTTCTGAGGTTGGGCACTTGAAATATATGTTGTTGTCAGGAGCTTTAGTTTCCTTTGTAGTGAGACTATCAAACCAGGTCTGCATCTATGTGACCTGGAGGACATGGTTTCTGATTTTCCAATGAAGATGAGGCAGAAGTGCTGAATTCTCTCTTTGCAGGTAAACTGTGGCCACTGGGGTCTAAGTGTCTCCGTGTGTGGACTGTGAAGCCATTTGGTCATCCTCCACTTTTCGTGGTGTTTCTTGCTGCTGCACTGGGAGTTTGGAATTTGCTTCAGGAAATACAAGGAGTTCAACTGGGACACAGTGCTGGAGGGAGTTCTGCCACGTGTGGTGGGTCAAGGTCCTAGGAGAATGCACCAGCCAGGCTTCTATCCCACAGAGCTTGCCCCCTTGACCATAGCAACCTGATTCTGAACATTGCCCTGAAACCTCTCCATATAACAAGATGCCTTTACATAGAAGGGTCTGCTCACTGCACCATGTCAGTCACAAGCCATTTGGAAGCCAATGGCAGATCCACATGGCCCCACCACAGATGTTTTATCACACACCTGCACACCACTGCTCTAGGCCCACTACTCAGCAGGCCCCAACTTACTGGCATCTCTGTTTTACACCATTTTCATGAAACCCAGTCAATCAAGGCACTGTCTGGTACACTCATGATCAGCAACAGGACATCCAAAGGTTCTCCAGTGCCACCTGGTCATGGGAATTTCAAAAATGTCATGGTATTTATCTAGCTAGCCATTTTTAAAGGATGAAGTTGGAGGCACTGTGGGTTTCCATTCCTTCAGGAACCATTCAATGGTGAGGAAGCTCATTTCAACGAAAGCTCTGGGGAACTCTCACAAACAAGGCTTCCCAAAGAGTGGCCAAAAGGTCACAGGAAGCCAGGCCCATTGAGGTCTACAATGTGAAGTCCACGTGTGTTTGGACTCTCCACGATGGCTGCCAGGTCTTTAAGAATAAAATCATGTGATATCCGGGCTGAGATTCCCAGTGCTCTGTGGAAAGCCAGCCTGGGCCTAGATCTCAGTTTCCAAGGGCGACTCTCATGCGTGGCCTCCTAACATCCCGACACTATTCACGGCAATACTTCTCTGAGGTCAGTTCCAGAACTCAGTCTCCAAGGGGAATCACACCAGAGTTCAAGCCCAGGTGGACCCAGTCATCTCTTCCCACTGCCACACCACAATTCAAACCAAAACACTGCCACATGGCCCTCATCTTCTTCCATATAGACACTCATCATAACCTCTGGCTGGAGGTTTCCATGAGGGGCACAGCCCAAGACAGTGTCCACAATAAGCTCCCTTGCCTCTCATTTACCTAATGTAGGGTGGACTGGACACCCTTCCTGTGGACCTGGAGTGATCAAATAGGCCTGCCTTTAATACTGCTCTACTTCTCCAATTGGAGGCCTACTGACTGCCGGGTATAGATTCTTTGTGTGACCTGGAGTCATGAGAAAACCCAAGCACCTATGGGCTAGCCTCTGCATGGCTTTGAAGGACTCATTTGACACAAAGGATCCCTATTCTCACTTGATGGAGGTCAGGAACCTTACAGAGGAAGGCGAGAGACCTCATCCAGGATGACTGCTTTTGTGCCAATTTGGCTTTGGATGCACACATGGGATCTTTCTTTGGATCCACCAGGTGCTGACAATCTAAGCCACAGCCTCACACAGGGCCAAGAGGCTGATTCAGACACATCCCTTTGCAAAGCAATTAAGCAAAGAGCCACAGGTGATGCCCATTCATTTCCATTTGAAAACTGTTTTCTTCAGGCTTCACAAAGGGGTGCCCTGAGGCAAAGGCCTTCCTGACATTCAGGGCCACAGAAGGATAGGTAAGCCAAAGGCCCAAAGCAGGGTTTCTCCAGGGAGACTTTCCTGGTCACACTGATATCTGAGTTTTCTGAGATGCTCACCATTCCTTTCAACTATCCAGTACATGGCCATGTCACCGAGCTTGGAGGTGGTACATATCTTGGACACAAAACCATGAGCCTATTCTGGAGAGTGGCCAGAATTCAGAAAGAAAACAGGAACTTAGGAAGATAGTAGGTGTTGCCCATCCATAAGGCAAGCCGCAGTCCATTCATAAATTGGGCAGGATGAATGCTGGGAAGCTTTCTACTAGACAGGACACATCCATTGATGCATTCTCTTTTCTAATGTCTACAACCAGGGACACAGTGGGATACACAAACATAGAAACACTCGCCTTGTCAAAAGCCTTACTAGAAACAGTCCACTCCAAACCAAACAAACCGCCTTTCCTACCTATTCTCAGAACATGAGACAAAACCACAAACTCACACCCACACCCACAAAGGCACCTCCTTCCAAGTTGGTCTGTGACTACCCGGAGTGTCGTCTGACTGCTGGGCCATATGATGTTCCCCCGAAAGGGCCTGTCCTGTCTCACGTCTGGCCTCCTTGGCCAACTCTGTGAAGTTGTCAGGAGCCAGCGGTGAGCCACTACCTGCTTTCTCAGGAAAGGCCCCTCTGCAGAGCTTTCCTGGCATTTGGCAACCCTCACCTCAGTGGGTACCAAGAAAGACTGACTCTGTCCTTGGTAAATCCAAACAAGTGAGCCCACTGGGACTGGGACTGGGACTGGCTCTGGGTGCCTGGCTTCCTGGATCCCAAGTTCAGAGAGTTCCATCACCAAGGAAGTGAGGTGAGGTCACTTCCTTCAGGAACTGAATGAGGTCACTGCCTTGGCAACCACTGTGTCCTAACAGTTGCTTCCAAGGCTCCCATGAGATGGAGGCTGCCCCTCCTTCCTGTGACACCTTCACAAGTTAGAATGGAATATCAACCATAGGCACCAAGGAACAGCTCTCCACACAGGCCTGCTTTGGTCCATCTTGTCTACATTAAGAAGAGAGAGGGTCATTCAGACACATCCCTTCATCCTGACCAGGTTGTTTGCCATGGAAGATGACTTCTGCTCTCTCAGGTCCTTCATAGCTGCCTACATCTTCTCCAGGGATCATTTCTGCATGGACCTTTGAGGTTCTCAGCAGGTGGAAGATCCCCCACATTCCTGTATTGTAAGACACACTCTGTCCCTGCTCTTCTGAAAAGTTAGATTGAGGGAACAGTGTATGGTTAGGGTTAAGAACCTGTTTGATGTGGCTTAGGAATCACTCTGCTGGATGAAGAATGGTATTGGTAACCTGCGATATTTATAATAATATATAGGTGAAATATATGTATGAAAACAGAAATCTAAGTAAGATTTGAAGGCCAGAAGGGCATTGGGCCCTTGATTGGGATACTTAGCTTTGAATGACTTTCTGCACAGATGTCTCAGATAAATCGATATACAATGGCATAGGACCTTGTACCTTGGATGATTGAATGTAGAAGAGAACATCCAGTCAAAAAGGGATAGTAGGTAGGATTAGGAAGATAGTTGGCAAGTTTTGGAAGAAGAGTGAGTATACAATTTGGACCAAAAGTTCTTTAGCAATAGGGTGTCGGTTAGAGAGTGAATGTAAACGTCAGCACATGTGAAGAGTCAGTCACAATGATGAACTGGGGAACATATGTAGGAAAGCAGATATCAATAGAGACATTAGGAAATCAGGAAAAGTATAAAGTGAGTGAGTGGATTAGACATTTTCAACAGGGTTGAGGTTGAATATATCATCTTAGGAAGAAACAAATGTGTAGTCACCAATAGCATTGACATTTGAGAGCATTAGGCAACCTGGACAAGGATGTTTTTAGTAATCCATGCTCACTTTCCAATGAGGCTTTGGTGCAATCATAAGTGTGACCTTTGCATTTTGTGTCCAGAATATCACTGTGATAAAATGTATATGTAGATCAGGTGACATGAGTGTTTCTTCCACCATTTCTGGGAGTAATATGTTGAAGATATATAAATTAGCCTTTGGGGGTACAAATAGGTGTACCCTGGGTCTATGAATATAGAGATAATGCATGAATAGACCATACTGTGAATAAATATTATAACAGGTTCCAATTTAAATAATGGATTGCATTGATATCTGAAAATATATAGGAAATCTAATATTGATACACAACCATTCATTCTAACCAGTTATACATCTAATGGTGATATTGGGGTTATGGTTTACCATGAAGGGGGTGTGAGTTTTGCTTCACAAGGGATTATGGAAATGGAAAAGAGTGTGTTTGGAATGAAGTCTCATGAAAAGACCAGTCAAGAAACGTGGAGGAATACATGTGTTCTGAAGCAGGAAGTGATTGAAAGGGAAATAAATGCCTAGAAATTTGTGAACTTGAGGATGAAATACATATCCTATGATGTGCATCAACTGAAGAAATAGTAATGTACCAGTGTTGAATAAAAATGAACGTCAAAATACACATCATGTCCCATAGGAATCTACTTGCATTCATGTTAAACTGGGTCAGTTACTGTAGAAATATTAGGATTTCAGCACTAGGAAACAAATATTTATTTCAGGTGGATGACTATTTCTGAGAATAATCTTGTGAAAAGTTGATTATAAATCCACATATATGAACATGAATGAATTTAGGGAGTATATAATATGACACATACATTTCATATTTTGAAAAATCTGGAGAGTGTGTGTATGTGTGTGTGTGTGTGTGTATATATATATATATATATATATATATATACACAAAAGAAAAACACACACACAAACACAGACAGTAAAGAGTAGAAATATATATGCCAATCGAAATTCATCATGAAATATTTATCATCCACAGATCCAAAAATATTTATTTTACTGAACATGTATTTATGTATCATGTTGTTCAAGTGGGAAGCTCACCTGGAGGTTGAATTCTCAGTTCCAACAGCGTTTAGGAGGAGTGATCTCTTCTCACAGTTTGTATCTGCCAAGTCAGCCACCTCACAAGATTGGACGTGGGATAGGAGGTAGGATTCTATATGTGCATGTAAAAATGCATGTTGCTGAATAGGCTACAGAGAAAGGGAGACAGGAATTCACATATTTGTTAACATTCAAAACACATGGAGAACTATTTCTATTAAATTGGACTAGATTTATAACACCTACACTTTATAATGCCAAAGGCCAGTCCAACTATACACCAGGCCTGCTCTGAACTGCCTGTATTTCTATTCTGTTTGAGTTATTTTTCTCCATCACATTAGTATTCGTAGTCACAATCTAGTAGGGTATGGGTTAGTGTCAGGGATTCAGTATTTCGAACGGAAAATAGGAAAATGAATCCAATGTGTAGGCCAATATGTGCTACAAAAAAATCTTCCCACTCTCATCCAGAACATTGCCTTGACATTACCTTCACAATAAGTAAGACACAATTTGAGGAGAAGAGTTAGAAATGCTGTGAATACATATGTGGAATGGAAAATGCTCAGGAGTTCACAACCTTGGAGGTGGTAGACTAGTTTCCATGAGTAAGGGACAGGGTAAACACTCCACAAACGTGGAGCTCTGCTGGCCTAAAGACTTTGTGAGAAACTGCTTCTGAGGTTGGGCACTTGAAATATATGTTGTTGTCAGGAGCTTTAGCTTCCTTTGTAGTGAGACTATCAAACCAGGTCTGCATCTATGTGACCTGGAGGACATGGTTTCTGATTTTCCAATGAAGATGAGGCAGAAGTGCTGAATTCTCTCTTTGCAGGTAAACTGTGGCCACTGGGGTCTAAGTGTCTCCGTGTGTGGACTGTGAAGCCATTTGGTCATCCTCCACTTTTCGTGGTGTTTCTTGCTGCTGCACTGGGAGTTTGGAATTTGCTTCAGGAAATACAAGGAGTTCAACTGGGACACAGTGCTGGAGGGAGTTCTGCCACGTGTGGTGGGTCAAGGTCCTAGGAGAATGCACCAGCCAGGCTTCTATCCCACAGAGCTTGCCCCCTTGACCATAGCAACCTGATTCTGAACATTGCCCTGAAACCTCTCCATATAACAAGATGCCTTTACATAGAAGGGTCTGCTCACTGCACCATGTCAGTCACAAGCCATTTGGAAGCCAATGGCAGATCCACATGGCCCCACCACAGATGTTTTATCACACACCTGCACACCACTGCTCTAGGCCCACTACTCAGCAGGCCCCAACTTACTGGCATCTCTGTTTTACACCATTTTCATGAAACCCAGTCAATCAAGGCACTGTCTGGTACACTCATGATCAGCAACAGGACATCCAAAGGTTCTCCAGTGCCACCTGGTCATGGGAATTTCAAAAATGTCATGGTATTTATCTAGCTAGCCATTTTTAAAGGATGAAGTTGGAGGCACTGTGGGTTTCCATTCCTTCAGGAACCATTCAATGGTGAGGAAGCTCATTTCAACGAAAGCTCTGGGGAACTCTCACAAACAAGGCTTCCCAAAGAGTGGCCAAAAGGTCACAGGAAGCCAGGCCCATTGAGGTCTACAATGTGAAGTCCACGTGTGTTTGGACTCTCCACGATGGCTGCCAGGTCTTTAAGAATAAAATCATGTGATATCCGGGCTGAGATTCCCAGTGCTCTGTGGAAAGCCAGCCTGGGCCTAGATCTCAGTTTCCAAGGGCGACTCTCATGCGTGGCCTCCTAACATCCCGACACTATTCACGGCAATACTTCTCTGAGGTCAGTTCCAGAACTCAGTCTCCAAGGGGAATCACACCAGAGTTCAAGCCCAGGTGGACCCAGTCATCTCTTCCCACTGCCACACCACAATTCAAACCAAAACACTGCCACATGGCCCTCATCTTCTTGCATATAGTCACTCATCATAACCTCTGGCTGGAGGTTTCCATGAGGGGCACAGCCCAAGACAGTGTCCACAATAAGCTCCCTTGCCTCTCATTTGCCTAATGTCAGGGTGGACTGGACACCCTTCCTGTGGACCTGGAGTGATCAAATAGGCCTGCCTTTAATACTGCTCTACTTCTCCAATTGGAGGCCTACTGACTGCCGGGTATAGATTCTTTGTGTGACCTGGAGTCATGAGAAAACCCAAGCACCTATGGGCTAGCCTCTGCATGGCTTTGAAGGACTCATTTGACACAAAGGATCCCTATTCTCACTTGATGGAGGTCAGGAACCTTACAGAGGAAGGCGAGAGACCTCATCCAGGATGACTGCTTTTGTGCCAATTTGGCTTTGGATGCACACATGGGATCTTTCTTTGGATCCACCAGGTGCTGACAATCTAAGCCACAGCCTCACACAGGGCCAAGAGGCTGATTCAGACACATCCCTTTGCAAAGCAATTAAGCAAAGAGCCACAGGTGATGCCCATTCATTTCCATTTGAAAACTGTTTTCTTCAGGCTTCACAAAGGGGTGCCCTGAGGCAAAGGCCTTCCAGACATTCAGGGCCACAGAAGGATAGGTAAGCCAAAGGCCCAAAGCAGGGTTTCTCCAGGGAGACTTTCCTGGTCACACTGATAGCTGAGTTTTCTGAGATGCTCACCATTCCTTTCAACTATCCAGTACATGGCCATGTCACCGAGCTTGGAGGTGGTACATATCTTGGACACAAAACCATGAGCCTATTCTGGAGAGTGGCCAGAATTCAGAAAGAAAACAGGAACTTAGGAAGATAGTAGGTGTTGCCCATCCATAAGGCAAGCCGCAGTCCATTCATAAATTGGGCAGGATGAATGCTGGGAAGCTTTCTACTAGACAGGACACATCCATTGATGCATTCTCTTTTCTAATGTCTACAACCAGGGACACAGTGGGATACACAAACATAGAAACACTCGCCTTGTCAAAAGCCTTACTAGAAACAGTCCACTCCAAACCAAACAAACCGCCTTTCCTACCTATTCTCAGAACATGAGACAAAACCACAAACTCACACCCACACCCACAAAGGCACCTCCTTCCAAGTTGGTCTGTGACTACCCGGAGTGTCGTCTGACTGCTGGGCCATATGATGTTCCCCCGAAAGGGCCTGTCCTGTCTCACGTCTGGCCTCCTTGGCCAACTCTGTGAAGTTGTCAGGAGCCAGCGGTGAGCCACTACCTGCTTTCTCAGGAAAGGCCCCTCTGCAGAGCTTTCCTGGCATTTGGCAATCCTCACCTCAGTGGGTACCAAGAAAGACTGACTCTGTCCTTGGTAAATCCAAACAAGTGAGCCCACTGGGACTGGGACTGGGACTGGCTCTGGGTGCCTGGCTTCCTGGATCCCAAGTTCAGAGAGTTCCATCACCAAGGAAGTGAGGTGAGGTCACTTCCTTCAGGAACTGAATGAGGTCACTGCCTTGGCAACCACTGTGTCCTAGCAGTTGCTTCCAAGGCTCCCATGAGATGGAGGCTGCCCCTCCTTCCTGTGACACTTTCACAAGTTAGAATGGAATATCAACCATAGGCACCAAGGAACAGCTCTCCACACAGGCCTGCTTTGGTCCATCTTGTCTACATTAAGAAGAGAGAGGCTCATTCAGACACATCCCTTCATCCTGACCAGGTTGTTTGCCATGGAAGATGACTTCTGCTCTCTCAGGTCCTTCATAGCTGCCTACATCTTCTCCAGGGATCATTTCTGCATGGACCTTTGAGGTTCTCAGCAGGTGGAAGATCCCCCACATTCCTGTATTGTAAGACCCACTCTGTCCCTGCTCTTCTGTAAAGTTAGATTGAGGGAAGAGTGTATGGTTAGGGTTAAGAACCTGTTTGATGTGGCTTAGGAATCACTCTGCTGGATGAAGAATGGTATTGGGAACCTGCGATATTTATAATAATATATAGGTGAAATATATGTATGAAAACAGAAATCCAAGTAAGATTTGAAGGCCAGAAGGGCATTGGGCCCTTGATTGGGATACTTAGATTTGAATGACTTTCTGCACAGATGTCTCAGATAAATCGATATACAATGGCATGGGACCTTGTACCTTGGATGATTGAATGTAGAAGAGAACATCCAGTCAAAAAGGGATAGTAGGTAGGATTAGGAAGATAGTTGGTAAGTTTTGGAAGAAGAGTGAGTATGCAATTTGGACCAAAAGTTCTTTAGCAATAGGGTGTCGGTTAGAGAGTGAATGTAAACGTCAGCACATGTGAAGAGTCAGTCACAATGATGAACTGGGGAACATATGTAGGAAAGCAGATATCAATAGAGACATTAGGAAATCAGGAAAAGTATAAAGTGAGTGAGTGGATTAGACATTTTCAACAGGGTTGAGGTTGAATATATCATCTTAGGAAGAAACAAATGTGTAGTCACCAATAGCATTGACATTTGAGAGCATTAGGCAACCTGGACAAGGATGTTTTTAGTAATCCATGCTCACTTTCCAATGAGGCTTTGGTGCAATCATAAGTGTGACCTTTGCATTTTGTGTCCAGAATATCACTGTGATAAAATGTATATGTAGATCAGGTGACATGAGTGTTTCTTCCACCATTTCTGGGAGTAATATGTTGAAGACATATAAATTAGCCTTTGGGGGTACAAATAGGTGTACCCTGGGTCTATGAATATAGAGATAATGCATGAATAGACCATACTGTGAATAAATAGTATAACAGGTTCCACTTTAAATAATGGATTGCATTGATATCTGAAAATATATAGGAAATCTAATATTGATACACAACCATTCATTCTAACCAGTTATACATCTAATGGTGATATTGGGGTTATGGTTTACCATGAAGGGGGTGTGAGTTTTGCTTCACAAGGGATTATGGAAATGGAAAAGAATGTGTTTGGAAAGAAGTCTCATGAAAAGACCAGTCAAGAAACGTGGAGGAATACATGTGTTCTGAAGCAGGAAGTGATTGAAAGGGAAATAAATGCCTAGAAATTTGTGAACTTGAGGATGAAATACATATCCTATGATGTGCATCAACTGAAGAAATAGTAATGTACCAGTGTTGAATAAAAATGAACGTCAAAATACACATCATGTCCCATAGGAATCTACTTGCATTCATGTTAAACTGGGTCAGTTACTGTAGAAATATTAGGATTTCAGCACTAGGAAACAAATATGTATTTCAGGTGGATGACTATTTCTGAGAATAATCTTGTGAAAAGTTGATTATAAATCCACATATATGAACATGAATGAATTTAGGGAGTATATAATATGACACATACATTTCATATTTTGAAAAATCTGAAGAGTGAGTGTATGTGTGTGTGTGTGTGTATATATATATACACAAAAAAAAACAACACACACACACAAACACAGACATTAAAGAGTAGAAATATATATGCCAATCGAAATTCATCATGAAATATTTATCATCCACAGATCCAAAAATATTTATTTTACTGAACATGTATTTATGTATCATGTTGTTCAAGTGGGAAGCTCACCTGGAGGTTGAATTCTCAGTTCCAACAGCGTTTAGGAGGAGTGATCTCTTCTCACACTTTGTATCTGCCAAGTCAGCCACCTCACAAGAATGGACGTGGGATAGGAGGTAGGATTCTATATGTGCATGTAAAAATGCATGTTGCTGAATAGGCTACAGAGAAAGGGAGACAGGAATTCACATATTTGTTAACATTCAAAACACATGGAGAACTATTTCTATTAAATTGGACTAGATTTATAACACCTACACTTTATAATGCCAAAGGCCAGTCCAACTATACACCAGGCCTGCTCTGAACTGCCTGTATTTCTATTCTGTTTGAGTTATTTTTCTCCATCACATTAGTATTCGTAGTCACAATCTAGTAGGGTATGGGTTAGTGTCAGGGATTCAGTATTTCGAACGGAAAATAGGAAAATGAATCCAATGTGTAGGCCAATATGTGCTACAAAAAAATCTTCCCACTCTCATCCAGAACATTGCCTTGACATTACCTTCACAATAAGTAAGACACAATTTGAGGAGAAGAGTTAGAAATGCTGTGAATACATATGTGGAATGGAAAATGCTCAGGAGTTCACAACCTTGGAGGTGGTAGACTAGTTTCCATGAATAAGGGACAGGGTAAACACTCCACAAACGTGGAGCTCTGCTGGCCTAAAGACTTTGTGAGAAACTGCTTCTGAGGTTGGGCACTTGAAATATATGTTGTTGTCAGGAGCTTTAGCTTCCTTTGTAGTGAGACTATCAAACCAGGTCTGCATCTATGTGACCTGGAGGACATGGTTTCTGATTTTCCATTGAAGATGAGGCAGAAGTGCTGAATTCTCTCTTTGCAGGTAAACTGTGGCCACTGGGGTCTAAGTGTCTCCGTGTGTGGACTGTGAAGCCATTTGGTCATCCTCCACTTTTCGTGGTGTTTCTTGCTGCTGCACTGGGAGTTTGGAATTTGCTTCAGGAAATACAAGGAGTTCAACTGGGACACAGTGCTGGAGGGAGTTCTGCCACGTGTGGTGGGTCAAGGTCCTAGGAGAATGCACCAGCCAGGCTTCTATCCCACAGAGCTTGCCCCCTTGACCATAGCAACCTGATTCTGAACATTGCCCTGAAACCTCTCCATATAACAAGATGCCTTTACATAGAAGGGTCTGCTCACTGCACCATGTCAGTCACAAGCCATTTGGAAGCCAATGGCAGATCCACATGGCCCCACCACAGATGTTTTATCACACACCTGCACACCACTGCTCTAGGCCCACTACTCAGCAGGCCCCAACTTACTGGCATCTCTGTTTTACACCATTTTCATGAAACCCAGTCAATCAAGGCACTGTCTGGTACACTCATGATCAGCAACAGGACATCCAAAGGTTCTCCAGTGCCACCTGGTCATGGGAATTTAAAAAATGTCATGGTATTTATCTAGCTAGCCATTTTTAAAGGATGAAGTTGGAGGCACTGTGGGTTTCCATTCCTTCGGGAACCATTCAATGGTGAGGAAGCTCATTTCAACGAAAGCTCTTGGGAACTCTCACAAACAAGGCTTCCCAAAGAGTGGCCAAAAGGTCACAGGAAGCCAGGCCCATTGAGGTCTACAATGTGAGGTCCACGTGTGTTTGGACTCTCCACGATGGCTGCCAGGTCTTTAAGAATAAAATCATGTGATATCCGGGCTGAGATTCCCAGTGCTCTGTGGAAAGCCAGCCTGGGCCTAGATCTCAGTTTCCAAGGGCGACTCTCATGCGTGGCCTCCTAACATCCCGACACTATTCACGGCAATACTTCTCTGAGGTCAGTTCCAGAACTCAGTCTCCAAGGGGAATCACACCAGAGTTCAAGCCCAGGTGGACCCAGTCATCTCTTCCCACTGCCACACCACAATTCAAACCAAAACACTGCCACATGGCCCTCATCTTCTTGCATATAGACACTCATCATAACCTCTGGCTGGAGGTTTCCATGAGGGGCACAGCCCAAGACAGTGTCCACAATAAGCTCCCTTGCCTCTCATTTGCCTAATGTAGGGTGGACTGGACACCCTTCCTGTGGACCTGGAGTGATCAAATAGGCCTGCCTTTAATACTGCTCTACTTCTCCAATTGGAGGCCTACTGACTGCCGGGTATAGATTCTTTGTGTGACCTGGAGTCATGAGAAAACCCAAGCACCTATGGGCTAGCCTCTGCATGGCTTTGAAGGACTCATTTGACACAAAGGATCCCTATTCTCACTTGATGGAGGTCAGGAACCTTACAGAGGAAGGCGAGAGACCTCATCCAGGATGACTGCTTTTGTGCCAATTTGGCTTTGGATGCACACATGGGATCTTTCTTTGGATCCACCAGGTGCTGACAATCTAAGCCACAGCCTCACACAGGGCCAAGAGGCTGATTCAGACACATCCCTTTGCAAAGCAATTAAGCAAAGAGCCACAGGTGATGCCCATTCATTTCCATTTGAAAACTGTTTTCTTCAGGCTTCACAAAGGGGTGCCCTGAGGCAAAGGCCTTCCAGACATTCAGGGCCACAGAAGGTTAGGTAAGCCAAAGGCCCAAAGCAGGGTTTCTCCAGGGAGACTTTCCTGGTCACACTGATATCTGAGTTTTCTGAGATGCTCACCATTCCTTTCAACTATCCAGTACATGGCCATGTCACCGAGCTTGGAGGTGGTACATATCTTGGACACAAAACCATGAGCCTATTCTGGAGAGTGGCCAGAATTCAGAAAGAAAACAGGAACTTAGGAAGATAGTAGGTGTTGCCCATCCATAAGGCAAGCCGCAGTCCATTCATAAATTGGGCAGGATGAATGCTGGGAAGCTTTCTACTAGACAGGACACATCCATTGATGCATTCTCTTTTCTAATGTCTACAACCAGGGACACAGTGGGATACACAAACATAGAAACACTCGCCTTGTCAAAAGCCTTACTAGAAACAGTCCACTCCAAACCAAACAAACCGCCTTTCCTACCTATTCTCAGAACATGAGACAAAACCACAAACTCACACCCACACCCACAAAGGCACCTCCTTCCAAGTTGGTCTGTGACTACCCGGAGTGTCGTCTGACTGGTGGGCCATACTATGTTCCCCCGAAAGGGCCTGTCCTGTCTCACGTCTGGCCTCCTTGGCCAACTCTGTGAAGTTGTCAGGAGCCAGCGGTGAGCCACTACCTGCTTTCTCAGGAAAGGCCCCTCTGCAGAGCTTTCCTGGCATTTGGCAATCCTCACCTCAGTGGGTACCAAGAAAGACTGACTCTGTCCTTGGTAAATCCAAACAAGTGAGCCCACTGGGACTGGGACTGGGACTGGCTCTGGGTGCCTGGCTTCCTGGATCCCAAGTTCAGAGAGTTCCATCACCAAGGAAGTGAGGTGAGGTCACTTCCTTCAGGAACTGAATGAGGTCACTGCCTTGGCAACCACTGTGTCCTAACAGTTGCTTCCAAGGCTCCCATGAGATGGAGGCTGCCCCTCCTTCCTGTGACACTTTCACAAGTTAGAATGGAATATCAACCATAGGCACCAAGGAACAGCTCTCCACACAGGCCTGCTTTGGTCCATCTTGTCTACATTAAGAAGAGAGAGGGTCATTCAGACACATCCCTTCATCCCGACCAGGTGGTTTGCCATGGAAGATGACTTCTGCTCTCTCAGGTCCTTCATAGCTGCCTACATCTTCTCCAGGGATCATTTCTGCATGGACCTTTGAGGTTCTCAGCAGGTGGAAGATCCCCCACATTCCTGTATTGTAAGACCCACTCTGTCCCTGCTCTTCTGAAAAGTTAGATTGAGGGAACAGTGTATGGTTAGGGTTAAGAACCTGTTTGATGTGGCTTAGGAATCACTCTGCTGGATGAAGAATGGTATTGGGAACCTGCGATATTTATAATAATATATAGGTGAAATATATGTATGAAAACAGAAATCCAAGTAAGATTTGAAGGCCAGAAGGGCATTGGGCCCTTGATTGGGATACTTAGCTTTGAATGACTTTCTGCACAGATGTCTCAGATAAATCGATACACAATGGCATGGGACCTTGTACCTTGGATGATTGAATGTAGAAGAGAACATCCAGTCAAAACGGGATAGTAGGTAGGATTAGGAAGATAGTTGGTAAGTTTTGGAAGAAGAGTGAGTATGCGATTTGGACCAAAAGTTCTTTAGCAATAGGGTGTCGGTTAGAGAGTGAATGTAAACGTCAGCACATGTGAAGAGTCAGTCACAATGATGAACTGGGGAACATATGTAGGAAAGCAGATATCAATAGAGACATTAGGAAATCAGGAAAAGTATAAAGTGAGTGAGTGGATTAGACATTTTCAACAGGGTTGAGGTTGAATATATCATCTTAGGAAGAAACAAATGTGTAGTCACCAATAGCATTGACATTTGAGAGCATTAGGCAACCTGGACAAGGATGTTTTTAGTAATCCATGCTCACTTTCCAATGAGGCTTTGGTGCAATCATAAGTGTGACCTTTGCATTTTGTGTCCAGAATATCACTGTGATAAAATGTATATGTAGATCAGGTGACATGAGTGTTTCTTCCACCATTTCTGGGAGTAATATGTTGAAGACATATAAATTAGCCTTTGGGGGTACAAATAGGTGTACCCTGGGTCTATGAATATAGAGATAATGCATGAATAGACCATACTGTGAATAAATAGTATAACAGGTTCCACTTTAAATAATGGATTGCATTGATATCTGAAAATATATAGGAAATCTAATATTGATACACAACCATTCATTCTAACCAGTTATACATCTAATGGTGATATTGGGGTTATGGTTTACCATGAAGGGGGTGTGAGTTTTGCTTCACAAGGGATTATGGAAATGGAAAAGAATGTGTTTGGAAAGAAGTCTCATGAAAAGACCAGTCAAGAAACGTGGAGGAATACATGTGTTCTGAAGCAGGAAGTGATTGAAAGGGAAATAAATGCCTAGAAATTTGTGAACTTGAGGATGAAATACATATCCTATGATGTGCATCAACTGAAGAAATAGTAATGTACCAGTGTTGAATAAAAGTGAACGTCAAAATACACATCATGTCCCATAGGAATCTACTTGCATTCATGTTAAACTGGGTCAGTTACTGTAGAAATATTAGGATTTCAGCACTAGGAAACAAATATGTATTTCAGGTGGATGACTATTTCTGAGAATAATCTTGTGAAAAGTTGATTATAAATCCACATATATGAACATGAATGAATTTAGGGAGTATATAATATGACACATACATTTCATATTTTGAAAAATCTGGAGAGTGTGTGTATGTGTGTGTGTGTGTGTGTGTGTGTGTGTGTATATATATATATATATATATATATATATATATATATATATATATATATACACACACAAAAGAAAAACACACACACAAACACAGACATTAAAGAGTAGAAATATATATGCCAATCGAAATTCATCATGAAATATTTATCATCCACAGATCCAAAAATATTTATTTTACTGAACATGTATTTATGTATCATGTTGTTCAAGTGGGAAGCTCACCTGGAGGTTGAATTCTCAGTTCCAACAGCGTTTAGGAGGAGTGATCTCTTCTCACAGTTTGTATCTGCCAAGTCAGCCACCTCACAAGAATGGACGTGGGATAGGAGGTAGGATTCTATATGTGCATGTAAAAATGCATGTTGCTGAATAGGCTACAGAGAAAGGGAGACAGGAATTCACATATTTGTTAACATTCAAAACACATGGAGAACTATTTCTATTAAATTGGACTAGATTTATAACACCTACACTTTATAATGCCAAAGGCCAGTCCAACTATACACCAGGCCTGCTCTGAACTGCCTGTATTTCTATTCTGTTTGAGTTATTTTTCTCCATCACATTAGTATTCGTAGTCACAATCTAGTAGGGTATGGGTTAGTGTCAGGGATTCAGTATTTCGAACGGAAAATCGGAGAATGAATCCAATGTGTAGGCCAATATGTGCTACAAAAAAATCTTCCCACTCTCATCCAGAACATTGCCTTGACATTACCTTCACAATAAGTAAGACACAATTTGAGGAGAAGAGTTAGAAATGCTGTGAATACATATGTGGAATGGAAAATGCTCAGGAGTTCACAACCTTGGAGGTGGTAGACTAGTTTCCATGAGTAAGGGACAGGGTAAACACTCCACAAACGTGGAGCTCTGCTGGCCTAAAGACTTTGTGAGAAACTGCTTCTGAGGTTGGGCACTTGAAATAAATGTTGTTGTCAGGAGCTTTAGCTTCCTTTGTAGTGAGACCATCAAACCAGGTCTGCATCTATGTGACCTGGAGGACATGGTTTCTGATTTTCCAATGAAGATGAGGCAGAAGTGCTGAATTCTCTCTTTGCAGGTAAACTGTGGCCACTGGGGTCTAAGTGTCTCCCTGTGTGGACTGTGAAGCCATTTGGTCATCCTCCACTTTTCGTGGTGTTTCTTGCTGCTGCACTGGGAGTTCGGAATTTGCTTCAGGAAATACAAGGAGTTCAACTGGGACACAGTGCTGGAGGGAGTTCTGTCACGTGTGGTGGGTCAAGGTCCTAGGAGAATGCACCAGCCAGGCTTCTATCCCACAGAGCTTGCCCCCTTGACCATAGCAACCTGATTCTGAACATTGCCCTGAAACCTCTCCATATAACAAGATGCCTTTACATAGAAGGGTCTGCTCACTGCACCATGTCAGTCACAAGCCATTTGGAAGCCAATGGCAGATCCACATGGCCCCACCACAGATGTTTTATCACACACCTGCACACCACTGCTCTAGGCCCACTACTCAGCAGGCCCCAACTTACTGGCATCTCTGTTTTACACCATTTTCATGAAACCCAGTCAATCAAGGCACTGTCTGGTACACTCATGATCAGCAACAGGACATCCGAAGGTTCTCCAGTGCCACCTGGTCATGGGAATTTCAAAAATGTCATGGTATTTATCTAGCTAGCCATTTTTAAAGGATGAAGTTGGAGGCACTGTGGGTTTCCATTCCTTCAGGAACCATTCAATGGTGAGGAAGCTCATTTCAACGAAAGCTCTGGGGAACTCTCACAAACAAGGCTTCCCAAAGAGTGGCCAAAAGGTCACAGGAAGCCAGGCCCATTGAGGTCTACAATGTGAGGTCCACGTGTGTTTGGACTCTCCAAGAAGGCTGCCAGGTCTTTAAGAATAAAATCATGTGATATCCGGGCGAGATTCCCAGTGCTCTGTGGAAAGCCAGCCTGGGCCTAGATCTCAGTTTCCAAGGGCGACTCTCATGCGTGGCCTCCTAACATCCTGACACTATTCACGGCAATACTTCTCTGAGGTCAGTTCCAGAACTCAGTCTCCAAGGGGAATCACACCAGAGTTCAAGCCCAGGTGGACCCAGTCATCTCTTCCCACTGCCACACCACAATTCAAACCAAAACACTGCCACATGGCCCTCATCTTCTTCCATATAGACACTCATCATAACCTCTGGCTGGATGTTTCCATGCGGGGCACAGCCCAAGACAGTGTCCACAATAAGCTCCCTTGCCTCTCATTTGCCTAATGTCAGGGTGGCATGGACACCCTTCCTGTGGACCTGGAGTGATCAAATAGGCCTGCCTTTAATACTGCTCTACTTCTCCAATTGGAGGCCTACTGACTGCCGGGTATAGATTCTTTGTGTGAACTGGAGTCATGAGAAAACCCAAGCACCTATGGGCTAGCCTCTGCATGGCTTTGAAGGACTCATTTGACACAAAGGATCCCTATTCTCACTTGATGGAGGTCAGGAACCTTACAGAGGAAGGCGAGAGACCTCATCCAGGATGACTGCTTTTGTGCCAATTTGGCTTTGGATGCACACATGGGATCTTTCTTTGGATCCACCAGGTGCTGACAATCTAAGCCACAGCCTCACACAGGGCCAAGAGGCTGATTCAGACACATCCCTTTGCAAAGCAATTAAGCAAAGAGCCACAGGTGATGCCCATTCATTTCCATTTGAAAACTGTTTTCTTCAGGCTTCACAAAGGGGTGCCCTGAGGCAAAGGCCTTCCTGACATTCAGGGCCACAGAAGGATAGGTAAGCCAAAGGCCCAAAGCAGGGTTTCTCCAGGGAGACTTTCCTGGTCACACTGATATCTGAGTTTTCTGAGATGCTCACCATTCCTTTCAACTATCCAGTACATGGCCATGTCTCCGAGCTTGGAGGTGGTACATATCTTGGACACAAAACCATGAGCCTATTCTGTAGAGTGGCCAGAATTCAGAAAGAAAACAGGAACTTAGGAAGATAGTAGGTGTTGCCCATCCATAAGGCAAGCCGCAGTCCATTCATAAATTGGGCAGGATGAATGCTGGGAAGCTTTCTACTAGACAGGACACATCCATTGATGCATTCTCTTTTCTAATGTCTACAACCAGGGACACAGTGGGATACACAAACATAGAAACACTCGCCTTGTCAAAAGCCTTACTAGAAACAGTCCACTCCAAACCAAACAAACCGCCTTTCCTACCTATTCTCAGAACATGAGACAAAACCACAAACTCACACCCACACCCACAAAGGCACCTCCTTCCAAGTTGGTCTGTGACTACCCGGAGTGTCGTCTGACTGCTGGGCCATATGATGTTCCCCCGAAAGGGCCTGTCCTGTCTCACGTCTGGCCTCCTTGGCCAACTCTGTGAAGTTGTCAGGAGCCAGCGGTGAGCCACTACCTGCTTTCTCAGGAAAGGCCCCTCTGCAGAGCTTTCCTGGCATTTGGCAATCCTCACCTCAGTGGGTACCAAGAAAGACTGACTCTGTCCTTGGTAAATCCAAACAAGTGAGCCCACTGGGACTGGGACTGGGACTGGCTCTGGGTGCCTGGCTTCCTGGATCCCAAGTTCAGAGAGTTCCATCACCAAGGAAGTGAGGTGAGGTCACTTCCTTCAGGAACTGAATGAGGTCACTGCCTTGGCAACCACTGTGTCCTAACAGTTGCTTCCAAGGCTCCCATGAGATGGAGGCTGCCCCTCCTTCCTGTGACACTTTCACAAGTTAGAATGGAATATCAACCATAGGCACCAAGGAACAGCTCTCCACACAGGCCTGCTTTGGTCCATCTTGTCTACATTAAGAAGAGAGAGGGTCATTCAGACACATCCCTTCATCCCGACCAGGTGGTTTGCCATGGAAGATGACTTCTGCTCTCTCAGGTCCTTCATAGCTGCCTACATCTTCTCCAGGGATCATTTCTGCATGGACCTTTGAGGTTCTCAGCAGGTGGAAGATCCCCCACATTCCTGTATTGTAAGACCCACTCTGTCCCTGCTCTTCTGAAAAGTTAGATTGAGGGAACAGTGTATGGTTAGGGTTAAGAACCTGTTTGATGTGGCTTAGGAATCACTCTGCTGGATGAAGAATGGTATTGGGAACCTGCGATATTTATAATAATATATAGGTGAAATATATGTATGAAAACAGAAATCCAAGTATGATTTGAAGGCCAGAAGGGCATTGGGCCCTTGATTGGGATACTTAGCTTTGAATGACTTTCTGCACAGATGTCTCAGATAAATCGATATACAATGGCATAGGACCTTGTACCTTGGATGATTGAATGTAGAAGAGAACATCCAGTCAAAAAGGGATAGTAGGTAGGATTAGGAAGATAGTTGACAAGTTTTGGAAGAAGAGTGAGTATACAATTTGGACCAAAAGTTCTTTAGCAATAGGGTGTCGGTTAGAGAGTGAATGTAAACGTCAGCACATGTGAAGAGTCAGTCACAATGATGAACTGGGGAACATATGTAGGAAAGCAGATATCAATAGAGACATTAAGAAATCAGGAAAAGTATAAAGTGAGTGAGTGGATTAGACATTTTCAACAGGGTTGAGGTTGAATATATCATCTTAGGAAGAAACAAATGTGTAGTCACCAATAACATTGACATTTGAGAGCATTAGGCAACCTGGACAAGGATGTTTTTAGTAATCCATGCTCACTTTCCAATGAGGCTTTGGTGCAATCATAAGTGTGACCTTTGCATTTTGTGTCCAGAATATCACTGTGATAAAATGTATATGTAGATCAGGTGACATGAGTGTTTCTTCCACCATTTCTGGGAGTAATATGTTGAAGACATATAAATTAGCCTTTGGGGGTACAAATAGGTGTACCCTGGGTCTATGAATATAGAGATAATGCATGAATAGACCATACTGTGAATAAATATTATAACAGGTTCCAATTTAAATAATGGATTGCATTGATATCTGAAAATATATAGGAAATCTAATATTGATACACAACCATTCATTCTAACCAGTTATACATCTAATGGTGATATTGGGGTTATGGTTTACCATGAAGGGGGTGTGAGTTTTGCTTCACAAGGGATTATGGAAATGGAAAAGAGTGTGTTTGGAATGAAGTCTCATGAAAAGACCAGTCAAGAAACGTGGAGGAATACATGTGTTCTGAAGCAGGAAGTGATTGAAAGGGAAATAAATGCCTAGAAATTTGTGAACTTGAGGATGAAATACATATCCTATGATGTGCATCAACTGAAGAAATAGTAATGTACCAGTGTTGAATAAAAATGAACGTCAAAATACACATCATGTCCCATAGGAATCTACTTGCATTCATGTTAAACTGGGTCAGTTACTGTAGAAATATTAGGATTTCAGCACTAGGAAACAAATATGTATTTCAGGTGGATGACTATTTCTGAGAATAATCTTGTGAAAAGTTGATTATAAATCCACATATATGAACATGAATGAATTTAGGGAGTATATAATATGACACATACATTTCATATTTTGAAAAATCTGGAGAGTGTGTGTATGTGTGTGTGTGTGTGTGTGTGTGTATATATATATATATATATATATATATATATATATATATATATACACACACAAAAGAAAAACACACACACAAACACAGACATTAAAGAGTAGAAATATATATGCCAATCGAAATTCATCATGAAATATTTATCATCCACAGATCCAAAAATATTTATTTTACTGAACATGTATTTATGTATCATGTTGTTCAAGTGGGAAGCTCACCTGGAGGTTGAATTCTCAGTTCCAACAGCGTTTAGGAGGAGTGATCTCTTCTCACAGTTTGTATCTGCCAAGTCAGCCACCTCACAAGAATGGACGTGGGATAGGAGGTAGGATTCTATATGTGCATGTAAAAATGCATGTTGCTGAATAGGCTACAGAGAAAGGGAGACAGGAATTCACATATTTGTTAACATTCAAAACACATGGAGAACTATTTCTATTAAATTGGACTAGATTTATAACACCTACACTTTATAATGCCAAAGGCCAGTCCAACTATACACCAGGCCTGCTCTGAACTGCCTGTATTTCTATTCTGTTTGAGTTATTTTTCTCCATCACATTAGTATTCGTAGTCACAATCTAGTAGGGTATGGGTTAGTGTCAGGGATTCAGTATTTCGAACGGAAAATAGGAAAATGAATCCAATGTGTAGGCCAATATGTGCTACAAAATAATCTTCCCACTCTCATCCAGAACATTGCCTTGACATTACCTTCACAATAAGTAAGACACAATTTGAGGAGAAGAGTTAGAAATGCTGTGAATACATATGTGGAATGGAAAATGCTCAGGAGTTCACAACCTTGGAGGTGGTAGACTAGTTTCCATGAGTAAGGGACAGGGTAAACACTCCACAAACGTGGAGCTCTGCTGGCCTAAAGACTTTGTGAGAAACTGCTTCTGAGGTTGGGCACTTGAAATATATGTTGTTGTCAGGAGCTTTAGCTTCCTTTGTAGTGAGACCATCAAACCAGGTCTGCATCTATGTGACCTGGAGGACATGGTTTCTGATTTTCCAATGAACATGAGGCAGAAGTGCTGAATTCTCTCTTTGCAGGTAAACTGTGGCCACTGGTGTCTAAGTGTCTCCGTGTGTGGACTGTGAAGCCATTTGGTCATCCTCCACTTTTCGTGGTGTTTCTTGCTGCTGCACTGGGAGTTTGGAATTTGCTTCAGGAAATACAAGGAGTTCAACTGGGACACAGTGCTGGAGGGAGTTCTGCCACGTGTGGTGGGTCAAGGTCCTAGGAGAATGCACCAGCCAGGCTTCTATCCCACAGAGCTTGCCCCCTTGACCATAGCAACCTGATTCTGAACATTGCCCTGAAACCTCTCCATATAACAAGATGCCTTTACATAGAAGGGTCTGCTCACTGCACCATGTCAGTCACAAGCCATTTGGAAGCCAATGGCAGATCCACATGGCCCCACCACAGATGTTTTATCACACACCTGCACACCACTGCTCTAGGCCCACTACTCAGCAGGCCCCAACTTACTGGCATCTCTGTTTTACACCATTTTCATGAAACCCAGTCAATCAAGGCACTGTCTGGTACACTCATGATCAGCAACAGGACATCCAAAGGTTCTCCAGTGCCACCTGGTCATGGGAATTTCAAAAATGTCATGGTATTTATCTAGCTAGCCATTTTTAAAGGATGAAGTTGGAGGCACTGTGGGTTTCCATTCCTTCAGGAACCATTCAATGGTGAGGAAGCTCATTTCAACGAAAGCTCTGGGGAACTCTCACAAACAAGGCTTCCCAAAGAGTGGCCAAAAGGTCACAGGAAGCCAGGCCCATTGAGGTCTACAATGTGAAGTCCACGTGTGTTTGGACTCTCCACGATGGCTGCCAGGTCTTTAAGAATAAAATCATGTGATATCCGGGCTGAGATTCCCAGTGCTCTGTGGAAAGCCAGCCTGGGCCTAGATCTCAGTTTCCAAGGGCGACTCTCATGCGTGGCCTCCTAACATCCCGACACTATTCACGGCAATACTTCTCTGAGGTCAGTTCCAGAACTCAGTCTCCAAGGGGAATCACACCAGAGTTCAAGCCCAGGTGGACCCAGTCATCTCTTCCCACTGCCACACCACAATTCAAACCAAAACACTGCCACATGGCCCTCATCTTCTTGCATATAGTCTCTCATCATAACCTCTGGCTGGAGGTTTCCATGAGGGGCACAGCCCAAGACAGTGTCCACAATAAGCTCCCTTGCCTCTCATTTGCCTAATGTAGGGTGGACTGGACACCCTTCCTGTGGACCTGGAGTGATCAAATAGGCCTGCCTTTAATACTGCTCTACTTCTCCAATTGGAGGCCTACTGACTGCCGGGTATAGATTCTTTGTGTGAACTGGAGTCATGAGAAAACCCAAGCACCTATGGGCTAGCCTCTGCATGGCTTTGAAGGACTCATTTGACACAAAGGATCCCTATTCTCACTTGATGGAGGTCAGGAACCTTACAGAGGAAGGCGAGAGACCTCATCCAGGATGACTGCTTTTGTGCCAATTTGGCTTTGGATGCACACATGGGATCTCTCTTTGGATCCACCAGGTGCTGACAATCTAAGCCACAGCCTCACACAGGGCCAAGAGGCTGATTCAGACACATCCCTTTGCAAAGCAATTAAGCAAAGAGCCACAGGTGATGCCCATTCATTTCCATTTGAAAACTGTTTTCTTCAGGCTTCACAAAGGGGTGCCCTGAGGCAAAGGCCTTCCAGACATTCAGGGCCACAGAAGGATAGGTAAGCCAAAGGCCCAAAGCAGGGTTTCTCCAGGGAGACTTTCCTGGTCACACTGATAGCTGAGTTTTCTGAGATGCTCACCATTCCTTTCAACTATCCAGTACATGGCCATGTCACCGAGCTTGGAGGTGGTACATATCTTGGACACAAAACCATGAGCCTATTCTGGAGAGTGGCCAGAATTCAGAAAGAAAACAGGAACTTAGGAAGATAGTAGGTGTTGCCCATCCATAAGGCAAGCCGCAGTCCATTCATAAATTGGGCAGGATGAATGCTGGGAAGCTTTCTACTAGACAGGACACATCCATTGATGCATTCTCTTTTCTAATGTCTACAACCAGGGACACAGTGGGATACACAAACATAGAAACACTCGCCTTGTCAAAAGCCTTACTAGAAACAGTCCACTCCAAACCAAACAAACCGCCTTTCCTACCTATTCTCAGAACATGAGACAAAACCACAAACTCACACCCACACCCACAAAGGCACCTCCTTCCAAGTTGGTCTGTGACTACCCGGAGTGTCGTCTGACTGCTGGGCCATACTATGTTCCCCCGAAAGGGCCTGTCCTGTCTCACATCTGGCCTCCTTGGCCAACTCTGTGAAGTTGTCAGGAGCCAGCGGTGAGCCACTACCTGCTTTCTCAGGAAAGGCCCCTCTGCAGAGCTTTCCTGGCATTTGGCAATCCTCACCTCAGTGGGTACCAAGAAAGACTGACTCTGTCCTTGGTAAATCCAAACAAGTGAGCCCACTGGGACTGGGACTGGGACTGGCTCTGGGTGCCTGGCTTCCTGGATCCCAAGTTCAGAGACTTCCATCACCAAGGAAGTGAGGTGAGGTCACTTCCTTCAGGAACTGAATGAGGTCACTGCCTTGGCAACCACTGTGTCCTAACAGTTGCTTCCAAGGCTCCCATGAGATGGAGGCTGCCCCTCCTTCCTGTGACACTTTCACAAGTTAGAATGGAATATCAACCATAGGCACCAAGGAACAGCTCTCCACACAGGCCTGCTTTGGTCCATCTTGTCTACATTAAGAAGAGAGAGGGTCATTCAGACACATCCCTTCATCCCGACCAGGTGGTTTGCCATGGAAGATGACTTCTGCTCTCTCAGGTCCTTCATAGCTGCCTACATCTTCTCCAGGGATCATTTCTGCATGGACCTTTGAGGTTCTCAGCAGGTGGAAGATCCCCCACATTCCTGTATTGTAAGACCCACTCTGTCCCTGCTCTTCTGTAAAGTTAGATTGAGGGAACAGTGTATGGTTAGGGTTAAGAACCTGTTTGATGTGGCTTAGGAATCACTCTGCTGGATGAAGAATGGTATTGGGAACCTGCGATATTTATAATAATATATAGGTGAAATATATGTATGAAAACAGAAATCCAAGTAAGATTTGAAGGCCAGAAGGGCATTGGGCCCTTGATTGGGATACTTAGATTTGAATGACTTTCTGCACAGATGTCTCAGATAAATCGATATACAATGGCATGGGACCTTGTACCTTGGATGATTGAATGTAGAAGAGAACATCCAGTCAAAAAGGGATAGTAGGTAGGATTAGGAAGATAGTTGGTAAGTTTTGGAAGAAGAGTGAGTATGCAATTTGGACCAAAAGTTCTTTAGCAATAGGGTGTCGGTTAGAGAGTGAATGTAAACGTCAGCACATGTGAAGAGTCAGTCACAATGATGAACTGGGGAACATATGTAGGAAAGCAGATATCAATAGAGACATTAGGAAATCAGGCAAAATATAAAGTGAGTGAGTGGATTAGACATTTTCAACAGGGTTGAGGTTGAATATATCATCTTAGGAAGAAACAAATGTGTAGTCACCAATAGCATTGACATTTGAGAGCATTAGGCAACCTGGACAAGGATGTTTTTAGTAATCCATGCTCACTTTCCAATGAGGCTTTGGTGCAATCATAAGTGTGACCTTTGCATTTTGTGTCCAGAATATCACTGTGATAAAATGTATATGTAGATCAGGTGACATGAGTGTTTCTTCCACCATTTCTGGGAGTAATATGTTGAAGACATATAAATTAGCCTTTGGGGGTACAAATAGGTGTACCCTGGGTCTATGAATATAGAGATAATGCATGAATAGACCATACTGTGAATAAATAGTATAACAGGTTCCACTTTAAATAATGGATTGCATTGATATCTGAAAATATATAGGAAATCTAATATTGATACACAACCATTCATTCTAACCAGTTATACATCTAATGGTGATATTGGGGTTATGGTTTACCATGAAGGGGGTGTGAGTTTTGCTTCACAAGGGATTATGGAAATGGAAAAGAATGTGTTTGGAAAGAAGTCTCATGAAAAGACCAGTCAAGAAACGTGGAGGAATACATGTGTTCTGAAGCAGGAAGTGATTGAAAGGGAAATAAATGCCTGGAAATTTGTGAACTTGAGGATGAAATACATATCCTATGATGTGCATCAACTGAAGAAATAGTAATGTACCAGTGTTGAATAAAAGTGAACGTCAAAATACACATCATGTCCCATAGGAATCTACTTGCATTCATGTTAAACTGGGTCAGTTACGTAGAAATATTAGGATTTCAGCACTAGGAAACAAATATGTATTTCAGGTGGATGACTATTTCTGAGAATAATCTTGTGAAAAGTTGATTATAAATCCACATATATGAACATGAATGAATTTAGGGAGTATATAATATGACACATACATTTCATATTTTGAAAAATCTGAAGAGTGTGTGTATGTGTGTGTGTGTGTATATATATAAACACAAAAAAAACCACACACACACACAAACACAGACATTAAAGAGTAGAAATATATATGCCAATCGAAATTCATCATGAAATATTTATCATCCACAGATCCAAAAATATTTATTTTACTGAACATGTATTTATGTATCATGTTGTTCAAGTGGGAAGCTCACCTGGAGGTTGAATTCTCAGTTCCAACAGCGTTTAGGAGGAGTGATCTCTTCTCACAGTTTGTATCTGCCAAGTCAGCCACCTCACAAGAATGGACGTGGGATAGGAGGTAGGATTCTATATGTGCATGTAAAAATGCATGTTGCTGAATAGGCTACAGAGAAAGGGAGACAGGAATTCACATATTTGTTAACATTCAAAACACATGGAGAACTATTTCTATTAAATTGGACTAGATTTATAACACCTACACTTTATAATGCCAAAGGCCAGTCCAACTATACACCAGGCCTGCTCTGAACTGCCTGTATGTCTATTCTGTTTGAGTTATTTTTCTCCATCACATTAGTATTCGTAGTCACAATCTAGTAGGGTATGGGTTAGTGTCAGGGATTCAGTATTTCGAACGGAAAATAGGAAAATGAATCCAATGTGTAGGCCAATATGTGCTACAAAAAAATCTTCCCACTCTCATCCAGAACATTGCCTTGACATTACCTTCGCAATAAGTAAGACACAATTTGAGGAGAAGAGTTAGAAATGCTGTGAATACATATGTGGAATGGAAAATGCTCAGGAGTTCACAACCTTGGAGGTGGTAGACTAGTTTCCATGAGTAAGGGACAGGGTAAACACTCCACAAACGTGGAGCTCTGCTGGCCTAAAGACTTTGTGAGAAACTGCTTCTGAGGTTGGGCACTTGAAATATATGTTGTTGTCAGGAGCTTTAGCTTCCTTTGTAGTTAGACCATCAAACCAGGTCTGCATCTATGTGACCTGGAGGACATGGTTTCTGATTTTCCAATGAACATGAGGCAGAAGTGCTGAATTCTCTCTTTGCAGGTAAACTGTGGCCACTGGGGTCTAAGTGTCTCCGTGTGTGGACTGTGAAGCCATTTGGTCATCCTCCACTTTTCGTGGTGTTTCTTGGTGCTGCACTGGGAGTTTGGAATTTGCTTCAGGAAATACAAGGAGTTCAACTGGGACACAGTGCTGGAGGGAGTTCTGCCACGTGTGGTGGGTCAAGGTCCTAGGAGAATGCACCAGCCAGGCTTCTATCCCACAGAGCTTGCCCCCTTGACCATAGCAACCTGATTCTGAACATTGCCCTGAAACCTCTCCATATAACAAGATGCCTTTACATAGAAGGGTCTGCTCACTGCACCATGTCAGTCACAAGCCATTTGGAACCCAATGGCAGATCCACATGGCCCCACCACAGATGTTTTATCACACACCTGCACACCACTGCTCTAGGCCCACTACTCAGCAGGCCCCAACTTACTGGCATCTCTGTTTTACACCATTTTCATGAAACCCAGTCAATCAAGGCACTGTCTGGTACACTCATGATCAGCAACAGGACATCCAAAGGTTCTCCAGTGCCACCTGGTCATGGGAATTTAAAAAATGTCATGGTATTTATCTAGCTAGCCATTTTTAAAGGATGAAGTTGGAGGCACTGTGGGTTTCCATTCCTTCAGGAACCATTCAATGGTGAGGAAGCTCATTTCAACGAAAGCTCTGGGGAACTCTCACAAACAAGGCTTCCCAAAGAGTGGCCAAAAGGTCACAGGAAGCCAGGCCCATTGAGGTCTACAATGTGAGGTCCACGTGTGTTTGGACTCTCCACGATGGCTGCCAGGTCTTTAAGAATAAAATCATGTGATATCCGGGCTGAGATTCCCAGTGCTCTGTGGAAAGCCAGCCTGGGCCTAGATCTCAGTTTCCAAGGGCGACTCTCATGCGTGGCCTCCTAACATCCCGACACTATTCACGGCAATACTTCTCTGAGGTCAGTTCCAGAACTCAGTCTCCAAGGGGAATCACACCAGAGTTCAAGCCCAGGTGGACCCAGTCATCTCTTCCCACTGCCACACCACAATTCAAACCAAAACACTGCCACATGGCCCTCATCTTCTTCCATATAGACACTCATCATAACCTCTGGCTGGAGGTTTCCATGAGGGGCACAGCCCAAGACAGTGTCCACAATAAGCTCCCTTGCCTCTCATTTGCCTAATGTAGGGTGGACTGGACACCCTTCCTGTGGACCTGGAGTGATCAAATAGGCCTGCCTTTAATACTGCTCTACTTCTCCAATTGGAGGCCTACTGACTGCCGGGTATAGATTCTTTGTGTGAACTGGAGTCATGAGAAAACCCAAGCACCTATGGGCTAGCCTCTGCATGGCTTTGAAGGACTCATTTGACACAAAGGATCCCTATTCTCACTTGATGGAGGTCAGGAACCTTACAGAGGAAGGCGAGAGACCTCATCCAGGATGACTGCTTTTGTGCCAATTTGGCTTTGGATGCACACATGGGATCTTTCTTTGGATCCACCTGGTGCTGACAATCTAAGCCACAGCCTCACACAGGGCCAAGAGGCTGATTCAGACACATCCCTTTGCAAAGCAATTAAGCAAAGAGCCACAGGTGATGCCCATTCATTTCCATTTGAAAACTGTTTTCTTCAGGCTTCACAAAGGGGTGCCCTGAGGCAAAGGCCTTCCTGACATTCAGGGCCACAGAAGGATAGGTAAGCCAAAGGCCCAAAGCAGGGTTTCTCCAGGGAGACTTTCCTGGTCACACTGATATCTGAGTTTTCTGAGATGCTCACCATTCCTTTCAACTATCCAGTACATGGCCATGTCACCGAGCTTGGAGGTGGTACATATCTTGGACACAAAACCATGAGCCTATTCTGTAGAGTGGCCAGAATTCAGAAAGAAAACAGGAACTTAGGAAGATAGTAGGTGTTGCCCATCCATAAGGCAAGCCGCGGTCCATTCATAAATTGGGCAGGATGAATGCTGGGAAGCTTTCTACTAGACAGGACACATCCATTGATGCATTCTCTTTTCTAATGTCTACAACCAGGGACACAGTGGGATACACAAACATAGAAACACTCGCCTTGTCAAAAGCCTTACTAGAAACAGTCCACTCCAAACCAAACAAACCGCCTTTCCTACCTATTCTCAGAACATGAGACAAAACCACAAACTCACACCCACACCCACAAAGGCACCTCCTTCCAAGTTGGTCTGTGACTACCCGGAGTGTCGTCTGACTGCTGGGCCATATGATGTTCCCCCGAAAGGGCCTGTCCTGTCTCACGTCTGGCCTCCTTGGCCAACTCTGTGAAGTTGTCAGGAGCCAGCGGTGAGCCACTACCTGCTTTCTCAGGAAAGGCCCCTCTGCAGAGCTTTCCTGGCATTTGGCAACCCTCACCTCAGTGGGTACCAAGAAAGACTGACTCTGTCCTTGGTAAATCCAAACAAGTGAGCCCACTGGGACTGGGACTGGGACTGGCTCTGGGTGCCTGGCTTCCTGGATCCCAAGTTCAGAGAGTTCCATCACCAAGGAAGTGAGGTGAGGTCACTTCCTTCAGGAACTGAATGAGGTCACTGCCTTGGCAACCACTGTGTCCTAACAGTTGCTTCCAAGGCTCCCATGAGATGGAGGCTGCCCCTCCTTCCTGTGACACTTTCACAAGTTAGAATGGAATATCAACCATAGGCACCAAGGAACAGCTCTCCACACAGGCCTGCTTTGGTCCATCTTGTCTACATTAAGAAGAGAGAGGGTCATTCAGACACATCCCTTCATCCCGACCAGGTGGTTTGCCATGGAAGATGACTTCTGCTCTCTCAGGTCCTTCATAGCTGCCTACATCTTCTCCAGGGATCATTTCTGCATGGACCTTTGAGGTTCTCAGCAGGTGGAAGATCCCCCACATTCCTGTATTGTAAGACCCACTCTGTCCCTGCTCTTCTGAAAAGTTAGATTGAGGGAACAGTGTATGGTTAGGGTTAAGAACCTGTTTGATGTGGCTTAGGAATCACTCTGCTGGATGAAGAATGGTATTGGGAACCTGCGATATTTATAATAATATATAGGTGAAATATATGTATGAAAACAGAAATCCAAGTAAGATTTGAAGGCCAGAAGGGCATTGGGCCCTTGATTGGGATACTTAGCTTTGAATGACTTTCTGCACAGATGTCTCAGATAAATCGATACACAAAGGCATAGGACCTTGTACCTTGGATGATTGAATGTAGAAGAGAACATCCAGTCAAAACGGGATAGTAGGTAGGATTAGGAAGATAGTTGGTAAGTTTTGGAAGAAGAGTGAGTATGCAATTTGGACCAAAAGTTCTTTAGCAATAGGGTGTTGGTTAGAGAGTGAATGTAAACGTCAGCACATGTGAAGAGTCAGTCACAATGATGAACTGGGGAACATATGTAGGAAAGCAGATATCAATAGAGACATTAGGAAATCAGGAAAAGTATAAAGTGAGTGAGTGGATTAGACATTTTCAACAGGGTTGAGGTTGAATATATCATCTTAGGAAGAAACAAATGTGTAGTCACCAATAGCATTGACATTTGAGAGCATTAGGCAACCTGGACAAGGATGTTTTTAGTAATCCATGCTCACTTTCCAATGAGGCTTTGGTGCAATCATAAGTGTGACCTTTGCATTTTGTGTCCAGAATATCACTGTGATAAAATGTATATGTAGATCAGGTGACATGAGTGTTTCTTCCACCATTTCTGGGAGTAATATGTTGAAGACATATAAATTAGCCTTTGGGGGTACAAATAGGTGTACCCTGGGTCTATGAATATAGAGATAATGCATGAATAGACCATACTGTGAATAAATAGTATAACAGGTTCCACTTTAAATAATGGATTGCATTGATATCTGAAAATATATAGGAAATCTAATATTGATACACAACCATTCATTCTAACCAGTTATACATCTAATGGTGATATTGGGGTTATGGTTTACCATGAAGGGGGTGTGAGTTTTGCTTCACAAGGGATTATGGAAATGGAAAAGAATGTGTTTGGAAAGAAGTCTCATGAAAAGACCAGTCAAGAAACGTGGAGGAATACATGTGTTCTGAAGCAGGAAGTGATTGAAAGGGAAATAAATGCCTAGAAATTTGTGAACTTGAGGATGAAATACATATCCTATGATGTGCATCAACTGAAGAAATAGTAATGTACCAGTGTTGAATAAAAGTGAACGTCAAAATACACATCATGTCCCATAGGAATCTACTTGCATTCATGTTAAACTGGGTCAGTTACTGTAGAAATATTAGGATTTCAGCACTAGGAAACAAATATGTATTTCAGGTGGATGACTATTTCTGAGAATAATCTTGTGAAAAGTTGATTATAAATCCACATATATGAACATGAATGAATTTAGGGAGTATATAATATGACACATACATTTCATATTTTGAAAAATCTGAAGAGTGTGTGTATGTGTGTGTGTGTGTATATATATACACAAAAAAAACAACACACACACACAAACACAGACATTAAAGAGTAGAAATATATATGCCAATCGAAATTCATCATGAAATATTTATCATCCACAGATCCAAAAATATTTATTTTACTGAACATGTATTTATATATCATGTTGTTCAAGTGCGAAGCTCACCTGGAGGTTGAATTCTCAGTTCCAACAGCATTTAGGAGGAGTGATCTCTTCTCACAACTTGTATCTGCCAAGTCAGCCACCTCACAAGAATGGACGTGGGATAGGAGGTAGGATTCTATATGTGCATGTAAAAATGCATGTTGCTGAATAGGCTACAGAGAAAGGGAGACAGGAATTCACATATTTGTTAACATTCAAAACACATGGAGAACTATTTCTATTAAATTGGACTAGATTTATAACACCTACACTTTATAATGCCAAAGGCCAGTCCAACTATACACCAGGCCTGCTCTGAACTGCCTGTATGTCTATTCTGTTTGAGTTATTTTTCTCCATCACATTAGTATTCGTAGTCACAATCTAGTAGGGTATGGGTTAGTGTCAGGGATTCAGTATTTCGAACGGAAAATAGGAAAATGAATCCAATGTGTAGGCCAATATGTGCTACAAAAAAATCTTCCCACTCTCATCCAGAACATTGCCTTGACATTACCTTCACAATAAGTAAGACACAATTTGAGGAGAAGAGTTAGAAATGCTGTGAATACATATGTGGAATGGAAAATGCTCAGGAGTTCACAACCTTGGAGGTGGTAGACTAGTTTCCATGAGTAAGGGACAGGGTAAACACTCCACAAACGTGGAGCTCTGCTGGCCTAAAGACTTTGTGAGAAACTGCTTCTGAGGTTGGGCACTTGAAATATATGTTGTTGTCAGGAGCTTTAGCTTCCTTTGTAGTTAGACCATCAAACCAGGTCTGCATCTATGTGACCTGGAGGACATGGTTTCTGATTTTCCAATGAACATGAGGCAGAAGTGCTGAATTCTCTCTTTGCAGGTAAACTGTGGCCACTGGGGTCTAAGTGTCTCCGTGTGTGGACTGTGAAGCCATTTGGTCATCCTCCACTTTTCGTGGTGTTTCTTGCTGCTGCACTGGGAGTTTGGAATTTGCTTCAGGAAATACAAGGAGTTCAACTGGGACACAGTGCTGGAGGGAGTTCTGCCACGTGTGGTGGGTCAAGGTCCTAGGAGAATGCACCAGCCAGGCTTCTATCCCACAGAGCTTGCCCCCTTGACCATAGCAACCTGATTCTGAACATTGCCCTGAAACCTCTCCATATAACAAGATGCCTTTACATAGAAGGGTCTGCTCACTGCACCATGTCAGTCACAAGCCATTTGGAACCCAATGGCAGATCCACATGGCCCCACCACAGATATTTTATCACACACCTGCACACCACTGCTCTAGGCCCACTACTCAGCAGGCCCCAACTTACTGGCATCTCTGTTTTACACCATTTTCATGAAACCCAGTCAATCAAGGCACTGTCTGGTACACTCATGATCAGCAACAGGACATCCAAAGGTTCTCCAGTGCCACCTGGTCATGGGAATTTAAAAAATGTCATGGTATTTATCTAGCTAGCCATTTTTAAAGGATGAAGTTGGAGGCACTGTGGGTTTCCATTCCTTCAGGAACCATTCAATGGTGAGGAAGCTCATTTCAACGAAAGCTCTGGGGAACTCTCACAAACAAGGCTTCCCAAAGAGTGGCCAAAAGGTCACAGGAAGCCAGGCCCATTGAGGTCTACAATGTGAGGTCCACGTGTGTTTGGACTCTCCACGATGGCTGCCAGGTCTTTAAGAATAAAATCATGTGATATCCGGGCTGAGATTCCCAGTGCTCTGTGGAAAGCCAGCCTGGGCCTAGATCTCAGTTTCCAAGGGCGACTCTCATGCGTGGCCTCCTAACATCCCGACACTATTCACGGCAATACTTCTCTGAGGTCAGTTCCAGAACTCAGTCTCCAAGGGGAATCACACCAGAGTTCAAGCCCAGGTGGACCCAGTCATCTCTTCCCACTGCCACACCACAATTCAAACCAAAACACTGCCACATGGCCCTCATCTTCTTCCATATAGACACTCATCATAACCTCTGGCTGGAGGTTTCCATGAGGGGCACAGCCCAAGACAGTGTCCACAATAAGCTCCCTTGCCTCTCATTTGCCTAATGTAGGGAGGACTGGACACCCTTCCTGTGGACCTGGAGTGATCAAATAGGCCTGCCTTTAATACTGCTCTACTTCTCCAATTGGAGGCCTACTGACTGCCGGGTATAGATTCTTTGTGTGACCTGGAGTCATGAGAAAACCCAAGCACCTATGGGCTAGCCTCTGCATGGCTTTGAAGGACTCATTTGACACAAAGGATCCCTATTCTCACTTGATGGAGGTCAGGAACCTTACAGAGGAAGGCGAGAGACCTCATCCAGGATGACTGCTTTTGTGCCAATTTGGCTTTGGATGCACACATGGGATCTTTCTTTGGATCCACCAGGTGCTGACAATCTAAGCCACAGCCTCACACAGGGCCAAGAGGCTGATTCAGACACATCCCTTTGCAAAGCAATTAAGCAAAGAGCCACAGGTGATGCCCATTCATTTCCATTTGAAAACTGTTTTCTTCAGGCTTCACAAAGGGGTGCCCTGAGGCAAAGGCCTTCCTGACATTCAGGGCCACAGAAGGATAGGTAAGCCAAAGGCCCAAAGCAGGGTTTCTCCAGGGAGACTTTCCTGGTCACACTGATATCTGAGTTTTCTGAGATGCTCACCATTCCTTTCAACTATCCAGTACATGGCCATGTCACCGAGCTTGGAGGTGGTACATATCTTGGACACAAAACCATGAGCCTATTCTGGAGAGTGGCCAGAATTCAGAAAGAAAACAGGAACTTAGGAAGATAGTAGGTGTTGCCCATCCATAAGGCAAGCCGCAGTCCATTCATAAATTGGGCAGGATGAATGCTGGGAAGCTTTCTACTAGACAGGACACATCCATTGATGCATTCTCTTTTCTAATGTCTACAACCAGGGACACAGTGGGATACACAAACATAGAAACACTCGCCTTGTCAAAAGCCTTACTAGAAACAGTCCACTCCAAACCAAACAAACCGCCTTTCCTACCTATTCTCAGAACATGAGACAAAACCACAAACTCACACCCACACCCACAAAGGCACCTCCTTCCAAGTTGGTCTGTGACTACCGGAGTGTCGTCTGACTGCTGGGCCATATGATGTTCCCCCGAAAGGGCCTGTCCTGTCTCACGTCTGGCCTCCTTGGCCAACTCTGTGAAGTTGTCAGGAGCCAGCGGTGAGCCACTACCTGCTTTCTCAGGAAAGGCCCCTCTGCAGAGCTTTCCTGGCATTTGGCAATCCTCACCTCAGTGGGTACCAAGAAAGACTGACTCTGTCCTTGGTAAATCCAAACAAGTGAGCCCACTGGGACTGGGACTGGGACTGGCTCTGGGTGCCTGGCTTCCTGGATCCCAAGTTCAGAGAGTTCCATCACCAAGGAAGTGAGGTGAGGTCACTTCCTTCAGGAACTGAATGAGGTCACTGCCTTGGCAACCACTGTGTCCTAACAGTTGCTTCCAAGGCTCCCATGAGATGGAGGCTGCCCCTCCTTCCTGTGACACCTTCACAAGTTAGAATGGAATATCAACCATAGGCACCAAGGAACAGCTCTCCACACAGGCCTGCTTTGGTCCATCTTGTCTACATTAAGAAGAGAGAGGCTCATTCAGACACATCCCTTCATCCTGACCAGGTTGTTTGCCATGGAAGATGACTTCTGCTCTCTCAGGTCCTTCATAGCTGCCTACATCTTCTCCAGGGATCATTTCTGCATGGACCTTTGAGGTTCTCAGCAGGTGGAAGATCCCCCACATTCCTGTATTGTAAGACCCACTCTGTCCCTGCTCTTCTGAAAAGTTAGATTGAGGGAACAGTGTATGGTTAGGGTTAAGAACCTGTTTGATGTGGCTTAGGAATCACTCTGCTGGATGAAGAATGGTATTGGGAACCTGCGATATTTATAATAATATATAGGTGAAATATATGTATGAAAACAGAAATCTAAGTAAGATTTGAAGGCCAGAAGGGCATTGGGCCCTTGATTGGGATACTTAGCTTTGAATGACTTTCTGCACAGATGTCTCAGATAAATCGATATACAATGGCATAGGACCTTGTACCTTGGATGATTGAATGTAGAAGAGAACATCCAGTCAAAAAGGGATAGTAGGTAGGATTAGGAAGATAGTTGGCAAGTTTTGGAAGAAGAGTGAGTATACAATTTGAACCAAAAGTTCTTTAGCAATAGGGTGTCGGTTAGAGAGTGAATGTAAAGGTCAGCACATGTGAAGAGTCAGTCACAATGATGAACTGGGGAACATATGTAGGAAAGCAGATATCAATAGAGACATTAGGAAATCAGGAAAAGTATAAAGTGAGTGAGTGGATTAGACATTTTCAACAGGGTTGAGGTTGAATATATCATCTTAGGAAGAAACAAATGTGTAGTCACCAATAGCATTGACATTTGAGAGCATTAGGCAACCTGGACAAGGATGTTTTTAGTAATCCATGCTCACTTTCCAATGAGGCTTTGGTGCAATCATAAGTGTGACCTTTGCATTTTGTGTCCAGAATATCACTGTGATAAAATGTATATGGAGATCAGGTGACATGAGTGTTTCTTCCACCATTTCTGGGAGTAATATGTTGAAGACATATAAATTAGCCTTTGGGGGTACAAATAGGTGTACCCTGGGTCTATGAATATAGAGATAATGCATGAATAGACCATACTGTGAATAAATAGTATAACAGGTTCCAATTTAAATAATGGATTGCATTGATATCTGAAAATATATAGGAAATCTAATATTGATACACAACCATTCATTCTAACCAGTTATACATCTAATGGTGATATTGGGGTTATGGTTTACCATGAAGGGGGTGTGAGTTTTGCTTCACAAGGGATTATGGAAATGGAAAAGAGTGTGTTTGGAATGAAGTCTCATGAAAAGACCAGTCAAGAAACGTGGAGGAATACATGTGTTCTGAAGCAGGAAGTGATTGAAAGGGAAATAAATGCCTAGAAATTTGTGAACTTGAGGATGAAATACATATCCTATGATGTGCATCAACTGAAGAAATAGTAATGTACCAGTGTTGAATAAAAATGAACGTCAAAATACACATCATGTCCCATAGGAATCTACTTGCATTCATGTTAAACTGGGTCAGTTACTGTAGAAATATTAGGATTTCAGCACTAGGAAACAAATATGTATTTCAGGTGGATGACTATTTCTGAGAATAATCTTGTGAAAAGTTGATTATAAATCCACATATATGAACATGAATGAATTTAGGGAGTATATAATATGACACATACATTTCATATTTTGAAAAATCTGGAGAGTGTGTGTATGTTTGTGTGTGTGTGTGTGTGTGTATATATATATATATATATATATATATATATACACACAAAAGAAAAACACACACACAAACACAGACATTAAAGAGTAGAAATATATATGCCAATCGAAATTCATCATGAAATATTTATCATCCACAGATCCAAAAATATTTATTTTACTGAACATGTATTTATGTATCATGTTGTTCAAGTGGGAAGCTCACCTGGAGGTTGAATTCTCAGTTCCAACAGCGTTTAGGAGGAGTGATCTCTTCTCACAACTTGTATCTGCCAAGTCAGCCACCTCACAAGAATGGACGTGGGATAGGAGGTAGGATTCTATATGTGCATGTAAAAATGCATGTTGCTGAATAGGCTACAGAGAAAGGGAGACAGGAATTCACATATTTGTTAACATTCAAAACACATGGAGAACTATTTCTATTAAATTGGACTAGATTTATAACACCTACACTTTATAATGCCAAAGGCCAGTCCAACTATACACCAGGCCTGCTCTGAACTGCCTGTATTTCTATTCTGTTTGAGTTATTTTTCTCCATCACATTAGTATTCGTAGTCACAATCTAGTAGGGTATGGGTTAGTGTCAGGGATTCAGTATTTCGAACGGAAAATAGGAAAATGAATCCAATGTGTAGGCCAATATGTGCTACAAAAAAATCTTCCCACTCTCATCCAGAACATTGCCTTGACATTACCTTCACAATAAGTAAGACACAATTTGAGGAGAAGAGTTAGAAATGCTGTGAATACATATGTGGAATGGAAAATGCTCAGGAGTTCACAACCTTGGAGGTGGTAGACTAGTTTCCATGAGTAAGGGACAGGGTAAACACTCCACAAACGTGGAGCTCTGCTGGCCTAAAGACTTTGTGAGAAACTGCTTCTGAGGTTGGGCACTTGAAATATATGTTGTTGTCAGGAGCTTTAGCTTCCTTTGTAGTGAGACTATCAAACCAGGTCTGCATCTATGTGACCTGGAGGACATGGTTTCTGATTTTCCAATGAAGATGAGGCAGAAGTGCTGAATTCTCTCTTTGCAGGTAAACTGTGGCCACTGGGGTCTAAGTGTCTCCGTGTGTGGACTGTGAAGCCATTTGGTCATCCTCCACTTTTCGTGGTGTTTCTTGCTGCTGCACTGGGAGTTTGGAATTTGCTTCAGGAAATACAAGGAGTTCAACTGGGACACAGTGCTGGAGGGAGTTCTGCCACGTGTGGTGGGTCAAGGTCCTAGGAGAATGCACCAGCCAGGCTTCTATCCCACAGAGCTTGCCCCCTTGACCATAGCAACCTGATTCTGAACATTGCCCTGAAACCTCTCCATATAACAAGATGCCTTTACATAGAAGGGTCTGCTCACTGCACCATGTCAGTCACAAGCCATTTGGAAGCCAATGGCAGATCCACATGGCCCCACCACAGATGTTTTATCACACACCTGCACACCACTGCTCTAGGCCCACTACTCAGCAGGCCCCAACTTACTGGCATCTCTGTTTTACACCATTTTCATGAAACCCAGTCAATCAAGGCACTGTCTGGTACACTCATGATCAGCAACAGGACATCCAAAGGTTCTCCAGTGCCACCTGGTCATGGGAATTTAAAAAATGTCATGGTATTTATCTAGCTAGCCATTTTTAAAGGATGAAGTTGGAGGCACTGTGGGTTTCCATTCCTTCGGGAACCATTCAATGGTGAGGAAGCTCATTTCAACGAAAGCTCTGGGGAACTCTCACAAACAAGGCTTCCCAAAGAGTGGCCAAAAGGTCACAGGAAGCCAGGCCCATTGAGGTCTACAATGTGAGGTCCACGTGTGTTTGGACTCTCCACGATGGCTGCCAGGTCTTTAAGAATAAAATCATGTGATATCCGGGCTGAGATTCCCAGTGCTCTGTGGAAAGCCAGCCTGGGCCTAGATCTCAGTTTCCAAGGGCGACTCTCATGCGTGGCCTCCTAACATCCCGACACTACTCACGGCAATACTTCTCTGAGGTCAGTTCCAGAACTCAGTCTCCAAGGGGAATCACACCAGAGTTCAAGCCCAGGTGGACCCAGTCATCTCTTCCCACTGCCACACCACAATTCAAACCAAAACACTGCCACATGGCCCTCATCTTCTTCCATATAGACACTCATCATAACCTCTGGCTGGAGGTTTCCATGAGGGGCACAGCCCAAGACAGTGTCCACAATAAGCTCCCTTGCCTCTCATTTGCCTAATGTCAGGGTGGACTGGACACCCTTCCTGTGGACCTGGAGTGATCAAATAGGCCTGCCTTTAATACTGCTCTACTTCTCCAATTGGAGGCCTACTGACTGCCGGGTATAGATTCTTTGTGTGAACTGGAGTCATGAGAAAACCCAAGCACCTATGGGCTAGCCTCTGCATGGCTTTGAAGGACTCATTTGAAACAAAGGATCCCTATTCTCACTTGATGGAGGTCAGGAACCTTACAGAGGAAGGTGAGAGACCTCATCCAGGATGACTGCTTTTGTGCCAATTTGGCTTTGGATGCACACATGGGATCTTTCTTTGGATCCACCAGGTGCTGACAATCTAAGCCACAGCCTCACACAGGGCCAAGAGGCTGATTCAGACACATCCCTTTGCAAAGCAATTAAGCAAAGAGCCACAGGTGATGCCCATTCATTTCCATTTGAAAACTGTTTTCTTCAGGCTTCACAAAGGGGTGCCCTGAGGCAAAGGCCTTCCAGACATTCAGGGCCACAGAAGGATAGGTAAGCCAAAGGCCCAAAGCAGGGTTTCTCCAGGGAGACTTTCCTGGTCACACTGATATCTGAGTTTTCTGAGATGCTCACCATTCCTTTCAACTATCCAGTACATGGCCATGTCACCGAGCTTGGAGGTGGTACATATCTTGGACACAAAACCATGAGCCTATTCTGGAGAGTGGCCAGAATTCAGAAAGAAAACAGGAACTTAGGAAGATAGTAGGTGTTGCCCATCCATAAGGCAAGCCGCAGTCCATTCATAAATTGGGCAGGATGAATGCTGGGAAGCTTTCTACTAGACAGGACACATCCATTGATGCATTCTCTTTTCTAATGTCTACAACCAGGGACACAGTGGGATACACAAACATAGAAACACTCGCCTTGTCAAAAGCCTTACTAGAAACAGTCCACTCCAAACCAAACAAACCGCCTTTCCTACCTATTCTCAGAACATGAGACAAAACCACAAACTAACACCCACACCCACAAAGGCACCTCCTTCCAAGTTGGTCTGTGACTACCCGGAGTGTCGTCTGACTGGTGGGCCATACTATGTTCCCCCGAAAGGGCCTGTCCTGTCTCACGTCTGGCCTCCTTGGCCAACTCTGTGAAGTTGTCAGGAGCCAGCGGTGAGCCACTACCTGCTTTCTCAGGAAAGGCCCCTCTGCAGAGCTTTCCTGGCATTTGGCAATCCTCACCTCAGTGGGTACCAAGAAAGACTGACTCTGTCCTTGGTAAATCCAAACAAGTGAGCCCACTGGGACTGGGACTGGGACTGGCTCTGGGTGCCTGGCTTCCTGGATCCCAAGTTCAGAGAGTTCCATCACCAAGGAAGTGAGGTGAGGTCACTTCCTTCAGGAACTGAATGAGGTCACTGCCTTGGCAACCACTGTGTCCTAACAGTTGCTTCCAAGGCTCCCATGAGATGGAGGCTGCCCCTCCTTCCTGTGACACTTTCACAAGTTAGAATGGAATATCAACCATAGGCACCAAGGAACAGCTCTCCACACAGGCCTGCTTTGGTCCATCTTGTCTACATTAAGAAGAGAGAGGGTCATTCAGACACATCCCTTCATCCCGACCAGGTGGTTTGCCATGGAAGATGACTTCTGCTCTCTCAGGTCCTTCATAGCTGCCTACATCTTCTCCAGGGATCATTTCTGCATGGACCTTTGAGGTTCTCAGCAGGTGGAAGATCCCCCACATTCCTGTATTGTAAGACCCACTCTGTCCCTGCTCTTCTGAAAAGTTAGATTGAGGGAACAGTGTATGGTTAGGGTTAAGAACCTGTTTGATGTGGCTTAGGAATCACTCTGCTGGATGAAGAATGGTATTGGGAACCTGCGATATTTATAATAATATATAGGTGAAATATATGTATGAAAACAGAAATCCAAGTAAGATTTGAAGGCCAGAAGGGCATTGGGCCCTTGATTGGGATACTTAGCTTTGAATGACTTTCTGCACAGATGTCTCAGATAAATCGATACACAAAGGCATAGGACCTTGTACCTTGGATGATTGAATGTAGAAGAGAACATCCAGTCAAAACGGGATAGTAGGTAGGATTAGGAAGATAGTTGGTAAGTTTTGGAAGAAGAGTGAGTATGCAATTTGGACCAAAAGTTCTTTAGCAATAGGGTGTCGGTTAGAGAGTGAATGTAAACGTCAGCACATGTGAAGAGTCAGTCACAATGATGAACTGGGGAACATATGTAGGAAAGCAGATATCAATAGAGACATTAGGAAATCAGGAAAAGTATAAAGTGAGTGAGTGGATTAGACATTTTCAACAGGGTTGAGGTTGAATATATCATCTTAGGAAGAAACAAATGTGTAGTCACCAATAGCATTGACATTTGAGAGCATTAGGCAACCTGGACAAGGATGTTTTTAGTAATCCATGCTCACTTTCCAATGAGGCTTTGGTGCAATCATAAGTGTGACCTTTGCATTTTGTGTCCAGAATATCACTGTGATAAAATGTATATGTAGATCAGGTGACATGAGTGTTTCTTCCACCATTTCTGGGAGTAATATGTTGAAGACATATAAATTAGCCTTTGGGGGTACAAATAGGTGTACCCTGGGTCTATGAATATAGAGATAATGCATGAATAGACCATACTGTGAATAAATAGTATAACAGGTTCCACTTTAAATAATGGATTGCATTGATATCTGAAAATATATAGGAAATCTAATATTGATACACAACCATTCATTCTAACCAGTTATACATCTAATGGTGATATTGGGGTTATGGTTTACCATGAAGGGGGTGTGAGTTTTGCTTCACAAGGGATTATGGAAATGGAAAAGAATGTGTTTGGAAAGAAGTCTCATGAAAAGACCAGTCAAGAAACGTGGAGGAATACATGTGTTCTGAAGCAGGAAGTGATTGAAAGGGAAATAAATGCCTAGAAATTTGTGAACTTGAGGATGAAATACATATCCTATGATGTGCATCAACTGAAGAAATAGTAATGTACCAGTGTTGAATAAAAGTGAACGTCAAAATACACATCATGTCCCATAGGAATCTACTTGCATTCATGTTAAACTGGGTCAGTTACTGTAGAAATATTAGGATTTCAGCACTAGGAAACAAATATGTATTTCAGGTGGATGACTATTTCTGAGAATAATCTTGTGAAAAGTTGATTATAAATCCACATATATGAACATGAATGAATTTAGGGAGTATATAATATGACACATACATTTCATATTTTGAAAAATCTGAAGAGTGTGTGTATGTGTGTGTGTGTGTATATATATATACACAAAAAAAAACAACACACACACACAAACACAGACATTAAAGAGTAGAAATATATATGCCAATCGAAATTCATCATGAAATATTTATCATCCACAGATCCAAAAATATTTATTTTACTGAACATGTATTTATATATCATGTTGTTCAAGTGGGAAGCTCACCTGGAGGTTGAATTCTCAGTTCCAACAGCGTTTAGGAGGAGTGATCTCTTCTCACAACTTGTATCTGCCAAGTCAGCCACCTCACAAGAATGGACGTGGGATAGGAGGTAGGATTCTATATGTGCATGTAAAAATGCATGTTGCTGAATAGGCTACAGAGAAAGGGAGACAGGAATTCACATATTTGTTAACATTCAAAACACATGGAGAACTATTTCTATTAAATTGGACTAGATTTATAACACCTACACTTTATAATGCCAAAGGCCAGTCCAACTATACACCAGGCCTGCTCTGAACTGCCTGTATTTCTATTCTGTTTGAGTTATTTTTCTCCATCACATTAGTATTCGTAGTCACAATCTAGTAGGGTATGGGTTAGTGTCAGGGATTCAGTATTTCGAACGGAAAATAGGAAAATGAATCCAATGTGTAGGCCAATATGTGCTACAAAAAAATCTTCCCACTCTCATCCAGAACATTGCCTTGACATTACCTTCACAATAAGTAAGACACAATTTGAGGAGAAGAGTTAGAAATGCTGTGAATACATATGTGGAATGGAAAATGCTCAGGAGTTCACAACCTTGGAGGTGGTAGACTAGTTTCCATGAGTAAGGGACAGGGTAAACACTCCACAAACGTGGAGCTCTGCTGGCCTAAAGACTTCGTGAGAAACTGCTTCTGAGGTTGGGCACTTGAAATATATGTTGTTGTCAGGAGCTTTAGCTTCCTTTGTAGTGAGACCATCAAACCAGGTCTGCATCTATGTGACCTGGAGGACATGGTTTCTGATTTTCCAATGAACATGAGGCAGAAGTGCTGAATTCTCTCTTTGCAGGTAAACTGTGGCCACTGGGGTCTAAGTGTCTCCGTGTGTGGACTGTGAATCCATTTGGTCATCCTCCACTTTTCGTGGTGTTTCTTGCTGCTGCACTGGGAGTTTGGAATTTGTTTCAGGAAATACAAGGAGTTCAACTGGGACACAGTGCTGGAGGGAGTTCTGCCACGTGTGGTGGGTCAAGGTCCTAGGAGAATGCACCAGCCAGGCTTCTATCCCACAGAGCTTGCCCCCTTGACCATAGCAACCTGATTCTGAACATTGCCCTGAAACCTCTCCATATAACAAGATGCCTTTACATAGAAGGGTCTGCTCACTGCACCATGTCAGTCACAAGCCATTTGGAAGCCAATGGCAGATCCACATGGCCCCACCACAGATGTTTTATCACACACCTGCACACCACTGCTCTAGGCCCACTACTCAGCAGGCCCCAACTTACTGGCATCTCTGTTTTACACCATTTTCATGAAACCCAGTCAATCAAGGCACTGTCTGGTACACTCATGATCAGCAACAGGACATCCAAAGGTTCTCCAGTGCCACCTGGTCATGGGAATTTCAAAAATGTCATGGTATTTATCTAGCTAGCCATTTTTAAAGGATGAAGTTGGAGGCACTGTGGGTTTCCATTCCTTCAGGAACCATTCAATGGTGAGGAAGCTCATTTCAATGAAAGCTCTGGGGAACTCTCACAAACAAGGCTTCCCAAAGAGTGGCCAAAAGGTCACAGGAAGCCAGGCCCATTGAGGTCTACAATGTGAGGTCCACGTGTGTTTGGACTCTCCAAGAAGGCTGCCAGGTCTTTAAGAATAAAATCATGTGATATCCGGGCTGAGATTCCCAGTGCTCTGTGGAAAGCCAGCCTGGGCCTAGATCTCAGTTTCCAAGGGCGACTCTCATGCGTGGCCTCCTAACATCCCGACACTATTCACGGCAATACTTCTCTGAGGTCAGTTCCAGAACTCAGTCTCCAAGGGGAATCACACCAGAGTTCAAGCCCAGGTGGACCCAGTCATCTCTTCCCACTGCCACACCACAATTCAAACCAAAACACTGCCACATGGCCCTCATCTTCTTCCATATAGACACTCATCATAACCTCTGGCTGGAGGTTTCCATGAGGGGCACAGCCCAAGACAGTGTCCACAATAAGCTCCCTTGCCTCTCATTTGCCTAATGTCAGGGTGGACTGGACACCCTTCCTGTGGACCTGGAGTGATCAAATAGGCCTGCCTTTAATACTGCTCTACTTCTCCAATTGGAGGCCTACTGACTGCCGGGTATAGATTCTTTGTGTGAACTGGAGTCATGAGAAAACCCAAGCACCTATGGGCTAGCCTCTGCATGGCTTTGAAGGACTCATTTGACACAAAGGATCCCTATTCTCACTTGATGGAGGTCAGGAACCTTACAGAGGAAGGCGAGAGACCTCATCCAGGATGACTGCTTTTGTGCCAATTTGGCTTTGGATGCACACATGGGATCTTTCTTTGGATCCACCAGGTGCTGACAATCTAAGCCACAGCCTCACACAGGGCCAAGAGGCTGATTCAGACACATCCCTTTGCAAAGCAATTAAGCAAAGAGCCACAGGTGATGCCCATTCATTTCCATTTGAAAACTGTTTTCTTCAGGCTTCACAAAGGGGTGCCCTGAGGCAAAGGCCTTCCTGACATTCAGGGCCACAGAAGGATAGGTAAGCCAAAGGCCCAAAGCAGGGTTTCTCCAGGGAGACTTTCCTGGTCACACTGATATCTGAGTTTTCTGAGATGCTCACCATTCCTTTCAACTATCCAGTACATGGCCATGTCTCCGAGCTTGGAGGTGGTACATATCTTGGACACAAAACCATGAGCCTATTCTGGAGAGTGGCCAGAATTCAGGAAGAAAACAGGAACTTAGGAAGATAGTAGGTGTTGCCCATCCATAAGGCAAGCCGCAGTCCATTCATAAATTGGGCAGGATGAATGCTGGGAAGCTTTCTACTAGACAGGACACATCCATTGATGCATTCTCTTTTCTAATGTCTACAACCAGGGACACAGTGGGATACACAAACATAGAAACACTCGCCTTGTCAAAAGCCTTACTAGAAACAGTCCACTCCAAACCAAACAAACCGCCTTTCCTACCTATTCTCAGAACATGAGACAAAACCACAAACTCACACCCACACCCACAAAGGCACCTCCTTCCAAGTTGGTCTGTGACTACCCGGAGTGTCGTCTGACTGCTGGGCCATATGATGTTCCCCCGAAAGGGCCTGTCCTGTCTCACGTCTGGCCTCCTTGGCCAACTCTGTGAAGTTGTCAGGAGCCAGCGGTGAGCCACTACCTGCTTTCTCAGGAAAGGCCCCTCTGCAGAGCTTTCCTGGCATTTGGCAATCCTCACCTCAGTGGGTACCAAGAAAGACTGACTCTGTCCTTGGTAAATCCAAACAAGTGAGCCCACTGGGACTGGGACTGGGACTGGCTCTGGGTGCCTGGCTTCCTGGATCCCAAGTTCAGAGACTTCCATCACCAAGGAAGTGAGGTGAGGTCACTTCCTTCAGGAACTGAATGAGGTCACTGCCTTGGCAACCACTGTGTCCTAACAGTTGCTTCCAAGGCTCCCATGAGATGGAGGCTGCCCCTCCTTCCTGTGACACTTTCACAAGTTAGAATGGAATATCAACCATAGGCACCAAGGAACAGCTCTCCACACAGGCCTGCTTTGGTCCATCTTGTCTACATTAAGAAGAGAGAGGGTCATTCAGACACATCCCTTCATCCCGACCAGGTGGTTTGCCATGGAAGATGACTTCTGCTCTCTCAGGTCCTTCATAGCTGCCTACATCTTCTCCAGGGATCATTTCTGCATGGACCTTTGAGGTTCTCAGCAGGTGGAAGATCCCCCACATTCCTGTATTGTAAGACCCACTCTGTCCCTGCTCTTCTGTAAAGTTAGATTGAGGGAAGAGTGTATGGTTAGGGTTAAGAACCTGTTTGATGTGGCTTAGGAATCACTCTGCTGGATGAAGAATGGTATTGGGAACCTGCGATATTTATAATAATATATAGGTGAAATATATGTATGAAAACAGAAATCCAAGTAAGATTTGAAGGCCAGAAGGGCATTGGGCCCTTGATTGGGATACTTAGCTTTGAATGACTTTCTGCACAGATGTCTCAGATAAATCGATACACAATGGCATAGGACCTTGTACCTTGGATGATTGAATGTAGAAGAGAACATCCAGTCAAAACGGGATAGTAGGTAGGATTAGGAAGATAGTTGGTAAGTTTTGGAAGAAGAGTGAGTATGCAATTTGGACCAAAAGTTCTTTAGCAATAGGGTGTCGGTTAGAGAGTGAATGTAAACGTCAGCACATGTGAAGAGTCAGTCACAATGATGAACTGGGGAACATATGTAGGAAAGCAGATATCAATAGAGACATTAGGAAATCAGGAAAAGTATAAAGTGAGTGAGTGGATTAGACATTTTCAACAGGGTTGAGGTTGAATATATCATCTTAGGAAGAAACAAATGTGTAGTCACCAATAGCATTGACATTTGAGAGCATTAGGCAACCTGGACAAGGATGTTTTTAGTAATCCATGCTCACTTTCCAATGAGGCTTTGGTGCAATCATAAGTGTGACCTTTGCATTTTGTGTCCAGAATATCACTGTGATAAAATGTATATGTAGATCAGGTGACATGAGTGTTTCTTCCACCATTTCTGGGAGTAATATGTTGAAGACATATAAATTAGCCTTTGGGGGTACAAATAGGTGTACCCTGGGTCTATGAATATAGAGATAATGCATGAATAGACCATACTGTGAATAAATAGTATAACAGGTTCCACTTTAAATAATGGATTGCATTGATATCTGAAAATATATAGGAAATCTAATATTGATACACAACCATTCATTCTAACCAGTTATACATCTAATGGTGATATTGGGGTTATGGTTTACCATGAAGGGGGTGTGAGTTTTGCTTCACAAGGGATTATGGAAATGGAAAAGTATGTGTTTGGAAAGAAGTCTCATGAAAAGACCAGTCAAGAAACGTGGAGGAATACATGTGTTCTGAAGCAGGAAGTGATTGAAAGGGAAATAAATGCCTAGAAATTTGTGAACTTGAGGATGAAATACATATCCTATGATGTGCATCAACTGAAGAAATAGTAATGTACCAGTGTTGAATAAAAGTGAACGTCAAAATACACATCATGTCCCATAGGAATCTACTTGCATTCATGTTAAACTGGGTCAGTTACTGTAGAAATATTAGGATTTCAGCACTAGGAAACAAATATGTATTTCAGGTGGATGACTATTTCTGAGAATAATCTTGTGAAAAGTTGATTATAAATCCACATATATGAACATGAATGAATTTAGGGAGTATATAATATGACACATACATTTCATATTTTGAAAAATCTGAAGAGTGTGTGTATGTGTGTGTGTGTGTATATATATATACACAAAAAAAACAACACACACACACAAACACAGACATTAAAGAGTAGAAATATATATGCCAATCGAAATTCATCATGAAATATTTATCATCCACAGATCCAAAAATATTTATTTTACTGAACATGTATTTATGTATCATGTTGTTCAAGTGCGAAGCTCACCTGGAGGTTGAATTCTCAGTTCCAACAGCATTTAGGAGGAGTGATCTCTTCTCACAACTTGTATCTGCCAAGTCAGCCACCTCACAAGAATGGACGTGGGATAGGAGGTAGGATTCTATATGTGCATGTAAAAATGCATGTTGCTGAATAGGCTACAGAGAAAGGGAGACAGGAATTCACATATTTGTTAACATTCAAAACACATGGAGAACTATTTCTATTAAATTGGACTAGATTTATAACACCTACACTTTATAATGCCAAAGGCCAGTCCAACTATACACCAGGCCTCCTCTGAACTGCCTGTATTTCTATTCTGTTTGAGTTATTTTTCTCCATCATATTAGTATTCGTAGTCACAATCTAGTAGGGTATGGGTTAGTGTCAGGGATTCAGTATTTCGAACGGAAAATACGAAAATGAATCCAATGTGTAGGCCAATATGTGCTACAAAAAAATCTTCCCACTCTCATCCAGAACATTGCCTTGACATTACCTTCACAATAAGTAAGACACAATTTGAGGAGAAGAGTTAGAAATGCTGTGAATACATATGTGGAATGGAAAATGCTCAGGAGTTCACAACCTTGGAGGTGGTAGACTAGTTTCCATGAGTAAGGGACAGGGTAAACACTCCACAAACGTGGAGCTCTGCTGGCCTAAAGAATTTGTGAGAAACTGCTTCTGAGGTTGGGCACTTGAAATAAATGTTGTTGTCAGGAGCTTTAGCTTCCTTTGTAGTGAGACCATCAAACCAGGTGTGCATCTATGTGACCTGGAGGACATGGTTTCTGATTTTCCAATGAACATGAGGCAGAGGTGCTGAATTCTCTCTTTGCAGGTAAACTGTGGCCACTGGGGTCTAAGTGTCTCCGTGTGTGGACTGTGAAGCCATTTGGTCATCCTCCACTTTTCGTGGTGTTTCTTGCTGCTGCACTGGGAGTTTGGAATTTGCTTCAGGAAATACAAGGAGTTCAACTGGGACACAGTGCTGGAGGGAGTTCTGCCACGTGTGGTGGGTCAAGGTCCTAGGAGAATGCACCAGCCAGGCTTCTATCCCACAGAGCTTGCCCCCTTGACCATAGCAACCTGATTCTGAACATTGCCCTGAAACCCCTCCATATAACAAGATGCCTTTACATAGAAGGGTCTGCTCACTGCACCATGTCAGTCACAAGCCATTTGGAAGCCAATGGCAGATCCACATGGCCCCACCACAGATGTTTTATCACACACCTGCACACCACTGCTCTAGGCCCACTACTCAGCAGGCCCCAACTTACTGGCATCTCTGTTTTACACCATTTTCATGAAACCCAGTCAATCAAGGCACTGTCTGGTACACTCATGATCAGCAACAGGACATCCAAAGGTTCTCCAGTGCCACCTGGTCATGGGAATTTAAAAAATGTCATGGTATTTATCTAGCTAGCCATTTTTAAAGGATGAAGTTGGAGGCACTGTGGGTTTCCATTCCTTCAGGAACCATTCAATGGTGAGGAAGCTCATTTCAACGAAAGCTCTGGGGAACTCTCACAAACAAGGCTTCCCAAAGAGTGGCCAAAAGGTCACAGGAAGCCAGGCCCATTGAGGTCTACAATGTGAGGTCCACGTGTGTTTGGACTCTCCACGATGGCTGCCAGGTCTTTAAGAATAAAATCATGTGATATCCGGGCTGAGATTCCCAGTGCTCTGTGGAAAGCCAGCCTGGGCCTAGATCTCAGTTTCCAAGGGCGACTCTCATGCGTGGCCTCCTAACATCCCGACACTATTCACGGCAATACTTCTCTGAGGTCAGTTCCAGAACTCAGTCTCCAAGGGGAATCACACCAGAGTTCAAGCCCAGGTGGACCCAGTCATCTCTTCCCACTGCCACACCACAATTCAAACCAAAACACTGCCACATGGCCCTCATCTTCTTGCATATAGTCACTCATCATAACCTCTGGCTGGAGGTTTCCATGAGGGGCACAGCCCAAGACAGTGTCCACAATAAGCTCCCTTGCCTCTCATTTGCCTAATGTAGGGTGGACTGGACACCCTTCCTGTGGACCTGGAGTGATCAAATAGGCCTGCCTTTAATACTGCTCTACTTCTCCAATTGGAGGCCTACTGACTGCCGGGTATAGATTCTTTGTGTGAACTGGAGTCATGAGAAAACCCAAGCACCTATGGGCTAGCCTCTGCATGGCTTTGAAGGACTCATTTGACACAAAGGATCCCTATTCTCACTTGATGGAGGTCAGGAACCTTACAGAGGAAGGCGAGAGACCTCATCCAGGATGACTGCTTTTGTGCCAATTTGGCTTTGGATGCACACATGGGATCTTTCTTTGGATCCACCAGGTGCTGACAATCTAAGCCACAGCCTCACACAGGGCCAAGAGGCTGATTCAGACACATCCCTTTGCAAAGCAATTAAGCAAAGAGCCACAGGTGATGCCCATTCATTTCCATTTGAAAACTGTTTTCTTCAGGCTTCACAAAGGGGTGCCCTGAGGCAAAGGCCTTCCAGACATTCAGGGCCACAGAAGGATAGGTAAGCCAAAGGCCCAAAGCAGGGTTTCTCCAGGGAGACTTTCCTGGTCACACTGATAGCTGAGTTTTCTGAGATGCTCACCATTCCTTTCAACTATCCAGTACATGGCCATGTCACCGAGCTTGGAGGTGGTACATATCTTGGACACAAAACCATGAGCCTATTCTGGAGAGTGGCCAGAATTCAGAAAGAAAACAGGAACTTAGGAAGATAGTAGGTGTTGCCCATCCATAAGGCAAGCCGCAGTCCATTCATAAATTGGGCAGGATGAATGCTGGGAAGCTTTCTACTAGACAGGACACATCCATTGATGCATTCTCTTTTCTAATGTCTACAACCAGGGACACAGTGGGATACACAAACATAGAAACACTCGCCTTGTCAAAAGCCTTACTAGAAACAGTCCACTCCAAACCAAACAAACCGCCTTTCCTACCTATTCTCAGAACATGAGACAAAACCACAAACTAACACCCACACCCACAAAGGCACCTCCTTCCAAGTTGGTCTGTGACTACCCGGAGTGTCGTCTGACTGGTGGGCCATACTATGTTCCCCCGAAAGGGCCTGTCCTGTCTCACGTCTGGCCTCCTTGGCCAACTCTGTGAAGTTGTCAGGAGCCAGCGGTGAGCCACTACCTGCTTTCTCAGGAAAGGCCCCTCTGCAGAGCTTTCCTGGCATTTGGCAATCCTCACCTCAGTGGGTACCAAGAAAGACTGACTCTGTCCTTGGTAAATCCAAACAAGTGAGCCCACTGGGACTGGGACTGGGACTGGCTCTGGGTGCCTGGCTTCCTGGATCCCAAGTTCAGAGACTTCCATCACCAAGGAAGTGAGGTGAGGTCACTTCCTTCAGGAACTGAATGAGGTCACTGCCTTGGCAACCACTGTGTCCTAACAGTTGCTTCCAAGGCTCCCATGAGATGGAGGCTGCCCCTCCTTCCTGTGACACTTTCACAAGTTAGAATGGAATATCAACCATAGGCACCAAGGAACAGCTCTCCACACAGGCCTGCTTTGGTCCATCTTGTCTACATTAAGAAGAGAGAGGGTCATTCAGACACATCCCTTCATCCCGACCAGGTGGTTTGCCATGGAAGATGACTTCTGCTCTCTCAGGTCCTTCATAGCTGCCTACATCTTCTCCAGGGATCATTTCTGCATGGACCTTTGAGGTTCTCAGCAGGTGGAAGATCCCCCACATTCCTGTATTGTAAGACCCACTCTGTCCCTGCTCTTCTGAAAAGTTAGATTGAGGGAACAGTGTATGGTTAGGGTTAAGAACCTGTTTGATGTGGCTTAGGAATCACTCTGCTGGATGAAGAATGGTATTGGGAACCTGCGATATTTATAATAATATATAGGTGAAATATATGTATGAAAACAGAAATCCAAGTAAGATTTGAAGGCCAGAAGGGCATTGGGCCCTTGATTGGGATACTTAGCTTTGAATGACTTTCTGCACAGATGTCTCAGATAAATCGATACACAATGGCATAGGACCTTGTACCTTGGATGATTGAATGTAGAAGAGAACATCCAGTCAAAACGGGATAGTAGGTAGGATTAGGAAGATAGTTGGTAAGTTTTGGAAGAAGAGTGAGTATGCAATTTGGACCAAAAGTTCTTTAGCAATAGGGTGTCGGTTAGAGAGTGAATGTAAACGTCAGCACATGTGAAGAGTCAGTCACAATGATGAACTGGGGAACATATGTAGGAAAGCAGATATCAATAGAGACATTAGGAAATCAGGAAAAGTATAAAGTGAGTGAGTGGATTAGACATTTTCAACAGGGTTGAGGTTGAATATATCATCTTAGGAAGAAACAAATGTGTAGTCACCAATAGCATTGACATTTGAGAGCATTAGGCAACCTGGACAAGGATGTTTTTAGTAATCCATGCTCACTTTCCAATGAGGCTTTGGTGCAATCATAAGTGTGACCTTTGCATTTTGTGTCCAGAATATCACTGTGATAAAATGTATATGTAGATCAGGTGACATGAGTGTTTCTTCCACCATTTCTGGGAGTAATATGTTGAAGACATATAAATTAGCCTTTGGGGGTACAAATAGGTGTACCCTGGGTCTATGAATATAGAGATAATGCATGAATAGACCATACTGTGAATAAATAGTATAACAGGTTCCACTTTAAATAATGGATTGCATTGATATCTGAAAATATATAGGAAATCTAATATTGATACACAACCATTCATTCTAACCAGTTATACATCTAATGGTGATATTGGGGTTATGGTTTACCATGAAGGGGGTGTGAGTTTTGCTTCACAAGGGATTATGGAAATGGAAAAGAATGTGTTTGGAAAGAAGTCTCATGAAAAGACCAGTCAAGAAACGTGGAGGAATACATGTGTTCTGAAGCAGGAAGTGATTGAAAGGGAAATAAATGCCTAGAAATTTGTGAACTTGAGGATGAAATACATATCCTATGATGTGCATCAACTGAAGAAATAGTAATGTACCAGTGTTGAATAAAAGTGAACGTCAAAATACACATCATGTCCCATAGGAATCTACTTGCATTCATGTTAAACTGGGTCAGTTACTGTAGAAATATTAGGATTTCAGCACTAGGAAACAAATATGTATTTCAGGTGGATGACTATTTCTGAGAATAATCTTGTGAAAAGTTGATTATAAATCCACATATATGAACATGAATGAATTTAGGGAGTATATAATATGACACATACATTTCATATTTTGAAAAATCTGAAGAGTGTGTGTATGTGTGTGTGTGTGTATATATATATACACAAAAAAAAAACAACACACACACACAAACACAGACATTAAAGAGTAGAAATATATATGCCAATCGAAATTCATCATGAAATATTTATCATCCACAGATCCAAAAATATTTATTTTACTGAACATGTATTTATATATCATGTTGTTCAAGTGGGAAGCTCACCTGGAGGTTGAATTCTCAGTTCCAACAGCGTTTAGGAGGAGTGATCTCTTCTCACAACTTGTATCTGCCAAGTCAGCCACCTCACAAGAATGGACGTGGGATAGGAGGTAGGATTCTATATGTGCATGTAAAAATGCATGTTGCTGAATAGGCTACAGAGAAAGGGAGACAGGAATTCACATATTTGTTAACATTCAAAACACATGGAGAACTATTTCTATTAAATTGGACTAGATTTATAACACCTACACTTTATAATGCCAAAGGCCAGTCCAACTATACACCAGGCCTGCTCTGAACTGCCTGTATTTCTATTCTGTTTGAGTTATTTTTCTCCATCACATTAGTATTCGTAGTCACAATCTAGTAGGGTATGGGTTAGTGTCAGGGATTCAGTATTTCGAACGGAAAATAGGAAAATGAATCCAATGTGTAGGCCAATATGTGCTACAAAAAAATCTTCCCACTCTCATCCAGAACATTGCCTTGACATTACCTTCACAATAAGTAAGACACAATTTGAGGAGAAGAGTTAGAAATGCTGTGAATACATATGTGGAATGGAAAATGCTCAGGAGTTCACAACCTTGGAGGTGGTAGACTAGTTTCCATGAGTAAGGGACAGGGTAAACACTCCACAAACGTGGAGCTCTGCTGGCCTAAAGACTTTGTGAGAAACTGCTTCTGAGGTTGTGCACTTGAAATATATGTTGTTGTCAGGAGCTTTAGCTTCCTTTGTAGTGAGACCATCAAACCAGGTGTGCATCTATATGACCTGGAGGACATGGTTTCTGATTTTCCAATGAACATGAGGCAGAAGTGCTGAATTCTCTCTTTGCAGGTAAACTGTGGCCACTGGGGTCTAAGTGTCTCCGTGTGTGGACTGTGAAGCCATTTGGTCATCCTCCACTTTTCGTGGTGTTTCTTGCTGCTGCACTGGGAGTTTGGAATTTGCTTGAGGAAATACAAGGAGTTCAACTGGGACACAGTGCTGGAGGGAGTTCTGCCACGTGTGGTGGGTCAAGGTCCTAGGAGAATGCACCAGCCAGGCTTCTATCCCACAGAGCTTGCCCCCTTGACCATAGCAACCTGATTCTGAACATTGCCCTGAAACCTCTCCATATAACAAGATGCCTTTACATAGAAGGGTCTGCTCACTGCACCATGTCAGTCACAAGCCATTTGGAAGCCAATGGCAGATCCACATGGCCCCACCACAGATGTTTTATCACACACCTGCACACCACTGCTCTAGGCCCACTACTCAGCAGGCCCCAACTTACTGGCATCTCTGTTTTACACCATTTTCATGAAACCCAGTCAATCAAGGCACTGTCTGGTACACTCATGATCAGCAACAGGACATCCAAAGGTTCTCCAGTGCCACCTGGTCATGGGAATTTAAAAAATGTCATGGTATTTATCTAGCTAGCCATTTTTAAAGGATGAAGTTGGAGGCACTGTGGGTTTCCATTCCTTCAGGAACCATTCAATGGTGAGGAAGCTCATTTCAATGAAAGCTCTGGGGAACTCTCACAAACAAGGCTTCCCAAAGAGTGGCCAAAAGGTCACAGGAAGCCAGGCCCATTGAGGTCTACAATGTGAGGTCCACGTGTGTTTGGACTCTCCAAGAAGGCTGCCAGGTCTTTAAGAATAAAATCATGTGATATCCGGGCTGAGATTCCCAGTGCTCTGTGGAAAGCCAGCCTGGGCCTAGATCTCAGTTTCCAAGGGCGACTCTCATGCGTGGCCTCCTAACATCCCGACACTATTCACGGCAATACTTCTCTGAGATCAGTTCCAGAACTCAGTCTCCAAGGGGAATCACACCAGAGTTCAAGCCCAGGTGGACCCAGTCATCTCTTCCCACTGCCACACCACAATTCAAACCAAAACACTGCCACATGGCCCTCATCTTCTTCCATATAGACACTCATCATAACCTCTGGCTGGAGGTTTCCATGAGGGGCACAGCCCAAGACAGTGTCCACAATAAGCTCCCTTGCCTCTCATTTGCCTAATGTCAGGGTGGACTGGACACCCTTCCTGTGGACCTGGAGTGATCAAATAGGCCTGCCTTTAATACTGCTCTACTTCTCCAATTGGAGGCCTACTGACTGCCGGGTATAGATTCTTTGTGTGAACTGGAGTCATGAGAAAACCCAAGCACCTATGGGCTAGCCTCTGCATGGCTTTGAAGGACTCATTTGACACAAAGGATCCCTATTCTCACTTGATGGAGGTCAGGAACCTTACAGAGGAAGGCGAGAGACCTCATCCAGGATGACTGCTTTTGTGCCAATTTGGCTTTGGATGCACACATGGGATCTTTCTTTGGATCCACCAGGTGCTGACAATCTAAGCCACAGCCTCACACAGGGCCAAGAGGCTGATTCAGACACATCCCTTTGCAAAGCAATTAAGCAAAGAGCCACAGGTGATGCCCATTCATTTCCATTTGAAAACTGTTTTCTTCAGGCTTCACAAAGGGGTGCCCTGAGGCAAAGGCCTTCCTGACATTCAGGGCCACAGAAGGATAGGTAAGCCAAAGGCCCAAAGCAGGGTTTCTCCAGGGAGACTTTCCTGGTCACACTGATATCTGAGTTTTCTGAGATGCTCACCATTCCTTTCAACTATCCAGTACATGGCCATGTCTCCGAGCTTGGAGGTGGTACATATCTTGGACACAAAACCATGAGCCTATTCTGGAGAGTGGCCAGAATTCAGGAAGAAAACAGGAACTTAGGAAGATAGTAGGTGTTGCCCATCCATAAGGCAAGCCGCAGTCCATTCATAAATTGGGCTGGAGAGTGGCCAGAATTCAGGAAGAAAACAGGAACTTAGGAAGATAGTAGGTGTTGCCCATCCATAAGGCAAGCCGCAGTCCATTCATAAATTGGGCAGGATGAATGCTGGGAAGCTTTCTACTAGACAGGACACATCCATTGATGCATTCTCTTTTCTAATGTCTACAACCAGGGACACAGTGGGATACACAAACATAGAAACACTCGCCTTGTCAAAAGCCTTACTAGAAACAGTCCACTCCAAACCAAACAAACCGCCTTTCCTACCTATTCTCAGAACATGAGACAAAACCACAAACTCACACCCACACCCACAAAGGCACCTCCTTCCAAGTTGGTCTGTGACTACCCGGAGTGTCGTCTGACTGCTGGGCCATATGATGTTCCCCCGAAAGGGCCTGTCCTGTCTCACGTCTGGCCTCCTTGGCCAACTCTGTGAAGTTGTCAGGAGCCAGCGGTGAGCCACTACCTGCTTTCTCAGGAAAGGCCCCTCTGCAGAGCTTTCCTGGCATTTGGCAATCCTCACCTCAGTGGGTACCAAGAAAGACTGACTCTGTCCTTGGTAAATCCAAACAAGTGAGCCCACTGGGACTGGGACTGGGACTGGCTCTGGGTGCCTGGCTTCCTGGATCCCAAGTTCAGAGAGTTCCATCACCAAGGAAGTGAGGTGAGGTCACTTCCTTCAGGAACTGAATGAGGTCACTGCCTTGGCAACCACTGTGTCCTAACAGTTGCTTCCAAGGCTCCCATGAGATGGAGGCTGCCCCTCCTTCCTGTGACACTTTCACAAGTTAGAATGGAATATCAACCATAGGCACCAAGGAACAGCTCTCCACACAGGCCTGCTTTGGTCCATCTTGTCTACATTAAGAAGAGAGAGGGTCATTCAGACACATCCCTTCATCCCGACCAGGTGGTTTGCCATGGAAGATGACTTCTGCTCTCTCAGGTCCTTCATAGCTGCCTACATCTTCTCCAGGGATCATTTCTGCATGGACCTTTGAGGTTCTCAGCAGGTGGAAGATCCCCCACATTCCTGTATTGTAAGACCCACTCTGTCCCTGCTCTTCTGTAAAGTTAGATTGAGGGAACAGTGTATGGTTAGGGTTAAGAACCTGTTTGATGTGGCTTAGGAATCACTCTGCTGGATGAAGAATGGTATTGGGAACCTGCGATATTTATAATAATATATAGGTGAAATATATGTATGAAAACAGAAATCCAAGTAAGATTTGAAGGCCAGAAGGGCATTGGGCCCTTGATTGGGATACTTAGCTTTGAATGACTTTCTGCACAGATGTCTCAGATAAATCGATACACAATGGCATAGGACCTTGTACCTTGGATGATTGAATGTAGAAGAGAACATCCAGTCAAAACGGGATAGTAGGTAGGATTAGGAAGATAGTTGGTAAGTTTTGGAAGAAGAGTGAGTATGCAATTTGGACCAAAAGTTCTTTAGCAATAGGGTGTCGGTTAGAGAGTGAATGTAAACGTCAGCACATGTGAAGAGTCAGTCACAATGATGAACTGGGGAACATATGTAGGAAAGCAGATATCAATAGAGACATTAGGAAATCAGGAAAAGTATAAAGTGAGTGAGTGGATTAGACATTTTCAACAGGGTTGAGGTTGAATATATCATCTTAGGAAGAAACAAATGTGTAGTCACCAATAGCATTGACATTTGAGAGCATTAGGCAACCTGGACAAGGATGTTTTTAGTAATCCATGCTCACTTTCCAATGAGGCTTTGGTGCAATCATAAGTGTGACCTTTGCATTTTGTGTCCAGAATATCACTGTGATAAAATGTATATGTAGATCAGGTGACATGAGTGTTTCTTCCACCATTTCTGGGAGTAATATGTTGAAGACATATAAATTAGCCTTTGGGGGTACAAATAGGTGTACCCTGGGTCTATGAATATAGAGATAATGCATGAATAGACCATACTGTGAATAAATAGTATAACAGGTTCCACTTTAAATAATGGATTGCATTGATATCTGAAAATATATAGGAAATCTAATATTGATACACAACCATTCATTCTAACCAGTTATACATCTAATGGTGATATTGGGGTTATGGTTTACCATGAAGGGGGTGTGAGTTTTGCTTCACAAGGGATTATGGAAATGGAAAAGAATGTGTTTGGAAAGAAGTCTCATGAAAAGACCAGTCAAGAAACGTGGAGGAATACATGTGTTCTGAAGCAGGAAGTGATTGAAAGGGAAATAAATGCCTAGAAATTTGTGAACTTGAGGATGAAATACATATCCTATGATGTGCATCAACTGAAGAAATAGTAATGTACCAGTGTTGAATAAAAGTGAACGTCAAAATACACATCATGTCCCATAGGAATCTACTTGCATTCATGTTAAACTGGGTCAGTTACTGTAGAAATATTAGGATTTCAGCACTAGGAAACAAATATGTATTTCAGGTGGATGACTATTTCTGAGAATAATCTTGTGAAAAGTTGATTATAAATCCACATATATGAACATGAATGAATTTAGGGAGTATATAATATGACACATACATTTCATATTTTGAAAAATCTGGAGAGTGTGTGTATGTGTGTGTGTGTGTGTGTGTGTGTGTATATATATATATATATATATATATACACACAAAAGAAAAACACACACACAAACACAGACATTAAAGAGTAGAAATATATATGCCAATCGAAATTCATCATGAAATATTTATCATCCACAGATCCAAAAATATTTATTTTACTGAACATGTATTTATGTATCATGTTGTTCAAGTGGGAAGCTCACCTGGAGGTTGAATTCTCAGTTCCAACAGCGTTTAGGAGGAGTGATCTCTTCTCACAACTTGTATCTGCCAAGTCAGCCACCTCACAAGAATGGACGTGGGATAGGAGGTAGGATTCTATATGTGCATGTAAAAATGCATGTTGCTGAATAGGCTACAGAGAAAGGGAGACAGGAATTCACATATTTGTTAACATTCAAAACACATGGAGAACTATTTCTATTAAATTGGACTAGATTTATAACACCTACACTTTATAATGCCAAAGGCCAGTCCAACTATACACCAGGCCTGCTCTGAACTGCCTGTATTTCTATTCTGTTTGAGTTATTTTTCTCCATCACATTAGTATTCGTAGTCACAATCTAGTAGGGTATGGGTTAGTGTCAGGGATTCAGTATTTCGAACGGAAAATAGGAAAATGAATCCAATGTGTAGGCCAATATGTGCTACAAAAAAATCTTCCCACTCTCATCCAGAACATTGCCTTGACATTACCTTCACAATAAGTAAGACACAATTTGAGGAGAAGAGTTAGAAATGCTGTGAATACATATGTGGAATGGAAAATGCTCAGGAGTTCACAACCTTGGAGGTGGTAGACTAGTTTCCATGAGTAAGGGACAGGGTAAACACTCCACAAACGTGGAGCTCTGCTGGCCTAAAGACTTTGTGAGAAACTGCTTCTGAGGTTGTGCACTTGAAATATATGTTGTTGTCAGGAGCTTTAGCTTCCTTTGTAGTGAGACTATCAAACCAGGTGTGCATCTATGTGACCTGGAGGACATGGTTTCTGATTTTCCAATGAACATGAGGCAGAAGTGCTGAATTCTCTCTTTGCAGGTAAACTGTGGCCACTGGGGTCTAAGTGTCTCCGTGTGTGGACTGTGAAGCCATTTGGTCATCCTCCACTTTTCGTGGTGTTTCTTGCTGCTGCACTGGGAGTTTGGAATTTGCTTCAGGAAATACAAGGAGTTCAACTGGGACACAGTGCTGGAGGGAGTTCTGCCACGTGTGGTGGGTCAAGGTCCTAGGAGAATGCACCAGCCAGGCTTCTATCCCACAGAGCTTGCCCCCTTGACCATAGCAACCTGATTCTGAACATTGCCCTGAAACCTCTCCATATAACAAGATGCCTTTACATAGAAGGGTCTGCTCACTGCACCATGTCAGTCACAAGCCATTTGGAAGCCAATGGCAGATCCACATGGCCCCACCACAGATGTTTTATCACACACCTGCACACCACTGCTCTAGGCCCACTACTCAGCAGGCCCCAACTTACTGGCATCTCTGTTTTACACCATTTTCATGAAACCCAGTCAATCAAGGCACTGTCTGGTACACTCATGATCAGCAACAGGACATCCAAAGGTTCTCCAGTGCCACCTGGTCATGGGAATTTAAAAAATGTCATGGTATTTATCTAGCTAGCCATTTTTAAAGGATGAAGTTGGAGGCACTGTGGGTTTCCATTCCTTCAGGAACCATTCAATGGTGAGGAAGCTCATTTCAACGAAAGCTCTGGGGAACTCTCACAAACAAGGCTTCCCAAAGAGTGGCCAAAAGGTCACAGGAAGCCAGGCCCATTGAGGTCTACAATGTGAAGTCCACGTGTGTTTGGACTCTCCACGATGGCTGCCAGGTCTTTAAGAATAAAATCATGTGATATCCGGGCTGAGATTCCCAGTGCTCTGTGGAAAGCCAGCCTGGGCCTAGATCTCAGTTTCCAAGGGCGACTCTCATGCGTGGCCTCCTAACATCCCGACACTATTCACGGCAATACTTCTCTGAGGTCAGTTCCAGAACTCAGTCTCCAAGGGGAATCACACCAGAGTTCAAGCCCAGGTGGACCCAGTCATCTCTTCCCACTGCCACACCACAATTCAAACCAAAACACTGCCACATGGCCCTCATCTTCTTGCATATAGTCACTCATCATAACCTCTGGCTGGAGGTTTCCATGAGGGGCACAGCCCAAGACAGTGTCCACAATAAGCTCCCTTGCCTCTCATTTGCCTAATGTAGGGTGGACTGGACACCCTTCCTGTGGACCTGGAGTGATCAAATAGGCCTGCCTTTAATACTGCTCTACTTCTCCAATTGGAGGCCTACTGACTGCCGGGTATAGATTCTTTGTGTGAACTGGAGTCATGAGAAAACCCAAGCACCTATGGGCTAGCCTCTGCATGGCTTTGAAGGACTCATTTGACACAAAGGATCCCTATTCTCACTTGATGGAGGTCAGGAACCTTACAGAGGAAGGCGAGAGACCTCATCCAGGATGACTGCTTTTGTGCCAATTTGGCTTTGGATGCACACATGGGATCTTTCTTTGGATCCACCAGGTGCTGACAATCTAAGCCACAGCCTCACACAGGGCCAAGAGGCTGATTCAGACACATCCCTTTGCAAAGCAATTAAGCAAAGAGCCACAGGTGATGCCCATTCATTTCCATTTGAAAACTGTTTTCTTCAGGCTTCACAAAGGGGTGCCCTGAGGCAAAGGCCTTCCTGACATTCAGGGCCACAGAAGGATAGGTAAGCCAAAGGCCCAAAGCAGGGTTTCTCCAGGGAGACTTTCCTGGTCACACTGATATCTGAGTTTTCTGAGATGCTCACCATTCCTTTCAACTATCCAGTACATGGCCATGTCACCGAGCTTGGAGGTGGTACATATCTTGGACACAAAACCATGAGCCTATTCTGGAGAGTGGCCAGAATTCAGAAAGAAAACAGGAACTTAGGAAGATAGTAGGTGTTGCCCATCCATAAGGCAAGCCGCAGTCCATTCATAAATTGGGCAGGATGAATGCTGGGAAGCTTTCTACTAGACAGGACACATCCATTGATGCATTCTCTTTTCTAATGTCTACAACCAGGGACACAGTGGGATACACAAATATAGAAACACTCGCCTTGTCAAAAGCCTTACTAGAAACAGTCCACTCCAAACCAAACAAACCGCCTTTCCTACCTATTCTCAGAACATGAGACAAAACCACAAACTCACACCCACACCCACAAAGGCACCTCCTTCCAAGTTGGTCTGTGACTACCCGGAGTGTCGTCTGACTGCTGGGCCATATGATGTTCCCCCGAAAGGGCCTGTCCTGTCTCACGTCTGGCCTCCTTGGCCAACTCTGTGAAGTTGTCAGGAGCCAGCGGTGAGCCACTACCTGCTTTCTCAGGAAAGGCCCCTCTGCAGAGCTTTCCTGGCATTTGGCAATCCTCACCTCAGTGGGTACCAAGAAAGACTGACTCTGTCCTTGGTAAATCCAAACAAGTGAGCCCACTGGGACTGGGACTGGGACTGGCTCTGGGTGCCTGGCTTCCTGGATCCCAAGTTCAGAGAGTTCCATCACCAAGGAAGTGAGGTGAGGTCACTTCCTTCAGGAACTGAATGAGGTCACTGCCTTGGCAACCACTGTGTCCTAACAGTTGCTTCCAAGGCTCCCATGAGATGGAGGCTGCCCCTCCTTCCTGTGACACTTTCACAAGTTAGAATGGAATATCAACCATAGGCACCAAGGAACAGCTCTCCACACAGGCCTGCTTTGGTCCATCTTGTCTACATTAAGAAGAGAGAGGGTCATTCAGACACATCCCTTCATCCCGACCAGGTGGTTTGCCATGGAAGATGACTTCTGCTCTCTCAGGTCCTTCATAGCTGCCTACATCTTCTCCAGGGATCATTTCTGCATGGACCTTTGAGGTTCTCAGCAGGTGGAAGATCCCCCACATTCCTGTATTGTAAGACCCACTCTGTCCCTGCTCTTCTGAAAAGTTAGATTGAGGGAACAGTGTATGGTTAGGGTTAAGAACCTGTTTGATGTGGCTTAGGAATCACTCTGCTGGATGAAGAATGGTATTGGGAACCTGCGATATTTATAATAATATATAGGTGAAATATATGTATGAAAACAGAAATCCAAGTAAGATTTGAAGGCCAGAAGGGCATTGGGCCCTTGATTGGGATACTTAGCTTTGAATGACTTTCTGCACAGATGTCTCAGATAAATCGATACACAATGGCATAGGACCTTGTACCTTGGATGATTGAATGTAGAAGAGAACATCCAGTCAAAACGGGATAGTAGGTAGGATTAGGAAGATAGTTGGTAAGTTTTGGAAGAAGAGTGAGTATGCAATTTGGACCAAAAGTTCTTTAGCAATAGGGTGTCGGTTAGAGAGTGAATGTAAACGTCAGCACATGTGAAGAGTCAGTCACAATGATGAACTGGGGAACATATGTAGGAAAGCAGATATCAATAGAGACATTAGGAAATCAGGAAAAGTATAAAGTGAGTGAGTGGATTAGACATTTTCAACAGGGTTGAGGTTGAATATATCATCTTAGGAAGAAACAAATGTGTAGTCACCAATAGCATTGACATTTGAGAGCATTAGGCAACCTGGACAAGGATGTTTTTAGTAATCCATGCTCACTTTCCAATGAGGCTTTGGTGCAATCATAAGTGTGACCTTTGCATTTTGTGTCCAGAATATCACTGTGATAAAATGTATATGTAGATCAGGTGACATGAGTGTTTCTTCCACCATTTCTGGGAGTAATATGTTGAAGACATATAAATTAGCCTTTGGGGGTACAAATAGGTGTACCCTGGGTCTATGAATATAGAGATAATGCATGAATAGACCATACTGTGAATAAATAGTATAACAGGTTCCACTTTAAATAATGGATTGCATTGATATCTGAAAATATATAGGAAATCTAATATTGATACACAACCATTCATTCTAACCAGTTATACATCTAATGGTGATATTGGGGTTATGGTTTACCATGAAGGGGGTGTGAGTTTTGCTTCACAAGGGATTATGGAAATGGAAAAGAATGTGTTTGGAAAGAAGTCTCATGAAAAGACCAGTCAAGAAACGTGGAGGAATACATGTGTTCTGAAGCAGGAAGTGATTGAAAGGGAAATAAATGCCTAGAAATTTGTGAACTTGAGGATGAAATACATATCCTATGATGTGCATCAACTGAAGAAATAGTAATGTACCAGTGTTGAATAAAAGTGAACGTCAAAATACACATCATGTCCCATAGGAATCTACTTGCATTCATGTTAAACTGGGTCAGTTACTGTAGAAATATTAGGATTTCAGCACTAGGAAACAAATATGTATTTCAGGTGGATGACTATTTCTGAGAATAATCTTGTGAAAAGTTGATTATAAATCCACATATATGAACATGAATGAATTTAGGGAGTATATAATATGACACATACATTTCATATTTTGAAAAATCTGAAGAGTGTGTGTATGTGTGTGTGTGTGTATATATATATACACAAAAAAAACAACACACACACACAAACACAGACATTAAAGAGTAGAAATATATATGCCAATCGAAATTCATCATGAAATATTTATCATCCACAGATCCAAAAATATTTATTTTACTGAACATGTATTTATGTATCATGTTGTTCAAGTGGGAAGCTCACCTGGAGGTTGAATTCTCAGTTCCAACAGCGTTTAGGAGGAGTGATCTCTTCTCACAACTTGTATCTGCCAAGTCAGCCACCTCACAAGAATGGACGTGGGATAGGAGGTAGGATTCTATATGTGCATGTAAAAATGCATGTTGCTGAATAGGCTACAGAGAAAGGGAGACAGGAATTCACATATTTGTTAACATTCAAAACACATGGAGAACTATTTCTATTAAATTGGACTAGATTTATAACACCTACACTTTATAATGCCAAAGGCCAGTCCAACTATACACCAGGCCTGCTCTGAACTGCCTGTATTTCTATTCTGTTTGAGTTATTTTTCTCCATCACATTAGTATTCGTAGTCACAATCTAGTAGGGTATGGGTTAGTGTCAGGGATTCAGTATTTCGAACGGAAAATAGGAAAATGAATCCAATGTGTAGGCCAATATGTGCTACAAAAAAATCTTCCCACTCTCATCCAGAACATTGCCTTGACATTACCTTCACAATAAGTAAGACACAATTTGAGGAGAAGAGTTAGAAATGCTGTGAATACATATGTGGAATGGAAAATGCTCAGGAGTTCACAACCTTGGAGGTGGTAGACTAGTTTCCATGAGTAAGGGACAGGGTAAACACTCCACAAACGTGGAGCTCTGCTGGCCTAAAGACTTTGTGAGAAACTGCTTCTGAGGTTGGGAACTTGAAATATATGTTGTTGTCAGGAGCTTTAGCTTCCTTTGTAGTGAGACTATCAAACCAGGTCTGCATCTATGTGACCTGGAGGACATGGTTTCTGATTTTCCAATGAACATGAGGCAGAAGTGCTGAATTCTCTCTTTGCAGGTAAACTGTGGCCACTGGGGTCTAAGTGTCTCCGTGTGTGGACTGTGAAGCCATTTGGTCATCCTCCACTTTTCGTGGTGTTTCTTGCTGCTGCACTGGGAGTTTGGAATTTGCTTCAGGAAATACAAGGAGTTCAACTGGGACACAGTGCTGGAGGGAGTTCTGCCACGTGTGGTGGGTCAAGGTCCTAGGAGAATGCACCAGCCAGGCTTCTATCCCACAGAGCTTGCCCCCTTGACCATAGCAACCTGATTCTGAACATTGCCCTGAAACCCCTCCATATAACAAGATGCCTTTACATAGAAGGGTCTGCTCACTGCACCATGTCAGTCACAAGCCATTTGGAAGCCAATGGCAGATCCACATGGCCCCACCACAGATGTTTTATCACACACCTGCACACCACTGCTCTAGGCCCACTACTCAGCAGGCCCCAACTTACTGGCATCTCTGTTTTACACCATTTTCATGAAACCCAGTCAATCAAGGCACTGTCTGGTACACTCATGATCAGCAACAGGACATCCAAAGGTTCTCCAGTGCCACCTGGTCATGGGAATTTCAAAAATGTCATGGTATTTATCTAGCTAGCCATTTTTAAAGGATGAAGTTGGAGGCACTGTGGGTTTCCATTCCTTCAGGAACCATTCAATGGTGAGGAAGCTCATTTCAACGAAAGCTCTGGGGAACTCTCACAAACAAGGCTTCCCAAAGAGTGGCCAAAAGGTCACAGGAAGCCAGGCCCATTGAGGTCTACAATGTGAGGTCCACGTGTGTTTGGACTCTCCACGATGGCTGCCAGGTCTTTAAGAATAAAATCATGTGATATCCGGGCTGAGATTCCCAGTGCTCTGTGGAAAGCCAGCCTGGGCCTAGATCTCAGTTTCCAAGGGCGACTCTCATGCGTGGCCTCCTAACATCCCGACACTATTCACGGCAATACTTCTCTGAGGTCAGTTCCAGAACTCAGTCTCCAAGGGGAATCACACCAGAGTTCAAGCCCAGGTGGACCCAGTCATCTCTTCCCACTGCCACACCACAATTCAAACCAAAACACTGCCACATGGCCCTCATCTTCTTGCATATAGTCACTCATCATAACCTCTGGCTGGAGGTTTCCATGAGGGGCACAGCCCAAGACAGTGTCCACAATAAGCTCCCTTGCCTCTCATTTGCCTAATGTAGGGTGGACTGGACACCCTTCCTGTGGACCTGGAGTGATCAAATAGGCCTGCCTTTAATACTGCTCTACTTCTCCAATTGGAGGCCTACTGACTGCCGGGTATAGATTCTTTGTGTGACCTGGAGTCATGAGAAAACCCAAGCACCTATGGGCTAGCCTCTGCATGGCTTTGAAGGACTCATTTGACACAAAGGATCCCTATTCTCACTTGATGGAGGTCAGGAACCTTACAGAGGAAGGCGAGAGACCTCATCCAGGATGACTGCTTTTGTGCCAATTTGGCTTTGGATGCACACATGGGATCTTTCTTTGGATCCACCAGGTGCTGACAATCTAAGCCACAGCCTCACACAGGGCCAAGAGGCTGATTCAGACACATCCCTTTGCAAAGCAATTAAGCAAAGAGCCACAGGTGATGCCCATTCATTTCCATTTGAAAACTGTTTTCTTCAGGCTTCACAAAGGGGTGCCCTGAGGCAAAGGCCTTCCAGACATTCAGGGCCACAGAAGGATAGGTAAGCCAAAGGCCCAAAGCAGGGTTTCTCCAGGGAGACTTTCCTGGTCACACTGATATCTGAGTTTTCTGAGATGCTCACCATTCCTTTCAACTATCCAGTACATGGCCATGTCTCCGAGCTTGGAGGTGGTACATATCTTGGACACAAAACCATGAGCCTATTCTGGAGAGTGGCCAGAATTCAGGAAGAAAACAGGAACTTAGGAAGATAGTAGGTGTTGCCCATCCATAAGGCAAGCCGCAGTCCATTCATAAATTGGGCAGGATGAATGCTGGGAAGCTTTCTACTAGACAGGACACATCCATTGATGCATTCTCTTTTCTAATGTCTACAACCAGGGACACAGTGGGATACACAAACATAGAAACACTCGCCTTGTCAAAAGCCTTACTAGAAACAGTCCACTCCAAACCAAACAAACCGCCTTTCCTACCTATTCTCAGAACATGAGACAAAACCACAAACTCACACCCACACCCACAAAGGCACCTCCTTCCAAGTTGGTCTGTGACTACCCGGAGTGTCGTCTGACTGCTGGGCCATATGATGTTCCCCCGAAAGGGCCTGTCCTGTCTCACGTCTGGCCTCCTTGGCCAACTCTGTGAAGTTGTCAGGAGCCAGCGGTGAGCCACTACCTGCTTTCTCAGGAAAGGCCCCTCTGCAGAGCTTTCCTGGCATTTGGCAATCCTCACCTCAGTGGGTACCAAGAAAGACTGACTCTGTCCTTGGTAAATCCAAACAAGTGAGCCCACTGGGACTGGGACTGGGACTGGCTCTGGGTGCCTGGCTTCCTGGATCCCAAGTTCAGAGAGTTCCATCACCAAGGAAGTGAGGTGAGGTCACTTCCTTCAGGAACTGAATGAGGTCACTGCCTTGGCAACCACTGTGTCCTAACAGTTGCTTCCAAGGCTCCCATGAGATGGAGGCTGCCCCTCCTTCCTGTGACACTTTCACAAGTTAGAATGGAATATCAACCATAGGCACCAAGGAACAGCTCTCCACACAGGCCTGCTTTGGTCCATCTTGTCTACATTAAGAAGAGAGAGGGTCATTCAGACACATCCCTTCATCCCGACCAGGTGGTTTGCCATGGAAGATGACTTCTGCTCTCTCAGGTCCTTCATAGCTGCCTACATCTTCTCCAGGGATCATTTCTGCATGGACCTTTGAGGTTCTCAGCAGGTGGAAGATCCCCCACATTCCTGTATTGTAAGACCCACTCTGTCCCTGCTCTTCTGTAAAGTTAGATTGAGGGAACAGTGTATGGTTAGGGTTAAGAACCTGTTTGATGTGGCTTAGGAATCACTCTGCTGGATGAAGAATGGTATTGGGAACCTGCGATATTTATAATAATATATAGGTGAAATATATGTATGAAAACAGAAATCCAAGTAAGATTTGAAGGCCAGAAGGGCATTGGGCCCTTGATTGGGATACTTAGCTTTGAATGACTTTCTGCACAGATGTCTCAGATAAATCGATACACAATGGCATAGGACCTTGTACCTTGGATGATTGAATGTAGAAGAGAACATCCAGTCAAAACGGGATAGTAGGTAGGATTAGGAAGATAGTTGGTAAGTTTTGGAAGAAGAGTGAGTATGCAATTTGGACCAAAAGTTCTTTAGCAATAGGGTGTCGGTTAGAGAGTGAATGTAAACGTCAGCACATGTGAAGAGTCAGTCACAATGATGAACTGGGGAACATATGTAGGAAAGCAGATATCAATAGAGACATTAGGAAATCAGGAAAAGTATAAAGTGAGTGAGTGGATTAGACATTTTCAACAGGGTTGAGGTTGAATATATCATCTTAGGAAGAAACAAATGTGTAGTCACCAATAGCATTGACATTTGAGAGCATTAGGCAACCTGGACAAGGATGTTTTTAGTAATCCATGCTCACTTTCCAATGAGGCTTTGGTGCAATCATAAGTGTGACCTTTGCATTTTGTGTCCAGAATATCACTGTGATAAAATGTATATGTAGATCAGGTGACATGAGTGTTTCTTCCACCATTTCTGGGAGTAATATGTTGAAGACATATAAATTAGCCTTTGGGGGTACAAATAGGTGTACCCTGGGTCTATGAATATAGAGATAATGCATGAATAGACCATACTGTGAATAAATAGTATAACAGGTTCCACTTTAAATAATGGATTGCATTGATATCTGAAAATATATAGGAAATCTAATATTGATACACAACCATTCATTCTAACCAGTTATACATCTAATGGTGATATTGGGGTTATGGTTTACCATGAAGGGGGTGTGAGTTTTGCTTCACAAGGGATTATGGAAATGGAAAAGAATGTGTTTGGAAAGAAGTCTCATGAAAAGACCAGTCAAGAAACGTGGAGGAATACATGTGTTCTGAAGCAGGAAGTGATTGAAAGGGAAATAAATGCCTAGAAATTTGTGAACTTGAGGATGAAATACATATCCTATGATGTGCATCAACTGAAGAAATAGTAATGTACCAGTGTTGAATAAAAATGAACGTCAAAATACACATCATGTCCCATAGGAATCTACTTGCATTCATGTTAAACTGGGTCAGTTACTGTAGAAATATTAGGATTTCAGCACTAGGAAACAAATATGTATTTCAGGTGGATGACTATTTCTGAGAATAATCTTGTGAAAAGTTGATTATAAATCCACATATATGAACATGAATGAATTTAGGGAGTATATAATATGACACATACATTTCATATTTTGAAAAATCTGGAGAGTGTGTGTATGTGTGTGTGTGTGTGTGTGTGTGTGTGTATATATATATATATATATATATATATATATATACACACAAAAGAAAAACACACACACAAACACAGACATTAAAGAGTAGAAATATATATGCCAATCGAAATTCATCATGAAATATTTATCATCCACAGATCCAAAAATATTTATTTTACTGAACATGTATTTATGTATCATGTTGTTCAAGTGGGAAGCTCACCTGGAGGTTGAATTCTCAGTTCCAACAGCGTTTAGGAGGAGTGATCTCTTCTCACAACTTGTATCTGCCAAGTCAGCCACGTCACAAGAATGGACGTGGGATAGGAGGTAGGATTCTATATGTGCATGTAAAAATGCATGTTGCTGAATAGGCTACAGAGAAAGGGAGACAGGAATTCACATATTTGTTAACATTCAAAACACATGGAGAACTATTTCTATTAAATTGGACTAGATTTATAACACCTACACTTTATAATGCCAAAGGCCAGTCCAACTATACACCAGGCCTGCTCTGAACTGCCTGTATTTCTATTCTGTTTGAGTTATTTTTCTCCATCACATTAGTATTCGTAGTCACAATCTAGTAGGGTATGGGTTAGTGTCAGGGATTCAGTATTTCGAACGGAAAATAGGAAAATGAATCCAATGTGTAGGCCAATATGTGCTACAAAAAAATCTTCCCACTCTCATCCAGAACATTGCCTTGACATTACCTTCACAATAAGTAAGACACAATTTGAGGAGAAGAGTTAGAAATGCTGTGAATACATATGTGGAATGGAAAATGCTCAGGAGTTCACAACCTTGGAGGTGGTAGACTAGTTTCCATGAGTAAGGGACAGGGTAAACACTCCACAAACGTGGAGCTCTGCTGGCCTAAAGACTTTGTGAGAAACTGCTTCTGAGGTTGGGCACTTGAAATATATGTTGTTGTCAGGAGCTTTAGCTTCCTTTGTAGTGAGACTATCAAACCAGGTCTGCATCTATGTGACCTGGAGGACATGGTTTCTGATTTTCCAATGAACATGAGGCAGAGGTGCTGAATTCTCTCTTTGCAGGTAAACTGTGGCCACTGGGGTCTAAGTGTCTCCGTGTGTGGACTGTGAAGCCATTTGGTCATCCTCCACTTTTCGTGGTGTTTCTTGCTGCTGCACTGGGAGTTTGGAATTTGCTTCAGGAAATACAAGGAGTTCAACTGGGACACAGTGCTGGAGGGAGTTCTGCCACGTGTGGTGGGTCAAGGTCCTAGGAGAATGCACCAGCCAGGCTTCTATCCCACAGAGCTTGCCCCTTGACCATAGCAACCTGATTCTGAACATTGCCCTGAAACCTCTCCATATAACAAGATGCCTTTACATAGAAGGGTCTGCTCACTGCACCATGTCAGTCACAAGCCATTTGGAAGCCAATGGCAGATCCACATGGCCCCACCACAGATGTTTTATCACACACCTGCACACCACTGCTCTAGGCCCACTACTCAGCAGGCCCCAACTTACTGGCATCTCTGTTTTACACCATTTTCATGAAACCCAGTCAATCAAGGCACTGTCTGGTACACTCATGATCAGCAACAGGACATCCAAAGGTTCTCCAGTGCCACCTGGTCATGGGAATTTCAAAAATGTCATGGTATTTATCTAGCTAGCCATTTTTAAAGGATGAAGTTGGAGGCACTGTGGGTTTCCATTCCTTCAGGAACCATTCAATGGTGAGGAAGCTCATTTCAACGAAAGCTCTGGGGAACTCTCACAAACAAGGCTTCCCAAAGAGTGGCCAAAAGGTCACAGGAAGCCAGGCCCATTGAGGTCTACAATGTGAGGTCCACGTGTGTTTGGACTCTCCAAGAAGGCTGCCAGGTCTTTAAGAATAAAATCATGTGATATCTGGGCGAGATTCCCAGTGCTCTGTGGAAAGCCAGCCTGGGCCTACATCTCAGTTTCCAAGGGCGACTCTCATGCGTGGCCTCCTAACATCCCGACACTATTCACGGCAATACTTCTCTGAGGTCAGTTCCAGAACTCAGTCTCCAAGGGGAATCACACCAGAGTTCAAGCCCAGGTGGACCCAGTCATCTCTTCCCACTGCCACACCACAATTCAAACCAAAACACTGCCACATGGCCCTCATCTTCTTCCATATAGACACTCATCATAACCTCTGGCTGGAGGTTTCCATGAGGGGCACAGCCCAAGACAGTGTCCACAATAAGCTCCCTTGCCTCTCATTTGCCTAATGTCAGGGTGGACTGGACACCCTTCCTGTGGACCTGGAGTGATCAAATAGGCCTGCCTTTAATACTGCTCTACTTCTCCAATTGGAGGCCTACTGACTGCCGGGTATAGATTCTTTGTGTGAACTGGAGTCATGAGAAAACCCAAGCACCTATGGGCTAGCCTCTGCATGGCTTTGAAGGACTCATTTGACACAAAGGATCCCTATTCTCACTTGATGGAGGTCAGGAACCTTACAGAGGAAGGCGATAGACCTCATCCAGGATGACTGCTTTTGTGCCAATTTGGCTTTGGATGCACACATGGGATCTTTCTTTGGATCCACCAGGTGCTGACAATCTAAGCCACAGCCTCACACAGGGCCAAGAGGCTGATTCAGACACATCCCTTTGCAAAGCAATTAAGCAAAGAGCCACAGGTGATGCCCATTCATTTCCATTTGAAAACTGTTTTCTTCAGGCTTCACAAAGGGGTGCCCTGAGGTAAAGGCCTTCCTGACATTCAGGGCCACAGAAGGATAGGTAAGCCAAAGGCCCAAAGCAGGGTTTCTCCAGGGAGACTTTCCTGGTCACACTGATATCTGAGTTTTCTGAGATGCTCACCATTCCTTTCAACTATCCAGTACATGGCCATGTCTCCGAGCTTGGAGGTGGTACATATCTTGGACACAAAACCATGAGCCTATTCTGGAGAGTGGCCAGAATTCAGGAAGAAAACAGGAACTTAGGAAGATAGTAGGTGTTGCCCATCCATAAGGCAAGCCGCAGTCCATTCATAAATTGGGCAGGATGAATGCTGGGAAGCTTTCTACTAGACAGGACACATCCATTGATGCATTCTCTTTTCTAATGTCTACAACCAGGGACACAGTGGGATACACAAACATAGAAACACTCGCCTTGTCAAAAGCCTTACTAGAAACAGTCCACTCCAAACCAAACAAACCGCCTTTCCTACCTATTCTCAGAACATGAGACAAAACCACAAACTCACACCCACACCCACAAAGGCACCTCCTTCCAAGTTGGTCTGTGACTACCCGGAGTGTCGTCTGACTGCTGGGCCATATGATGTTCCCCCGAAAGGGCCTGTCCTGTCTCACGTCTGGCCTCCTTGGCCAACTCTGTGAAGTTGTCAGGAGCCAGCGGTGAGCCACTACCTGCTTTCTCAGGAAAGGCCCCTCTGCAGAGCTTTCCTGGCATTTGGCAATCCTCACCTCAGTGGGTACCAAGAAAGACTGACTCTGTCCTTGGTAAATCCAAACAAGTGAGCCCACTGGGACTGGGACTGGGACTGGCTCTGGGTGCCTGGCTTCCTGGATCCCAAGTTCAGAGAGTTCCATCACCAAGGAAGTGAGGTGAGGTCACTTCCTTCAGGAACTGAATGAGGTCACTGCCTTGGCAACCACTGTGTCCTAACAGTTGCTTCCAAGGCTCCCATGAGATGGAGGCTGCCCCTCCTTCCTGTGACACTTTCACAAGTTAGAATGGAATATCAACCATAGGCACCAAGGAACAGCTCTCCACACAGGCCTGCTTTGGTCCATCTTGTCTACATTAAGAAGAGAGAGGGTCATTCAGACACATCCCTTCATCCCGACCAGGTGGTTTGCCATGGAAGATGACTTCTGCTCTCTCAGGTCCTTCATAGCTGCCTACATCTTCTCCAGGGATCATTTCTGCATGGACCTTTGAGGTTCTCAGCAGGTGGAAGATCCCCCACATTCCTGTATTGTAAGACCCACTCTGTCCCTGCTCTTCTGTAAAGTTAGATTGAGGGAACAGTGTATGGTTAGGGTTAAGAACCTGTTTGATGTGGCTTAGGAATCACTCTGCTGGATGAAGAATGGTATTGGGAACCTGCGATATTTATAATAATATATAGGTGAAATATATGTATGAAAACAGAAATCCAAGTAAGATTTGAAGGCCAGAAGGGCATTGGGCCCTTGATTGGGATACTTAGCTTTGAATGACTTTCTGCACAGATGTCTCAGATAAATCGATACACAATGGCATAGGACCTTGTACCTTGGATGATTGAATGTAGAAGAGAACATCCAGTCAAAACGGGATAGTAGGTAGGATTAGGAAGATAGTTGGTAAGTTTTGGAAGAAGAGTGAGTATGCAATTTGGACCAAAAGTTCTTTAGCAATAGGGTGTCGGTTAGAGAGTGAATGTAAACGTCAGCACATGTGAAGAGTCAGTCACAATGATGAACTGGGGAACATATGTAGGAAAGCAGATATCAATAGAGACATTAGGAAATCAGGAAAAGTATAAAGTGAGTGAGTGGATTAGACATTTTCAACAGGGTTGAGGTTGAATATATCATCTTAGGAAGAAACAAATGTGTAGTCACCAATAGCATTGACATTTGAGAGCATTAGGCAACCTGGACAAGGATGTTTTTAGTAATCCATGCTCACTTTCCAATGAGGCTTTGGTGCAATCATAAGTGTGACCTTTGCATTTTGTGTCCAGAATATCACTGTGATAAAATGTATATGTAGATCAGGTGACATGAGTGTTTCTTCCACCATTTCTGGGAGTAATATGTTGAAGACATATAAATTAGCCTTTGGGGGTACAAATAGGTGTACCCTGGGTCTATGAATATAGAGATAATGCATGAATAGACCATACTGTGAATAAATAGTATAACAGGTTCCACTTTAAATAATGGATTGCATTGATATCTGAAAATATATAGGAAATCTAATATTGATACACAACCATTCATTCTAACCAGTTATACATCTAATGGTGATATTGGGGTTATGGTTTACCATGAAGGGGGTGTGAGTTTTGCTTCACAAGGGATTATGGAAATGGAAAAGAATGTGTTTGGAAAGAAGTCTCATGAAAAGACCAGTCAAGAAACGTGGAGGAATACATGTGTTCTGAAGCAGGAAGTGATTGAAAGGGAAATAAATGCCTAGAAATTTGTGAACTTGAGGATGAAATACATATCCTATGATGTGCATCAACTGAAGAAATAGTAATGTACCAGTGTTGAATAAAAATGAACGTCAAAATACACATCATGTCCCATAGGAATCTACTTGCATTCATGTTAAACTGGGTCAGTTACTGTAGAAATATTAGGATTTCAGCACTAGGAAACAAATATGTATTTCAGGTGGATGACTATTTCTGAGAATAATCTTGTGAAAAGTTGATTATAAATCCACATATATGAACATGAATGAATTTAGGGAGTATATAATATGACACATACATTTCATATTTTGAAAAATCTGGAGAGTGTGTGTATGTGTGTGTGTGTGTGTGTGTGTGTGTATATATATATATATATATATATATATATATATATACACACAAAAGAAAAACACACACACAAACACAGACATTAAAGAGTAGAAATATATATGCCAATCGAAATTCATCATGAAATATTTATCATCCACAGATCCAAAAATATTTATTTTACTGAACATGTATTTATGTATCATGTTGTTCAAGTGGGAAGCTCACCTGGAGGTTGAATTCTCAGTTCCAACAGCGTTTAGGAGGAGTGATCTCTTCTCACAACTTGTATCTGCCAAGTCAGCCACGTCACAAGAATGGACGTGGGATAGGAGGTAGGATTCTATATGTGCATGTAAAAATGCATGTTGCTGAATAGGCTACAGAGAAAGGGAGACAGGAATTCACATATTTGTTAACATTCAAAACACATGGAGAACTATTTCTATTAAATTGGACTAGATTTATAACACCTACACTTTATAATGCCAAAGGCCAGTCCAACTATACACCAGGCCTGCTCTGAACTGCCTGTATTTCTATTCTGTTTGAGTTATTTTTCTCCATCACATTAGTATTCGTAGTCACAATCTAGTAGGGTATGGGTTAGTGTCAGGGATTCAGTATTTCGAACGGAAAATAGGAAAATGAATCCAATGTGTAGGCCAATATGTGCTACAAAAAAATCTTCCCACTCTCATCCAGAACATTGCCTTGACATTACCTTCACAATAAGTAAGACACAATTTGAGGAGAAGAGTTAGAAATGCTGTGAATACATATGTGGAATGGAAAATGCTCAGGAGTTCACAACCTTGGAGGTGGTAGACTAGTTTCCATGAGTAAGGGACAGGGTAAACACTCCACAAACGTGGAGCTCTGCTGGCCTAAAGACTTTGTGAGAAACTGCTTCTGAGGTTGGGCACTTGAAATATATGTTGTTGTCAGGAGCTTTAGCTTCCTTTGTAGTGAGACTATCAAACCAGGTCTGCATCTATGTGACCTGGAGGACATGGTTTCTGATTTTCCAATGAACATGAGGCAGAGGTGCTGAATTCTCTCTTTGCAGGTAAACTGTGGCCACTGGGGTCTAAGTGTCTCCGTGTGTGGACTGTGAAGCCATTTGGTCATCCTCCACTTTTCGTGGTGTTTCTTGCTGCTGCACTGGGAGTTTGGAATTTGCTTCAGGAAATACAAGGAGTTCAACTGGGACACAGTGCTGGAGGGAGTTCTGCCACGTGTGGTGGGTCAAGGTCCTAGGAGAATGCACCAGCCAGGCTTCTATCCCACAGAGCTTGCCCCTTGACCATAGCAACCTGATTCTGAACATTGCCCTGAAACCTCTCCATATAACAAGATGCCTTTACATAGAAGGGTCTGCTCACTGCACCATGTCAGTCACAAGCCATTTGGAAGCCAATGGCAGATCCACATGGCCCCACCACAGATGTTTTATCACACACCTGCACACCACTGCTCTAGGCCCACTACTCAGCAGGCCCCAACTTACTGGCATCTCTGTTTTACACCATTTTCATGAAACCCAGTCAATCAAGGCACTGTCTGGTACACTCATGATCAGCAACAGGACATCCAAAGGTTCTCCAGTGCCACCTGGTCATGGGAATTTCAAAAATGTCATGGTATTTATCTAGCTAGCCATTTTTAAAGGATGAAGTTGGAGGCACTGTGGGTTTCCATTCCTTCAGGAACCATTCAATGGTGAGGAAGCTCATTTCAACGAAAGCTCTGGGGAACTCTCACAAACAAGGCTTCCCAAAGAGTGGCCAAAAGGTCACAGGAAGCCAGGCCCATTGAGGTCTACAATGTGAGGTCCACGTGTGTTTGGACTCTCCAAGAAGGCTGCCAGGTCTTTAAGAATAAAATCATGTGATATCTGGGCGAGATTCCCAGTGCTCTGTGGAAAGCCAGCCTGGGCCTACATCTCAGTTTCCAAGGGCGACTCTCATGCGTGGCCTCCTAACATCCCGACACTATTCACGGCAATACTTCTCTGAGGTCAGTTCCAGAACTCAGTCTCCAAGGGGAATCACACCAGAGTTCAAGCCCAGGTGGACCCAGTCATCTCTTCCCACTGCCACACCACAATTCAAACCAAAACACTGCCACATGGCCCTCATCTTCTTCCATATAGACACTCATCATAACCTCTGGCTGGAGGTTTCCATGAGGGGCACAGCCCAAGACAGTGTCCACAATAAGCTCCCTTGCCTCTCATTTGCCTAATGTCAGGGTGGACTGGACACCCTTCCTGTGGACCTGGAGTGATCAAATAGGCCTGCCTTTAATACTGCTCTACTTCTCCAATTGGAGGCCTACTGACTGCCGGGTATAGATTCTTTGTGTGAACTGGAGTCATGAGAAAACCCAAGCACCTATGGGCTAGCCTCTGCATGGCTTTGAAGGACTCATTTGACACAAAGGATCCCTATTCTCACTTGATGGAGGTCAGGAACCTTACAGAGGAAGGCGATAGACCTCATCCAGGATGACTGCTTTTGTGCCAATTTGGCTTTGGATGCACACATGGGATCTTTCTTTGGATCCACCAGGTGCTGACAATCTAAGCCACAGCCTCACACAGGGCCAAGAGGCTGATTCAGACACATCCCTTTGCAAAGCAATTAAGCAAAGAGCCACAGGTGATGCCCATTCATTTCCATTTGAAAACTGTTTTCTTCAGGCTTCACAAAGGGGTGCCCTGAGGTAAAGGCCTTCCTGACATTCAGGGCCACAGAAGGATAGGTAAGCCAAAGGCCCAAAGCAGGGTTTCTCCAGGGAGACTTTCCTGGTCACACTGATATCTGAGTTTTCTGAGATGCTCACCATTCCTTTCAACTATCCAGTACATGGCCATGTCTCCGAGCTTGGAGGTGGTACATATCTTGGACACAAAACCATGAGCCTATTCTGGAGAGTGGCCAGAATTCAGGAAGAAAACAGGAACTTAGGAAGATAGTAGGTGTTGCCCATCCATAAGGCAAGCCGCAGTCCATTCATAAATTGGGCAGGATGAATGCTGGGAAGCTTTCTACTAGACAGGACACATCCATTGATGCATTCTCTTTTCTAATGTCTACAACCAGGGACACAGTGGGATACACAAACATAGAAACACTCGCCTTGTCAAAAGCCTTACTAGAAACAGTCCACTCCAAACCAAACAAACCGCCTTTCCTACCTATTCTCAGAACATGAGACAAAACCACAAACTCACACCCACACCCACAAAGGCACCTCCTTCCAAGTTGGTCTGTGACTACCCGGAGTGTCGTCTGACTGCTGGGCCATATGATGTTCCCCCGAAAGGGCCTGTCCTGTCTCACGTCTGGCCTCCTTGGCCAACTCTGTGAAGTTGTCAGGAGCCAGCGGTGAGCCACTACCTGCTTTCTCAGGAAAGGCCCCTCTGCAGAGCTTTCCTGGCATTTGGCAATCCTCACCTCAGTGGGTACCAAGAAAGACTGACTCTGTCCTTGGTAAATCCAAACAAGTGAGCCCACTGGGACTGGGACTGGGACTGGCTCTGGGTGCCTGGCTTCCTGGATCCCAAGTTCAGAGAGTTCCATCACCAAGGAAGTGAGGTGAGGTCACTTCCTTCAGGAACTGAATGAGGTCACTGCCTTGGCAACCACTGTGTCCTAACAGTTGCTTCCAAGGCTCCCATGAGATGGAGGCTGCCCCTCCTTCCTGTGACACTTTCACAAGTTAGAATGGAATATCAACCATAGGCACCAAGGAACAGCTCTCCACACAGGCCTGCTTTGGTCCATCTTGTCTACATTAAGAAGAGAGAGGGTCATTCAGACACATCCCTTCATCCCGACCAGGTGGTTTGCCATGGAAGATGACTTCTGCTCTCTCAGGTCCTTCATAGCTGCCTACATCTTCTCCAGGGATCATTTCTGCATGGACCTTTGAGGTTCTCAGCAGGTGGAAGATCCCCCACATTCCTGTATTGTAAGACCCACTCTGTCCCTGCTCTTCTGTAAAGTTAGATTGAGGGAACAGTGTATGGTTAGGGTTAAGAACCTGTTTGATGTGGCTTAGGAATCACTCTGCTGGATGAAGAATGGTATTGGGAACCTGCGATATTTATAATAATATATAGGTGAAATATATGTATGAAAACAGAAATCCAAGTAAGATTTGAAGGCCAGAAGGGCATTGGGCCCTTGATTGGGATACTTAGCTTTGAATGACTTTCTGCACAGATGTCTCAGATAAATCGATACACAATGGCATAGGACCTTGTACCTTGGATGATTGAATGTAGAAGAGAACATCCAGTCAAAACGGGATAGTAGGTAGGATTAGGAAGATAGTTGGTAAGTTTTGGAAGAAGAGTGAGTATGCAATTTGGACCAAAAGTTCTTTAGCAATAGGGTGTCGGTTAGAGAGTGAATGTAAACGTCAGCACATGTGAAGAGTCAGTCACAATGATGAACTGGGGAACATATGTAGGAAAGCAGATATCAATAGAGACATTAGGAAATCAGGAAAAGTATAAAGTGAGTGAGTGGATTAGACATTTTCAACAGGGTTGAGGTTGAATATATCATCTTAGGAAGAAACAAATGTGTAGTCACCAATAGCATTGACATTTGAGAGCATTAGGCAACCTGGACAAGGATGTTTTTAGTAATCCATGCTCACTTTCCAATGAGGCTTTGGTGCAATCATAAGTGTGACCTTTGCATTTTGTGTCCAGAATATCACTGTGATAAAATGTATATGTAGATCAGGTGACATGAGTGTTTCTTCCACCATTTCTGGGAGTAATATGTTGAAGACATATAAATTAGCCTTTGGGGGTACAAATAGGTGTACCCTGGGTCTATGAATATAGAGATAATGCATGAATAGACCATACTGTGAATAAATAGTATAACAGGTTCCACTTTAAATAATGGATTGCATTGATATCTGAAAATATATAGGAAATCTAATATTGATACACAACCATTCATTCTAACCAGTTATACATCTAATGGTGATATTGGGGTTATGGTTTACCATGAAGGGGGTGTGAGTTTTGCTTCACAAGGGATTATGGAAATGGAAAAGAATGTGTTTGGAAAGAAGTCTCATGAAAAGACCAGTCAAGAAACGTGGAGGAATACATGTGTTCTGAAGCAGGAAGTGATTGAAAGGGAAATAAATGCCTAGAAATTTGTGAACTTGAGGATGAAATACATATCCTATGATGTGCATCAACTGAAGAAATAGTAATGTACCAGTGTTGAATAAAAATGAACGTCAAAATACACATCATGTCCCATAGGAATCTACTTGCATTCATGTTAAACTGGGTCAGTTACTGTAGAAATATTAGGATTTCAGCACTAGGAAACAAATATGTATTTCAGGTGGATGACTATTTCTGAGAATAATCTTGTGAAAAGTTGATTATAAATCCACATATATGAACATGAATGAATTTAGGGAGTATATAATATGACACATACATTTCATATTTTGAAAAATCTGGAGAGTGTGTGTATGTGTGTGTGTGTGTGTGTGTGTGTGTATATATATATATATATATATATATATATATATACACACAAAAGAAAAACACACACACAAACACAGACATTAAAGAGTAGAAATATATATGCCAATCGAAATTCATCATGAAATATTTATCATCCACAGATCCAAAAATATTTATTTTACTGAACATGTATTTATGTATCATGTTGTTCAAGTGGGAAGCTCACCTGGAGGTTGAATTCTCAGTTCCAACAGCGTTTAGGAGGAGTGATCTCTTCTCACAACTTGTATCTGCCAAGTCAGCCACGTCACAAGAATGGACGTGGGATAGGAGGTAGGATTCTATATGTGCATGTAAAAATGCATGTTGCTGAATAGGCTACAGAGAAAGGGAGACAGGAATTCACATATTTGTTAACATTCAAAACACATGGAGAACTATTTCTATTAAATTGGACTAGATTTATAACACCTACACTTTATAATGCCAAAGGCCAGTCCAACTATACACCAGGCCTGCTCTGAACTGCCTGTATTTCTATTCTGTTTGAGTTATTTTTCTCCATCACATTAGTATTCGTAGTCACAATCTAGTAGGGTATGGGTTAGTGTCAGGGATTCAGTATTTCGAACGGAAAATAGGAAAATGAATCCAATGTGTAGGCCAATATGTGCTACAAAAAAATCTTCCCACTCTCATCCAGAACATTGCCTTGACATTACCTTCACAATAAGTAAGACACAATTTGAGGAGAAGAGTTAGAAATGCTGTGAATACATATGTGGAATGGAAAATGCTCAGGAGTTCACAACCTTGGAGGTGGTAGACTAGTTTCCATGAGTAAGGGACAGGGTAAACACTCCACAAACGTGGAGCTCTGCTGGCCTAAAGACTTTGTGAGAAACTGCTTCTGAGGTTGTGCACTTGAAATATATGTTGTTGTCAGGAGCTTTAGCTTCCTTTGTAGTGAGACTATCAAACCAGGTGTGCATCTATGTGACCTGGAGGACATGGTTTCTGATTTTCCAATGAACATGAGGCAGAAGTGCTGAATTCTCTCTTTGCAGGTAAACTGTGGCCACTGGGGTCTAAGTGTCTCCGTGTGTGGACTGTGAAGCCATTTGGTCATCCTCCACTTTTCGTGGTGTTTCTTGCTGCTGCACTGGGAGTTTGGAATTTGCTTCAGGAAATACAAGGAGTTCAACTGGGACACAGTGCTGGAGGGAGTTCTGCCACGTGTGGTGGGTCAAGGTCCTAGGAGAATGCACCAGCCAGGCTTCTATCCCACAGAGCTTGCCCCCTTGACCATAGCAACCTGATTCTGAACATTGCCCTGAAACCTCTCCATATAACAAGATGCCTTTACATAGAAGGGTCTGCTCACTGCACCATGTCAGTCACAAGCCATTTGGAAGCCAATGGCAGATCCACATGGCCCCACCACAGATGTTTTATCACACACCTGCACACCACTGCTCTAGGCCCACTACTCAGCAGGCCCCAACTTACTGGCATCTCTGTTTTACACCATTTTCATGAAACCCAGTCAATCAAGGCACTGTCTGGTACACTCATGATCAGCAACAGGACATCCAAAGGTTCTCCAGTGCCACCTGGTCATGGGAATTTAAAAAATGTCATGGTATTTATCTAGCTAGCCATTTTTAAAGGATGAAGTTGGAGGCACTGTGGGTTTCCATTCCTTCAGGAACCATTCAATGGTGAGGAAGCTCATTTCAATGAAAGCTCTGGGGAACTCTCACAAACAAGGCTTCCCAAAGAGTGGCCAAAAGGTCACAGGAAGCCAGGCCCATTGAGGTCTACAATGTGAAGTCCACGTGTGTTTGGACTCTCCACGATGGCTGCCAGGTCTTTAAGAATAAAATCATGTGATATCCGGGCTGAGATTCCCAGTGCTCTGTGGAAAGCCAGCCTGGGCCTAGATCTCAGTTTCCAAGGGCGACTCTCATGCGTGGCCTCCTAACATCCCGACACTATTCATGGCAATACTTCTCTGAGGTCAGTTCCAGAACTCAGTCTCCAAGGGGAATCACACCAGAGTTCAAGCCCAGGTGGACCCAGTCATCTCTTCCCACTGCCACACCACAATTCAAACCAAAACACTGCCACATGGCCCTCATCTTCTTGCATATAGTCACTCATCATAACCTCTGGCTGGAGGTTTCCATGAGGGGCACAGCCCAAGACAGTGTCCACAATAAGCTCCCTTGCCTCTCATTTGCCTAATGTAGGGTGGACTGGACACCCTTCCTGTGGACCTGGAGTGATCAAATAGGCCTGCCTTTAATACTGCTCTACTTCTCCAATTGGAGGCCTACTGACTGCCGGGTATAGATTCTTTGTGTGAACTGGAGTCATGAGAAAACCCAAGCACCTATGGGCTAGCCTCTGCATGGCTTTGAAGGACTCATTTGACACAAAGGATCCCTATTCTCACTTGATGGAGGTCAGGAACCTTACAGAGGAAGGCGAGAGACCTCATCCAGGATGACTGCTTTTGTGCCAATTTGGCTTTGGATGCACACATGGGATCTTTCTTTGGATCCACCAGGTGCTGACAATCTAAGCCACAGCCTCACACAGGGCCAAGAGGCTGATTCAGACACATCCCTTTGCAAAGCAATTAAGCAAAGAGCCACAGGTGATGCCCATTCATTTCCATTTGAAAACTGTTTTCTTCAGGCTTCACAAAGGGGTGCCCTGAGGCAAAGGCCTTCCTGACATTCAGGGCCACAGAAGGATAGGTAAGCCAAAGGCCCAAAGCAGGGTTTCTCCAGGGAGACTTTCCTGGTCACACTGATATCTGAGTTTTCTGAGATGCTCACCATTCCTTTCAACTATCCAGTACATGGCCATGTCACCGAGCTTGGAGGTGGTACATATCTTGGACACAAAACCATGAGCCTATTCTGGAGAGTGGCCAGAATTCAGAAAGAAAACAGGAACTTAGGAAGATAGTAGGTGTTGCCCATCCATAAGGCAAGCCGCAGTCCATTCATAAATTGGGCAGGATGAATGCTGGGAAGCTTTCTACTAGACAGGACACATCCATTGATGCATTCTCTTTTCTAATGTCTACAACCAGGGACACAGTGGGATACACAAACATAGAAACACTCGCCTTGTCAAAAGCCTTACTAGAAACAGTCCACTCCAAACCAAACAAACCGCCTTTCCTACCTATTCTCAGAACATGAGACAAAACCACAAACTCACACCCACACCCACAAAGGCACCTCCTTCCAAGTTGGTCTGTGACTACCCGGAGTGTCGTCTGACTGCTGGGCCATATGATGTTCCCCCGAAAGGGCCTGTCCTGTCTCACGTCTGGCCTCCTTGGCCAACTCTGTGAAGTTGTCAGGAGCCAGCGGTGAGCCACTACCTGCTTTCTCAGGAAAGGCCCCTCTGCAGAGCTTTCCTGGCATTTGGCAATCCTCACCTCAGTGGGTACCAAGAAAGACTGACTCTGCCCTTGGTAAATCCAAACAAGTGAGCCCACTGGGACTGGGACTGGGACTGGCTCTGGGTGCCTGGCTTCCTGGATCCCAAGTTCAGAGAGTTCCATCACCAAGGAAGTGAGGTGAGGTCACTTCCTTCAGGAACTGAATGAGGTCACTGCCTTGGCAACCACTGTGTCCTAACAGTTGCTTCCAAGGCTCCCATGAGATGGAGGCTGCCCCTCCTTCCTGTGACACCTTCACAAGTTAGAATGGAATATCAACCATAGGCACCAAGGAACAGCTCTCCACACAGGCCTGCTTTGGTCCATCTTGTCTACATTAAGAAGAGAGAGGCTGATTCAGACACATCCCTTCATCCTGACCAGGTTGTTTGCCATGGAAGATGACTTCTGCTCTCTCAGGTCCTTCATAGCTGCCTACATCTTCTCCAGGGATCATTTCTGCATGGACCTTTGAGGTTCTCAGCAGGTGGAAGATCCCCCACATTCCTGTATTGTAAGACCCACTCTGTCCCTGGTCTTCTGTAAAGTTAGATTGAGGGAAGAGTGTATGGTTAGGGTTAAGAACCTGTTTGATGTGGCTTAGGAATCACTCTGCTGGATGAAGAATGGTATTGGGAACCTGCGATATTTATAATAATATATAGGTGAAATATATGTATGAAAACAGAAATCCAAGTAAGATTTGAAGGCCAGAAGGGCATTGGGCCCTTGATTGGGATACTTAGATTTGAATGACTTTCTGCACAGATGTCTCAGATAAATCGATATACAATGGCATGGGACCTTGTACCTTGGATGATTGAATGTAGAAGAGAACATCCAGTCAAAAAGGGATAGTAGGTAGGATTAGGAAGATAGTTGGTAAGTTTTGGAAGAAGAGTGAGTATGCAATTTGGACCAAAAGTTCTTTAGCAATAGGGTGTCGGTTAGAGAGTGAATGTAAACGTCAGCACATGTGAAGAGTCAGTCACAATGATGAACTGGGGAACATATGTAGGAAAGCAGATATCAATAGAGACATTAGGAAATCAGGAAAAGTATAAAGTGAGTGAGTGGATTAGACATTTTCAACAGGGTTGAGGTTGAATATATCATCTTAGGAAGAAACAAATGTGTAGTCACCAATAACATTGACATTTGAGAGCATTAGGCAACCTGGACAAGGATGTTTTTAGTAATCCATGCTCACTTTCCAATGAGGCTTTGGTGCAATCATAAGTGTGACCTTTGCATTTTGTGTCCAGAATATCACGGTGATAAAATGTATATGTAGATCAGGTGACATGAGTGTTTCTTCCACCATTTCTGGGAGTAATATGTTGAAGACATATAAATTAGCCTTTGGGGGTACAAATAGGTGTACCCTGGGTCTATGAATATAGAGATAATGCATGAATAGACCATACTGTGAATAAATAGTATAACAGGTTCCACTTTAAATAATGGATTGCATTGATATCTGAAAATATATAGGAAATCAAATATTGATACACAACCATTTATTCTAACCAGTTATACATCTAATGGTGATATTGGGGTTATGGTTTACCATGAAGGGGGTGTGAGTTTTGCTTCACAAGGGATTATGGAAATGGAAAAGAATGTGTTTGGAAAGAAGTCTCATGAAAAGACCAGTCAAGAAACGTGGAGGAATACATGTGTTCTGAAGCAGGAAGTGATTGAAAGGGAAATAAATGCCTAGAAATTTGTGAACTTGAGGATGAAATACATATCCTATGATGTGCATCAACTGAAGAAATAGTAATGTACCAGTGTTGAATAAAAATGACCGTCAAAATACACATCATGTCCCATAGGAATCTACTTGCATTCATGTTAAACTGGGTCAGTTACTGTAGAAATATTAGGATTTCAGCACTAGGAAACAAATATGTATTTCAGGTGGATGACTATTTCTGAGAATAATCTTGTGAAAAGTTGATTATAAATCCACATATATGAACATGAATGAATTTAGGGAGTATATAATATGACACATACATTTCATATTTTGAAAAATCTGAAGAGTGTGTGTATGTGTGTGTGTGTGTGTATATATATATACACAAAAAAAACCACACACACACAAACACAGACATTAAAGAGTAGAAATATATATGCCAATCGAAATTCATCATGAAATATTTATCATCCACAGATCCAAAAATATTTATTTTACTGAACATGTATTTATGTATCATGTTGTTCAAGTGGGAAGCTCACCTGGAGGTTGAATTCTCAGTTCCAACAGCGTTTAGGAGGAGTGATCTCTTCTCACAACTTGTATCTGCCAAGTCAGCCACCTCACAAGAATGGACGTGCGATAGGAGGTAGGATTCTATATGTGCATGTAAAAATGCATGTTGCTGAATAGGCTACAGAGAAAGGGAGACAGGAATTCACATATTTGTTAACATTCAAAACACATGGAGAACTATTTCTATTAAATTGGACTAGATTTATAACACCTACCCTTTATAATGCCAAAGGCCAGTCCAACTATACACCAGGCCTCCTCTGAACTGCCTGTATTTCTATTCTGTTTGAGTTATTTTTCTCCATCATATTAGTATTCATAGTCACAATCTAGTAGGGTATGGGTTAGTGTCAGGGATTCAGTATTTCGAACGGAAAATAGGAAAATGAATCCAATGTGTAGGCCAATATGTGCTACAAAAAAATCTTCCCACTCTCATCCAGAACATTGCCTTGACATTACCTTCGCAATAAGTAAGACACAATTTGAGGAGAAGAGTTAGAAATGCTGTGAATACATATGTGGAATGGAAAATGCTCAGGAGTTCACAACCTTGGAGGTGGTAGACTAGTTTCCATGAGTAAGGGACAGGGTAAACACTCCACAAACGTGGAGCTCTGCTGGCCTAAAGACTTTGTGAGAAACTGCTTCTGAGGTTGGGCACTTGAAATATATGTTGTTGTCAGGAGCTTTAGCTTCCTTTGTAGTGAGACTATCAAACCAGGTCTGCATCTATGTGACCTGGAGGACATGGTTTCTGATTTTCCAATGAACATGAGGCAGAGGTGCTGAATTCTCTCTTTGCAGGTAAACTGTGGCCACTGGGGTCTAAGTGTCTCCGTGTGTGGACTGTGAAGCCATTTGGTCATCCTCCACTTTTCGTGGTGTTTCTTGCTGCTGCACTGGGAGTTTGGAATTTGCTTCAGGAAATACAAGGAGTTCAACTGGGACACAGTGCTGGAGGGAGTTCTGCCACGTGTGGTGGGTCAAGGTCCTAGGAGAATGCACCAGCCAGGCTTCTATCCCACAGAGCTTGCCCCCTTGACCATAGCAACCTGATTCTGAACATTGCCCTGAAACCTCTCCATATAACAAGATGCCTTTACATAGAAGGGTCTGCTCACTGCACCATGTCAGTCACAAGCCATTTGGAAGCCAATGGCAGATCCACATGGCCCCACCACAGATGTTTTATCACACACCTGCACACCACTGCTCTAGGCCCACTACTCAGCAGGCCCCAACTTACTGGCATCTCTGTTTTACACCATTTTCATGAAACCCAGTCAATCAAGGCACTGTCTGGTACACTCATGATCAGCAACAGGACATCCAAAGGTTCTCCAGTGCCACCTGGTCATGGGAATTTCAAAAATGTCATGGTATTTATCTAGCTAGCCATTTTTAAAGGATGAAGTTGGAGGCACTGTGGGTTTCCATTCCTTCAGGAACCATTCAATGGTGAGGAAGCTCATTTCAACGAAAGCTCTGGGGAACTCTCACAAACAAGGCTTCCCAAAGAGTGGCCAAAAGGTCACAGGAAGCCAGGCCCATTGAGGTCTACAATGTGAGGTCCACGTGTGTTTGGACTCTCCAAGAAGGCTGCCAGGTCTTTAAGAATAAAATCATGTGATATCTGGGCGAGATTCCCAGTGCTCTGTGGAAAGCCAGCCTGGGCCTACATCTCAGTTTCCAAGGGCGACTCTCATGCGTGGCCTCCTAACATCCCGACACTATTCACGGCAATACTTCTCTGAGGTCAGTTCCAGAACTCAGTCTCCAAGGGGAATCACACCAGAGTTCAAGCCCAGGTGGACCCAGTCATCTCTTCCCACTGCCACACCACAATTCAAACCAAAACACTGCCACATGGCCCTCATCTTCTTCCATATAGACACTCATCATAACCTCTGGCTGGATGTTTCCATGAGGGGCACAGCCCAAGACAGTGTCCACAATAAGCTCCCTTGCCTCTCATTTGCCTAATGTCAGGGTGGACTGGACACCCTTCCTGTGGACCTGGAGTGATCAAATAGGCCTGCCTTTAATACTGCTCTACTTCTCCAATTGGAGGCCTACTGACTGCCGGGTATAGATTCTTTGTGTGAACTGGAGTCATGAGAAAACCCAAGCACCTATGGGCTAGCCTCTGCATGGCTTTGAAGGACTCATTTGACACAAAGGATCCCTATTCTCACTTGATGGAGGTCAGGAACCTTACAGAGGAAGGCGATAGACCTCATCCAGGATGACTGCTTTTGTGCCAATTTGGCTTTGGATGCACACATGGGATCTTTCTTTGGATCCACCAGGTGCTGACAATCTAAGCCACAGCCTCACACAGGGCCAAGAGGCTGATTCAGACACATCCCTTTGCAAAGCAATTAAGCAAAGAGCCACAGGTGATGCCCATTCATTTCCATTTGAAAACTGTTTTCTTCAGGCTTCACAAAGGGGTGCCCTGAGGCAAAGGCCTTCCTGACATTCAGGGCCACAGAAGGATAGGTAAGCCAAAGGCCCAAAGCAGGGTTTCTCCAGGGAGACTTTCCTGGTCACACTGATATCTGAGTTTTCTGAGATGCTCACCATTCCTTTCAACTATCCAGTACATGGCCATGTCTCCGAGCTTGGAGGTGGTACATATCTTGGACACAAAACCATGAGCCTATTCTGGAGAGTGGCCAGAATTCAGGAAGAAAACAGGAACTTAGGAAGATAGTAGGTGTTGCCCATCCATAAGGCAAGCCGCAGTCCATTCATAAATTGGGCAGGATGAATGCTGGGAAGCTTTCTACTAGACAGGACACATCCATTGATGCATTCTCTTTTCTAATGTCTACAACCAGGGACACAGTGGGATACACAAACATAGAAACACTCGCCTTGTCAAAAGCCTTACTAGAAACAGTCCACTCCAAACCAAACAAACCGCCTTTCCTACCTATTCTCAGAACATGAGACAAAACCACAAACTCACACCCACACCCACAAAGGCACCTCCTTCCAAGTTGGTCTGTGACTACCCGGAGTGTCGTCTGACTGCTGGGCCATATGATGTTCCCCCGAAAGGGCCTGTCCTGTCTCACGTCTGGCCTCCTTGGCCAACTCTGTGAAGTTGTCAGGAGCCAGCGGTGAGCCACTACCTGCTTTCTCAGGAAAGGCCCCTCTGCAGAGCTTTCCTGGCATTTGGCAATCCTCACCTCAGTGGGTACCAAGAAAGACTGACTCTGTCCTTGGTAAATCCAAACAAGTGAGCCCACTGGGACTGGGACTGGGACTGGCTCTGGGTGCCTGGCTTCCTGGATCCCAAGTTCAGAGAGTTCCATCACCAAGGAAGTGAGGTGAGGTCACTTCCTTCAGGAACTGAATGAGGTCACTGCCTTGGCAACCACTGTGTCCTAACAGTTGCTTCCAAGGCTCCCATGAGATGGAGGCTGCCCCTCCTTCCTGTGACACTTTCACAAGTTAGAATGGAATATCAACCATAGGCACCAAGGAACAGCTCTCCACACAGGCCTGCTTTGGTCCATCTTGTCTACATTAAGAAGAGAGAGGGTCATTCAGACACATCCCTTCATCCCGACCAGGTGGTTTGCCATGGAAGATGACTTCTGCTCTCTCAGGTCCTTCATAGCTGCCTACATCTTCTCCAGGGATCATTTCTGCATGGACCTTTGAGGTTCTCAGCAGGTGGAAGATCCCCCACATTCCTGTATTGTAAGACCCACTCTGTCCCTGCTCTTCTGTAAAGTTAGATTGAGGGAACAGTGTATGGTTAGGGTTAAGAACCTGTTTGATGTGGCTTAGGAATCACTCTGCTGGATGAAGAATGGTATTGGGAACCTGCGATATTTATAATAATATATAGGTGAAATATATGTATGAAAACAGAAATCCAAGTAAGATTTGAAGGCCAGAAGGGCATTGGGCCCTTGATTGGGATACTTAGCTTTGAATGACTTTCTGCACAGATGTCTCAGATAAATCGATACACAATGGCATAGGACCTTGTACCTTGGATGATTGAATGTAGAAGAGAACATCCAGTCAAAACGGGATAGTAGGTAGGATTAGGAAGATAGTTGGTAAGTTTTGGAAGAAGAGTGAGTATGCAATTTGGACCAAAAGTTCTTTAGCAATAGGGTGTCGGTTAGAGAGTGAATGTAAACGTCAGCACATGTGAAGAGTCAGTCACAATGATGAACTGGGGAACATATGTAGGAAAGCAGATATCAATAGAGACATTAGGAAATCAGGAAAAGTATAAAGTGAGTGAGTGGATTAGACATTTTCAACAGGGTTGAGGTTGAATATATCATCTTAGGAAGAAACAAATGTGTAGTCACCAATAGCATTGACATTTGAGAGCATTAGGCAACCTGGACAAGGATGTTTTTAGTAATCCATGCTCACTTTCCAATGAGGCTTTGGTGCAATCATAAGTGTGACCTTTGCATTTTGTGTCCAGAATATCACTGTGATAAAATGTATATGTAGATCAGGTGACATGAGTGTTTCTTCCACCATTTCTGGGAGTAATATGTTGAAGACATATAAATTAGCCTTTGGGGGTACAAATAGGTGTACCCTGGGTCTATGAATATAGAGATAATGCATGAATAGACCATACTGTGAATAAATAGTATAACAGGTTCCACTTTAAATAATGGATTGCATTGATATCTGAAAATATATAGGAAATCTAATATTGATACACAACCATTCATTCTAACCAGTTATACATCTAATGGTGATATTGGGGTTATGGTTTACCATGAAGGGGGTGTGAGTTTTGCTTCACAAGGGATTATGGAAATGGAAAAGAATGTGTTTGGAAAGAAGTCTCATGAAAAGACCAGTCAAGAAACGTGGAGGAATACATGTGTTCTGAAGCAGGAAGTGATTGAAAGGGAAATAAATGCCTAGAAATTTGTGAACTTGAGGATGAAATACATATCCTATGATGTGCATCAACTGAAGAAATAGTAATGTACCAGTGTTGAATAAAAGTGAACGTCAAAATACACATCATGTCCCATAGGAATCTACTTGCATTCATGTTAAACTGGGTCAGTTACTGTAGAAATATTAGGATTTCAGCACTAGGAAACAAATATGTATTTCAGGTGGATGACTATTTCTGAGAATAATCTTGTGAAAAGTTGATTATAAATCCACATATATGAACATGAATGAATTTAGGGAGTATATAATATGACACATACATTTCATATTTTGAAAAATCTGGAGAGTGTGTGTATGTGTGTGTGTGTGTGTGTGTGTGTGTGTATATATATATATATATATATATATATATACACACAAAAGAAAAACACACACACAAACACAGACATTAAAGAGTAGAAATATATATGCCAATCGAAATTCATCATGAAATATTTATCATCCACAGATCCAAAAATATTTATTTTACTGAACATGTATTTATGTATCATGTTGTTCAAGTGGGAAGCTCACCTGGAGGTTGAATTCTCAGTTCCAACAGCGTTTAGGAGGAGTGATCTCTTCTCACAACTTGTATCTGCCAAGTCAGCCACCTCACAAGAATGGACGTGGGATAGGAGGTAGGATTCTATATGTGCATGTAAAAATGCATGTTGCTGAATAGGCTACAGAGAAAGGGAGACAGGAATTCACATATTTGTTAACATTCAAAACACATGGAGAACTATTTCTATTAAATTGGACTAGATTTATAACACCTACACTTTATAATGCCAAAGGCCAGTCCAACTATACACCAGGCCTGCTCTGAACTGCCTGTATTTCTATTCTGTTTGAGTTATTTTTCTCCATCACATTAGTATTCGTAGTCACAATCTAGTAGGTTATGGGTTAGTGTCAGGGATTCAGTATTTCGAACGGAAAATAGGAAAATGAATCCAATGTGTAGGCCAATATGTGCTACAAAAAAATCTTCCCACTCTCATCCAGAACATTGCCTTGACATTACCTTCACAATAAGTAAGACACAATTTGAGGAGAAGAGTTAGAAATGCTGTGAATACATATGTGGAATGGAAAATGCTCAGGAGTTCACAACCTTGGAGGTGGTAGACTAGTTTCCATGAGTAAGGGACAGGGTAAACACTCCACAAACGTGGAGCTCTGCTGGCCTAAAGACTTTGTGAGAAACTGCTTCTGAGGTTGTGCACTTGAAATATATGTTGTTGTCAGGAGCTTTAGCTTCCTTTGTAGTGAGACTATCAAACCAGGTGTGCATCTATGTGACCTGGAGGACATGGTTTCTGATTTTCCAATGAACATGAGGCAGAAGTGCTGAATTCTCTCTTTGCAGGTAAACTGTGGCCACTGGGGTCTAAGTGTCTCCGTGTGTGGACTGTGAAGCCATTTGGTCATCCTCCACTTTTCGTGGTGTTTCTTGCTGCTGCACTGGGAGTTTGGAATTTGCTTCAGGAAATACAAGGAGTTCAACTGGGACACAGTGCTGGAGGGAGTTCTGCCACGTGTGGTGGGTCAAGGTCCTAGGAGAATGCACCAGCCAGGCTTCTATCCCACAGAGCTTGCCCCCTTGACCATAGCAACCTGATTCTGAACATTGCCCTGAAACCTCTCCATATAACAAGATGCCTTTACATAGAAGGGTCTGCTCACTGCACCATGTCAGTCACAAGCCATTTGGAAGCCAATGGCAGATCCACATGGCCCCACCACAGATGTTTTATCACACACCTGCACACCACTGCTCTAGGCCCACTACTCAGCAGGCCCCAACTTACTGGCATCTCTGTTTTACACCATTTTCATGAAACCCAGTCAATCAAGGCACTGTCTGGTACACTCATGATCAGCAACAGGACATCCAAAGGTTCTCCAGTGCCACCTGGTCATGGGAATTTAAAAAATGTCATGGTATTTATCTAGCTAGCCATTTTTAAAGGATGAAGTTGGAGGCACTGTGGGTTTCCATTCCTTCAGGAACCATTCAATGGTGAGGAAGCTCATTTCAACGAAAGCTCTGGGGAACTCTCACAAACAAGGCTTCCCAAAGAGTGGCCAAAAGGTCACAGGAAGCCAGGCCCATTGAGGTCTACAATGTGAAGTCCACGTGTGTTTGGACTCTCCACGATGGCTGCCAGGTCTTTAAGAATAAAATCATGTGATATCCGGGCTGAGATTCCCAGTGCTCTGTGGAAAGCCAGCCTGGGCCTAGATCTCAGTTTCCAAGGGCGACTCTCATGCGTGGCCTCCTAACATCCCGACACTATTCATGGCAATACTTCTCTGAGGTCAGTTCCAGAACTCAGTCTCCAAGGGGAATCACACCAGAGTTCAAGCCCAGGTGGACCCAGTCATCTCTTCCCACTGCCACACCACAATTCAAACCAAAACACTGCCACATGGCCCTCATCTTCTTGCATATAGTCACTCATCATAACCTCTGGCTGGAGGTTTCCATGAGGGGCACAGCCCAAGACAGTGTCCACAATAAGCTCCCTTGCCTCTCATTTGCCTAATGTAGGGTGGACTGGACACCCTTCCTGTGGACCTGGAGTGATCAAATAGGCCTGCCTTTAATACTGCTCTACTTCTCCAATTGGAGGCCTACTGACTGCCGGGTATAGATTCTTTGTGTGAACTGGAGTCATGAGAAAACCCAAGCACCTATGGGCTAGCCTCTGCATGGCTTTGAAGGACTCATTTGACACAAAGGATCCCTATTCTCACTTGATGGAGGTCAGGAACCTTACAGAGGAAGGCGAGAGACCTCATCCAGGATGACTGCTTTTGTGCCAATTTGGCTTTGGATGCACACATGGGATCTTTCTTTGGATCCACCAGGTGCTGACAATCTAAGCCACAGCCTCACACAGGGCCAAGAGGCTGATTCAGACACATCCCTTTGCAAAGCAATTAAGCAAAGAGCCACAGGTGATGCCCATTCATTTCCATTTGAAAACTGTTTTCTTCAGGCTTCACAAAGGGGTGCCCTGAGGCAAAGGCCTTCCTGACATTCAGGGCCACAGAAGGATAGGTAAGCCAAAGGCCCAAAGCAGGGTTTCTCCAGGGAGACTTTCCTGGTCACACTGATATCTGAGTTTTCTGAGATGCTCACCATTCCTTTCAACTATCCAGTACATGGCCATGTCTCCGAGCTTGGAGGTGGTACATATCTTGGACACAAAACCATGAGCCTATTCTGGAGAGTGGCCAGAATTCAGGAAGAAAACAGGAACTTAGGAAGATAGTAGGTGTTGCCCATCCATAAGGCAAGCCGCAGTCCATTCATAAATTGGGCAGGATGAATGCTGGGAAGCTTTCTACTAGACAGGACACATCCATTGATGCATTCTCTTTTCTAATGTCTACAACCAGGGACACAGTGGGATACACAAACATAGAAACACTCGCCTTGTCAAAAGCCTTACTAGAAACAGTCCACTCCAAACCAAACAAACTGCCTTTCCTACCTATTCTCAGAACATGAGACAAAACCACAAACTCACACCCACACCCACAAAGGCACCTCCTTCCAAGTTGGTCTGTGACTACCCGGAGTGTCGTCTGACTGCTGGGCCATATGATGTTCCCCCGAAAGGGCCTGTCCTGTCTCACGTCTGGCCTCCTTGGCCAACTCTGTGAAGTTGTCAGGAGCCAGCGGTGAGCCACTACCTGCTTTCTCAGGAAAGGCCCCTCTGCAGAGCTTTCCTGGCATTTGGCAATCCTCACCTCAGTGGGTACCAAGAAAGACTGACTCTGTCCTTGGTAAATCCAAACAAGTGAGCCCACTGGGACTGGGACTGGGACTGGCTCTGGGTGCCTGGCTTCCTGGATCCCAAGTTCAGAGAGTTCCATCACCAAGGAAGTGAGGTGAGGTCACTTCCTTCAGGAACTGAATGAGGTCACTGCCTTGGCAACCACTGTGTCCTAACAGTTGCTTCCAAGGCTCCCATGAGATGGAGGCTGCCCCTCCTTCCTGTGACACTTTCACAAGTTAGAATGGAATATCAACCATAGGCACCAAGGAACAGCTCTCCACACAGGCCTGCTTTGGTCCATCTTGTCTACATTAAGAAGAGAGAGGGTCATTCAGACACATCCCTTCATCCCGACCAGGTGGTTTGCCATGGAAGATGACTTCTGCTCTCTCAGGTCCTTCATAGCTGCCTACATCTTCTCCAGGGATCATTTCTGCATGGACCTTTGAGGTTCTCAGCAGGTGGAAGATCCCCCACATTCCTGTATTGTAAGACCCACTCTGTCCCTGCTCTTCTGAAAAGTTAGATTGAGGGAACAGTGTATGGTTAGGGTTAAGAACCTGTTTGATGTGGCTTAGGAATCACTCTGCTGGATGAAGAATGGTATTGGGAACCTGCGATATTTATAATAATATATAGGTGAAATATATGTATGAAAACAGAAATCCAAGTAAGATTTGAAGGCCAGAAGGGCATTGGGCCCTTGATTGGGATACTTAGCTTTGAATGACTTTCTGCACAGATGTCTCAGATAAATCGATACACAATGGCATAGGACCTTGTACCTTGGATGATTGAATGTAGAAGAGAACATCCAGTCAAAACGGGATAGTAGGTAGGATTAGGAAGATAGTTGGTAAGTTTTGGAAGAAGAGTGAGTATGCAATTTGGACCAAAAGTTCTTTAGCAATAGGGTGTCGGTTAGAGAGTGAATGTAAACGTCAGCACATGTGAAGAGTCAGTCACAATGATGAACTGGGGAACATATGTAGGAAAGCAGATATCAATAGAGACATTAGGAAATCAGGAAAAGTATAAAGTGAGTGAGTGGATTAGACATTTTCAACAGGGTTGAGGTTGAATATATCATCTTAGGAAGAAACAAATGTGTAGTCACCAATAGCATTGACATTTGAGAGCATTAGGCAACCTGGACAAGGATGTTTTTAGTAATCCATGCTCACTTTCCAATGAGGCTTTGGTGCAATCATAAGTGTGACCTTTGCATTTTGTGTCCAGAATATCACTGTGATAAAATGTATATGTAGATCAGGTGACATGAGTGTTTCTTCCACCATTTCTGGGAGTAATATGTTGAAGACATATAAATTAGCCTTTGGGGGTACAAATAGGTGTACCCTGGGTCTATGAATATAGAGATAATGCATGAATAGACCATACTGTGAATAAATAGTATAACAGGTTCCACTTTAAATAATGGATTGCATTGATATCTGAAAATATATAGGAAATCTAATATTGATACACAACCATTCATTCTAACCAGTTATACATCTAATGGTGATATTGGGGTTATGGTTTACCATGAAGGGGGTGTGAGTTTTGCTTCACAAGGGATTATGGAAATGGAAAAGAATGTGTTTGGAAAGAAGTCTCATGAAAAGACCAGTCAAGAAACGTGGAGGAATACATGTGTTCTGAAGCAGGAAGTGATTGAAAGGGAAATAAATGCCTAGAAATTTGTGAACTTGAGGATGAAATACATATCCTATGATGTGCATCAACTGAAGAAATAGTAATGTACCAGTGTTGAATAAAAATGAACGTCAAAATACACATCATGTCCCATAGGAATCTACTTGCATTCATGTTAAACTGGGTCAGTTACTGTAGAAATATTAGGATTTCAGCACTAGGAAACAAATATGTATTTCAGGTGGATGACTATTTCTGAGAATAATCTTGTGAAAAGTTGATTATAAATCCACATATATGAACATGAATGAATTTAGGGAGTATATAATATGACACATACATTTCATATTTTGAAAAATCTGGAGAGTGTGTGTATGTGTGTGTGTGTGTGTGTGTGTGTGTGTATATATATATATATATATATATATACACACAAAAGAAAAACACACACACAAACACAGACATTAAAGAGTAGAAATATATATGCCAATCGAAATTCATCATGAAATATTTATCATCCACAGATCCAAAAATATTTATTTTACTGAACATGTATTTATGTATCATGTTGTTCAAGTGGGAAGCTCACCTGGAGGTTGAATTCTCAGTTCCAACAGCGTTTAGGAGGAGTGATCTCTTCTCACAACTTGTATCTGCCAAGTCAGCCACCTCACAAGAATGGACGTGGGATAGGAGGTAGGATTCTATATGTGCATGTAAAAATGCATGTTGCTGAATAGGCTACAGAGAAAGGGAGACAGGAATTCACATATTTGTTAACATTCAAAACACATGGAGAACTATTTCTATTAAATTGGACTAGATTTATAACACCTACACTTTATAATGCCAAAGGCCAGTCCAACTATACACCAGGCCTGCTCTGAACTGCCTGTATTTCTATTCTGTTTGAGTTATTTTTCTCCATCACATTAGTATTCGTAGTCACAATCTAGTAGGGTATGGGTTAGTGTCAGGGATTCAGTATTTCGAACGGAAAATAGGAAAATGAATCCAATGTGTAGGCCAATATGTGCTACAAAAAAATCTTCCCACTCTCATCCAGAACATTGCCTTGACATTACCTTCACAATAAGTAAGACACAATTTGAGGAGAAGAGTTAGAAATGCTGTGAATACATATGTGGAATGGAAAATGCTCAGGAGTTCACAACCTTGGAGGTGGTAGACTAGTTTCCATGAGTAAGGGACAGGGTAAACACTCCACAAACGTGGAGCTCTGCTGGCCTAAAGACTTTGTGAGAAACTGCTTCTGAGGTTGTGCACTTGAAATATATGTTGTTGTCAGGAGCTTTAGCTTCCTTTGTAGTGAGACTATCAAACCAGGTGTGCATCTATGTGACCTGGAGGACATGGTTTCTGATTTTCCAATGAACATGAGGCAGAAGTGCTGAATTCTCTCTTTGCAGGTAAACTGTGGCCACTGGGGTCTAAGTGTCTCCGTGTGTGGACTGTGAAGCCATTTGGTCATCCTCCACTTTTCGTGGTGTTTCTTGCTGCTGCACTGGGAGTTTGGAATTTGCTTCAGGAAATACAAGGAGTTCAACTGGGACACAGTGCTGGAGGGAGTTCTGCCACGTGTGGTGGGTCAAGGTCCTAGGAGAATGCACCAGCCAGGCTTCTATCCCACAGAGCTTGCCCCCTTGACCATAGCAACCTGATTCTGAACATTGCCCTGAAACCTCTCCATATAACAAGATGCCTTTACATAGAAGGGTCTGCTCACTGCACCATGTCAGTCACAAGCCATTTGGAAGCCAATGGCAGATCCACATGGCCCCACCACAGATGTTTTATCACACACCTGCACACCACTGCTCTAGGCCCACTACTCAGCAGGCCCCAACTTACTGGCATCTCTGTTTTACACCATTTTCATGAAACCCAGTCAATCAAGGCACTGTCTGGTACACTCATGATCAGCAACAGGACATCCAAAGGTTCTCCAGTGCCACCTGGTCATGGGAATTTAAAAAATGTCATGGTATTTATCTAGCTAGCCATTTTTAAAGGATGAAGTTGGAGGCACTGTGGGTTTCCATTCCTTCAGGAACCATTCAATGGTGAGGAAGCTCATTTCAACGAAAGCTCTGGGGAACTCTCACAAACAAGGCTTCCCAAAGAGTGGCCAAAAGGTCACAGGAAGCCAGGCCCATTGAGGTCTACAATGTGAAGTCCACGTGTGTTTGGACTCTCCACGATGGCTGCCAGGTCTTTAAGAATAAAATCATGTGATATCCGGGCTGAGATTCCCAGTGCTCTGTGGAAAGCCAGCCTGGGCCTAGATCTCAGTTTCCAAGGGCGACTCTCATGCGTGGCCTCCTAACATCCCGACACTATTCATGGCAATACTTCTCTGAGGTCAGTTCCAGAACTCAGTCTCCAAGGGGAATCACACCAGAGTTCAAGCCCAGGTGGACCCAGTCATCTCTTCCCACTGCCACACCACAATTCAAACCAAAACACTGCCACATGGCCCTCATCTTCTTGCATATAGTCACTCATCATAACCTCTGGCTGGAGGTTTCCATGAGGGGCACAGCCCAAGACAGTGTCCACAATAAGCTCCCTTGCCTCTCATTTGCCTAATGTAGGGTGGACTGGACACCCTTCCTGTGGACCTGGAGTGATCAAATAGGCCTGCCTTTAATACTGCTCTACTTCTCCAATTGGAGGCCTACTGACTGCCGGGTATAGATTCTTTGTGTGAACTGGAGTCATGAGAAAACCCAAGCACCTATGGGCTAGCCTCTGCATGGCTTTGAAGGACTCATTTGACACAAAGGATCCCTATTCTCACTTGATGGAGGTCAGGAACCTTACAGAGGAAGGCGAGAGACCTCATCCAGGATGACTGCTTTTGTGCCAATTTGGCTTTGGATGCACACATGGGATCTTTCTTTGGATCCACCAGGTGCTGACAATCTAAGCCACAGCCTCACACAGGGCCAAGAGGCTGATTCAGACACATCCCTTTGCAAAGCAATTAAGCAAAGAGCCACAGGTGATGCCCATTCATTTCCATTTGAAAACTGTTTTCTTCAGGCTTCACAAAGGGGTGCCCTGAGGCAAAGGCCTTCCTGACATTCAGGGCCACAGAAGGATAGGTAAGCCAAAGGCCCAAAGCAGGGTTTCTCCAGGGAGACTTTCCTGGTCACACTGATATCTGAGTTTTCTGAGATGCTCACCATTCCTTTCAACTATCCAGTACATGGCCATGTCTCCGAGCTTGGAGGTGGTACATATCTTGGACACAAAACCATGAGCCTATTCTGGAGAGTGGCCAGAATTCAGGAAGAAAACAGGAACTTAGGAAGATAGTAGGTGTTGCCCATCCATAAGGCAAGCCGCAGTCCATTCATAAATTGGGCAGGATGAATGCTGGGAAGCTTTCTACTAGACAGGACACATCCATTGATGCATTCTCTTTTCTAATGTCTACAACCAGGGACACAGTGGGATACACAAACATAGAAACACTCGCCTTGTCAAAAGCCTTACTAGAAACAGTCCACTCCAAACCAAACAAACCGCCTTTCCTACCTATTCTCAGAACATGAGACAAAACCACAAACTCACACCCACACCCACAAAGGCACCTCCTTCCAAGTTGGTCTGTGACTACCCGGAGTGTCGTCTGACTGCTGGGCCATATGATGTTCCCCCGAAAGGGCCTGTCCTGTCTCACGTCTGGCCTCCTTGGCCAACTCTGTGAAGTTGTCAGGAGCCAGTGGTGAGCCACTACCTGCTTTCTCAGGAAAGGCCCCTCTGCAGAGCTTTCCTGGCATTTGGCAATCCTCACCTCAGTGGGTACCAAGAAAGACTGACTCTGTCCTTGGTAAATCCAAACAAGTGAGCCCACTGGGACTGGGACTGGGACTGGCTCTGGGTGCCTGGCTTCCTGGATCCCAAGTTCAGAGACTTCCATCACCAAGGAAGTGAGGTGAGGTCACTTCCTTCAGGAACTGAATGAGGTCACTGCCTTGGCAACCACTGTGTCCTAACAGTTGCTTCCAAGGCTCCCATGAGATGGAGGCTGCCCCTCCTTCCTGTGACACTTTCACAAGTTAGAATGGAATATCAACCATAGGCACCAAGGAACAGCTCTCCACACAGGCCTGCTTTGGTCCATCTTGTCTACATTAAGAAGAGAGAGGGTCATTCAGACACATCCCTTCATGCCGACCAGGTGGTTTGCCATGGAAGATGACTTCTGCTCTCTCAGGTCCTTCATAGCTGCCTACATCTTCTCCAGGGATCATTTCTGCATGGACCTTTGAGGTTCTCAGCAGGTGGAAGATCCCCCACATTCCTGTATTGTAAGACCCACTCTGTCCCTGCTCTTCTGAAAAGTTAGATTGAGGGAACAGTGTATGGTTAGGGTTAAGAACCTGTTTGATGTGGCTTAGGAATCACTCTGCTGGATGAAGAATGGTATTGGGAACCTGCAATATTTATAATAATATATAGGTGATATATATGTATGAAAACAGAAATCCAAGTAAGATTTGAAGGCCAGAAGGGCATTGGGCCCTTGATTGGGATACTTAGCTTTGAATGACTTTCTGCACAGATGTCTCAGATAAATCGATACACAATGGCATAGGACCTTGTACCTTGGATGATTGAATGTAGAAGAGAACATCCAGTCAAAACGGGATAGTAGGTAGGATTAGGAAGATAGTTGGTAAGTTTTGGGAGAAGAGTGAGTATGCAATTTGGACCAAAAGTTCTTTAGCAATAGGGTGTCGGTTAGAGAGTGAATGTAAACGTCAGCACATGTGAAGAGTCAGTCACAATGATGAACTGGGGAACATATGTAGGAAAGCAGATATCAATAGAGACATTAGGAAATCAGGAAAAGTATAAAGTGAGTGAGTGGATTAGACATTTTCAACAGGGTTGAGGTTGAATATATCATCTTAGGAAGAAACAAATGTGTAGTCACCAATAGCATTGACATTTGAGAGCATTAGGCAACCTGGACAAGGATGTTTTTAGTAATCCATGCTCACTTTCCAATGAGGCTTTGGTGCAATCATAAGTGTGACCTTTGCATTTTGTGTCCAGAATATCACTGTGATAAAATGTATATGTAGATCAGGTGACATGAGTGTTTCTTCCACCATTTCTGGGAGTAATATGTTGAAGACATATAAATTAGCCTTTGGGGGTACAAATAGGTGTACCCTGGGTCTATGAATATAGAGATAATGCATGAATAGACCATACTGTGAATAAATAGTATAACAGGTTCCACTTTAAATAATGGATTGCATTGATATCTGAAAATATATAGGAAATCTAATATTGATACACAACCATTCATTCTAACCAGTTATACATCTAATGGTGATATTGGGGTTATGGTTTACCATGAAGGGGGTGTGAGTTTTGCTTCACAAGGGATTATGGAAATGGAAAAGAATGTGTTTGGAAAGAAGTCTCATGAAAAGACCAGTCAAGAAACGTGGAGGAATACATGTGTTCTGAAGCAGGAAGTGATTGAAAGGGAAATAAATGCCTAGAAATTTGTGAACTTGAGGATGAAATACATATCCTATGATGTGCATCAACTGAAGAAATAGTAATGTACCAGTGTTGAATAAAAGTGAACGTCAAAATACACATCATGTCCCATAGGAATCTACTTGCATTCATGTTAAACTGGGTCAGTTACTGTAGAAATATTAGGATTTCAGCACTAGGAAACAAATATGTATTTCAGGTGGATGACTATTTCTGAGAATAATCTTGTGAAAAGTTGATTATAAATCCACATATATGAACATGAATGAATTTAGGGAGTATATAATATGACACATACATTTCATATTTTGAAAAATCTGGAGAGTGTGTGTATGTGTGTGTGTGTGTGTGTGTGTGTGTATATATATATATATATATATATATACACACAAAAGAAAAACACACACACAAACACAGACATTAAAGAGTAGAAATATATATGCCAATCGAAATTCATCATGAAATATTTATCATCCACAGATCCAAAAATATTTATTTTACTGAACATGTATTTATGTATCATGTTGTTCAAGTGGGAAGCTCACCTGGAGGTTGAATTCTCAGTTCCAACAGCGTTTAGGAGGAGTGATCTCTTCTCACAACTTGTATCTGCCAAGTCAGCCACCTCACAAGAATGGACGTGGGATAGGAGGTAGGATTCTATATGTGCATGTAAAAATGCATGTTGCTGAATAGGCTACAGAGAAAGGGAGACAGGAATTCACATATTTGTTAACATTCAAAACACATGGAGAACTATTTCTATTAAATTGGACTAGATTTATAACACCTACACTTTATAATGCCAAAGGCCAGTCCAACTATACACCAGGCCTGCTCTGAACTGCCTGTATTTCTATTCTGTTTGAGTTATTTTTCTCCATCACATTAGTATTCGTAGTCACAATCTAGTAGGGTATGGGTTAGTGTCAGGGATTCAGTATTTCGAACGGAAAATAGGAAAATGAATCCAATGTGTAGGCCAATATGTGCTACAAAAAAATCTTCCCACTCTCATCCAGAACATTGCCTTGACATTACCTTCACAATAAGTAAGACACAATTTGAGGAGAAGAGTTAGAAATGCTGTGAATACATATGTGGAATGGAAAATGCTCAGGAGTTCACAACCTTGGAGGTGGTAGACTAGTTTCCATGAGTAAGGGACAGGGTAAACACTCCACAAACGTGGAGCTCTGCTGGCCTAAAGACTTTGTGAGAAACTGCTTCTGAGGTTGTGCACTTGAAATATATGTTGTTGTCAGGAGCTTTAGCTTCCTTTGTAGTGAGACTATCAAACCAGGTGTGCATCTATGTGACCTGGAGGACATGGTTTCTGATTTTCCAATGAACATGAGGCAGAAGTGCTGAATTCTCTCTTTGCAGGTAAACTGTGGCCACTGGGGTCTAAGTGTCTCCGTGTGTGGACTGTGAAGCCATTTGGTCATCCTCCACTTTTCGTGGTGTTTCTTGCTGCTGCACTGGGAGTTTGGAATTTGCTTCAGGAAATACAAGGAGTTCAACTGGGACACAGTGCTGGAGGGAGTTCTGCCACGTGTGGTGGGTCAAGGTCCTAGGAGAATGCACCAGCCAGGCTTCTATCCCACAGAGCTTGCCCCCTTGACCATAGCAACCTGATTCTGAACATTGCCCTGAAACCTCTCCATATAACAAGATGCCTTTACATAGAAGGGTCTGCTCACTGCACCATGTCAGTCACAAGCCATTTGGAAGCCAATGGCAGATCCACATGGCCCCACCACAGATGTTTTATCACACACCTGCACACCACTGCTCTAGGCCCACTACTCAGCAGGCCCCAACTTACTGGCATCTCTGTTTTACACCATTTTCATGAAACCCAGTCAATCAAGGCACTGTCTGGTACACTCATGATCAGCAACAGGACATCCAAAGGTTCTCCAGTGCCACCTGGTCATGGGAATTTAAAAAATGTCATGGTATTTATCTAGCTAGCCATTTTTAAAGGATGAAGTTGGAGGCACTGTGGGTTTCCATTCCTTCAGGAACCATTCAATGGTGAGGAAGCTCATTTCAACGAAAGCTCTGGGGAACTCTCACAAACAAGGCTTCCCAAAGAGTGGCCAAAAGGTCACAGGAAGCCAGGCCCATTGAGGTCTACAATGTGAAGTCCACGTGTGTTTGGACTCTCCACGATGGCTGCCAGGTCTTTAAGAATAAAATCATGTGATATCCGGGCTGAGATTCCCAGTGCTCTGTGGAAAGCCAGCCTGGGCCTAGATCTCAGTTTCCAAGGGCGACTCTCATGCGTGGCCTCCTAACATCCCGACACTATTCACGGCAATACTTCTCTGAGGTCAGTTCCAGAACTCAGTCTCCAAGGGGAATCACACCAGAGTTCAAGCCCAGGTGGACCCAGTCATCTCTTCCCACTGCCACACCACAATTCAAACCAAAACACTGCCACATGGCCCTCATCTTCTTGCATATAGTCACTCATCATAACCTCTGGCTGGAGGTTTCCATGAGGGGCACAGCCCAAGACAGTGTCCACAATAAGCTCCCTTGCCTCTCATTTGCCTAATGTAGGGTGGACTGGACACCCTTCCTGTGGACCTGGAGTGATCAAATAGGCCTGCCTTTAATACTGCTCTACTTCTCCAATTGGAGGCCTACTGACTGCCGGGTATAGATTCTTTGTGTGACCTGGAGTCATGAGAAAACCCAAGCACCTATGGGCTAGCCTCTGCATGGCTTTGAAGGACTCATTTGACACAAAGGATCCCTATTCTCACTTGATGGAGGTCAGGAACCTTACAGAGGAAGGCGAGAGACCTCATCCAGGATGACTGCTTTTGTGCCAATTTGGCTTTGGATGCACACATGGGATCTTTCTTTGGATCCACCAGGTGCTGACAATCTAAGCCACAGCCTCACACAGGGCCAAGAGGCTGATTCAGACACATCCCTTTGCAAAGCAATTAAGCAAAGAGCCACAGGTGATGCCCATTCATTTCCATTTGAAAACTGTTTTCTTCAGGCTTCACAAAGGGGTGCCCTGAGGCAAAGGCCTTCCTGACATTCAGGGCCACAGAAGGATAGGTAAGCCAAAGGCCCAAAGCAGGGTTTCTCCAGGGAGACTTTCCTGGTCACACTGATATCTGAGTTTTCTGAGATGCTCACCATTCCTTTCAACTATCCAGTACATGGCCATGTCACCGAGCTTGGAGGTGGTACATATCTTGGACACAAAACCATGAGCCTATTCTGGAGAGTGGCCAGAATTCAGGAAGAAAACAGGAACTTAGGAAGATAGTAGGTGTTGCCCATCCATAAGGCAAGCCGCAGTCCATTCATAAATTGGGCAGGATGAATGCTGGGAAGCTTTCTACTAGACAGGACACATCCATTGATGCATTCTCTTTTCTAATGTCTACAACCAGGGACACAGTGGGATACACAAACATACAAACACTCGCCTTGTCAAAAGCCTTACTAGAAACAGTCCACTCCAAACCAAACAAACCGCCTTTCCTACCTATTCTCAGAACATGAGACAAAACCACAAACTCACACCCACACCCACAAAGGCACCTCCTTCCAAGTTGGTCTGTGACTACCCGGAGTGTCGTCTGACTGCTGGGCCATATGATGTTCCCCCGAAAGGGCCTGTCCTGTCTCACGTCTGGCCTCCTTGGCCAACTCTGTGAAGTTGTCAGGAGCCAGCGGTGAGCCACTACCTGCTTTCTCAGGAAAGGCCCCTCTGCAGAGCTTTCCTGGCATTTGGCAATCCTCACCTCAGTGGGTACCAAGAAAGACTGACTCTGTCCTTGGTAAATCCAAACAAGTGAGCCCACTGGGACTGGGACTGGGACTGGCTCTGGGTGCCTGGCTTCCTGGATCCCAAGTTCAGAGAGTTCCATCACCAAGGAAGTGAGGTGAGGTCACTTCCTTCAGGAACTGAATGAGGTCACTGCCTTGGCAACCACTGTGTCCTAACAGTTGCTTCCAAGGCTCCCATGAGATGGAGGCTGCCCCTCCTTCCTGTGACACTTTCACAAGTTAGAATGGAATATCAACCATAGGCACCAAGGAACAGCTCTCCACACAGGCCTGCTTTGGTCCATCTTGTCTACATTAAGAAGAGAGAGGGTCATTCAGACACATCCCTTCATCCCGACCAGGTGGTTTGCCATGGAAGATGACTTCTGCTCTCTCAGGTCCTTCATAGCTGCCTACATCTTCTCCAGGGATCATTTCTGCATGGACCTTTGAGGTTCTCAGCAGGTGGAAGATCCCCCACATTCCTGTATTGTAAGACCCACTCTGTCCCTGCTCTTCTGTAAAGTTAGATTGAGGGAACAGTGTATGGTTAGGGTTAAGAACCTGTTTGATGTGGCTTAGGAATCACTCTGCTGGATGAAGAATGGTATTGGGAACCTGCGATATTTATAATAATATATAGGTGAAATATATGTATGAAAACAGAAATCCAAGTAAGATTTGAAGGCCAGAAGGGCATTGGGCCCTTGATTGGGATACTTAGCTTTGAATGACTTTCTGCACAGATGTCTCAGATAAATCGATACACAATGGCATAGGACCTTGTACCTTGGATGATTGAATGTAGAAGAGAACATCCAGTCAAAACGGGATAGTAGGTAGGATTAGGAAGATAGTTGGTAAGTTTTGGAAGAAGAGTGAGTATGCAATTTGGACCAAAAGTTCTTTAGCAATAGGGTGTCGGTTAGAGAGTGAATGTAAACGTCAGCACATGTGAAGAGTCAGTCACAATGATGAACTGGGGAACATATGTAGGAAAGCAGATATCAATAGAGACATTAGGAAATCAGGAAAAGTATAAAGTGAGTGAGTGGATTAGACATTTTCAACAGGGTTGAGGTTGAATATATCATCTTAGGAAGAAACAAATGTGTAGTCACCAATAGCATTGACATTTGAGAGCATTAGGCAACCTGGACAAGGATGTTTTTAGTAATCCATGCTCACTTTCCAATGAGGCTTTGGTGCAATCATAAGTGTGACCTTTGCATTTTGTGTCCAGAATATCACTGTGATAAAATGTATATGTAGATCAGGTGACATGAGTGTTTCTTCCACCATTTCTGGGAGTAATATGTTGAAGACATATAAATTAGCCTTTGGGGGTACAAATAGGTGTACCCTGGGTCTATGAATATAGAGATAATGCATGAATAGACCATACTGTGAATAAATAGTATAACAGGTTCCACTTTAAATAATGGATTGCATTGATATCTGAAAATATATAGGAAATCTAATATTGATACACAACCATTCATTCTAACCAGTTATACATCTAATGGTGATATTGGGGTTATGGTTTACCATGAAGGGGGTGTGAGTTTTGCTTCACAAGGGATTATGGAAATGGAAAAGAATGTGTTTGGAAAGAAGTCTCATGAAAAGACCAGTCAAGAAACGTGGAGGAATACATGTGTTCTGAAGCAGGAAGTGATTGAAAGGGAAATAAATGCCTAGAAATTTGTGAACTTGAGGATGAAATACATATCCTATGATGTGCATCAACTGAAGAAATAGTAATGTACCAGTGTTGAATAAAAGTGAACGTCAAAATACACATCATGTCCCATAGGAATCTACTTGCATTCATGTTAAACTGGGTCAGTTACTGTAGAAATATTAGGATTTCAGCACTAGGAAACAAATATGTATTTCAGGTGGATGACTATTTCTGAGAATAATCTTGTGAAAAGTTGATTATAAATCCACATATATGAACATGAATGAATTTAGGGAGTATATAATATGACACATACATTTCATATTTTGAAAAATCTGGAGAGTGTGTGTATGTGTGTGTGTGTGTGTGTGTGTGTATATATATATATATATATATATATATACACACAAAAGAAAAACACACACACAAACACAGACATTAAAGAGTAGAAATATATATGCCAATCGAAATTCATCATGAAATATTTATCATCCACAGATCCAAAAATATTTATTTTACTGAACATGTATTTATGTATCATGTTGTTCAAGTGGGAAGCTCACCTGGAGGTTGAATTCTCAGTTCCAACAGCGTTTAGGAGGAGTGATCTCTTCTCACAACTTGTATCTGCCAAGTCAGCCACCTCACAAGAATGGACGTGGGATAGGAGGTAGGATTCTATATGTGCATGTAAAAATGCATGTTGCTGAATAGGCTACAGAGAAAGGGAGACAGGAATTCACATATTTGTTAACATTCAAAACACATGGAGAACTATTTCTATTAAATTGGACTAGATTTATAACACCTACACTTTATAATGCCAAAGGCCAGTCCAACTATACACCAGGCCTGCTCTGAACTGCCTGTATTTCTATTCTGTTTGAGTTATTTTTCTCCATCACATTAGTATTCGTAGTCACAATCTAGTAGGGTATGGGTTAGTGTCAGGGATTCAGTATTTCGAACGGAAAATAGGAAAATGAATCCAATGTGTAGGCCAATATGTGCTACAAAAAAATCTTCCCACTCTCATCCAGAACATTGCCTTGACATTACCTTCACAATAAGTAAGACACAATTTGAGGAGAAGAGTTAGAAATGCTGTGAATACATATGTGGAATGGAAAATGCTCAGGAGTTCACAACCTTGGAGGTGGTAGACTAGTTTCCATGAGTAAGGGACAGGGTAAACACTCCACAAACGTGGAGCTCTGCTGGCCTAAAGACTTTGTGAGAAACTGCTTCTGAGGTTGTGCACTTGAAATATATGTTGTTGTCAGGAGCTTTAGCTTCCTTTGTAGTGAGACTATCAAACCAGGTGTGCATCTATGTGACCTGGAGGACATGGTTTCTGATTTTCCAATGAACATGAGGCAGAAGTGCTGAATTCTCTCTTTGCAGGTAAACTGTGGCCACTGGGGTCTAAGTGTCTCCGTGTGTGGACTGTGAAGCCATTTGGTCATCCTCCACTTTTCGTGGTGTTTCTTGCTGCTGCACTGGGAGTTTGGAATTTGCTTCAGGAAATACAAGGAGTTCAACTGGGACACAGTGCTGGAGGGAGTTCTGCCACGTGTGGTGGGTCAAGGTCCTAGGAGAATGCACCAGCCAGGCTTCTATCCCACAGAGCTTGCCCCCTTGACCATAGCAACCTGATTCTGAACATTGCCCTGAAACCTCTCCATATAACAAGATGCCTTTACATAGAAGGGTCTGCTCACTGCACCATGTCAGTCACAAGCCATTTGGAAGCCAATGGCAGATCCACATGGCCCCACCACAGATGTTTTATCACACACCTGCACACCACTGCTCTAGGCCCACTACTCAGCAGGCCCCAACTTACTGGCATCTCTGTTTTACACCATTTTCATGAAACCCAGTCAATCAAGGCACTGTCTGGTACACTCATGATCAGCAACAGGACATCCAAAGGTTCTCCAGTGCCACCTGGTCATGGGAATTTAAAAAATGTCATGGTATTTATCTAGCTAGCCATTTTTAAAGGATGAAGTTGGAGGCACTGTGGGTTTCCATTCCTTCAGGAACCATTCAATGGTGAGGAAGCTCATTTCAACGAAAGCTCTGGGGAACTCTCACAAACAAGGCTTCCCAAAGAGTGGCCAAAAGGTCACAGGAAGCCAGGCCCATTGAGGTCTACAATGTGAAGTCCACGTGTGTTTGGACTCTCCACGATGGCTGCCAGGTCTTTAAGAATAAAATCATGTGATATCCGGGCTGAGATTCCCAGTGCTCTGTGGAAAGCCAGCCTGGGCCTAGATCTCAGTTTCCAAGGGCGACTCTCATGCGTGGCCTCCTAACATCCCGACACTATTCACGGCAATACTTCTCTGAGGTCAGTTCCAGAACTCAGTCTCCAAGGGGAATCACACCAGAGTTCAAGCCCAGGTGGACCCAGTCATCTCTTCCCACTGCCACACCACAATTCAAACCAAAACACTGCCACATGGCCCTCATCTTCTTGCATATAGTCACTCATCATAACCTCTGGCTGGAGGTTTCCATGAGGGGCACAGCCCAAGACAGTGTCCACAATAAGCTCCCTTGCCTCTCATTTGCCTAATGTAGGGTGGACTGGACACCCTTCCTGTGGACCTGGAGTGATCAAATAGGCCTGCCTTTAATACTGCTCTACTTCTCCAATTGGAGGCCTACTGACTGCCGGGTATAGATTCTTTGTGTGAACTGGAGTCATGAGAAAACCCAAGCACCTATGGGCTAGCCTCTGCATGGCTTTGAAGGACTCATTTGACACAAAGGATCCCTATTCTCACTTGATGGAGGTCAGGAACCTTACAGAGGAAGGCGAGAGACCTCATCCAGGATGACTGCTTTTGTGCCAATTTGGCTTTGGATGCACACATGGGATCTTTCTTTGGATCCACCAGGTGCTGACAATCTAAGCCACAGCCTCACACAGGGCCAAGAGGCTGATTCAGACACATCCCTTTGCAAAGCAATTAAGCAAAGAGCCACAGGTGATGCCCATTCATTTCCATTTGAAAACTGTTTTCTTCAGGCTTCACAAAGGGGTGCCCTGAGGCAAAGGCCTTCCTGACATTCAGGGCCACAGAAGGATAGGTAAGCCAAAGGCCCAAAGCAGGGTTTCTCCAGGGAGACTTTCCTGGTCACACTGATATCTGAGTTTTCTGAGATGCTCACCATTCCTTTCAACTATCCAGTACATGGCCATGTCTCCGAGCTTGGAGGTGGTACATATCTTGGACACAAAACCATGAGCCTATTCTGGAGAGTGGCCAGAATTCAGGAAGAAAACAGGAACTTAGGAAGATAGTAGGTGTTGCCCATCCATAAGGCAAGCCGCAGTCCATTCATAAATTGGGCAGGATGAATGCTGGGAAGCTTTCTACTAGACAGGACACATCCATTGATGCATTCTCTTTTCTAATGTCTACAACCAGGGACACAGTGGGATACACAAACATACAAACACTCGCCTTGTCAAAAGCCTTACTAGAAACAGTCCACTCCAAACCAAACAAACCGCCTTTCCTACCTATTCTCAGAACATGAGACAAAACCACAAACTCACACCCACACCCACAAAGGCACCTCCTTCCAAGTTGGTCTGTGACTACCCGGAGTGTCGTCTGACTGCTGGGCCATATGATGTTCCCCCGAAAGGGCCTGTCCTGTCTCACGTCTGGCCTCCTTGGCCAACTCTGTGAAGTTGTCAGGAGCCAGCGGTGAGCCACTACCTGCTTTCTCAGGAAAGGCCCCTCTGCAGAGCTTTCCTGGCATTTGGCAATCCTCACCTCAGTGGGTACCAAGAAAGACTGACTCTGTCCTTGGTAAATCCAAACAAGTGAGCCCACTGGGACTGGGACTGGGACTGGCTCTGGGTGCCTGGCTTCCTGGATCCCAAGTTCAGAGACTTCCATCACCAAGGAAGTGAGGTGAGGTCACTTCCTTCAGGAACTGAATGAGGTCACTGCCTTGGCAACCACTGTGTCCTAACAGTTGCTTCCAAGGCTCCCATGAGATGGAGGCTGCCCCTCCTTCCTGTGACACTTTCACAAGTTAGAATGGAATATCAACCATAGGCACCAAGGAACAGCTCTCCACACAGGCCTGCTTTGGTCCATCTTGTCTACATTAAGAAGAGAGAGGGTCATTCAGACACATCCCTTCATCCCGACCAGGTGGTTTGCCATGGAAGATGACTTCTGCTCTCTCAGGTCCTTCATAGCTGCCTACATCTTCTCCAGGGATCATTTCTGCATGGACCTTTGAGGTTCTCAGCAGGTGGAAGATCCCCCACATTCCTGTATTGTAAGACCCACTCTGTCCCTGCTCTTCTGAAAAGTTAGATTGAGGGAACAGTGTATGGTTAGGGTTAAGAACCTGTTTGATGTGGCTTAGGAATCACTCTGCTGGATGAAGAATGGTATTGGGAACCTGCGATATTTATAATAATATATAGGTGAAATATATGTATGAAAACAGAAATCCAAGTAAGATTTGAAGGCCAGAAGGGCATTGGGCCCTTGATTGGGATACTTAGCTTTGAATGACTTTCTGCACAGATGTCTCAGATAAATCGATACACAATGGCATAGGACCTTGTACCTTGGATGATTGAATGTAGAAGAGAACATCCAGTCAAAACGGGATAGTAGGTAGGATTAGGAAGATAGTTGGTAAGTTTTGGAAGAAGAGTGAGTATGCAATTTGGACCAAAAGTTCTTTAGCAATAGGGTGTCGGTTAGAGAGTGAATGTAAACGTCAGCACATGTGAAGAGTCAGTCACAATGATGAACTGGGGAACATATGTAGGAAAGCAGATATCAATAGAGACATTAGGAAATCAGGAAAAGTATAAAGTGAGTGAGTGGATTAGACATTTTCAACAGGGTTGAGGTTGAATATATCATCTTAGGAAGAAACAAATGTGTAGTCACCAATAGCATTGACATTTGAGAGCATTAGGCAACCTGGACAAGGATGTTTTTAGTAATCCATGCTCACTTTCCAATGAGGCTTTGGTGCAATCATAAGTGTGACCTTTGCATTTTGTGTCCAGAATATCACTGTGATAAAATGTATATGTAGATCAGGTGACATGAGTGTTTCTTCCACCATTTCTGGGAGTAATATGTTGAAGACATATAAATTAGCCTTTGGGGGTACAAATAGGTGTACCCTGGGTCTATGAATATAGAGATAATGCATGAATAGACCATACTGTGAATAAATAGTATAACAGGTTCCACTTTAAATAATGGATTGCATTGATATCTGAAAATATATAGGAAATCTAATATTGATACACAACCATTCATTCTAACCAGTTATACATCTAATGGTGATATTGGGGTTATGGTTTACCATGAAGGGGGTGTGAGTTTTGCTTCACAAGGGATTATGGAAATGGAAAAGAATGTGTTTGGAAAGAAGTCTCATGAAAAGACCAGTCAAGAAACGTGGAGGAATACATGTGTTCTGAAGCAGGAAGTGATTGAAAGGGAAATAAATGCCTAGAAATTTGTGAACTTGAGGATGAAATACATATCCTATGATGTGCATCAACTGAAGAAATAGTAATGTACCAGTGTTGAATAAAAGTGAACGTCAAAATACACATCATGTCCCATAGGAATCTACTTGCATTCATGTTAAACTGGGTCAGTTACTGTAGAAATATTAGGATTTCAGCACTAGGAAACAAATATGTATTTCAGGTGGATGACTATTTCTGAGAATAATCTTGTGAAAAGTTGATTATAAATCCACATATATGAACATGAATGAATTTAGGGAGTATATAATATGACACATACATTTCATATTTTGAAAAATCTGAAGAGTGTGTGTATGTGTGTGTGTGTGTATATATATATACACAAAAAAAACAACACACACACACAAACACAGACATTAAAGAGTAGAAATATATATGCCAATCGAAATTCATCATGAAATATTTATCATCCACAGATCCAAAAATATTTATTTTACTGAACATGTATTTATGTATCATGTTGTTCAAGTGGGAAGCTCACCTGGAGGTTGAATTCTCAGTTCCAACAGCGTTTAGGAGGAGTGATCTCTTCTCACAACTTGTATCTGCCAAGTCAGCCACCTCACAAGAATGGACGTGGGATAGGAGGTAGGATTCTATATGTGCATGTAAAAATGCATGTTGCTGAATAGGCTACAGAGAAAGGGAGACAGGAATTCACATATTTGTTAACATTCAAAACACATGGAGAACTATTTCTATTAAATTGGACTAGATTTATAACACCTACACTTTATAATGCCAAAGGCCAGTCCAACTATACACCAGGCCTGCTCTGAACTGCCTGTATTTCTATTCTGTTTGAGTTATTTTTCTCCATCACATTAGTATTCGTAGTCACAATCTAGTAGGGTATGGGTTAGTGTCAGGGATTCAGTATTTCGAACGGAAAATAGGAAAATGAATCCAATGTGTAGGCCAATATGTGCTACAAAAAAATCTTCCCACTCTCATCCAGAACATTGCCTTGACATTACCTTCGCAATAAGTAAGACACAATTTGAGGAGAAGAGTTAGAAATGCTGTGAATACATATGTGGAATGGAAAATGCTCAGGAGTTCACAACCTTGGAGGTGGTAGACTAGTTTCCATGAGTAAGGGACAGGGTAAACACTCCACAAACGTGGAGCTCTGCTGGCCTAAAGACTTTGTGAGAAACTGCTTCTGAGGTTGGGCACTTGAAATATATGTTGTTGTCAGGAGCTTTAGCTTCCTTTGTAGTGAGACTATCAAACCAGGTCTGCATCTATGTGACCTGGAGGACATGGTTTCTGATTTTCCAATGAACATGAGGCAGAAGTGCTGAATTCTCTCTTTGCAGGTAAACTGTGGCCACTGGGGTCTAAGTGTCTCCGTGTGTGGACTGTGAAGCCATTTGGTCATCCTCCACTTTTCGTGGTGTTTCTTGCTGCTGCACTGGGAGTTTGGAATTTGCTTCAGGAAATACAAGGAGTTCAACTGGGACACAGTGCTGGAGGGAGTTCTGCCACGTGTGGTGGGTCAAGGTCCTAGGAGAATGCACCAGCCAGGCTTCTATCCCACAGAGCTTGCCCCCTTGACCATAGCAACCTGATTCTGAACATTGCCCTGAAACCTCTCCATATAACAAGATGCCTTTACATAGAAGGGTCTGCTCACTGCACCATGTCAGTCACAAGCCATTTGGAAGCCAATGGCAGATCCACATGGCCCCACCACAGATGTTTTATCACACACCTGCACACCACTGCTCTAGGCCCACTACTCAGCAGGCCCCAACTTACTGGCATCTCTGTTTTACACCATTTTCATGAAACCCAGTCAATCAAGGCACTGTCTGGTACACTCATGATCAGCAACAGGACATCCAAAGGTTCTCCAGTGCCACCTGGTCATGGGAATTTAAAAAATGTCATGGTATTTATCTAGCTAGCCATTTTTAAAGGATGAAGTTGGAGGCACTGTGGGTTTCCATTCCTTCAGGAACCATTCAATGGTGAGGAAGCTCATTTCAACGAAAGCTCTGGGGAACTCTCACAAACAAGGCTTCCCAAAGAGTGGCCAAAAGGTCACAGGAAGCCAGGCCCATTGAGGTCTACAATGTGAAGTCCACGTGTGTTTGGACTCTCCACGATGGCTGCCAGGTCTTTAAGAATAAAATCATGTGATATCCGGGCTGAGATTCCCAGTGCTCTGTGGAAAGCCAGCCTGGGCCTAGATCTCAGTTTCCAAGGGCGACTCTCATGCGTGGCCTCCTAACATCCCGACACTATTCATGGCAATACTTCTCTGAGGTCAGTTCCAGAACTCAGTCTCCAAGGGGAATCACACCAGAGTTCAAGCCCAGGTGGACCCAGTCATCTCTTCCCACTGCCACACCACAATTCAAACCAAAACACTGCCACATGGCCCTCATCTTCTTGCATATAGTCACTCATCATAACCTCTGGCTGGAGGTTTCCATGAGGGGCACAGCCCAAGACAGTGTCCACAATAAGCTCCCTTGCCTCTCATTTGCCTAATGTAGGGTGGACTGGACACCCTTCCTGTGGACCTGGAGTGATCAAATAGGCCTGCCTTTAATACTGCTCTACTTCTCCAATTGGAGGCCTACTGACTGCCGGGTATAGATTCTTTGTGTGACCTGGAGTCATGAGAAAACCCAAGCACCTATGGGCTAGCCTCTGCATGGCTTTGAAGGACTCATTTGACACAAAGGATCCCTATTCTCACTTGATGGAGGTCAGGAACCTTACAGAGGAAGGCGAGAGACCTCATCCAGGATGACTGCTTTTGTGCCAATTTGGCTTTGGATGCACACATGGGATCTTTCTTTGGATCCACCAGGTGCTGACAATCTAAGCCACAGCCTCACACAGGGCCAAGAGGCTGATTCAGACACATCCCTTTGCAAAGCAATTAAGCAAAGAGCCACAGGTGATGCCCATTCATTTCCATTTGAAAACTGTTTTCTTCAGGCTTCACAAAGGGGTGCCCTGAGGCAAAGGCCTTCCAGACATTCAGGGCCACAGAAGGATAGGTAAGCCAAAGGCCCAAAGCAGGGTTTCTCCAGGGAGACTTTCCTGGTCACACTGATATCTGAGTTTTCTGAGATGCTCACCATTCCTTTCAACTATCCAGTACATGGCCATGTCACCGAGCTTGGAGGTGGTACATATCTTGGACACAAAACCATGAGCCTATTCTGGAGAGTGGCCAGAATTCAGAAAGAAAACAGGAACTTAGGAAGATAGTAGGTGTTGCCCATCCATAAGGCAAGCCGCAGTCCATTCATAAATTGGGCAGGATGAATGCTGGGAAGCTTTCTACTAGACAGGACACATCCATTGATGCATTCTCTTTTCTAATGTCTACAACCAGGGACACAGTGGGATACACAAACATAGAAACACTCGCCTTGTCAAAAGCCTTACTAGAAACAGTCCACTCCAAACCAAACAAACCGCCTTTCCTACCTATTCTCAGAACATGAGACAAAACCACAAACTCACACCCACACACACAAAGGCACCTCCTTCCAAGTTGGTCTGTGACTACCCGGAGTGTCGTCTGACTGCTGGGCCATATGATGTTCCCCCGAAAGGGCCTGTCCTGTCTCACGTCTGGCCTCCTTGGCCAACTCTGTGAAGTTGTCAGGAGCCAGCGGTGAGCCACTACCTGCTTTCTCAGGAAAGGCCCCTCTGCAGAGCTTTCCTGGCATTTGGCAATCCTCACCTCAGTGGGTACCAAGAAAGACTGACTCTGCCCTTGGTAAATCCAAACAAGTGAGCCCACTGGGACTGGGACTGGGACTGGCTCTGGGTGCCTGGCTTCCTGGATCCCAAGTTCAGAGAGTTCCATCACCAAGGAAGTGAGGTGAGGTCACTTCCTTCAGGAACTGAATGAGGTCACTGCCTTGGCAACCACTGTGTCCTAACAGTTGCTTCCAAGGCTCCCATGAGATGGAGGCTGCCCCTCCTTCCTGTGACACCTTCACAAGTTAGAATGGAATATCAACCATAGGCACCAAGGAACAGCTCTCCACACAGGCCTGCTTTGGTCCATCTTGTCTACATTAAGAAGAGAGAGGCTGATTCAGACACATCCCTTCATCCTGACCAGGTTGTTTGCCATGGAAGATGACTTCTGCTCTCTCAGGTCCTTCATAGCTGCCTACATCTTCTCCAGGGATCATTTCTGCATGGACCTTTGAGGTTCTCAGCAGGTGGAAGATCCCCCACATTCCTGTATTGTAAGACCCACTCTGTCCCTGGTCTTCTGTAAAGTTAGATTGAGGGAAGAGTGTATGGTTAGGGTTAAGAACCTGTTTGATGTGGCTTAGGAATCACTCTGCTGGATGAAGAATGGTATTGGGAACCTGCGATATTTATAATAATATATAGGTGAAATATATGTATGAAAACAGAAATCCAAGTAAGATTTGAAGGCCAGAAGGGCATTGGGCCCTTGATTGGGATACTTAGATTTGAATGACTTTCTGCACAGATGTCTCAGATAAATCGATATACAATGGCATGGGACCTTGTACCTTGGATGATTGAATGTAGAAGAGAACATCCAGTCAAAAAGGGATAGTAGGTAGGATTAGGAAGATAGTTGGTAAGTTTTGGAAGAAGAGTGAGTATGCAATTTGGACCAAAAGTTCTTTAGCAATAGGGTGTCGGTTAGAGAGTGAATGTAAACGTCAGCACATGTGAAGAGTCAGTCACAATGATGAACTGGGGAACATATGTAGGAAAGCAGATATCAATAGAGACATTAGGAAATCAGGAAAAGTATAAAGTGAGTGAGTGGATTAGACATTTTCAACAGGGTTGAGGTTGAATATATCATCTTAGGAAGAAACAAATGTGTAGTCACCAATAACATTGACATTTGAGAGCATTAGGCAACCTGGACAAGGATGTTTTTAGTAATCCATGCTCACTTTCCAATGAGGCTTTGGTGCAATCATAAGTGTGACCTTTGCATTTTGTGTCCAGAATATCACTGTGATAAAATGTATATGTAGATCAGGTGACATGAGTGTTTCTTCCACCATTTCTGGGAGTAATATGTTGAAGACATATAAATTAGCCTTTGGGGGTACAAATAGGTGTACCCTGGGTCTATGAATATAGAGATAATGCATGAATAGACCATACTGTGAATAAATAGTATAACAGGTTCCACTTTAAATAATGGATTGCATTGATATCTGAAAATATATAGGAAATCAAATATTGATACACAACCATTTATTCTAACCAGTTATACATCTAATGGTGATATTGGGGTTATGGTTTACCATGAAGGGGGTGTGAGTTTTGCTTCACAAGGGATTATGGAAATGGAAAAGAATGTGTTTGGAAAGAAGTCTCATGAAAAGACCAGTCAAGAAACGTGGAGGAATACATGTGTTCTGAAGCAGGAAGTGATTGAAAGGGAAATAAATGCCTAGAAATTTGTGAACTTGAGGATGAAATACATATCCTATGATGTGCATCAACTGAAGAAATAGTAATGTACCAGTGTTGAATAAAAGTGAACGTCAAAATACACATCATGTCCCATAGGAATCTACTTGCATTCATGTTAAACTGGGTCAGTTACTGTAGAAATATTAGGATTTCAGCACTAGGAAACAAATATGTATTTCAGGTGGATGACTATTTCTGAGAATAATCTTGTGAAAAGTTGATTATAAATCCACATATATGAACATGAATGAATTTAGGGAGTATATAATATGACACATACATTTCATATTTTGAAAAATCTGAAGAGTGTGTGTATGTGTGTGTGTGTGTGTATATATATATACACAAAAAAAACCACACACACACAAACACAGACATTAAAGAGTAGAAATATATATGCCAATCGAAATTCATCATGAAATATTTATCATCCACAGATCCAAAAATATTTATTTTACTGAACATGTATTTATGTATCATGTTGTTCAAGTGGGAAGCTCACCTGGAGGTTGAATTCTCAGTTCCAACAGCATTTAGGAGGAGTGATCTCTTCTCACAACTTGTATCTGCCAAGTCAGCCACCTCACAAGAATGGACGTGGGATAGGAGGTAGGATTCTATATGTGCATGTAAAAATGCATGTTGCTGAATAGGCTACAGAGAAAGGGAGACAGGAATTCACATATTTGTTAACATTCAAAACACATGGAGAACTATTTCTATTAAATTGGACTAGATTTATAACACCTACACTTTATAATGCCAAAGGCCAGTCCAACTATACACCAGGCCTCCTCTGAACTGCCTGTATTTCTATTCTGTTTGAGTTATTTTTCTCCATCATATTAGTATTCGTAGTCACAATCTAGTAGGGTATGGGTTAGTGTCAGGGATTCAGTATTTCGAACGGAAAATACGAAAATGAATCCAATGTGTAGGCCAATATGTGCTACAAAAAAATCTTCCCACTCTCATCCAGAACATTGCCTTGACATTACCTTCACAATAAGTAAGACACAATTTGAGGAGAAGAGTTAGAAATGCTGTGAATACATATGTGGAATGGAAAATGCTCAGGAGTTCACAACCTTGGAGGTGGTAGACTAGTTTCCATGAGTAAGGGACAGGGTAAACACTCCACAAACGTGGAGCTCTGCTGGCCTAAAGAATTTGTGAGAAACTGCTTCTGAGGTTGGGCACTTGAAATAAATGTTGTTGTCAGGAGCTTTAGCTTCCTTTGTAGTGAGACCATCAAACCAGGTGTGCATCTATGTGACCTGGAGGACATGGTTTCTGATTTTCCAATGAACATGAGGCAGAGGTGCTGAATTCTCTCTTTGCAGGTAAACTGTGGCCACTGGGGTCTAAGTGTCTCCGTGTGTGGACTGTGAAGCCATTTGGTCATCCTCCACTTTTCGTGGTGTTTCTTGCTGCTGCACTGGGAGTTTGGAATTTGCTTCAGGAAATACAAGGAGTTCAACTGGGACACAGTGCTGGAGGGAGTTCTGCCACGTGTGGTGGGTCAAGGTCCTAGGAGAATGCACCAGCCAGGCTTCTATCCCACAGAGCTTGCCCCCTTGACCATAGCAACCTGATTCTGAACATTGCCCTGAAACCCCTCCATATAACAAGATGCCTTTACATAGAAGGGTCTGCTCACTGCACCATGTCAGTCACAAGCCATTTGGAAGCCAATGGCAGATCCACATGGCCCCACCACAGATGTTTTATCACACACCTGCACACCACTGCTCTAGGCCCACTACTCAGCAGGCCCCAACTTACTGGCATCTCTGTTTTACACCATTTTCATGAAACCCAGTCAATCAAGGCACTGTCTGGTACACTCATGATCAGCAACAGGACATCCAAAGGTTCTCCAGTGCCACCTGGTCATGGGAATTTAAAAAATGTCATGGTATTTATCTAGCTAGCCATTTTTAAAGGATGAAGTTGGAGGCACTGTGGGTTTCCATTCCTTCAGGAACCATTCAATGGTGAGGAAGCTCATTTCAACGAAAGCTCTGGGGAACTCTCACAAACAAGGCTTCCCAAAGAGTGGCCAAAAGGTCACAGGAAGCCAGGCCCATTGAGGTCTACAATGTGAGGTCCACGTGTGTTTGGACTCTCCACGATGGCTGCCAGGTCTTTAAGAATAAAATCATGTGATATCCGGGCTGAGATTCCCAGTGCTCTGTGGAAAGCCAGCCTGGGCCTAGATCTCAGTTTCCAAGGGCGACTCTCATGCGTGGCCTCCTAACATCCCGACACTATTCACGGCAATACTTCTCTGAGGTCAGTTCCAGAACTCAGTCTCCAAGGGGAATCACACCAGAGTTCAAGCCCAGGTGGACCCAGTCATCTCTTCCCACTGCCACACCACAATTCAAACCAAAACACTGCCACATGGCCCTCATCTTCTTGCATATAGTCACTCATCATAACCTCTGGCTGGAGGTTTCCATGAGGGGCACAGCCCAAGACAGTGTCCACAATAAGCTCCCTTGCCTCTCATTTGCCTAATGTAGGGTGGACTGGACACCCTTCCTGTGGACCTGGAGTGATCAAATAGGCCTGCCTTTAATACTGCTCTACTTCTCCAATTGGAGGCCTACTGACTGCCGGGTATAGATTCTTTGTGTGAACTGGAGTCATGAGAAAACCCAAGCACCTATGGGCTAGCCTCTGCATGGCTTTGAAGGACTCATTTGACACAAAGGATCCCTATTCTCACTTGATGGAGGTCAGGAACCTTACAGAGGAAGGCGAGAGACCTCATCCAGGATGACTGCTTTTGTGCCAATTTGGCTTTGGATGCACACATGGGATCTTTCTTTGGATCCACCAGGTGCTGACAATCTAAGCCACAGCCTCACACAGGGCCAAGAGGCTGATTCAGACACATCCCTTTGCAAAGCAATTAAGCAAAGAGCCACAGGTGATGCCCATTCATTTCCATTTGAAAACTGTTTTCTTCAGGCTTCACAAAGGGGTGCCCTGAGGCAAAGGCCTTCCAGACATTCAGGGCCACAGAAGGATAGGTAAGCCAAAGGCCCAAAGCAGGGTTTCTCCAGGGAGACTTTCCTGGTCACACTGATAGCTGAGTTTTCTGAGATGCTCACCATTCCTTTCAACTATCCAGTACATGGCCATGTCACCGAGCTTGGAGGTGGTACATATCTTGGACACAAAACCATGAGCCTATTCTGGAGAGTGGCCAGAATTCAGAAAGAAAACAGGAACTTAGGAAGATAGTAGGTGTTGCCCATCCATAAGGCAAGCCGCAGTCCATTCATAAATTGGGCAGGATGAATGCTGGGAAGCTTTCTACTAGACAGGACACATCCATTGATGCATTCTCTTTTCTAATGTCTACAACCAGGGACACAGTGGGATACACAAACATAGAAACACTCGCCTTGTCAAAAGCCTTACTAGAAACAGTCCACTCCAAACCAAACAAACCGCCTTTCCTACCTATTCTCAGAACATGAGACAAAACCACAAACTCACACCCACACACACAAAGGCACCTCCTTCCAAGTTGGTCTGTGACTACCCGGAGTGTCGTCTGACTGCTGGGCCATATGATGTTCCCCCGAAAGGGCCTGTCCTGTCTCACGTCTGGCCTCCTTGGCCAACTCTGTGAAGTTGTCAGGAGCCAGCGGTGAGCCACTACCTGCTTTCTCAGGAAAGGCCCCTCTGCAGAGCTTTCCTGGCATTTGGCAATCCTCACCTCAGTGGGTACCAAGAAAGACTGACTCTGCCCTTGGTAAATCCAAACAAGTGAGCCCACTGGGACTGGGACTGGGACTGGCTCTGGGTGCCTGGCTTCCTGGATCCCAAGTTCAGAGAGTTCCATCACCAAGGAAGTGAGGTGAGGTCACTTCCTTCAGGAACTGAATGAGGTCACTGCCTTGGCAACCACTGTGTCCTAACAGTTGCTTCCAAGGCTCCCATGAGATGGAGGCTGCCCCTCCTTCCTGTGACACCTTCACAAGTTAGAATGGAATATCAACCATAGGCACCAAGGAACAGCTCTCCACACAGGCCTGCTTTGGTCCATCTTGTCTACATTAAGAAGAGAGAGGCTGATTCAGACACATCCCTTCATCCTGACCAGGTTGTTTGCCATGGAAGATGACTTCTGCTCTCTCAGGTCCTTCATAGCTGCCTACATCTTCTCCAGGGATCATTTCTGCATGGACCTTTGAGGTTCTCAGCAGGTGGAAGATCCCCCACATTCCTGTATTGTAAGACCCACTCTGTCCCTGGTCTTCTGTAAAGTTAGATTGAGGGAAGAGTGTATGGTTAGGGTTAAGAACCTGTTTGATGTGGCTTAGGAATCACTCTGCTGGATGAAGAATGGTATTGGGAACCTGCGATATTTATAATAATATATAGGTGAAATATATGTATGAAAACAGAAATCCAAGTAAGATTTGAAGGCCAGAAGGGCATTGGGCCCTTGATTGGGATACTTAGATTTGAATGACTTTCTGCACAGATGTCTCAGATAAATCGATATACAATGGCATGGGACCTTGTACCTTGGATGATTGAATGTAGAAGAGAACATCCAGTCAAAAAGGGATAGTAGGTAGGATTAGGAAGATAGTTGGTAAGTTTTGGAAGAAGAGTGAGTATGCAATTTGGACCAAAAGTTCTTTAGCAATAGGGTGTCGGTTAGAGAGTGAATGTAAACGTCAGCACATGTGAAGAGTCAGTCACAATGATGAACTGGGGAACATATGTAGGAAAGCAGATATCAATAGAGACATTAGGAAATCAGGAAAAGTATAAAGTGAGTGAGTGGATTAGACATTTTCAACAGGGTTGAGGTTGAATATATCATCTTAGGAAGAAACAAATGTGTAGTCACCAATAACATTGACATTTGAGAGCATTAGGCAACCTGGACAAGGATGTTTTTAGTAATCCATGCTCACTTTCCAATGAGGCTTTGGTGCAATCATAAGTGTGACCTTTGCATTTTGTGTCCAGAATATCACTGTGATAAAATGTATATGTAGATCAGGTGACATGAGTGTTTCTTCCACCATTTCTGGGAGTAATATGTTGAAGACATATAAATTAGCCTTTGGGGGTACAAATAGGTGTACCCTGGGTCTATGAATATAGAGATAATGCATGAATAGACCATACTGTGAATAAATAGTATAACAGGTTCCACTTTAAATAATGGATTGCATTGATATCTGAAAATATATAGGAAATCAAATATTGATACACAACCATTTATTCTAACCAGTTATACATCTAATGGTGATATTGGGGTTATGGTTTACCATGAAGGGGGTGTGAGTTTTGCTTCACAAGGGATTATGGAAATGGAAAAGAATGTGTTTGGAAAGAAGTCTCATGAAAAGACCAGTCAAGAAACGTGGAGGAATACATGTGTTCTGAAGCAGGAAGTGATTGAAAGGGAAATAAATGCCTAGAAATTTGTGAACTTGAGGATGAAATACATATCCTATGATGTGCATCAACTGAAGAAATAGTAATGTACCAGTGTTGAATAAAAGTGAACGTCAAAATACACATCATGTCCCATAGGAATCTACTTGCATTCATGTTAAACTGGGTCAGTTACTGTAGAAATATTAGGATTTCAGCACTAGGAAACAAATATGTATTTCAGGTGGATGACTATTTCTGAGAATAATCTTGTGAAAAGTTGATTATAAATCCACATATATGAACATGAATGAATTTAGGGAGTATATAATATGACACATACATTTCATATTTTGAAAAATCTGAAGAGTGTGTGTATGTGTGTGTGTGTGTGTATATATATATACACAAAAAAAACCACACACACACAAACACAGACATTAAAGAGTAGAAATATATATGCCAATCGAAATTCATCATGAAATATTTATCATCCACAGATCCAAAAATATTTATTTTACTGAACATGTATTTATGTATCATGTTGTTCAAGTGGGAAGCTCACCTGGAGGTTGAATTCTCAGTTCCAACAGCATTTAGGAGGAGTGATCTCTTCTCACAACTTGTATCTGCCAAGTCAGCCACCTCACAAGAATGGACGTGGGATAGGAGGTAGGATTCTATATGTGCATGTAAAAATGCATGTTGCTGAATAGGCTACAGAGAAAGGGAGACAGGAATTCACATATTTGTTAACATTCAAAACACATGGAGAACTATTTCTATTAAATTGGACTAGATTTATAACACCTACACTTTATAATGCCAAAGGCCAGTCCAACTATACACCAGGCCTCCTCTGAACTGCCTGTATTTCTATTCTGTTTGAGTTATTTTTCTCCATCATATTAGTATTCGTAGTCACAATCTAGTAGGGTATGGGTTAGTGTCAGGGATTCAGTATTTCGAACGGAAAATACGAAAATGAATCCAATGTGTAGGCCAATATGTGCTACAAAAAAATCTTCCCACTCTCATCCAGAACATTGCCTTGACATTACCTTCACAATAAGTAAGACACAATTTGAGGAGAAGAGTTAGAAATGCTGTGAATACATATGTGGAATGGAAAATGCTCAGGAGTTCACAACCTTGGAGGTGGTAGACTAGTTTCCATGAGTAAGGGACAGGGTAAACACTCCACAAACGTGGAGCTCTGCTGGCCTAAAGAATTTGTGAGAAACTGCTTCTGAGGTTGGGCACTTGAAATAAATGTTGTTGTCAGGAGCTTTAGCTTCCTTTGTAGTGAGACCATCAAACCAGGTGTGCATCTATGTGACCTGGAGGACATGGTTTCTGATTTTCCAATGAACATGAGGCAGAGGTGCTGAATTCTCTCTTTGCAGGTAAACTGTGGCCACTGGGGTCTAAGTGTCTCCGTGTGTGGACTGTGAAGCCATTTGGTCATCCTCCACTTTTCGTGGTGTTTCTTGCTGCTGCACTGGGAGTTTGGAATTTGCTTCAGGAAATACAAGGAGTTCAACTGGGACACAGTGCTGGAGGGAGTTCTGCCACGTGTGGTGGGTCAAGGTCCTAGGAGAATGCACCAGCCAGGCTTCTATCCCACAGAGCTTGCCCCCTTGACCATAGCAACCTGATTCTGAACATTGCCCTGAAACCCCTCCATATAACAAGATGCCTTTACATAGAAGGGTCTGCTCACTGCACCATGTCAGTCACAAGCCATTTGGAAGCCAATGGCAGATCCACATGGCCCCACCACAGATGTTTTATCACACACCTGCACACCACTGCTCTAGGCCCACTACTCAGCAGGCCCCAACTTACTGGCATCTCTGTTTTACACCATTTTCATGAAACCCAGTCAATCAAGGCACTGTCTGGTACACTCATGATCAGCAACAGGACATCCAAAGGTTCTCCAGTGCCACCTGGTCATGGGAATTTAAAAAATGTCATGGTATTTATCTAGCTAGCCATTTTTAAAGGATGAAGTTGGAGGCACTGTGGGTTTCCATTCCTTCAGGAACCATTCAATGGTGAGGAAGCTCATTTCAACGAAAGCTCTGGGGAACTCTCACAAACAAGGCTTCCCAAAGAGTGGCCAAAAGGTCACAGGAAGCCAGGCCCATTGAGGTCTACAATGTGAGGTCCACGTGTGTTTGGACTCTCCACGATGGCTGCCAGGTCTTTAAGAATAAAATCATGTGATATCCGGGCTGAGATTCCCAGTGCTCTGTGGAAAGCCAGCCTGGGCCTAGATCTCAGTTTCCAAGGGCGACTCTCATGCGTGGCCTCCTAACATCCCGACACTATTCACGGCAATACTTCTCTGAGGTCAGTTCCAGAACTCAGTCTCCAAGGGGAATCACACCAGAGTTCAAGCCCAGGTGGACCCAGTCATCTCTTCCCACTGCCACACCACAATTCAAACCAAAACACTGCCACATGGCCCTCATCTTCTTGCATATAGTCACTCATCATAACCTCTGGCTGGAGGTTTCCATGAGGGGCACAGCCCAAGACAGTGTCCACAATAAGCTCCCTTGCCTCTCATTTGCCTAATGTAGGGTGGACTGGACACCCTTCCTGTGGACCTGGAGTGATCAAATAGGCCTGCCTTTAATACTGCTCTACTTCTCCAATTGGAGGCCTACTGACTGCCGGGTATAGATTCTTTGTGTGAACTGGAGTCATGAGAAAACCCAAGCACCTATGGGCTAGCCTCTGCATGGCTTTGAAGGACTCATTTGACACAAAGGATCCCTATTCTCACTTGATGGAGGTCAGGAACCTTACAGAGGAAGGCGAGAGACCTCATCCAGGATGACTGCTTTTGTGCCAATTTGGCTTTGGATGCACACATGGGATCTTTCTTTGGATCCACCAGGTGCTGACAATCTAAGCCACAGCCTCACACAGGGCCAAGAGGCTGATTCAGACACATCCCTTTGCAAAGCAATTAAGCAAAGAGCCACAGGTGATGCCCATTCATTTCCATTTGAAAACTGTTTTCTTCAGGCTTCACAAAGGGGTGCCCTGAGGCAAAGGCCTTCCAGACATTCAGGGCCACAGAAGGATAGGTAAGCCAAAGGCCCAAAGCAGGGTTTCTCCAGGGAGACTTTCCTGGTCACACTGATAGCTGAGTTTTCTGAGATGCTCACCATTCCTTTCAACTATCCAGTACATGGCCATGTCACCGAGCTTGGAGGTGGTACATATCTTGGACACAAAACCATGAGCCTATTCTGGAGAGTGGCCAGAATTCAGAAAGAAAACAGGAACTTAGGAAGATAGTAGGTGTTGCCCATCCATAAGGCAAGCCGCAGTCCATTCATAAATTGGGCAGGATGAATGCTGGGAAGCTTTCTACTAGACAGGACACATCCATTGATGCATTCTCTTTTCTAATGTCTACAACCAGGGACACAGTGGGATACACAAACATAGAAACACTCGCCTTGTCAAAAGCCTTACTAGAAACAGTCCACTCCAAACCAAACAAACCGCCTTTCCTACCTATTCTCAGAACATGAGACAAAACCACAAACTAACACCCACACCCACAAAGGCACCTCCTTCCAAGTTGGTCTGTGACTACCCGGAGTGTCGTCTGACTGGTGGGCCATACTATGTTCCCCCGAAAGGGCCTGTCCTGTCTCACGTCTGGCCTCCTTGGCCAACTCTGTGAAGTTGTCAGGAGCCAGCGGTGAGCCACTACCTGCTTTCTCAGGAAAGGCCCCTCTGCAGAGCTTTCCTGGCATTTGGCAATCCTCACCTCAGTGGGTACCAAGAAAGACTGACTCTGTCCTTGGTAAATCCAAACAAGTGAGCCCACTGGGACTGGGACTGGGACTGGCTCTGGGTGCCTGGCTTCCTGGATCCCAAGTTCAGAGACTTCCATCACCAAGGAAGTGAGGTGAGGTCACTTCCTTCAGGAACTGAATGAGGTCACTGCCTTGGCAACCACTGTGTCCTAACAGTTGCTTCCAAGGCTCCCATGAGATGGAGGCTGCCCCTCCTTCCTGTGACACTTTCACAAGTTAGAATGGAATATCAACCATAGGCACCAAGGAACAGCTCTCCACACAGGCCTGCTTTGGTCCATCTTGTCTACATTAAGAAGAGAGAGGGTCATTCAGACACATCCCTTCATCCCGACCAGGTGGTTTGCCATGGAAGATGACTTCTGCTCTCTCAGGTCCTTCATAGCTGCCTACATCTTCTCCAGGGATCATTTCTGCATGGACCTTTGAGGTTCTCAGCAGGTGGAAGATCCCCCACATTCCTGTATTGTAAGACCCACTCTGTCCCTGCTCTTCTGAAAAGTTAGATTGAGGGAACAGTGTATGGTTAGGGTTAAGAACCTGTTTGATGTGGCTTAGGAATCACTCTGCTGGATGAAGAATGGTATTGGGAACCTGCGATATTTATAATAATATATAGGTGAAATATATGTATGAAAACAGAAATCCAAGTAAGATTTGAAGGCCAGAAGGGCATTGGGCCCTTGATTGGGATACTTAGCTTTGAATGACTTTCTGCACAGATGTCTCAGATAAATCGATACACAATGGCATAGGACCTTGTACCTTGGATGATTGAATGTAGAAGAGAACATCCAGTCAAAACGGGATAGTAGGTAGGATTAGGAAGATAGTTGGTAAGTTTTGGAAGAAGAGTGAGTATGCAATTTGGACCAAAAGTTCTTTAGCAATAGGGTGTCGGTTAGAGAGTGAATGTAAACGTCAGCACATGTGAAGAGTCAGTCACAATGATGAACTGGGGAACATATGTAGGAAAGCAGATATCAATAGAGACATTAGGAAATCAGGAAAAGTATAAAGTGAGTGAGTGGATTAGACATTTTCAACAGGGTTGAGGTTGAATATATCATCTTAGGAAGAAACAAATGTGTAGTCACCAATAGCATTGACATTTGAGAGCATTAGGCAACCTGGACAAGGATGTTTTTAGTAATCCATGCTCACTTTCCAATGAGGCTTTGGTGCAATCATAAGTGTGACCTTTGCATTTTGTGTCCAGAATATCACTGTGATAAAATGTATATGTAGATCAGGTGACATGAGTGTTTCTTCCACCATTTCTGGGAGTAATATGTTGAAGACATATAAATTAGCCTTTGGGGGTACAAATAGGTGTACCCTGGGTCTATGAATATAGAGATAATGCATGAATAGACCATACTGTGAATAAATAGTATAACAGGTTCCACTTTAAATAATGGATTGCATTGATATCTGAAAATATATAGGAAATCTAATATTGATACACAACCATTCATTCTAACCAGTTATACATCTAATGGTGATATTGGGGTTATGGTTTACCATGAAGGGGGTGTGAGTTTTGCTTCACAAGGGATTATGGAAATGGAAAAGAATGTGTTTGGAAAGAAGTCTCATGAAAAGACCAGTCAAGAAACGTGGAGGAATACATGTGTTCTGAAGCAGGAAGTGATTGAAAGGGAAATAAATGCCTAGAAATTTGTGAACTTGAGGATGAAATACATATCCTATGATGTGCATCAACTGAAGAAATAGTAATGTACCAGTGTTGAATAAAAGTGAACGTCAAAATACACATCATGTCCCATAGGAATCTACTTGCATTCATGTTAAACTGGGTCAGTTACTGTAGAAATATTAGGATTTCAGCACTAGGAAACAAATATGTATTTCAGGTGGATGACTATTTCTGAGAATAATCTTGTGAAAAGTTGATTATAAATCCACATATATGAACATGAATGAATTTAGGGAGTATATAATATGACACATACATTTCATATTTTGAAAAATCTGAAGAGTGTGTGTATGTGTGTGTGTGTGTATATATATATACACAAAAAAAACAACACACACACACAAACACAGACATTAAAGAGTAGAAATATATATGCCAATCGAAATTCATCATGAAATATTTATCATCCACAGATCCAAAAATATTTATTTTACTGAACATGTATTTATGTATCATGTTGTTCAAGTGGGAAGCTCACCTGGAGGTTGAATTCTCAGTTCCAACAGCGTTTAGGAGGAGTGATCTCTTCTCACAACTTGTATCTGCCAAGTCAGCCACCTCACAAGAATGGACGTGGGATAGGAGGTAGGATTCTATATGTGCATGTAAAAATGCATGTTGCTGAATAGGCTACAGAGAAAGGGAGACAGGAATTCACATATTTGTTAACATTCAAAACACATGGAGAACTATTTCTATTAAATTGGACTAGATTTATAACACCTACACTTTATAATGCCAAAGGCCAGTCCAACTATACACCAGGCCTGCTCTGAACTGCCTGTATTTCTATTCTGTTTGAGTTATTTTTCTCCATCACATTAGTATTCGTAGTCACAATCTAGTAGGGTATGGGTTAGTGTCAGGGATTCAGTATTTCGAACGGAAAATAGGAAAATGAATCCAATGTGTAGGCCAATATGTGCTACAAAAAAATCTTCCCACTCTCATCCAGAACATTGCCTTGACATTACCTTCACAATAAGTAAGACACAATTTGAGGAGAAGAGTTAGAAATGCTGTGAATACATATGTGGAATGGAAAATGCTCAGGAGTTCACAACCTTGGAGGTGGTAGACTAGTTTCCATGAGTAAGGGACAGGGTAAACACTCCACAAACGTGGAGCTCTGCTGGCCTAAAGACTTTGTGAGAAACTGCTTCTGAGGTTGGGCACTTGAAATAAATATTGTTGTCAGGAGCTTTAGCTTCCTTTGTAGTGAGACCATCAAACCAGGTCTGCATCTATGTGACCTGGAGGACATGGTTTCTGATTTTCCAATGAACATGAGGCAGAAGTGCTGAATTCTCTCTTTGCAGGTAAACTGTGGCCACTGGGGTCTAAGTGTCTCCCTGTGTGGACTGTGAAGCCATTTGGTCATCCTCCACTTTTCGTGGTGTTTCTTGCTGCTGCACTGGGAGTTCGGAATTTGCTTCAGGAAATACAAGGAGTTCAACTGGGACACAGTGCTGGAGGGAGTTCTGTCACGTGTGGTGGGTCAAGGTCCTAGGAGAATGCACCAGCCAGGCTTCTATCCCACAGAGCTTGCCCCCTTGACCATAGCAACCTGATTCTGAACATTGCCCTGAAACCTCTCCATATAACAAGATGCCTTTACATAGAAGGGTCTGCTCACTGCACCATGTCAGTCACAAGCCATTTGGAAGCCAATGGCAGATCCACATGGCCCCACCACAGATGTTTTATCACACACCTGCACACCACTGCTCTAGGCCCACTACTCAGCAGGCCCCAACTTACTGGCATCTCTGTTTTACACCATTTTCATGAAACCCAGTCAATCAAGGCACTGTCTGGTACACTCATGATCAGCAACAGGACATCCAAAGGTTCTCCAGTGCCACCTGGTCATGGGAATTTCAAAAATGTCATGGTATTTATCTAGCTAGCCATTTTTAAAGGATGAAGTTGGAGGCACTGTGGGTTTCCATTCCTTCAGGAACCATTCAATGGTGAGGAAGCTCATTTCAACGAAAGCTCTGGGGAACTCTCACAAACAAGGCTTCCCAAAGAGTGGCCAAAAGGTCACAGGAAGCCAGGCCCATTGAGGTCTAAAATGTGAGGTCCACGTGTGTTTGGACTCTCCAAGAAGGCTGCCAGGTCTTTAAGAATAAAATCATGTGATATCCGGGCTGAGATTCCCAGTGCTCTGTGGAAAGCCAGCCTGGGCCTAGATCTCAGTTTCCAAGGGCGACTCTCATGCGTGGCCTCCTAACATCCTGACACTATTCACGGCAATACTTCTCTGAGGTCAGTTCCAGAACTCAGTCTCCAAGGGGAATCACACCAGAGTTCAAGCCCAGGTGGACCCAGTCATCTCTTCCCACTTCCACACCACAATTCAAACCAAAACACTGCCACATGGCCCTCATCTTCTTCCATATAGACACTCATCATAACCTCTGGCTGGAGGTTTCCATGAGGGGCACAGCCCAAGACAGTGTCCACAATAAGCTCCCTTGCCTCTCATTTGCCTAATGTCAGGGTGTACTGGACACCCTTCCTGTGGACCTGGAGTGATCAAATAGGCCTGCCTTTAATACTGCTCTACTTCTCCAATTGGAGGCCTACTGACTGCCGGGTATAGATTCTTTGTGTGAACTGGAGTCATGAGAAAACCCAAGCACCTATGGGCTAGCCTCTGCATGGCTTTGAAGGACTCATTTGACACAAAGGATCCCTATTCTCACTTGATGGAGGTCAGGAACCTTACAGAGGAAGGCGAGAGACCTCATCCAGGATGACTGCTTTTGTGCCAATTTGGCTTTGGATGCACACATGGGATCTTTCTTTGGATCCACCAGGTGCTGACAATCTAAGCCACAGCCTCACACAGGGCCAAGAGGCTGATTCAGACACATCCCTTTGCAAAGCAATTAAGCAAAGAGCCACAGGTGATGCCCATTCATTTCCATTTGAAAACTGTTTTCTTCAGGCTTCACAAAGGGGTGCCCTGAGGCAAAGGCCTTCCTGACATTCAGGGCCACAGAAGGATAGGTAAGCCAAAGGCCCAAAGCAGGGTTTCTCCAGGGAGACTTTCCTGGTCACACTGATATCTGAGTTTTCTGAGATGCTCACCATTCCTTTCAACTATCCAGTACATGGCCATGTCTCCGAGCTTGGAGGTGGTACATATCTTGGACACAAAACCATGAGCCTATTCTGGAGAGTGGCCAGAATTCAGAAAGAAAACAGGAACTTAGGAAGATAGTAGGTGTTGCCCATCCATAAGGCAAGCCGCAGTCCATTCATAAATTGGGCAGGATGAATGCTGGGAAGCTTTCTACTAGACAGGACACATCCATTGATGCATTCTCTTTTCTAATGTCTACAACCAGGGACACAGTGGGATACACAAACATAGAAACACTCGCCTTGTCAAAAGCCTTACTAGAAACAGTCCACTCCAAACCAAACAAACCGCCTTTCCTACCTATTCTCAGAACATGAGACAAAACCACAAACTCACACCCACACCCACAAAGGCACCTCCTTCCAAGTTGGTCTGTGACTACCCGGAGTGTCGTCTGACTGCTGGGCCATATGATGTTCCCCCGAAAGGGCCTGTCCTGTCTCACGTCTGGCCTCCTTGGCCAACTCTGTGAAGTTGTCAGGAGCCAGCGGTGAGCCACTACCTGCTTTCTCAGGAAAGGCCCCTCTGCAGAGCTTTCCTGGCATTTGGCAATCCTCACCTCAGTGGGTACCAAGAAAGACTGACTCTGCCCTTGGTAAATCCAAACAAGTGAGCCCACTGGGACTGGGACTGGGACTGGCTCTGGGTGCCTGGCTTCCTGGATCCCAAGTTCAGAGAGTTCCATCACCAAGGAAGTGAGGTGAGGTCACTTCCTTCAGGAACTGAATGAGGTCACTGCCTTGGCAACCACTGTGTCCTAACAGTTGCTTCCAAGGCTCCCATGAGATGGAGGCTGCCCCTCCTTCCTGTGACACCTTCACAAGTTAGAATGGAATATCAACCATAGGCACCAAGGAACAGCTCTCCACACAGGCCTGCTTTGGTCCATCTTGTCTACATTAAGAAGAGAGAGGCTGATTCAGACACATCCCTTCATCCTGACCAGGTGGTTTGCCATGGAAGATGACTTCTGCTCTCTCAGGTCCTTCATAGCTGCCTACATCTTCTCCAGGGATCATTTCTGCATGGACCTTTGAGGTTCTCAGCAGGTGGAAGATCCCCCACATTCCTGTATTGTAAGACCCACTCTGTCCTTGCTCTTCTGTAAAGTTAGATTGAGGGAAGAGTGTATGGTTAGGGTTAAGAACCTGTTTGATGTGGCTTAGGAATCACTCTGCTGGATGAAGAATGGTATTGGGAACCTGCGATATTTATAATAATATATAGGTGAAATATATGTATGAAAACAGAAATCCAAGTAAGATTTGAAGGCCAGAAGGGCATTGGGCCCTTGATTGGGATACTTAGCTTTGAATGACTTTCTGCACAGATGTCTCAGATAAATCGATATACAATGGCATAGGACCTTGTACCTTGGATGATTGAATGTAGAAGAGAACATCCAGTCAAAAAGGGATAGTAGGTAGGATTAGGAAGATAGTTGGCAAGTTTTGGAAGAAGAGTGAGTATACAATTTGGACCAAAAGTTCTTTAGCAATAGGGTGTCGGTTAGAGAGTGAATGTAAACGTCAGCACATGTGAAGAGTCAGTCACAATGATGAACTGGGGAACATATGTAGGAAAGCAGATATCAAAAGAGACATTAGGAAATCAGGAAAAGTATAAAGTGAGTGAGTGGATTAGACATTTTCAACAGGGTTGAGGTTGAATATATCATCTTAGGAAGAAACAAATGTGTAGTCACCAATAACATTGACATTTGAGAGCATTAGGCAACCTGGACAAGGATGTTTTTAGTAATCCATGTTCACTTTCCAATGAGGCTTTGGTGCAATCATAAATGTGACCTTTGCATTTTGTGTCCAGAATATCACTGTGATAAAATGTATATGTAGATCAGGTGACATGAGTGTTTCTTCCACCATTTCTGGGAGTAATGTGTTGAAGACATATAAATTAGCCTTTGGGGGTACAAATAGGTGTACCCTGGGTCTATGAATATAGAGATAATGCATGAATAGACCATACTGTGAATAAATAGTATAACAGGTTCCACTTTAAATAATGGATTGCATTGATATCTGAAAATATATAGGAAATCTAATATTGATACACAACCATTCATTCTAACCAGTTATACATCTAATGGTGATATTGGGGTTATGGTTTACCATGAAGGGGGTGTGAGTTTTGCTTCACAAGGGATTATGGAAATGGAAAAGAATGTGTTTGGAAAGAAGTCTCATGAAAAGACCAGTCAAGAAACGTGGAGGAATACATGTGTTCTGAAGCAGGAAGTGATTGAAAGGGAAATAAATGCCTAGAAATTTGTGAACTTGAGGATGAAATACATATCCTATGATGTGCATCAACTGAAGAAATAGTAATGTACCAGTGTTGAATAAAAATGAACGTCAAAATACACATCATGTCCCATAGGAATCTACTTGCATTCATGTTAAACTGGGTCAGTTACTGTAGAAATATTAGGATTTCAGCACTAGGAAACAAATATGTATTTCAGGTGGATGACTATTTCTGAGAATAATCTTGTGAAAAGTTGATTATAAATCCACATATATGAACATGAATGAATTTAGGGAGTATATAATATGACACATACATTTCATATTTTGAAAAATCTGAAGAGTGAGTGTATGTGTGTGTGTGTGTATATATATATATACACAAAAAAAACAACACACACACACAAACACAGACATTAAAGAGTAGAAATATATATGCCAATCGAAATTCATCATGAAATATTTATCATCCACAGATCCAAAAATATTTATTTTACTGAACATGTATTTATGTATCATGTTGTTCAAGTGGGAAGCTCACCTGGAGGTTGAATTCTCAGTTCCAACAGCGTTTAGGAGGAGTGATCTCTTCTCACAACTTGTATCTGCCAAGTCAGCCACCTCACAAGAATGGACGTGGGATAGGAGGTAGGATTCTATATGTGCATGTAAAAATGCATGTTGCTGAATAGGCTACAGAGAAAGGGAGACAGGAATTCACATATTTGTTAACATTCAAAACACATGGAGAACTATTTCTATTAAATTGGACTAGATTTATAACACCTACACTTTATAATGCCAAAGGCCAGTCCAACTATACACCAGGCCTGCTCTGAACTGCCTGTATTTCTATTCTGTTTGAGTTATTTTTCTCCATCACATTAGTATTCGTAGTCACAATCTAGTAGGGTATGGGTTAGTGTCAGGGATTCAGTATTTCGAACGGAAAATAGGAAAATGAATCCAATGTGTAGGCCAATATGTGCTACAAAAAAATCTTCCCACTCTCATCCAGAACATTGCCTTGACATTACCTTCACAATAAGTAAGACACAATTTGAGGAGAAGAGTTAGAAATGCTGTGAATACATATGTGGAATGGAAAATGCTCAGGAGTTCACAACCTTGGAGGTGGTAGACTAGTTTCCATGAGTAAGGGACAGGGTAAACACTCCACAAACGTGGAGCTCTGCTGGCCTAAAGACTTTGTGAGAAACTGCTTCTGAGGTTGGGCACTTGAAATATATGTTGTTGTCAGGAGCTTTAGCTTCCTTTGTAGTGAGACCATCAAACCAGGTCTGCATCTATGTGACCTGGAGGACATGGTTTCTGATTTTCCAATGAACATGAGGCAGAAGTGCTGAATTCTCTCTTTGCAGGTAAACTGTGGCCACTGGGGTCTAAGTGTCTCCGTGTGTGGACTGTGAAGCCATTTGGTCATCCTCCACTTTTCGTGGTGTTTCTTGCTGCTGCACTGGGAGTTTGGAATTTGCTTCAGGAAATACAAGGAGTTCAACTGGGACACAGTGCTGGAGGGAGTTCTGCCACGTGTGGTGGGTCAAGGTCCTAGGAGAATGCACCAGCCAGGCTTCTATCCCACAGAGCTTGCCCCCTTGACCATAGCAACCTGATTCTGAACATTGCCCTGAAACCTCTCCATATAACAAGATGCCTTTACATAGAAGGGTCTGCTCACTGCACCATGTCAGTCACAAGCCATTTGGAAGCCAATGGCAGATCCACATGGCCCCACCACAGATGTTTTATCACACACCTGCACACCACTGCTCTAGGCCCACTACTCAGCAGGCCCCAACTTACTGGCATCTCTGTTTTACACCATTTTCATGAAACCCAGTCAATCAAGGCACTGTCTGGTACACTCATGATCAGCAACAGGACATCCAAAGGTTCTCCAGTGCCACCTGGTCATGGGAATTTAAAAAATGTCATGGTATTTATCTAGCTAGCCATTTTTAAAGGATGAAGTTGGAGGCACTGTGGGTTTCCATTCCTTCAGGAACCATTCAATGGTGAGGAAGCTCATTTCAACGAAAGCTCTGGGGAACTCTCACAAACAAGGCTTCCCAAAGAGTGGCCAAAAGGTCACAGGAAGCCAGGCCCATTGAGGTCTAAAATGTGAGGTCCACGTGTGTTTGGACTCTCCAAGAAGGCTGCCAGGTCTTTAAGAATAAAATCATGTGATATCCGGGCTGAGATTCCCAGTGCTCTGTGGAAAGCCAGCCTGGGCCTAGATCTCAGTTTCCAAGGGCGACTCTCATGCGTGGCCTCCTAACATCCTGACACTATTCACGGCAATACTTCTCTGAGGTCAGTTCCAGAACTCAGTCTCCAAGGGGAATCACACCAGAGTTCAAGCCCAGGTGGACCCAGTCATCTCTTCCCACTTCCACACCACAATTCAAACCAAAACACTGCCACATGGCCCTCATCTTCTTCCATATAGACACTCATCATAACCTCTGGCTGGAGGTTTCCATGAGGGGCACAGCCCAAGACAGTGTCCACAATAAGCTCCCTTGCCTCTCATTTGCCTAATGTCAGGGTGTACTGGACACCCTTCCTGTGGACCTGGAGTGATCAAATAGGCCTGCCTTTAATACTGCTCTACTTCTCCAATTGGAGGCCTACTGACTGCCGGGTATAGATTCTTTGTGTGAACTGGAGTCATGAGAAAACCCAAGCACCTATGGGCTAGCCTCTGCATGGCTTTGAAGGACTCATTTGACACAAAGGATCCCTATTCTCACTTGATGGAGGTCAGGAACCTTACAGAGGAAGGCGAGAGACCTCATCCAGGATGACTGCTTTTGTGCCAATTTGGCTTTGGATGCACACATGGGATCTTTCTTTGGATCCACCAGGTGCTGACAATCTAAGCCACAGCCTCACACAGGGCCAAGAGGCTGATTCAGACACATCCCTTTGCAAAGCAATTAAGCAAAGAGCCACAGGTGATGCCCATTCATTTCCATTTGAAAACTGTTTTCTTCAGGCTTCACAAAGGGGTGCCCTGAGGCAAAGGCCTTCCTGACATTCAGGGCCACAGAAGGATAGGTAAGCCAAAGGCCCAAAGCAGGGTTTCTCCAGGGAGACTTTCCTGGTCACACTGATATCTGAGTTTTCTGAGATGCTCACCATTCCTTTCAACTATCCAGTACATGGCCATGTCTCCGAGCTTGGAGGTGGTACATATCTTGGACACAAAACCATGAGCCTATTCTGGAGAGTGGCCAGAATTCAGAAAGAAAACAGGAACTTAGGAAGATAGTAGGTGTTGCCCATCCATAAGGCAAGCCGCAGTCCATTCATAAATTGGGCAGGATGAATGCTGGGAAGCTTTCTACTAGACAGGACACATCCATTGATGCATTCTCTTTTCTAATGTCTACAACCAGGGACACAGTGGGATACACAAACATAGAAACACTCGCCTTGTCAAAAGCCTTACTAGAAACAGTCCACTCCAAACCAAACAAACCGCCTTTCCTACCTATTCTCAGAACATGAGACAAAACCACAAACTCACACCCACACCCACAAAGGCACCTCCTTCCAAGTTGGTCTGTGACTACCCGGAGTGTCGTCTGACTGCTGGGCCATATGATGTTCCCCCGAAAGGGCCTGTCCTGTCTCACGTCTGGCCTCCTTGGCCAACTCTGTGAAGTTGTCAGGAGCCAGCGGTGAGCCACTACCTGCTTTCTCAGGAAAGGCCCCTCTGCAGAGCTTTCCTGGCATTTGGCAATCCTCACCTCAGTGGGTACCAAGAAAGACTGACTCTGCCCTTGGTAAATCCAAACAAGTGAGCCCACTGGGACTGGGACTGGGACTGGCTCTGGGTGCCTGGCTTCCTGGATCCCAAGTTCAGAGAGTTCCATCACCAAGGAAGTGAGGTGAGGTCACTTCCTTCAGGAACTGAATGAGGTCACTGCCTTGGCAACCACTGTGTCCTAACAGTTGCTTCCAAGGCTCCCATGAGATGGAGGCTGCCCCTCCTTCCTGTGACACCTTCACAAGTTAGAATGGAATATCAACCATAGGCACCAAGGAACAGCTCTCCACACAGGCCTGCTTTGGTCCATCTTGTCTACATTAAGAAGAGAGAGGCTGATTCAGACACATCCCTTCATCCTGACCAGGTGGTTTGCCATGGAAGATGACTTCTGCTCTCTCAGGTCCTTCATAGCTGCCTACATCTTCTCCAGGGATCATTTCTGCATGGACCTTTGAGGTTCTCAGCAGGTGGAAGATCCCCCACATTCCTGTATTGTAAGACCCACTCTGTCCTTGCTCTTCTGTAAAGTTAGATTGAGGGAAGAGTGTATGGTTAGGGTTAAGAACCTGTTTGATGTGGCTTAGGAATCACTCTGCTGGATGAAGAATGGTATTGGGAACCTGCGATATTTATAATAATATATAGGTGAAATATATGTATGAAAACAGAAATCCAAGTAAGATTTGAAGGCCAGAAGGGCATTGGGCCCTTGATTGGGATACTTAGCTTTGAATGACTTTCTGCACAGATGTCTCAGATAAATCGATATACAATGGCATAGGACCTTGTACCTTGGATGATTGAATGTAGAAGAGAACATCCAGTCAAAAAGGGATAGTAGGTAGGATTAGGAAGATAGTTGGCAAGTTTTGGAAGAAGAGTGAGTATACAATTTGGACCAAAAGTTCTTTAGCAATAGGGTGTCGGTTAGAGAGTGAATGTAAACGTCAGCACATGTGAAGAGTCAGTCACAATGATGAACTGGGGAACATATGTAGGAAAGCAGATATCAAAAGAGACATTAGGAAATCAGGAAAAGTATAAAGTGAGTGAGTGGATTAGACATTTTCAACAGGGTTGAGGTTGAATATATCATCTTAGGAAGAAACAAATGTGTAGTCACCAATAACATTGACATTTGAGAGCATTAGGCAACCTGGACAAGGATGTTTTTAGTAATCCATGTTCACTTTCCAATGAGGCTTTGGTGCAATCATAAATGTGACCTTTGCATTTTGTGTCCAGAATATCACTGTGATAAAATGTATATGTAGATCAGGTGACATGAGTGTTTCTTCCACCATTTCTGGGAGTAATGTGTTGAAGACATATAAATTAGCCTTTGGGGGTACAAATAGGTGTACCCTGGGTCTATGAATATAGAGATAATGCATGAATAGACCATACTGTGAATAAATAGTATAACAGGTTCCACTTTAAATAATGGATTGCATTGATATCTGAAAATATATAGGAAATCTAATATTGATACACAACCATTCATTCTAACCAGTTATACATCTAATGGTGATATTGGGGTTATGGTTTACCATGAAGGGGGTGTGAGTTTTGCTTCACAAGGGATTATGGAAATGGAAAAGAATGTGTTTGGAAAGAAGTCTCATGAAAAGACCAGTCAAGAAACGTGGAGGAATACATGTGTTCTGAAGCAGGAAGTGATTGAAAGGGAAATAAATGCCTAGAAATTTGTGAACTTGAGGATGAAATACATATCCTATGATGTGCATCAACTGAAGAAATAGTAATGTACCAGTGTTGAATAAAAATGAACGTCAAAATACACATCATGTCCCATAGGAATCTACTTGCATTCATGTTAAACTGGGTCAGTTACTGTAGAAATATTAGGATTTCAGCACTAGGAAACAAATATGTATTTCAGGTGGATGACTATTTCTGAGAATAATCTTGTGAAAAGTTGATTATAAATCCACATATATGAACATGAATGAATTTAGGGAGTATATAATATGACACATACATTTCATATTTTGAAAAATCTGAAGAGTGAGTGTATGTGTGTGTGTGTGTATATATATATATACACAAAAAAAACAACACACACACACAAACACAGACATTAAAGAGTAGAAATATATATGCCAATCGAAATTCATCATGAAATATTTATCATCCACAGATCCAAAAATATTTATTTTACTGAACATGTATTTATGTATCATGTTGTTCAAGTGGGAAGCTCACCTGGAGGTTGAATTCTCAGTTCCAACAGCGTTTAGGAGGAGTGATCTCTTCTCACAACTTGTATCTGCCAAGTCAGCCACCTCACAAGAATGGACGTGGGATAGGAGGTAGGATTCTATATGTGCATGTAAAAATGCATGTTGCTGAATAGGCTACAGAGAAAGGGAGACAGGAATTCACATATTTGTTAACATTCAAAACACATGGAGAACTATTTCTATTAAATTGGACTAGATTTATAACACCTACACTTTATAATGCCAAAGGCCAGTCCAACTATACACCAGGCCTGCTCTGAACTGCCTGTATTTCTATTCTGTTTGAGTTATTTTTCTCCATCACATTAGTATTCGTAGTCACAATCTAGTAGGGTATGGGTTAGTGTCAGGGATTCAGTATTTCGAACGGAAAATAGGAAAATGAATCCAATGTGTAGGCCAATATGTGCTACAAAAAAATCTTCCCACTCTCATCCAGAACATTGCCTTGACATTACCTTCACAATAAGTAAGACACAATTTGAGGAGAAGAGTTAGAAATGCTGTGAATACATATGTGGAATGGAAAATGCTCAGGAGTTCACAACCTTGGAGGTGGTAGACTAGTTTCCATGAGTAAGGGACAGGGTAAACACTCCACAAACGTGGAGCTCTGCTGGCCTAAAGACTTTGTGAGAAACTGCTTCTGAGGTTGGGCACTTGAAATATATGTTGTTGTCAGGAGCTTTAGCTTCCTTTGTAGTGAGACCATCAAACCAGGTCTGCATCTATGTGACCTGGAGGACATGGTTTCTGATTTTCCAATGAACATGAGGCAGAAGTGCTGAATTCTCTCTTTGCAGGTAAACTGTGGCCACTGGGGTCTAAGTGTCTCCGTGTGTGGACTGTGAAGCCATTTGGTCATCCTCCACTTTTCGTGGTGTTTCTTGCTGCTGCACTGGGAGTTTGGAATTTGCTTCAGGAAATACAAGGAGTTCAACTGGGACACAGTGCTGGAGGGAGTTCTGCCACGTGTGGTGGGTCAAGGTCCTAGGAGAATGCACCAGCCAGGCTTCTATCCCACAGAGCTTGCCCCCTTGACCATAGCAACCTGATTCTGAACATTGCCCTGAAACCTCTCCATATAACAAGATGCCTTTACATAGAAGGGTCTGCTCACTGCACCATGTCAGTCACAAGCCATTTGGAAGCCAATGGCAGATCCACATGGCCCCACCACAGATGTTTTATCACACACCTGCACACCACTGCTCTAGGCCCACTACTCAGCAGGCCCCAACTTACTGGCATCTCTGTTTTACACCATTTTCATGAAACCCAGTCAATCAAGGCACTGTCTGGTACACTCATGATCAGCAACAGGACATCCAAAGGTTCTCCAGTGCCACCTGGTCATGGGAATTTAAAAAATGTCATGGTATTTATCTAGCTAGCCATTTTTAAAGGATGAAGTTGGAGGCACTGTGGGTTTCCATTCCTTCAGGAACCATTCAATGGTGAGGAAGCTCATTTCAAGGAAAGCTCTGGGGAACTCTCACAAACAAGGCTTCCCAAAGAGTGGCCAAAAGGTCACAGGAAGCCAGGCCCATTGAGGTCTACAATGTGAGGTCCACGTGTGTTTGGACTCTCCACGATGGCTGCCAGGTCTTTAAGAATAAAATCATGTGATATCCGGGCTGAGATTCCCAGTGCTCTGTGGAAAGCCAGCCTGGGCCTAGATCTCAGTTTCCAAGGGCGACTCTCATGCGTGGCCTCCTAACATCCCGACACTATTCACGGCAATACTTCTCTGAGGTCAGTTCCAGAACTCAGTCTCCAAGGGGAATCACACCAGAGTTCAAGCCCAGGTGGACCCAGTCATCTCTTCCCACTGCCACACCACAATTCAAACCAAAACACTGCCACATGGCCCTCATCTTCTTCCATATAGACACTCATCATAACCTCTGGCTGGAGGTTTCCATGAGGGGCACAGCCCAAGACAGTGTCCACAATAAGCTCCCTTGCCTCTCATTTGCCTAATGCAGGGTGGACTGGACACCCTTCCTGTGGACCTGGAGTGATCAAATAGGCCTGCCTTTAATACTGCTCTACTTCTCCAATTGGAGGCCTACTGACTGCTGGGTATAGATTCTTTGTGTGAACTGGAGTCATGAGAAAACCCAAGCACCTATGGGCTAGCCTCTGCATGGCTTTGAAGGACTCATTTGACACAAAGGATCCCTATTCTCACTTGATGGAGGTCAGGAACCTTACAGAGGAAGGCGAGAGACCTCATCCAGGATGACTGCTTTTGTGCCAATTTGGCTTTGGATGCACACATGGGATCTTTCTTTGGATCCACCAGGTGCTGACAATCTAAGCCACAGCCTCACACAGGGCCAAGAGGCTGATTCAGACACATCCCTTTGCAAAGCAATTAAGCAAAGAGCCACAGGTGATGCCCATTCATTTCCATTTGAAAACTGTTTTCTTCAGGCTTCACAAAGGGGTGCCCTGAGGCAAAGGCCTTCCAGACATTCAGGGCCACAGAAGGATAGGTAAGCCAAAGGCCCAAAGCAGGGTTTCTCCAGGGAGACTTTCCTGGTCACACTGATATCTGAGTTTTCTGAGATGCTCACCATTCCTTTCAACTATCCAGTACATGGCCATGTCACCGAGCTTGGAGGTGGTACATATCTTGGACACAAAACCATGAGCCTATTCTGGAGAGTGGCCAGAATTCAGAAAGAAAACAGGAACTTAGGAAGATAGTAGGTGTTGCCCATCCATAAGGCAAGCCGCAGTCCATTCATAAATTGGGCAGGATGAATGCTGGGAAGCTTTCTACTAGACAGGACACATCCATTGATGCATTCTCTTTTCTAATGTCTACAACCAGGGACACAGTGGGATACACAAACATAGAAACACTCGCCTTGTCAAAAGCCTTACTAGAAACAGTCCACTCCAAACCAAACAAACCGCCTTTCCTACCTATTCTCAGAACATGAGACAAAACCACAAACTCACACCCACACACACAAAGGCACCTCCTTCCAAGTTGGTCTGTGACTACCCGGAGTGTCGTCTGACTGCTGGGCCATATGATGTTCCCCCGAAAGGGCCTGTCCTGTCTCACGTCTGGCCTCCTTGGCCAACTCTGTGAAGTTGTCAGGAGCCAGCGGTGAGCCACTACCTGCTTTCTCAGGAAAGGCCCCTCTGCAGAGCTTTCCTGGCATTTGGCAATCCTCACCTCAGTGGGTACCAAGAAAGACTGACTCTGCCCTTGGTAAATCCAAACAAGTGAGCCCACTGGGACTGGGACTGGGACTGGCTCTGGGTGCCTGGCTTCCTGGATCCCAAGTTCAGAGACTTCCATCACCAAGGAAGTGAGGTGAGGTCACTTCCTTCAGGAACTGAATGAGGTCACTGCCTTGGCAACCACTGTGTCCTAACAGTTGCTTCCAAGGCTCCCATGAGATGGAGGCTGCCCCTCCTTCCAGTGACACTTTCACAAGTTAGAATGGAATATCAACCATAGGCACCAAGGAACAGCTCTCCACACAGGCCTGCTTTGGTCCATCTTGTCTACATTAAGAAGAGAGAGGCTCATTCAGACACATCCCTTCATCCTGACCAGGTTGTTAGCCATGGAAGGTGACTTCTGCTCTCTCAAGTCCTTCATAGCTGCCTACATCTTCTCCAGGGATCATTTCTGCATGGACCTTTGAGGTTCTCAGCAGGTGGAAGATCCCCCACATTCCTGTATTATAAGACCAACTCTGTCCCTGCTCTTCTGTAAAGTTAGATTGAGGGAACAGTGTATGGTTAGGGTGAAGAACCTGTTTGATTTGGCTTAGGAATCACTCTGCTGCATGAAGAATGGTATTGGGAACCTGCGATATTTACAATAATATATAGGTGAAATATATGTATGAAAACAGAAATCCAAGTAAGATTTGAAGGCCAGAAGGGCGTTGGGCCCTTGATTGGGATACTTGTCTTTGAATGACTTTCTGCACAGATGTCTCAGATAATTCGATATACAATGGCTTAGGACCTTGTACCTTGGATGATTGAATGTAGAAGAGAACATCCAGTCAAAAAGTGATAGTAGGTAGGATTAGGAAGATAGTTGGTAGGTCTAGAAAGAAGAGTGAGTATACAATTTGGACCAAAAGTTCTTTAGCAATAGGGTGTCGGTTAGAGAGTGAATGTAAATGTCAGCCCATGTGAAGAGTCAGTCACAATGATGAACTGGGGAACATATGTAGGAAAGCAGATATCATTAGAGACATTAGGAAATCAGGCAAAGTATAAAGTGAGTGAGAGGATTAGACATTTTCAACAGGGTTGAGGTTGAATATATCATCTTAGGAAGAAACAAATGTGTAGTCACCAATAGGATTCACATTTGAGAGCATTAGGCAACCTGGACAAGGATGTATTTAGTAATCCATGCTCACTTTCCAATGAGGCTTTCTTACAATCATAAGTGTGAACTTTGCATTTGTGTCCAGAATATCACTGTGATAAAATGTATATGGAGATCAGGTGACATGAGTGTTTCTTCCACCATTTCTGGGAGTAATATGTTGAAGACATAAAAATTAGCCTTTGGGGGTACAAAGTTTTATTGAAAGACGAAGATGTTATTTCCCTCCATGTCCTGACACACTTTTGTCTATTTCTAGCTAAAGTTTCTGCCATGGTGATTCTTCCTTTAAGTCTTAAACTGATTAGAGCACCTGATCCTACACAGAACTCTCTCATGTATGTGTACTAGGTTAATCTGGAACTTTTTCCTCACATTGTTTACTATTTTGCTTTTATGCTGAAGTTTCACAGCTGAATCAAAAGACTAGAATAAAAGAGATGGCCATGAAGTGGCAGCACACCTGATTTTTGCCCTGTCACGATTCCAGACTCAGAAAAGTTAGACAAATTTCTCACAACAAAGGAGATTTCATATTGACCCATTAGACTCCAGGGTTTGATCTTCTAAATAATATATTTATATGATTTAGAAAAGCTTTTCAGAGTGGGAATGAGGAACAAAGGAGGTTTGGAATCACCACTGAAAGAACTGTGATAGACTAAGACCAACTGTGGACAGTCCCAGTATTAGCCACTGCTAAAGCCCTGCATAGGAACCAGCAGGGGAGAACACATGTCCTTTATTTTAAAAAGGAGTTTTCTGGGTGTGGTGATACATGCCTGTAATCCCATCTATGCAGGAGGCTGAGTCAGGAGGTCAAGGCTAGTCTCAGCAACTTAGAGAGAATTTGTCTCAGATGAAACACAAAGGGGACAGGGTATGTAGCTCAGTACTAAAATGGTCCTGAGTTCAATCCCCAATAAAAAAGAAAGAAAAAAAGGAAGGAAGAGAAGGGGGAAAGGAGGGAGGGAAGAAGTGAGGGACGGGACACAAATGTCATAATCATTCCATTTTTATAGTTTCATACTCTTGATTGTCCCAAATTAAATAAGAATAAGTATTTATTTTCTTTAAATAAAACCCTTTATGCTTCTTTTGGACTATCATTATCCTGTCCTAAGAAATAGAGTAATAGGAATTACTTTATTCCTCCTTTTTTCCTGTACATTAACAACAAAACAACAAAAAATCCTTTTTTATTGTTGCATTCCCTGCTTTGCTTATGTCTAGTGAGAATACAAGCATTAACACAGAATTTGTCTCAAATTTATTTTTGTCCCAACTTTTATACTTTAAAATCAACATCTTAGGCTAGGGAAATAGCTCAGTTGGTAGAGTGCTTGCCTAGCATGTACACGGCCCTGGGTTCAATCCCTAGCACCACCCAAATAAATAAATAAATTAAAAAATCAACCTCTTATCTGTGTTTCCATGAGTTTTCAGCTCTCCTTTTATCTTTTCTTTCAGATAAAGCCATTATTGCATTTCTTAATTCACAGGGCTCCAAACAATACCTACTCTCCTCTGGTTTTGAACTTTGCAGAGGAGGGCTTTGCTAATGTTCTCTGTGAAACCCCAAGCGGAGGCCACCAAAGCGTCTCAACCACCTATAGTGACAGTTTTGTGGCCTTAAACCCTGCCAAGGAGGCTACTGCATGGGCAGAAAGTGCTTTGCTACAGAGTTCCATGAGGGACAGTAAAAGTCAGTGCCTCTCACAGTGATACTCCCCCTTCACTGCCCCCACCTAAGGTGGTCCTTCCTGTTCTCTAGTCTCTTTTTATGCTCTTTAGAATGGCACCCTGCTGCTGTACCTGCCTTCCTCTCCAAAATGTCTGTTCTTTCAGGAATCCCTGTTCTCTGATAGAGAGAATGTTCCATGAAGAACCTAATTATTTTTGTGTTAACAGAAAATTGAATCTCCATTTAGGACACCCTTGTAAATAAGGGGCGTGGTTCATCCTTTGTTTTTCTTTTGCCTTTTTTTGCTCTTTCCAAAACAACTTCCCTTCAGCCTCCTATTATTCATTTCATTTAAAGAACATGCCACCTAGCTCTGATACCTGCTGGCCCTTCATTTTGGCTATGGCCATTGTAACTCTCCTACTTTTGCAGAAGACTTCCACAGCCAGTTCATCATCTTTTTTATAATTCAAATGCTGTAATTATCTTTAATAATTTCAACATCCATGGAGTTGTCCCATCAGATGTTCTATTTCAGAGCTATTCAACTTCCTCAAAGATCATACCCCACTCTTCCATAACCGCCCAAATACATTGGTGCACCCCAAGCTCTTGCCTCACACAAAAAAGTTCCATTTTTGAAATTTTAAACCAGCTTATTTCATTTTGCTGGTACTCATTTTTTTTAATTTTTTTTTTTATTTTACTTGTTCCTTTTACTTATGCATGACAGTAGAATATATTTTGGCATATCATTCATACATGGAGTAAGACTTTCCATTCTTGTGTTTTTACATCATGTGGAGTTACACTGGTGGTCCTCATTTTTTTTTCCTCAAACTATGTTAGTTTGCAATTCATTTTCTCTGCTCATCAGGAAAACTGCTTTCAATATTTCATCAGGCAATTTAAAACATTAACAGTTTTAAATTGAGAACTGTGTCTTTTTTAAATGTATTTTTAGCTGTAGATGGACACAATACCTTTGTTTATTTTTTTATGTGGTGCCAGGTAGCGAACCCAGTGCCTCACATATGCTAGGCCTAGGCAAGTGCTCTTCCACTGAGCCACAACCCCACCCCAACCCCCAACTGTCTTAACTATTCCTGCTCCTGTCTTGCACACTGAGGTTTTCCTAGTCTTTATACATTCTCTCTAATTGGAAGGGATGTTTCCTCCCCTTTCTGGTTACAAGTTTTGTAATGCTTTTCTTTTCCCGTATTTTTCTTTTCCTTCCTGTCTTTAGAGATCAATGATATTATTTCAATTACTTTGTGTCTCAAGTATACTTTTGTCTCTTGTCTGTAGTGAGGTCTCTTGCAGCCTACAAAATTGAAGCTCTGAATCAAAAGAACCATGAGAGTTTTCTTTCAAATTTGAACTGTCCCTGGAGAAACTGACCTACTGCTGCTTATTAAATTATGTTTTCATAAGAAAATATAATTATATCTTACTGTTTATACCTTACTGTTCTTATGAAATTACCAATTTCAGATATGTAAGTCAATCTTTTCCTTTAATGCTTCCTCTAAGTCCTTAGACAAATATTTATCTCACTTAAAATTTTCAGGAATGAACGTCCTCACCTCAAACTTCCGGTCTATATTTTCTTTTTTTTATTTAAGAATAAGTCACCTCATTTACAAACTGCCTGCTTTCATATCACTCTTGTCTCTTGTGGAAGATAAACTTTCCATCCAAAGCTGGTACTTCTACCAGTCTCTGTGTGACCCTCTGCCATTCCACATCCCTGTGGAACTGATCTCTTGAAACTGTCCTTTGCTCTTGCAAAAAGCATTAACATTTCTTTCTCTATTAGTTTTTCCTTTTCAGCAAATAAATATGCTCAAGTGCCCCTGCCTTTAAAAAAAAAAAGTTCCTATAGTCTATGTATGTCTAATTTACCACTTTCTGACACAATTTATGCTTTTGAAAAAATAATCTATACTGAAATTGTCTGTGTTCCTGCTTTCTAGTTTCTCTTCATGTCACTGAAATATGGCAGCCACTCGATTGAACATATTAAAGTAACTATGGTCTACTACTGCTTTCCTGTAGTATTTGACATGTTTGACTACTTTTCTGCAGAAACTGTGCTTTGAAGCTCTTTACATTGATGCTACTTGATTGTTAGTTTCCCTGTTATCTCTTTGTTCATAACTTCTCAAATAGTTGTTGAATGTTCATGTTTATGGAATTCTCAGGTTCTTATAAGATACTAGTGTTCCTCAAATTACTCCACGTCCTTATCTAATGGCTCTTCCCTCTTGAGCACCTTCCTTTTGGTACTGCAAAAACAGTACACTGATGTTCCTCCAAACTCCACCACAATTCTTGTTGCTAGATTATAGAAACGTATATGTCCGCCTCCATTTGGATGAGACAGGCAACTCAGTATTTTCAAAGGTGAGCCACACTGCCTCACATTTACTCTCCTTAAATAAGGGCATCGCCTTTACAAGCTGGCAACCTGCGATTTATTTTGAACTCTCCTTCCCATTAGTTCCTACATCCAATCAGTGACCAAGGTTTTACCAAGTCTCATCAATTTTTCTTCCAGAATCTCTCTTTCTTCTCTTATTCATCCCATTTTTCACTCTATCTCTTGAAACTGTTATCACCTCAAGCCTGGATTGCTGTATGAACCTCCTACCTTGTATTCTGCCTTCAAACTTTTTAAAAATCAATCTTCACTGCCCGAATCATCTCCTTCATAAGGAGTAGAAACCATTGTGCCCATTAGCCCCTTAAAACCTATGATTTGCTTCTACTTTCTCTTAAGATCATGTTCTAACTTGGGCAGTGCCATTTGCTCTGCCCTCCTTCGCTTCCCACCTGGCTATCACACCCACCTTTCATTTTTTGCTGATCTGATCCATCCAGGAATATGCCACATTTTCAACTGTGCAGTTTTCTCTTCCAAGAACTACTCTCCAAGTTTCTATCATACATTGACCTTATGTAGCTAACTCCTACATTCTTAAAAATTTAGATCAATATCCCATTCTTAAAGAAACCCTGTCTCATTCTGTCTTGATATAGATGCTTCTTTTTGAACTATTCATCCTCCCCATACTTATCATCCTGTACTTGGTGGTTTTCCTTATTCCATTTTTCTCTAGACTGTAGGCTCAAGGCAGTCACAAACATGGTCATAACAATTTCACATCCAAACTTCAACAAAGTCTGACACTTGTCAGTTATTCAGGAGCCATTTAACAAATATATTCTTTATTAGACAGCCAAAGCACTCAGTTAAACACATATTGCTTTGAGAAATGTGTAGCAACATGGAAAATGCTCTTACTGGTAAGTGAAAAAAAAATGTATAAAATTACAAGTACACAATCACTGTAGCTTTATAAAAATATAGACATAGAAAAGGGCGTAAAATCATTCTGAACATTAGTGGTTGAATTATGGATCTGGGGTCATTGATGAGTTTTTTATCTTTAAAGGAATTCCAATAAAAATATTAAATAATCAATTCATACAATATTAAATAAACCATACAACTTCATATTGTATTATTATTTGATCAAATTTCATTTTTATATCATTCTTCTTTGTCTTCTATTTTCTGTTATCTCACAAAGGAAATATAACCCACATATGGTTTGAAAAATAAAACCAGAAAAACAGTCTCTCCCCAAAAGTTTTCAACACAGTAGTATAGAGCAATGTTTACCAATCGAATTGTTTATGCAAATAACTGCATCTAGATTGGCTTGTAACTAAGTGCAGTGGAAACTATCATTCACCTCTGATGAGCCAAGCAGATAGCATATGCAAATCTCAGAGCTGCATAATAGCTTTTTCTGGACCTCTAACTTCAGTTTCCTTTCAGAATATTAGTTTTAACACCACTAGTCTACAAACTTCATGGACATTACATGGACAGATTTTTGGGGGGAGACTGTCTTTCTTTCTGGCAGAAAGTTTTTCAGGGTATAAGTAACAAATTCATTACATGCAAATACATGATTTTTTATGACATCAAATTATGGGACTTATAGACATTTCCTTAGAGGCAATTCATATTAAAGTAGGCAATCATTTATTTTAGTCTTAGACTATGTGTCAAAGGACTTGTATGTAAAGCACTTAAGAATATGACTTATAAACAAATTTACATTAAATTTTTATTAAAGGAGTCCATGATTTATTTATTCTCTCTTAGTACATCACATTTTTCTATGGAGTTTTGAAAACTGGAAAAATCTCGTAGTCTTACTTTATTTTACAGATTTGCTACTGATGATCTAGATATAAAAACATATAGGTACTTCATTTTTTCTATTCATAGATAACATGATGTTTATTTCTATTTATCCTTAAAGAAAAAGGTTAACATTTCTCTTTTAACTGTGTTATGATTATTAGTGACTTTTGTCACTATTAACTCAATAGATCAAAAACTTTGACATACATAATTACATCTAGTATCATGCATCATAACAATTTGAAAAGGTATGATGAATATAAAATATATTTCAATCAGTAATATACTAAGTTTCCAAAGACATCTTGGAAAAAATGGATTTAAAATGAGAAATATCATTTTCTTTTGTCTACTATATTGTTAGACTTTTTAAAAATTCACTATAGTTCTTACCCAGAATCATGAATTTCAATCTCAAATTGGATGTGACCTGTTTCAGCACTTACCTTATATATCAATCATATGAGCTAAGTGAATAATAATTTTAATAATCCATGCAATTAAAACACAATTTGTATATGCAATTCAGGTACAATTTACATTGATACACAAAATTTATTTGCAAATTCCCTTTAACTGTAGGAAACAAAGAGTGAAAACTTGAATTGTATTGCTTAAATGGTGAGAGGATAGTGGGGTAATTTCCTTCTACTCTTGGCCTGTGCCACTTGTCTATGACAATAGCTTGCTATCAAATTTAAGACCCTTATTCGGGAGGTTAATGCGAGGTAGGAACTCCATTCAGTGTTATTTTGGCTTAAGGGCATAATGTCACAATTTGGTGCATCCTCTAATGACTTTTTTTTTTCTAAAGGCAGCTTACAGCTTAAACCTAGTTCAGCGAATTTCCTTGTAAGGTCCTTGGAAGACTGGAGGAAAAAAAAGTACAATTGATTGCGTGGCCAAATTTCTGTTCATGCCTGCTTACTGATTTTTGTTCATTTCACAAATAAACAAGGCATGAATACATCAACCCACAAACCATAAACAATAAAGAACTTCATCCTGTAAGTTTGCTACGGCCAGCAGTTTGTGGCTGAATCTGCTATTTGTCATAAGATAAATGATAAAGTGATTGCCATTTGTCACTGAATACACAAGAGGAGTGCTCAGCTGTGAACCACTCAAATGCAGACAACAGTAAATATTGCCATTCTTATTACTCACTTCCTTGAAAAGGGCCCCCTAAAACTATAAAAACAAAAGCACATTAGTGTTTCAGCTAAAAATTCTTCTTTTAACCTAAGAAGCAAAATCCATAGATTGAGAACTCCGAGTACGCCCAGTTAAAAACCCTGCAACATGGAATGCATGCAGACCCAGGCCATCTTTTACAACGAAGGGTGTTTTATAAAGTTGAGCGTGGAATTTGATTTATATGTATTGTTCCCACTTTTGTACTGTTCAGTGATTTTTAATACAAACTTTTTTATGTTTCTGAGAATCTCTGGTGCTTGACGGCTTTCAACTATATTAATAGAGGTTATAACAGCACCCATACATTAATACAGGCTGTGTTTTATCTAAACTCTGATTGAACTTAGGGAGTGCCTAAATTCTGTGTTGCTATTCTTGCTGCCATCTACACGAACTTCATTAATTTCTCTGAAAGGCTCCCCAACAACAAAAATAGGGAAATATAAAATGCAAATGACATATAAGAAAAATAAGTGAAGCTTAGGAAATCTCTAATATAAAATGCAAATGACATATAAGAAAAATAAGTGAAGCTTAGGAAATCTCTAAGTTATAATATTATTTAGTGGCAAAACACCATGCCAGATAATGAAGGAGCATTATAATAACAGCACCTTGTATTAAAATAAAGTTGCTCAAGATTTGTAACTTATATATAAAAGTATAAGTAGTGACAGAATTTGGGGGTTTTTGTCCTTGTGACTTACAAGAAAAAAGCTAAAGTGCAAAAACAGTTGACACATATTGTTCGAGATTTTAAAAAATGTTTATAACTCTCAGTTTTATCACAGAATATATCACTTTTCACAAGAGAACTCAGATTAAATAACAGATAACCTGAAATATCTTTACACCATTAGACACAGTTCCTTCAAGATTAAGGTTGAAATATGCTGGTGGAGAAATGTAGGGAAGTGTGCACTTTATAGTATCTTTAAATCCAAGCTGAATAACAAGTAGAAAAATAAGTACTAGTGGCAGATATTTCCACAAGCAGATCTTTTAAGTTCAAATGATTGTTATTTTTCTAGTGTCCCATAATAAGATTAAATTTTGAAAAATCAAATTACAAGTTTGTCTTTTTCCCTGTAGTCCAATGTAACAAATTTCACACTCTTCATTCAAAATGTATTAGAAATAACATCTAAAAATATCAATCTTTATAACCTTGTGCTTAAAGCATATGATAAATCTTTGGTGCTGGAAGTTGAGATTTCCTGACATAAGCTAATACATTTTTCATCAAGTGCTAATGAATGAAAATGGTTAGTTAGATCAAAGGAATGTATGCATAGTCTCTCACTGTGTCAATACTACATCTCTAATTTCATAAATATTTGTACAGTTATTGCTCTATTATACATTATTATGGTATAAGATTCAATCTAAAGTCATTTAATATTATTAATTTTGTACACTAAAATGTAAAAATATTAACACTTGTATTATATTCATATATGAATCAGAAGTATATATCAATGTCTGTTAAGCTTAATGATCAATTCTTAAGAGGAGCTAATATTATTGTTTATAAGACTCTAATATATGCTAAACTCTTAAGCAATGTAAATCTGTTTTCATTACATCATACTGATACTTATTTCTCATATTTTTTCTCTAAAGAATGTATTTCTCTATTTATTTCAGCATTATCTACCAGCCACTTTATTTTTCCATCTTGATAAATGTACTTTTTAATGGATTAGGTTATTTTACTGATATATGCAATTTATTACAACATTCAAAATATTGTTTCAGAGCTTCCCCCCCACCACCTCTTTTTTTTTTTTAACATACAAACAGAAAACAGAAAAAGGAAAGGCTGACTTTTAGGCTTTTGACAGGAGTCTTGTATAAGTGGAAGACTTTTAATTCTCAAATTGTTTCACTTCAATAACTCTTTTAAAGTTGTTGCGCCAAGATGCCTGGCGGATTAAGCTCCATTGCCTTTTCTTGTTTTGAACTAATGTATTCTTGATCACCATTTAATGAAACTATATACCACATGGAGATTTCACATTAGATAAGCCATGTGAAACCCTCATCAGACAAGTAGCTCGGGCTGGTGGTAATCCTTCAGATGAAAATTTCAGACTAGCAGGTTTTCCAATTTAAATGAGCCCCTTTAACTATAAAAAATTGGCACGGTATGATTGCTAAAAATTATTTTTAAATTTTTATGTTGCCAAAGTGCCCTGGTGGCTGTAAAAAACAGAAATACTGCCGTAAATACAGAAAACATTAACTGGTCACTGAGGGGATCCAATTTACAACCCATAGAGACAACTCACACAGCTCACTGAAACTGGAGCTATTGGGTTTGTGATAGGGCATTCAGCTCTGCTCCCCCCACACAGAAGCAAAGCTCATCTTAAATATGCAATTAAATAGATTTATTCTACAAGTTTCTCTAGTCAGTGGTTATTACTCACTCTTACTTCATTGCACTCTGATCTATAGAATTTTCATGATGTGTTCAGGTAGCCTTTAGGAAGCAACAGTACTTATGAATTTCCAATGAAAAATTATTTGGGGAGGATTAACATGTGCTATTTATTTTTTTATTAAAGTGATTCCATTTATGTCGAAAGACCTATCTGTCCTTTATTTTATTCTAACGTAGAAGCACAGCACCTATGGAATATTTCTACTGCTTGGATGGTAACTGGTGGAAATCAGTTGTTCTCAGTTTGACTTGTAGATTTGGATTTCAAACAAGAAGGAAAAAAAGAATATGTTGAGCTTTGTTATCCAGTGGGCACTATATTTTGTTTTGGTCTGTCACAAATGCTGGCAGTGTGTGCACTAGCACAGAATATGGTGAGTCATTCTCTTTTGTTTATAGTAGAAAATGTTAGTAGGTATCAGTTTGAAAAGAGAACTGATGATAAATTTACTTTGGAATACCATTGTCCTCTAACTGTGACATATAATTAAATGTTTTACAGAGGAATGACACTCAAGAAGCAAACAAAGTATCACTACTTACAAGAAACCAAGAGCTAAATGTTCCAAATGTAAGGAACAGAAATATAAATATGAAATCAGTAGTTCTATGCAAGCACTGAAGACAGACCCAGAAAGAGACTGAGCAAGTCAATCCAATATGTATTACTGCCACTGATACAGGTATACACTATCACAAAATGAAGGAGCTGGTAAGTTTGAAATAGAAATTTGCTGCTGCCCAAGGCATTTAATGGTGCCCTTATTTAACTACTCGTTTATATGGTTGGGGGGTGTGCGATTTCACAGAATTGTACAAAATTCTGTCTTGTGAATCAATGGCTTCTAATTATGTTTCCAAAATTGATGGACTGGATGTTTCATCAGTGTATTCTGCAGTAGTCTTATAATTCACTAATGTTGGAAAACTGTGTAGGGTTATTAGCATTGAGTATTATGAATTAAAAACAACAACAAAAGCACATCTTGCAAGGAGCAGAGTGGCCGTTATTCAGGTTTACTTAACCTGCTCACAGTTACTTAATGAAATCAGGTCACTGCCATGTTACTGCCTCTTGTAACCAGTTGCATTCATGTGAAGCACAATACCAAGGTCAATTTGCATCTATGCCAGATCAGAAAGACCCAAGTGAAGTTCTGGACACAATCTTTCCTCCCTGAAATATGAAAGCAGCAAACACTGGGATGATATCCACCAAATCAACTGGGCCACTCTGGCCGGAAGAGTAACACTGCAGGTTGAAAAAAATCACCTGACAGGAGGCTGGGCAAGAGGCTCATCCTCCATCACAATTACTATAAGGAAGGGGGAAATGGGAAATACAAAGGAAACTTGCAGGGATAAGTGAGCAGAGAAAACCCCAATCTCTCCCATGAGAAAGCAATGTGACAGGAAAAGTGTTGCTTTAAAGAACAAATAAGTAAGGAACCTTCTATGATAAATGAGGGAATGCAGAAAAAAAGATACCATTGAATTTGGCTAGAAGTGCATTATGAGTGTATGTTTAACATTTGACAAACATGTAAACACAAACAACAACAGAAACAAACAAAAAATACTTCAAAATGCTATTTGTAGTATATATTATCTTTTCTACTATTTTGTTTATATATATAGTTATAGTAGTAAATCATGCAGTCTATGGAAAAATAATAAACTTCCTCAGAAATTAAAAAAAGAAGTTTAAGAAATAATGCTAAAGCCCAAAGTGGAGGTTATTACAGAAGGAGATCAAAATAGACACATAAGAAAGACCCATTATTAAATGTTCCCAACCAAGTAAAATTTAGATATATTTAGTAAGAGGACACATTCTGAATTGGTCTTCTCCTAATTCAAGGAAATCTTGAATACCCTGAAGAAGGAGAGAGAGAACTTAGTGGGCTTTATATGTAAATGTGAAGAGAGATCTTACACAGAAATTAGCACCTTAAAATACCTATGGACCAGTGGTTCTTACATTATTTCCCTGCCCTCATGGATCACTAGAATGATTATCCCTAGAGGCAGAAAGTAAAAGGAAGAGTCAGTGCCTTCCTTCTTGAAAGGAAAAAAAAAAATCGTTGCCACCACCTCCACCACCACCATTGACAACAACCAGTTTCTTTAGGTTTACAGAGTGCATCTTCAATCTTCTACAGTGATTCCATATTTCACCTGTTCAGGCATGCCTCTTGACAAAATTTATTAATTGCCTAATAAGTGCCAAGTAGTATAATATGTTCGTGTTAAACTCCTAGGTTGTAGTTGATGAAGCCCATTTCAAAACATGTAGCGCTCGCATCCACACACACACAATAAGACTTGGTGTTTGCCCTTAGAGATGTTTAGAAGTACACATCACCCTGTCTTTTCACTAGGGGATTACCCCGATTTTCAATTCCAATGAGTTGCCTGAGACAAAGTAAAAGAGCAGATATATATATATATACTTCACTATTTTAATCTTAAAGAGAAACTCAGTACTCTCATAACAGCTGTTGTCCATGGTGACAGCCAGTCCCAGACCAACTCTTCTGTTGTACAGATGTGCCAAACAGTATTCATGTTAGCAATCGGGGAAAGCACTTTCTCATGCAGTTGGCGACCAAAACCTGGCAGAGATTATTTTTATGTGACAGTGCTCTAGTTCTGTATACATAATAAAACAGAAATAAGAACATAGTGGAAGTTCAAGTCTATAGATCCCTATGCCACTTCATCAGGAGAAAGCCCCTCCTTTCAGAGTTTCCTTGCTTAATCTCACCTTGGGGTATTGAGATTGTTGCTTTTTCTTTCAGCAGATCCTCAGGAGGGAAAGTGAATCTAACTAGTCTATAAAGGAAGTAAATTGCTCAGAGACTAAGATTTGAACCGGCTACAGGACTGTGCTATTTTCAATTTTGTTAAATTAGAAAACCGTTTCCCAGAACCCACCTTCCTGCCTCATTCCAGAACAGAGGTGACCATTAGATTCACTGTCGCCAGATTTGGAAGGTTGAAGAAAGGCACTGACTCGTTCTTTCTCTCTCAGAAGGCTACTGCAGTCAGACAGAAAGAGGTCTTAATGGACAGACATGGAGACGTCCACCTTGTCTTCACTAGGCCACAATTCAGCTCAGCTTCATCCTGACCTCATTTGCCAATTAAAGCAGTCTTTTCTCTCCAATCCAAGTAGGTTGTTTTCTTCTCATGTAAGAAAGCCAATAATGACTTCTTTCTAATGTTGACCCCCTTTCAGAGGAACCTAAGACCCACCCTCCATATATCTCATTGCGTCTAGACTTATAACCAGACTCAAGTTCTGGGAGCACTCAGGAGTCATATACAAAGGTGTGACCTATGAGTACATACCACCCATACCAAGTGCAGTATGAAATTTTGCCAATTTATATGTTCAAAACCTTGAAAACTAGGTATGAGGGATGTACCCCAGATACCTCAGTTGAGGACAGTAGAAAATAAGTTCAAGTTTATGCATGTGGTTGCATTGAATTTAAAGGGTTATCTTGAGGCAGGGCATGGTGGCACATTCCTATAATCCAAGTGACTCAGGCTGATGCAGGAGGATCACAAGTTCAAGGCCAGCCTCAGCAACTTAATGAAGCTCTAAGGAACTTAGCAAGACTCTGTCTCAAAAAATAAAAAGGCCTGGGGACTAAGCTCCATGGTAAAGGGCCCCTCAGTTCAATCTCCAGTACCAAATTAATTAACTAATTAATTTAATTAAAAGGTGGGAATGTAGCTGAGTGGTAAAGCACCATTGGGTTTAATTGCCAGTACCCACCCCACAAAGGGGGTGTCTTGCACAGAGAGAATCAACTCAGTTTTCTTGGTGGGTCTACCAAAACAAGGACACAAAATTGGTTTACAATAAAAGAAGCTGAGATGCCAGGCCCTTCTGGGAATATGGAAGAAGGTAGCCAAACCTTAGGAAGAGCAAAATCCTGAAGGGGATTCATCTACTTATCAGCTTCTGCCTATACTCCTATACTCCCCTGGAGCATCCATAGGACAAGCCCTTCACCAAGGATTTGAGAAATGCAATGAAGAAGGAAACACCAATATCCTTAAAGGGCTCTGTGGTAGTTAGTCCTTGCAGGCCAGAAGTGACCATGGGGAATATTATCCTCACAAATCACTTATTTGAGTGCAATGGGAATGCAGGAATGCAGGAGAGAGGATCCAAATCACAGCATCAAGTTGGAGAGACAACTGGATGCACTCACGCACATGGTGCCCTAGGATGTCCTCAAGGGCATAGTAAAAGCTCCATAACAGAAATCAATAAATGGCCAGGGATTGGTGATTATGATAGTCAAAATTTTAAAGATGTTTCCCCCAAACATCACTAGGCTAGGTCCTTCTGAGAAAGGACCTTACAGATGGAATTAAAGACATTAATCAAATGTCCTAAAAAAGAGATTATCCTGGATTGTCCAAGCATGCCTAATATGATCACATGAGACCTGCCATGGTTTGGACACGGTTTGAGTGTGTCTCCCCCAGAATCATGGATTAAACACATGGACCCCAATAGTATTGGGAGGAGGTAGAATCTTTCAAAGATGATGCTTAGTGCAAGGTAACTTGGTTTCTGGAGGCAGTGACGTTGAAAAGGATTAATGTCGTTTCTTGGGGCCACAATTAGTTCCCATGAGAATAAGTTGTAATAAAGACCTGACACTAGTGTTACTCTGGTTATCTGTTTTTCCACATGATCCCTCTCTTACATGTACTTTCATTATGATGGCATCCACTAAATTGGAACTCAGCCAAAGGGCTCTCATCAGAGGTTGAACTAATAGGGCCACCTATTCTTATATTTTCAGTTTTAAAACCTGTGAACTAAATAACCTGTTTTCTTCACAAAGTATCAAACCTCAGGAGTTTTATTATAGCCATAGAGAATGGACTAATACAAGATCTTCAAAGAAGTAGAAGGCAGAAGGACAGCAAGAGAACTGAAAAAGAAAGAAAAGGTTGGAGAGTTCACAGGTAGGAAGGGTTTGATCTACCTGTTGGTTTTGAGGCATAAGGTAATAGGTGTGAGGACCAGACACTGGCTTGTAGGATTAAGAGTGCCCTTGGTCAAGAACCAGCAATTAAATGGAGATTCATATAACTGAAAGAAATTGAATTCAGCCAATAACCTAAATTCATGTGGAGGCAGACTCTCCCCTATAACTTCCAGTAAGGAATGGAACCCTGCCAACACCTTGATTCTAGCCAAGTCTGCCAGACTTCTCATTTGAGAGAACCATAAGATAATTAAATAGATGTAATTTTAAGCATCTTAATTTGTGAAAATGTATCATTTCTACCATAGAAAATGAATAGGATAGCCCAGGTATGAAGGGATAAAAATGAGAAAAATTTGCCCAGATGACAAAGCAATAGTTCTAAGGAACAGTTGAAACTTCTCTCTGGTCATTTTGGGATCCTCATGTCAGTGAATCAACAAGAGGAAAATTGTGTCATTATGTAATGCAAATATGGAGAAGTATGCCAATAACACAGGAGAATCTATGGGGCATCTCTTAGCACTGCTATGGCCTATGACAAAAATAAATGGGAAATTATAACCAACACAAACCCCATGGACGTGAAGATTTGGGTCATAACAATACTCAAGCAACTACAACAAGACAAGGTGTTTGTTGAAGACAAAGATAAGTAGTAGAAGAGTATAGTTACAAATGCCAGCTGTGATCATGTAAACAGTTACAGAAAAAAGGACCATTGTAATTATGGTTAGTTCTTCATTTTTTATATAAATATGTATGTTATATGTATATTCATTTTCATATGTATTTATAAGGTTTTTTTCACTCCCAACCATTTCCAGGAATATTTGACATGAGATCCAGTATTAGTTAGTCCTATGTGTGGAGACTGATGACTAAATTGTAGGGACCCAGCTTGAGCCGACAAGAGCTATCTCAAGTCATAGCTATCCTGATGCCCCTATGTAACCCTGGTCTGTTTTCCCCACATAATTTCCCAGCATAATATAAAGAAACACAACCATTAGAGGGGTATGTGGATCTTTACACCAGACTCCTGCACTATCATCACCAGGAATGTACCTGACATCTTTGATGTGAACTCAAGATAAACCAGCACACGTTCTGGATTGTATGAAGCCACTTTTCACTGAGTACTTTATAAACACCCTCCTTCTGGCCCACATCTCCAGATCCACTGGTCTTGCTGCTGCCCAGGATCATGCTTCTGTTAGTAAATCCCCGAACTACCTGCATTCTGTGCAATCCTGGATCTGGCTGTCTCTTTCTTTGGTTTTATGGCAGCTTGGGGCTAGTTCTTGTACACTGGGAATGAGTTCTTCCAAAACAGGGATTCATAGTATGGTAAAGGCTCAACAAATATTTGTTTAAAAAAAAAGTTCTTAGGAAATTGATAATTATTTTATCTTTCAACTCATTTTCAAGTATTACAAGAATGATTTGTTTATTTTCTATACTAAGAGAATTTAGTTTACTTCTATATCAAAGCACTCTGCTAGAAAAAGAAGACTGTCCCTACCTGCAAGGTGATTACAATCTGGAACAGAGGCAGTTCTTCAACAGAATGTTAAAATAGGCTGTACAGTATAACCTCTCTGGAATCCAGGGGAAGCAGAGGATAGAGTGTCAAATCTAACAAAGGGGTCTGAAGAGACCTTAGAGAAGGCAGCCATTGAACGGGGGTACGACAGAGAAAAAGGAATCATGGAAATTCAAACCATCCGATCAGTGACTTTGCTAAATATAATTTATAACAAAAATTTATAATTTAAATTTATGATACATATCCATGTTTACTTGGAGAAGGACTTTATATAGCAGACATTTTATTAAGGAGTGCTTCGTTTAAAATTCTTCATAATTTTTCATAATTCCACATTGTCCAAAATACTGCAATTTTTTTGTATTTCTAAGGTAATTTATATAAAGTATTACTTAACATAGATTTCTGAATTGGCTTAAGGAATTAGCTTTTAAAACAGATATTACATTAAGATATTACATGAAGCTGTATCTAAGTGTTTATACCTTCTTCATTCTTGATTTACTGAGCCTGTGAATATCAGGCAAGGGCCTTTTTGCTGCATCATGACATAGCAGATAGCAGAAAGACAAAGAGGCAAAAGGGGACCAGAATCACCTTTTTATAATGACATTAATCCCTCCCATGAAAACAGAACCCAAGGCCCCTTCACCTCTCAAAGGTCCCACTTTCTTAATATCGTTACAATTAAATTTCAGCATGAGTTTTGATGCGAACAAATATTCAAAGCATAGCATTAAGTAAATGTAAATTAATCTTCAATGCATAAGCACCAAAATTTATTGAATGCTTACTATCTTCCAGGCAATTAAGTAAATGCTTTGTAAGTATCTTAAATAATCTTTATAATAACCATATGCTCAATGGGAAACTGCCACTTAATAATTTCCTAACATAATAAAATAGGTAAATCCTGGAGTCAGGATTAGAACCAGGAGCCATCTGACTCCAGAGGTTGGTGTGTTGATGACTAAAGTGTGGGGCTGGAGCACAAGCAATATCTTATTTTTATCCTTGGGGGTAAGTATCAATGTTTACTCCTAAAAATCAAGTAACTCCTGAATGCTCATCTAATAGCTTCACATTCACCATTACCAACTTCTGAAACACATACACACACACACAAACACACCACTTTTTCCATATCCAATAAAAACAACTGTACATTTCTATTTTTTATTTGCCATTCCATACCTTCCTGCTTTCTTACTTTCTCTTTGCTCATGTTCTTGCTTTCGCCAATGAAATCTTTACATATTTATCTAATCAAGTTCATTCACCACTCAATTTACATGATGATGGCAGTAAGCACTCTAGTTTCTTTTCTCTCATTAACTTTTCCTTTAATATTTGATTATATGCAAATAAAACACAATTTCAACCATCTATACTACATAAAGGTTTAGTAAAGTATTTAATCCTATGTAAAATATAAGTCACACATGCATCTACATAACCTACTATTTTCTAACTGATTTTTTATATTTATCTTTGGATAGCCAAAGCCAGACTCCATGGGTTTTATAGCTAACTCCCTTGAGTTAAAAAAATATACTGCCACACTTAGAAATTTGATACTAAAAAGGACCCATGAGGCAGAGTTTTCCTTGTCATCGAGAGGTTGTTAGACCTCTCATTCCAAGACCAGTCTATGAACACCAAAGTCAACATGTACGCGACTTCATTCTGCATCTCCTTTTGCCAAGCCTGACCTTGCTCCTGTGTTTGTATTACGGGTAAATATGTCTCCACCTATGTTATCATCCAGAAGCATGGATACTGTCACCTTGAATCCTTACCCCAGACACTGCAACAGAACCCAAGTAGTTCTCATAGTCAAGTATCTGGATCATACTTGACCATAGAGTAACAACTCAGTAGCTCACCAGACTCTTTCTATATCTATTAGAGTTCTATGGTTAAAACTCCACACTACATTGATTATTTTTTTCCTTTTTCTTTCTGTTCTTTTTTTTTTCTCTTTCCCTAATGGGAACTGTAAGATATATGTAATTCTGAATATTTGTCTGTGCCCTCCAGAGTCTTAATGAGGGCAAGGACTTATGTTCTAATATAAAAGCAATTAGATGCATAGTACAGAATTAACCTTACCTAGAGAGTCCTGGCCTTTGCCTTACCTGTCGGGAGGTGATCTCCTATGGTGGAGTGGGGTTTGGCCTCTGGAAAGTCTAACACTGTGATTTATGATGGATACATTGGGTCATACAGTATCAATTCCAAACGTTGGAAGATATAATGATTAGGCCGACCCCCAGGAGGAACTGGAGACTAAAGATCAGCCAAATGGGTCGTATATAATTGAAAATCTGGACACCAATGGCTTTCCAGGTTTGCAGTTCTCTGTGGGTATTGTCTCACAGAAGGGGTGACAGGAGATAACATTGTCCTTGGCTTCACAGGGGAGGATGGGCTGAAGCTCTGCATCCAGACTTCTCCTAGACTCTAGACTATGCATTCCCCTTGGCTAATTTCAATTTGTATACTTTCTTGATGACAAGCCTATAATAACCAGCACATGGCTTCCTGAGTTCTCTGAGCTTTCTAGCAAATTTTCAAACTTGATGGTGACTGTGGTGAGCCTTAAATTTGTAGCCAGCTGGTGGTGTCTGAGGAGTGGACATGCCCTCTGGCTATGCAGAGTGTTTAACTTCTGCATATTATAGGCACATTGCCACCACATGAAGATGTGAAGAAATGAGCACTCAAGCATTTATGAATTCAGTGTGCAAATGCTGGGGCTGCACTCTTACCTATTCACTTCTGACAATACCCTACCTTGCCTGTCTCCCATCACACTGATCAGATGATATGGTGTTATGACAGGACTGGGCTAAAACTGGGAGATATTTTGGTTCTTTGTGCCTAAATGGAAGGTTGCTTATGAACAGAAGCCCTGTTTCTTAAGTAACATTTTGAGAAAGCCTTGATCTACAGTTTGTACTCTGCCTCCGGAATACTTCATCATGTTAGTCCGGTTGGGCTTTAATTCCCTTTGATTTGGCCTACTTTGCCCACCAAACCCACACCTACCCCAAACAAACAAAAAACAATGGCCAGTACAATGCCACCTGGCACTTGTGGCAATGATATCTGGCTGCTTTACTGTTTACTGAGGGCTTTTAGGATATTCAATGGAGTGGGGAAGGTCTTAGAAAAGCAACCCTCAGATTTGCAGATGTGCAACTTAAATCCTGCATGATTGTGGAAAAGTTTTGTTCAATGTCTCTCCGTTTTAAGTTCCCCAAATGCAAGTGTAAAATTAGAAAAAAATGAAGTGTTTGCTGCCTACCACACTGGGTTGCTTTACAAGAAGATAATCCTTTCACTTGAACCCTGAAATAGCAACGAAAGGGTTGCCAAAGGTGGAAAGAAAAAAAAAAGGATCTTCTATCTTAAAGCTGTTCTAATGCAGAATTCAACTCTAATCTCAACCTAGGGGCAATAATGCAGAAATTTGAGTCAAAAGCTAAAAATACTTTTTGCTAATTTTTTTTGCTTAGTAAATTCATTGTCTTTTTCTATAAAGTGTGTTTCATATTATAAAAATCAACAAAGGTTATCGAAAAACATTTTCATTATTTTATATAGTACTGAAAATGAACATGACACTGTACAATAGTTTATATATTCCATTTCCTTTCTCTTTATAGCCTATTTCATTTTCTCTCAAACTGTTATTATTATCATGGCACCCAAATTTGAGATATGCAGCTCCCTCAGGAGGTCAGGTATACATGTTCTCTGTAAGTAAATAAATCAGACAGTGGGAGGGCTATTTGGGTAATGTGAACAATATGCCCCACAGGACACTGAGCAAATCACTTTTGTGATATCTGTCAGAGCATCAGGGCCAGATTCAAAAATCCTGAGTCTAAAAGGAACATGTGGTGCTGTTACATCTATGGAAAGTGACTGCTAACTCACTAAAGACAAAATGGGAGCTTGCTGCCTCCCCCAACACACAGCACCCCCAATCTGTCTCTCTTATCTCTCCCCAAAAGCTTAAAGAAAAAGAAGCAGGAACTCTAGGTGGCTGAAAATAATCCCCTGCCTTTGGTGGAACACTTTAGGCTAAGATCTATGCTTATGAACCTCATAACCCTATAGATCTCTCATTTCTGGCACATTAAACTCAATTTTTTTCTGAAAGCAAGCAGTAGTGACCTTCCTGAAGGTAACAACTCAAGTAAAATTCATACCATTTAAAGGAAGGTCCTTTTAATTACATAAACAACCAAGATCACAAAAACCGTGTGTTATGCTCTTTAGCACTGCCTAGCTAATTTTAAGTGATGGATTTTTTAAAATTATTGATTATAGCATAGGCAGTGATGTATAAGACCATAATTATGTTATATATTATATATTTAAATTATAATTATAATATAATGTAGCTTTTGAAGATGTCTTTATTAATGGTACAGGTAATGCAACACCATATCTAATCTTGGAGGCTCTACTAACTTGCTTCTTTAAAAACTGTTTTTTGATAATACAAAAGGGTGGCTGTTTTAGTCAGCTTTTTCACTGCTGTGACTAAAGGAACCAACCAGCACAATCATAGGGGAGGAGAAATTTACTAGAGGGCTCACAGTTTCAGAGGTCTTAAGGTCTTAGTCCATAGAAGGCCAGCTCCATTCCTCTGGGCTCAAGGTGAGGCAGAACATCATGGCAGAGGAGTGTGGCAGAGGGAAGCAGCTCACAGGATGGTCAGTAAGGGGAGGGGGGGAGGGGGGAGGGGGGAGGGGGGAGGGGGAGGGGGGGAGACTGCACATTCCAGATACAAATATATACCTCATAGCCACGCCCCCAATGAATCACTTTCTCCAGCCACACCCCACCTGCCTTCAGTTACCACTCAGTTACTCCCTATTAGGGGATTAATTCACTGATTTAAGACTCTCACAACCCAATCATTTCCCCTCTGAACCTTCTTGCATTGTCTCACACATGAACTTCTGGGGGATAGCACATCTAAACTATAATTGTGACAATATTTTAAGTGTTTTTTTTTCTTTTTCTTTTTTCTTTCTTTGTGTGTGTGTGTGTGTGTGTGTGTGTGTGTGTGTGTATGTGTATGTGGTTCTGGAACCCACAACCTCTCACATTCGAAGCAAGTGCTCTACCACTGAACTATATCCCCAGCCCCTAAAAGTTGTATTTTAACACTCTTCCTCTTCCTTTGATTGTCTCTGGTTAGCAAAACATATTTTATTTTTTTTTTTTTTTTTTTTTAAAGAGAGAGTGAGAGAGGAGAGAGGAGAGAGAGAGAGAGAGAGAGAGAATTTTTTTTTAATATTTATTTTTTAGTTCTCGGCGGACACAACATCTTTGTTGGTATGTGGTGCTGAGGATCGAACCCGGGCCGCACGCATGCCAGGCGAGCGCTCTACCCCTTGAGCCACATCCCCAGCCCAGCAAAACATATTTTAAAAGATATTTAGAATTTTTTTTCTGTGAGGTTGATATGCTTCCCAAGGTTAATAGCTGTGCTTTATTCCAAAATTCTCAATATAGTGAGTAGTGTATGTTATGTAGTAGGAAATCAATATATACTTATTAATTAAACTGAACAGTTATCTTAGTATAAACCTTTCCAATATGAACTTTTAAAGTTCCATTCCTTGGGAAACAAGCTTAGATAGTACTTGATCCTCATTACAGGACACTGGATACAACTGTTCTCATTAAGTAAATCTGAGCTAGAATTAGAGAAAATTAGTTTTTCAAGGCCCCATATGCTAGAAGGTGATCCTAGCATAACCCTAGCTCTCCACTATTGCCTCCAAACCATCACTCCTGCAGGCTTATATAAAAACATTTGGCTTGAATTTTATATTGATTAAAGAATACAACACCTTCACTCACCCTATTAAATTATCAATTAATGGATTCCTGTCCATTTTCCCTCTTCATGTCTATCCTTGATCCCCATCATTCTGCTTTACTTCTGTATCAATCTGGATGACCTCTCCAACCTTTTAATCTTAGAGTTTATGGACTCAGATAAATCAAGTTAACTTAAATTCCATGTTCCACTAATATTCACACTTGGTCACCCTTCTGACTATCATCACCCAGAATGATACCCTGCCTTGGAAGATTTCAACTCCTGTACCTCACTTCCTGACAAAAGTCTCTCAGTCTTTTGCTTCCTCTAAACTTACTCCCTTTTCCATCTCACACTCACCCAGCAAGGCCTGTGTCCTAATATGTCTTCTCAATCTTCCCTGTATTACTAAGATTTCCTGAAGCCTCAGATGCACTGCCCATGCATACAATTTCCACAACCATATCTCCATTCAAGTCCTTATTCTTTGAGTTCTAGATCCTTACATTCCATTGGTACTGAGTTCTAAACAAATACTCCATGGGAATGTCAAATTTGATAAAATCCAGTTGCAAATCTGTTTCTCAATCGGCAATCTCTATATTTTAGATGCTGACACCATTAACTATCTGTTGTTAAGTTAAAAACCTGAGGGGTGTGTGTGTGTGTGTGTGTGTGTGTGTGTGTGTGTGTGTGTGTGTATACACACAGAGTGACAGACCCATATACATGGACAATTCCTCTTACCATCAAAACTCAAATAGTCAAGTTCTGTCTATGTTATCAAAAATTTAAAAACAAATAAAACAATCCTTTCATTTCACCAGAAACTCTTCATTTCACTGCAATTTTTTTTTGCTAGCACATCTAATCCAATATCACTCATTCTTCTCCAACTTATAATCAATGGTGGTCAACTATTTTTTTTATGGAATAATAAAAACATTTACCTCACCACACTGGCATAAAGGAACATATTTCTTTGATGGAAGAGAATTTGGAGCCCAATTTCCAGCCTTCTTGGGGCCCTGTTTTCAAATGTAAGGGCTGACAGGATGCAAGTCTCAGTCTACCTGCAGTCTGCTAGTGTCAACAACCAGAGAAAATATCTGCTAACTTCAGTGGTATTCTCAGCTTCTTCGGTAGCTTTTTTACCCTTCTGATCACATATTCCTAATCTGACTCACACAAACTCCTAAGTATGACACTTAGAGTCTTTGAGATGTGGCTTCTGTCTATATATATGACCTTTCTTCCTCTGCAAACATTAATAAACATTAATAAACTACCTGACATTCCCTAAATACACACTAACTTTTGACACCTGTACGTCTTTCCTCTTAATGTTTTCAATATGTGAAGTGTTCTTTTCTTGGCTACTTGTTTCAGTGTTCCAAGGCTTGGTTTCTGTCGTCATATTCCTAGCAAGACTTCTGAGATTACCTTCAATCCTTTTCTCCCCAAGTTCCAAAGAATTATGTGTACAGGTCAAAAAAAAGTATTTATTACAATGTTTTAATTTACTTAGGCCTCTCCCTTCCAGTGTTGCTCAGGGAGGCCTTTAATTTGATACTCTCGGAATCTTGAGTATATTCTAACATTCGACACATGACCTCAAAATGAACAAATAAATGGATGGATGGATGGATGGATGGATGGATGAATGGATGGATGGATGGATGAATGGATGAACAGCTGGGGGAAAATATCTTCTATTGCTGCCAAAGTAAACTGAAATATAAATTCTAAACTTTCATTTTAGGAGTTGCATCACTTTCTTTGGACTTCTTTAATTTAGCCAACATTGAGGACTTACATCCTAGACATCGTGATGCACCCTGGAAGGATTTACAAGAGTGAGGCATTTTGTTCTCCCTCAAAAGCTTCATCAATTGGAATGGGAACCAAACACTAAAGCAAAGGTGTGTCTCATGAATATAATAGAATCTTTACTTCAATCTTGTCCCTTTTGCTTTTGCTGGAAAATAAATCAGAGATTTACAGTATGCAAACAAATAAATGAACATACATAAATTCCTTCTATTACTCAAATTCTTTAAGAGTATTCTAAAGCTGCCTTCTCTGATTCTTTCCATGCTTTTGCTTCTTTCATCTTTATATTTGATCGTCTGCCTTCACCAGTGGTCAGATACCACTCTTTCTGTCACGGATGCTCTCCTAACAGTTAAATCAAGAATGTGACTCAATGCTTTGGCAATGTGTGGAGCTGGACTCCTACCTCTCAATTAATCTCATGTTGCTGGGCTGGAAGAACAGGCTCTGGGAGGCTGGGAAATTGACTTCTGAGAGTGCTCCAGCTGACTGTTTCTGCCGTCTCTAAGCAGGGCAGAAAAAAAAAATAGTTCTCCAGGTGTTGCAAAAGTTAAAGTTGTATTCTACTGTGGTTATGGGAAGGCACTGCTGCTTCATAAGATGAAGCTAACAGGAGCCAAAAAGAGACAGCAGGCTGCAAGGAAGCCCACAGGCAGCATCCAGGAAGCAAGATACTTCTTATCCTGTGATCTTTTGGTCTCCCTCTAGCTCCCACTACTGGCAGAGCCTGACTTAGAGCCAGTTGATAAAAGAGAAAGTGGGGAGTTCCAGCCTGAGGTCTCATCAATGTGAATACATTGTAGCACAGTGGAGAGACAACAATGAACAACTATTTTCCCAAGGTTCAGTCTCCAGATATTCTCTAGATATTGTTCTTCAAGGCTTTAAAGTGTTCCTTTGGCTTCAATATCAACAGAGTGGCTGATGCAGAGCTCATACTCCATTATTTCTCCTAAACTCTACCTTCACCTGGTGAATTACTAAGTATGTGTTTCCACTTACATATTCTCTAGGATGTCCAAAACAGGCCATTTTCTCAGAAAATCTTGCCATAAAAGTTCTTTTCAGTAAAAGCCATATATTGTTTGCCAATAAAACAGAAATATACTACCTCCTATATATTATTCTATTCTTCACATATCACATCCTATTTGACATCAGTCTTTGTTAAGTCTTCAATCTTGTTCTTGTCCTCTCAGTGTCTCATCACTTCTCTTTGATTCCCACAACACTATTTTGTAACTTATATGTGAAACTGTGCTTCCTGTTGATTTCTATTCATCTTATACAATGCTATCTAATTAATCTTGCTATAGCCTGCCTCTGAGCATATTACATTCTTTCATGGAAAATTCTTCAGGTCTCCTACTATCTTACAAATTAAGTATGACCCTTTTAACTGGAGTTTTATGATATACTGTGATCCTATATTCTCAGACTTATCTCTCATTGCATATTTGTTACTAATAAAAGAGCACTTGCAATGAAATTCCTAAATAACCACTTTTGTGTAATTTTCTAATCATTTTCATAAGACATATTCATAATGTTGAATGGTAGATCATAGCATATGTTCTTTTACAAGGTTTTGAGTACATATTGCAAAATTTCCATCTGGAAGGAATCTACAAATTTACATTCCCAATGCAGCTATGTTAACTCTGGGTATTAACATAATTTTCTCTTACCCAATATTAAAGTATCCCATTGTTGTATTAATTCAGGTCTTGAGATTATCAGAAGTGTTAGTAATTGAATATGCATATTTCTTCTGTTAAATAAATTTTCATAATTTCTTGAATATTCTGTATTTCTTTTTCATATATGAAATATATGGCAAGCAATGCAATAATGTCCTTAGCTTTTTAAGAACTTTCTAATCATAAATATTGTTAGTAATATATTGATTTGGCTATCAGGATTATTATTTTCATTATTATTAATTTCCTAGGCAGGACATGAAGACATTTTTTTTAAATAATGCCCTTTATTTATTTATTTATTTATTTTTATGTGGTGCTGAGGATCCAACCCAGTGCCTCACACATGCTAGGCGAGCACTCTACCACTGAGCTACAACCTCAGCCCACATGAAGACATTTTTATCTCCCTAAATGGTCTTCCTATATCCAACCTAATTCTCTATAAACTAGTAGCCTCAGTGATTCTCTTAAAATATGTCAGGACTTATTAGTCCTCTGTGCTCAAACTCTGGAATATGTCCCTGCTTCATTCAGAGTAAATGTAATGTCAAATTCTTAAAAAATGGTCCACATTGTCTTTCTGGCCTTACTGGCTATTCTCCCTATGCTGCATCTGTTTCAAACTTCCTGTCTTCTTTCCCTTGAAAGAATAAGGATGCTACCACCTTAAGGGTTTTGTCTCTAGGAATGTTCTCTAAGATATTTGTGTAAAATAACTCCATGTTATGGTTTAGAAGTTCTGTTCCCCAAAAACTCACATGTGAGACAATGCAAAAAGGTTCAGGGGAGAAATGACTGCATTGTGAGAATCTTAAACCAATCAGTGAATTAAATCTCCTGATAGGGACTAACTGAATGATAATTAAAGTGATGGGGTGTGGTTGGACGAGGTAGGGCATTGGGAGCATGGCTTTGGAGCATATATTTGTATCTCACCAGTGGAATCAATCTCTCTCTTTCTTTTTTTTTCTCTCTCTCTTTCCCTCTTCCCCTCCCCCCCCCACAAGAGTCTGCTCACATGTAGCCCTCTCAAAGAAATTTATACATTAGTCAGGGGAAGCTAACTGCTTAAATAACCTCAAAATCCCAGTGTCTTTAGAGAGTTGCTTGACACTAATGTGGAGGACAAAATTGAAAACTCTCTTAGTATGATAAAGGGAAACAAAATGTAACCCAGGAATAATGTTATAAAATTTTAAAAATCAAAATAAATGTAATAAAAATAATTATGAAAGACATAAACAGAAGCAAATTTTCCCAACCTTAAACTTAAAAATTATGAGTTCAAAGATTGAATGTCATATTGATTTGAGCAAAAACAATGAAAAATGGTTAATTTAAGGTACATAAAGGCAACATTTTAGAATATTACAAATGGATGAAAACTAAAATAAATATTCAGGAATGAAATGTCATCTCTAAGGGCCATAAAATAATACAACTTCAGATTTCTTTTCCACCAAACTAAATAAACAAATCAGAGAAATCTGTACAGTTTTTTTTTGGAGGAGAAATAACAATAAAAATAATAAAACTAATGATATAACATACACACATTTTCTGCAGAAAACTGTTCTAAGTGCCACTGTTAACACATTTAATTCTCACAACAACCTTATAAGGCAGGTCTTACAATTACCCTCACTTACAGATAAGGACTAAAACTAAGATATGAAGAAATTTATGCACCTCCATTTTTTTGTTGTAAGGTAAGGCAACTTGGGAAAAGAGAACAACTCAATTGCTTAATGGGAAAAATATTAAAATATGTAAAATAATCAACTAAGAAATATATCAATATAAAGATGTCTGAAGTAGGCACTGTGATAGTGTTAAGGAATTGTTAACAAGTAAGAAAACCCATTACACATGTAGAATATAGTATAAACAATTCTTGGCCAAATGGCACAAAATTAAATACAGGAGGCTAAACACTTCTGGAAGTAGCCAGACAGAAACAACAGCAGCATGTTCATGATAGGAATGCAATAATTTTTGGCACAATTAACCATAGCAAGGAAACAAGGCAGTAGAGAGAAGAGAAGTAAAATTGGTCAATTGTCCATAGAGCTGGAGTAAGGTAAAAGTTTTTGATTTATCACTCCAACAATTAATTAATAAAAAATGAATTTAATATTCCATTTAATCACTTGAAACAATATAATTTAAACTAGAATGTTTCTATTTCCTATTATTATCAGTTATAAAAATCAAACCTCAATAGCCAATATAACAAAAAAAGACAACACAGAAAGTGATATCCACACCGAGAGAATTAAGCAAGATAATAAAAACAGGGTTCATGAAACAATCATGAAAATTAATTAAATTATCTTTTATGGGTCAAAGAGACACATTTAAAAATTAAACCAGAATTGTTATTATTAAAATACAAAATTAAATTAGTATCACATGCAGAAAAGCAGAAGTTAATAATATTAACTTTAAAATAGTACAGAGGAGAAAATAATCATTTTATGAAAATATTACAATTCAAATGCTCATTTAATAATTGTGAGCCTTTATATATATTTAACATAGATGGGTGGGGGGAGGGGGTTCCAGTTTTATTTTAAAAACTGAAGCAAGTTTTTAAAGAGTGTGTGTATGTGTGTGTGTGTGTGTGTGTGTGTGTGTGTGTATATATATGTACATATATATATGTGCATATATATATATATATTCATATATATATGTACATATATATATATATATGTACATATATAATAGAGAGAATAACAGGACTTACAAAGAAATAAAGTAAAATTTGCAGAAAAAATTCAAACAGGAAGTTCAATCTACCACTAGTAGACTAGTACAAACCAAGTGCACTAAAATATAACAACTTTCATGATATGAAAATTATAATTAAATAAGTTGAATTAATGATCTCATTAATTCATTTTCTCAAAAGTTACCTATGGACAAAAAATTGCAGAAATTATATTTGATTACCAGATGCAAATTAAGTAAAAATCATTTAACATAAATGTAAGTAACACTCACTACTCTCTGCTCCCAACCTGGTAGAGAAGAAAAATCTTCTAAATAATGATTTCTTTTAGCTATACATTTAATTGCTTTTTTTTCCCTCAAAAAGGCTCAAAACCACTAAACTCCTTAAGTTGTGACTGTGTCCTCAAAGAAGTAAAAACATTAAATGAGTGTGCCATATATTGAAAGTTCAAAAATTATATGCAGAATATAATTTATCATTTAAATGGGGTTTTATAGCCATTAAATAAGAAAGAATGATTCAAAGCAGAAAATTCAACAGGCTAAAAAAAGAAAAAGAAGAAAATAAATAAATAAATAAATAAATAAATAAATAAAATTATAAAACCAATCAAAAGAAATAATCACAAAGGTGTAATTAATTAGAGAAAATAATTAACCTGTATAACAAAAGCAGAGTTTGGAATATATAGGAAAGAACCAAAATGCAAAAATTTATTAAGCTAATCAAATGAAATTTTTAAAAAATGACAAGAAACAAAAAAAATCAAACTAAAAAGGAATGAGAAAGGCTAATGTACAAGAAGCATCACCAAAGTAGAAGAGATAAATTATATTTTACAATAATTTGTGATAATAAATTTGCAAACCTATTCAAATGATCTTTTCTAGAAAAATATAACTTTCCAATATTGACTCAAGATAATTGGAAAACATTAATCACACATAAAAGCAAAAAAAAAGAAGAAATTGAATATACTGATATAAAGTTTTTATTTAGAAAAGGGGCAAGCTCACCTATTTAGTTGGGGAACAAAATTCACCATTAGGTTTATACGGTTCTTGTAACAGATTTTACCTGGAACTACCTTTTCAAGGATGATGATATGGCAAATACAATGTCTTCTTTTTTTTTTTTTTTTTTTTTAAAGAGAGAGTGAGAGAGGAGAGAGTTAGGAGAGAGAGAGAGAGAGAGAATTTTTAACATTTATTTTTTAGTTCTCGGCGAGACAACATCTTTGTTGGTATGTGGTGCTGAGGATCGAACCCGGGGCGCACGCATGCCAGGCGAGCGCGCTACCGCTTGAGCCACATCCCCAGCCCCTACAATGTCTTCTTTTGAGGCAAAGGTTGAACAAGTTTGCTAGAAGCCCTCTTGTAGTATTAGAGATTCCTACATTCAGAGTTTGTTAACTGTGACAACAGAAATCTACACAAGTATCATGCACGCAGACCATTTTCACAGCACACCCCCTAGACTTGAAACCCAGGGGATCCTATGAGAACCTAAGATCACAAGACCTGGTGTGTAGTGAGTAGAAGTCCTCCTTCCCTCAGTCTGAGTTCCCTGTCCTCTACCAGTATCTTTGAGACTGCGACAAGCTTACCCTTTGCCTGTAAGTAGGGTAAAATCTCATCCCCTTCACATATCTCAATAGCATCATGGGAGAATTTCTCTAACCTTTAAGGAACTGAAATATCCAGTGCTATTTAACATAGATTGGGGGAGAGAGGGGTTCCAGTTTTATTTTAAAAACTGAAGCAAGTCTATGAAACCAATCTCTTTGACAAATTACAAAATAGAAGAACTGCAGATGAACAGATATTCTAAATCAAATTATTACAAATTGAAGCCAGTAATGTCTTAAAATTTTAATAAACCCTGATCAATTAAGGTGTTTTTAAGAATGCAATTTGGTGTTTGGAAAATCTATATATAATTATTTTAATTGGTAAGTGGGGAAAGGCATTGCAAAACTGGGAAAGGGAGGTTACCTGAAAGAAAAAAAAAGATCATAAATATCTGAACTGTGTTCATGGAGTATTATCACAACTACATAAAAAATACTAATATATAGAAAAACTGAAATGGACTACAGTCAACTATTATAATAGATGTCCCTAGGTAGTTTTTAAAAAACTGTAAGTGGTAATGGATTGCCAGTGCTAAAAAAAATCAAATTTTATGTAAATAGTGCCTTAATATTTTATCAGAAGTAATTCTGGGGCATAGCACCAACAGGGGACATAGTGCTTCAGAGAGATGCAAAACTAGAAACTTCCTCCTCATTTAATGGATTGCACTCAAAGTAAACATTCAAAATATATTAAATTCATATTTGGGAATCACCCAATCCTGTGCTCCCATCTTCTTCTCTCTCCTGGTGCTACTCTGTCCTGACTTCTAAGTACTTAAAATCACTGCAGTCCTAGGTCTGAACAAAATCGTGAAGTGCCCTCTGATACAAAGTCAACACTCTGGCCACCACTCCTCACTGAAAACATTCATTCCTCCAAGAGTCATAGATTTCAATAAGGCATTTTGAAAAAGCAATGTCATGAGGCTAATAATTCATATTATTGTGTGTGACTAATTGTTGCTTAGTCACATCAGAAATAAAGAGAAATATACATAATGTAAACCATGTGCCTAATTTTTAAAAATTTTCGTATGTCATTAAAATCATTTTGGTGGTAGGAAGATTATTCTTGCCTGGAAAATTTACTGGTGAGTTCTTCAGTTTCCAGGTTTATTACACATTCATTTCCCACTATTGAGACCCCAGAAGGTGTAATGTGTTTTAATAACTCCTTACATTTCCGGGCAGGGGACAAGGGGCACCATTGTTTGTTATTTGAGTGTTGTTACTATTTTTAAGTCTGGTTTCACAGCTTCCATCTTCCTGCTGATGAATTTTTCAAAGTGAAGCTAGGATTTTTGTCTAATGCTGAATGTCTCAAACACAGAAGTACTCACAGAACAGTTGTATGACAATGAAGAAATGATGAGTGGACAATAGGAAAATAAGTTAAAGTTGTAACCATCTTTAAAATGATCACAGATTAAATTTGTTTCTGATTTTTACTATTTTAGTACTTGGCTGCCCAGTAAGGCAGTGACCCACTGCCTCTGCAAGCTAAGGATTTTCTGTGCAAAAAGGTCAAGAAATAATTTGATCGCTAAGTGTGGGGCTGCTATGGCCAAGGGAAGAAATGCGTCCTAAAAGAGAGAAACAAGAAGTAAAACAAAAACCAATAAATTTTAGAAAATATTGGAATATTGTCTCATTTTGAACTTAATCTGGAAATTGTTCTTCCAGGACACTGCATTATATCCCTCTCCTATATAACCTAAATCATAGAGAGGAGAGCAAAACTAGAGAGAGAACACCCAGAGAGAGGTATTGACATTGAGAAGGCAGTGGGCCTTAACAGACTGAAATACTGCAAGCTCTAGCTCTGTATGGACCTTTCCAATAGTAGCTAGAGATGTACTAGTAGGACAAATAAGGTATACTGAAATTTTAACCTTAAGCAATTGCATTTACAAATAAGCACTTAGTAAAAATGCCATGACATAAACAAACAACAACAATAACAAACTACCATGGAAATATGATAAGGAATTTTCCACTGAGGAGAGATTGAATTTAACTCCAGACATAGAATTATATGCTATCTCAACTTTGTGAATATTTTTTCTTAAACTATTTTATTAGATGTTAATATTTCCAATACAGTAGTGTGTTTTCTTACATCCTTTAATAAATCTATAGTGGCTTTTATAGTCTTCTATTAAAAAATATCCACAGATCATCCATAATCGTGATCAATCATTTTGCCCACAGGGGACACCCCAGATTAGTATTGTAATGATGCCTTTGTCAGACTTTTTTCTTTCCAGGAATGCTTTACATTACATACACAGTTCCAAAGTTAACTAATCCTGTTTATAAACAGGAATAAGATCAGGTTTGCTATGAGGAATTGTACTGTCTTTCCACTATTTAATACTCAACAACTAATCACAGTCATACATCAATAGCACCATTAATGATAAAGCATATTATTCACTACACATTGCATGTTTCGGTCGCATAAAGTGAACTCTGTACTTTGGGTCACATAATATGAATGCATAAGAAAGATCTAGCCTAAAAACAGACAAGAGACAACTTCATATAGAGTAAAGGCTATTTGATAAACAGCATTAAGATCTTTCACAAAATCTTTCAATACTAGAAATCAATAGACAATTTAACTATTTCAATAGAGAGAAAAGACTGGATGACAAATTTTTCTCATGTTATTATTCAGGAGAGAGACTAAGAGACACAGAAAGAAGGACTCCACATCTATACACAGCATGAGTGTATGGTAAAGTATCCAGAGTATGGGGTTGGTGCAGTATGGAAAATACCTTCAAAATATCCGTTTCCAGCTACTGTCATATGTGCAGAGGGCAAAATCATCAAAACAGGCATCCATCCATCCATCCATTCATTGATTCATTTAACAAGTGGATTTACTGAGTGTCTCTACTATGCCATATATAGTTCTGAGCTTTCAGGTTGTAGAGAAGAATGTGGCAGAAAATTCCCTGCCCCCTTAGAGAATACATTATTATAGCAGACTACCAGACAACAAACAAATTCAAATGAGTGACAAAAACCAGCTCAGAAAAAAAAGCGGGATAGGTCACATGAGGCTTCCAGGAAGCTGGGGGTGGGCACTTGGGAGTAGTAAGGCAAGGACTGGCTTTTTGAGGAAAAGAAATGCAAATGTCAATAATCTAGGAACTGGTTATACAGGATGCCCTTCACCCCCCGTAGCTAGCCTGCTGACCATGCTTTGCCATTTCCCTTGTTATCATTGCTCCACTAAAGTGCTGAAATGCCATTCAGTAAATTATCATTGAGGTCCAACTATGTTCTCAGCACCAGTGCGATTGGAAAATGTGGTTGGGTTCAAATAACTAATTTTACTGCTGTGATAAAATAGGAGGTGAGTAATATGCTGAAGTCAGTAAATAGCTCAAATCTTCTTGCTCTGGAAGGTGCTTTTCAGTTTTAGCTTCCCTAATCTCTTCATCCCTCACATGTGAGTCCCAGGAATCCCTCCAAGAGGAGGCATCATTTATTGCCACTAGATGGCACCAATTATTTCCATATTTTTAGGGAAAAAAATCTTTCTAGGTAATGACCACATTTAAAATGGAACAATGCTACTCAGTCCCACTATTAATAAAACTACTATAGTTTTGTTAATAATTTTACCATAGGATGGACCATAGCAATAGCAGTAAATACAGTATGTTTATTCACTCATATGCAAGTTTATTCAACATACATTTATTCCAAAATTTTTAAAAATGTATTGTCTTTGGACATGTGAAAGGAAATCATAATTGAATATCAGGATCAAATATAGCTGATAAAGTATATTATGATTATACATATATATTAAAAAGTTTTGAAGAAAGTGGTTTTAATAAAGAAGAATTAATTATATTTTGTGGAAATTTTCTCATTGTGTCTCTCAAAAATAAATAATATTTCTAAATATATTTTTTAAAACCCATGGTATTAATAAATTAGAATTAATTGCAACAAAACTATTGTAAAACATTAAAATTGGATGGGGTTATTTAACTACATATATGTAACTTAGTTACAATCTGTACAAAAATTTAGTATGTACAGCTTTATAAAATTTGAAGGAAAAAAATTTGGATGTTAAATATACATTTTTATCATATTATTTCCCTGTTTTAAAAAAGTAAATATATAGTGCCATTAAAATATTATGGAAATTTTTTTCTGAAAGGAAGGAGTTTGAAATAGTCTCACTTATCAAAAAAGTGGTTGGTAAATATTCAAAGTATGTTTATTCAGAAACAAAACAGAACCATTCTCACATCACCAGTAAAAACATAAAAATGGTTCCAGAATGAATAAAACCTATGTTTTTATATTAATGCAAATAAAATGAGTGCAATAGTAAGATGAGGGTACCCATTGAATGTACTGAAAAGTACAACGTGCTGCATGAATGTTAATTACTCATGCATTACCTAGAAAAATGAAATGTTATGTTTATTATGCTAACAAATGTATTTTTAAAATCTAAACATCCTTGCTACTTCAACATGAAAAATGTGTCTCAAATTCACTGCTAATTTGACTGCCACTATATTTCTTTCACTTAAGACAGTAAAAAAATAATACTTACTTTAATATCTTCCAGAGTCTTTTGCCTTGTTTCAAAGAGCACTGTAAATTTCTTGTCTTCATCAAAGATTCTCTCTTCACAGAGTTTTTTCTTCTCCATGAAATGCTCAAATATATTTTGTGCATTCTCCCTTTTATATCTTACAACTAAAAAGTTCTCCCTGTGAAGAAAGAATTTCATGTGCCACAAGTCAATTCATGTTGCAATATTTAATGTTCACATGTAAATGTTTATGATAAATTTTAAAAGACCCAATCTTACAGCTGAAAGATCATCTCGGGAAAATTTTGTAGTTCCTTCCAAAACTGTGTGTGTGTGTGTGTGTGTGTGTGTGTGTGTGTGTGTGTGTAAGTGCTGTTTCTGTCTTGCAACTAAGTACATCCTGCCTCAGAGGCAAAATAACATTGATGGTAAACTCAGTAGTTACCAAGGAAAACTACTAGTAAAAAAAAAAAAAAAAGCATCCAAAAGTGGTTAGAACAATACTGACAACAACAAACAAGCTTAAGAAATAATTGCCGAAGTTAAGCAGCAACCATGAATACAGAATAAGCATAGCTGCAAATGCTTAGCAGTCTTATGTCACCCACATTAGCTGATGCTTCAACAGATAGAGAAAATTAAATCACTAGCACGGTTAGCTATAAAGGCAGCAAGGCTAACATTCTTGGAAAGGTTCAAATGTTAAAGTGCTTTTAATAATATATCATTTAATACAACAAAACCCCTATGAAATAATAACCATTATTACCATGAGCAATTGAGGAAACCTAAACTCACACTATTAGCTTGTATATCCTTCAAGTAGGTAGTAAAATAAATGACAGAACCAGAATTCAAATCCAGTCTGTCTTTCTCTGCTTGATTCAGCAGCGGTACACTGACTACTCTGTCTTCCTGTGGCTATTTATAGAAATTGGAAACATGACTCCTTGCTCACGTTTAGTATATAAGAGCCTCTTCTACATGGAATAAAGTTCCCTTTCATCTGCCTTGCTCTGTTTCTTCCATTTCTTCATTCATATCTTTGTTTCCACTCCCCAAATTCCTAAGAGATGACTTATTTAGGTATCCAATAATATGGACCTTGTGGAGCACAGGGAACAAAATAAATTCATACTGGAGGAGGCAATATGACCCCAAACATAAAATGTTCCTAGATGCCTCCAACAAACACTGCTCTGTCCTGAAAATGTGTATTTTCTTCTCTACACTAAGTGTTTTGAGATTAGAGTATATTCAATATAGTATATTATTAATTATATGACACATTATATATGTATACGTTTATCTACATAAATCATGTTTCTCATAATAATAAAAAGAGAAAAAATTCTGGTCTTATGAGTCTAGTTTTGAATCTTTCTACTTCCTGGCTAAAAAGCAATTATAAAAATCAAATGAGAGCCAAGGACAGCTTTGTTTATTATTGTTAACATTCCATTTTAATTGTCTTACATATATATGCAAGATTTGTCTCTGAAACAATCTCTAGCCACTTGAAGGTGCACTTTTCATTTGCCATTTCTTTGTCCTTCTTGGGGCCTGTGACAAGGCCTAATATTGGTCCTCTAAATAATTATTAATTTGATATGATCACCTATTGAAAATAGCAATAGATTACTTCTAATACAGCTTGTCTGCAGTCAATTTTCCTGGCAATCCCAGTTTAGGAGACTTGCTATGCGCAGTTGGAAAAAGCACATACTTTGGAACAGGATGGAGCTAGGCTGGAGCTGGTTCTACCAACCAATTCGCTGTGATCGTAAGACAGTCATTTAAATTTCCTGAGTCTTTGTTTCCTTAGTATTTATTAGGAAGTAATGTATAATTTAAGAATTTGCTCTGAGAATTAGATGAAATGAGGGATAGATTGCCCAACAAAGTGCCTGGCACATTAACAAGTCATTCAATGTAGATTTAAGTATTCCTGGATGTTATCCATCATAGACATTAATCATTAACTGCATTAACTGTTTTCAAGGTAATACCCCAATATTGGCTTAATCTTTTTTCTCTTTTGCCTGTGGGAAGGCAGAATCTTGTCAAGACTAGAGAGGGATTTGATTTACTGGGTCCTGATTACCACTGTTATATGAAAGGCGTTATAATGTAGCCACAGTATAGAAGAATAGTTTATGACTGAAATAGTAATAAGAGTGAAGAAAATTTTTCATTAGCTCCTAAGTTTAGTGTAAATTACATAATTTTAGGTTTACGCCTTTGAATCCCACTATATTGTTATGGGTGTTAAAAAATGCAGATAAATAATTTTCAAAGTAAAATTTAAGTTTCTGTGTTTTTTCCCAAGATACACTGAATGTAATTTGGCTTCTCTCAGATAAAGACTCTATAATCATATGAAAAAAAAGGTTTTTTAATCTTATGGTTATTGCTATGCAAATCTTTGTTGGGTACATTGACTTGAGTCCATAAAAGTACATGGGTTCAGGCTATGCCTTACATTTTTTTTTAGAGTCTTTATCCCTCAAATAATCAATTTGATTGTGCTAATGTTTATACTAACCTTCTATATTTAAATCAAACTGTCATTCCTAAATATGACTGGCATATATACTTCCAATAGTTCTCTAAGCCCAGTTCTTAGTGCTTTATAAAAACAGCAAACAAGAACCAAAAAGAATAGAAGAGTGCATGACTTCCAGGTGAGGGTCCATGGACACCCTGTGAGCCTTGGAGCATAGTCCTTCTCCAAGTTAGCCATACTATCCCTGGCCGGGTTTATCCCCAACTGATGAGGTGACTGAATAAGAAGCTTTTGAGAATTGTGTGACTGAATTGTGAGGCTTTACAAAGTATCTATTCCTAAATTTTTACCTCAGAACATTAATAAAAAAAATGGTTACATAAAAAAAACATAAATTATTAAGACTGGCACATAAATACTAAGAGATAAAAAATATTTATTACATAAGAATGTTTATCATGTTTAATACTGAGAATAAAAGCCTATCATAAAGAACAAAGTTCATATACTTGGAAAAGAAGAAACATCACTAATTATTCATAAAGTAATAAATCCAGGGAGTCATGAAGAATGGATATCACATGTGTATTCAACATAAAATTACGATGGAAAATGTAGAGCAATTTAAGAATAAAATTTAAATATGAATTTTATCTCTTCTATCAATAATATGTAAATACAGTTAATATTTGGATCAAATTTACTTACTTTAACTGTTCGATTTTCTTTTCAAAATCTAAATTTTCCTGTTCCTGTACTTTTAATTCTATTTTCAAATCAATTATTTTTACATTAAAAGCATTCGTTTTGTCTTTAGTTGACTCTAACTCTTCAAAAACTGCTGAATGTTTATCCTGAAAAAAAAAAGCAGGGATGTTTTATTTAAATATTTAAATTTTCAAATCTTTACAATTTAGGAGGAGACACAATTTACATTGGCTGTGTGAAAATTAAAAACAAATAGTAACTTCTTATCAATTTAGGTAACAACGTTCATGAGTGTCCTCACACTCGACTGAATCAGGTTCACTCCCTGTGAATTGGGCTGGCAACTAAAAACCACAAACACAGAAAATACCTTTTGGGGGGTACAGTGATGGCTCCTCAGTCTCTGCCCCCAAAAGGGAGGCAAAAGAGGTAGGTAAGAGAGTAAGCACCCCCTGAACCTTGTTTTTTATTGGGGAAAGGTGTTCCATGGAACATTTCACCCAAATAAAGCAAAGGGGTAATATTACAAGAGAACCAGGGGTCGGGTTTTGGAGGGTGGAGTCTTGCTTGGTGATGTCTTGGTCAGAAGTTTGACTGACATCTTGGAGAGTCACACCCATGTCAGGTGCTGTGTGGGATCATAGGCAGAGCTCAAGAAAACGACACATAGGTCGCACAGCCCAGTCAGAGCAGCAACGTCAGTCCAGTCCCCTCACGTGCTCAAATGCCCATAGCTCACACACACTACACAGCCCATGGATGGCTCGCAACACATGAGCACTTGTTTTGCAAACATAAAGTCTGTCTAATAAAAATTATTTTTACAAATCAGTTGATGATGATGATGATGATGATGGAGGAAATAATTCTAAGACTTCCAATGCTAATTAATCTTTAGGTATTTCATATATATTAACATCTCTGTTCTCCACCATATTGTAGCAAGATAAGACTTTAACCCCCATTTATTCATTAGTAGTTCTCACCATTATAAGACAACATCTCCTCTGCAGACTTCCCCTCTTCCCTCAGTTCAGCCCCTGAGCGACCCTACCCTCTCACATAGTACTGCACTGCTTTTATGGCTCTTCTCCCAGTATATTTAGGTGCCTCTTTCCCGGCCTACTCCTTCCATTGGAGAAAAACAATACAGACTCTGCCAGTTAAATTTGAGTTCAAACTCTATCTCCAATGGAGATGGAGATTTACTTTTATCTAACCAATATTTTAAAGTATTCTTGATGCTCAGCTTTAAAACAAAAATAACAACAAAAAAAAGGAAACACACAGACGGACATGCACCAGATATGAAGGCTAACTTCAAGAAACTCATGAGAACCATTTCATGCTTACAGTGCCCTTGAGGTATGGAAGAGAAATGCTGCTTGGGGGTTATGCAGATACCACTATAATACAGTCACAATGTCCTTTACGAAATGAAAATTAAAATACAAATCTTTAAAAATTATTTTTGGGCCTTGAACTGTACTTCTGATTGAGATATCTCTTACATAAACAGTGGCTCCAATATGGTGTCACATAACTTAGAAACCTTAAGCTCCACATTTTCTTCACCAATGAAAACACAATGGATCTGTTTTCCCTGGGAAAATAGAGTATCATTTTTCCATGTACAGTGAATTATTTTTATTTCATCCAACAAACTAAATAGAGGCCTTGAATATAGGCCAGCACTAAGATGAATTTTTAAAAAGTGACTTCAGTTGACTAAGTGAAGATATTTTTGAAGGACAAAAATGACATTAGTAGTTGGATTAGAATTTAAGAATTCTGTATATTTTTACTTTTTTGAAAATCAACCTACATAGCCAAATTATATTATACGTTAATATTAAAGTAACTATATTAAATCAATGATTCAAAGTACTGCATCTGAAAAGAAACTAGTGACTAGTTCATAAGCATATTTATGTTTAATGTAAAATTTTGTAGTTTCAAAATATCAGATCGATGGATTTGGGACTAAAACAATAGATCTATGACAACAGAAGATTCCATTCATTAAATAAAAGTGCAAGAATGTCATCTTTTACTTAGTTCCCTTTCAACTCCTTTTCCTCCACTTCTCCTTTCCTTTTCCTTCCCTCCTTCCTATCACTTCCTTCTTTCTTTCCTTCTTCACTTCCTTCCTTCCCTTCTTCCTTCCTGTTTTAAGACATTCAGGCTGCTAAAACAATATACGTTAGAACAGGTAATGCATAATCAACATAAATTTCTTTCATACAGTCCCAGATATTGGAAAGTCCAAGAACAAAGCACCAGCAGATGTGGTGACCAGCAAGGGCCACTCTCTTTCAAAGATGGCACCTTCTTGCTGTGTCTTCATGTGGTGAAAGGGGTAGGCAAGTTCACTGGGGCCTATTTTATAAAGGCATTAATCTCATTCACCAAAGTCGAGCCCTCATGAGTTAATCACCTTCCAAAGGCCTCACCTCCTAATATCATTGCACCAGGAATTATTTCAATATATGGATTTTGGAGGGACACAAACATCCTTTTTTCCTTCCTTCCTCCATCCTCCCTTTGCTCTTTCCTCTTTCTTTGCTTTTTCTCTTTTTCATTTCTTCCTTAAAGTTCCAAGCAATAGAAGCATGCATGGCAATTACAGAAAGCGATAGACTTCTGCATTAATCCAATTTGAATTTGGCTTTGAATTTTATCCTGATTAGGGGCTAATGCCCCTACAGGGTCCCCCAGTGGAAAAGATAAAAACAACATATGCTCACATGCACAAAGTCCTCTTAGTGCAAAAAAAATGAGAAACGCAAGACAACCACATAACATTGAACTTGACTGACTAGTTTTCATGGACACAAAGAAATTGTAAATTCAAACTTTTTGAAATTTCATTTCTTACCTCAGTTTCCATTAGGGCAACATGAGTTTTCTTCCCCTTTCTTCGTAATTTTTTCTTTGTTTTTTCCACCTTCTTTCTAACAAAATCCCTCTTCACAACTATGTCATTCAGTAACTAGAAGACATTACAATATTAAGTTGTACAGCATTTACAATTCAATTTTCATAGTTTAGACCAAATAGTACCTAAGTGACTATTTTAATAATGACAAAATTTGTTTCAGTAAATAGAGCAAAAGAATCACTGCACGTGAATGACAAAAATATAATACGATGTGCCAAATCTCAATATTCTATTTGTATTAACTGAGAGAACCAAAATCTAATCCACTTCAGGTAAGTAACAAAAACAAATAAAATTTCATAGAAATTACAAGATCTCATCATGATATTTAAGATTCTTTATCAAAATTAAAGGTCTAAAGCACAAATTTACAGCAATCATTACTAAGAAGTGTGCAAAAACTTATTCTTTCCTGGAGTTTGTGCCAAGTGACTTGTTCTTACAATTTATTATCTATTAAAATACAATAAAATTAAAAATGATCACTGAAGTACAAGAAGATGTAAAAACCCTGGCTATTACAAACTAAGGGGAAACAAATTCATTAATCTTTTCAGGAATTCATTATCATACTCAGACAATTACACTGATGCTTTTGATGTAATTAATAAATTTCTATCATCAATGCTTAAGGGGGGGGCCATTACTGAAATAATGTGTCTCACTAGGCATTACTACTGGTTATATAATCATTCTATCAGTACTAGGATAGCATTGACAAGCTGTATGTAGTACTCAGAACTTGTTATTTCTTATGTATTATGACCTTGTACAAGTGAATCAACCTGGTTAGGTCCAAGCTTTTTCTAGTCTATGATACAAGCAGACTCCCCCTTGTCTATTTCATGGGCAGGAGGCTTTGAAGATCAAAATAAACATTTATAATACCAATGCTTTGTAAATCACATTTTTTAAATAAAAACAATTTGAAAATTATTTATGACTGAGAACATAAAGTTACATCATCATTTGCAAAGGAAAAAAAAAATCTTGTGCCAAAATGGCCTGAATAAATAAATGAATATCTTCCCTGCAGGGAAGGACAAGAACATATAACTCTTACCACACCCTCTACATCTCCATAAGACTAATAATACAATGTATACATATTTTTCTAGTAAATTTTTCTTTGGGAAGGGCTGGTAATATTAGTTATTGCCATAAACTTGTGGTTTTGAAAATATTTTATCTATGTTTGCTTTATTTTTCACCCTAGCTGTCTCCACTTGTATATGCATCAAAAATTTACCATGAGAATGTCAGGACACCTTATATTTTATTTTCAAGTAAATATAACTTTACCATTCCGTCAAGAAGCTGTGAAGATTCTGAATTTAGTTTTCCTCAGTGGCAGTCGCACCAGATAAGGCACTGCTCACCCATTTGAAAACTGTTCTTCCTACATACACAGTAAGATAGAGTATGGGGTTCTAAGAAATAGATCTTGGTAGACAGTTCCACTGTACATCTGTGGTGCATTGTTGAAAGAGTTACTTAGTGTGTCCAAGATGTTCCTAGGTGAAGTCATAATTTCCCAAATAACAATGTGAACTCACACACCAAATTTAGGGGCTTAAAGAGTCCTGCAAATTAGTTTCTGGATTAATGATAAATGCTTACCTGACTCTGTTCTTCATGGAGCAATTTCAGTTGTATAGAATCATTATCTAGTATGAGCAGAGGTTCCAGTATTTCTTGCAGTGCTAGAGCATATACTGCTCTCTCTTTCAAAAGCTCTTTTTTTCTCAATTAACTGATTTTCTTGAATGGAATAAATTTTGTTCTGCCAGCAAAATTGTAAATAATTTATTGTTATTAATTTTCCATGTATGCACAGTAATTAATAAATTACCCACTTATTTCCATAGCCAGGTAGTCATCTTTTTGTTATGTGAAAATCAAATAATAGACTACACCATAAAAAGCAATAGGCACAAGTATGGTATATTTAAAGAGAGCACAGCTATTGTTAGAAGAAATGAGCGAAAAAGTTTTACAGACAATAAAATCAAACACTTAAATGAGGGTGAGGGAACAATATGTTAGAGAATACCCCAACAACACATATAGGAACTAGGCAATTTACACCTTCTAAGACCACAGAAAATCAATCAATAAATAAGACGTTAAGAAATCTTGGGCAAAAAGTCTGAAAATACTCAAAAAAGGACTGGCTCTAGCTCAGCGGTTCCTTCGACAGAAAACTTACATTTTTTTTTTAAATACTCAAAAAAGATTATTGATCAAATATGTATAAAATGACAGAAGGAATCACAAAATGTGTCTTTGCTTCAAAGAGGACCAAAGGCAAAAATAATTCACATAACACTATTCTAAACTGCTTTGTCTCTTGGTTTTATTTTTCTTATAATGATAATCATGGTTTCACATATGTACGTGCTTCTGAGGCAGAAGCATTTTAGCAGCAAAAAAACCGACCTGAGTTCCAAAGGGTATTCAGGTGTTAGAAAAAGATGAAAAAAAAATTAAAGTTCATTTTACTAGTTATCATGCTTTTCTTTCAAAATCTTTACATGTAAATATCATAGTGTACTTTTTTTTTGAGGGTTAAATCAAGAAATTCATGTGAGAGACACTAAAAGTAAAGAAAACATAACATCATCATAAAGCAAACTAAAGAGTTAGACACTGAGGAATAAGATCTCACTGCCCTTTTACTAGACTGGCAGAAATTCCCATTAAGCCACAAAATGAGATATGTGTATGGGAGGTCAGTTTCTTTATGCATGATCAGACACTGCTAGTTGTACACAGAGGGCAACTGTCATCAGCTAAGGAGAGAAAACTGCTAGCTTGCAAACCAAGCAGTGACAAGATGCCTCATTACAGGCAAATTTAAAATGCTAAGTAAAATGCAAATTAAAAAAAGAATGAAATATCGAAACCAAATGAGTATTACCTGAATTATCATCCCCGTAGTCATTTGATTTCGGATACGTCTTTTCAAGAAATCTTCTCTAGCCTATATGTCATGAAATTTTTTAAAATGGGAGTTTTACTCACAGACTATTAAAACATATGCTTAAGGATAATTGCAAATACATGATATTATGTTGTTCATAGAGAGTAAAATGTTCACTATCATTTGTGTATTACAAAATATTTGAAAACATCAATATTTGAAAACCTTGATGTTATTTGAGGCAAAGGAATTAAGTGTGAGAACACCAGGAAGCAGACTACAGAATTTCATTCGGTTTATACCTTAAGAGTTCTGAGGTTAAAAATAAATCTCAGAATAATCAAAGTAAAATCTAGACCGTGGTAAATTCCTTTAAAAAAACTATTAAATTGCTTTTAAATGTTACTTTTCAGAATGAGCACCTTCGACTTTGAAAACAAAATGAATATAATTAAACTGTGAAGGTTGCAAAATGTGATCAGATTCTCCAAACTTTCTTAAATTACTATAGTCTTGCTTTAAATTATCACACAAACCCCAAGTGGGAAGTAGTTCATAAAGTTCCTTCTATTATAGGCTTATATCTTGGAATGCCTTATTTTAGAGAGAAGTTGGCCTGAACTTAGGCTATCCTACAGATTCAAAAAATATATAGCCTTGCAAAGTGGAAAAGAGAGGTTTAGCTGTGTCTCTAATTTCCATGTTTCTTTACTGAAGTTATCACATTCTATGGAAAATATAAGGAAACAACATGTAGAGTTTTTCTTCCAATTCTTCCTCCTCTTTGTACATCCACCCATTAAGATTATGCTTTCCTAAATAAAACAATAATTCCAAAGAAGAAACATCAAGGTGATAAGTAAATCAATAACTTCAATACATTTTACCTAAGAACATATCTACATCCAAAACAAATACAATAATGTATTTTTTATATTGATAATTTAAAAGAAATTACAGTAAAATCCCATTGTGTATATATGCCATTCTTTTTTTTTAAAGAGAGAGTGAGAGAGGAGAGAGAGAGAGAGAGAGAGAGAGAGAGAGAGAGAGAGAGAATTTTTCAATATTTATTTATTTTTTTTTTATTTTTCAGCGGACACAACATCTTTGTTGGTATGTGGTGCTGAGAATCGAACCCGGGCCGCACGCATGCCAGGCGAGCATGCTACCGCTTGAGCCACATCCCCAGCCCCTATATGCCATTCATTTACTTAAGGACATCTAGGTTGGCTCCACAGTTTAGCTATTGTGAATTGTGCTGCTATAAACATTGATGTGGCTGTGTCCCTGTAGTATGCTGTTTTTAAGTCCTTTGGGTATAGTCTGAGAAGAGGAATAGCTGGGTCAAATGGTGGTTCCATTCCCAGATTTCCAAGGAATCTCTGTACTGCTTTCCATACTGGCTGCACCAATTTGCAGTTCCACCAGCAATGTATGAGTGTACCTTTTCTCTCACATAAAAGAGAATAAAATCATAGCATTTACAGGTAAATGGGTGGTGTTAGAGAAGATAATGCTAAGTGAATTTAGCCAATCCCGAAAAAACAAATGTCAAATGTTTTTCTCTGATAAAAGGAGGCTGACTCATAGAGGGGTAGGGAGGGGGAGCATGGGAGGAAGAGATGAATTCTAGATAGGGCAGAGGGGTGGGAGGGAAAGGAAGGGGGTAGGGTGATGGAATGTGATGGACATCATTATCCAAAGTACATGTATGAAGACACGAATTGGGTATTAACATACTTTACATACAGAGATATGAAAAATTGTGGTCCCTAGTAACCCACACCCACTCGTTTTTTCTTCAACCTATCCCCAAACCATTATCCTCAGGTTACCTCTCATAACTGCACTCTTAATGCCCCAACCCTGACATTATGAGCTGCCCCTCTTTATCCTGATGCCTGGATCACCCTCCAATTTGTTGCACCAACAATGCATCAAGCAAGATGGGGCAGGTTGGGTTTCCTGGGCAATGAGCTACCTTATTCTACCCTTTTCTTGTGTAAGTAAATAAATAAATGGTTCCAGTTCTGTTTTGTTTTAAAAAAGGAAGAATAATTTAATTACCACTAGGGAGACTGGAGGGTATGTGAAAGCAAGAGGACATGAAGGTATTTTCTGTAGCATCATTAAAATGTTCTATTTTTGATACAAATAGTAGTTATATTTTTGTTCCCTTTGTAATAATTCGCTCATCTGTACATGTTTGATGCTAGTCCAGTATTTGCCTTGTTAAATAATATCAAATACATTAAATAAAAGATGGTGAAGGAGCTGCGATTGTGGCTCAGTGGTACAGCACTCGCCTTGCACATGTGAGGTGCTGGCTTTGATCCTCAGCACCACATAAAAATAAATAAGAAAGGTATTGTGTCCAACTATAACTAATTTAAAAAAAAAAAAGGTGGAGAAGAGCAGAGATTTTAAAAAGGTACTAAAAATGCTTTAGGATAATAAATACATAAGTTTATTATTGAACTGGTTTTATGGATGTGTTCATATGTCAAAAGAACAAAGAACATCTTAAATATGTATAGTAATTATATGAATAAATCTGAAAAATGTTATGTATCTTAGATGAGATTAAACAGAAAGAACACTATTAAATGATAAACTTAAAATAAAACTAAGAATTCATTAGCTAAATATCAGTCTCAATATTTATAAAGACAGTAAGGAAAAACACTAAGCAAAGGAGCAAAATTTGAAGTATTAACAGTGAACATATCATAGAAAGTATAAATAATTCCCAATATTGCATTTAGAATAGAAATAAAATTGAAAAAGCTCTGGTAAATTTCATGAGTAAAAATTTACATACATATTTACATACGTTGTGACTGTAACACGTATGATCATATATATGATGCCTCACTTAATGATGGGGATACATTCTGGAAAATGCATCATGAGGTGATTCTGTTATTTTGCAAATAATACGGGGTGCTGACACAATCCTAGATGGCACAGACCATTACATACCTAGGGTATAACTTAGCCATCAGTGTACATATAGTCCATCATTGACAGAAACATTGTGCCACATATGACTATAGGATTCAACATCATACCAAGCAGCACAGACCTCATGAAGAGTAATTAGTCCTGTGGAACTAAAGACTGAATCCTTTAAGCCTCTAGCCATTTAGACAATGATAAAAGAAACTATAGTGCAGTAAATGAGAATAAATGACATCCTTTCCAAAGAAAGCTGCTGGGACGATGGATATCTGCATGACAAAAATTCCACTGTAGCCTTTCCTGATATGACTCAATAAGTCATTCACTTGTAAGTAAATACTCATATGCAGAAGAAAAACACAAGACGTGCCAAAGTTATAAGGGCGGAACTGAAACAGTGGATACAGTGTTGTGTGACTGCAATACCAGCTACTTAAAAGGAAAGGGTAGAAGATTTGCAAGATCAAGGTCCACTTGAGGAAGTTTGTGAGATGCTTCCTCAAACTTTAGAAAGGACTTAAAGGTGGCTGAGTACTAGGGCACAGCTGTTTTCAATCACCCAAAATAATAACATTATAAAAAACTGAAAAATGTTAAAAATAAAATTCACATGTAGGGGTGGGGATGTGGCTCAAGCGGTAGCGGGCTCTCCTGGCATGTGTGCAGCCCGGGTTTGATCCTCAGCACCACAGACCAACAAAGATGTTGTGTCCGCCGAGAACTAAAAAAATAAATGTAATTCTCTCTCTCAAAAAAAAAAAAAATCACACGTAGGATACCATTACGGAGTATAAATGAAGTAATCAGTCGGCAGAAAATCACTGCCGCACATATAACAAAATCGCTTGAAAAAAGACAGGAGAGAGCGGGAGGCGGGAGGCCCCCACGTCCAGAGCCAGCCTCAGGAGCATCCAGGCCACCGGCAACTGAGGGAGACCCGGCCCCCAGACCAAGGAATCCTTTCATTCATCCAAGCAGCAGGGACCGCTGCACAGTGGTCCAGCACCCCCGCCTCGATGGCAAGGGACAAGAAAAGACAATTACAAAGGGACCCCAGACACAGGGACCCCAAAACCAGAAAACAAGAGCCTGGCCCCGGCCCATGCCTGTACCCCAGTGGCGTGGAACACAGAGGAGAATCCGGGGTTCAAAGCCAGGCTCGGCAAATGAGCCCGGCCCCCAACGCCAAGCCAGGCCTGGGCCCCGGCCCTAGCCCCCGCCCTGACCCGCCCAGCAAGGCCCCGGCCCGGAACCCGACCCAGCCAAGCCAGGCCCCGGCCCTAACCCTGACCCTGACGCGCCGAGAGAGGCCCTGGCCTCAGACCCGGACCGGACCCAACGCGCCAAGCGAGGCCCAGGCCCCAGGCCCCAGTGTGAGGCGCCAAGCCAGGCCCCGGCCCAGCCCTGACCTTGACCCTGACCCTGACTCGCCAGAGCGAGGCCCAGGCCCAGGACCCGGCCCCAGCCCCAGTCCCAAGCCCGACTCTGAGGCGCCAAGCCAGGCCCTGGCCCCGGCCCTAATCCTGACCTTGACCCTGACCCTGACGCGCCAGAGCGAGGCCCAGGCCCAGGCCCAGGCCCAGCCCCAGCCCCGGACCCGACTCTGAAGCGCCACCAAGCAAGGCCCTGGCCCTGACCCTGATCCTGACCCGCCACAGAGAGGCCCCGGCCTCAGCCCCAGTCCCGGCTCCAACGCATCCCGAGCGAGGCCCTGACCCTGACCCTGAGGCGTAGAGCGAGGCCCCGACTCTGCCCCCGCCGAGCGGAGCCAGGCCCGAGCCGACCCTGACCCTAAAGCACCGAGCGAAGTCCCCCGGCCTCAGCCCCGACGACGCCCAGCGGAGCCGAGCCAGGTCCCGGCCCGACTCTGAGGCACCGAGCGAGGCCCCGGCCCAGTCGCGCAGAGTGAGGCCCTGACCCTGCCCCGCCGAGCGAGGCCCGGACCTCCGGCAGCGGCACACGCCCAGAATGACACTGCCCCTGCTAACCCAACACCACGCGGGAACAGAGCCGGTGCCCAGGCGGCAGGGGAAGCCGCAGCAGCCGCCACGCGCTACCCGCTCGGGGCGGCCCAGCTCAACCTGAGGCGCCCGCTTCCCAGCGAGGAGCCTCGCCCGCCCGAAGCACCGCCTGCGCGAGGGACGCGCCCAGGGTCTTCGCTTCTGTCCCGCGGGAGCCCAGGACCAGCGGCGGGAGGGCGCCCCAGCGTCTGGGGCCCCCACTGCCTCCCGGCCACCACCTACCGTGGCCCCTCCGGGCCTGTCGTCTGGCTTCGGGCCCAGGGCCGGAACAGGACCTCGGAGCGTCGCGTGCTCCTTGTTCCACGTCGCCCAGGCCCTCCTTCCCCCGTGGCCGTCCCAGGTCTGGCACCTCAGCCACTGACCACAGGTTCCACAGCGCATCCTCTTTAATACCCACCGCTGACGCAGGACGCACGACGGGGAGGCATTCTGGGGGCGTGCGCATGGGGGGGGCGTGCGCGGGGGGGGCGTGCGCGGGGGGGGCGTGCGCGGGGGGGGCGTGCGCGGGGGGGGCGTGCGCGGGGGGGGGCGTGCGCGGGGGGGGGCGTGCGCGGGGGGGGCGTGCGCGGGGGGGGCGTGCGCGGGGGGGCGTGCGCGGGGGGGGGCGTGCGCGGGGGGGGCGCGCGAGGGGGGGGGGGCGCGAGGGGGGGGGGCGCGAGGGGGGGCGCGCGCAGGGGGGGGGCGCGCGCGGGGGGGGGCTTTGAACTCACGATCCTCTTGTCTCAGCCTCCCCAGCCTCTGGGATGAGGGGCATGCACCACCGCACTCAGTAGAATAAGCAAGTCTTTATAGATAGAAAACAGCTTTGGTTTCCTGGAACTGGGGTGGAAACAGACCGAATGCCAACGGGCACGAGGATTCTTTTGGAGATGGCAGAAATGTCCTAACTCGGGGGTCTTAGTAGCAGTTGCAAAACAGTATAAATTTATTTTAAAAATTCATTGCATTGTGCCCTGAAAACAAGTGAAATTTTACGGTGTGTAAATGATACCTCCGTGGAATTATTGCAATTCCTATTTTCCACTTCAGAAACATCAACTTAGATATAAAGTCCACCTTGCCAAAATAAAAGGTCCTTTTGGATGGTCACAGGGTCTGGGCATTGAGGTCTCCAGCAGGTGGGCGTCTCTAAGGGCTGCCAGGAAAGAGGAATCATGGCGGCCATAGCACGCGTGACCACCAGGGGGCAGCAGACCTCAACTGATCTGAAACCCATGGAGGAAGCTGAAGGTACCAGGAGCAGGAAGGTTGAGGAAGGAGGAGGGGGGAGGGGAGGGAGGAGGGGGAGGGGAGGGAGGAGTGGAGGGAGGAGAGGAAGGAGAAGGGAGGAGGAGGGAGGAGGGGAGGGAGGAGGGAGGGAGGGGAGGGAGGAGTAGAGGGAGGAGAGGAAGGAGAAGGGAGGAGGGGAGGGAGAGGGAGGAGGGGAGGAGGAGGGAGGAGGGGAGGGAGGAGGGGAGGGAGGAGGGGAGGGAGGAGTGGAGGGAGGAGAGGAAGGAGAAGGGAGGAGGAGGGAGGAGGGGAGGGAGGAGGGAGGAGGGGAGGGAGGAGTGGAGGGAGGAGAGGAAGGAGAAGGGAGGAGGGGAGGAAGAGGGAGGAGGGGAGGGAGGAGGGAGGAGGGGAGGGAGGAGTGGAGGGAGGAGAGGAAGGAGAAGGGAGGAGGGGAGGGAGAGGGAGGAGTGGAAGGAGGAGGGAGGAGGGGAGGGAAGAGAGGAGGGAGAAAGAGGTGAAAAGAGAACCACCCTGACAGCTTCCCCTCTTCTTCCTTCTTCCTGCTTCCCCTCGTCCCTCCTTCCTCCCTTCCTCCCTCCCCTCCTCCCTCCCCTCCTCCCTCCTCCTTCCCCTCCTCCCTCCCCTCCTTCTCTCCTCCTTCCCCTCCTCTCCTCCCTCCTCCCTCCCCTCTTCCCTCCTCCCCCTTCTCCCCCTCCTCCCTGCTCCTTCCTGCTCCTGGGACCTGCGGCTTTCCTTCAGTTGAGGTCTGCTGCCCCCCTCTTTCCTGGCAGCCCTTAGAGAGGCCCTCTGGAGACCTCAATGCCCAGACCCTGTGACCACTTTTCGCCCCTTTGATATGCATGCATAATAGCAGTGACTACTGCTGTCCCCAGGGGCCATTCAACTTGCTCCTGGAATGGGACTGTTTCTGCCTGTTACTAAATACTCTCCATCCACTTGTCCAGCTGCAAAACGTCCAGGGTGAGGAGGAGCCTTGGTTCAGTCCCACTCTGAGGGTCACTGGATGGAGCAGCAAGGGAACTGTCTTGAGAGGGGGGTCTGCATTCACGTGGGCCTGAGGGGCCATCTTCTGGGCTCACCTGGGTGGCTTCCCTAGGGGCCTGGATGTTCTCCTGGACTCGGGTGTTCTTTCTCCAAATCCATTCAACGATTTCTCCAACAGACACTTATTAAACACCTGCTAGCTGACAGACTGGGCTAGGAACTGCAGATCCTAATGAGCAAAAACCAGACGTGGGTCTTGCTCTCAGGCTTCTGGAACAAAAGAACCAGGAAAAATCTCTCCAGGCTGAGTGGACATTTAAAAGTGAGGAAAATTGGCTGGGGTGGTAGCTCGGTGGTAGAGCGCTTGCCTAGCATGTGTGAGGCACTGGTTCGATTTTCAGCACGGCATATAAATAAAATAAAGGTCCATTGATAACAGAGAAGATCTTTTTTTTTTTTTTTTTTTTTTTTTTTTTTTTTTTAAGTGAGGACTATGTCAAGTGCGGTGGGGTGCGCCTGTCATCCCAGCAGCTGGGGAGGTTGAGGCAGGAGGATTGCAAGGTGGAGGCCAGCCTCAGCAAGAGGGAGGCCCTGAGCAGCTCAGCGAGACCCTGTCTCTAAATAAAATACAAAATAGGGCTGGGGACGGGGCTCAGTGGTTGAGAGCCCCTGAGTTCAGTCCTTGGTACCCTCCACCCCAAATTGGGGAAAATGCCCCCAAGCAGAGAGGGTGTGGTGTTGGTGAGCTGGGCTCAGTAAGGGGAGCAGCTTCCCCTGGGCTGAGTGACCGTCTTGGGGACTTTGTCATCACACAGGTTCAAAGTCAAGACCCATAGGGAACCAGCGTGTGACCTTGGACTTGTCACTTCCTCCCCGATCCCTCCTCTGTCAAAGGAAGGCGATGGTCATCGTGAAGGGGACTGAGTGACCATGGGAGCCCTCAGGCTGCACACGGGAAGTGTCGTGTGGGCATTTGCAGTTTCAGACCCTCCCTCAGGAGGGGGACACCTCTGGATTCGTGGGTAGCCAGAGGACAGGGTGGAGGGCGTGGGAAACCTCGGGAGAAACACGGACTGAGAGGGAGCAGAGGAGGAGATGCGAGGGGGCGTGGTCTTGGGTGTCCAGTCCAGGCTGCGGTGGCCGGATGATGGTCCAGGGAGAGTCCTGCAGGGGGAACAGAGAGCTGGGGAGCACAGCAGGGCAGTGTCCCTGCCTGAGGACTGGTGACCTTCCTGCGGGGCGTCCCGGCAGTGGAGCGGTGTAATAGTTCATTTGCATCGTCAACTTGACTGAGTGAGAGACGCTGAGGATTCAGAGGTTTCTGGGTGGGCCCCTGAGGGTGTGTCTAGGAATGATTGGCAGGTGGGACAGCCAACTGGAGTGGAGACCCTCCCGAAGTGTGGGCGGTGCCGTCCAAGAGGCCAGGAGCAGCGGTGGAGGCCCCTGCCGTCCTGGCTGGCCGGGTTCTTGGTGGCGGCTGCCATCTCTGGGGACATCGGACTCTCGCTCCTTCACTCTTCCAAAGCGGACTCTGCCCGTGACTCTCCGGGAGTTTCCAGCACCCTTTGGTCTCGGGCTGGGGTAGCATCTTTGACCCCCAGGGGGCCTCACCCCTTGGACTGCGCAGCTGCTGTCCCTCTAGCTCTCCAGCCTGCGGCCGGCCAGGGCGGACTGTCAGCTTCTGGCTGTGAAAGCCAATCCAATAATCCCCTCAGATCATCCTACTTCCTGTTGATCTGTTTCTCCAGAGGACCCTGACACAAGCAGTGACCCCGGGCTCCCTCTAAAGTGCCTCCAGGCGTTGCCAAACGCACCCCTGGGTTTGGGGAACTCCCCGGGCTGGGCTCCTCTCCTCCAGCAAGTTGGGCAGCACAGCCCAGGCCTGAGGTGAGGCTGACTCAGGTACAGAACTAGGCTCCCACCCACCCACCTCCACATCCTGGAGCTCAAGCCACCAACCTCTGGGCCTGGTTTTCAGGAGGTCCCCAAAGTACTACTCCACTTAGTCTGCTCCCCTCATCATCCCTGAGGATCTGCCCCCCACCCCATCCCTAATCCATTCACCATGTCCCAGGAACCATAGAGGATACCATCATGGTCATGTCAACTGCCTTTTCTCCCAGTAATCCTCCGTTATGGTTTAGATATTAGGTGTCGCCAAAAGCTCCCGTGGGAGGTGATGCAGGAGGGTCCAGAGGAGGAGTGAGGGGTGTGAGGCCTGAACCCCAGCAGGGAATGCCTCCCTGGGGGTCGCCTGGTGGCATCTGGAGGCAGGTGGGGTGTGGTACAGGTGGCGGCCCTGGGGCTGTGGCTTGGGGTCTCTATTTGTCCCTGGAGAGTGGAGTCCCTGCTCCCTGGTCCCCATGGGAGCTGCTCCCTCCCCACACTCTTCCTCCATGATGTTCTGCCTCCCCTCGGCCCAGGAGTGGGGCCGCCGTCTATGGACTGGGACCTGGGACACACTGAGCCCTAAATCAACTTGTCCTTTTAAAATAGCTCTGGTCATATTTTTAATAAAACAATTTTTAAAAACTGATTAAAACAGCCCCCTGCCCAACCCCAACCCATCTGGCCCTGGGTGGGCCTGGCTTTCCTTAGAGGTTCTCATCAGAGGTAAGAGATGCCCCCATAGAGTTCAACATCACAATATCCAGCTCTTGGCCACACTGGACTCTGGGGCATGCAATCTGAAAATATTACATGGAAGATTCCAGAACAATCCATAAGTTTTAAACTGCAGGCCATTCTGAGCATATGATGGAATCTCACATCACCCTGCTCCCTTTCACCTGGGATGCAAATCAGACCTTCACCCAGCGTATCCACAGTGTAGACACAGACTTCCCGTTAGTTACTTGGATCTGTTGGCATGGTAAGGCCGTGCTGGTGTTCAAGTGACCTTTACTTAACCTCATGATCCCAAAGTGCAAAAGTAGTGATGCTGGCCCTTTGGGTTTGCCCTTTGGTTTTCTTTAAGTGAAGAGGTGAAGGTTGTCAATTTCATAACAAGAAAAAGCTGCATGCTGGCGTTCCTAAGATCTGCAGCAAGGAAGGAATCTGGTCAAACTGAACTTCCTATACAGCTTCGGACAAAAACCAAGGTCGCCAAGTTGGGTTTGCTGGATCTTTGTACTCAACGCATAAACAGACAAGTCCCTGACTTCCCAGGAATCTGCACAGGCCCACGTGGGAAGAGATGTGTGGCTCCCCAGGGAGGAGAAGGGCCAGGCAGTGAGCAGCAGGGGTGCAGCCCGAGGTGGGGAAGGCCCCGACTGGCAGCAGGAAATGACTCAGGGCGTGGGGCAAGCCCGATCTTCCCACTGAGCTGTGGATCACCTGAGTCTGCATGTGGATGATCATGAGCAGAACTGAAGGAGGAGAAGTCACAGCTCTGGGGTTTGTCGAACCGCTTTAAAATCCACAGCTGGTCTCTGATCACCCTGAGATGCAAATGCTTCTAACAGAAGATGCACCAAGTGAAGAGCAGTCTCCACCTTTAAATGTGTACATCTTTCAAACTTAACTTTTTACAGTAATTGTAATGAGAATTTAGCAATTTAGTGCCCACTTCCCCCACGAAACAGTAAAATTCCCTGATCACACTAAATGTAAACAGATTCCTAGCCATTATTTCTTTTTTAAGCTATTTTTTAGTTGTTGATGTACCTTTATTTTTTATTATTTTGATGTGGTGCTGAGGATTGAATGCAGGGCCTTACAATGCCTGGCAAGTGCTCCCCCACTGAGCCCCAGCCCCAGCCCCCTGGCTATTATTAACATACTTTCCTGCTGTCTAAATGCACCAAAAAATGAATGAACTTTGGATCAACAGGGCTCCACAGGGATACAGCTTCCTCACCGGTATTTCCAAGTGTTCGTGAGATAATTAAACGAATTTATGAATGGAGCATAACTCTGGTTTATTATAGCACTCAATGTTCATTCTCTTTCCTGTACGAGGCAAATTGAAAGCTATCAATTTATATTTGCTAGTTCCATTTGATTGTAAAGTCTTTGAGGACATAGAACCTAGGTAATGCCCTGTGTAACCTAGGGGCAGGGTCTGAAGTCACCACATGTCCCAGTATAGGCTGAACAAATAAGGATGACTAAAGAGCCAGGCGTGGTGGCGCAAGCCTGTCATCCTAGTGGCTTCGGAGGCTAAGGCAGGAGGATCACAAGTTGGAGGCCAGCTTCAGCCAAAGCATGGCTATGCACTTCTTATCTGCCCTCATTCAGTCTTTTCTGAGCCTCTGTTCCTCTGGCTAGGCAGTAAGCAACTCAGTGAGACCCTATCTCTAAATAAAATGCAAAATAGGACTGGGGATGGGGCTCAGTGGTCAAGGGCCCCTGAGTTCAATCCCCAGTCCCCCATGATCCCCAAGAAAGTAAGTTAAGAACAATCACTTTAACAAAGTTCACTTAGCTTTGCTAGTCCCCGGGACTAGCTAAGGCTGTGGATGATATTAAATGAACTAGCAGTCCCCCAGCAAAAGTTACAGAAGCCCTCTCTGGACCACTTCATCATCTCAGGCTCTGGTGCAGAAAAGCCTTCCTACCTAGTAAATCAGGCAGCCTCCGGGGAAGGGCTGACTCAATAACCTGTGGTCATTAACATCCCACAGAGGAAACAGACTGCGAAACGCTGGTGTGCTAAGAGGGCGATTTGGGGCAATAGGGTCCCAGCAGGTCTGCCATGCATGATGATGCTGATCCTACTTACTACACCCCTCTTAAGGCACAGCGGCCCCCATGCCCAGCAGCGATCTCACCCAGAGATTGACATCACCTGGCCAACAAGTGCAGAACTGCCATCCTGCATTTACCCCCCACCCGGCGTAGAGATTTCTTCCTGAGAAAGCTAGGCTAAATTTAAAATTCCCCCCATTCATTTGATAAGGATCCTGCCAAAAGAGAAGCAAAACTCAGCTCATTGCTTTCCAAATGGCAATAACCACACACCATTTTAGAGTTTGGGGGAAAGAAATCTGGGTGGCCTGGGGTGTAGACCTGACACAGCTGAGAGGAGCCACAGTGGGGGGTTCAAATAACACCAATAGCACTGCTCATCATGCCCAAAGCTAGTTCTCACACATGCATTTCTAGAAGGTACTTACACAGCACAGGATCACACAGAGACCAAAGATGATACCCCAGTAGTCTTGTCAGTGTTAATGGGACACATTATAGATTAATTGGGAGAGTTAATAAGATCTGTCTACTAATGGGCAAATTCTAAGGCACGGACACTTAGGCATCTGTGACAGGAGATCACACCCCCTATTCCAACCTGCTCTTCTACCTGGATTCTTATCTGCCCTCGTTCAGTCTTTTCTGAGCCTCTGTTCCTCTGGCTATGCACATTCTTCTTACCCAAAGAGAGCCCATCGTCTAGTAATTGTTCAACAAATATTTTGAACACTGATGAAAAATTAATTTTGAAGTATCATTTATAAATGATAAGATGCACTGCCGGTCAGCTTTCCACCACCACTCCAAAATGCCTGAGAAAATTAACTTATAAAGAAAAAAGGTTTACTGTGGCTCATGGTTCTGGAGGTTCCAGTCCATGACTGGATGGTACCCTTCTTCATCTCCCATTTAAGATGGCACTGAAACTCAATATATCGGGGTCATGCTCTCCCTTCATTAGTTGAATAACATACATTTGTATGATGATCAGGTTTTCTTAGTCATCTTTTAGGAACTTCAGCAAAAACCTATAAGAGCCACCGCTCAGGACCACTGACCCCAAAGGTATCTTGCACTTCCCTACTGTTTACGACGATGACGTGAACTCAGAGCTGAGTGTGAGCTCCAGGCTTCTTCTGTCGGAATGGTAACCCCACGAATTTTATTGTGTCTGTTTAGGGGTAACTGACCCCAAGCCACTCGAGTTGGCTGATCACATCAGTACTAATTTTAGTTTTCCTTCCTAAATGTGTTGATTATCTCTTGCTGGGTAAAACAATTACTCCAAAAATTAGCAGCTTAAATCATGAGCACTTATTATTTCACAGTTCTGAGGGTCAGGAGACTGGCAGTGCTCAAACTGGATGGATTTGGCCCCAAGTGCCTCACAGAGATGCCGTTAAGCTTCTGGCCCAGGGAATCTTGCGCTGCAGCAGGGTCCCTTCCTGAGCTCCTTCACACGGACATGTCAGACGTCAGAATCTTGCTGGTGGCTGGGGACTTCAGTTCTTCACCACCAGGGCCTCTCTAGGAACTTCCTGAGTCCTCCATGACACAAAGCTCTCTTCTCCCACAGCAAGTGAGAGCAAGTGCCCACGCAGGGCCAAAAGTTGAGCCGCAGTCCTTTTATGATCGAATCTTAGAAGTGACATACCGTCACTTCCACCATAGGCTCATGGTCAACCAGATCTACCTTGGTAAAATGGGGGAGGGGACCACACAGGGATATGATTACCAATACTTGGGGATCCCACTTGGAGGTTGCCTGTGAAAGTATGCAAGAGACCAGTCCCCTCTCTGCCTACCTGCTGGCTGTACTGCTGCGTGTCTACAGTAGCTCTCCTTATCAGGGACCTTATTCCTCAGCGCTGAAGCCAAGCCACTCTACGCCAATGCACTCCCGAGTGCGGACCTCATCCAGGTAGCTCTGTGAGGTGGGCAGCACTGTCTGCACTCAACAAAGGAAGAGGAGGAAAAGCCAAGCAGCACATTCTGTCACATCTCGTAAGCCACAGAGCAGGCATGCCCACGTCGGTCACTCTCCAAAGCCTAGATCTTTCCATAGTCCCCTCCTTCCTGTGAACTGACTCCTGGTCTTCAGGTACATTTCCACCTCGATCTCCCATTCATTCAGCTCGGGCCACCCCACACTCCACTCCCCCCATGTGACATGAACTTTAAGGTCTGGATTTCCAGTGTAGCTCTAAGGCAGAAACCCTCTAGCCCATCCCTACATGACCCCTGACCTTTGACTTCTGGTGAGCCTAGGCTCTGTGGCCTACCATAGGTAGCAAAGTGTCCCTCTCCAAGTGGCGTTCCAGAGTTGCTTGCTGGTTTTACAATTCACTTTTAAACTTATGCTTAGAAATCATGGCCACACAACTCTGTCATGATGTAGCCCCGGGCTACCTCTCCAGGGAGCAAGAGGCCGGCGGGAGGGTGAACTGGGCGGCAGTATAAGAGGCTGTCTAAAGGGCTCTGTCCCCAAGGGGCCTTTCCGTCGCAGATGTAAGTTCAAATTAAACCGCTAACTATCACCTGTTTCTTTTGTGAACTTGTCTACATTAAACAGATCATGACTGAAACATTTTCACCAGTCTGAAAACAGATTTCATATCATACAGTACTGAAAACGTCTTTTAATATTACTCGTAAAAATCAACAAGAAGAAATTCAAGTACTTGTCTCTTACACGAGCTGTCTCACCAGTCTAGAGATACTTACTAATAAGAGAAGAGTCACTTCCAGGTGACGGACACCAGGAAATGTCCAGGAGGGTGAAGCCCAATTCAGGATTTTGACAGCAGGTTAAAATGTCCCTTAAAGGACAGTTGACTGACACTTAGACCTGGTGCAGAGCTTTCTGCTAATGTCCCCAGTCCTCTGCAGCCAGCTACTGCAATGCATCTCCTAGATGTCACCCACGCAGGCGCGCAGGTGCGACCCAGGCCCGCACACAGGAAAACAGCCTTTTCCAGCCAGTTTCACAATTGAAAAATAATTTCTTCATAGAAGTAATAAAGCAGGAATAAAAACAGTACCAAGTGTGGAAAAGTTAGCTTAGGTTACTGTGCCACTCACGGTGTGCTGGTGGCAAGGTCCAGTCTGACGCAAGAGGGTCGGCCCTGGCTCACCTCACCAGGGGGTTCCAAGCCAGGGCGTCAAGCACGCAGCCTAACTGCCACTCACGTCAGCCGAGACGACCGCAGGCCCCTGCTGCTGACCTGTCCCCCTGTCCGCCTTCTCATCTCTGTGCCCTCCAGAGCCCTGTACTGGTCCCCTAGCAACAGAGCGGGTGTCCTGGGCACAGAGCATTATTGTCATTGAAAGGAATGACAGCAGGACAAGGAGAACTCGGCAGCAGCAGGGCTACCCTCAGCAGCCCTTCTGGGTGATGTCCAGTCCTGATGACTTTGTGATTTCCAGAGTTGTGAAGACCTGGCCACAGAAAGAAGCACAACAAACAGATGGTCAGACGCCATCACTGCTTTCAAAAAACACATTCTGAATATTGCGTGATTCTTTAAAATATACAAAACGGTTACGGATAAAAAATCTTCCTGACAATATTTTTGTGGTACTGGGGATTGAACTTAGGGGCCCTTGAACCCTGAGGCCCATCCCCAGCCCTATTTTGTATTTTATTAAGAGGCAGGGTCTCCCTGAGTTGCTCAGGGCCTCACTGTTGCTGAGGCTGGCCTCCACCTTGCGATCCTCCTGCCTCAGCCTCAGCCTCCCGAGCCTGGCTTGATAAAACTGTTTATATTGGTTTTTCAAAGTGCATCGAGTAAAGTCAATTCATAACCCTCCCCACATGTGGGGTGGATTCTGATGGTGTCATCCAGCAGTTGTTTGGTGAGCCCACATTTCATGGCGGCTGCGAATCCTTGGGTAATCTCACCGGCGTTTGGTCCAAGAATATGAAATCCTATCACTTGATCCTTTAATACAGGAGCCAGACAAAGAGAATCCCAGGAGGTTAATGGTCTGAAAAGGAATCTATTCACTCCAAGTTCAGTTCAAATTGACGGCCTCTCCTACAGGAGGACTCTCATGTTGAACCGAGCAGAGAACATTACCATGAAAGGGAGCCTCTGTAAGATTCTGTGAAATGAGCCGGTAAATGTGCATCCAGAGTTAATTTGCACTCAAATTTACTAGAACAAGCAATTTACCCACTGCATGAAGGAGTTCATTAGGATGATGTAGATTTCGGAATTATGCTGAGATAGTGCTAAACAACAACAGCACAAATCTGAATTAAAGCCCAGCCCTGGGATAATTTGAAGGTGTCAGGTTTTGCTGCAAAAGCGGAGACTGTCAGCCCAGGGAGCAGTTGTCCCCTGCTTCTTCCATGAAGCAGGAAGTGAGGAGTAGCCAACACTAGGCTGGCACCGAGGTCTGCCCGCCATGAGGTCTGGGGTGCACGGAATGAGCACACCTCTGAGGTCAGAAGCGAGGTTCACAGCCAATTTCAATCCTCCTGCCTCAGCCTCCCGAGCCACTGGGATTACGGGTGTGGGCCACCACAAAAACAGACCCGCACCAGGCAGGTGATGACCCAAATTTTCACATTCACCCCGTTCTAAGCCATCAAGCCATCAGGAGGGCCCTGGGCAGGGACAACTACCACTGATGTATTCTAAGAGGGGACTGGCAAACCGTGGGCACAACCGGTCACTGCTGGACCTCTGCAGCCATGTCAACAGGAAAACCCCGTGAAGGTGCTCACTCTTGACCCCAAAGCTATCTTTAAAGATATTCTAAAAATCCAAACCCTAAGAAGAAAAGCTACCTTTTAAAATTATAGCATTTAGGGATGGGGGTCTGGCTCAGGCATGCACAAATCTCTGGGCTGGATCCCCAGGGCCACAAAATCAATCAATCCAATCCAATCCAATGACAGCATTTCTGCCCCCAGTCCCTTACGTACGCTGTCAGGTTTGTGGCAGATTATCTTCACATAACAAGTGTTATTGTCTCTGCCGGCTATTGTCCATTCAAGAGGCCAGAACAGAGTGTGGTACTCCTAGAAGGTAGGGAGAGAAACAGGCCAGGTTAGTGCACACAGGTTAGTCCACTCCTTGGTGCGCTCTCCTTCTGTAAAGATAAGAGTCTCTATAGCAGCCTGCAGAAAGTTAAAGTTTGATGATCCCAACATGATCGGCTGGGTGAGAGCATTTGGGCCAGAAGTCCTGAAGTGTCAGCTACAACCAAAGTGTGCCGACTTTATTTTGTTTCACTATTAGCCAAAAACATTAATTTTCTATGAACCAAATTCGATTTTCAAACATTCACTGAGTGCGAAGCCAACGTACCAGGAAAGATAAAGATCTTTGTCTTCATCTTTATGTTCATATCCAAAAACAAAAGCCAGGAAGAGTAGAAGAAATAAAATAGTTCAAGCCATTCAAAGAAATGAAGCATGTAATCTGTGATACTTGAAAGCAAGGGTCACATCCTTCACATTTCTGTCCTCTGAGTCCTCATGCCCTGGGTGAGCCTCTATGTTTCTTGGATCTGGCTGAGTCCTCCAAAAACCAGAACCGAGCACACACCTGGCCCATCTACTCAGGATGGCTTCCTCCTCCCTGCGTAGAACCTCTGAATCACTCACACTGAAGGCAAACAATGAATGCTGGGTGACAAAGAAAAGTGTTCTGAACTACAACCACCAGCAGACGAATGTGAATACAACAGTGCTCTTCAGAATGGTGACAGGCACAGAGTCTCAAAGTCTCTTAAAAGGCCTTTCAAACAGTCCACTGGCCACCATACCCTGTCTGTCCAGTTTCCCCTCCAGAGGTGCATGGTGTCAGCCATTCTGAGATCTTCAGATTGGTCTCCTGCCTTCCCCTACAGCTGCTAGATTTTTAAAAAATCTCTGGGTTACTTGCTCCTCATCTATTTGCTTTTCTTTGTCAAATTTTATTGCTAGTCATCTACTGTGGCCTTAACATTTGGGTCTTCCCCAAATTCCTATGTTGAAATTCCAACCTCCTTGGGAGCTCTCAGGGGTGGAGCCCTGACCAATGTGATTAGCGCCCTCATGAACAAGGCCACAGAGGGCCACCTTGCTCCTGCCATCCGCTGGGACACACTGACAGCACCTATGAACCAAAAGAAGCTCCTCCCTCGCCAGACACCAAATCTGCCTTGATCTTGGATCCTCAGCCTCCAGAACTATACGAAATAGGTGTCTGTGGTTTATGAGCTTCCAAGTCACGGGAACCTGTTGGAGCAGCCTCAACACATGACACGCCATCCTGGATGGGTCTTTAAAGTCTCCACTTGGCCCTCAAAAGTTCACAGACACCACTCGTGCCTTTAGCACAGCATGTTGTTATGAAGAAGCCCGAGGTCACCCTGGGACCCCGTCCACTGGGCATGACTAGCTTTCTCTGTGTGTCTTGGGGACAAGGATCAGTAACATAAATAAACGTAGGGCATGTCTGTGTCAATCAGTTTCTCCTAGAAGAAGGTATGCTATTTCAATCTTTAGGTGAAGACCTTATTTAGTAACAGGGATGTTTTCTTTTGTCATTTTTCTGATTACTATGTTGGAGGCTTCCCAAATGCTTTCATAAGGAATTAAAAAACACAAATAGAGCTGGCATGTTAGCACACACCTGTCACTTCAGTGGCTCAGGCTGAGGCAGGAGGATCGAGTTCAAAGCCAGCCTCAGCAAAAGCCAGGTGCTAAACCCCTGTCTCTAAATAAAATATAAAATAGGGCTGGGGATGGGGCTCAGTGGTCGAGGGCCCCTGAGTTCAATCCCTGGTACCAAAACAAACAAACAAACAAACAAACAAAACCCACAAACAGATCAAATTTTGGCTTCTGTCAAAATGGAAAAACTAAGTAAATAAAATAGGTGAATTGATTTGCAGTAGGCCTAAGGGGAAATACCTGAAAGTAAGCCCCCAAAGTTGGACACCTTGTTTCTGATGCACTCTTCCTTCTACCCGGGGTGTGGCTTTCTGTCCACATTCATCTGCTCACTGCCTGCCTTTCTACCTTAATTTCTCACTGACTGCAAACAGTTTTAAAACTGTTAAATCCATAATTATAGTCATCAATTTTCTACAACCCAACTTAAAGTTCACCTAACAGGATGGCTCATTATTATAAACATGTAAATGCAAAAAGTAAATCTAAAATAACATTATAAAGATGATGATGATGATTAGATTATTATTATTATTACTATTATTATGATTATTTAGTGCTAGGGATGCTGGGCTACATCCCCAGCCCCCCCTTTTTTATGTTTTGAGACAAGGTCTCACTAAGTTGCTCAAGGCCTCACTGAGTTACTGAGGCTGGCCTCCAACTTGCAATCCTCTTGCCTCAGCCTCCCAAGTCGCTGGGATGACAGGCTTAAGTTTTGGATTTTTTTTTCTTGTTTTTATTTTTTATTTTTTTGATAGTGGGGATTGAACCCAGAGGCACTTGACCACTGAGCCCCATCCCCAGCCCTATTTTGTATTTTATTTAGAGACAGGGTCTTACTGAGTTGCTTAGGGCCTCACTTTTGCTGAGGTTGGCACTGAACTTGTGATCCTCCTGCCTCAGCCTCCGGAGCCACTGGGATTACAGGCCTGCACCTCTGCACCTGGCTCCCCAAAGATCTCAAGATGACCTTGCACTTCACTGTATAAGCTTCCTCAAATTGCAAATTTGATACTTGTAACAAATTTAATAAATGTCCCAACATACATTCTGCTCCCTTCTTGCCTCAGTTGTATTCTTATTAGTTTGCTAGAAAGTTTAAATTAAATTCTAATTTGCCTCCAAATAGGGATATGATTTCCTACCATAAAACTTGTGAAATAAAATAAAAAGTGATTGGGAAGATAAATGGTTCATTAGGAGGGAAATTCTTTAAAAAAGGAAATAATAAAACAATCTTACTTCTAGATTCTCTTTTTTATACACTTCAATAGCTTTTTCTTCTGACAGTCCACAGCAGCCATATTCCAGAGGTGTGAACACGGCAGTTGGAACACTCGTATAATCACACTGAAAGATAAGCAATTAGAGTCTTACTTGGTGACACTTTTTTCAGCAAAAATTTATAAAAGGATAATCAGTGTGAATATTCATAAAAGGAAAATCAGTGAGTCTAGTTAAAAGTAACTGATTCTTACAACATCGACAACTGCAGAGACGTGAGCCCCCGACTCAGGGCACAGACCACACACGGGTGGCCACCATGAACGGGACTCACTCTCCCAAAGCCCAGACTTGGAAGGATGAAATGGAGAGGCAGGGGCAGAGGTGGGCACTTCTCAGTTGTCCCTAAAAAGTCATTGTCCAGGGCTGGGGTTGTGGCTCAGGGTAAGGGTGCCCATCTCCCATGGGAGGCACTGGGTTCCATTCTCAGCTCTGCGAGGAAATAAATGAATAAAACTAAAATAAAGGCCCATTATCAACTTAAGAATAAAAAAAAAAAAGAATTCTCCAAAATGTTCAGTCTTTTCCACCCCCTAGAGGGAGATCGTGCTCTCCAGGAGCATGTATCCAGGTGACCTTGAACTGTGCTATTGCACTAGAAGCCGAGACCACTACTGACCATGGCACATGCCACAAAGAGGCCAGGCAAACAGGCAGCTCCGCAGTGTTGGGGTGACTGTCCCCAACCATCCAGGAGAGATGGTGCGTGTGTGTGTGGGGGGGGGGGTGGGCAGTGGAGGGTGGCCATCTCTGAAGTCCTGTGGTTAGGACAGAACCATCTTTAGAGCCCTTATCAGGTTGAGAGAAGAGTGGGCACTGCGACAGACAGAAAGTGGTCTTCCAGCAGCTCCTGTGGACCCACCAAGAGGGACCTCAGGAGGCACGGCTGGCTGGGAGGAGGGGTGCCCCTGGAGGAGCCTCATCCTGCAATTCCACACATTCAGAGGAGGGGACAGCCCACATGGCAAATTAGTAACTGTGGACTGGGGGACAGGCTTATGATGGGTGGCTGTTCTGGTGTTCTGTCTGTGGCTTGGCATCTATCTCAATGAAAGGCTGGGGGAAACAAGCTCTCTGAGGGCTCCCCACTGCCTAGGGAAGGCCTCACCGACTCGCTACTGAACTTCCAGGGTTTGTGACGATCTGGCATCGTATCAATTTTCCAGTCTCCTTCCCAATGTGCTTCCCTGTCTATTCCCAACTGTACTCCCCTGTCCCCAACTTTCTGCACATGGACAGCCGACATTGCTGCATGCCCTGTGGCTGGGATGGATCTTTGGGTGGGACAGCACCTTTAGCACTGTTGACACCTCCCGTTGAAGTTGGCTGGGCCTCCTCCCTGGTCGCTCCTGACACGGGGGCATCTGCCCAGGTGAGGCTCTGTTCCCCAAGTCCCCAATGCACAGAGCACTGCACACCTGCCCGCTCTCGTCTGAGTGGCCCACCTACCTCCCAGCAGAGGCCCTGCTTCCTCTCTGAATGACTCAGCCTACAAAGACGATCTGGCTTTACCTGGGATGAACCTGAGGCGCTGAGGCCAAGTTCATGCACCAACAAGTAGGTGCTAAAGCCATCGAGGGAATCCTGGCGGCCAGGGCCGCTGCTGCTTTATGAAGCCTGTTCCCCTCCTTCCCCTGGAATCCAGAAACCCTGTCCCTGGCTTGGATGCAACCGATTCAGCCCCCTGGCACCTGACCACATCCTGTCTTATGAGTCATCAGTGCCTGACTCAGGACCTCCACCCACCTGCTAGGCCTCGGGGACTGGAACCACAGTAATCTATGCATCACCCAGAAAACGCCTTGTGCATAGTGAAAACTCAAAAAAATACTTGCTTACGATAATTATTACCTAGTAAGTCAACTGCCAGTCATATCCCTGAGGAACCCTTCACTTGGAAAACAGGCACATAGGTTATCAGTTATTTACTTATTTTTGAACATAATAGCTTTATTTACTTTTTTGGTATTTATTTTTTAGTTGTAGTTGGACACAATATCTTTGTTTATTTATTGTTGTATGTGGTGCTGAGGATGGAACCCTGGGCCTCACACGTGCTAGGCGAGCGCTCTACCGCTGAGCCACAACCCCAGACCAAGTTATCAGTTATTCATACTCATTTTTTAAATCAAAACTTTGATCAAGATATTACCTCAGGGCTGGGGTGATGTTGGATGGTAGAGCAGGTGCCTGGCAGGCACGAGGCCTGGGACTCAATCCCCAGCAAAACACACACATACACACACACACGCACACACACACACAGGATGATAATAAGAAACTGACATTAGGAAGAAGCTTACCTTTTTCTTTTGGGAACTAGGGATTTAATCCTGGGCCATTTTACCCCTGGGCTACATCTTTAGGCCTTTTTATTTAGTTGAGACAGGGTCTTGCCAAGTTGTTTAGGGTCTCACCAAGTTACTAAGACTGGCCTCGAACTTGGGGTGATCCTTTTGCCTCAAGCCTCCCAAGGCACTGGGATTGCAGGAAACTTACTTTTTCTGACGAGTCCCCAAAGAGGCTGCGAGCTAGCAGCTTGCCTGCCTGTATGGCAACAGGAGTCAGCTCTGGTTTGCCCTCCAAAACGTCGCCGATGGCATAGACGTGGGGCACGTTGGTCTGTTCCATATCATTCACTGGGATCTTGCCATTCCTAGGAGTGTTTGGAAAGGAAAAAAAAATACATAGTGACCGACTATCTTACAGGCTGAAAAAGAATATTCCAAAAACACACAGAGGAAAGTCTTCCAGCTAAGAACTCAAGCACCTCGGTTATCAATAATCTATAAGGTTAGCGGTTTCAAATCCTAAGAATGTCTCTGGTCAAGCCATGCACCACTCAGCTCAGACACTGTGGCTGTCTCCAGATGTCCCCCACAGGCAGACTCAGAGCTCTGCAATTCTTCTCCTTCCCTGACCAAGAACATAAAAATCCACTCAAAATCACAATTTTTAGGTGAACATCTCCATTTATTTTTAAATTGTTGTTGAGTGCCTGAACTCTTTAAGACAGCGATCTGAGTAACTGGTTGGGCTGGGGCTCAGTGACAGAGTGCTTGCTTCACACATGACAGGCCCTGGGTCCGAGCCTCAGTACCACACAAAAATAAGTAAACAAGATATTGTGTCCATCTTAAAAAAAAAAAAAAAAGAGTACCTGATTGATGAAGAAATCAATACAGAGCAGCCGTGGTACATATTATGAGATAAATTTAAAACATTAAAGTTTATATCTTGGCAGGCTGAGGCAGGAGGATTGTGAGTTCAGCAATGCCGAGGTGCTAAGCAACTCAGTGAGACCCTGTCTCTAAATAAAATACAAGATAGGGCTGGGGAGGGGGCTTAAGGGTCGAGTGCCCCTGAGTTCAATCCTCAGTACCACTCCCACCCAAAATTCGTATCTTAGCAATGCTAAGAGGTGACCTATAGCCAGCTTTGCTTTGTGTGGCAACAGGGCCACGACCGCATGTACTTACTTCTCATTGATTTTGACACCAATCTTCTCCAAGCCTAATTTCCTTGTACAGGAGTCACGGCCAATGGCTAGCAGGACCTTATTTAGAAGAAGAAGAAAAATAATTGTCATAATGGGCACATTGCTAAAAGTTCTTCAGACATTAAAAAGACAATAATGAAATATGATGAGCCATCTCTGCCAGTCAGTCTAGTGTTGGCTTAGGTGAAAGAGTTTTTGAAAGTACAACCTGTTGATCTTACACACAGAAGTCTGATAAGCCCAGGTCATGAGCTGAACTGTGTCTACATGCTGAAGTCTTATCCAAGTACCTTAGATTGTGGCGATATTGGGAGATAGGGCCTGTAAAGTAGTAATTAAGGTAAAATAAGGTCACACAGGTTTGTCCTTACTATGGTTTGTTCCAGGGTCTCCCAAAGGCCCTTGTGTTAAAGGCTTGGTCCCCAGCCTCTGGCCCCACTGAGAGGTGGTGGAGAGACCATGTAGTGAAATTTTAGAGTGAGCTAGTCTGCAGATTGTAGTCATCTATGTTGATGTTTCTGTAATGATAATGAACCAACTATGTCATCACCTCTTGGATCTTAACCTCCTTTATTTACATAACATTTGCTTCTCACTTTCACTATCCTTGCCATTTTTGAATTAATACATCATAATCCTTTTGGTTTCTCCTATGAACACCCCTCTTTAATATGTAAAGGTAATCTTCTTCCCATGCTCTCTTCCCCATTTTGAGTCACCCCCTTATATCAGAGAAGACATTCAGCATTTGTTTTTTGGGGATTGGCTAACTTCACTTAGCATAATCTGCTCTAATGCCATCCATTTCCCTGCAAATGCCATGATCTTATTATTTTTTAGTGCTGAGTAATATTCCATTGTGTATACATGCCACATTTTTTTTATCCACTAATCAATTGAAAGGCATCTAGGTTGGCTCCATAGTCTAGCTATTGTAAATTGTGCTGCTATAAACATTGATGTGACTGTTTCCCTGTAGTATGATGATTTTTAGGTCTTTTGGGTATAGTCTGAGAAGAGGAATAGCTGGGTCAAATGGTGGTTCCATTCCCAGCTTTCCAAGGAATCTCCACACTGCTTTCCAAATTGGCTGCATCAATTTACAGTCTCAGCAGCAGTGTATGAGTGTACCTTTTTCCCCACGTCCTTGCCAGCATTTGTTGCTGTTTGTCTTCATCATGGTTGCCATTCTTACTGGAATGAAATGGTATCTTAGAGTAGTTTAAATTTGCATTACTCTGGTTGCTAGGGATGATGAGCTTTTTGTTGTATATTTGTTGATTGAGTGTATATCCTCTTCTGAAAAGTGTCTGTTCAAGTCCTTGGCCCATTTGTTGATTGGTTTATTTTTTTCTATTTTTTGCTGTTTAGCTTTTGAGTTCTTTGTATACCCTAGAGATTAGAGCTCTACCTGATGTGTGAGGGGTAAAAAATTGTTCCCAGGATGTAGGATCCCTATTCACCTCACATATTATTTCTCTTGCTGAGAAAAAACTTTTAGTTTGAATTTATCCCATTTGTTGATTTTTGGTTTTAATTATTGTGCTATAGGTGTCTTATTAAGGAAATTGGGAAAACTGGAAATCCATATGCAACAAAATGAAATTGAATCCCTATCTCTCACCATGCACAAAAGTTAACTCAAAATGGATCAAGGATCTAGGAATAAAACCAGAGACTCTGCATCTAATAGAAGAAAAATTAGGTTCTAATCTCCATCACATGGGGTTAGGCCCCAATTTTCTGGACCTGTGTCTTAGGAGCCCTCTTCCCCATGAGCAGTTTTAGCCTTCCCTGGGCTTCCTGAACCATGTCAAGTGCATCATCTGAGGCTCTTTCCCTCCTCTACTTCTGCTCAATCAGTTGACCACAGAGAATTACACCATTCAAATTCCTAAGGTTTTACAAAGCAACTGGAAGCATGATGACAAGCTCCTGACCCTCCAGACTCACCTCAATCTAAAGGCCAGGACACTGGACACAGAGTCTTGCAGTTTCCCAAGTGGGAAACATCAATAGAGGACCCAGAGCATCAACTGGCTAGAGCAGATGCTCAGGTTCCTACTATAGCTATGCAAAGTTTGAATGTAAACACCAGTGAAATGAGGGGTCAAGACATTCTTTGGGGATTGGGGGTTAGTGCAGCAGGCCTGGGTGGGACTGGGAAGACATTCCATGAAGAGCTCGGGCAGGTATAGAAGAACTTAAATTCCCTTCACAGAATTCAGTGGGGCCATAAGTGGTGTGTGCCTCTGGGCCATTTTGAAATAGTTTCTCAGATTTACAGGTCAGTGGCTTGACAAATGCAACTCTATTCCAACTCCTCATCAATTGTCTCTGTTTCCTTCCCCTGCTGGCCATGACCAGTTAGCCATGGTTCTCATCAGTCACACAATCATGGGTATAAAAGCCAATTCTCTAAACTTTACACTGTTGCTTGAATTTTATGAACAGAATGTTTCTTTCATCCATTCAAATCTTCAAAACACACATTGGGTGTTCATGAAGTATTCAACACCAACTCAATCCTTTAAAAAAATGGGGCAAAACAGAAAATTCAGACACTGAAAACATGCTTCTTCAGCTCTTCTTTCACTTATCTAATATGCTCATTATTTCCCACAGTCTTCATTCATGTCATTGATATTAAATCTGGTGTGTTTCTTTCTTCTATTTTTTTGAAATAGTGATATAAAGGACAGTGTGATAATGCTGTTTCTAATAATTCTACAATCGATTTTTAAATAATGGTTTATTGTAATGAATGATGGAGGTAAGCTTTGGAAAGTAAGCTTTATTTGCTAGACAAAGATACGTTCAGGGTGCTTGTACAATCTTGGGCAGTGCTTTACCACAGAACTTCAGCCCTAACCCCATGCAATCAGTTTTGCACTCCTTCAAAATGGCTAGACTCTACATGCACATATAATCCAACTAGCTCAAATTCAGTTTGTGCAGACTGGCCATGGAAAGGAGCAGTTAAATGTCCTTCTGCCCTACCATCTGTCCATTATTCTTATAAATCCTTAGGCTAATACTCATTGCTGAGCAAACAAAACAAAACAAAACAAAAAAAACATGTCTGAGTATATCTAAAAAGCTTCAGAAAACAGAAGCACTTCCACCTAATCGGGAAACCTTGAAGTAATGGCAAAGACCCAGTCTGCTTCCTTTAGAGCTTTTCTGTCTTCACCCAGGGTGGCCCTTGGCAGTGTCACACCTAACCTGTCTGCCATATTATTTTTTGGAGGGAAGTGATACTAATTACCTGAATTTCCAGAAACAGCATCAAGGGAGTGGATTCTTTCCCCTCAATATTACAGGCTAAGTTTATCCATGATACATGTTTTTAAAGTATATCAACTGAAACTATGCCATATATTACAAACAGGGAGAGAGAGAGAGAGGGTAAAATTGTTCTAATGAAATTGGTGGACAAAGTCAAGCCTTGATTAAAGGTATAACAAACATATTCAAAGAAAACATCTGTGCATGTGTGTGTGTGTGTGTGTGTGTGTGTATACACACACACACACACACACACACACACACACACACATATATATATATATATATATATATATATATATATATATATATATAGAGAGAGAGAGAGAGAGAGAGAGACGGCACTCTAATCTGCCAGTCTAGGTGTTTCTTTTAAATATATTTTTAGTTGTTGTTAGGCCTTTATTTTGTTCATTTATTTATATGTGTTGCTGAGAATCAAACCCAGTGCCTCACACATGCTAGGCAAGCATTCTATCACTGAGCCACAACCCCATTCCAAGTCTATGTCTTTTGATTGGTGAGTTTAGGCAATTAACATTGAGGATTATTATTGAGAAATGATTTGTCTTCCTCTTCATTTTTGTTTAATTTTTTGTAATAAACTTGGCTTAGTTTCTCCTTTGATTGGTTTTTCCTTTAGTGTAGTACTTCCCTTTGCTGATTTTCATTGTTGTTTTTCATTTCTTCCTCATGGAATATTTTGTCATGAGGATGTTCTGGAATGAAGTTAAATTAGTTGTAAATTAGTTTAACTTTGGTTTTTCATGGGAGGTTTTTATTTCTTCTTCAAATCTAAGGCTTAATTTTGCTGGATATGATTCTTGGTTGGTGTCTGTTTTTGTTTTTGTTTTTTTTTTTTTTGAGAGGTTGGTATATGTTTTTCCAGAATCTTCTAGCCTCCAGGATCTGAGTTTTAAAAATGTGCGATATCCTAATTGGTTTCCTCCTATATATATACATTTCTCTTGTGGCTTTTAGAATTCTTTCCTTATTCTTAATGCTAGGTATTTTCATTATAATATGCTTTTTGTGGCTCTATTGTGATTTTTGTATATTTGGCGTCCTGTAATCCTCTTGTATTTTATTTTCCAATTCATTCTTTATGTTTGGAAATTTTTCTGATATTATTTCATTGAAGAGATTTGTCACTTCTTTGGTTTGTAACTCTATTCCTTTTTCTATCCCAATAATTCTTAAATTTGGTGTTTTTATGTTATCTTATAATTCTTTAATGTTCTGCTCATGGTTTCTTACCATCCTCACTGTGTGGTCAACATTATTTTCAAGATTATATATTTGTCTTCATTGTCTGGGGTCCTACCATTCAAGTGATCTAATCTGTTGGTGGTGCTTTGTATTGAGTTTTTAAATTTGGTTTATTGTTTTATTTTATGGATTTCTGTTTTTTAATTTTTTTCAGAACCTTTGTCTCCTTATTGAAGTAATGTTTTGCTTTCTGTATTTGCTTATATAGTGCTTTCTCAAAATGATCTTTTGTTGCTTGTATTTGCTGTGTTATATCATTCTTTAATTCACAGAACATTTTAATTACGTACATCCTGAACTCCTTATTTGTCATTTCTTCTGTTGTGCTTTCCATGGATTCTAATAATGTAGTATTTTGGTTTATTGGGGGCACTTTATTCCCTTGCTTTTTCATGTTGTTCATGTGTTTTCCCTTCTAGCACTGCAGATCTGAGGCATTACACTTTTTACCCTATAGGCTTATGGTGTCCCTTCAGGGTTCCAATAAATCTCCTTTAAGGGGGAGAAGAATATTAAGAGATGCCAATACAAACCATATACAGCCTTCAACCAAATAGATGCAATTAAGACACTTACAGTTTTGTTCCAATATACATAAATGGTAGATTCAATTATTATCTAAAATACAAAGAGTAGGTTTGCAAAAGGGTCTACAGTTTCTGACGGTGGACGAAGAATTAGGGATGAGGTGTAGGATGCATTGTTGAGGGGGAAGGAGGTGAAGATAGATACAGATTTATTAGACCTTAGGAAGCATGAAAAAGGAATCTAAAGAAGCTGGTCAGTAGCAGGAGAAGAGACAGAAAGTGATTTGGGGAGCTAAATGGGAAGACAATAGAGAGAGAGTAAAAAATAACATAATTATTAAGAAAAATTTCAAAAAATGTAAAAATAGGAGATAAAAGAATATACAACACAACTATAATATACTGTTCAGACATCCCAGTCCTCAGTAGCCTAATTCATGAAAAGCATTTGGTGGGCTGGGGATGTGGCTCAAGCGGTAGCGCGCTCGCCTGGCATGCGTGCGGCCCAGGTTCGATCCTCAGCACCACATACCAACAAAGATGTTGTGTCCGCCGAGAACTAAAAAAATAAATAAACATTAAAAACTCTCTCTCTCTCTCTCTCTCTCTCTCTCTCTCTCTCTCTCTCTCTCTCCTCTCTCACTCTCTCTTTAAAAAAAAAGAAAAGAAAAGCATTTGGTTTCATAAATGTTAGGTATGTGAGGGCTGGAGAAGAAAAAGAAGAGAAAAAAATCTTGAAGAAAGATACAAGGATTGTAATAATTGGAGATCAGTATTTTTCTTGCTTCCCTTCTCATCCATTAGGTGGGGTTGTCTATTGTTTGCTGGTATATACACCCTCTGGATGGTGAAAGTTATTAGTGTTGGAGGGTTGTCTTGGGAGCAGAGCTCCTGGAGATGGGATATAGCATTTGCTCATCCCCAGTGTGAGACTAAACTCCAAGGATCTCCTTTGGGACCTGCTTGTGTGATATGGGCACCTTATCTTATCTCCTTATATCCACTGTAGACCTCACAATTCCTGGTCTCTAATTTAGTCCCTAAACTACATCTCACTCACCCCTCCCTTTCTACTTCCCAATCAGGAACATTTCTCTCTGGAGGTCTTGTGGGCTGCACTCTAGGTGCTGCACACCTGTTGTGGAGAGATGTTTTGTATTGGGCAGTTCAGGACAAGGTTTTGTGAGTTACGGACCAGCTGCATAGCCGCAAGCACTGTGCAAGGTTAGCGGCTGTCAGAGAAAAGGGGGAGTTGGGGACTATAGATACCTTGACAATGCTCCTAAGCCCCAGCTGGTGTCCCAAACTGGGAGTTGCACCAAATAAAGATGGTAACAAAAGTCTCCTAAGATGGAGGTGGCTGTTTTCAGCAATGGGGTGTCAGGTTTGGTGGTGCCAGGTCGTGGTGTTGGGAGGCGTGTTCAGAGATGCAGCATGTGGCATGCGGTATTGTGGCTGGTGGCTGTCTCCAGACCTTGTGCAGTGTCCCCAGATGCAGGTGACTATGGCAGTGGTCGCAGTGTCCCAAGATAGAGGCAACTGTGGGCCCTCATCCACATTGGTAGATGGGGGTCAACATACGAGTGGCAGCCAGAAGTCCTGAGCATGGGTAGCAGCTAGGTGTCCTGCTAGTAGCTGCAGCCAGGATTCCTGCACAGATGCTGATGCCAGTGGTTCTGCTTGGGAACCCATTAGGGGAAAGGGACATGACCACTCTGGCTACTTAAAACTGAACAGGGGCATTGGTGGGGGTACTGGGTAGGGAGAAATAGGTTACATTCTGTCTTCTCCTAACATCTGGGTTTCCTTGACCTATATGCCCAAGTGTCTTGTAGATATTTGGAAAAGTTTGGTTTGGGATTGTGGAACTTTATAACCTTTTTTTTCTTGCCAGGAAAGCAAGTAGAGCTTGGGTGCCCTGCTGTGAGGTTTCCTTAGTTGGGGCACAAAGGAAGATGTAATCTACATATTGTATGACCTTAACTTGTGATTGACTAAATTGAATTAAGACTTGGGCCCATGCCTGGGCAACCAATTGGGGGCTGTCTTTAAACCCCCAGGGCAGAAAATGTCAGATTAATTGGGTGCACTTGTTAGAGGGAATCCTCAAAAGAAACTAGGTATTGAGAATTTGGGTGCAGGATGCAGAAAAATGCCTCTTTTTAATCTAAAACTGAACCGGTTAGAATCTTGAGGATTTTGGGATAACAAGGTATAAAGATTGGGGACCATTGGATATATGGGAACCACTGCCTCATGTACCAATCTGAGGCCCTTTACTTGTTTTTATTATCCACTGGGCTTTTAATGGGTGTATTATGTGGACTATTACAGGGTTTTATGTGTATGTGTGTGTGTGTGGGGGGGTGCTGGAGATTGAACTTGGGGCCTCATGCATGTGAGGCAGGCACTCCACCAACTGAGCTATATCCTCAGCCCCCTATTACAGGGTCTTAATAGACCCTGTCATTTTAAGTTATGTTATTATAGTTGTCACCCCCTTTTTAGTCTCTGGTTTCAGGGGATAATTTTGTGTTGGGAAAAGGATGGAGGATCTTTACAATGGATCTGCACAGGAGCAGGTTCTATTGCTGCATCTTCCCCCCTCCCCACTGGGTATCCAGACTTCTGGTTTATTCTCAGTTTCAAGTAGGGTCAGACAAAGTCTCTCTTCTGGTATCATAAGAAGTGTGGTGCCTAGGTGAGTCAAAATATCTTTTCCCATAAGGGGGTTGGAACTTTCAGGCATTATGAAAAAGGCATGTGAGAAGAGGAGATCATCCCAAGAGCAGCTAAGAATTTGGGAGAAATATTCAGCCACGGGCTTTCCTGACACTCCCCTTATGTGAGTGTCATACTGTGAGAGGAGAGGAGGCCTGGGTTTGAGAGGAGAACAGAAAAAATGGCTCCAGTGTAGACATATAAATTAATTTTCCTTTCCTTGAAACTCAAAATCACCATGGGACCCTGTAGTTGGAGACAAAAATTGTATGCTTTTTTTGTAGTATCCCTCTTGGCCACAGTTGTAGCAGGCTATAATGGGAGCAATACCAATCTGGGGCACTTGTCCCAGACTTTCTGCCTGTGTCCTTTAGGGTTATGGATGCTACATTTTTATGACCAGGGTGTATCTGGTTGCATTAAAGCTTGGGGAAGTCCTAAGAGCTTTTTGTGTAAGTTGGGGATGAAGCAACTTATGTTTATTGAGTGTGTATTTTTGTTGAGAGAATCAAATCTTTGGATTTAGGATTTTGTTTATTTGACTTCTGGTAACAAGTAGGTTATTTTGTGTATGTGTGTGTATGTGTGTGTGTGTGTATACTTGTTGTTTGGTGATATCATGTGCACATGTCTTTAGGAACTGTAGAGTATATAGGAATGTATAAGCCTGCATTTGGAAAAGTATACATTATAGATGCCCGTCCATCAATACCTAAGTAGTCACAAGCATGTATATTTGGGGATATGCATTGAGTATATTTTTTTTAGAAGGGAAAGGGTGGCATGTGTATTCAGGGAAGGCAAGAATGGGGTAGATTTACACATCTGTGTGTTTGGGGTGTGGCAGTGAGTTGTGGGACATGCGCCTGTTTCCAAATGTGAGGGGGTTTGATGATATCCATAGTGTGAGGGTTTGAGTGTGTATCCTCACATGTGTGTGTGCCTGAGTGGTATGTGCACAGGTCTCTGTGGCTGGGTGGCATGTGCGTGTCTATAGCTGTAGGGAGTAGCAGGAGCCATAGGTGATAGCAAGCTTTTCTCATGTGCACTGACCCTTGTTCTTGTGGATCTGGAGCTCCAAAAGTGATTTCTGCTTTCTCATCCTTATCTGACATCTTGTCTGCATTGGTTGTGATGGTGAGTGGATGTGCCTCTTGTGCTTGAGTGGGGCTGACTTCCAGGATCCTGGGTTGGTGGATGGAAGCTGATCAAAGATGACCCCTTATAAGTGGTGGGGGAGATTTTCTTTCACGATGTGAGGTATGGCCATTCCTCTCCAGAACAGTTCAAAGGGACTGACTCCAGAAGGAAGTTTATGGCAGATTCATAGATCCAGGGACTATTGCTGAGAGAGTTGTTTATGATGGTCCACCTATTGATTCCTCCCTTGGGTTTTTTTCCTCTGCAAGACAAAGGCCAAAACTCTAAGTATAAGTCCCCACAGGCTCCTCCCAGCCTGGTTCTGTTGGTGGCCCATGTGTGCACATGACTAGCCTCATAGGGTGCATGCTCTGGCAACCCCATGAGATTTATAATTATTACATAGTTGCTCCTCAAGCACATTAGGAAGGAGTGAAAAACTGAATGTACAAAAAAAAGCCTTAAAATAAATAAATAAATGCCATGAGTCTTATAAAATAAACTTATCACATGAAAAACAAAACAAAATGAAAAAAAATGTACAATGTACAATGATAATGGTTTTACATTTTCCTGAAGAGCTACCCTCATTGTTATTCTTCATTTCTTGTCAGGAATGAGTTAGTTATCCATCCTTTCAACCTGAATGAACCTTTCACATTCCTTATTGATCAGTTCTACTAGTGGAGAACTTCCTTGGTTTTTATGTGGAAATAAATAAAAGGAGTTTAGTTTTTTTATATGTGATCAAACACAGCAAAATTTTACCATGTTAACTACTTGGGAAGGCACATTGTTGGCATTATTTACACTTATTTTGCCATTATTCTAATATCAGCATGCTGCCACAGAAGTTTTTTCATCTTGCAAAGTTGAAGCTTATTTATGAAATAATAATTGTCAATTTCCCTCATATCCTAAGAAATCACCATTCTCCTCTCTGTACTGTTTTAATCTCTCTGTGTACTGTGACTCATGTAAGGAAGTATCATTCAGAATGTATTCCTTTACTCAGCATTGTCAAGGTTAATCCTTGTTCTAGCATCAGCTAGATTTTCCTTCATTTTCCAGACAAACTAATATTTCATCTTTTGCTACATGTAAAATATTCTTCCTTAGGCTAAGAAAGGCTGAAATAGTGGAATGAAATTGACCAAACTATCCTGTGGACCTCTATAAATAAACCATAGTGAATGACATCTTCATGTATGTCTGTAAAGCCTAGTTAAGAAAATTATATGTAAATGGAAGGAAGTCCAGTAGAGAAGAAGAAAAGAAACAGAGCCAGGTAGGAGGGGAGGGAATGGGCAAGTTCTGGGGACCAAATTGGAACACTACATTCCCTGCTTATGTATAATATAATGCACAGCTAAAAATATAAAAATTCTTTCTCAATGGACCCTTGAGTATAATAACAAACCTAGAGTGATTGTGTGCGCATAAATATTTCTTCAAGACCATTCTTGTAATGTTGTATAGGTGTTTGCTGAGAAGTAGAATTGAAGGATCATGTAAATCTACTTTTGATAATTTTAGGAACCACCAGTTTTACATAGAGCCTACACCACTTTGCATTCTAACCCATAGTGCAATAGGGTTCCAGTTCCTTCACATTCTCAGGAGCACTGGAGTTTTCTGGTTCTTTTATTGTAGGCCTCATCATGTATGTGAAGCTGGATTTCATTGCGATTTTGATTTTGATTTCTCCACTTATTATTTATGTTGAACATCTTCCCATGTGCTTCTCAGCCATTTGTATATATTTGGAGAAACATCTATGGAAGTCATTTGCCCATTTTAATTTTGGGTTGTTGTTTTCTTATTATTGAGGTATAAGGGCTCTTTATATTGTAGACTCTAACTTCTTATCAGAAACATGATTTTCAAATGCTTTCTTACATTTAGGGAGTTGCCTTTTCACTGATGATTGTGTCCCTTGATGAATAAGTTTTCAGGCTTCATGTAATTCAGTTTTTTTTCTTCTTTTTGTGCCTGTGCTTTTGGTGTTCTGTCCAAAAAGTTACAATGATTTTAAAATTATCACTCTTTAGTATAATTTGGGCTGAGGTATTTTGATGCATCAAGCATCATTTTTTCTTGCTCTATATTACTTTGACAATTATGAGTCTTTAGTCTTTGCACATGGATTTTAGGGTCGATTGTTTTCTAGTTCTCTGAAGATTGTCATTGTCCATTTGATGGGGATTACATTGAATCTACATAACACTTTTGGTAGTGTGGCTACCTTGATGATGTGAATTCTGCCTATTCAAGAACATGGGAGGTCTTTTCAACTTCTAAGTTCTTCTTCAGTTTCTTTCTTCAGTGTTCTATAGTTTTCATTGTGGAGGTCTTTCACCTCACTGGTTATTTTTTCCCTAGGTATTTCTTATTTTTTTTTTGAGTCCCTTTCTGATTTTGCTTTCACTGGGATCATTATTGGTGTATAGGGTATATGTTGATTTCACAGGCTGATTTTGTAACCTAGAGCATTGCTGAATTTGCTTATTAGCTTTAGCAGTCATTTCATAGTGTTTTAGACCTTAGAAGTACAGCATCATGTCTGAAAAATGGCAACAATTTGAATTTTTCCTTCCTATTTTTCCCTTTTATCTCATTTTCTTGTCCTATTGGTCTGCTTACATTTTTAGTACTATTTTGAAAAGTTCAGGTATGAGTGGGCTGTCCCCATTTTGTCCCAGATTTTAAAGAAAATGCTTTCCATTTTTCCTCTTTTCTGTATGATGTGTTTGGGTTCCAATTTATCATATATAGTCTTAATGATGATGTCGAGGTAAGTTCCTTCAACCCCTAGGTTCTTCAGTGTTTTCATCATAAATGGGCGCTAGATTTTGTCAAAGGCTTTTTCTACATCTCTACATGAGATGACTGTATGGTTTTTCTCCTGAATTCTACTCATATGGTGAAGTACATTTATTGATTTATGGATGTTAAATCATCCTTGAATCCCTGGAATGAAATCAATTTAGTCATGATACACAGTCTTCTTAATATGTTGTTGACTGTGATATACTAATATTTTGCTAAGTCTATTTGCATCTAAGTTTATCAGGGATATTGGTCTATAGTTTTTTTTTTTCTTTGATGTGGTTTTGGTATTATGATGGTCTTTGGTTTCATTGAATGAATTTGAAAAGATTCCACTGTTTTATACTTCATTAGTTTCTGTTTAAATGTCTGCTAGAATTTCACTGAGAATCTGTTTGACTCTGGACTCTTTTTGTAAGGCATTTTAATTATTGCTTCTATCTCATTGCTTTTCTTGATCTCTTTAGGCTTTTTATATAGTCTTCATTAGGAATATGTAATATTGTATATTACATATTTGTATAGAAATGTGTCTATTTCTTCTAGGTTTTCCAATTTACATTTCAAAACATTTTTTAATGATCCTTTGGATGTGGTTAAACCTGTGGTGATTTCTCCTTTTTAATCTCTAAATTTGTTAATGTGGGTTTTCTCTAAGTTTTGCTAAGGGCTTAACTATTCAGAGAAGCAAAGCTTCATTTCATTCATTCTGTATGTTGAATTTTGTTGTTTATTACTTTGATTTCAAATATGATGTTCATTATTTTCCCCCTTCTTCTGTTTTGTAATTGATTTTTTGTTTGCATTTTTTTCTAAGACCTTGAGTTGAACCATTAAATTGTTTGGGATCTTTCACATGTTCCTACATGGACACTCAAGGCTATAAACTTTCCTCTTGGGAAAGCTTTCACAATGTCCCAGAGATTCTTGTTTGCTTCTGTGAATTTTGTACTTACCTGAATTTTTCTGTCTCCTATTCATATATTGATCAATTTTCATGTATTTATATGTTTTTATCTTGTTTTGATAGGTGTTGATTTATTTTTTCTTGCTTTGCTATTGGTGCATTATAGTTGTGCATAATGGTGGGAATTGTTCTTACATATTCATATATGCACAAGATATAAGAATATAATTTAAAGTATCATTCCCTTCTGTTCCCTCCTGCTCCCTCCTGGTAGTCCCTTTCATCAATTCTACTTATGACCCTTTGATTTACATGAGCCACCACCTCTCTTTTTAATTTTTTTTTCCAACCATTGTTTGTCTGATTTTGGAATATGTTGTTTAACTTAATGGTCTCCAGTTCCATCCATTTTCCTTCAAATGACATGATTTCCTTTTACTTTATGGTAAATTATATATATATATATATATATATATATATACATATATATATGTATATATATATAATATGATATATATATCATATTTTATATAAAATCATATTTTCTTAATCCATTCATTTTATATAAAATCATATTTTCTTAATCCATTCATTTTTTGAGAAACGCTGAGACTGGTTCCATATTTGGATACAATGAATCATGCTGCTACAAAGGTGAGTGTACATGTATCTCTAAAATGTGATGACTTTAAATCTTCAGGATAAATACTGAGGAGTGGTATTCCTGGGTCATATGATGGTTTAATTTCTAGCGTTTTGAGGACAATTCATATTGATTTCCATAGGGTTTTTACTAATTTCCAGTCCCATCAGTGGTGTGTAAGTGTTGCTGTTTTTTTTACATTTTCTCCAGCATTTGTTATTGTTTGTTTTCCTGAAGGCTGTCATTTTGAATGAAGTGAAATGAAATCTCAGGGTAATTTTGATTTGCATTTCCCTAATTTAAAAATGATGTATTATTCATGTATTTGTTGGCCATTTTTATTTTTTCTTTTGTGAGATGTCTTTTAATTTTTTTGCTCACTTATTATTGTGTTGTTTGCCTTTTAATGTTAAGATTTTTGAGTTCTTTATATTTTGGATGTTAATGCTCTGTCATAAGAGGAACTTGTAAAGGTTTTTTCCCCCATTCTATAGGTTCTCCACGCTTTTGTTTTCTTTCCTGTGCAGAAGTTTTAAAACTCAATGCTCACCCATTTATTAATTCTTGGCATTATTTCCTGTACTTTATGGGTCCTATTGAGAAAGTCCTTGTTGGAATGCTGACCCGCTATTTTCTTATTTGTGTTACATAGTTTCTGGTCTGATTCCTGGATCTTTGATCCATTTTGAGTTGATATTTTTTTCAGGGTGAGAAATAAGGGTCAGGTCTTATTCTTCTTCATATGGATAACCAGTTTTTACAGCACCATTACTTTAAATGTCTGTCTCTTCTCAGCATATTTTTTGGCACCTTGTCCAGTATCAGATGATGGTACCTGAGCATTTGGGCTTACAATTGCTTTCAATTTCTGGGTCTTTTATGTTCTTCCAAATGAATTTTAGAAGTTTTTTTTTTCTTTTCTAGTTTCATGAAAATATCATTGGTAATTTTATTGAGATTGAATTGAATTTGTTTATTGCTTTTGGTAACTAAATTGTTTGGGATATTTCGCATGTTCCTACATGGGCACTCAAGGCTATAAACTTTCAAATTTACCAATATTAATCCCCCCTTTCCTTGAATATGGCATTCTTTACATCTTCTTGTGTCTTCATCAATTTCTTTCTTCAGTGTTCTGTTGTTTTCATTGTAGAGGTCTTTCACCTAATTCATTAGATTTGTTCTTAGGTATTTTTTAAGGTGTTCTAAATGGTGTAGTTTTCTGGTTTCTTTCTCAGTAGATTCATTACTTATACCTAGCAAAGAAATTCATTTTTGTATGTTTATATTATAACCTGCAAATTTACCAAATTCATGTATTTGCTGTGTCAGTCTTTTGGGGGTAGCTTTTTGGATCTTTCAGTATGGTCTGGTATCATCCAAAAACAGTGAAGATTTGACTTCTTGCTCTCTTGTTTTTATCCCCTTTACTTCCTTCTCTTGCCTAATTACTCTGACTAGAATTTCTTGTAGTATAATTAAATATGAGTGGTGAGAGTGAATATCCTGTCTTGTTCTAAGTTTTAAGGGAAATATTTTCCATTTTTTCTTATTTAGTATAATGTTGGATTTGTTTTTTTCATATACAGTGGTTATATGTTGAGTGAGGTTTCTTCTGTCCCTAGTTTCTTCATTGTTTTGTTCATAGATGGGGCTACTTTTTATTAATGCTTTTTGTGCATGTTTTGAGATGGGTAATTTATTTTGACATTAATTCTGTTTACATGATGGATTACATTCATTGATTTTCATACATTAAACCATTCTCTTGTCCCTGGAATAAAGTAAACTTCGTCATGTTGTATACCTTTAATATGTTGTTGAATATGATTTGCTAACCTTTTATTAAGAATTTTTACATTTAAGTTCATCTGGGATATTGGTCTGCAGTTTTCTTTCCTTGATGTGTTCCTATTTGGTGTTGGTGATACTGACTTCACAGTGTGAATTTGGGCATGTTCCATTTGTTTCTATTTTATGGAATTATGTGAGGAGTACTGGCACAAATTATTCTTTAAATCTCACTGTATTCAGCTGAGAAACCACCTGGACTTGGGTTTCTATTTTTTGGGAAGCATTTTATTACTGCTTCTGTCTCATTGCTAGTTTTTGGTTTTGTTGGGTATTCTGTGTCGTCTTTTTTTTTAAAGGAGGTATCATGTCACCTTGATTTATCATATTTTGTGGTTTTTTTTTCTTTTGTGTTTTGTGCATTCTTTGGGGCAGATTTGTCTTCATTAGTATGTGTTATGCCTCTTAGAACATAGACTCACTCCTCTGGATATCAGGTTTTTTGAAATTATTAACAATTCCAAGTGTTTTTGTAGTATAGTTTTCCATCTAGTCCTTTAGTGATGAACAGTGTATTTAGACACAATGTGTGTCAGAGCTTGAGAATTCCACTGTCCCTATAGGTCTCAGAAGAGTGGAGTCCTTGCAGATCCCACAGGTGTGTTGGGAATGTGGTGTATACCCAAAGTGATTGTTCTTTTTTTACCTAACAAGACTCTATGCATAGGAGCTGTCTAAATTGAGATCCCTTGTAGGTGGGGTATCCACAGTATAATACAAGTTAATTACTTGATTTTCTGTAGGTGTGGATATACCTGGGTGGGACCTAAGGTTACCACCCAGCTGTTTCTACCTGGGGCTTTGTCATTGATTTGGAAGTTTTGTCTCTATTAGTCTATGTATTAAAATGTCATTGGTATCCAGTGTGGTTTGAGTATAGTGCAAGGTGCACTGTCTCTTGTTTGTGTTTTGGAAGTGGCTCAGAAATAGTATCCTCAACCCTGTCAACTTGTAGTATCTATGTAACTGCTCAGCACCCCACAAAAAAGGGACAATCTTGAAACAGCAACATCTAACAATATAAAGCATTAAATAAACACTCATTGCCTATTATGACATCAGCAGCACTAATTGCCACAGGAACAGAAATGGCAGGATGGCCAAAAGCAAGAATAGTATATTATTTTGCACAAGATCCACCTTTAACAAAATGAACATGTGATAACTACATCACCCACAGTACTTAATAACTGAAACATCAATAATGGTGGAAGGTTAGGAATTGTATAAAGTCAATAGTTCCAAGAGATGAGGCAAATGGAATTCATTGAGAGAAAAGGAAATGTGACAGAAATGTATAATAAAGTTTATAATATTCAAAATGTGACCATAGAGAAGATATTTAGCAAGATATAAGCAAAATACAAAAAAAGAAAGAAAAATAAAGAGAACAATGGAAACTGGTATTAGAAGCAGAAGAAAAGCAACAAGAGAAATAGACAAAAAAGAAAGAAAGAAAAGAAAAAACTAAATAAAATTAACACTCAAGAGACAAAGAAGTTAAAACATAAAAATGTGAAAAAATTATTTGCATGTATATTTAAAACCAGTTACTATAGTAAGAACATACACAAACACACACACACACACACACACACACACACACACACGAACGAAGAAAAGAAAGAAAAATGCGATATCTTAAATAAAAGTCTAAGAATTATTTTTTCTGGGGTGGTCAAAACTGTCCACAAGGATGGGATGTTCACTGCCTGTGCAAGGCTGTTCCCCTTTACAGTCCTTCTTGGGCTATGTATCCCTGGGAGATATCAAGGATTGGGAGTTGCTAAGCCCTTCCTGTTTTTGAGATCCTCGCTTAGCTGCCAGCTGAAGTGATGTGGAACTGCAGTTGTCTGGAATAGCTTACAGCTTTATTTCTCACTGATATATGGCAGGATGGAGTGGGGAGTACTGTCAATTGCAGTTTTGTATGGACCAACAGATCTATGCAGAGTTCTATGTGGGAAGTTACAGAGGCTGTTGTTTAGCATTACTCAGCTATTGTGAGTTTCTTGGGTGTATGTGCTCTTGAGACATTGATCTGCTCATCATCAGGGCTGGAAGATGCTGATCTCTGCTGGGTGCCTGGATCTCAGGGGTCTTCTGAGGATTCTTTAGGTGCTGAGGTGGAGTCAACCTTCCACATGTCATGCATAGCTACCATAAATGTGGCCCTTCTAGACTCAGGCCTAGAGCAGAACCTTTGAGTGAAATCACATGCACCTGACTGGTTTCCCCTGTGGTCATGTGAGCATCCAGATTCAAAGGAAAAGTGAGTTGCACTCCCATGCATATCTCTGACTTGAATCCCTCTGGGTACAATTTTCTCTGTGCCTGTTTCAATTACCTACTACCAGGTACATCCTAGGCAAGTGCATGACAGGACAGCATGATATTATTTCCTATGATCTCCTGAGGTTGTACATTAACAAGCTGTGGTTTCATTACTTCAGAGGAAATCACCTCCAGTTCTTGCTTGCTGGTCTAGAAGCACAGAGTCTTTTTCAAACACCAGCTTGCCATACAGCCAAGTTTAGACTGCTTTTCTGTTTTACAGGTTTTTCCATGTCTTCTTTGTCCTTTGTGTTTCTCTCTGTTTGTGTTATTCCCTCACCTTTGTGTTGAACCAGTGCCTCTGCCCCAGATGCCACTGGCTTGTTTCAAAAGTCTTTTCCTATGTTAGTACATTTGAATTTCTGGGTCTCTTAAGAGTCTGCCTGTCTGATAATGAATTTCAGTGAATTTCCTCTTTTACCCAGATTGCTGAGAATTGTACTCCTAAGTTCTTGAATACCAAGCCATGGAGCAATTGGAAAAGAAGTCTCAGATCCGGTTTTTAAGTCCATTTTCTCAACATATGGCTTTTGATTGGGGAATTTAATCCATTTACATGTAAAATAACTGCTGACTATTAAAATACCATCATCATTTTTTATTATTTTTTATATGTTGTAATATTTTGATTCTGATTTCCTCATTTACTGTTTTTCTTTTTATTTCCCTGATGCTCTGTAGTGAAATTTTAATTCCTTTTCTGTTCTCTTTTATGTATTCTCTTAAAATTTCTTTAGTTTCCAAGGGAATTAAAAATAACCTTCTAATGTTATAACATGTATTTGAAGCCAATATCTTATGTCACAGTCTAGTACTCCTTTGTATCTTTGTCTGCTCCCCTTTGTCTTGTTGTCATAGCAATTGATTTTATTTTATTATTTTTTAAAATGTTATTGTAATTTTTATACCTTTATTTATTTTTATGTGGTACCCAGTGCCTCACAAATTCTAGACAAATGCTCTACCACTGAGCTTATAACTGCAGCCCCCCAATCAGTTAATTTAATGGGTATTTATTATTATGGATGTATAATTTGCATCCTGTTTTCTTTTGAATTCTTTAAGAAAATAAAAAAGCCATAAATTCCAATTTAAAAAAATACTCCTTTATTATATTTTTGTATATTTATATTCATCAGAGAATTTTATGTTAAGAATCTGCTTTCCTATTTAATATTCATTAATGTTAATTCGAAGGACTCTCTTTGCTTGCCACAACCAGTGTGGAAAAATTTGTGGTGATTGGGGGATTAGAAAATAAAGATACTTTTCAGATTTTGAAGTTAAATAGCTGGGATCAGGTGGAGTGCTGCTCTCTGATAGAGGAAGCAGATCTAAAGTGTTACACGAGCAATATTTATTTATATGTGTCATTTACTATGCAAGCATTATTTTTTATACTCAGAAAATTACAGAAAATAGAAACATCTATGTTTTTACAGCTTTTCCACAGTTGCAATCCACAATTGTAATGTGCAATGATAGGAGCTTTGTGTAATGCTCAAGAAGGTCCATTGTTTAAAGTTACTAGTAAGTGGGCAGTCTCAGGAGTAGCAGAGCTGGTAATACATTGTGATTGTATACCTGGGAGCTGTGTGACTGAGATTAAGGTCAAAGTTGATAAGACTCTTCCTCAGAGCTTCCTCCAGCAGAACATTACCAAAGGAACTAGACATCCTATGCCTCTGCATAAAAACATTCCCAGGGACCAGGCAACCACAGCCATGGGGTCATCAGAAGCCCCCAGTCTCAGTCACTGCTCTCTAATTCTTCATCACTATTCTCCATATTTTCCCATTGATCAATTGGATTATTTATTTTTCTTGTATTCAGTGTTTTTGGTTCTTTGCATATCCTGGAAATTAATGCCTTATCTGAGGTACTGGTGGTTAACATTTCCCCCCCATTCTGTAAGCTCCCTCTTCATGTTTTTGATTGTTTTCTTTGCTGTGAAGAAGCCTTTCAGTTTGATACAATCCCATTTATTGATTCTTGATTTTACTTTTGGTACATTAGGAGTCTTATTGAGGAAGTAGGTTTCTAAGCAAACATGTTAGAGAGTTGGACCTACTTTTTCTTCTAGTAAGTGCAGTGTCTGCTGTAATGCCTAGTTCCTTGATCTACTTAGAGTTGAGTTTCATGTAGGGTGAGAGGTAGGAGTTCAATTTCATTCCATTGTATGTGGATTTCCAGTTTTCCCAAAACAATTTGTTGAAGGGGGTATGTTTTCTCCAAAATATGTTTACAGTGCCTTTGTCTAGGATGAAATATCCATATTTATGTGGGTGTGTCTCTGTGTCTTTTATGCTGTTCCATTGGTCTTTGTGTCTGTTTTGGTGCCAACACCATGATGTTTTTGTTACTATGGCTCTGTAGTATAATTTAAGTTCTGGAATAGTGATGCCTCCCTCCTGCATCACTTTTCTTGATAAGGGTTGCTTTGGCTATTCTAGGGCTCTTATTTTTCCAAATGAATTTCATGATTGCCTTTCCTATTTCTATGAAGAATATCATTGGAATCTTTATAGGAATTGTATTAAACTGTATAATGCTTTTGATGGTTTGGACATTTTGATAATATTAACTCTACCTATCCAGGGAGATCTTTTCATTTTCTGATATCTTCTTCAATATTTTTCTTTAGTGTTCTGCAGTTTTCATTACAGAGGTTTTTTTTTCCCAACTATCCCCACCTCCCTTTTTAAAAAAAAATTAGTTGTGGATGCACTCAATATCTTCATCTTATTATTTATTTTTATGTGATGCTGAGGATCAAGCCTAGTACCTCACATTTGTGAGGCAAGTGCGCTGCCACTGAGCCACAAGCCAAGCCCTTTCACTTCTTTTGTTAGGTTGATTCCCACATATTTTATTTTTCTTGAGGTGTTATGCTCAAATTTTCGATGCCTAAAAGACCACCAGAGACCAAGATCGATGTAAACAGCAAAGAGGTGTTTATTGCGAGCTAGCTGGGTCCTCCACGCGCACACAGCAACTGGAGACACTTATAGGCCCTGAGCTCAGGGTTTTCAGCAGTGTTATACACTCTTTGGGGAAGGCAGGGACTTCACATACATCATAGCATCTCTTAGCAAATCATCACACACCGCTGGAAAATCATAAAACAACTCTAAATCATGATTAGGACATTCACTGGTGGGAACATGTTGGGTAGGGGTGATTGGTTACTACAAGAGGGGGATTCATTTGAACTGATTGGTTTAAGCCAAGAGGAGTTTTCATTCTGAACTACATGTTTCCCAACATCATAAACTACTGGGAGGGTCATCTGGCATCCCAGGTATTTCCCTGTCTCATACTGATTGGTGGCTGCTAGGGATTACTATGGGTCCCCACCTAGCCTGACTGAGTCAGGACACATGGCACAGCAGATCTCTCCTGTTATTTGTAGATAAACAACTTAGCAGGGTGGGAATGTGCCTAGGAGTGCCCTGTGGGTCTTTCCAAGAACAAGGGTCATGCCCCCTTCCTTGGACAGGCTTTTCTCTGAGGTAGAGGCTGGTTTTTCGGAGGCTGTTGGAAAGGGGATAGTTTTCCTGATTTCTCTTTCAGTTGATATGTCCTTGGTGTATAGAAATGCTATTGATTCATGGCATTTGGTCTTGATTTTTTTGCCCTGCTACATTGCTGAATCATTTATAAGTTCTAGAACCTTTCTAGTAGTTCTTGGGTATTCTAAATATAGAATAATGTAGGTGACAGGGCACCACCTATGGAAAGAGGGCATCCTTCACTGGTTCTGTTTTTTTGGGAATACTGGATTTGTTTGTTTTGTTTTGGGTTTCTCGAGGGGGCACTGAGCTCAGACACTTTGCCCCATTCAGTTTCTCCCTGCTGATGGTTCTGTGTGCTTTTGGATGCAGATTTAATGGAGGAGGTCAAGGTTTATCTGGCTTCTCTGATCTGTCATTTTCTCTCTGCTGCTGGTCTTCCTCACTGCTGATGAAATGGAGTGAGGGGAGGGCTTTCTCTGGCCTCTTTGATCTTTTATTGCCCCCAGGCAAAATGGTCTCTCTGCCAGAGAATCTCCTGATTTTCTAGGCTTACTTTAGATCTCCTGGTTGGCATGTGCTTGATTCATGTGTAGGATTCAGCCTGGAATTCACAGATCTAAGGACTATGTCTAACTTCACACCACTTTTACATGAAGGTATTTAAGTCTATGCTCCCTGTGCATGCCTGGAAGGCTGTGGCTTCTGCATATTGGTTTAGTGGGCCAAATAACCTCCAATCTGCCCAGGGCAAGCTGCCCCTCCAATTCTGGGTTTTTCCATGCCAAGATATTCCAGCACTTATAGATCTTTTCAAACCTTGTATTTCCCCGCCCCCCTTCAGTGTAAAATCCTTGCTTAGCCTCTGGAAGGCCATCTTAAGTGACAGCTGCCATTTTTTTAGACTACTAATTTTAAAACAAAATGCCTTTATTTTTTTATGTGGTGTTGATCAAATCTGGGTTGCCTGCCCCTGCTAGGTGAGCGTTCTACTGCTGAGCCACAATCTCAGCCCCAGACAGCTGCCATTTTAAGGTTTTCCTGCCCAAGGGCCTTTCTGAGAAAGGCTCAACACTTCTTCATTCCATCTCCACTATTAACCTCTCACATTCTTTCCTGCCCAAGGGCTTACGAACCCCACATTAATTGCACACTTTTGGATCCATTGGGCTCCAATCCCTGAGCCTCCCCCATAAAAGGCTTGAACCTCAAGCCTCTTTTACCTCTCTCCTGTGTATCTCTGCCTGGTCTCTGTCTTTCATTTCTGGCTTGCCTGTTTCCTGCTTTCTTGCTTTTTTTTCATGCCACTCCCACCTGGAACTTAGCTCCAATTTAGTTTCTTACCCTTGTCTGATGTACCCCAAACTTTTCCAGTGTTCAAGACATTCTTTCCAATATTAAGTATCAGTGGAGTTTGTGTTTCCCTGAGTAAGGAGGGCATACGGATTTATAAAAAAGTCTTTTCTCTATTTGATCCTTCTTTAAGGGAAACTGGTTTCCTTTTTAGCCTTTCCTGATGTATTTGCCATCGTACTCATACCTAGGTCCACTAAAGTCCTGTTCTATTTGCTGAAAATATTGAATCTAATATACCTTGAGAGTCTTTGTTTGGATTGCACTTTTTTAGTTTAGCCAAGAGGGAAGAATCTAATTTACATTGGTTGCATAATTCTGGGTTGTGTCTCCAGGCAAATAAAAAGCTTTTTTTGTAGGGTACCTGTGACCACTATTTATCCCCTTTAAATCTAAGTTTAAGTGTAAACTGGTATTCCCTCAGGGGAAGTATAATCTGTAATACCAGTAACTGTATAAACTGTAATACCACATCCTCCAGATGGTATTCAGGCCAAGCTTGGGCTCAGAAAAATACCAGACACTTCTTCTTTAGGGTCTGAGTGTCAAAGGAATCCCAATGTTTCAAAATGCTTTTTAAAGGAATATGTATACCAAATGGAGTATTACCCATCTGAAAGACAAAGGGGGAAGAAGGCATCCCTTAGCATCCCTCCATTATCAGATTGAGGTATCCCTCAGTGCCATGTGGACCTGAAAGCCATGGGCTACCACCCTGTAAGATCAGGCAAGTTGGGCAACAACCAAAGGATGCAGATTTAAAAATTCCACTGAAAGAGGCATTATTTGAGATATCACTCCTGGGCAGAACTTCGTCAGACCCATAGAGTGGACAGGAGAAGGGTCTGAGGAGAAACCGTGTGGGAAGTGGACTGGACTGGGGTTTTATGAGGCTTAGGCAGGAAGGGAAGGGCTTGGGACAGGAAAAGGTGTTTTGAGAGCCCCTTGTCCTACTGGAGTTGGTCAGGGGTGCTGCCTGAACTCCAGGATTGGCCAGGGGGTCCTGATGATTGACAGGTGTTAGTCAGGAGATCCCACTGATTGATAATCTTTTTTGTTGGTGCCTGATTGATGTTTCTCTTTCCCGTGCAGGCTGCTTTGTTCTAAATCACCACCACCAACCTGACACACCTTTGAATTCTGCCAGTTTGGAGTAGTTGCTCTTAGCACCACAAAGTATCAGAGCTACTTATGATCCTCAACACATGAGCGACCACATTTTGAGGCCTTCATAGGATTTAGGCTGCTTGTATTATTTGCCTTTACCAATGCATTATTCAAAATTCCTTTCCTGTGTCATATCCCTCTTAAAATGAGTGTCCCTGGTTTTTCTGTACTGTTTTGCCATCAGTTGTGAAGACATTAGAAATGGGGTTGCATTTCCTGGAGGAACTCAGTTATGCTATGAAAGAGCCATGTCCCTCAGGGTCATGTACCCTGAAGAAATTTTTTAGCCTTTCCTGCCACCAAACTCATACTACGGGCCACTAAAGTCCTATTCTATTTGCTACAAATATTAGATCTAATATAGCTTAAGAGTCTTTGTTTAGATTGCATTTTTTCTTCTTTGAACTGGCAGGGTTAGAAACCTAGAGAAAGGGACCTTCTTTCTGGGTGGAGCTCACCAGAGACACCATGGGGTATGGGGCCTAACATGTGCATTAAGCGTTGAAAATTTCCAAAAACCTTATCCATAGTTTCTTTTGAAACAATTTGGGTTCCAAGGAGTATAAGAATCCTAAATCTACATGATGTTTGCAGTGCATGTGAGAGAGACAGAAAAAAATATGAAGAGAAGGGAAGAGAACAGGAGAAATAGACCATGTGGCTCACTCTCTGGGGATTAGTGGGTTGCTTCTTTTTCAAAGACCTTGGATCAGACTAAGATTTTGTGTTAGAATATAAGATACACTGGGTGAGGGATCCCTCCACCATTGGGTCAAGTCAGTCTGGGAGGGGAAGAAAGAAGCTGAGCTTAACTAATCTGTTGACCTTGTTGTATTCTGCAGAGAGAACCTAAGCTGAGCTTGACCAACGTTCCTCCATTAGTGATGAAAGGGATTGAACAAGCCTCCAGTAAGTCTCTCACTTGGGGCTTTAGAACAGCAGCTGCACTATCCAATTTCAAATTGGTAAAAGGCATCCATTATTTTTGAAAGATAGATATATTTATAAAAGGAATGTAGAACTCCAGAAAATAAGGGGATCATTTGTTGGGCCATTGCACTCACCCTCCAAAGAAGCCCTAGTTTGGGCACAAAACGAAGAAACTTGATTCTCTACTTCTGTTAGCAGGGGAAATTGGAGTTTTCTGCTTCTTCTGGCAGGTGAGGCCTGTGTAAGTTTCATATTTCTGCAGCTAAGAAGTGGTACCTTTCTAAAGGTGGGTTATACCCTCCTATATTTATGCACATCCCAGTGGCTCACCATCAATTCCTTCTTTCTGGGATCTTCTTGCAAATTCAAAGAATGAACTCCACATACCAGGAAAAGTGAATGTAATGGTAGGATTTATTGAAGAAATGTAGAACTCTTGTAGTGCAAGAGGGGACATGATAGCAGGCTTTCTCTGCAGAAGTGTGCTAATCTAGGGGTTTATATTGCTCTTGGGTTACTGTGTTGTGTCCAAGCTTATGCTAGTTAGGCTCTGGAAACATACAAATGCTGTTGGCACCAATTTATGCTAATTAATGTTTGGAAAACATTAACACTATTATAGCCCCAAATCCCACGCTGGTTTTCCACACCTTCATTTTCTGTATGCTTTGGGAAGTCAGAGGTTCAGGTCATTGAATTGTGCATGCTCCATGGTGTGTCTGAAACTGCAGGGCTGTGCAGAGTGTGCTTTTGCAGTGGGCATCACCCATGTGTGCAGGCAGGGCTCTTGCAGGGTGATGGATCAGCTTTCCCCAACTCATCTCAGTGCTGACTGATGCTCCAACTTATGTGGTCCATCACTCCCCTGTTTACTGGAACTTGTTGACAGTGATCAGTAGGATGGATGTCTGGGTATACATCTGGGGAGTCATGACAATAGGAGGAGTGTATCTTGATTGTGTGGTTACTTGAAGTATCAAAGAGTGCCATGAGTTCTTTCCCTAGAACCCAGGCCTTGTTCACCTATGTAGGAAGCCCTTGGCCATGCTGAATATTTGTTCAGCCTGGCTATGTAGCCTGTCCCACAGGAGCAGAAAACAGCTGTCTAAGAAAAATGCCATCTCCATGGGCAATCCTAGAAAATGCTTTAATGGATCAGAAGACTGAAGGCTCAAAAGCAACTCTCCTTCTAAATGAGACAGAAGAGAAAAGGCCAACACTTCCCAGGAAGCATTTAAGTGAAATTTGGGGGGCTGGGCTTGTGGCTCAGTGACAATGTACTTGCCTAGCCTGTGTGAGGTCCTGAATTCAATCCTCTGCACTGCCAAAAAAGAAAAAAAAAAAGGAAAGGACAGGACGGGAAAGAAAAGGAAAAATTTGTTTCCTTGTGTTTGATATCCATGGCTGCCCCAATTATGTCACTGTGACACAGAATTATATTTAGTTACAGGTATATTCTAGATGACTCCATCCTTCAGTCTCTTGATAATACCACCATTTTGAATATTTTCAGCTGTCCCTTGTCTATTGTGTTAGGAGCATCTTCCCTACCCATACCTCAGAGAAGTCCCATGATTATCTGAAAAACACTGTGTGTGCTTGTGCCCACCTTTTTAAAGCAAATGTGCTTCTGTCCCCATCTCCCTATGCAAAAAGTACACATACTGCTTCCCCTTATGGTGCAGCGTAACTCCTAGTGAGGCCTCAAGTAGATGGTTATATTTAACATGTTCATGACTTTTTTCTCAAGTAGAGCAGGTGGAGCAGGTTGCATGAACAACTGCTAACAGTAAAGCCTGCTGGAACTGAAAGCAGCCTGGGCAGGTCACTTTAAGGGCAGCTATCAAAGAGAATGACAGCAGTGGAGAGCTGCTAAGAGCTTCTAGGACTGGCCATTTAAAGGGTTCCAAGGAACTGTCAGTAGCTTCTGGCTCCTCCTGTCAGGAATACAGTGACAGAGTTGCTCCCACTGGACACTGAGGGTCACAGGCATTCACTCTTGGGGCTGTGAATGCTAAGATCTGAGAGATGTTGGCCTTAGAAACTCAGAGCAGTTAATATTAAGGGAGGTGCAATTTACCTATTTGTGGTTGCTCTCCAAATGGATGTTTGAATCCTCAGCCAATTGGTAACAGAGATGGTTAAGGGACACAGTTCATGAAGGGATGTAACTGCGGCCATGTGAACAATGTGATGATTGGGTTTCTGTTAAGATTTTGATCTGTTTTTCTTCCAGGATCAGTGGAAGTGGTGGAGGCTAAATGTGGAGGCAAATCCTTGGCCCTGCACCTGTGCACCCTGAGGAATGAAATCTGCAGATACCTCCTCCTTTCAGTCCTCACCCCACAGAGTAGCACAGACACCACAGGAGAAGGCAGCAGCCTTGAGAACATTTCCCCACTAAACTATTTTTCCTCACTTTGACAGTCAACTTCCGTGATGTATAGCTTTACCCCAGGTATGTACCTCTCTCCCTCTCCTCTTCCAGTACCTACCTTTTGCCTTCCTCCTACATTCCCAGTGCCCTCTCCTTGCCCTCCCTTTTCTGGGGACTATCAGGATTATTCCTGAGTGACAAGGATCCTTTGCCCCTTGTGTTGCAGGATGTAGTGAGAGTGAGATCTCACCAAGACCCCACCTGAGATGTTGACTTAAAAGATATCACACACCTACCCAGTGCCTCTACTTCTTTCTCTAGGGTCTGATGACTGAAACTTTCTCTCAAATACTGGGCATTAGAAATCAGCCCCAGAGTCACATATTGCTCTCTGGAGACTTGGAGATGAGACCCAGAATAGGGTGTCTTTCTTGCATAAGTTGAGGTCAAGATGGAACTCACTTCCTAGACTGCCAGTAGGAGGGGAAAGGGGATGAGGACTCCTCTTTGAGAATGAGGTTTCTGCAGTGCTCCACCTTCAAGGATGAAGGGGTCTGTGTGAAGGCCCTGGTATGGGACAGTTTGCAGGACAGCAGAAGGTGCTGGGAAGCCAGGAGGATGCCCCGGATGTGAAGGGTCATGGTCGTTCTCACTAAACACCTCTGCTTTCCCATTTGGCTCCCCATAGGAGAAGTTCTTCTGGGACCCACTGCCCTTCTCTGGCCCAGGCTTAGGAAAGATATTCTGTGGTCCAGGGGAGGGTTAAAGACTGGATGGCACCCATTGAGGAAGACTCAAAACAGTTCAGGATGATACCAATATTCTTCTGTTATAGGACCTAGGATTGTGTGACCCTGCATCTCTTAATTTCTTATGAGGTGACCTATGGGGGAGGGCTGATCTCCATTTAGGTCTCATTTCCAGTGCTATCACTATGTTATGCTACACCTTGGCTGGCAGATGATTTAGAAGCACTTTAGTCAGGGCACAACATAACTTTGGGGCACCTACACTGATCCTTTCTACTTTAAGGGAAGTAGGTGATTTTTCACCACCTGCAGAAGGAAATGGGCATTTGCACGGTCTTCATTGGGCATGAAGGGAGACAGAGGGAATGGGGGGATGTGTAAATTTGAATGGGAGGTGTCACCTGTCTTGGTGTCAGACTGAGGTTCTGATGGCCATTCTGCTGGGTGAGTCCTTCCTCCTGGTTCAGCTCTTTGGTTAGGGTCAAGATATCTATGTATAGTCCTAAGGAAAGCTACCTCCAAGAAATGGGGGTGTGGTAATTATATCCTGCACCTGGAGGAGAAGAAGAGATTGTGTGTGATCTTGGTAGGAAGTGTCCCAAAGTCAAGACACCTCTGGGATTCATAGGAAGCATTGATAATGTCTTCCTGGTTCACACCATGGGGTTGTTAAATCAAGACCATGAGCTACCCACCCAACAGACACACAGTGCTGAGAACCTAAAGAACTAAGGATAATTCCATGAGCCTGGGCTGGCTTTCCCAAAGTCTTGTTGACACCTGGGTTCCCAGCCCAGCCCACCTTGGTGATAAAATCCTCTTGGAGCACAGCTCATCAATGTAGGGTAGGAGATCTGGATCTTGGTAAAAGTTGTCCCCTTTTAAATGTCACCCCATTCCATGCTCTTCCAAGTTTCCCTTGGACTCCTCCATGGCCAAATGTGGGGCTTTTCACATGATGAAGTTGGACACCCCACCAGGTGTTCATAATGTCCATATATATTATAATGTCTTCAGGCGTGATCTAGTCAGGCACCTTGATCTCTGGTGCCACTAGATTAGACTTCTGGTGGGTGAGCCTCAGGGCCAGCCTTTCTGGAGGTGCACACTAGGACAGAGGGAAAGGGATGATGCATACATAGTGGTTCCAGGTTTGCTCCATCCATTTGGTGGAAGGAAGTGTGTTCAAGGGTCCTAATCTGGTCCAGGATGGCCCTGCACATTCTGACATCAGGACCTATGAGTGATGACTGTGTACTAGTTGGACAATGTATGTCACATGGGAGGACAGTTTGAGATACCCATATTGGATATACTTGGGCCTCACAGAGTCATGTCCTGTGCAGAAGGTTTGTTGGCTTTTTGCATAGATAAGGGGAGAGAAGATATCAACTTAGACTAGGCCATATTCACTTCAAATCCAAAGGTAGTTGGAATCCCAGAGACTAGATTCTGTTCTTCTTGCAAAATAAGTACCCTACCCTGAACAAAATGTTCACATGTGGAACAGCAGAATTCATTGTTACATTTTTTTCCCTTTATTACAACTCCTCTGGAAATGTGCTTAGCTCTGTCCTGCTGCCCAATATCAAAGACTGGAGAATGCGGAAGATAGAGCCTCTGTGAAATTAGAAGTGTCTGACACTGGAATCCATCATCAACTGAAGCTTTGGACCTTCCATCTTTACAGCCTCAAATTCCACAAACCTGGCAAGTAAGCAAAGCATAGGATTACTAAAAAAAAGAATACTCATTGGAAAAATCCAAGCTATAGCTTCATAGTAATGAGGATCTGATAGAGGGAATGGGCAACAGTGCTTAGACATGGGCCAGTCTAGTTCCAGGAGGGATCAATTCCCAATACGGAAACCGTTCTATGTGCACCCAACATCACTTAGCACTCCAAGAGAACCATGTGGGCCTTAGTGAACCAGGCACATTCCTTTATGTATCCCCCTGTGCAGCCCTGCCACTTATTCCAAGCTTCTCATTTCCCTGTCCTGAACCACATAGAAAAGCCAATCATCAGCATCTTGTCAAAGATATGATTTATGTAAGAGAACACCATGAATCCTCCATCGCTGTCAATGGTGGTGTTAGGACTGTTTGCTCCAGCCATTTGGTGGAAGGAAATAGAAGAAGGGCCAAGGGGACAAGACTCAGGAGAGATCATGAAAAATTAGAAGCTATGCTGAAAGTATTGGGTTGCTTCCAAAGAGGGCTGTTTTGCATTTGGTTGTTTGAATGGCAAGGATTACATGCAACAAAGACAAAAAACTCCAGAGGTGTGTGCTCAGGGCATCTGAGACACTGGCTTTCCCTGACCATGTTCTTCAAATTCCAAATCTCAAAAAGCCAACAGTGTGACCCTGGAGATCCAGGCTGTCTGATTCGCGCAGCCTGCCCCGCGGCTACAGAAGGCGTGGCGCCGCAAAGAAGGGATTAACTGGTAAGCAAGAGATAAGTGGCTGCGACAGGGTGGTATCCCACCAGCCAAGCCCGCACTGACCCCCGGGCTGAGTTCAGGATTGCAGACGGGGAAGGAAGCGGTACAGCCCCATCCCCCACAAGGGACACTCCACTAAGGCAACCAGCGGCCACCATCTTGGAGAGCTGAAGTATCCACTGCCACTCTCAGACAGATTGCAACAACAAAACAGGTGTGTGTCACTCAGTTCAGCCCCCATACATAGGGGGATTTCGCATAAAATCTCTCCTAGACTTTCAGGGGGAGGGAGTATCACAGTGAGCCTGCATAAAGACTAAAGGAGAGCTAGAGGCACCTGACCTTCAACCCCCCCCTTCCATCAGCAGCCAAAACAAAACCTTTATAGCCAGCGCTGGGGGAGGGGCAAGCAGAAGAAATCAAAACTGTAGAGTGCCGGGGATCCCAAAAGCCAACGGTGTGACCCCGGAGATCCAGGCTGTCTGATTCGCGCGGCCTGCCCTGCGGCTACAGAAGGCGTGGCGCCGCAGAGAAGGGATTAACTGGTAAGCAGGGAGATAAGTGGCTGCGAAACGGTGGTATCCCACCAGCCAAGCCCGCACTGACCCCTGGGCTGAGTTCGGGATTGCAGATGGGGAAGGAAGCGGTACAGCCCCATCCCCCACAAGGGACACTCCACTAAGGCAACCAGTGGCCACCATCTTGGAGAGCTGAAGTATCCACCGCCACTCTCCGACAGATTGCAACAACAAAACAGGAGAAACCAAGACTAGCAGGAGAAATCAGGAGACTAGAGGCAAGGCCCTCGCGACTGGGCAGCTGTAAACTGCAGGCCCGCCGGCGACAGTTCACCCACTGCCCGCGTAACTGGGCAGTAGGAGAACGCCCACCCGCTGGAGACTGATCACCTGCCCGCGGCCTGTGATACTGGGTGGCTGGAGACTGCCCGCCTGCCGCGACCGGGAGCTGAAACCAAACAGAGACAGTCCAGTCACACCCCCCCATTAGGGCACCCCGGCAAGGAGACTGGGGCCCGTCATAGCAGAGTAGTGTCGTCACTGGAGCTCGGATGTTGGAATTCCTTCCCAGCGGAATCCATGTTAGCAGGCATAGTTTAACAACACAAAGGAGAGACATCAGAGTAATACAGAAACAAAACAAATCTATAGAAGAGAGCAGAAACACGACAATCAAAAAGAGCTGGAAAGTAACGTGGACAACACGAGAAAACAAGGGAAAAAAGGATTACAAACAATGCAAGACAACTCAATTCTACAGGAGGACATAGAAACATCAGAAACAGGGATAGGGAAAGAACTCAAGGCATACCTAACTCGAATGGAAAGGAATATTAGAGAAGACATGAGACAGCAAGTCCAAGAAATAAAAGTATATTTTGAAAATGAATTAAACAAACAAATTCAAATGGCAAAGAACGAGCTCAACCAGGAGATAGAGATCTTAAAAAAAAATCAAACAATAATCCTAGAATTGCAGGAAACTATAAACCAAATTAAAAACTCAAATGAGAATATTACAAATAGACTTGATCAAGTAGAAGTCAGAACATCAGATAATGAAGACAAGGTTTATCAACTTGAAAAGAATATAGTCAACACAGAAAAGATGCTTAAATCCCACAAGCAATCTATTCAAGAGATATGGGATGTCATAAAAAAACCAAATCTGAGAGTCATAGGGATAGAAGAAGGCACAGAGATTCAAACCAAAGGAATGGACAGCATATTAAATGAAATAATTCTAGAAAACTTCCCAGAGATGAAAGATGGAATGGATTGCCAAATCCTGGAAGCCTACAGGACCCCAAACATTCAAAACCATAATAGACCAACTCCAAGACATATAATTATGAAGATAGCCAAAGTACAGAACAAGGAGAGAATACTAAAAGCTACGAGAGAAAAGAGGCAGATTACATTCAGGGGTAAACCAATTAGGTTAACGACCGATTTCTCATCAGAAACTTTGAAAGCGAGAAGATCCTGGAATAATGTATTTCAAACGCTGAAAAATAATGGATTCCAACCAAGAATACTATATCCAGCAAAATTGAGCTTCAAATTTGACAATGAAATTAAAATGTTTCACGATAAACAAAAGCTAAAAGAATTTGCAGCAAGAAAACCAGCTCTGCAAAGCATTTTGAACAAAACACTACAAGAAGAGGAATTGAAAAATAGTGCCCAAAACTAACAGCAGGAGGTATCTCAGTAAAGGGGGAGGAAAATAACCAAAAAGCAAAACTAGCCAAACTAAAATAAATAAATAAAGAAGCATGACTGGAAGTACAAATCATATCTCAATTGTAACCTTAAATGTTAATGGCCTAAACTCACCAATCAAGAGACAAAGGCTAGTAACCGGGATCAAAAAAACAAATCCAACAATATGCTGCCTTCAGGAGACTCATATGATAGGAAAAGACATACACAGGCTGAAGGTAAAAGGTTGGGAAAAATCATACCACTCACATGGCCCTCGGAAGCAAGCAGGAGTGGCCATACTCATATCGAATAAAATCAACTTCAAACCTAAGTTAATCAAGAAGGATAAAGAAGGTCACTATATACTGTTAAAAGGAACCATCCACCAACAAGACATAACAATCATCAATTTGTATGCACCAAACAATGGAGCTGCAACGTTCATAAAACAAACTCTCCTCAAGTTCAAGAGTCAAATAGACCACAATACAATAATTATGGTGACTTCAACACACTGCTCTCACCATTAGACAGATCCTCTAGACAAAAGCTGAATAAAGAAACTATAGAACTCAACAGCACAATCAATAACCTAGACTTAACCGACATATATAGAATATATCAACCATCATCAAGTGGATACACGTTCTTCTCAGCAGCACATGGATCCTACTCAAAGATAGACCATATATTATGCCATAAGGCAACTCTTAGTAAATATAAAGGCGTGGAGATAATACCATGCACCATATCTGATCATAATGGAATGAAATTGGAAATCAATGATAAAAGAAGGAAGGAAAAATCCTACATCACATGGAAAATGAACAATATGTTATTGAATGATCAATGGGTTATAGAAGACATAAAGGAGGAGATGAAAAAATTCTTAGAATCAAATAATAACACAGACACAACATACCGGAATCTATGGGACACAATGAAAGCAGTTTTAAGAGGGAAATTCATTTCTTGGAGTTCTTACCTCAAAAAAAGAAAAAAACAACAAATAAATGAACTCACGCAACACCTCAAAAACCTAGAAAAGGAAGAGCAAAACAACAGCAAATGTAGTAGAAGACAAGAAATAATTAAAATTAGAGCAGAAATCAACGAAACTGAAACAAAAGAAACCATTGAAAAAATTGATAAAACTAAAAGTTGGTTCTTTGAAAAAATAAATAAGATAGACAAGCCCTTAGCCATGCTAACGAAAAGAAGAAGAGAGAGAAATCAAATTACTAACATACGGGATGAAAAAGGCAATATCACAACAGACACTACAGAAATACAGAAGATAATTAGAAAGTATTTTGAAACCCTATATTCCAATAAAATAGAAGATAATGAAGATATCGATAAATTTCTTAAGGCATATGATTTGCCCAGATTGAGACAGGAAGACACACACAATTTAAACAGACCAATAACAAAAGAAGAAATAGAAGAAGCCATCAAAAGACTACCAACCAAGAAAAGCCCTGGACCGGATGGGTATACAGCGGAATTCTACAAAACCTTCAAAGAAGAATTAATACCAATACTTTTCAAGCTATTTCAAGAAATAGAAAAAGAAGGAGCTCTTCCAAATTCATTCTATGAGGCCAACATCACTTTGATCCCAAAACCAGACAAAGATACTTCAAAGAAAGAAAACTACAGACCAATATCTCTAATGAACTTGGATGCAAAAATTCTCAATAAAATTCTGGCGAATCGAATACAAAAACATATCAGAAAACTTGTGCACCATGATCAAGTAGGATTCATTCCTGGGATGCAAGGATGGTTCAATATACGGAAATCAATAAATGCTATTCACCACATCAATAGACTTAAAGACAAGAACCACATGATCATCTCGATGGATGCAGAAAAAGCATTTGACAAAGTACAGCATCCTTTTATGTTCAAAACACTAGAAAAACTAGGGATAACAGGAACTTACCTCAACATTGTAAAAGCTATATATGCTAAACCTCAGGCTAGCATCATCCTAAACGGAGAAAAACTGAAGGCATTTCCTCTAAAATCTGGAACAAGACAGGGATGCCCTCTATCACCACTTCTATTCAATTTAGTTCTCGAAGTACTAGCCAGAGCAATTAGACAGACAAAAGAAATTGAAGGCATAAAAATAGGAAAAGAAGAAATTAAACTATCGCTATTTGCGGATGACATGATAATATACTTAACAGACCCAAAAGAGTCTACAAAGAAGCTGATAGAGTTAATAAATGAATTCAGCAAAGTGGCAGGTTATAAAATCAACACGCATAAATCAAAGGCATTCCTGTATATCAGCAAAAAAACCTCTGAAATGGAAATAAGGAAAACCACTCCATTCACAATATCCTCAAAGAAAATAAGATACTTGGGAATCGACCTAAAAAAAGAGGTGAAAGATTTATACAATGAAAACTACAGAACCCTAAAGAGAGAGATAGAAGAAGATCTCAGAAGATGGAAAAATGTACCCTGTTCATGGATAGGCAGAACTAACATCATCAAAATGGCGATATTACCCAAAGTTCTCTACAGGTTTAATGCGATGCCAATCAAAATCCTAACGGCATTTCTTGTAGAAATAGACAAAGCAATCATGAAATTCATATGGAAAAACAAAAGACCCAGAATAGCAAAAGCAATTCTAAGCAGGAAGTGTGAAACTGGAGGTATAGCGATACCAGAGGTCAAACTGTACTACAAAGCAATAGTAACAAAAACAGCATGGTACTGGTACCAAAACAGGCAGGTGGACCAATGGTACAGAATAGAAGACACAGAGACTAATCCACAAAGTTACAACTATCTTATATTTGATAAAGGGGCTAAAAGCATGCAATGGAGGAAGGATAGCATCTTCAACAAATGGTGCTGGGAAAATTGGAAATCCATATGCAACAAAATGAAATTGAATCCCTTTCTCTCGCCATCCACAAAAATTAACTCCAAATGGATCAGGGAGCTAGATATCAAATCAGAGACACTGCATCTGATAGAAGAAAAAGTTGGCTACGATCTACATATTGTGGGGTCAGGCTCCAAATTCCTTAATAGGACACCCATAGCACAAGAGTTAACAACAAGAATAAACAAATGGGACTTACTTAAACTAAAAAGTTTTTTCTCAGCAAGAGAAACAATAAAAGAGGTAAATAGAGAGCCTACATCCTGGGAACAAATTTTTACCCCCCACACCTCCGATAGAGCCCTAATATCCAGAATGTACAAAGAACTCAAAAAATTAAACAATAAGATAACAAATAACCCAATTAACAAATGGGCCAAGGACCTGAACAGTCTAATCACCTTTATACTCTCAAAAAATATTTAGAACATCAAAGAGATTCTGTTTATATAGGTTATATTTTTCAATATTCACCTTTCTAGAAAGTAGAGAAATTATAAATATTTATCAGTTCATTTATAAATAAAACAACAAGGCTATTCCATGTTAATATATAATGAAAATAATATAAGCATGTGTGTATTTTGTAAACAAGATGAGTGGCATTTTGCATTAGATTTTCTGCATATCTTTGTTGTCTGCCTTAATAGAAGACAGTCTCATTTTATTCTGATTCTGCATTCACTTAGTGACACTATGATATTTAGTTGAGCATAAAAATAAAATCTGCCTACCCTTTTATAAATTTGAAAGAGCATAAGTGTGTTAATAGCTTTTTCAGAAAATTGTGAGTATTCTAATTTTAAGCTCCTTTAAGTTGAATTGACATATAAAGAAACAGTTCATATTTAATACATATAATTTCCTGATTATAGACATAAGCATACTCCTTTAATACCATCACTACTCAAGTTATCAGATATATCTATAATACTTTTAGAATTCATTAAAACTTTCATGTATTGATTTTTTAAAAAATGTAGTTGTAGATGAACAGCATGATTTTATTTTGTTTAGTTTTATGTGATGCTAATGCTCGAACCCAGTGCCTCTCCCATGCAAGGCAAGAGCTTTGTCTCTGAGCTACAGCCCCAGCCCACATTTATTGATTTTAAATGGTTAATTGCATTGTTGATCCTTGTAATATACCAATAAACTTTTTGTGTACTGTTACATTAAAATTCATTGATTTACCATGCTCTTTGAATACATCTTTTACCTTAATAGGATTCTGTAATATTGCATATTGCTAAATTAGAAAATATTTGTTTTTAGGGTTATGCAACCTTTTAACAATTATGTTACACAATATCAGAAAAAAGAATCACATTTGTTAATATCATGGCCAATATCATCTAAAAAATACTATGCAAGCTAGGAAGCCCTCAAATTAACAGTAGCAGAGTCAAAATGTCAGAAATTTAAATTTTTGCTGATTTATATCTTTGAAATAGAAATTTTTCATGGGTGATAGTGCTTCATTTGAAGCATATATCTTCCACATATCTTTGTTTAATTTTTATTTCATCCACCATTTATTCCTTTAAGGAAAAATAATGTTGAAGGCAAATCCCACTAACTTAGCTTGCACTTCAACAACCCAGAAAACCATGGTACAAATCAGCAAAGGATGTACTTTTTGTGTTTGTTCCATTTCACCCCTAGAATCCTAAAAAAAAAAAAAAAAACACACACACACACACAAGTGCTCAGGGATTAAATATTTTTCCAGTCATGATGCCACATTGTTCTACTAAGTTATTTCTTGCTAAAGGCTGTCATTTTACTCACCATTGTTTTTACAAAATTATTGCAAATGTCAACATGATTAAAAAATAGTGCAACAATATCACTATAAAAATAATTTTTATGGAGTAATTGAAACTCACAGATACTTAGGTTTCTATGGACTACTATATAAATTAAACTTCCCTGTAATATATGATCAGGAATGTCTTAAAAGTCTATTATATTCCTCCATTGTCTACATTTGATTTTACAAAAACAATAACTGGGTCTGCAAGATCGAAAGCAATTCATTATTAAATGACTGTCATTCAGTAAGTATTAAAAATGTTGCAAAGTAATCATTGTCATCATTATAACTATCATTGTGTGGGTATTTATAATGTGTCTGACACAATGATAGGAATGATCTATGATTACTTTGATTCCTTATAATTACCTATAAAGTTAGGTAATTATCTGGTTTTACAGATAAGAAAACTGAGGCAGGAGATTATGAAATTTGCCTATGTCTGCTGTTCATGCTTTCAATCTTTACTTATAAAAGTAATATTAAAAGGCAATACAGAATGAATTCTTTTAAAATCATATTATGTGCATGTATAAAATCTATGTCAAGGAACTTCACCTGTATGCCTCGGTAGAAAGAACCAATCAAATATAAATTAATAGATGAGCAAAAAGAAGTCTAGTAGAGTAGAGGAAGATGGGAGATGGGAAGGAAGATGGGAAGGAAAAGCAGGGACATGATGAACTGAAATCTAATTCCATGTATGTATGAGTTTGTGAGGATGAACCCAATAATTATCTATAATTATAAAGCTCTAAACAAAAACAACTATTATTAATAAACTATCAACCACTTTCATGAAAAAGGAAGTAAATATTTACCCACATATTTGGAATGTTTAAGTGTATGTACATAATTATAATAAAATACCTTATAAAGGACAAAAAATATAAAAATTCAGAAATTTTTCAAAAAAGATGGCTCTAGTGGTTATAGGAATCTTCAATGAATGAGCAGGATACATGCCCAAACTGTTAGAATTATTTGTTATTGAATTGATTATCATGGTATGAGGGAAAATTCAAAGAGATTTATCCATAAAATAGTATAGAAAGGAGTAGAAAAATATACTAGTTATAAAGGCTACTGTGGGTGTTTGAGAAATAGCAATGGTATTAAAAATAGAATACAGTGGTTGAAGGAGATGTGGCAAAAGCTGAAGACATGGTAAATCTGTGGGAGATTATGAGTCAAAGATATTTTGGGGTTTTGAGTGTGTGTTCATAGAAACATTGTATTTCTATGGCCCATGAGATGATGGATAATTTTTCTGATTCACAATTCTTGTCACTTTTCTTGAGAAAAATTAGATAAATGGGTTAAGGAGAGTTGCATAATTAAATAAGATTTCTATATTCCTCAATGTTGAGGAATATTTCCATACACTCTTCTGAAAATAAAAGTTAAGCATCCAATTACTTCCAAATAAGTGCATCTAATTTTTAATTTGGTTTTATATCCTCAGAAGACAAATGCAAAGGTAAAAATTTGCAAAAACTTTAGAAATAACCATATTAATTGATAATCATTTCTGGGGGGAGGGAGAAGAAACAGGAAATTTATACTGTTTGTTTCCTTTTTGTTATTTTTTTAAACCCATGAATCACCCCTTCCTTTTAAAATTCTAGCAAACCTCAAAGTAAGTACTTTGAAGTTGCTTAATTTTGGATCTATAATCGTACTTGTCAAATTATTTTCTAGTGCCACTGGATATAAAATAGCACTTTTTAGAATATATAACCAATTGACATGGTAATTGTCCAATTTCTTACACTTTTCTCTATTCTCTATGTCTTAAATAAATGACTTAGATCTTTATTTTAATTGGAAAGTCAAAGACATTTCCATGAAGGAACATGTAATGTGCTGATCCTCTGCTGTGTGTCCTCTCTGTTCTTCTCTTTTCTCATGTTGTATTTTGTGCACTGTATCCCATGATTTTATTTATTTGATATTTAGTTCCTAAAATCAATCAGTTTCCTTATATACTTTACTGTGAACTTCTTTCAAGTGCCTGTATTTTGGCTTTTTTGGCTTGTTTTTGTTCTCATTGTCATTGCTGTTTTCTGTCCTCTCCAACTTACACCTTTCCTCTGTGGTGTAACAAGTTATTTTAGAATAGTACTTAACATCTTCATCTGTTGGTCCTAAACATCTTCTAAGAACATCTGTCTTCAATTCTTCATGGACCTATCATTCACTAGTAATAAATTTCGCCTCTGAGTTCTACACTTTTGAAAGCTAATCCTTCTTTTTCAAATATGTCTTATTTCTCTTTATAATTCATTTCTTGAATTCTCCTATTTTTCATCCCACTCCATTCTACTTTTGTATTTATTTTGTTGTGTTTGGTTCTTCTCCTTCTATTATAAAACTGTGTATGCCCCAAATTCCTGTCTTTAATCTTCTTATGGCCTTTCATCAATTTTAGCCACATTAGTGTTTACCTTTATATTAATATTTAGCAAATCTTCATCCCTAGACATAATCTTTTTGGGAAACAGATACTCAGTTCCACATTGATATACTGTCCTCTGAAATGCAAATGTGCAACTTAAAAATGGCATCCTTGCTCAATCACAATCTATTTTCTTTGAAAGAGTATACATGGGCACATTCTGCCTCAGAGTCATAGTATATGAACCATTTTAATAGTGATAAGTCATAAATAGCATCTTGTGTGTAAGGAAACATAATGCTTGAGGCTTTAGTCATGCTGGCACTGTGGTCAGCTAAAGATTTCTAGAGATGATTAAAAACAAGTGTAACATTTGTTATTAGGAAGAATTCTTGATTTCTATATGTTTGCTTACAGTTGATTACTAATAAATTAGAGATCATGTTAAAATTAATATAACACATTTCTTAGAAATGTATGTACAAATACTAGTACAACTACAAACTTGGCATAACTCCTAGTAGCATATATGCAGTCTTAACAGTAGTGTGACATTTAAATATTTCTTTCTAATACCAAATTCATAGAAAGATTCATTCAGAAATAAATACAGTAACACACTCTTTTGCATATTTGTGTTGGCTTTATAACTTCTGGTTAATCTAAGAAGAAACTATTTTTGTGTTATTTTGTATTAACTGTTTAAAAAAATTAATCACATAGTTATTAAAACTCTTATTTTTCTATTTTCTATAGTTAACATTTTTGAAATAATGAGCATGAAGTGCAAATGATTGTAAATATAATATACATTTTATGCTTTTGTATTTTTCTATTAATTTTCAACTCAATTTTACAAATCTCACTTTATAATGTATACACTTTCTCACCTTGTCTGGCATGTACCCCTTAAGTACTTTGTAACTAAGTTTAATCTCATTTTTGGCTCCTAAGGTTATCTGGTATTTGAACTCAGAATTAGTTACACTGGGAGCTTCTCTGGCCCTCCAGTTTGCAGATGGCATATCCTGGGACTTATCTGCCTCCATAATCATGTGAGCCAATTCTTATAATAAATCTCCTTTTTTATATCTAAAGATATGGATAAAGATATCTAAAGATAAATCTATATTTATCTCACTGGTTTTGTTTCTCAGGAGAATCCTCACACAGTCCTCATGGGTGAAAATGAAAATGAGACTTGAGGTCATAAAATGTAATATGACTTCCCTCCACTTTAGTAATTCTCTTACTATAAGGATTAGCCTATCTGGTCCTTAACACATTGTTCATCTCTGCATACTAAAAAAAAGTAATATCAACTTTTTGAGTGAGGACAAATTAAAACATAAAGATTAGTTCCTTGGAAAAACATTATATAAGATTAAGATTGTAAATGTAGGAAGATAACAAGTCATAGAAATAACCGTAACAAATTAGGAGGCACTTCAACATGCTGTCCAAAATTTATATCACTGAATATTTGCTTGCAATGAACATTAGGACACTGATATTTCTTGAATATTTGGTTTTGCTATTTGTTCAGATATTTTAATAAATGTTGAAATTAATTGTGTTTTCTTCTCATAGTGTGCCACATTTTCAGAAATAGATTTGTGCCAAGACTCAGATATAATCATCTGTTAATAATGTGTATTTGATGCTTTTAAAAATAGCATTTCCCATACACACTCACAAAATTGCCTGACCTTCCTCCCCCACAGAATTAATCATGCCATCTGTGGTTGCATCATGTTTAATTATACTTCAGTATAACGTTTACCATATCATATTAGAGTTAGTTTTATATCTCTTTGTCTTCTCCACCAAACCATGTGTCCCTGAGAATAGAAACATTTCTTTCATCTCTGTATCCCCAGCAACTGGCTTCATGTTTGACATATAGTAGATATTCAATAAGACTATATCTGCATTCTTTTGAAAAGCAATCAAGTCAATGAATGGGAGTATTTTTTAATTAACAAAATCACCTGTTACTCATCACTCCTGAATGTGAAGCTTAAATTTCTAAAAAGTAGCAAAAAATTGTAAAAGGAAACAATCTTATAAAACTAATAAGATTCAAGTTTCAATAATATCTACTAGAGGTGTAACTGAAGTTGAACTTGCACACTTAGCATCTATTTTGTCTGGTGTTATGTTTGAGGCAATTCCCCAATAGATGAAGGCCAGAGTCAACTCTTTTTTCCCCTGATTCCTAGAGTCGTGCTTTGTATTCCAACCAAGATTGATTTACCCATTCCTGAACATTCATGGAGTTAGTACCTCTAGAGTGAAGAGATCTGATGTCAGTGTGTGGGTTGACTGAGAATGTAGAAGTGATAGAAAATCAAAGGAAACTGGTCACTGCAAATTGGGACTTGGTACTTTAAAATCACTTTCAAATTCCATATTAGCATTCTATCCAGGTTTTTTTTTCTCTAGAAAAAAATATTTTTTGTTCCTTCCCAGTTATGATCCTGTGACAGGAAAATCCTACATTTGCAACAAATTTTTTCATACATCCAAGCTTTGTCTGTCATCAACACAGTTGTTTATTGTTTTGAATTATATTCTATAAAGGCATATATATAATTTTATTTTTTAGCATTGTTATATGCAATTTCAGATCTATCAACCTGCTTTAGATTTTCTATGACAAGTTGTAGAAAGGAAGCTGGAAATAATTTTAGTATTACAACCAGAATTGAGGTCTATTATAACCTGTTAACATCTTTCATTCTATAACATTTATTCTCATTTGGAAATTAGAATAAGTGTCCTGATTGTTCTGTTTGATAGTTCTGAAACAGAAGAATCAGTGACTATACGTATGTTTTAAGTCTTAGCTCATTAACACGGCCTTCATTATTTGTGTACCTCTATTTTTGTTGTTGTTTTCCTGTATTCTCAGCTATAACAATACTGCAGAGAAGTCAGCATCCAATTAGTTCGGATGTATGAAAAACAGATTGCATTGTTTCACATGCTGTGAACTTTGAGTGATCTACAATGCTGTGAAAGTAGCAAGCATCAACAGTGTTTCCCCTTAAAGCTCAACATTCTTGACTTTTTACACATCACTGCTTGGGGAACTGAAAAACACATAGGTCCTACTGATATGATGACTATTGACTAAAATGGCTGGATTGGTTAGCATTTATTGGCTTATGGCTTACCTCTAAAGATGCTTTTATTCTTAAAATCAATTGTGATCTTATTTTGAGCATGCATGTTACAGAGGAATAAAGGGAAATGGTGAGGAAAAATGAAATGAATTTTATTCTCATGTAATACGGACTTCAGTGAATCTAAAGATCTTTGCAAGGAACCAGGTGAATGATGTTTATGATTATGGTCCAGAAACACATTATGTGGTCAAATAGTTAATTCAAATTGACAGAGAGTTTTCACTGTGTAACTTTGTTTTATGAAGGTTTAGCCTTTAAGAAGGTTATTGGTTATTATTCTGAGATTTCACTGATGGATATTTGGTGGGATCAAGTCAGAGTTCAACGGCTGGTAGATCTAGTGATTATGACTATTCTAATTTTCCTTTCCAATACATTTCTATTGTAATCAGATGTTTGGTCAAGATTAATTTAATCAACTTTTATGCATAAAATAAGACAAATATTTATAAAAACAAATTTCCTGATTCTTTTACTACCCTATCCCTTCAACATTCTAACATTTTTGAAATTATGACACAGCTTAAACTCCATGTAACCTTATGTTTGTGGTTAGTCAAACAGGAGAAACAATGTCAATGTCCTGTGTGTATAAAAACTTTGTCCAAAGCTATTATATTTTTCTTTCTTCATTTCAGATATATACACTGTTGAGTGTATAAGAATAGAGACTATTTTCCATATGCATCATCCTCAACTAATGCCCTAATAAGTCAAATTAAAATGAAATTTTGAACACTATGTTCTTAGAAAGCTCTGAAAAAAGAACAAAAGACATCTGATACATTTGATACTAATTAATCAAATATTCTCCACATTGGAGGAATATATTCTCTTTCAAAACTATAAACAAATACCTTATAAGACCCAACAAAGAAACTATTAAGTGAAGATGTATTGTTTTCTTACTAAAATATATGAAATATGATTTCCTGTCATTTCCAAATAATGTAAAATGAAAGCATTAGAAATTGTTTGATCTATTAGACTAAGGACAATAGATTTCAATGTAAATAAAACTGATAATACCCATTAGTATATCATATACAAATATTATTAAGTCATTTTATAGTATGTAGGATGAATTTTTCTTAGTTTTGGCACATAGTTTTTATCACTACTAGTGTATGAATGTAAGGCAACATAAAATTACTGAAATATATAATCTAACAAATACATGTAAATGCTAGAATGAAACAAACTTTCTGAACACATTCTTTATTGAAAAGTTAGATTGAAAGTTCATCAACTCAAAGGTATTCTCACTCATTCTTACATTGCTGTCAAATACTCAACTTCATTTAATATTTATGATGATTTTTAATTATACATTTTATATTTAAGTATAGGGTAGTAATGTCATTCATCACCTCTGGTGCATTTGCTGACCAGCAGTTTCCCCAAATGTATCAAATCACTTTCTCCAGTGGTTGATACATAGGTGTCTTTCTAATCAAAGATGGCATAAAAGAAGGAAATGATACACTAGAAAATTAATTTCAAGTTTTCAAGTTCAGCATTCACTTCTATATCAGAGTAGATGTAGGTACAAATTTTTAAGACATACTATATAGACCCATGCATGTTAGCATAGGTCTGTAACCTCAGGGTGTTAGGAGGCTGAGACTGGAGGATTGCATGTTCAAAGCCATTCTCAGCAACTTAGAGAGGCCCTTAGTGGGACGCTGTCTCAAAATAAAACAAACAAACAAACAAAATAAGGGCTAGAAATGTAGCTCCATGGCTAAGCACACCGGAGTCAATTCCTGGTACAAGAAAAAAAATACAACCCCTCTTCCCTATACCCTCCCTCCCACACATAAAATATTATAGAGCAGCTGTTATAACAAGGTAGAAATCAGTGTTTGTCATACATTAAGTTGCAGAGGTAGGTGGTCCTGGCCTTTTGTGGTATTCCTGACTGTTACAAAATTATGCTCCTTCCAGCTCTTACATTATCTTACATTGCTTACACTTACATTTTCCCTATCCTCTATGTCACTCCTTGGCCAAAGGTCTTTAGAGCTCCAATATTACATCTCATTCCAGCAAATAGGGTGGACAGCAAGCCAGAAATCCACACACTCTTCCCTTAAAATTCATGCCAAATTATTCTCTTTCTTCTTCACTTGTCCTTTGACTAGAATTAGTCTTCTATGTTCCTTTTTCTGAAGGAGATTGGGAAATGGGGTCTTTATTTTGGGTATTATCTGAAAATTAGAGGCACATTTTCAGTTCAGAGAGAACTTGGATAAATTCTACCAGCCTACCTTCATACCTCCTGAATCGTACCTCTTTCTGCTACCTGGATAGAAGTGAAAAATTATACTCTTCAGAGAGAAAAAAAACCTTTCTATCTTATTTTCCAAAATATTTGAAATAAGTATAATTTTCACATACTACCAGGGTTTTATTATTCCTTACATGTCTTTATGTTCATATGATTTAATAAAAGTTTATTATGAATTTTGTGCTTGGTTAAATCCCATCTTATTGAATAGTTCCAGGACTGCAATTTAAATTGAATATAATAAGAATGGTTCTCCTGGAGTTGTGCACTATAATGCCCCTGTTTCTTAAAACAAAAAAATGCAAACAAAATGCTAAATTTTAACTGATTTCCTTAAAATCTCTTTTAAATATGAATGATATAAATTGACTCAACCAATGGCTAATGAAAAAGTCTTATTTTGTTTTTAAATCATTGAATCTTACCATCCATAGAAGTGTCTTGCTCCATTGTTGAGAAATATATTTTAACTTCTCTTCTTGGGTCTGGAGTTTGGTGATTCATACTTAATCTACTTGGAATAGTATGTAGGTGACAATTTATCTGAGAGATGAAAATGGAATTTAAACATTTGGAAGTATACATTGCCAAGTATTGGTCAGTAAGCTGCCCCTGTCCTAGTGATTTAAGTGGCAAGTTTTTGACTCTATGTAGTTAAACAGTGTGTGAATAATTAAAACAATTATTTTCACAAAGTTTAATATATAAAATATTCTATCTTGAAGTCTAAAAGCCAAATAGTAGAAGTAAAGCTTCTGTTGATTAAGGTTATATTTTCTATCATTCTACTTTGTAGCAATAAAATTGAGTAAATAAAGGTACAATAAGCAGTTATTTGGAATCTTTTATTAATAATGAAGAATATGATTTTCCAATATATGGTTTCTATTTTTATCACTGTAATAATTTAACTTGAGTACTTATTTCCTTAGTTATTTTATCACTTTTGGGGAAAGCATTATAAACATTGACTTTTAGTAGAATATAAAATGTATATACAGCATAGCTCTTGTTGCTATCTGAAGTTTCCTCTGATCCAGGTATATCATTAAAATTTTTGGATAATTTTAAACACATAATATAAGCAATGTCATAAAATATTCTCCTGAAAAAAATTTATGTCAGCTAAATTCTCTGATTAATTGTTTCAAATTATGTTAGGTTGTCCCAAATCTACTTGCCACTTTTATATGGCACATAGGGAAATGAAAAAATGGTTATTAAAATTTTAATTTCATTCTCAATTATTAAAATGACTTCTTGTGGGACACTGTTTTATTATCTCAACTTGCCAGAAATCCTTTCATTATAGTTACATGTATGTCATTTTCTCTCTTACACTGATTATATTTATAAGTAAAAAAATTTGCATTTCCCTGTCATTTTTACAAAGGCACATATTTTATTCAGCATTTTAGCATGTGTTAAATTAAAATTAAAGTCCTCACTTAATATAGCATTACTAAGAGTTTCCTGTGGTACTTCTCACTTCTCCCCCAAAGTCTTCTTGAAGTCTAAAAGCAAAATTTTTCAAAGATATTTTATTTGCCATCAAACTTTGAGTCTGAAAGGACACTGTTACCAGGAAGAAATCCTTGTTACAGTCAAAGTCCAGAGCAAGCAATTTAGGTAAGTTTCCAAGAATCCTTAGCTGATTCTCTGAAAAGCATGTAAAATCAATTATTTAACTCAAGAGTAGGCTACAAGCAAGGTTAAATAAACAGGGAAATATATTTTGAGTGTTCCATACCTCACAATATGAACGATTTTATTCAGCTTAAGGAAGGTGCTGGTACATGGATAGTATCAGATAAAGATGAAGATCTGGTTAACGTTTTGGGGAACTTGATTTGCCCTCCACACAGGGGATTCTGTATTTCTCTTCTTCTCCCTCTTCTGAAGATTCTAGTTGCATGACCACAGACCACCTGAATGACAAAAGGGCTTTCAAAATTCACGGTTGGATCTTCATATTTTATCTGATGTTTTCACTGTCCTCAGCTCCTCACCCTAGAAGATGTGTTCCATGACAGGAAGAAGAGAGTGTCCTCTGCTGGACCCTCTACCTGGTTATTCACATTTGTACACAACACAATGAGGCACAGGGATTTTTCAGGGGCACTCAACTAACTCTACATTTGACCACCCTTAATATTCAGTCTAATTGAATATATATAATTGAATAAGGCTCATCACTATGATAATGTTAAACAACCACCATCAAAGTACTTTAGACATGCCAGATGTCACTTGAGGGTGAAGATTTACTCCTTATTGTTATATATTTAATATTTTCTCAATAATTTCAAATCTTATCAGGGTGACTTTATCTACTGCAAATTTCTAGGATACAGTTCAGATAAACGTTTTACTAGGAAATGGTAGGAAACAAAAAGTTTCCTCTATGTTTTTAGTTGTAAAGCACAAAATTCATTTGAAAGCCATGTTAATTTTACTTAAAATTATTCTTCTGAAATTAAATAATTCAGGTTTTTTCTTATTATGTAATATATTACTTTAGTTTAAAAATAGCAATTTGACAAAGGAAAACCAATGTTTAACTCTTGGCGATAAAAACCAGGTATTTTCAAAGATACATGAAAAAATATATTTGTGTGTTTTTGTAAAACCTTATGAAGTATAGTCAGATAACTTAAATTTTTTTTTACTTAACACTTATAATAATTTATTACTCTGATCATAATACTCAGGTAGCCTAGGTTATAGCAGCACAATTCTCAATATACAATGAACTAACCTAGGTGTGTATCAATAGATAAATGGATAAAGAAAATGTGGTATATATACAAAATGGACCTTTACTCACTCCTAAAGAAAAACAAAATTATTTCATTTGCAAGAAAATGGATGAAACAAGACAACATCATTCTAAGCAAGATAAGCCAGACTCAAATTCAAGGGTAGTATGTTTGCTGTCACACGTGCAAGATAGAAAAAAAGGAAAGAAAAGGACCTTATGAAAATAGAAAATAGAATAACCAAGGTGTGGGGGAAGAAGGGCAAAAGGAGATAGGAGGTACTGGGAATAAAATAGGCTAATTTATGCTATCTGCAGATAAGACTGTTATCACAACGAATCCCACTATTATGCATAATTATAATGGACCAATGAAAACACTAAAAAATAAACACAAAATTATCAACAGTAAAACAGGTATTTATCTTGATACTACAAATTATATTTATTAATATATGAGCTATATGAAACATGTTGAATGAGAAATGCCAGCAGGAAACAGTATACAAAGCATGAGTTCATTTTTATGAAAGTCTATTTATATGTGAATAAATGTAGATTTAAGCCAAAATAATAAATGGATATAATATCCAGAAATATCAATAGAATTAGGAATGATTGATAAATGAATGAGGGTCTTTCATTGATATTCTGCAAAATACTGCATATCTTATTTGTGCATTAAATTAAAAGGTGGTACATGTTGCACACTAAAGATCAAACCATTCTTGTTGTTGTGATGGTGGTGATTTAAGTTTCAGGAAAACTGAGAGAGCAGTTGCTTAGAAGAAGCAACCTAACAGTATTTCATGCATTAACTCTCAGTACATTTGTGCCTTCTTTGTCAAGTTCCCACAACCCCTTCCTTCTCCTCCCTTCCAATGACTTCAGTTAGGTACTACTACACAAACTTTAAAAATTTTGTTCACAATTGTGAACAAATGCTGCCACTAAAATTAAAATATTACTCATTTGTTTAATCCTTCTGATTACCACATCATAAAAAGATAGCAAAAAAATCGCTCCCTTTCACTGTTTCATCCTTATGTATGTGTATCTTTGAGATACACACACACACACACACACACACACACACTTTCACCCCTGTGGGCCCCATCACCAAGGAGGGAAGGAGATTGCATGGTTAGGTGGCACTGCAACATTTGTCTTAGCCTACTAGAGAAGTAGTCCCATTTATGCACATACAGGGAAGTGCTAAGCAAGACACACATCTGGACAAATATTGATGTTGTTTATTGTATTCGAATACTTCTTTCTGTAAATTCAAGTGATGAATTTTTTTTCTTGTGAGTTTATGGATTTGTCAGTTCTATGGTTTGTAACAGTTTTTTTGAATATAAAATGTTTATGTATTATTTTCTTTATTATATATAGAGATGATGTACACTGACTGAAAGTAGTGAAGTGATACATTAGACCAATATATTTAATAAATTTGATATCACTATGTTCTTTAGGCTGTGTCTGTATGTTTTGATTATAAAACTTTGGAGTTGATACATAGGGCCAAGTTTCACGGAATTACAATGGTGTTTAGGAAGTAGATTTTCAGGATTATAAAATGACCTGGGATGCATTTGAATAAAATTGAAAATAAACTATTTTATAAATACACACATGAATTTCGTATAGTAAAAGAATACCAACAATCAACTTTTGTATAGTCTAATGTAGGTGCTTGCTTCTTTTATACAAAATGCAGAAAGGTTAATTGAATAATTGACACTCCAAATTAGTGATTTTCTGTCCCTTACTGGCTCTAGGACCTTAGAGAAAAAAATATTTCTTTTTCACTTGATGTTAAAAATCCATATTGTAGATATAAATGTTCTTTTCCTATAAAAATGTATTTATTATTTAGAACATTAAAAACATTTTTTTCTGAAATGTGGACTGAATAGGAACAATAAACAACGAAAACATAATTGGACCATCAATAATCTAATTCTTTCGAGGTGTTACACACTTCACACACAAAAAAAAAAAAAGAAAAAAGAAAGAAAGAACAAAAGAAAGAAGCAGAATCTCAAACTGAGAAGAAACTATTCTACCATCCAGTGATAGAGTCCCCAGGTATTTACAAAAATCTGGACCTTTAAAGCCTATAATTTGTAAACTATAACCCGGCATGACAAAGTAACATCCCAGAAAAACCCACCATTCTAATGTGGCAATATACAGTTTGATTAAATACAGTTAATACATTGAATATTTGAAGCTTAATTACTATTTTAGTTTTCTAAGTGAAATATTATTCTTCTTACTGAATCATTGCTAAGAATGTATCTCATAAAGACATACGCTTTTGCCCTCCTAGACTGTAATTTACATGTTTAATATTTGTGATTTGCAATTAGCACTATCATTGCCTTTTATTTGGGGAGGTATATTAAATCAGTACTCTTAAAATTTTAAGAAAAATCCATATTTTGTAATGTTCTTCCTAGAGTTTATTATAGTGAAATGTATTTTACTATCTGCCAAAACTGCTCTCTTTTACAGCAGAAGATAAATTGTTCTTTATCTCTGAGCAGTGCCTTTTTGCCATAGCCAGTGGGATTCAATACCACTGATTCTTTTTACAATCTTGGTTTAGAAAATTAAAGAAACTCAAGTAGCACTGCTGCAATCCATTCATAGCTAATACATCTTGTCGTGAATGGCTGAGGACAAGTGCCCTCCAGATTAAATTTTGCTGCTCAGCACCCTGCATTTTCATAAAATATAGTCCTTACATAGCTCCATGAATATCCCAAGCATGTGGTTTAATTTAAACCAACATGCTTGAGTCACCAACTTAAATAAAATGTTTATAATGTTCCAAACTATTTTATAAATCTACCTTAAAATAAAACAAGCAAACACTATAATTTCAAATGAAATAAAATGATATCTATACTCATTGACAAGTAGAGACTTCTTCAGGGAGAGTTTACTGAATTAACTTGGAACCAGGTATTTGTAACTATTAACCTGTGACAGAGAAAGCCTCTATTGCCTGCTTGGTCTAAGTCAAGGTGCTGGATAGACTATCCTGCTTCCCAGTCTCAGGGCCAAAGCTGCTGAGTTATTTTCATTATGAACAGCCTCACCAAAAAGTTACCTTATTTTTTTGATGCTGTCTTTGAGTTCCATGCTACATCACTTATAATCACAGATTAATGGCAGTCTTTGATATGCATTTTGAAAAACAAATCTTCATAATAACAATTTATATTTGAGTTTAAAGGAAATCAAGACAGAAAGGGAAACAAAATGGACAAAACCAATCCCATTGGGGAGTTACTTAGTGTGTTGTATACACATACATGTCTTCTTAATGGTTCTTGGGAGTTATTTTTATTTTATGTATTATTTTTTGGTGCCAGGGATTGAACCCAGGAATGCTTAACCACTGAGCCACTTCCCTGGCCCTTTTTAAAAAATTTTCTTGAGACAGGGCTTCACTAAGTTGTTAAGGGTGGCCTTGAACTTTCAATCCTCCTGGCTCAGCCTCCCAAGCCACTGTTCTTTGGAGTTATTTATTGTCATTATTAACATACATGTGGATTGGTTTTCCTATAAGAGGCATCATCTGAAATCTACAAGAGCACTTTATACTTATGTGTGATTACTAAAACAAACCATTTAAAATAATCATCTACTGCTACAAGTTTCTTGTGTGTGTGCATGTGTTTGTGTATGTGTGTGTGTGTGTGTGTGTCTGTGTGTGTGTGTGTGTTCTAGTCTCAATATAATCTATCAGATGATTCCTCATAATGATAAAAATTTACTTTAGGAACTACTAATAGAACTTTTGGCCACATAGAAATATAGATGAGATAAAAATGAAACTAAAGGTTAAGGAGAAAGTATCCATCCATATTCTAATGACAAGTATATACAGTTATTAATGTCTGTAAACCAGTTGGAAGGGTATTGTGATCTTTTATTGTTAGAAGAGTATGAATAGAACATCAGGCAAACAGGAGTCTGTGTGTCTGTTGGGAATTTGAAGGAATCACACCATATGGTTTATAGGGAGATCTACTGAATCATCATATAAAGCTTTAAGTAAACCTTCAACTAACATGACAGCAATATTATAAATTTAATTGAGGCACCATATACACAATGTTGAAAGTATCAAAGGTCATCAAAAATATCAAAAAAGTAGTGGAATCCATATAACTCAAAACAGATAGTAAACAAAATAATTTAATGTTTTAAAGTGCTTTAATAATTGTATATCATATACAGTTATGTCAATGTTTTAAATTAATTTTCACATGAATATCAAAAGCCCTTTAAAATTTTTTTTCTAATAAGAATGACAGGTAATTTCCTAAGAGCAGTCTCATGACTTTAGCTATTCACATCACACATAATTATTAGTTATTCAGGTACATTAGCAGATGTATTTTTTGCCTCTGTAAAACATTTAACCAAAATGTTAATTCTATAGACATATCAATTTGATTGATATGTTAGATTAATATAATAGAAAAGAATATTAAATTGAAATTAATGCTTAGGAACACCATTTCTTTGTTGGTAAGAAATAAAAATGTATGCTTTATGGATTAACAATACCATTGTTTTCAATTTAAGTAGAATACCAAAATTAAATATACTCTCCCACATAGATATCTGAAGGCACATTTTTATTTTAGTTACTCAGTTATAGGTAATTCATTAGTAATTATCAGCAGGCACATTTCATGTAGTGAGAAGTTATGTGTCACTTAAATGCTCACATAAAAACTGTATTTAGTTATTATAGTAACTCTAGAAGTAAAGCACATAAACACACACCCAGCTTGGACACATACATATGTGCATGCAAACACACACACACAACCAGAGTATTAGAGGGGTTAAATTAACTTTATTAAGCAAATATATGTATTATGTGATAGAGTTGCAATATGAATGCATATATTTTGCTTTCCTTCTCATCAATTTGTTCTTAATATAACTATGTTTGACAAAAGGAATTTGAATTTCCCATTTACGTACGTGTTATTTTGGATAGTGTATCGATATTTTCTACATTAGTAAAACATTTTAACATATTTTATTAAGTTGAGGGATTCTAATTCACTGACTTCTTGATGCTATTGATTAAAGAAATGATGATTAGGAAAAGAGAAGAAGGAGAAATAAAAATTTGTGCACTGTAAATTTTATTTCCTGACTATAAAGACCAGGATAAATTATTTATATCAGATAACTTTGAATATTTTATATTCCTCTTAAAGTCAATGTGTTCTTCAGCTAAGGCCTTGAAGAATACTCTCATATGGTGACAACATAATGCCAGTTGTTATTATGTGTATCTTTGATAATATGTTTACTATCTATATTAGTTCTTATGTGGGGAGAAACTTACATGGATATATCACTTAAACAATGTTACTTTGCCATCTCATGTGGGTACTAATTTATGATTTCACTAATCCATTGAACAAATATCATTTCTTAGGACCTGCTTTGATGACCATTATTTTAGTGACTCAGAATATAGAGATAAATAAAATGCATCGAAGCACATGAATTTTATATCCTCATAAAGTGTCAGAAAGAAATAAGAGAAGAATTGCTGCACAAGTGACCGTCTAAGAGAATATTCCTAGAGTATTCAAAAATATAAACATTTATGTAAAGGAAAAATAAACCAATATATTTTTATACTATCATAAAAATACAGTTTATTATTTGAATAGCGAAGCTATTTTCCTAAAGAGGAAAAATTAGATAGCATCAATTACACTTTTGACAAATTATTATGAATGGAAAAATGTGTTACATTTATGAAATATATTTTTGTGATAAGTTATGAGGAAAAGAATCACTACTCAATAGAAATATATTTATGGATTTAAGACAAATGTGAAATGAAAAGTACATGTTAGAACCATTCCTGTCTTGTTTTGTTCTTGACTGCTATGAAGACCTGAGTTAAAGCCATTCAGAACTGAAGTATTTATCATGACTTGATGGTCTGACTGTTGTTTAAAGAAAATCTAGGGCTGGGGATGTGGCTCAAGCGGTGGCGCGCTCGCCTGGCATGCGTGTGGCCCGGGTTCGATCCTCAGCACCACATACAAACAACCATGTTGTGTCCGCCGATAACTAAAGAATAAATATTGGAAAAAAAAATTCTCTCTCTCTCTCTCTCTCTCTCTCCCTCTATCGCTCTCTCTTAAAAAAAAAGAAAAAAAAAAAGAAAATCTAATAGTTGTTCAATTCTGATTAGAACAATAGGAAACTTGCTCCCTAAGGTTTCTGTGTATTATATACAGATAGTATACACTTAGAAAACATTTCCTAAGATGATTAAAAATAGCATAAAGGACTCTTGTATAAGCGGAAGCCTAGGAATACTATCTTGGATATCCTATACAAATCAATTGTATGGCCTTTAAATAGAAGAGTTAAGAAAACTCATTTTTTAAAGTACAAGCACTAAAAGCAAGAATATGATTCATTTTAATCCAGTTAATGAACTATTGCCAAGAATTAAACAATGGTATTCCACCAGTGTGATTAACCTACAGGCTATGGAGAATATGGACATAATACAGAAAGGTCATTTGTTAGACAAAAAGCAAAGAAAATTTTATGCTACAGATATTGAGAACAAGTCCAACCTTCTTGATCTCTACAAGTTCATAATTTGTGGATAACACTGCACCGATAGAAAGGTTCATCTTTGAAACTTAATTCTAGTATTTTGAAACACCCGTGTAGTAAGAGAATGGCACAGAATGGCTAATACGAGTCCCTCCACATTCCTTTCATGAGAGTAGGAGATCAGCACTCAACATCAATTTAACATTCCTTTAGCTTCAGGAACCAAAACAATTTTAATGCTCAGAACGATTTGAATGTGTGTTGGCATTGAATTCTTCCTTATGCATTGATTAAATTAACCTCACTGAAGCCTTCTGAAGGAAGGCCACATGAAGCATGGAAATTCAGGATAGTCATCAAAAGCTTGTGCTAAGCCAGCCATGCTTGAATTTGTAAAGTGGCTCCATCATCACTCAGTATCTTTATGCATTAGTTACTCAGTCCTCAAAAGAGGATTTAAAAATTGTGTCTACCCTGACAGAATGGTGGACATTAACTAAGGCCACACATGGAAAGCTCTTAGCACTGTACTTGACTGTGGCTCATTAAATATTAGCTGCTATTATTATATACTACTTTTGAATTGTGTGTTATATATAATTAAATATCTGTATATCTGTAAAGTTTAGGGTTCTCATCCTCCCTCTATTGGTCTCCCTCTCCCTTTTCCTGAACATTCAATAAGAAGAAATTCAAGGAACCTCAAAATCTTATAGCTTGAACCTAGGAAAATATAGTAAACCTTAGAGTCATTTGTTCAAATATTTTGAATAGCAGTCAAAATGATCCTGAATCATGTCTCAGGTATAATTGATCAAATAAATTAAGTTAAACACAACTATTTTTAAAAATAAACATTGAATACTGGACATATGTCAAATACCATTCTGGGATCTGTTTTCTATTTTATATATAATATATATATAATAGAAATTATATAGAATTTTTTGAAGAAATAGTATGAATTAGACAAAAATGTTCCTTTGGTGACAAAAGTAATAGCCCTTGCTGATAAGATTTTGAAGGTTAAAAGTTTTATCACTAAAGGCTGAGCTCTCTCTAGAGGGGAGAGATACCACCTGGAAACTTGCTAAGGATGAGGATAAATCTGCAGTAAAGTCTCCTCGAGCTAAAGGGAAAAGCACTGGAAACCCCAGTGATGCCTTTCTCTTGCTATAATATCTGGCCCAGGCTTTTCCCCTCTTGCTGTCCTCTTGAATGGTTTAAGGATATGCATTCCTCAAGTCAAGAATTAATGAAATATTCAAGATGAACCAAAAAAGAAAGTGTGTTTCCAGTGCACTTAGATTGGTCACCTACAGTGATGGTATCCTAAGTCCAGAATGATTGGCCACAGAAAGAGGTTTTCTTTGAAACATTGAATAAGAGAGAAAAATAAAAATAAGAAGAGAAAGGTGAGTATTGCTTTCTCCTAGGGGGTACAGATCTCACAGAGCATACCAAGGACTATGCTATTAAAGGATTGAAAACAATCTTTGTGCAGAACTTTTCAGAGTTTTCAGCATTCTTCTGATATGCTTATCTCATTGCATTTTCAAAGAAACCCTTGCAGTTTTAAAATTTCCACTTTAAAATAAGGTAGCAGGTTCTTAATACAGAATATGACACAATTCCAAGAGTTATGCTTGGAGAGCTAGGATGGCTCAGATTGAGAGTTATGATTTAAATAGCAATTGCATTTGAATTTATTGAGCTTGTAAATGTGGGATGGAATAATCTATGTAGTATCTTAAGCCCTGTTACAAAATTACAAAATCACCTCACCCTGTCTCAGTTCTTTGTCTACTAAGTAGAGAATCTGAGATTTCAGCATTTGTACTATATATCACCTGGCCTGGTCCTTTTTTCCCCTGCTGCTGCCTCTTTTCAATGGTTTAGGTTAGGCATTACCTTAGGCAAGAATTAATGATATATCCAAGAAGAATCAGTATTAAGTTATAAACTCTCCAATAAAAGCTACTTAGATTGAATAGGGAAGAGAACAGAAAAAAATGGAAACATTGTGGAAATTCAAAGAATTATTTGTTTTCTTGAGAAACATATTCATGAAAAAAGTAAAAACTAGAGTTAAATTTATTATGATGAACTTTTTGAAGGTTGTGTAGGCAGTTGTCAAAATGTCATGTTAAATTTCATTTGGGCTATAAATCAACAGGTGGAGAATGATCTAAATGTTTTTATGTGATATTTTCCAAGTTATAGGTGGACAGGAATTACCTTGATTAGGAAGTTTTTTTTTTTTTTTTTTTTTTTTTTTTGCTGAATAGAGATAAATCTACTACTTTGTTTTCTATGATACATTTCCAGAAATGTATCATAGATTGCATAATCACAAATTACAGAATGAGTAATAACTTACTGCTTCTATTGATCTTAAGGGTTGCAGCTAGCATTTGGTATGTATTTTAAACTAAAGCCTTATAGTTTTTGATATTTTATATTTCATATTAAGTTAGATCTAATAAATTAAAACATTTGCAAGTCCAGAATAGTGCATGTATTTTCTTCACCTATAGAGGGGAAAACAGTATATGTGTCACATCTAATCTGACCAGTGATGCAAAGATTTTATTTATTATCCCAGTTGCATTGCATGAAGGGTCCAACATAAATGTGGGTCTTCGTACTTCTCAATTTATTATACAGTTGAACAACATTTTAAGAAACACCCACATAGTAATCTGAGAGTAATTCCCACCAGATTCTGCTTTTCGTCTCAGCTTCTGACCTAATAAAATATTAGACATATTTTATTTTTTTAATCTATCTTCTCCTGGCTGGTGACCTCAAGTAGGAAACATAATTTTAATGGTAGAAAACCCTATTTAATGCATGGAATCATTTCAATGAATTCCATTTCCATTTGTGCAGTTCTTTTTGTACTTATCACTTAGCCTTTCTACCACTCTCCTGGGGAAAGGCAGCCCTTATTGTTTCTCTCATTTTGAGACCCTGAACAAGTAATTGCTAAGTTTATGAAGTCAGTCATAACAGGTATATTCATATTTGATTGATTGTTCTGGAGAGTTCTGCCACTGGATTATACCATATTATGTTGAACTCTTTGACAGTCTTCTCTTTATTCACAGTGCTTTAGAATAAAGGGAAATATATCTCTAAGACTACTTAATTTAATAGGCTTTAATTCTAAACACGATGCAAATTATGGTCTTTTCCTTTAATAATTGCATAGGTATAAAGATTTATTTAATTGGTGACAAAATGATAATAACAATATTAGTAATAAGTTTTGGAAGAAGGAAAGTGAGAAAAGTAAAAGGAAGAGGTGCAAGTACTGAAAGCCTGCTGTGTGCCAGGCTTTGTTCTCATGCTAATTGCTTTGTTCTCATTGACTCTAATCTTCACACCATTAAAATGTGGTGTTTGCCATCCTCACTTTAAAAATAAGATATTCGATGTTCAGGGAGCTTAAGTAACCTGCTAATCATAATAAAACTAGTATAATAGCTAGCATTTGTTGAGCATACCCTATGTACTATAATTGAGCTAAGCAACTTTTTCTGTTATTTCATTTAATACTCAAAGAAGCCTGCAAGGTAGGCATTGTTTTTATCCACCTTTAGATATAAAAAAAAAAAAAAAAAAAAAAAAACAACAACAACAAAACAAAAAAACACTATCATTACAGAATTAACAGCATTGACAAACGAATAAGTATTTCAGCATACATTCAGACCTGGAACTTGAACTTAGTACCTAGCACTAGGATCAGATGTTTCCTAATGATCATCTGCATATTCCAGGATAAAACTATAGTATGACAGATCTAAAGGATATCAGTGAATTTTGTACCACTAATGTGTGATTTGAGCTATGCCTAAAACACAAGAAAAAAATGGAATAATCATAATGAAACTAGTATAATAGCTAGCATTCCACTTATCCAAGAAAGCCAAAGCTACTGATTTAGGTCTGTTACCTAGTTGCTCATCTGTCCAAATCTGTCTCGCCTTCTGTTATTTTCAGTGCATCACAGGAGGCTTCCTAACTGTGTTCAGTGACTCAGGATGCAGCCATTTATTGTTCTTTCTCTCAAGTCTGATTTACTTTGCAGAGCTATTAATTCATATGGTTTATTCTTTATTGCATTCCTTATTTCCTGAGCTTCCTTTTCAGTCTTCTTGCACGTTTCTTTTCGATTCTGGCTCTCTTTCTTGCTAGTGTTCTTTTCTGGTACTTACTTTGCCAACTGCTTTTCCGTCACCTCCTTTCAGGTATCTTCTTGCTCACTGGTCAGAACACACTTTATTTTTTCAGTGTTGTTACTATTGCTACTACTGCCTCACAGAGCATTGGGGATGAAGCCCAGTACTCAACTGTTTTAGTTTCTTTTATTCTTCCTCATAATATATGAAGCTCTGAGCTTTTCTTAAAGCCCCATCCAACACCAGCTTTAACAGTTTCCCCCTCCCACAAAGTTTGGGTACTTTTCATAATCCCAGACTGAATGAGAGCTCTACAAAGGGAAGGTGTATTTGACTGTCAAGATCACTAATAAAAAGCTTAAAGAACACAAATAAAATTTGTCCTTGGAAGCATCTTAAATATGACTGTCCAGTTATAGCTCAATAAAAAGTTAAAAATTGTTGGATATTCTTTTCATATGTCATTAACATCCATGCTGCTTTGTCTACATCTATGCAGGTCATTCTATTTGGGATATCCTCTTCCAACATCTTTCTCCATCCTATCTTCCACTTAAGAAAATATCACTCAGACATGAAAGCCAATATCAAATGTCAGATCATTCGTGAAACCTTTAATGAGCTTCTCTTCCTGCAGAAGAAATAACATCTCTTCAAGTCCTTGTGCATGTTATATACCCCTGAAATCACAGAAATTAGCAAATTGCACTCAAAAGAAGCCTGTGAGGTAGGCATTGTTTTTATCCATGTTTAGATATTAAAAACATAAGTAAAACCAAAAAAAAACAACAACAAAACAAAACACTATCATTACAGAATTGACAGGATTGACAAACTAATAAGTATTTTAGCATACATTCAGACTGAAATTTTTAGGCAAGTAGAGATAAGTTAGGGTACTACAAATAACTATCACCAACAATAAGTTTTGAGGTCTCTAGAGACATTCTTACTATCAAACTCTTAGCACCTGGTATTCGACATACACAGTTGATAATGAACAGATGCTTGAATATTTATTAAGTTTGTTAGATTTTCCAAGAAGCACCAGTTCAGGATTAGATTACAGTATTTTTCAGGGAAATATTTATGAGGGCTGAGGAAATTGGAACAGAGTAGGCAGGGAGAGACTTTAGATGGTGACACAGGTCCAACAACTGTAGGAGAGGCAGAAACATGGAAAATTGAAGGGGAAGAGGATCCTCAAAATGCAGCACAAGACTGAGACAGACTTGTCCTAGTTGTGAAGTTTCCCAGCAAACATCAGAAGAAAACTCCAAAGTTAGGAAAATCACAGTTTTTATAACACCCATGCACAGCCGTTCCCTAGAAGCAACCTTGGGAAAGCTTGTCCTTGGCATAATTTCCAAGTGGATATTTGGCCAGTATCTCTCTGCAACAGGATCTCTTAAAGAGAGGTTGCAATGATCCACTTTCCCCACTACCACTTAGTAGCTCCACAAGAATAGTTCTGTTACAGACTCATGTGGTTAATATATTGGAAAATGGGGGCTTACCTCTAAAATTTTTAAGCAGGTAGAGATGAGTTAGAAAAGAGCAGACCTAGATTTGGGTCTTATTTTTAGTACTTAGATGCATAATATTTGTATGTAACTATACCCTTGTACACCTCAATTTTCTTTTGTATATTATATTAAAACTTTTCTGTTTTTATTTTAAGGGAAATATAAATTGGCAAAAGCAGACTGTATATATATATATATATATATATATATATATATATGCATGTGTGTGTGTGTGTGTTTGTATACCTCTCTATATGTGGTTATATACACGTATATTTAATAAATATGTAATTATACAATTGTTACTTTTCCCAATTCAGACCTTACAGAGCCAGATGTTAACCTTAGGGTTGTAAGGTAGATTTGGGCATAGATTCTTCTTTCATAAGCTGCTTCATTACTAATATTAGTGTTTACTAAAAGAATCAAAAAGTAGAAATTGCAATGTTATCTTGTGATTGAAAATGAGAATGAAACATCCAGAACTTTGGACTGTGATAATTTACTCAAAGGGCTTAGAGATCCTTACTAAAATTTGAAATAATAATGATGATGATGATAATAATAGTAATAATAATAATAATACCTGAACATTTTTTAAAAATTCTGTATCTGATGCATTTTTGTAGTATTCTGTGTTCTGTTTCATCAGATGACTGAGTAAATCCTATTAAGAATGTCAATATAAAATTAATCTGTTAGGATAATAAAAAATGTAACCAATATATTAATAAATGGGTAATTTTTAGAACTAGGGATTCTTCTAACCACAGGAGAAAAGGAGGTGTTACAATGTCGTTAAGCATGAAGAGCTGCAAGAGCCCTCAAGTCCATGAGTCATGGGTGTCCTGATTTAGCCTACTTGTTCATGCAAGCTGTCAAGGAGAATCAGTAGAGGGCAAGGGAAGTGCTGTGACAAGGTGCCACTGAGAAGAGAGCTAATTGGGATTCTGCAAACCAGTGGGTGTACGGGGTTCAGAGAAGAAATGGACCAGTTAATGGGCTATACTAGCTTTAGGAAATGACCATAAATATCACAAAATGCAATTGCGTATTGGCCAAAAATTCAGTGTCTGTATTTTTAAGTAAATTTAATTGTTAAGAATGAAATAATTTAAAAAAACAGTGGTTATTATTTTAACTACACATAATAAATGATTTCTTCAGTACTAACCTCTCCTAGTAAAAAATGAACAACAACAAACAAACAACAACAAAACTACCAGTTTGATTATATTAATTCTCTGTCTTTGGCTTTTTAAAGACTTCTGACAACTAGGTTAATACCATCCTTCCTAAATTTTAAGATACTGAGATTCTAGAAACTTATGACTTAAAGTCTACAGTTAGGACCTGAAATCAGCAAGGTGTGCTTAATCTCAGTGAGTCATTCTTGCAGTCCTCAAAGAAACTTTATTGTTGCTCCTTGTACTGTCTGTGTTGCAGGTGATCTCTGGTGTTTTTTAAAAATAATCTATCAGTGTATTGACGATTTTAGATGTCTTGTACAAAAAAAGATATGGTCTACAATTACATTTAAATAATGCTGTTTTTCTAGAAGATGAGAATATTAATGCATTGAGAAGGAAAAGCTTATATGAATGATTTTTGAAGGAATTCTTATTTTGATATACTGTCCACATAAACATTAACATTATATGTAACAATTTATATAAAAAGAAAATAATTCAAAAAATGGATTGGTGTATGTACAATGATGTTTAATGTAGTATTAGTTATAATAATAATATATGTAAAAATAAAATGAATGTCCCATAATAAGAAAATGGCTAAACCCTAGTATATATAAACCACTGCAATGTGCTTGTGCCATTGCTTCCTAATCTCAGAGGGAGGCATTCAATTTAGCTAGAACTAGGCATTGTGTCCATCTCTGCTTCTTTACTCATCATATCACATTGCTTTTGCCTGAATTTGAGTCATGACTTTGGCAATGGCTATGTACATCCCATGAGTAAGTTCCACACCTTCTCCTTGCCTCAGTTTCTTCATTTGGGAAATTGGAAAAAACAGTGGTATATATACTTTAGGCTGGCCAAGATCATATAACTACAACACATAAATCAACAATAGGTGCTCCATGAGCATTAGCTTTTAACTATTGTGAAGACCATGATACAATCATTTCTGTAGTTATATGAAAAATGTTCAGTGAACCAATCTTGAAAATAACTACTCACTGTTCCCAACTATCATTATTTTTCCACTGAAATCTACCTTTTTTTTCTTACAGACACTAACATCATTTATCTAAGTTTAACCAATTCACTTCCCTATTTCAGATCTCCCAGTTACAGGGCATGGTGGCACCTGTAATCCCAGCTACACGAGAAGCTGAGGCAGGAGGATTGCAAGTTTGAAGCCAGCCTGGGAAATTAGCAACACCCTGCCTCAAAATAGAAAAAGTAACAGGAGAAACAGGGCTAGGATGTAAGGTCCCTTGGGTACCACACTACTAAAAACCAACAAATAAATAAAGAATCAATCAAAAACCCTGTCAGTGGTCTCCCCAGCTACCATGATTTATCCCTGCTACAACTACAAGCACATTCTTAACACTCTACCTTCTATTTCATGTTCATCTATCCCAAACTGTTTATTCTTTCCCTTATAAAATGGCAGCCTTTGTTGTTGTTTTTAAGCCAATGCTAATATCTGTTTCTCTTGTGTCTAGCAATACACATCTGATGACCTTGATAGATTAAATTTTACTCATGCATTGATGTTTTAATTCAGCAATTTAAGTATTCTTCTAGAGCCAGACTTAAGTTAGGTGGTTCTTCTCAGGACCCTCTTGATACTGCCTGTCTATTTCTATCATTTCATCTACCACCTTGTATTTTAATTGTTTTGGTGTTCTCCTTCTTCATGAGAGTTGAAGTACATTGAGGCCAAATTCTTAGGAAAAGGTATTCATCAAGCCTGACACAGTGTTTACAGCATACCGTTTTTCTATAAATGCTCAGAAATAAATCTTAAATTGATGCAATTGTTGTGATCTTTATAAAAGTACTTATGAGCAATTATATAGTCACACAAAAATATTTGTTTTATTTTCTGAGGTTAAACATGGTACAAAATTTCATAGGAGTCTACATACATACCATCATTAGAACTGTATAAACTAATCATAGATGGGGAGAAAACAGTTGACTTATGGAGAATTTCGATGTTGATTTTCCAATCAATTTCTAGAAAAGAGTTATTTAATATGTAATTTAGTACTGGTAAAATTTATGCAATTTTCTTAGAATATCTTTTTAAAAGATTTTGTTCTTATTTTTAACTGTCTTCAGAGAAAAAGTATCCTACAGTATTCATAAGTTTTCATTTCCTTGATATAGATAAAGGTTACATAAATACATTCAAACAAATAACATATAAGTTGTATCCATAGTGCAGGACTGGCTTAACCTGTGAAATATATGAAACATTTTAGTTATTAAATATTTTAGTCATTAAGTATTTTAGTTATTACATATTTTACTTAAAAAGTGTAAAAATCATTGATAGAAAAACAGTTGTAATTTCAAATTTTAATATTTTATTCTATAACACTTCCCAAAACTATAATCAGTAATTTTGTTATAGATGGAGAATATCACTACTTATATTTAGATATTTTAAAGATTTCTCCTGCTTAAATGTATATCCAAAACATACTCCACTTATATTTTCCAACATATTATATTTTCCAGCATTTTTACCTCAATACTTTTGGTTAATTATTTCCTAGATAGTCTTGATATAATCACATTAGTAGCAATTAGACGTTTATAAAGAGGAATGAACATGAAGTATTTTACCATTTAAGTAACTTTTGAAAACCATATCTGAAAGTGCAATCAAGCTACTAAACATCACAATGACAATAGAGAAAAAGGGGGAATGGACAAAACATTAAATGGGAGGAGGAGACCTCTGGTAACTTCTATTACTTTCCTTCTCGATAGGTTAAATTTGGATGATGATTAGCCATCATTAATCACTAATCATCCATTAGTGATTCCAAATATACAATATCTAAACTTATCATACACAGTTCTTAGTGGTTGAATATATTATACATATTGTACATAAAATGACTAAGTCTCAAAGAATTTAAAACAACTTGTCAAAACTGAGTGAAATCTTTCCAATTCTTTTTTTTTCCCCATTATTCCACTTTACCTCTCTTAGATCTTGGTAATGCAATAAAACAAAGATTTAAGAATAAGAAATAAAAAGACTTATGTTTTCTATTTTTTAAAACTTAAAAAACATAACTTCCTCCCTGGTCCTTTGATTCATCAACATTAGCATGCAAACTTTTCATTTGAAAAGAGTAACAAGGTTTCAAAAAACATACTTAGTATCAAAAGATCTTTGTTCTAATTTAAATCCAGACACTTGACTGAGTAGATGGCTTGAGGAATGTCATTGAACTTCTCAAGTCTCAGTTAACTCACCTATAAAACAGGATTAAACATGCCCAGTGTAGCAAAACTCTACAAATGGCAAAGAAAGCAGTGACTGCCAGACCTTCGGAGAGAAGAATGAAGAGACAAAGTACAGAGAAATTTCTGGGCATTGAAAGCATTCTGTATGATGCTATCATGGTGGAAACCTTTTGTTATACCTTAATGCCACTCCACAGATTGTGCACTCACAAGCATGAGCCCTCATGTGCACTCCAGGTGCTACAAGAGATTAACGTGGTGGGGAATTTTGAAGAAGTCTGTGCACGTGTGAGTGAGGAATATCTGGTAAATCTCTGTGTTCTGTACTCAATTATTTTGTGAACCTTAAACTCCTCTAAAAATAAAGTCTGTGCATGAAGTACAGGATTAGAAAATGTACAACTTTATACCAGTAAATCTTAAATAAAATTGACAGTTTTCTTAGGAAAAAATTGTCTGGGGTGCTCATGTCAAATGATTGTTGTGCAACAATATGAGAGAATTAGAATGTACTTAAATAATTATAGGCATTGTAGAGAGTTACAACTTTATTATCATTGTCACTATCTAATTATTTTCATCTATCTTTTGTTATTTAATAGAATGGCAATAACAATCAAAATGATGTAATGAGAAATATAATGAAGATTTGAGCTGCAGATGAAACTGTTAGAAATTAAGTAGCCCAAAATATGATGGGAAAAATGTCTAGCCAATTACTCTAGACATTTTCCTTTAAAAAAACCAGCATTTAAAAATATATTAAGAAACACTTATATGATACTTCCTTACAAGCTGGAATATTACATTAAATTATATTGCATAAAAATTGATTTAATACCTGGGACATATGAATATATAAGTTTATACAGCAAAAGAAGTTGAAGTGTTAGATGGAGTTGAGATTGCCCAACAATTGACTTTGAGATGAAGAAGTTATTCTGGATTATGCTGGCAGGCCTAAGGTAATCCTAACAGTTCTTACAAGAGGAAGAGGAAGATAGAGGAGAAAGAACCAGAGATAACCAGAGAGACACCTACAGTTACCTGGAAGGACTTAGTTCAACATTGCTGATTTTGAAGATGGAAGGAAGATCCATGAAGCAAGAAATAGGGGAAGTCTCTAGAAGCTAGAAAGGGCAGTCCACCATAGAACCCCCAGGAGAAATGTAGCTGTTTGATCTTAGTCCACTGATACCCACTTCCAATTTCTGACTTTGATAACTGTAAAAGTTTGTGTTCCTTAAACCACTGAGTTTGTGATAAATTGTTATTGTGGCAGTATGACACGGACATAATATGCTTAGCATAACAGGAAAAGAATATAACAGCTTTTTTCATCTGTTTATGATGATGGCAAACAGGTTTTCTATCCCAATGTGAAGAGTGAAGGCACCTTTGGGCAAATTACAATTGATACTGGAGCTTTTATTTATGGAGAAGGTGAACATATACTTATTACTATTAGAATTATATTCATAAATTATAGCTGAGTAGGAAGTTTTTCAAACTGTCTATTAACAAGTTGCATGTTGGTGAGTGAGTGCTATATAATATTTTCTTAAAAAATTATATATTGGTGCCTGATGGAAGCACACGGAATTATGATAAAACATTAAAATATTTTATATAGAAAAGATGTAGTATAGGTACTTTCTTATACCTGTCTATGATACATTTAATGCAGGCAAACTACTATTTAGGATGATTTTACTAAAAAAAAAAAAAAAGAACTCACATTGGTTCAATTAAAAAACAAAGGACTAAATCATTAACATTCTGTAACTTACATCTTGATGACCTCTTTACCACCCACTGATGATTATTTCATAATCCAAAAATGTTTTGTTTTAATCCACCAGTTTTTTCCTTGTGTTTCCTGTTAATAAAGTAATTTGAAATTACAAAAGTTTGATTATAGAAAATATTGGTTTCACAAAAAAATCAGCTTTTCAATGACTTGATGTGTAGTTGTTGAAAGAATAGTTTTTAATACAAAGTACATTTCTCATAATTTTAGTATTTTGTATAAATATTCACAGAATAATGTTCTTAAGCTGGGGATTTGGGTCAGTGTTAAAGCACTTACCTGGTATGTGTGAGGCACTTGGTTTGATCCCAGTGTTCTTAAAATAGTTCTAGGTAATGTATTGACTTTTCTCTGTCAATCAAGAGGACTGAAATCGAATCTAAATAGAAGTTTAGTAACATTCAAGTGTGAAACACTAAGAAGAGCACAGAACCAGTTAAAAGCAGGGAAAGATTTCTGAACCTGGAGAGTTTACAATTTATTAGAATTTATACTTAGCATCTTGTAGAGATATTAAAAGAAGTGCAAACAAAAGAATCTTGTGTGGAAATAAAATCATTTTTATTATTGAGTATCAATAAATGTAAATCTGAATTCCTTGGTTAAACATCTAAAATCGGTATTACTGGTCCCACATTTTTATTATTTTTTCATATGGTGGTTTCAAGAGCTGTGTCTTTCCCCCTTCTACTGATCATTTGTGTTTAAGTCTTTCATTTGTCTTTCGCTCACCTCTAATTTGTCAGTGAACCTTTAACTGACATTTATTAAAGTTCACTAAATTTGGAAGCAATTCTCAAGGATTAGGAAGTGTCAGACATAATTTTATGCTAAAAACAATGGGTCAGAAAGGAAAGCCTCATCAGTATATATCCATTTAATGGAGAGTTTGGCATAAATTCTGGATCATATAAAAACCCTTACACGGGAGGAAAAAAAGCACTATTTGCATATGGATAACCATTAGAGAATTTCTACTTCATTAACCTGTTGAATCCTGTAAAAGGTCAGAGACAGAAATAATATTAAAAACCATAAAGAAGAATTCAGTAGAGACAATATATTTAATTCCTAAATTATAAGATTACACACTAAGTCCAGACCTGAGGCAAAATATCTTAGAATGGATAATTAACTGAACATCAGAATTAAATGATATAGGGAAATATATCCATTATTCAATTAATATGTAATATGAAAAACTGTTTATTAAAGACATTTGAAGCCTTTTAAAAATCTGAACTAGCAACATTTAATCCAATGTGCTGAAAGTTATACCTTGCTGATTTTGAGGAAAATAAAATTTCCTAAGGTATGTAAAGATTTGAATATGATTTTTAAATGTCTGATTAACATCTATTGTTTCCTAATATAGTCATGAGAAAAAACTTTACCTAACACTTAATATCCTTTCTTGATAGTAAGCTATTGAATATGCATGAATATCTAACTCCTTGCAACTGCTACTAATTATTCTGATTGTTTTTATTGTGTAGAATGAATTTGGTACATTTTTTTATATGAAAGATTTTTTTAAATTTAAAAACTATTATGTCCTTCTCTCTCTTTCTCATATCACTCTCAGATTCACCTTAATTAGTTCATATACTATGCATTTCATAAAATTCCCCAAATCTTTATGAAATTTGCAGTTACTCTCCCTTCTGAACTCTCTATCTGGGTTGCCAATGTTCTGTAGATAACTAATGTTTTGTGGGCCCAGAAATTAACAAAACAAATGAACAAAAATCATACAAACATATCTGTATTTCTCATTCAATTTTTTTTTCATGTGTATACTTTTATTTGTGTATATGTGTTCAGAGAGAAAAGGGATAAAAAAAAACAGGTCAACTTTCCTTTTAACTCACCAATTTCTCTCCAAAATTTAATGTAAAAACTTACTAAGTAACAGGTTAATTTGTCTATTTCTGGCACAAAAATTACTATATTTTTAAAACTTCATTTTTAAATTTGGAATAGTTTATACATTAAAGATGAATTTACATAGACTGGTAAATATAGAGCTGCATATTAGTTTGAAAGAAATTCAATGATCCAAAATGAAAGTTACATATGATCCTTAACATTTCATAAAAGAAACATTAAATATACTTCATTTGATTTCCTCTACCTTAACTTCTTTCCATACTGATAAAAGAAAAAAGAGGGAATTAAAACAAAAACAAAAACAGAAAGCTGTGAATGTAAATACTCAAGACACTGATGATCTAGAAAATTATCAATTTTAGATACTCTAATGAAGTATAATATTCTAAAACTAAATAAAATACATATTTGAAAATCATAAATTTTATTTGATTTACAGTTTAATCTTAAAGTATTCATATGAATAAAATGACAGACAATTGTATGTTGAAAGAAAAGATGGCTCTCATTTGAAGTCTGGGCACAAAGTACAAACTGGAAATTTGGGAAGGTATTGGAGCTGATCTCAGCAGTTTGTAAGACAGGGCTTGAGATGAGTGGATCTTAAAAAGAACAGGTGGAGACAGTAAGTTGGATGATAAACAGGTAGCAATAACCTTCTTTAGGCTGCTCAAGGATGCTTCTACCTGTATCACAGAGAAAAACTAATAAGAAAATTAAACAATTTTCAAATTCATTTGGAATGGATTACATTCCAAATGCAAGGTTCTTTCTTTTAACTTACATTAAGTCTTTTAAAGTAGCCATTTAGGATCTCAAAGCAGCAGTTCAACACAATGTGAGCTATAACTTTAAGAAAAGATAGGCTCCCTCTAAGACTCAAGGAATTTGGTTTTGGTAGCCTGCAAAGTAACTAACGGAGGCCTGTTTTTCCATTCACCTTCTGATTTATGCTTTTACCTTTACTTTAAATAAATGTTTGTCTGGCCTGGTGTTGTGGCATATGCCTGTAATCCTAGCAGTTTGGGAGACTGAGGCAGGAGAATTACAAGTTCAAAGCCAGCCTCAGCAATTTAGCAAGGCCCTAAGCAATTTAGTGAGACCCTGTCTCTAAATAAAATATAAAAGAGGGCTGGGGATGTGGCTCAGTATTGAGCAACCCTGGGTTCAATCCTTTCTACAAATAAATAAATAATGTTCATCTGAAGATTTATTTAACTTTGGATTACTTTCTAATTCTTGTATCCAAAAGTGTCTACTTCCATGATATCTCTGAGGATTGAACATATTTTAACTTACAAGAGAATACTGACTTTCTGTAGGGCCATTCTTTTTTTGTTCTTTAGTTTAGATTTAGCTCCTAGTAGAAAATATGATTTCTGATGCCATAATTGAATAACACATTATACTTCTACTTTCTTTCTTATGCTGTGTGAAATATATCTATATCCATATCTATCAATCAAGAAACCTAATTACCATCTGCCTTAACAGTATTTGACAGAAGGATAAAATTCATCTTTAAATGGTTGGATTGCTTTTGTCTAGTAGCACCTTTAGGTAATTTAGTTAAACTGTATAAAATATTCTAAATTTGTAATCAGTCTAGCTTAACAACTTAATTGTTCTAAAATACATTTTTGTGCCTACGTTTGTTTACATATTCATCAAACTTCTAACTTCACTATTTTTAGTAATCCTTTCTAATCATATTTGTGTGTTTATGAATTAGGCCATGGTAGAAATAAAGCACATAAAGAAATATAACAACCTCTAGAATGTTTTTAAGTGTGTAATTATTAAACAATAGGCTATGTTATTACCTTTACATCTCAAATTAGCAGTATAGGCTCTGGACAGGGAAGTTTGGATCTGATCCTCGCCAATCACCTTACACAAGTTGTCTCTGCTGAGTTTCCTTAAATATAAATCAGTAATAATAATAACAGTGTCTGGTACAAGGATTAAAGACAATTTCTCAGTTGTTTAGCATGTGTCCTTATCCTCATATTCTTATTGTAAAAGATACGTAATCCAGCAATGGAAGTAGCGTGGTTAAATTCAGCACAGTACCATTACAGAACACCGATGAATTCTACAGCCTTTTTGGTCAATCTTACACTATTTTTCTGATAATTTCCCTGCCAAAAAACTACCTTATGTTACATATTATAATGTATCTTTATTTCATAATAAATGAAAGATAATGAAAATCTATATTTATTAAATACCAACTGTCCATAAACTCTCTGGGAAATTATCTATGTTATCAGGAAAATGTGACATTTTCAAGTTGTAAGAAATTTTCACAAATAATTTCCTAATTAAATATAACAGAAGCTGTTGATTTATTTAGGTGTACATTATTGAATTGCTTTTAAGTCCTATCTTTAAGAGAGTAGAATCTTAACAATTTTGAACTGCTGGGTTTCTAGGGCTCAGAATGTTGTTTATTATACTATAGGTGCATATATATAAATATTTGTTACTGAATGAAGAATCACTTAACTCCTACTACTCACTTTAGTCTACATAATATTGCATAAGGATGTAATGGTTTTTAGTCCCAAATTATTATTATTCAAGACTTTATTGTTCTCAATTCTTCAACCTGTCTCCTGATAGGCTAGGTTCATCTGTTTCTAAGAACAGATTTCATGTTTTTCTACTCCCATTTTCATGGCCATGTTGCTCTTTGCTGTCTATGTCATAGACATCATTGCTTTGCTGAGCACAGGAATTTTTATTAATGACTGTCACTCTAGTCTTGAGGCATGGAGCCATCAATGTCTTTCCTTTCTTTCTCGAACTTTTCCATATGCATACAACATATAGTTTAGTTGAACAAAATTAAATTATTTGGAACTTGTTGTGGTACTTACCTTTTCCATAATTTCTGATAGCACATTTGGGTCTAAACTATAACTTATCACTAGTTGAATTAATACTTTAAGGAGAAAGCAAGGAAAATGCAAAACACCGGCATATGTTTCACAGTATCTGTGGTATGGCATTTTGACTGGATATTCTTTAAATAGGTTTGTACCCTACACATCACATTGTAAGCTGTTTAGCTTCATCTTGGCTTCCACCTACTAGATGCCCATAACAACATTCCAAGTCATGACAATCAAAAATATCTCCAGACATTGCCAAATGTCCCCTGGGGGCAGTACCAGCCCAGATGAGACTCATTCATCGAGGGGATATGGAACATTTCAGTTCCCACACTGGAAGTACTCCAATCCAATACACATCTAGGAAGCTAGATGCAAGCTTCCCCAGAAAAGGAAGAGAGGTGCTTTCTCACTGTAGTCTAAGTAAAGACCACCACCTGACATCTTCGCTGCCCCAGGAATGGGCTGACTCTAAGTGATAAAGGGTATCCATGAGCTCTCCAAATCCAGCCTCTTTTCAAAATCTACCGTGGTGAAGCTGTCAGTCCTACAAGTCCTTCTAGCAGTAATTCTTCCTCCAAGATCCTGGAGTTCCTGAAATAATGCTCATAGTAATAATGTGCAACTAGATAGATACGTAACAGACTTTCACCCAACTTGGCATTACTAAACATAGAAATTGTCGAGTTCTTTCACAGAATTCAATCTGCCAAGAAACTCTGAGTCTTACTATGTAGCAACTTAAATAATAGTTACAACCTATTTTGGTTTGGTTTTGTTTTTCCCTAAGAAGCAAAGGGATGACAATAAAAATAAAAATTCAAGTCAGCCCTAGAAGGCAAAGACTGTTCACACATTTTTATGTGTCATTTTTCTATATTTATGTATCTTAAACTCTAGCCTCAGAAGGAATTCTATCTTAAGTATTGTGGCAATTTTTGATGTTCTGCAAAAGTTTCATTTGTAGAAAGACTTTTTTATAACTTTTCTAAAAAAAATACAAATAAGAATTTTTTCAGTAACAATATCATGATAGAATCTATGTATATATTATTGAAATTATTTTAAAGTTCTAAATTTGGATTTGGTACTTAGATACATGATGTATCTGACTGCCTCTCTGGTCTTATCATTATTGAAATAGACTTTTTATTTAAAATATTTTTATATTGAGAAATATAAATAATAAAATCTGTCATAATAATATTCTTATAATTGCAATTCAGATTTGTAATGGGAAGGAGAACTAATGAAACTATTGAAATATTTTTAGACTTTTTAAAGTTTAATTTGCCATCCCACCTGGGCACTTTAGGGAATTTAAAAGTATTTTGATATAATATTCCAGGGAGAAAAGTCATCAGCAAACGGTCTGTTCTTTTTAGTGCTAATATTGTTCACCCATCAACACCTGCTTCTTCAGAGAGGGTAGCAGCTGTTTCAGTTGGAAAAAGGAATGAAACCTTGATAGTTTCACACTCAGTACTACTGTGTAATGAGCTGAGCCAGCTTTTGAAAACCCTACTTACCTTCTGGAGGAAAGTGAGACATTGCTTGCAGAAACTTTGGTCATTCGTTAAAAAAAACAAAACAAAACAAAACAAAAAACGGTTACAAAAATAAGACAAGTTTGCAAAAAAGAAAAATGAATAAATAAATCACATAAAATCCATTTAGCTATAGTTATTAAACTATTTGTATGTCAGAAACACATTAGGCCGTTTTAATGCACCTTAATTTCAGATCAGTCATATATATATATATATATATATATATATATATATATATAGAGAGAGAGAGAGAGAGAGAGAGAGAGAGAGAGAGAGTTTAATCATGGGCTAAATTAATTCAAATATACAAAATGTAAACCACACATTGTTCTTTCATCCACAAGATTTATTTGCTTATGTGTGACTTTATTATATCCCATTTAACTTTCGACCCAAATTATGCTGCCCCGAAATATTTAAAAGATCTCAGGAAAAATCACAGCAGGAAATAAATTATATTAAAACAAAATGTGTGACATCAGACCCAAAGGAAACTGTAACACAATTCCTGGGAAAAGCTTTACATTCTTCTGTAATATTTAAATTCATGGATACCAAAGTTTTTAATTGCAGAGAATGAGCATAATGTGACTCGGCTTGTAATATTTACTGTTTGAAATTGCCCTGCAGTTGTCTTTCTTACTAAAGTCTTGTAGCACTTTCCATTTGGAGATGTTCTTGAAGACCATGGGGAGATTTTGTGTTGTGCAGAAATCAGTGACCCATTTTACTTTCCAATGTGAACCCAATATTGCAGCCATGTTCTGTGGTACCAGCTTTACCTTTAGTGATTGTCAAGGTGTTGTGTTAATTAGCTAAAACCTCTATGATCTGGCCTATCATTTTCTTAGCAGGAAATTTTCTTCTCACTTATTAAAGAGAGAAGGTACAAAAAAACAAGGAGATAATTGCAGGCTCTTCCTACTCTTAAATACCCTGTCTGTCTGAAATGAAAGTTTACAGCTGAGGATATACCCTAGCAGGTTTCTAAAGTAAGTACCAAAATTGGCACGAGAATAGACATCAACAGGCACACAAGAAAATGATTTTGTCTAACCTTTAGTAGACAGTTAGGATCTATTACACTAATTTCACATTATCTAGGCAAAGTATACACCACCTGCAGCCACAACAGATGTATTCTTCAGTCTCACAAGGGCCTTACACCTGTGTTTCATTTTATTTAGGGTTCAGTTTAACATGTTGAATTAGATTATTTGGGGTTTCATCTTTGTCAAGTGAATTCTTAGACAATACATTCCACATACTATTTATGTTTTAAAAATCAGCGATATCTTCATTTTAATTACATTCATCCCATTCTTAAACTCAACTAATGTAACAACTGTGAGACACTTGATCAACTAATGTATATTATAGATCTTGTGTTTTTACTAATTTTCACATTACAACTTAGTTATTGCACAAAAGGTCTTCCAATCTGAAATGTAATGATCTAGGAAAAAGGTTTTATATTTCTATGGTGAGATGGCTTTATTTCAGTTCTATCTGACTTAAAATTTTGCCCCCAAATTTAGAAGCAGATTCATCAGACAAGGGCAGAGAAGAGGAAAAGGGAAATAGAAGATGGCAGGGAAAACTGAATGGGCTATACATAAACTGGTAGGGCTGGTTGGGCCACTGGGTCACATGAAAAACACAAGACTCTTCCCTGGCACAAGCTCCTTCGACTGCATCACAGCTAGTGGGCCTGCTGCCCAGGTCAGCCCACAGGCAGCTGGGCAAGAGCTGCACAAAAGGGCACTTTCTGCTGAGGATCCTATTTCCTGAAGTACATCATCTAAGAGACTTTATGTCCTGACAACATTATAGAATATTATATTCATAAAATACTCCCCCCCCCCCAAGATGTCTTTTGACCTAGAAAAACTTTAAACACTGTAGGTGCCCATCTTTCCCAGATGATAGAATCCCCATGCTCTGAGGTGGTGAAGAATACCTGGTCTTTGTGCTATTTCTCAACTGTGTTACTAGAGGGACATTCCAAAGTCACTGATCCCTTCCATGGCTAACTTCAGAATGCTTTTCCTTATGTAGACTTATGTAGGAAGCCCTTAGCTTTTTTTTCTCCCAGTACATCCATGGGCAAATGGTGAAAATGAGAGAAATTTGCTAAAGCAAATAATCTTTGATGTTTACTCATAATGCTTTTCCATAATATTTATTTATCTGTGTGAAATTTGGCCCTCTTTATTTTTTTATAACTTTATTTTATTTATTTATTTTTTATGTGGTGCTGAGGATCCAATCCAGGGTCTTGCACGAGCAAGGCAAGTGCTCTACTGCTAAGCCATAACCCCAGCCCCTAAATTTGATCCTCTTTCCTCGTATTCTAGTCTATTAGTACTACTGTCTTGTTCATACAGAGTAAAAATTGTGAAATGAATGCAGTGATTACTTTCTGTAACCAGGGTCTCATGCTTGTAGCTTTGTTCTTGAGTGAGTATGTGCAGTGATAACTTGATCTATCAGGTTGGCTTCTGGAGGGACTGGAAGACTTTGAAGAGAATCAAATAGCATGTACCTCAATTTTAATGACTTATCGCCCTCATATGATGAGGTGGAGCTGCCTTGGATTCATTGCATGCAGTCATTGTTGTCCAGGCCCCACAGTCCCCACTCTCTGGATGTCTTTACTGTGGTAGCCCAACTGACATGCTTATATTGGATAGAATGGTTAAGCTTCCCTAGTTCAAATTGCAAAAATACTCTCTTCATTCTAAGAACAATGCTTTTTGTAATCATGAATCAAATATAAGTGCAGAGATTAACCTTACAATGTCCACTTGGTTAAACTTCTAGTCTTACATACATACCTGTTTATAAGAATATGTGAAAGTAACAATGTATAGAATCATGAACCCACTGCCATAAAAGTTAGAGATAAAAATGTGAAAATTAGGGATTGCATTAACATTTACATTAAATATCGTTTATTGTAAGTTTTATTATTGGTAACATGAATTAAAATATCTTTTTCCATTTTGGAAGTTAGTGGGAGACATTTCTTTTAATCTCCAAAACATTATCAAAGCAAACATGTAAGCTGTTTTGTATGATATATAACAAGCAATTGAAAGATAGGGTGTTTTACATCAACTGAGACATATGTATAAATTTTTTTCTTATCAATTTTTAAAAAGCTGACAATAGTACAAAACAAAAAAATGGTTCTCATAAAATAGGAAAACATTTTTAATTATGTTTATTAATTTGTGTGAAATTCGACCCTCTTTCATTTTATTGTAGTCTATTAGTACTGCTTGGAGTTTTATATATATATAAATATATTATATATATACATATATAATATGTATACTTCATTATATATATTTCATATATTTATGCTAGTTATATAAACTAGTAATATATAATTTATGTATTATTTATATATACTAATATATATATATTAGTAACAGCAGTGATAGAAGAGGAGGAAGAGGAGGAGGAGGAGGAGGAGGAGGAGGAGGAGGAGGAGGGGGAGAAATGTACCTTTTTCATTTGTTGAAATAGTTAATCTATCAAGAAAAGTTAATGTCTAATTGTGGAAAAAGTTGCTTAATAACAAAGTTCATGTGAAACATAAAACCATTTAGCAGAAATGAGGTAATGAATCTTTCCACTTCTTGCAAAAAATATTGTTTATGATCTAGTTAAAAACAAATATTAAGAAATTCATCTGAAACCCTTTGAAATACAGCTAAGTGGCCATATGGGCTTCCAAGCTCCAAAATATTGCCAAGACCAGAATTGTGATTTTTATATTAATTGAAGACTTAAAACAGGAATCTGAAATACTATTGAAAATATGACATATAAAATATAAAAACATGATCCAAGCAGGTAAAGTAATAATATGTTAAGTCTGTCTTATTTTCTAAAATCTCTCATTCCTATACTATTATATACATAATACTTAATATTATGTTATTCTATAACATAGTACTTTTTTTGCCAGAATGTTCATGTTAATTTTTATAAGAAGTTGCAGGTATTTTCCATTTGCTGTTTCTGATACTTTTCTTCTATGTGAAATTATTTTATAAACAGGACTACCCTTGTGTTTTAACCTACTAGTATTCTCTAAAGGATGTTTCTACTTCAATTTGATTAGTTTGACGTGGCTTCATTTGGTTACCTTGGTTTGATTTGAGGAGGATGTGAAAAAAAAATTACCACTAATAAAATACATATCACTTAGATTTATAAGATCCATAAGGTAAGGATGGAGTATGTATCAATGACAATCATCACTGCAGACTTGGACTAAAGCAGGTAAAGTAATATATCCCCTATTCAAATTACTTGGGACTGGAAATATTCAGATTTAAGAGTCTTTTACCTTTTGAAAAAGTTGCATAAACTGGGTGTGCATACCTATCCAGAAAATCAAAAACCCTAAATGTTCCAAAGTCTGGAACTTTTTGAGCATGTTACATTTCAGTCTATAATTGGAATGATTGTAAATGGATGTTGTTTCTCAAACTTCCTGTTTCACCATTAGAAATTTTTAGGGTGGGGAGGAGCTTAGGAGAGCTTTTTAGTTAATTGTCCAAGGAATGTTGAAATGACTAGGAACATGTAGAAGATTTGAAATGTGAAATGGAGAGGTATCAAAAGCACACTTCAGCTACTTCCCAGTGATGCTGCAGGCTACTCTATTTCTTAGATAAATCAAATCTGACACTTCATTTAAATCTGCTTCTTCACATTTTCTCCATTTTCCCTGTCAATTTAATATTTGATGTTCCCTGTTAGCAACTGCCCACTATTGAATATGTGCTGTCTTCGACACCAATGTTGCATCACCTTTATTATCCCATTCAGTGTGTGTAAAATATTTTCCATTATCCTTATTTTGAAGATAAGAAAAAACTGAGGCTTAAATTAGGTAAGGAAATTTTGCAAGGTTGAGTCTCTTACAGTCAACATGTCATTTTGCTTATTCAACTAAAAGCCTACATTGGGTCTGAAGCGTGCGGCCCGGGTTCGATCCTCAGCACCACATACCAACAAAGATGTTGTGTCCGCCGAGAACTAGAAAATACATTAAAATATTTTGCAAAATAGCCCCATAAAGATAAATATTTTACTTTCAATTATTAACCTGAGTAAGTAAAAATACTCAAATCACTTTTGAACTACAATGTAGTTAATATATCATTTTTTAGGAACTTGACTCATGATGAAATGACTATCTAGGAAGAGATAAAATCCTTGCCAAAATGTTAATTATTTCAAAATGGAAATCTGATTATTTTTAGGATAACTGACTAAGCCACTAGGTTATGTGATTTGGGTACTGATGACATTTCTTCCCTTAAATTGTGATTCAGAAATATTATGAAGGATGGGCTTCCTTGACTGAAGTTGATAGTTAATTTCTCAGCGTCCTTTAACTGCTAACATTTGAAGTGAACATTTTTATTACTAAAGAGGGATGCTCTTGGAACCACTACTGGAATAAGAATCACAGTGGTTTTAGCAATGATGAAAAGGTTAGAACAATTAGAAAGTACTCATGGCATAATTGAGATGTATGAATTTCTGGTACATAATCAAACTCTTTTAAATAGCTTCAGGAAAAGTACAGTTAGATTTTAAACAGGAAAAATAATTTTAAAACAGCTCATTTAACTATTGTTATTTTCTATTATGTATTTTTCCCTGGAGGATCAGGAATTTGAAGAGTTATTCTATAATATTTATCATTGTGTTTACTATGTTTTATATTTATTGTTGTATTCAAAGACTAAAGTTACTCATAGCCATTCTTCTAATAGCCTCATTTTTAATGTAGCCTATTCAAATATGGTTTGCTGACATTCATTCTGAAGGATAATTTATTAATGTATTAATGTACCCAGTGACCTGTGGACATCTAATAACTGCTAAACCAGCAGGGCTCAGATTTGCCCATGAGTCATGTATAAAAAAACATATTAACCTAAAGTTACATATGATCTTAGGATTTGACTCAAAGATGCTTTTATAAAGTACACTTTGTGCATGTTCATATTGAGAGAAGTCAAATTTTGTATGAAGTATACAATCTGTAACATTTATTTGATATTGAACTAGCTCAAAAGTGTTTCAGGGGCTGGGGATGTGGCTCAAGCAGTAGCGTGCTTGCCTGGCATGCGTGCGGCCCGGGTTCGATCCTCAGCACCACATACAAACAAAGATGTTGTATCTGCCAAAAACTAAAAAATAAATATTAAAATTCTCTCTCTCTCTCTCTCTCTCTCTCTCTCTCTCTCTCTCTCTCTCTCAAAAAAAGTGTTTCAGATTTGGTGGGTTTCTAGTTGAGTTGGGCCTTCCTGATACTCCCCCATTAGAAGTGTATTTGTTATGTTTATGCTGTGGAAATAAATGTACATAGACAATTGTGCCCTGAAGGAAATGGAGAGCTTTCTAAGTTATAATGATGACAGAAATGGATTCTAGAAAAGGTTCTGGGAAGACTGGCTCAGCACCAATAGCCAGTCATGGACCAGAGGTCACAAACTATAAACTAGAAAAGAAAATTTAGAAGGTTCTGAATTGAATAACTGGTAAATATGTTGGTAAAAATTCCTGACTCTTCAGAGACTTCACTTTGCCTTCAAAAATTCAATCCTAAGCTCTTAAACTTCTCCCTCTGAAGTGCATCAATCACATGGGGATACTCATATGCTCACTTCTTGCCAGAATTAAAAACAGCCAATTTTTTTTCATGGTCCATAGATAACTTTTATTAAATATATTAAATTAGTTTAAATTTTAAAGAGATTAGTTTTTTTCCCATTTTGACCTCCAAGAAGGGAATGCTTTTTAATGTGATGTACAAAAACTGTCAGAAGAAACATAGCCAAATTTACCCACAAATCTTTTCTCAGCACAAATGTCTCCCAGATACTGCATTACCTCAGCCTATACATCTGGGTAGAGATATTCACACTTACTATCAATACTTGCTGAAATCACATTCATTTTTCACATTTTTACTCTATGATATTAACTTCTACCACTATCCAGAAACTTTATCTCACCAGATTCCAATCATCTTTCTTCTACATAAATCAGCAGTCAATTTCTAGTCCTGAATGTATTTTACTTCCAAGAAGCTCCTTTATCTTTGGGACTCCTTTATGTGTGTTTCATGCTATTGTAGGTTTCCTTACACTATTCTACCTTATTCTTCTTAGATTAATTCAATATCTTTTCTCACTTATCTTTAAAAAGATATGATCCATCCATACCCTATTTTTAGGTCCAGTTATCAACACTAAATGATTCCATGAATAATGTATGAATAACCTCACCTATATATGTAGCTTCAGTCATTGTTTATATAGTGTATGTATGCACATATATATACACATTTATTATCTATCATCTATCCACTTCCATGTGTCATCTGTCATCCCTACCTCTTATCACAATTCTGACCTTCAGTTCTATCTATTTAACTTGTCTTTTGGGCTGGGGTTGTGGCTAACTTGTTTTTTGAAGTCCTTATTCAGAATCCAAAAATCAATTTGTATCCAAGTTTATAATAATAATAATGCTTTCTTAAACTCTGATTTTAACTTGGGTCTTTTTCTCAAAGAATACTATTATTAGGATTCAATTTCCAAATGATATCTCTGTGTCATTTTAGATTTATATCTTTCTACTTTATTTCCTAAAGTTCTCACCTTTACTTCCAAAAATTGTGTATGTGTACGTGTGTGTGTTCATTTCCTCCACTTTCCTGATAAATCTTACCATATTAATAAATTTTTATAATTCTCATATATATAATTTTATTTGCCTTATGGTAACAAATCTTTAGCTTCTGATTTTATTAAAATTAGTATTTTATAGGAAAGATGTTTGTTTTCCTTTTTGTGTTTTTTGTATTCCTTCCTTCCTGCCTGCCTGCCTTCCTTTTTCTCTATGTTTGCTAAAGAGTCAGAGGAGTTATTTAATGGACCAAGAACTAAACCAAGCAACCAAAGGGCTACAAATCAGGAAGATGGTAATGATACAAACTTGGTGCTACTATGTTTTTAATGTTTAGGTTGTAGAATGCCATTGGAAAATGTATGTAAATAAATAAAGTTACCATTTTTAGCTTTGTAAAACTGTCACAATTTCATATTCTAATACAGAATACAACCTGAATGTGTATATTTTGAAAACCTAAAAATCATCAACAGATCTTTACAGGTAATAGGTTTTTGGCCAGTCATGGCTGTAGAAGTCCAGGGTTTTCCACAAACTCTAGTCACCCATGTTGATCATTTTGTAAAGTGATTAATAATTAAATGCTACCAAAATATCACTCTTCCAAAATTTAAGATTTGAAATATGCATATTGTTTTGTATTTGATGTATTATCTCTACATTTGCTAAGGTCTCAGGTAAACTTACTTGGTTTCATTTGTCAATCTTTAAATAACGATCACAAATATCTTTTTCAAATATATTTCAGTTCATTTTTGCAGTAATTATATTTACTCATTGCATAAGCAAGAAGTCCTATCACAGCTCTTCATGCTTCTCACACTTAAGAGGAGATTTCAACCATATTTTCTCTCGAAGTCAATGTGTGTCAGTTACAAATCCCTAGTATCTTCATATCTTGAAAAGCTTGTGCTTCATGACAGGTGTCAGGATCGGTGTTGATTCAAATTAATATTAAAGAATAAGAAATGCATGGAAGAAGTGCAAAAATCTCTCTGTCTGAGATACTCAGCTTTGGATCTTTAATGCCTATAAAAATGAATTGCTACTAGGCAAATTACAGGAGGATTCAGAGGAGTGATATGTGAAGAGAATAACACAAAGAAAAACATAACAGGCTCTTTGAATATAGGTCTGGTGTATAAGTTTCAAACTTGCCTTATAGTTATTGTGTAAGGATATTAATACTTGGTGGATTTAAAATAACAATTTTGTAAATTGAGTCTATTTTTTCCCTTTTCCTTAAGAAGCTTGCATGTTAAAATATACTAGTTCTCAAAGTCTAAATTTAAATTTAGGTGAAATCCTTTAGAAAAATATCAGTAACAAATCTCTTTTTTATGAACTCATATACATTTAAATGTGAACTTCTGCAATGATATCTTATTGTCTAAATATGACTAATGCCTTATGCATGCAACAAATACATACATGCTTGTGTGTGCACACATAGAACATTGTGCTATTTTCACAGAGTAAGAAAGATTGTAAAAGTCAGCCACAATCAAAATGCATTCATTAGGAGCATAGGTCAGTGACTAGAGTATAAAAATCCCCTGTGAATTGGAAAGCAATTGTACATCATGACATAGTAGAAAATTCAACTTTTCTCATAATTTCACAGCATATTCTACATAAAGATGTAGTCTCTGGCTTGTGTGATTGCATATAAATGACATTTGCTATGTGTATTTGTGCCACCTACCAACCCTTAATTGTTGAAATAGCATATTAAAACATTTTTAAAGATCTAGTGTTGATATTGATATGGTAAAACAAAATCCTTCTGCAAAGAATTAAAATTCAGTTTTGGGAAGATCTCAACCCACACCAACCCTGACCAATAGAAAAGAGAAATAATGGGAATCACATAGCATGTGAAGACAACAGACCCTCTGAGAATTTTTCTGAATGATATCCTTCAACTTTAAAGAAAAAATTAAGGTATTCCAATTCCAAAATTATAATACATGTCATCAGAGATGGAGTTCTTTATATGTGAACAGAATTTAATAAAATATTTTATTACCTGCTCAAATATGAAAAAGTTGATGGACTTAGTAAAAAGAATCCCTTTAACAGAAATGTCAATTAGCAAGGGAAAATTTATTTTTTTCAAAACACGGAGTGATATTTTAGCAGTCTGCTTTATGATGACTCTGAGTAAGTATAACAGGGTTACATGAAATAGTGAGAGTAAAGAAAAAGAAAAAAAATGGAATCTCAGAAGCACACAAAGACAAAATTTTCTAGGATAATCAACTATATTGTGAGATATGACTTGGACCACCAGATGCCCACTTATCAAGAAGGCAAAAAGATGGAATTTCTACCACCTTGGTTTATCCAAGCTTAACATTAAAACACCCAGTTTCCTATCTGTCAAGATCATTGTACGGTCATGTGTAACTAATTAAAACAAATAAAAAAATTATAAAAAAAGACCCAGTTCCTCAAGTAGGCAAAAACAACAGATTCATGACAGCATGGTGCACACTTATCACCCTGAAATTCGCACCTTGCAAACTCTACTTTCTGCTTTTATGTAGCATTCACAGGCAACCAAATACTGTTCAACAACTTGATTCACTTGACCTGAAATCACAATGATTAATGTACTTGGAATGAAAATAAAACTACATAGGTATATTTATATGATGCCAGAAGGACACATATAAGATAAATCTTTAGTAGTTGACTATGAGGATATCTTTTTTTCCCCCAAGCATGTCCTTGTACTTACTATCCAGAATGCTTTAAATTTCTTGGTATTATTATTTTTTATTAGTTACACATGACAGTACAATGATCTTGGTATTATTCAGGATATTTAATGAGTGGCATGACTGCATGACTGACAAACTTTTAACGTGAGTTTATTTTGTAGGTATATAGGCAATATATACAGATCATGGAGGAACAATGAAAACCCTGGGGGCCAAGTTACATATCATATTTGAAGGAAAGATCATAATAAATTATTTTCTTGAAATTTTCTAGGGACAGAGATATGTATTACACATATACATACATCAATATTAATTCTGAGTCATATGGAGGTACAGTTCAGGAAGCAGTAGATAATTTAAGCAGTAGATAATTTGGCTCCTTTTTCTAAAGTGTAAAGTGAAATAGGTCCCTTTTGATCCCTATGCCCCTTTTTCTTGTCTCTTAAATTTGGACATTTATCCACACAGGTAGAAAAGTAACTTTGGGAAGAGTTTTAAAATCTAGGCAATTTGGGTATACATAGTGCATTATTAAGGAAGGATTACCAAAATATGGTGAAATTCTAAAACATGTCTGCTTTGTTTGTTTCATATGTGAAATATGTAGCTACCTAATTATGAATGTGTTTACTCCATGCATATATAAACTCTAGGTTTTGAATTGCTAATTCACATCCCATAGCAATTATGGCATATATATATATATATATATATATATATATATATGGTAAATTGCTGGTCTGTTTTTTACATTTTCTTATATTTTGTGATTACTTCCTCTTTATATCATAGGAAATATCTTAAATGTGAATGGTATTTGAAAATGTCAGATAATATTAAATATTGTGTTTTTCACTGACCATTACATATCCACATGTACTTAATAGTCTAGTATATGCATGATTATAAAATAAATGCATATTCAAAAATTAATGAATTTTTGAATAAGATATAATTTGGAGTTCCCTAAAGACCTATGTGTTTTGTATAATTTAGAATGAGCAAAATCTTGTATTTATTTCTGGACCATTCTACTCTGAATTTATATGCACTTGTTCTTCAGAATCAAAACTGTAGTAATTTTCCTTCTTCATTTTAAAAGCCTACTCCAAATACCTGAAAGATAAAATACTTCTCCATCAATAATAGAATTGATGCAAAAGGGGAAAGGACAATGAGAAAGTACTAGATCATTCTGACAAGTCCCTCCCCATCTGAAAAGCCTGAGTTAATGAATATATACATTTAAAATCATTTCCTTGGTTGTCAAGACATTTTCTTGAAGTGAAGATAACAGTGACCTCAATTTACAACATGAAGGGACACTAAAATTGTCCATATTCAATACAATTTTTACATAGAACAGGATTTCTCGATTGCTTTTCATTATTATTTTAAATATATTCACTATTGGAGTGGAAAATATCTACTTTAGAAAGCATTTTTTGTGACTCAGAAAAAGTAGATATTTAATAATCAGCAGATACACAATCTGCAAAACAGTTAATCAGAAAAATAATAATTTAATGTAACTTTTGCAAATTATACAAATTTTAAAATCTGAAATTATTTTCTTATTAGAAATTCTCACTGAATGTTACTTATATGTAGCATAAATAAATGTTTATTTGGCCAATTGTAAACCCTCCATAATACTAATTTAATACTTACTGCATTTTTATAAAATAGGCATTATTTTAATCCCCATTGTAAAATGTGCACTATCTTAATCCCTAAAAGAGAAATGGAGGCACACAGAGGTTAATAAGTTGATACGCATTATACAACAATGTGTTACAGCTGGAATGTGAATCCATATGGTGTGACTCTGCAATCTGTGATTTTAACAAATTGGAATACAGCATCTCTGAAAAGGCTTTGTAAATATGTATTCATGATCATAGGTGAATAACGAAGCCCATCATTTTTTCTTCTAGATTGTGTACCGTCTTGATATTCTTTAATAGATAATGAAAAATGTGTGTTTCCAAATAATGAGTGGTATTTGGATGTTCAGCACTAATTTTCATTGGATTGTATTAGCTCATGTAATTTCACAATTTTACTCACCAAGCACCTCCTATGTGTTAGTCTTTGTGCTGTGAATTGAAGAGAACAAGAATGCCTGAGTTGGAATAACTTAAGAGCTAGGGCACATACAAATAATTTATTTTCAGTTATTATTGAACGCTAAATAAAACAAAATGTAATATGTGTAATCTCATTCCATATGATGCAGATACAGTCAAATTAGTAAAGTTTGCCTCATATAATTACCTTCTTATTGACTTCTGTATCATTCATTGAACAAATGTCTATGGAACATGTATTCTTCTTTACAGTTCCAGGTGTGGAAATAAAACAATCATTAAAAGATGGACATCACCTTTGTCTCCACTGAGTCTAACCCACCCAGCCATCTTTACCATCTATCGCCTGCTCTTTGTCTGTTCACCCGTGCTCTCCTGACTTCCCTTACCCACTATCCCTGCTTACTTTCAACACAGACACATTACACTCAACATTATGATTTCCAGCTCCATCCATTTTCTTGCAAATGACACAATGTGGCTCTTTTTTATGACTGAGTAAAATTCCATTGAATATATATCCCACATTTTATTTTCCAGTTGTCGGTTGATAGACTCTTAGTCTGATTCCATAATTTGGCTATTATAAATTGCACTATGATAAACATGGGCATGTATTATGAATTTGATTCTTTTGGACAAATACCAAAGAGTGGTGAAGTTGGATCACATGGCATTTCTATTTACAGCTCTGTAAGGAACTCCATACTAATTTCCATAGTGGCTGTACTATTTTACATTCTCATCAGTAGTGCATTAGAGTTCCTTTTTCATGCATACTCATTAGCATGTATTGTTAATTTCATTCTTGATAATTGCAATTCTTACAGGGGTGAGATGGAAATTCAGGGGTAGTTTTGATTTGCAATTCCCTGATGGGGAAAAATGATAAACTTTTTCATATATATTTTGGTCATTCATTCTCCTTTTTTGAGAACTACCTATTTATTTCTTTTGCCCATTTATTGACTGGATTGTTTGTTTTGTTACTGTTGAGATTTTGAGTAATTTATATATTTTGGAATAGTAACTGGCAAAGATTTTCTCCCATTATTTTGGTTGTCTCATCACTTTGTTAATTGTTTCTTTTACTGAGAAGAAGCTTTTTTAATTTAATGTCATCCATTTCTTGGTCTTATTTCTTGAGCCATAGGGATTCCTATTCAGAAAGTCTTTGCCCGCAACTACAAGTTGAAGTGTTTCCCCCTATATTTTCTTCTAAAAGTTGCAAAAGTTCTAAATCTTATACATGGGTCTTTGATTCATTTTGATTTGACTTTTATACATTCTTCTACATGTGTATATCAAGTTTTCCCAGTACCTTTTGCTAAAGAGACTATCTTTCCTCCAATGTGTTTTTGTCATCTTTGCCAAGATTTTAATGAATGTAGCTGTGTGGGTTTTTTTCTGTGACTTCTATTCCACTGATACACATGTCTATTTTTATGTTGGTCCCATGCCATTTTTGTTACTATGTTTCTGTAGTATAATTTGAAATTGGGAATTGTGATGTTTTCAGGTCAGGGTTTCTTTGACTATTCTGAGTCTATTGTTCTTCAATATGAATTTTATTACTGTTTCTTCTAGTTCCATAAAGATTGTAATTGGCATTCATGTGGGCTATATTGAATCTATGTATTGCTTTGCATAATATGACCATTTTAGCAACATTAATTCTGCCTATTCATGAACATGGGAAGTGTTTCTGTCTTCTAATTCTTCTTCAATTTCTTTCTTTAGCATTATCATTGTAGAGGTCTCATATGTTCTTGATTAGGTTTATTCCTAGCCTTTTTATTTCTTCTGAAACTATCATGAATGGAATTATTTACCTGATTTCTTTCTCAGTGGATTCATTATTGGTATACAGAAAAGCTATTGACTTTTTTATGTTGATTTTTTTATCCTGCTACTTTGCTCAATTTCTTTATCAGCTCTAAAAGCCTTTTGTTGGAAAATTTAGGGTCTTCTATGTACAGAACCATATCATATGAAAATAGAGATAATTAGATTTTTTCTTTCCTATTTATATCCCTTTTATTTCCTTAATTTTATTTCCTTAATTTCCTGCTTAATTGCTCTCTAAAATTCTAAGTGCTGTATTAAATAGGGGTGTTGACAACAAAGGGAATATGCTTTTATTTAAATATCACTGGATCTGGACCAAAAGACAACTCTAAATTCTAATATAATATTTGAGTCACTGGTGCTACCAGGATTCAATGTAAAGCAGCCTGGAAGTTAATATGTATCTCAGATTGGTTCTTTTACTTAAAGGAAACAAAATGCATGCAACTCAGGCAGCCATCTGTATCCATGTGTTCCATATCCACAGATTCAACCAAAAGTGGGTAAAACTTAATTTGTAAAAGTTACATCAATACTGAACATAGAGAGACTATGTTTTCTTGTTTTTGTGCCCTAAAGAACACAGTACAACAGGAACATTGACACTTTATGAGGTATTAGAAATAATCTAGAGATTATTAAAAGCACACAGGAAGATAGCATAATTTATATGCACATACTACACTATTATTTTTTGTATACCTTAAGTATCTGCAGATTTTAAGATCTGTTGGGTCCCTGGAAAGAATCTAGCACAGATATTGTGAGATAACTATGTGTTTAAGCTATGAAGTTACATACATTTTATATACATATGTATGTTATGAACATGCATGCACATGTATGTATGAATCTCTCTTTCTTACTCAGTATTGTAGTTTAAATATGAGATTTCCCCCAAAAGTTCATGTGTATAACAAGACAAGAATTTTCAGAGGTGAAATGGTCAGATCACAAGAGAATTAGCCTAATCATTGGATGGATCTGTTGATTGGCTTAACAAGTACTATGGATGTTATAAGTGGGTAGGGTGTAGTTGGAGGAGGTGGGTGATGAGAGGTATGATTTCGGAGTTTTATTTTGTCTCTGACCACTAGAGCTCTATCTGCTTTCTTTTCACCATGTCCTAAGCTGCTTTTCTCTTTCACACCTTTCCGCAATGATGTTTTGCCTTACCTTAGGCACATATGATTGAGTTGGCCATCTATGTACTGAGACCTCTGAAACTGTGAACACGAAATAAACTTTTCTTCCTCTAAACTTATTCTGGCTAGATCTTTTGATCACAGCAACAAAAACTCTGACTTAAACAGTCAGCTTTTATTACTCTAACAAAATACTTGAGATAATCATCATTTAAAAAGGAAGGGGTTATTTTGCCTCATAGTTTTGGAGGTTTTAGTTCACGACTGATTGGCCCGCTGCTTTTGGACCTATGGCAAGACAGCACATCATGGTAGGAGCACATGGCAGAGGAAATCTGTTCACTGTATAGTAGGAAGTGGAAGAAAGAAGAAGGAAGTACATAGGGCGTCTCAATAACCTTTTCAAGGGCATTCCCCTTATGTCCAGAACACCTCCTACTAAGTTCTAACTCTAAATATTCCACCATTCTCCAATGGCATTATGGACTGGAGACCAAGTCTTTCACACGTGGTCCTTTTGGGACACTTATCCAAAACCTAGCTCTTGGGCACTGGGGTTGTGGCTCAGCAGTAGAGTGCTCCCCTAGTGTGGGTGAGGCCCTGGGTTCGATCCTCAGCACTCCATAAAAATAAATAAATAAAGGTATTGTGTCCAACTACAGCTAAAAAATAAATATTAAAAAAATCCTAGCTCTCTATAGTGACCTATCTAGCAATCAGATTATTGTGTCTCATAAAATGTCTTATTTCCTAACTAAAGAAGTGGTCATGAGAAAAATCTGTCTTTTTTTGGTGAAACTAGGATAAAATATTTTGGTAATGTGGATTTTATTATGTTACCTACTATTCAGTAAGTGAAAATTGAGTTACTGGTGTTGAAGATCAATCTCATATTTTGCATGTGCATGTATCTTTATTTCCATGTGTCTCTGATAATCATTTAGAATTGCTTTTTGCTTAGTAAGAAATAAAAAACATCACACTCTGACAGAGTAGAACCTTCCTAATGAAGCATTAAATTATAAAATCTAAGTACCAACATCCTAATATTTAACCCTAGAAGATTGATAAATGAATGAATTTATAATATCATATCTCAAGTGGAAAAAAAACAATAATAGCAGCAAAATATGAATATTATACAGATCATTTTTTGCCCAAACAAGGCAAACCTGATTAATAATAGGTTTCTAAATAAATCACTTAGAGGGTTTTTGACACAAACAAGTTAACTATTCTGCAGCAGTGACCCTTGCTTGAATACCAGTTCCTTAGGAGACTAAGTTAGGAGGATTCTTTGAGCCCAGGAGTTTTGGGGCCTGACTGGGCAACATAGTGAGATCCTATGTGAAAAGTGATAGAATGAAAGAAAGAAAGCAGGAAGAGAGAAAAAAAAATAAGTAATGGTTCTATCTAGTGAAAGAAACCATAGATATTTATTCAAATATACAATTCAATCTTGGAATTTTTTGTGTGTGTGTGTGTGTGTGTGTGTGTGTGTGTGTGTGTGTGAGAGAGAGAGAGAGAGAGAGAGAGAGAGAGAGATATTTTGTTGTTTTGAAACTATCAGAATACTTTTGAATATATAGAAGCATCTTTTAGTATTCAAAAGCAGACTTTGGGATTCTCTTCAATATGATAGAAAATTATAGAGGCATGTTTTGGTCTTTGTTCCTTAATTACTCTGAATTCAAAGACAATTCTCCAAATTTTGAATATTTTTTAATACTCATTTGGCTCATCTTACCTAAATTTGTAATGACTGGTTATGAAACATGAAATACATATAAGCAGATATTTACTATAATGACTGGCATTGTTTTGGTTGTCAGATCCTTAAGAGAAAATAGAGAATTTTCTATATTTCTTTCTTTGCTATTGTAGTAAGATTGTAAAGTAGGACTGATTTGTCCTTATGTCTGATACTGCTTTTTATCCTTAAAAATCAGAAAAAAAATAATTTCCAGATAACCAAATATTTTTTCTATGAGCTTTTGATAACTGTGTCAATTACTTACTTAATTGGTGTATTACTCTTCCCACTGGTATACTAATTACAAGGAATTTACTGTCATATAGAATTGATGAAATAGTGTGTGGTTTTTTACGAATCTTAACTCTTAATTATCAAGATTACATTATTATATGTATATCACACAGAAATCACTCATACATATTTCTAAATGAACTAATGAGTACTAGGGATTCTGAAATTATTTTTCATGTTTTAATTTTAATTTATATTCTTTTAGTTATAGATATATGACACATTTCATTTAAGAAGATTGTGTGTGTGTGTGTGTGTATCTGTGTATATATATATGTGTGTGTATATACACATGTATATACACACATAAATGCCTACACAAATATCTCCTGTTAAAGTTACCATTGACATATCTATTAAAAATCCATATGTTTTTAGAAGTATTATGAATTTTTCAATTTTATATGTATTACAATAAACTCATCATTTGAACAAATGGTCTATTCAGAAGCAAGAGCTACATTTTGAAATGGAGATAAAGTAATATTAATATATGGGTTCATTATTATATGTGTTAATAAATTAATATAAACAAATATTCATATCATTTTAATTTTAATATACACTGATAGTGAAATTTCAAGTATAAATAAGAACATATTCTCCCTACAGATATCAGTGAAATTGTAAACACAACCCCAAAACAAGACTAGATCCTTAGAATCTCTAGTCTTTAAGATTATGGTGTTTACATATGTATATGAATATTTGTATATGTCTTTTCTGATAAGTCATGTATGAATTTTAATGAGATTTTTAGCTCAAAAGTAAAAGGTTGAAACATAGTGTGTTCATATTTTCTGGTCATTTTTCAGTCTTTTTTCTGGTCTTATAGTGAATTAAACTTACTGAAGATGCAATGCTGTAAGTGATTTTTCTGGATTTTATTTTTGCTAGTAAATTACATTTGGCATCTTTGCTGTGTCTGAATTTTTACTATGTGACTTGGATAACTCTTCGGGTTAAATTAGGGAGTAGTAAATTAGTACTCACAGTTGATCATGGATGAAAAGACAGGCTGTCTAATGGACAGAGATGTTAGAATTATACTCTCTTGAACTAGACATTGTTAGTTCCAAGCTAATAAACAAGAAATGTGCATCTTTTCAACAGGGTAGTCATTAGTTGTTCTGCATTTCCACTGTATTCTGATTATTTATAATTATTTGTTGTATTAGAACTGTAGAAAATGACTTAAATCAATAGATGCTTTATCCTGATTTCTAAAGACCATCCTCTGTTCTTTTCTAGTAATTTCACTTTCTTTTCTTGGTGCTTGACTTAGGAAAGAATAATTTTAAAAATAATTATTCATTTACCCTGAAGTGGTAAGGATTTTGATTTTTTTCTTTATAACTTTTTTAGTAGAGATTTATGTGGAGAAAAGGAGAGCTTAAATAATGTGGTTCAGTTGGCATTAGTTTCTCTGAAGGCTATAGAACCCCATCATTCTACCTTGCTGCTTCCCCATCCTCAGCTTCCTCACGACATCCCATTGTCTAGTGTGCCTGCTCCAACTGCAGATGTTACATTCATATTTCATCAACAGAAAGGAGGAAAAGGCCTTAGAAAAGCACACTTTTTATTGATAGTGACTAGATATTGAATACTGATTCTGTTTTGCTTTCATTTACCACAGTTTGTCATATGGTGAATTAGTTAGGATTCTTCAAAGGAAATAGAACTAATTATATATGTGCATGCGTGCACACACACACACACACAGGAGAGAGAGAGAGAGAGAGAGAGAGAGAGAGAGAGAGAGAGAGGTATTATATATTACTGTAAGAACTGGCTAAGACATGTAAGCCAAGAAATCTATCTGCCGTCAAACAAGTCAGCAAACTGAAGACCTTAGATAGATATCATGTAATTCAAACCTGATGGGGGTAGGGTGCTGGGTAGCAGGTAGAGTTCCTATTTCAGTCTATTCAGCTAATCATTTATGAAGCAAAGAATGGGAATTTGTAGACTCTGTGTTTTGTCAATGCCCCTTTTGTTTACCTCATTATATGATTCTCATGTAAGTCAGATAGATAAGGATGTTTCTTTTCAGTGACTATAGTAGTGAAAACACTGGAGGGTGGGGGTATTTCACTAACCTTCCTGTTCTTCCTGTATATTAAATTGATATGGTTTAGGTAAACAGGAATATTTTCACTGTGATAATTTAAAAGTCTACTAATTTAGAATAGTACAGAAAATTACACTAACAGCACAGATCTCTATAGTGATATTAAATAACACTTGACTAATGGTGGTATTGTATGTGCACTTGTCAAAGTTATTTGTAATAGAGCAATCCCATGATTATGTAATGGCCACTTATAAAGAATATGTCACTTTGTGAAATATCTTTCCTGCTGAAGCCACTGATTATTTTGGTTTACACTTCATGGAATACACTGGTATGGATAATCTCTAAATCAGCAGGAGTTGTCATTCAAGAAGGTGAGAAGCTCATGTCTAAACAAGGAAACTATATCTTTAAGAGCAGAACTTGGATATGAGAGGGAATGGTTCCTTCTTTTTTTGTCTCTATCTTTTGAGTCTGAGAATTTTGTTTGGGCTTTAACTGTTAGTAAAGTATAAGAATTGCTTCTATCCCAAGCTTGAATCTCTGCCCTCAGGGTGGTGGAGGTAGCCAGCCTCAAGCCATCATCATTCTAAATGGAGAAAAACTGAAGGTATTCCCTCTAAAATCTGGAACAAGACAGGGATGCCCTCTCTAACCACTTCTATTCAACATAGTTCTTGAAACACTCGCCAGAACAATTAGACAAACAAAAGAAATTAAAGGAATAACTAAAGGGAAAGAAGAACTCAAACTAGCACTATTTGCTGATGATTCTATACCTAGAAGACCCAAAAAACTCCACCAGGAAACTTCTAGAACTAGTAAGTGATTTCGGTAAAGTGGCAGGATATAAAATCATCACCCATAAATCAAAGGCATTTCTGTATATCAGTGACAAATCCTCTGAAAAAGGAAATGAGGAAAACTACCCCTTTCACAATATCCTCAAAAAAAAAAAAACTTGAGAATCAACTTAATGAAAGAGGTAAAAGATCTATACAATGAAAACTACAGAACCCTAAAGAGAGAAATAGAAAAAGACCTTAGAAGATTGAAAGATCTTCCTTGCTCATGGATAGGCAGAGTTAATGTTATTAAAATGACCATACTACCAAAAGCACTATACAGATTCAATGCAATTCTGATCAAAATCCCAATGGCATTCCTCATAGAAATAGAAAAAGCAATCATGAAATTCATCTGGAAAAACAAGAGATCCAGAATAGCTGAAGCAATTCTAAGCAGGAAGAGTGAAACAGGTGGTATTGCTATACCAGACCTTAAACTATACTACAAACAATAGTAGCAAAAATAGCATGGTACTGGCACCAAAACAGGTTGGTAGACCAATGGTACAGAATAGAGGACACAGAGACTAACCCACAAAATTACAACTCTCTTATATTAGAAAAAGGTGTCAAAAGCATGCACTGGAGAAAGGATAGCATCTTCAACAAATGGTGCTGGGAAAACTGGAAATCCATATGCAGCAAAATGAAATTGAATTCCTATCTCTCACCATGCACAACAGTTAACTCAAAATGGATCAAGGACCTATGAATTAGACCAGAAACTCTGTGTCTAATAGAAGAAAAAGTAGAACCTAATCTTCATCATGTGGGATTAGGCCCCAACTTCCTTAATAAGACACCTATAGCACAAGAATTAAAACCAAGAATCAACAAATGGGATGGATTCAAACAAAAGTTTTTTTTTTTTTTTTCCTCAGCAAAAGAAATAATCTGTGAGGTGAATAGAAAGCCTACATCCTGGGAGCAAATTTTTACCCCTCACACATCAGATAGAACTCTAATCTCTAGGGTATATAAAGATCTCAACAAGATAAGCACCAAAAAAACCAAATAATCCAATCAATAAATGGGCCAAGGACCTGAACAGACACTTCTCAGAGAAGGATATACAATTAATCAACAAATAGACGAAAAAATGCTCATCATCTCTAGCAATCAGAGAAATGCAAATCAAAACTACTCTAAGATACCATCTCACCCCAATAAGAATGGCAGCCATTATGAAGACAAACAACAACAAGTGTTGGCGAGGATACGTGGGGGGGGCGGGGGGGTGTACACTCATACACTGCTGGTGGGACTGCAAATTAGTGCACCCAATTTGGAAAGCAGTATGGAGATTCCTTGGAAAGGTGGGAATGGAACCACCATTTGACCCAGCTATTCCTCTTCTTGGACTATACCCAAAGGACCTAAAAACAGCATACTACAGGGACACAGCCACATCAATGTTTATAGCAGCACAATTCCCAATAGCTAAACTGTGGAGCCAACCTAGATGTCCTTCAGTAGATGAATGGATAAAAAAAATGTGGCATTTATACACAATAGAATATTACTCAGCACTAAAAATGAATAAGATCATGGCATTTGCAGGGAAATGGATGGCATTAGAGAAGATTATGCTAAGTGAAGTTAGACAATCCCAAAAAAACAAATGCTGAATGTTTTTTCTGATATAAGGGGGGTGACTCAAAGTGGGGTAGGGAGGAAGAGCATGGGTGGAAATTATCTCTAGATAGGGAATAGGGGTGGGAGGGAAAGGAGGGAGAAAGAGAATAGCAAGGATAGTGGAAGGAGACGGTCATCATTATACAAAATTCATGTATGAAGATGTGAATTTGGTGTCAACATACCTTATATACAAACAGAGATATGATAAATTGTGGTATAAAGGTGTATTAAGAATTGTGATGCAAAAAAAAAATAAGAGCTCATGTAAAATGGCATAATTTGGAATGAACATACTCTATATACAGTTACGAAAAAAAATGCTGTGAATGGATAATTAAGAATGTAATGCACTTCACTATTGTCATGTATGTAAGAAATAATTTATAAAAAATTGCCTTTAACTGTGAAGTCAGGTGGGGGTTTGGGTCCAGCTGGACTGAGCTTAGTTTTAAGCTAGATTATCTAAGCGAAATTATTTTCTGTTTTCCTCATTTTGGTTACTCCACAAAAGTTTTAAAGATGGACAAATCATTTCAAATTCACGCCTTTCCGAATGTAATTAAGAGGCAACTCTAGTAATAACTGTAATAATTTAGAAAGAAGTTAGACCATGATGTCAAGTTGTCCTTTCCAACTGAAAGATGACCCTACACTGACAATTCTGTTTATGTCTTCAGATTACCTGTGAAGAAGGCTATAGAACCCCATCATTCTACCTTGCTGCTGCCGATCTTTCAATTGACATTTTATTCATGGTGTTCTAGCCAAAACATGCTGATAGAGTATTTGAGGGTGCCCAGTGAATGTTTTTAACCAATTGAAAAAAAAAGAACAAAAAATTAAGGTGAAATAGTTCAAAATTACAGAGGTGTACTAGGTTGGAAGACATCGTTTAGTGCAGATAAAAATAGGCTTGCTAATTCCCTATCTCCTTGAAACATTGTTTAAGCATCTGGATGGAGGTATGGGAGAATAGGAGATGAAACCACCTACCTAGAAACTTGCATCACCCAGAGCAGGCCAAGTGACCCGCCGGCATGGTATCACGACACCCCAACTGCAGCTGGGGCCAAGGAGAGTAGCCGCCCTCGCCTGGAACAGGACCAGTGACCCGATGGCGCGGTAGCCAAATCACCCCATTTGGAGTGGGAGCTGTGCAGAGCCACCATCTGAGCCTGCAAGGTAGGCAGACCTGCGACCCACTGGCAAGACAGGCCCGGCAGCCTGCCAGTGTGGTGGACAAGTAGCACGGAGGCAGTCACGTCACACTGGTTGGAGTGGGGGTGGAGTAGAGCCGCCACCTGTGTCCGGAAAAGGCCCAGCGACCCGTTGGAGAGGCAGTCAGGTACCCCCACTGGGAGTGGGGGCTGAGCAGAACTGCCGCCCGAGCCCGCAAGATAGGCAGAACTGCGACCCACCGGCGGAATAGGCTTAGAGGCCGACCAGCATGGTAGACACGTCACACCAATTGGAGTAGGGGTGGAGCAGAGCTGCCACCCACATCCAGATCAGGACCAACGACCCGAGGGCGTGGTAGTTACGTCACCACAATTGGAGTGGGGGCAGAGCAGAGCCGCCACCCACGCCCGCAGGGTGGGCAGACCTGCGACCAACCAGCATGGTAGATAGATCACCCTAATTAGAGGAGGAGCACAGCCACTACCCGCCCTGCAAGGGAATATCTCCCAACTATACAAGAGCAATATAAATAAATAGGGGGAAAATTTCAAAAACACAACAGTTTCACCAAGAAGAAAGAAACGCGAGAAGTATGAAAAGACAAGGAAAGAAAAGACCACAAGCAATGCAGGTCAACTCAACTTTAGAAGAGGTAATAGCTGCAACAGATGGAATGTCAGATAAAGAGTTCAGGATATACATGCTTCAGATGATCTGGAGTCTCAAGGAAGACATGAGACAGCAAAATCAGACAATGAAAGATCACATTGACAAGGAACTACATAAACAAATACAGGAAGTAAAAGATCAATTTCACAGGGAGATAGAGGTAATAAAAAACAAACAAATAGAAATCCTAGAAATGCAGGAAGCAATAAACCAACTTAAAACCTCAATTGACAATACTACCAGCAGAGTAGATCACTTAGAAGATAGAACATCAGACAATGAAGACAAAGTATTTCAACTTGAAAAGAACATAGACAGCTCAGCAAGTCTGCTAAGAAACCATGAGGAGAACATCCAAGAAATATGGGATAACATTAAAAGACCAAACTTAAGAGTCATTGGGATACAGGAAGGCACAGAGCTCCAAACCAAAGGAATAAACAATCTATTCAATGAAATAATATGAGAAAACTTCCCAGACCTGAAGAATGAAACAGAATCCCAAATCCTAGAAGCCTACAGGACGCCGAATGTGCAAAATCATAAGAGATCCACACCTAGACACATTATAATGAAGATGCCCAACATACAGATAAGGAGAGAATTTTAAAAGGTACCAGAGAAAGGAAGCAGATTACATTTAGGGGTAAACCAATCAGGATAACAGATGATCTCTCAACACAGACTCTGAAAGCTAGAAGATCCTGGAATAACATATTTCAAACACTGAAAGAAAATGGGTTCCAACCAAGAATTGTGTATCCGGCGAAATTAAGCTTCAAGATGGAAGATGAAATTAAAACCTTCCATGATAAACAAAAGTTAAAAGAATTCACAGCTAGAAAACCATCTCTTCAAAAAATCCTTGGCAAAACATTACAGGAAGAGGAAATGGAAAATAACATTGAAAACCAACAGTGGGAGGTAGGACAGTAAAGGGGGGAAAGTAATCAAAGAGGAAAACAAATCAGGTTTAGTAACATTAATAAACAAATATGGCTGGAGGAACAAACCATATCTCAATAATAACCCTAAATATTAATGGCTTAAACTCACCAATTAAGAGACACAGGCTAGTAGAATGGATCACAAAACAAGACCCAACAATATGCTGCCTACAGGAGATGCATTTGATAGGAAAAGACATACATAGACTGAAGGTGAAAGGTTGGGAAAAATCATTCCACTCATATGGACTGCGGAAACAAGCAGGAGTGTCCATACTCATATCAAATAAAATAGATTTCAAGCCAAAGTTAATCAAAAGGGATAAAGAGGGACACTACTTACTGCTCAAGGGAATCATACACCAACAAGGCATAACAATCATAAATATATATGCCCCAAACAATGGTGCAGCTATGTTCATCAAGCAAACTCTTCTCAAGTTCAAGAGTCTAATAGACCACCATACAATAATCATGGGAGACTTCAACACACCTCTCTCACCACTGGACAGATCTTCCAAACAAAAGTTAAATAAGGAAACTATAGAACTCAATAACACAATTAACAACCTAGACTTAATTGACATATATAGAATATACCACCCAACATCAAGTAGTTACACTTTTTTCTCAGCAGCACATGGATCCTTCTCAAAAATAGATCATATATTATGTCACAGGGCAACTCTTAGACAATATAAAGGAGTAGAGATAATGCCATGCATCTTATCTGATCATAATGGAATGAAACTGAAAATCAACGATAAAAGAAGGAAGGAAAAATCATGCATCACTTGGAGAATGAGCAATAGGTTACCGAATGATCAATGGGTTATAGAAGACATTAAGAAGGAAATTAAAAACTTCTTAGAGTTAAATGAAAACACAGACACAATATATCGGAATCTATGGGACACATTGAAAGCAGTTCTAAGAGGAAAATTCATTGCTTGGAGCTCATTCCTTAAAAAAAGAAAAAAACAACAAATAAATGATCTCATACTTCATCTCAAAATCCTACAAAAAGAAGAGCAAAACAACAGCAAAAGAAGTAGAAGGCAAGAAATAATTAAAATCAGAGCTGAAATTAATGAAATTGAAACAAAAGAAACAATTGAAAAAATTGACAAAACTAAAAGTTGGTTCTTTGGAAAAATAAATAAAATCGACAGACCCTTAGCCATGCTAACGAAGAGAAGAAGAGAGAGAACCCAAATTACTAGCATACGGGATGAAAAAGGCAATATCACAACAGACACTTCAGAAATACAGAAGATAATCAGAAATTATTTTGAATCCTTATACTCCAATAAAATAGAAGATAGTGAAGGCATAGATAAATTTCTTAAGGCATATGATCTGCCCAGATTGAGTCAGGAAGATATAGACCACCTAAACATACCAATAACAATAGAGGAAATACAAGAAACCATCAAAAGACTACCAACTAAGAAAAGCCCAGGACCGGATGGGTATACAGCAGAGTTTTACAAAACCTTTAAAGAGGAACTAACACCAATACTTTTCAAGCTATTTCAGGAAATAGAAAAAGAGGGAGAACTTCCAAATACATTCTATGAGGCCAACATCACCCTGATGCCTAAACCAGACAGAGACACTTCAAAGAAAGAAAACTACAGACCAATATCTCTAATGAACCTAGATGCAAAAATCCTCAATAAAATTCTGGCGAATCGGATTCAAAAACATATCAAAAAAATTATACACCATGATCAAGTAGGATTCATCCCTGGGATGCAAGGCTGGTTCAATATACGGAAATCAATAAATGTTATTCACCACATCAATAGTCTTCAAAATAAGAACCATATGATCATCTCGATAGATGCAGAAAAAGCATTCGACAAAGTACAGCATCCCTTTATTTTCAAAACACTAGAAAAATTAGGGATAACAGGATCATACCTCAACATTGTAAAAGCAATCTATGATAAGCCACAGGCCAGCATCATTCTGAATGGAGAAAAATTGAAGGCATTCCCTCTAAGATCTGGTACAAGACAGGGATGCCCTCTCTCACCACTTCTGTTCAACATAGTCCTCGAAACACTGGCCAGAGCAATTAGACAGACGAAAGAAATTAAAGGCATAAAAATAGGAAAAAAAGAACTTAAATTATCACTATTTGCAGATGATATGATTCTATACCTAAAAGACCCAAAAGGGTCTACAAAGAAACTATTAGAGCTAATAAATGAATTCAGCAAGTGACAGGATATAAAATCAACACGCATAAATCAAATGCATTCCTGTATATCAGCAACAAATCCTCTGAAATGGAAATGAGGACAACTACTCCATTCACAATATCCCCCCAAACAATAAAATACTTGGGAATCAACCTAACAAAAGAGGTGAAAGACCTATACAATGAAAACTACAGAACCCTAAAGAGAGATATAGAAGAAGACCTCAGAAGATGGAAAAATATATCCTGTTCATGGATAGGCAGAACTAACATCAAAATGGCGATATTACCAAATGTTCTCTATAAGTTCAATGCTATGCCAATCAAAATCCCAACAGCATTTCTTGTAGAAATAGATAAAACAATCATGAAATTCATATGGAATGATAAAAGACCCAGAATAGAAAAACAATGCTAAGCAGGAAGTGTGAATCAGGCGGTATAGCGATACCAGACTTCAAACTATACTACAGAGCAATAGTAACAAAAACAGCATGGTACTGGTACCAAAACAGGCGGGTGGACCAATGGTACAGAATAGAGGACACAGTAACCAATCCACAAAACTACAACTATCTTATATTTGATAAAGTGGCTAAAAGTATGCAATGGAGGAAGGATAGCATCTTCAACAAATGGTGTTGGGAAAACTGGAAATCCATTTGCATCAAAATGAAACTGAATCCCTTTCTCTCGCCATGCACAAAACTTAACTCAACATGGATCAAGGAGCTTGATATTAAATCAGAGACATGACGTCTGATAGAAGAAAAAGTTGGCTATGATCTACATACTGTGAGGTCGGGCTCCAAATTCCTCAACTAGAATCAACAAATGGGACTTACTCAAACTAAAAAGTTTTCTCTCAACAAAAGAAACAATAAGAGAGATAAACAGGGAGCCTACATCCTGGGAACAAATCTTTACCCCACACACTTCAGATAGAGCCCTAATATCCAGAGTATACAAAGAACTCAAAAAATTAGACAATAAGGTAACAAAAAACCCAATCAATAAATGGGCCAAGGACCTGAACAGACACTTCTCAGAGGAGGACATACAATCAATCAATAAGTACATGAAAAAATGCTCACCATCGCTAGCAGTCAGAGAAATGCAAATCAAAACCACCCTAAGATACCATCTCACTCCAGTAAGATTGGCAGCCATTATGAAGTCCAACAACAAGTGCTGGTGAGGATGCAGGGAAAAGGGTACACTTGTTCATTGTTGGTGGGACTGCAAATTGGTGCAGCCAATTTGGAAAGCAGTATGGAGATTTCTTGGAAAGCTGGGAATGGAACCACCATTTGACCCAGCTATTCCCCTTCTCGGTCTATTCCCTAAGACCTAATAAGAGCATGCTACAGGGACACTGCTACATCGATGTTCATAGCAGCACAATTCACGATAGCAAGATTGTGGAACCAACCTAGATGCCCTTCAATAGATGAATGGATAAAAAAAATGTGGCATTTATACACAATGGAGTATTACTCTGCTTTAAAAAATGACAAAATCATAGAATTTGGAGGGAAATGGATGGCATTAGAGTAGATTATGCTAAGTGAAGCTAGCCAATCCTTAAAAAACAAATGCCAAATGACTGCTTTGATATAAGGGGAGTAACCAAGGACAGGGTAGGGATGAAGAGCTTGAGAAGAAGATTAACATTAAACAGGGTTAAGAGGTGGGAGGGAAAGGGAGTGAGAAGGGAAATCGCATGGAAATGGAAGGTGATCCTCAGGGTTATACAAAATTACATAAAAGCGGAAAGGAGGGGTAAGAGAAAAATAATACAAGTGGAAGAAATGATTTACAGTAGAGGGGGTAGAGAGAGAAAAGGGGAGGGGAGGGGAGGGGAGGGGAGGAGAAGGGGGATAGTAGAGAATAGGATAGACAGCAGAATACATCAGTCACTAGAATGGCAATATGTAAATCAATGGAAGTGTAACTGATGTGATACAGCAATCTGTATATGGGGTAAAAATGGGAGTTCATAACCCACTTGAATCAAACTGTGAAATATGATATATTAAGAACTATGTAATGTTTTGAAGGACCAACAATAAAAAAATAAAAAAATAAAAGAAACTTGCATCAAATAGATACATATAATTTAAAAAGGCATATTAATGATTATTAACCACTGATAACTTTATGTCCATAACCAGAAAGGGCAGCTCTTGCCTTCTTATCAGATGATTTCTGTACTCTTCAGTAGTTACCTTACTGTCTCACACAATGAGACATGGCAGACTCACCTTACATAGCTCTTGATCCAGACCCTGGAATATGCCATTTATTAATAGACCCTACTTCACATTAGTGGGATATTAAATCAGAAACTACAACTGGATACCAGAATAAATCATGGTAGATATGACTTATTTTATCACAGATAAGTTTAAATATTCATGAGTTTATGATTTTCAGCTCTTAATGTGTTTTATAGATATTTTTCCTATACAAATTACCTTTCTTTTAAATTATGAAACCATGTAAACAAAACATTTTCAGTAATATGACAAACACATAACACTTGATTAAACAAAAAGTAATATTTGTCATTTGATTTGTATGTAATTTATATTCTTACAGATAACAAAGATATATATAAAAGTATTTATCCCAAAGCTGATGTGAGTCACACATAATAACATACATGTGGGTGTGTTTTATATTTAAAATGTAGAAAAATGACACAAAGAGGTGTGTAGAATCTCAACTTGCTTTTTTCAGTGGACATGCTATATTTGTGATTTGCTCCCTGTTAATAAGGAGATGTGGCTTGATGTCTATATAGTATTATATGAAATGAATAAATAGGAGGTTAATTATCTCTTTAATTGAGAGACTGTTAGAGGTGTTTCTTCTACTTACTCTTATTTACAATGCTTCAGCAAAACATTCCATCCTGTGTCCTCTTGTATTCATGTGAAAGATTTTCTCTAGGGAAGATATCTAGAAGTGAAATCGCTGCAGGAACTATATGTACTATTTTGATTTTACTAAGTATTAATGAACTTCCTCCACAAATTGGTTACACAGTCTACACTTTTGCCAGTGCAGGAGTTACTCCAAGTTATCATTAATATGTAGAGTTATAAGGCATTAATCTTTGGAGTGATACCTAGTTTTATATATATTTTACTTATTACTAATGGCATTCTATAGATATTTCATAAGTCTATTTTGTTATATAAGTGTGTATTTCTTCATCAGATTCATAGTATTTGATTGTTATAGAACTAGTAAGATTTTCTCTTTAATCCTGTCAATTTTGATAAATTTTTTCCTATAATCTGATTCATCTTAATTTCCATATATATATTTGCATAAAGTAGTCCTAGCAGTTGTTTATGATCTCAAACATTGCTACTGCTTTATGTATTTATTCTTTGCCTTTCAATAGATGTTTCTGTGTATTTGAACTTGTCTATTTTCTTGATCAGTCTTACAAAAGTTTATCAATCTTAATCTTCATAAATGAAAATCTTTTATTTTTTGTTTTATTTAGACTCTTTGATTTGGTTCTTAAAGCAATCTTATTAACTATGTGTTATTATCCTTTTTAAAAGATGAAGAAACTAGAACTTAGAACATTTGAGATTTGCAAAACTCAACAAGCAGGAAAACTGTTAAATCCTGAGTTAAACCCAAGTACTCTGACTCTAATCTTAGTTATTTAATCTTTTTACTCATATGTAGGAAGAGTTACTCTTGTTCATACAGTTAAAAGGCACTAAAGTTAATATATAGAGGAAAATTTCTGTATAGAACATACCCAGGCACATTTCCACTTTGCAGCATGTTGACAAATGGACTTCCTAAGGCTCAACCAAAATATATTTTTCCATAGCAGCAGGAATAACTTTAGCTTCTGTTGAAAGGACCTGGGTAGTCATCTGTAGCATTCATTCATCCAGATGGTCAGCACCATAAAAATTTGGATGAAAATTAGAATATGCAGATGAGCTGTAGATGCTTCACAGCTTGACACAGCTGAAAAATTTTTAAAAATTGTGTCTGAGAGCGCAACATTTTTTATTTTGAAACATAAAGAAAAGCCACAGTATACATATTGTTTTACATCCAGTATGTAATCTTCATACTTTCATAGTGCAATGTTTAGAAGACAATTGTTTAGGCTTTTTTTTTTTTTTTAGTAAATCAGAATTTAGAGTAAAAGTAGTGTAACTCACCAGACTGACCTGCTTTTCTGTAACAGTGTGTAGGCAAGCATGCTTTTAAACAATAGATAGAAAGCAATTTTTTTTAAAAATTAATAAAACCTATATCAGTTATTTGTTTCTTACTTTTTCAACTTTAATTACAATCTTGTGGATCTCTAATTTTTAAAACTAAATATTTGGTAAGCTTCCCTAAACCTATTCGGAATCTTGAAATATGGCAATATTTCAAAAAATATCTGCAATTATATTAAATAAATTTATAGAGAAAATTGTGAACTCATTTTATTCCATGGTTCAAAAGTTATATCTATTGGAGGTAAAAATGAGTTAAACATGTAATATTTTAGGCTTAATATTATCCATATTTATATCTTCACAGGTGAATTTTGGAATGTCTGTTAAAATATCTATTACAAATACCTGAATTTGAAAAGATTTCCCAGTTATTTAAATTAGAAATATTAAGGGCAAAGAAATTAATAAACTTGTTTGAAATAATAAATTTAGAATAAAAAATAATAAGACAAAAAATGGAAAAACACCATTTTTTGAGTATTTTTGACATTGAGAATGATAACTTATGTTTCATAAATTTCATATTGTAGAATCCTTTTTGAAAAACATAAAATAAAGTAAAAATAAAAACATTTTGGGAGAGTTTACAAAGTATTTAAAATCTGTGCTTATTAACAATTTTGAATAGGTATTCAGGAATTTACCATATTATCTTCAAATAATGTCAAATTAATGACTTTCCCTTAGGTATTAATCAACTTTGAATTGTTATAATGAAATACTTGAGATAATTATCTTATAAGAGACTGGGCTTATTCAGCTCAAGGTTCTGACAGGACTGCAATCAAATATGAGACCAACTCCTTGGTCTTTGATAAGAGTGACAAATGGCCATGTGAGAAGCATGTGACACAGCAAATTGCTCTCCTCATGACCAGGATGCCAGAGAGGAAGAGAAAGTGAGTTGGTTCCTAAAATCCCCTTTGAGAGCAGCCCCTAGAGGCCTAAGAACCTCCCATAATGCACCTTCAGAGATCCATAGCTCCTCCCAATAGAATCACACTGGGGTCCAAGCCTACAACCAATGGACTTTGGGAGATGGTTTAAGATTCAAACCATAGTCCCTTATATCAAAAGCTGATGTTCCTTTAATGTCATAGGAGTAGAAGCCCAGAAATTCCTTTTTCACTGCCAAGAACAGAGGGAAAGAAATGCCTTCTAAAATCTGAAAGAGCAGTGAATAGAGACGTGATGTTTTTCTATCCCAACTAATATATGTGATACATTTACATTCAATAAATAAATAAATAAAACATGATGAAGAATGATCTAAGTAGCAATATAGTTAATCTTTATAAATGTAGCTAAAGCACAAGGAAACCTAACTTATTTTGTAGCAAATGTATATAGAAAACTATAACTTGAGGAACTTATAATCACTGACCAAGGAATAAACTTGAGTAATATCAACATGGTTATTTGTACATTTATCCAATTCAATCTAGTTTGGTACCAGTTTTCTTTTTCATGCCACTTCTTATTTTTGAACTTTTTTTTTCTAATTTTGCTATAGTAGTCCTTTAGTGAATCCAAAGGGCAAAGCTTTTATTCTTAGGAAAGGCTTATATGCAAAGATATTTCATTTGTTTCTCTAGAATTTCATTTGTGGAACTGTTCACCCAAGTTATCAATGTTTAATGGGAAAAAATGATCCTATTGAAAAAGCATTACCTTTTGATGCACTTTTTATGCAGTTTGTTGTAGATAAACCTTACCGGTTAACTTCATATTATTTTAATTATGTAAATATTTTAAAGGCTGTGCACTGGTATGAAAAGCCATTTCCTGTTGGACCCTTTGTTTCAGTCCCCACAGAAAGTATTGAAAATTCAATGCTTCGAACAGTTCTGAAATAATCTTCAAACATCTGAAAGTGAAGACAAATAACTTTTTCTACCTGCAATCCAATTTGCATGTATATGTATACACACACAAAAGGGATTGAACACAGGTTCACTAAACCACTGAGTCACATCCCCAGCCCTTTTTGTTTATTTTTGAGACAGAGTATTGCTAAGTTGCTAAGGGCCTTGCTGAGTGGCTTTGAACTTGGGATTCTTTTGCCTCAGTCTCCTGATCCATTGGGATTATAGTTATGCATCACTGCAAGTGGCCACAATTCAGTACTTTAAAAATATATTTGAAGGGCATGCAGAAATGTAATGATGTTACAAAAGATATAATAAACCCAGACTGGCATTTTGGGGTTTCTTATAACTGAGGGGACTTAAAAAGAACTGGATATTAGGAGAGGATTAGGAATTTGCCAAAGAGGAAAGACTATTTCAGTAGTAGTAACTGACATTAATAAAAGTAAAATACATTTATATGAAGTGTTTAGAAGGTACTGGGAAAAAAATAATACTGGATGAGTAGTTCTAATTTCATTCTGAAGTTCACAGTAACCATTTAAAGTTTTGTAACCAAGGGAGCATGATATTTAAATTGTTTCAGAACATTTCTAGCAAAGAGGAGGACTGAGAGAAAAACGACTAAAGAGTGAAGATGTTGAAGTCAGGACAGTGTTTAACTTACTGCTAGGAGGAAGAAAAACAATTTTCCAACTAGGTTAGTAGTTGTGGGAATAGGAAAAATTATTTTTGAAAGGTATTTCAGCATTAGACTCGAAAGAAATTAGAGATTAGTGAAATATAGTAGAAAAGTGGGATGACAGAGGAATAAATCCACAGTAGCACTAACATATTGCATTAAACTGACATTAAAGAATAGCTTATCAGAGATTCTTACAAGCCTCATGTACATATAGCAAATTCTAGTGGAGATACTGTCAATTAGGCAAAAATAGCAACTAATGCAGTTTTTTTGCATGTATTAATATTGATTAGCAGTCATACTATTGACATCTAAAATATAGCCATCGAAAGGAAATTATTGAAAGGAAATTAAATATGTACTCGACTAATTTGGATAAGTTGTTTTCTCTATTATCACTAGTAAAGTGAGTACTTTATTGGGCATGAATATATACACAGTTAAATGTGTGTTTATTTTTGTGAAATTTTGAAAGAAAAATGTTTTAGCATCATGAAAGAATCATGGTTTTATTATTTAAATCACAATGATGTCTTTAAATTTACATTTACTAATATTTTTACCTGTTATAAACATTTGTTTCATTATAATAGTTTTAAACAAACAACATCTTAAATTTACATAATTTACTTTTTTTTTTTTTTTTTTTTTTTTTGCTCATGGGCTCCTTGATTTAAATCCATCCTTTTGGAATCATTTTCCTACTTGAAGATCATCCTTTTACAGCTTTATTTTTCAAGTCAGTTGACGTTAAAAGCTTTTTCATCTGATCCTGTTTTTTGTCAGTTTTGCTTGGTACTTATTCTATGTTGATGATCAAATTTGGGAATATATTGTTCTACCATATTTTGGGTGTATTGCTGCTGCTGAAATGTGTACTAAGTACTTAATTGTCTTGCTTCCCTGATAATATACAAGCCCCACTTTGGTTGCTTTTACAATAGGGTTTGGTGTTTTGCAGTTTCATTATGTTGGGTCTAGGCATGTACTTTATAAAAATATGTGTTTGGGACTTATTGTGCTTCCTGAATTTGTGAGTGTATGACTTTCCAACAATTGTGGGAAAAAAACAATCTGTTATCTCTTTAAATATTTCCTCTCCTCTATTCTGTTTTCTCATCCTAGTACAACTAGTCCTTGGAGTTGTTCCCTCCCTATGTATTAACATACCTTTAGTATTTTCTATCTCCTTATTTCTTCTTGCTGCATGCCAGATAATTTGATAGATCTACCTGTTCATTTTACATATTATCTTTTTATCTGAGTTTAATGTAATAGTCAACATAATCTCATGATTTGTGAAGGTTTTTTTTTTTTGTATTTCAATAGATATACTTCTCAATTCCACCACTTTTTTTTTTCTAAATTCAGATATGCCTGTGGCTCCACTCTTCATTTCTTATGTTGCTGTTGAGAACTTAAGTAATTAAATCCTATTTGGGTGCTCTTCTCTAGTGGTTAACCAAATGTTCCACTTACTCTTCTTAGACTCTCTATATAAATGAATTTAAAACAGTGATTGGGTGTTTAGGTATGGGTATCAGAAACTACAGAGATTTATAAGTTTATATGAAATCAGAAAAGGCATTTTGCATGTGGAAACAGCATAAAGTTTACATCAGATATTTTATTATAAAAGTATAACTTACATTTTGAGATTTTAAAAATTAATATGCCATTATTTATGGTATAAATTTAACTAGATTTTTCTTTAATATTCTTAGAAGATAACAAATAGCAAAACAAAGTAACCAAAGTACACAGTTGGATGGATTTGCATGGTGTGCTACATATTATCCTTATTATATGGTTTTCTGGTAGCATGAACACCAGTATTCATATTCATAGGAATAGTATATATTTTAAGGTTATACTGATGTACAACTTAACATAAAACACTTAGTATTTTAGTGTTTTATCTAAATATTTAGGTGTTGATTTTAGAATCTACCAATTTTACTACTTCATAAATATAGTTCTTTATTCTTTATCATATTTCAAACTTCTACTACATGAAGCAATAAAAAATGAAACACAGAAAATTGCAGTATTAAGCATAAAAATTTTTTTGACCAAGTCGCTACTGATAGCTAATATTGACAGAACTTCAAGTGAGAATCCTATGACTCTTTTGGGAAACAAGAGAACAAGTACAAAAAACATAGCCATTAGGAAAGAAATTTCAATTTTGCAAGTGCAAGAAGAAAACATTAAGCTATAATTAAAAAAAGTTATTGAAGATCTCCAGAAAGCTTCAAGCCAATTTAATTAATGCAGCCTATCTACTTTGTATATTACAAAAAAAATCAGTAATCTAAGGATCAGCTTTCAAAGTTTATGGAATTTGGCAGTACACATTTTAAAACCTAATTTTTCTTATTTTTTTTATTTCTTTATTTATTTTTTTATTGGTTGTTCACAACATTACAAAGCTCTTGACATATCATATTTCATACATTAGAATCAAGTGGGTTATGAACTCCCATTTTTACCCCAAATACAGATTGCAGAATCACATCGGTTACACATCCACATTTTTACATACTGCCATATTAGTGACTATTGTATTCTGCTACCTTTCCTATCACCTACTATCCCCCCTCCCCTCCCCTCCCATCTTCTCTCTCTACCCCATCTACTGTAATTCATTTCCCTCCATGTTTATTATCCCGTTCCCCTCACAACCTCTTATATGTAATTTTGTATAACAATGAGGGTCTCCCTCCATTTCCATGCAATTTCCCTTTTTTCTCCCTTTCCCTCCCACCTCATGTCTCTGTTTAATGTTAATCTTTTCTTCCTGGTCTTCCTCCCTGCTCTGTTCTTAGTTGCTCTCATTATATCAAAGAAGACATTTGGTATTTGTTTTTTAGGGATTGGCTAGCTTCACTTAGCATAATCTGCTCTAGTGCCATCCATTTCCCTGCAAATTCTATGATTTTGTCATTTTTTAGTGCTGCGTAATACTCCATGGTGTATAAATGCCACATTTTTTTTATCCATTCATCTATTGAAGGGCATCTGGGTTGATTCCACAGTCTAGCAATTGTGAATTGTGCTGCTATGAACATCGATGTGGCAGTATCCCTGTAGCATGCTCTTTTAAGGTCTTCAGGGAATAGTCTGAGAAGGGCAATAGCAGGGTCAAATGGTGGTTCCATTCCCAGCTTTCCCAGGAATCTCCATACTGCTTTCCAAATCAGCTGCAACCGTTTGCAGTCCCACCAGCAATGTACAAGAGTACCCTTTTCCCCACATCCTCGCCAGCACTTGTTGTTGTTTGACTTCATAATGGCTGCCAATCTTACTGGGGTGAGATGGTATTTTAGGGTGGTTTTGATTTGCATTTCCTTGACTGCTAGAGATGGTGAGCATTTTTTCTTGTACTTGTTGATTGATTGATTGTCCTCCTTTGTGAAGTGTTTGTTCATGTCCTTGGCCCATTTGTTGATTGTTTTATTTGTTTTCTTATTGTCTAATTTTTTGAGTTCTTTGTATACTCTGGATATTAGGGCTCTATCTGAAGTGTGAGGAGTAAAAATTTGTTCCCATGATGTAGGTTCCCTGTTTACCTCTCTTATTGTTTCTCTTGCTGAGAAAAAACTTTTCAGTTTATGAAAATCCCATTTATTGATTCTTGATATTAACTCTTGTGCTATGGGTATCCTATTAAGGAATTTGGAGCCCGACCCCACAATATGTAGATCGGAGCCAACTTTTTCTTCTATCAGACGCAGAGTCTCTGATTTGATATCTAGCTCCTTAAAAAATTTTTGTTTTTAATAGGATCAGAAGAATCTTAAAAATGCATGTATAATCTGAAGTTCATTATCTTATATTATAGATTATGAAATAAATAATTGTTAACAAAATTATTAACAAAAATCATATTTGCCATATGAATAATAAACAAAAACTATTTTGGTAGAATTTTTTAAAATGAAGCTATAAATATTTGAGACTAACTTCTAGATTTTTCATGTCTGTACAGAAAGAGAATTCCATATCAAAACTGAAAGAAACATGCAATTCTGAAATGATCAGACCATTAATGTGCCAAAGGTATTCTCACATGTATGATCAATGGAATATTCCAAAAGTTTTATGCAATTTCATAACACAATAGGATTCCATTAAAAATTAAAAATTCAAAATGAATTCACCTTAATTGAACACAAATTTCCTTGCTTTGCAAAGTATTCCTTCAGCAAGAACTACTCAGAAATAATATTGAGGAGAAAGGATTAAAAATAAGATAGAAAGTCAGGGTGTGCCTAGGTCTGTATGTAAGGGAGAGATAAATGCAGGAAGATATTTATGCAGCAGATAACAAAAGGTTTATGTTGTTTATCATATCACATAATGTACTTTAATCAACATCTTAGAGCAAAAATAATTGTTTAAACTATTGTTTACATATTAAACTGATTCAAATGATATATGATGTAAGAAAATTATTTTAGGTTAATTATGTCATTATTGGTTGAAATCTTAAGAATTTCCTATTAGAAAACATAACGATTTCTCTAAGAAAATAATTTTTCTAAGTGTTAATTGACCAACATTATGCTGGTCTAATATATCTTTAATGTTTCTCTGTTAAGTAAATATAACATTTACATCTGTTGTTTCAAATTAAAATGATTAAATTTTAGATATCAATATGTGCTAATATCTATCAAATTCCTCAAGAATAATTCCAAACTGGTATTTGGAGACAAAAGTCATTTGAGAACATAATTGTATAATTGCTAGAATGTAACTACCAACAGTTACTAATTCAGATTAAGTATTTTCAATCTACTTATACTGGCCTTCTATTCAAATAATTTATGATCTCTGTAAAGTTCTATTGCCTTCAGGAAGTTGTGTTGTCTTATGAAATTTTATTAAAACATTAATGCATTATCCATCCCATCATTTTCTTACCCTTCCATCTATTCATCCAAATAACAGCATTTTGAACAATAATCAGTGAACCTCTAATGACATTCTGTGAAGTTTCTGAAGAGATGATCCTCTTTAAGAGCTGATTTTACTGTGCATTATACTGCCAAAGACAAACTTGTCAATATACATTTCATAGCTGAATGCCAAAGTCTATATATTATATACAAAGGAGCAACACTTTGGTCTATCCTGTTAGAAAGTGTCCACTAAATATTTTTTTTTCTAGAGAACCTGGTCTAAGATTGTATTATCTGATTTTTTTTTTATTTTATTGTTGGTTGTTCAAAACATTACATAGTTCTTAATATACCATATTTCACAGATTGATTCAAGTGGGTTATGAACTCCCATTTTTACCCCGTATACAGATTGCTGTGTCACATCAGTTACATTTCCATTGATTTACAAATTGCCTTTCTAGTGACTGATGTATTCTGCTGTCTATCCCATTCTCCACTGTCCCCTCACCCCTCCCCTCCCCTCCCCTCCCCTCCCCTTCTCTCTCTCCATCCCCTCTACTATAAATCGTTTCTTCCACTTATATAATTTTCCTCCTACTCCTCCTTTCCTCTTATATGTAATTGTGTATAACCCTGAGGCTCACCTTCCAATTCCATGCAATTTCCCTTAACTCTCACTTTCCCTCCCGCCTATCATCCCTGTTTAATGTTATTCTTCTTCTCCAGCTCTTCATCTCTACCCTGTCCTTGGTTACTCCCCTTATATCAAAGAAGACATTTGACATTTGTTTTTTAAGGATTGGCTAGCTTCACTTAGCATAATCTGCTCTAATGCCATCCATTTCCCTCAAAGTTCTATGATTTTGTAATTTCTTATTGCAGAGTAATACTCCATTGTGTATAAATGCCACATTTTTAATCCATTCATCTATTGAAGGGCTTCTAGGTTGGTTCCACAATCTTGCTATCGTGAATTGTGCTGCTATGAACATTGATATAGCAGTGTCCCTGTAGCATGCTCTTGTTAGGTCTTTAGGGAATAGACCGAGTAGGGGAATAGCTGGGTCAAATGGTGGTTCCATTCCCAGCTTTCCAAGGAATCTCCATACTGCTTTCCAAATTGGCTGCACCATTTTGCAGTCCCACCAACAATGAACAAGTGTACCCATTTCCCCGCATCCTCGCCAGCACTTGTTGTTGTTGGACTTCTTAATGGCTACCAATCTTACTGGAGTGAGATGGTATCTTAGGGTGGTTTTGATTTGCATTTCTCTGACTGCTAGCGATGGTGAGCATTGTTTCATGTACTTGTTGATTGATTGTATGTCCTCCTCTGAGAAGTGTCTGTTCAGGTCCTTGGCCCATTTGTTGATTGGGTTATTTGTTATCTTATTGTCTAATTTTTTGAGTTCTTTGTATACTCTGGATATTAGGGCTCTATCTGAAGTGTGTGGGGTAAAGATTTGTTCCCAGGATGTAGGCTCCCTGTTTATCTCTCTTATTGTTTCTTTTGTTGAGAGAAAACTTTTTAGTTTGAGTAAGTCCCATTTGTTGATTCTGGTTGTTAACTCTTGCGCTATGGGTGTCCTATTGAGGAATTTGGGGCCTGACCCCACAGTATGTAGATCATAGCCGACTTTTTCTTCTATCAGACGCCGTGTCTCTGATTTAATATCGAGCTCCTTTATCCATTTTGAGTTAACTTTTGTGCATGGCGAGAGAAAGGGATTCAGTTTCATTTTGATGCAAATGGATTTCCAGTTTTCCCAGCACCATTTGTTGAAGATGCTATCCTTCCTCCATTGCATGCTTTTAGCCCCTTTATCAAATATAAGATAGATGTAGTTTTGCGGATTGGTTACTGTGTCTTCTATTCTGTACCATTGGTCCACTCGCCTGTTTTGGTACCAGTACCATGCTGTTTTTGTTACTATTGCTCTGTAGTATAGTTTGAAGTCTGGTATCGCTATACCTCCTGATTCGCACTTCCTGCTTAGCATTGTTTTTGCTATTCTGGGTCTTTTATTATTCCATAAGAATTTCCTGATTGTTTTATCTATTTCTACAAGAAATGCTGTTGGGATTTTGATTGGGATAGCATTGAACTTATAGAGAACTTTTGGTAATATCCCCATTTTGATGATGTTAGTCCTGCCTATCCATGAGCAGGGTATATTTTTCCATCTTCTGAGGTCTTCTTCTATGTCTCTTTTTAGGGTTCTGTAGTTTTCATTGTATAGGTCTTTCACCTCTTTTGTTAGGTTGATTCCCAGGTATTTTATTTTTTGGGGGGATATTGTGAATGGAGTAGTTGTCCTCATTTCCGTTTCAGAGGATTTGTCGCTGATATACAGGAATGCATTTGATTTATGCGTGTTGATTTTATATCCCGCCACTTTGCTGAATTCATTTATTAACTCTAATAGTTTCTTTGTAGACACTTTTGGGTCTGTTAGGTATAGAATCATATCGTCTGCAAATAGTGATAATTTAAGTTCTTCTTTTCCTATTTTTATGCCTTTAATTTCTTTCGTCTGTCTAATTGCTCTGGCCAGTGTTTCGAGGACTATGTTGAACAGAAGTGATGAGAGAGGGCATCCCTGTCTTGTACCAGATCTTAGAGGGAATGCCTTCAATTTTTCTCCATTCAGAATGATGCTGGCCTGTGGCTTATCATAGATTGCTTTAACAATGTTGAGGTATGATCCTGTTATCCCTAATTTTTCTAGAGTTTTGAACATAAAGGGATGCTGTACTTTGTCGAATACCTTTTCTGCATCTATCGAGATGATCATATGGTTCTTATTTTTAAGTCTATTGATGTGGTGAATAACATTTATTGATTTCCGTATATTGAACCAGCCTTGCATCCCAGGGATGAATCCTACTTGATCATGGTGTATAATTTTTTTGATATGTTTTTGAATCCGATTCGCCAGAATTTTATTGAGGATTTTGCATCTAGGTTCATTAGAGATATTGGTCTGTTGTTTTCTTTCTTTGAAGTGTCTTTGTCTGGTTTAGGAATCAGGGTGATGTTGGCCTCATAGAATGTATTTGGAAGTTCTCCCTCTTTTTCTATTTCCTGAAATAACTTGAAAAGTATTGGTGTTAGTTCCTCTTTAAAGGTTTTGTAAAATTCTGCTGTATACCCATCCGGTCCTGGGCTTTTCTTAGTTGGTAGTCTTTTGATGGTTTATTCTATTTCCTCTATTGTTATTGGTCTGTTTAGGTTGTCTATATCTTCCTGACTCAATCTGGGCAGATCATATGACTTAAGAAATTTATCGATGCCTTCACTATCTTCTATTTTATTGGAGTATAAGGATTCAAAGTAATTTCTGATTATCTTCTGTATTTCTGAAGTGTCTGTTGTGATATTGCCTTTTTCATCCCGTATGCTAGTAATTTGGGTTCTCTCTCTTCTTCTCTTCGTTAGCATGGCTAAGGGTCTGTCAATTTTATTTATTTTTGCAAAGAACCAACTTTTGGTTTTGTCAATTTTTTCAATTGTTTCTTTTGTTTCAATTTCATTAATTTCAGCTCTGATTTTAATTATTTCTTGCCTTCTACTTCTTTTGCTGTTATTTTGCTCTTCTTTTTCTAGGATTTTGAGATGATATATGACATCGTTTATTTGTTGGTTTTTTCTTTTTTTAAGGAATGCGCTCCAAGCAATGAATTTTCCTCTTAGAACTGCTTTCAATGTGTCCCATAGATTCCGATATGTTGTGTCAGTGTTTTCATTTATCTCTAAGAATTTTTTAATTTCCTCCTTGATGTCTCCTATGACCCATTGATCATTCAGTAACCTATTGTTCATTCTCCACGTGATGCATGATTTTTCCTTCCTTCTTTTATCATTGATTTTCAGTTTCATTCCATTATGATCAGATAAGATTCATGGTATTATTTCTACTCCTTTATATTGTCTAAGAGTTGTCCTGTGACATAATATATGATCTATTTTTGTGAAGGATCCATGTGCTGCTGAGAAAAATGTGTAACTACTTGATGTTGGGTGGTATATTCTATATATGTCAATTAAGTCTAGGTTGTTAATTGTGTTGTTGAGTTCTATAGTTTCCTTATTTAACTTTTGTTTGGAAGATCTGTCCAGTGGTGAGAGAGGTGTGTTGAAGTCTCCCATGATTATTGTATGGTGGTCTATTAGACTCTTGTACTTGAGAAGAGTTTGCTTGATGAACGAAGCTGCACCATTGTTTGGGGCATATATATTTATGATTGTTATGTCTTGTTGGTGTATGGTTCCCTTGAGCAGTATGCAGTGTCCCTCTTTATCCTTTTTGATTAACTTTGGCTTGAAATCTATTTTGTTTGATATGAGTATGGACACTCCTGCTTGTTTCCGCAGTCCATATGAGTGGAATGATTTTTCCCATCCTTTCACCTTCAGTCTATGTATATCTTTTCCTATCAAATGCGTCTCCTGTAGGCAACATATTGTTGGGTCTTGTTTTGTGATCCATTCGACTAGCCTGTGTCTCTTAATTGGTGAGTTTAAGCCATTAACATTTAGGGTTATTATTGAGATTTGGTTTGTTCCTCCAGTCATATTTGTTTATTTATGTTACTAAACCTGATTAGTTTTCCTCTTTGGTTACTTTTTCCCCTTTACTGTCCTACCTCCCACTGATGGTTTTCAATGTTATTTTCAGTTTCCTCTTCCTGTAATGTTTTGCCAAGGATTTTTTGAAGAGATGGTTTTCTAGCTGCGAATTCTTTTAACGTTTGTTTATCGTGAAAGGTTTTAATTTCATCTTCCATCCTGAAGCATAATTTCGCCGGATACACAATTTTTGGTTGGAGCCCATTTTCTTTCAGTGTTTGAAAAATGTTATTCCAGGATCTTCTAGCTTTCAGAGTCTGTGTTGAGAGATCAGCTGTTATCCTGATTGGTTTGCCCCTAAATGTAATCTGCTTTCTTTCTCTTGTAGCTTTTAAAATTCTCTCCTTATTCTGTATGTTGGGCATCTTCATTATAATGTGTCTAGGTGTGGATCTCTTATGATTTTGCACTTTTGGCGTCCTGTAGGCTTCTAGGATATGGGATTCTGTTTCATTCTTCAAGTCTGGGAAGTTTTCTCGTATTATTTCATTGAATATACTGTTTATTCCTCTGGTTTGGAACTCTGTGCCCTCCTGTATCCCAATGACTCTTAAGTTTGGTCTTTTAATGTTATCCCATATCTCTTGGATGTTCTGCTCATGGTTTCTTAGCAGTCTTGCTGAACTGTCTATGTTCTTCTCAAGTTGAAATACTTTCTCTTCATTGTCTGATGTTCTATCTTCTAAGTGATCTATTCTGCTGGTAGTATTGTCAATTGAGGTTTTAAGTTGGTTTATTGCTTCCTGCATTTCTAGGATTTCTATTTGTTTGTTTTTTATTACCTCTATCTCCCTGTGAAATTGATCTTTTACTTCCTGTATTTGTTTATGTAGTTCCTTGTCAATGTGATCTTTCATTGTCTGATTTTGCTGTCTCATGTCTTCCTTGAGACCCCAGATCATCTGAAGCATGTATATCCTGAACTCTTTATCTGACATTCCATCTGTTGCAGCTATTACCTCTTCTAGAGTTGAGTTGACCTGCATTGCTTGTGGTCCTTTCTTTCCTTGTCTGCTTGCGTTTCTTTCTGCTTCGTGAAACTGTTGTGTTTTTGAAATTTTTCCCCCTGTTTATTTATGTTGCTCTTGTATATTTGGGATATCTCTCTTGTAGGGCCAGTAGTGGCTGTGATCCTCCTCTAATCAGGGTGATCTGTCCACTACGCTGGTTGGTCGTAGGTCTGCCCGCCCTGCGAGCACGGGTGGCTGCTCTACTCTGCCCCCACTCCAATTGCGGTGACATTCCTACCACGCCCTCGGATCGTTGGTCCTGATCCGGACGTGGGCAGCAGCTCTTCTCCACCCCTACTCCAATTGATGTGACGTGTCTACCACGCTGATCGGCCTCCAAGCCTGTTCCGCCGGTGGGTCTCAGATCTGCCCACCCTGCGGGCCTGGGCGGCAGTTCTGCTCAACCCCCACTCCCATTGGGGGTACCTAACTGCCTCTCCAACGGGTCTCTGGGCTCCTTCCGGACGCTGGCGGCGGCTCTGTTCAACCCCCACTCCAACCAGTGTGACGTGACTGCCTCGATGCTACTCGTCCACCACACTGGCCGGCTGCCGAGCCTGTCCTGCCAGTGGGACGCAGGACTGCCTACCTTGCAGGGTCAGACGGCAGCTCTTCACGGCCTCCACTCCAAGTGGGTTGACTTGGCTACCCTGCTGTCAGGTCGCTGGTCCTGTTCCAGGCGTGGGCGGCTACTCTCCTCAGCCCCAGCTGCAGTTGGGGTGTCGCGATACCACACCGGCGGGACCCTTAGCCTGCTCTGGGCACAGGAGGCATCTCCACTCTGCCCTCCAGGCCCCCGCAGCACCCAGCAGGGCCCGGACCAAGAAGGAGTCCCTGTAGGATCCCCAACCCTGAGCCAGAGCCGCTTCGGGAGCCAGGAGCCGGTCTCTCCGATCCCCGCCACGTTCTGCTAGGAGCAGGCTCCTCAGAGCAACCGCCGTGGGTTCCCCAATCCCAGGCCAAACCCGCCCTGGGAGCCCAAGCCTGGCCGCACCAGACTCTCCCTGCTCGGTGCCCAAGCCTGGCCGCACCAAACTCTCCCTGCTCGGTGCACGCTCCCCTGGGAGCAGAGTCTAAGACGCACTTCCCGCGGGCTCCCCAGCTCCGGGTCAAAACTGTTCCAGGAGACAGAGTCCCGCTGCCCCTCGTCGCAAGTTTCACTTGTGGCTGGCCTCAGCTCGCGGTCTCTGCAGGCTCCGCGGCCCTGGGCTCAAGCAGCCAGAACCCAGCCTCTCCGATCCCTGCCACACTCTGCTCGGAGCAGGCTCCACAGAGGTACCCTAGCCTCAGGCTCAGGCAGCCCCGGGAGCCCGAGCCTGGCAGCTCCAACCTCTCCCAGCTCAGTGTATGCTCAGACAGGGGCAGGGTCAAAGACACAGTTGCCACGGGTTCCCTAGCCCCGGGCCAAGAAGGATCTCCCGCCCTGGGCCAAAGCAACCCGGGGAACTAGAATCTGGCCGCTCAAAGCCCGGTGCCCGCCTTGCCTTGCCAGGGGTGAGGCCTGAAGAGTATTCTCCTCAGAGTTTCCAATCCCGAGCCTGAGCGATCTGTCTGCGCGACGCAGGCAAATACCAGCCTGGAATCACCTGTTCTGTAGTTGAATTAGCCGAGATCAGTAGAAAACAGGGATGATTGCATCAGCTCTCCATGATGGCGGCTGCAGTCCTCCTCCGTGTTCCGACCGGTGTCAGGAATCGAACTGGACCGATTCTCTCCTGTATTTCAAAGCTGGAATTCAGCACTCAGCGCAGCCAGTGTGCCACTGGCAGGAGCCTGCAGAATCCGCTTCGCTGTAATCCCTCTCTGGTACCTCGCGGCTAATTAACTCGGGCGCGTCCCAGACTCCATCCACGGGGCGGTCCGCCGACCAAGTACTGCTTCCCTCCGTTCGGAGAAATTGCCCGCGACCAAGCCCCTGCAGCCGAATCCTGCGCGCTGGAATTCTGACCTTTAGATTCTGGAGCACCTCAATTTCACTGGGGATTCCCACCAAGGTAGCCTTCAGCCATTTCACCTCGTGTTTCTCCCGCACAGTGGCGCAGTGTACTGGTGTGCTGCACTCCCTTGGCCGCCATCTTCCGTCTCCCACTAAATATTTTTTTAAATTTATTTTTTAGTTTTTGGCGGACACAACATCTTTCTTTGTATGTGGTGCTGAGGATCGAACCCAGGCCACAGGCATGCCAGGCAAGCGCGCTACCGCTTGAGCCACATACCCAGCCCCATCCACTAAATATTTTAAAATCTATGTAATCTTCACTAATGAGAATTGTAACTGGAATTATACTCAGTTCAACCAAATTGGATACCAGCTATTTATTGCTATCTTTTTTTTTAATTAATTTTTTATTATTATTTATGACAGCAGATTGCATTACAATTCTTATTACACATATAGAGGACAGTTTTTCATATCTCTGGTTGTATGCAAAGTATATTCACAGTAGTTCGTGTCGTGTCTTCATACATGTACTTTGGATAATAATGTCCATCACATTCCACCATCTTAAAGAAGATAAATCTGATAACATTTTTATGTAAATGGTATATTTTAAGAACAGTCCCTCCCCAGGATGTGAAGTCTATTCACATTCAGAAACCTGATATTATTATGCATTACTGAGGATGTTTCTTGTTAGAATGGACAACAAAATTGACAAGCTAGAGCACAGATTAGGAAAATTACTCAGTGTAAAACAACAGTTCAAGCAGGATTCAGAGCAAGTAAATTGTCTGTAAATTATGGTACCTTATCTTCAGAGTTTTATAAATTGAATAAGTTGTACTTCTTAAGATTGGAGTAGACATCAAGTCATATATATTTTTTTTCAGTAGTAAGAAATGGGTATGGTGTTAAAATACACATTTTATCTTCTGTTTGGTGCTTGAGGTATGACGAGATGAATCTCATCTTTACATAAAATCAAAATGTCGTTCACACTGTGAGCTTTTTACAAACCAGTTTGAGCAGAACACTCATTAAGAGTAATGGAAATTGAACATATACAGACACTGTTACACCACAACAAAATTTAAATCTCTAATGTACAGGATATTACTAAACATGAAAGATTCATGAGTTGAGTTAGGATCTTAAAATTAAAAGGTGTATAATTTGGTTTACAAATCAAGTCGATCTTTCCCATGTTTATAGAAGTTGCTATTTTGTCACTAAATGTTGTTACAACTAGTAAGATAGTTCTTTACTGCTTTAGCCAGGTATGATATTCCTAGCATGAAATAAATGTAAGGTAAATATATATTGATATTTTCTGTCAAAAATTTTAATTGATGATGGAAGGTTCTACAACTTATCTTGTCCTTCTCTACAAATGTTTCACTAGCATTCTACCTCATTTTCAAAATTCTTCTAAGACCTTCTGCATCATACCTGCATATTCTTTAGTTACCAAAATTTATATGACAAGTATCTTATTCTGTTAGGGCAAACATAACAAAGTACTGCAGAGTGGGTAGCCATAAAAAGAGAAATTTCTTTTCTTGCAACTCTGGAGGCTACAAGTGTCAAACCAAGGGTAATAAGGGTTGTTTTCTCCTGAGGCCTTCTGCTTGGTTATCTATAAGTCTTCTCACTATGTCCTTTTTGGGGGCATTTGTGTCCCTGATGTCTTCCTTTTTATAACAAGGCCAGTCATTTCTGGATTAGAGTTCCAAATTTATGCTTTCCTTTAACCTTAATTACTTCCTTAAAGGCTCTATCTCCAAATACTTCACTGTAGCTTAGAGAGCTTCCATCTGAATTTTGGGAAGACATACTTCCATCCATAGTAGTCAACCATTATTTATTATTTTGTTTATTACTCTATAAGATAAAATGTGGTCTCAGTTTCAGGCCTCTAGAGGAAGCAGACTAATTCTGTATATTGAAATTTTGTTGTGCACCATTATTTTGTTTACAGAAAACACATAAATTGAAATTAATGTTAATAACAAGCAGTGTAGGTGAGAGTTTTAGCCTGTGGACTCAGGTTTGACTATCTGAATTTGCTTCCCAGCTCCACCATGTATTGGATGAGAGATCTTGGGAAAGTTGTTCATCTTTCCTGTACCTCAAACTTTTCATGTGTAGAATTGATATGAATAATGTTTTAAGAGCAACTCATGAAGAATTTGAAAAACTGCTGGCAAATAGTAAATGCCTTATAAACATTAGCTACATTTATTATTGAAAATAGTTTTCTATCTACTCTACATATTTATAGGTATACTTGGGATACTTTTTAAAGTAGAGGAACTTTTTTAAAATAATACTTTTAATTGCAGGTTGGTTAATTGTAGACTCTGATCTCAGTCTGCTTTGGTTTCTATCCTGGTTTTTTCACTTCTGGGCTTGGTGCTATTGGACAAATCATTTAATGTCTTTAAGACCTATTTTGCTTATGGAAAAATGAGAATTCAAAATAGTGCCTTTTAGTGGTGTTTTGAGCTGAAATCCAGAAATGAAAATGAAGAAGAATATTACCTGTTGTGAAATAAGAATTATGACTCTTATTTATGTTTTACTTAAATTAATCATCATCACATTGATATTTATATACCTGTTTGCTAAAAGTAGACTTCATACTTTGTGTTTCATTCAGTGCAGTCAAGTCTGGACAATAAGCCAAACTCTCCCCAAGAGTCATTGCTGCAATACTTTTAGTAGACACGTGGAAAAGGTGCTCTGCTCCCAAAGCAGCCTCTGCAGATTGATTCTGTTTGTTTGTTCATCTGTTTGAAGCTTGAGTAGATAATAAGCAATGCCATTGTTTCCTATCTAAATCTTTGGGAAAGAAATTGGTAGTTTGCTTCTGTATATTCTGACAAAACAAATCAAATTCACACCATTTAGGACCATTCACTAAATTATGGATGCTATAGAGGAAAGACCTACAAAAAACATAAAGATTTAAAGAGGAACTGGGAGATTCAAAAACAGGTAGACAGGATGTTTTAGAATCCTTAACAAGTCTGCCACCTCTTTGACCAAGAAGTTAAAAATAGCTTGTTATCTATATTTTGAACATAATATGAAAAGTGTGCAAAACGTACACAGGAAGATAAAGATGCCTAGTTGAAAAAAACACGAAAATGCAGTTTACAGTGTTGTAGGTATTTGTATGCTTGTTTTCATGACAAATGTATGAAAAAATATACATATGTATATAGCTACACCTGTTTACCAAAATATCAGTGGGTATCTTGAGATACTTGGATTTTTTTTTCCTTAGAAATATCTGGCATTTGACCTGCAGGTAGATATGAAAACAACAATAAGTATAACAATAATACCACAGAGCTTGAAGTTTATGGTTATAATTCAGACACTGCAACAAAATGTCATGACTTTAGGCCAAGTCATATGTATTCTGTATTTCCTAGTTCCTTCACTTATGGAGAGGAAACAAGAAAATGTACCTTCTGTATCTCAAGGTTGCTCTAGAATTTATGTGATGAAAAAAAAAAAAACACGAAAATGCTTTTCAGTGTTAAAAGAACACTTTAAATGCCAGGTATTGGGGTTAGCAGCAACAAGAAAAATAATAATGATGATTCTCATTTCAGATGATTAATGGTTATAGGTACATTTGCTTTTCTGGTAAGGTATATCCATTGGTAACACAGATCCTATTAAAAGTCCATTCTGGAAAGAAATTTAAACTAAATTGACAAGAATGACTGTGTTTGGACACCACTGATGAAAGAATGGGGCCAGCATAAAGGAAGCCTTGGGCTCAAGGCCACTGTGCTCTGGCTTGATCCCAGCTGTCTGAACCACAGGAGCTTTTGCTCAGACACTATCAACATATTGCTTGTTCAGTCAGAGTTTATCTTGCTCCAGTTATTGGTGCACTAACAAAGCCGCAGAGGTAAAGGATCCTCAGCTCCTCTACATGCCTGGAGAGAGGATTAGAGGCTTTCTTTTCTTTAGGTAACTGTGTCTGGTTTCTGTATTTGGAGGGCTTATTTTTAATAACTGAAGAGAAAAAGGTGAAGTGAAAATGTTCTTTCTGAGAGACTGGAAAGGCAATATGATTTGTGATAAAGGCTGTTTCTTTCTACAAAATAAATGACACAGACTTAATTACCCATCACTTCTCTACATCCGACTTAACTCCCTATACCTTTGGCTAGCACAGTTTTAAGTAAAACAAATGCAAGAGAGAAGGATTTTTTTTTCCTTTTCCTTATCCTTTCAGGTATTTATTTCTGCTCCAATATTAAAAAATTTATTAAATGCACCTCTTGGATTGTTCTTTAAGCTGAAATTGAGTCTGTAAGTCATCACATCACTGAGCATTATTTTATAGGATGGTAGCTGTCAAAAATTACATTAAACCTAACACTTTGCAGACTACATCTTACATAGAGATTCTGTGAGCATTAAGCCTTAGGAAGAGCACATAGACAGTGTGATCAAGAGCTGCAATCTCAGCTTTGTAGATGGCTAACACTGTGAGGGCTAATAGTCATGATTTAAATTGTGCACATATGGGCTGGGGCTGTGGCTCAAGCGGTAGCGTGCTCGCCTGGTATGCTTGCGGCCCGGGTTCAATCCTCAGCACCACATACAAACAAAGATGTTGTGCTGCCCAGAACTAAAAAATAAATATTAAAAAAATTCTCTCTCTCTCTCTCTCTCTCTCTCTCTCTCTCTTTAAAAAAATTAAAAAAAATATTTAAATTGTGCACATATGTGCATTGTGTGTTATTCCCTGCATACTACTTTCAGGATGACATTTGCAGTAGTTTTGTGAGCTGCTGAAGGTTTTAATCTATATACTTAGGTCTACTTAGTCCTGTCCTAGAAACATCTTAGATTCGAAGTATATTGGAAATAGAACTAGCTTTAAAATAAACGAGACTCATATTCAAATTCTGGGTCTGTTATTTGAGTCCCAGAATCTTCATATAACTTGTAGGGAATGGTAGAGGATTAGAAAATTGCATGTGAAACAGATTATCCATTTGCTTGTTGGGATAAGAGATTATCCAGGGAAATGTTTGATTTTGAAATTTATAAATTTATCCTACAAGATGATTCTTACTGATGCAGTTTGAGAAATAATTTAAACCTGAATAGATTTTATTCATTTCAAAATAGATATAACACCCTGATCTATTAGCAATTCCACAAGTAAATGGTTCTTCAGCAATACAACATATAGAAAGAAGTTTCTTCTTTCTCTTTCCTTCCACTAGTTTCAGCATAGCATGGGTTAGCAGGCTTCACTCCACTTGTATATGCATATGTTACCTTATTTTTTTATATCTTTTTTTTATTGGGTGTTCAAAACATTACAAAGCTCTTGACATATCATATTCATACATAAGCTTCAAGTGAGTTATGAACTCCCAATTTTACCCCAAACACAGATTGCAGAATCATATCGGTTACACATCCACATTTTTACATAATGCCATACTAGTAACTGTTGTATTCTGCTACCTTTCCTATCTTCTACTATCTCCCCTCCCCTCCCCTCCCATCTTCTCTCTCTACCCCATCTACTGAAATTCATTTCTCCATGGAGTATTATGCAGCACTAAAAAATGACAAAATCATGGAATTCACAGGGAAATGGATGGCACTAGAGCAGATTATGCTTAGTGAAGCTAGCCAATCCCTAAAAAACAAATACCAAATGTCTTCTTTGATATAATGAGAGCAACTAAGAACAGAGCGGGGAGGAAGAGCAGGAAGAAAAGATTAACATTAAACAGAGACATGAAGTGGGAGGGAAAGGGAGAGAAAAGGAGAATTACATGGAAATGGAGGGAGACCCTCATTGTTATACAAAATTACATATGTTACCTTCTTAACAGAGGAAGATGGAAGACAACTGAAGCTGGAGGTGCATTCTCTCTGAAAGTGGCTAACCATCTGTTAATTGGCTAACAACACCATCTGGGCAGACCTTTGTTTCCTTTTCAGGGAAAACTATCTCAGGCAAATATATCCTCTTGCAGTCTGAGAGGCACAAACCAACAAGGTCAGTTCAGTTGAGAAGTTAGCTCCTGCCCCAATGTTGGAGAAATAGCTAGGTTGAAGAGAGAACCCTCCTTCTGTGGCACCAGGAATAAAAGTCTACAAAGAGATACACAAGTCTTTTGGGAGTTCTTCATTTTGGTGACCAGAAAAAAATAGGTGCATCTCCAAAGTTCTTTATAACTACTTTATTTTTTGCTCTATTTGTATTTCTCAAACTAATTCAGCTTCTTCATACTATTCAACATGCTGGACATTTGAAGTCAAATCAGCATAACCTTCTGCTCAGAAGAGGGAACAATATCAATACATGTAGTATAAAGATATAACACCTAATAAATTCTGCTAATACAGGCTGTAGTAGTTGTCCTTATAAAAGTACATAATAAATATTGTGGTATCACAGAGAAGGAGTGATTAACTCTGCCTGTTGGATTCTGGAAGTCTTTAAAACTTGGGTGACAGTAGTTGGGAAATGCCCTATTGAAGAAGGGGTCATGTGAGCTGGGAAATATTTTATAGGCAGAGGAAACAAAATAAGTAAATGTTGAGAGAAAGGAAATTTTATTGTTTTGTGGAATGCCCATGTGTATCGTGAGGCAGCTAGCTCCTCACCAGGGTAATTTTTCCTGATCAGGTGGTGATAAGCCACCTGAGAAAATAGTCTGAAATAATTAGTGAAGAAATTTAAAAAATAGAGTGAAATAATAGGTTTTAAAAGAAGAGCAACTGATAGATTCTTCCAGTCCTGGTAGGAACTGAAACAGAACAATTAAAAAATGGCTCTGGTAGTTTATTTAAAGGGGTATGTCAAAGGCAGGAATAAGGTTTCAGGGGTAGAGTCTTGCTTTATGATGTCTTGGCTGTCAACAGGTTGATTGGCATCTTGGCAGGCTACACCCATCTCTGCGAGGCTGTGTGGCTACAGAAGGTCACCTCATCTCTAGAGGAGGAGTTCCATGTAATAGATGATCTTAATAGTGCGAATGTCATTATAAATTCCCAAATACCAGATCTACCCCCTCAATGGCTCCAGCGCTGAAAAGGTCCTCATGGGTAGTTCACAGATGGCTCTTGACACATATGTGATGATGGTCCATCTTATTGAGAATTAGTTATTCTGGAATATAAAGTGGGTACCAGTTTGGAAAGATCATGAATCCTTATTAAATAATCCTGCTTTATCGAATATGATCCTATTGACAGTAGAACACTAAGAATCACTAAGAGGCAAGGAAATTCATGTCAGCACTAGATGTAATTTTACTTGTTACTCAGATTGGGCTGAGATTTCTGTGAAAATATCCAATGAAAATTATATTTAAAAGTTTATTCCCTTGTATCTTGTTCCAGCTATGTAATGGTTGGTAGGGAAAAGTCTGCTATCCAATCATGTATTCAGTCTCCATGTGCTATATGTCATACTATGTATCAGGCATTAAATGAAACATACTAAGTACAGGGTATTAAATAGACACAGCTATGACCTTGGTCATCTCACTGTTAAATGCCTGAAAAACCAAACCAAACAAAACAATGCTATGTATTGGAATAAACCATAGTGACTCTGTTTGAAAGTATGTGTATTTGTAGGGAAAAGTTCTCACTAGCTGTCCAAAATAAGCTCATTTTAAGTGCAGTTTTAGGGCAAAATGTCTCCATTACACTTGATGAAATAATGGCACGCATGTACATGCGCACGCACACACCCACACCCACACACACATTCCCAATTTCTTTCCTTTCACTAAGATGCAGAGTTGATGGACTTGTTCTCTGATTTTTTTTGTCAGTGCTCTTACAGCACTTGCCAATTTAACTGCCGAGGGTTAGCAGGCTGACAATTTCATCATAATCAGCATCTATTCCATTTCCATTTTATACTCAAGGTCTATTGTTGCCAATTCATTCAAGAAGGTGTTTTTATTTAAGTGGTGCTTAAGTGCTGGCTTCTGTGCTCTGTGAATGCAGCCCTCGGAGGGAATGATACTGTGGAATGGTTCACTCCATGTGATTCTAGGCTCTTGTCTATTTCTATTGCAAATTCATCGGAGATTTTCCTTTCCTCTAATGTAACAAGTGTTTATCTGGCTTGTCTCACCCTCTAGCATTTTGCAGGCCATTATGTTGCTTTCAGGGGAAGACTATTGCAAAGCCTTTGTCATAAGTTGTGCTAAATATATTTGGGATTCAGCAATTATAATATACAATAGAAAATCATATACAAAACATATTAATATTATATACAATTTATAATATGCCTCCTCCCTACATTCTTGGCATGTTATACGTATTTGCACTTAATACCAGAAGATAGTCCTTTAGTATTTATTCCTTGATATCATATTCATTCTTCTTATCAAGTTGCCTAGAGTTTCTCTATTATTCTTTATATGCTTCAGGGAATCTTCCTAGTAAAAAAAAAAAATCCAAAATCCTCTTCGTTCTCTTGATCACAATATTGAGCTGGTATCCATGAATACAATTTTATTTTATTTTTCTAACACTTAGATGGTTCTTACTATTAAATGAAATTTATATGTAAAATGTATTAAATATAATATGTGATACAAGTAGTATTAAAGGAAATGAAATTATTGAAGGGTTTGAGCATGTCTTGCTATCTAATTTTTTCCTGGCTACACATTAGACATTGTTTTTTACAGCTGTGTACATTGGATCTTACTTTATGCATTTACTTCAGAATATATGGAAAATATATTTTTTAGTAAAGTGCTTATGACCAGTCTTCTATTTCATCAGAAACACTTCTTAAATAGATTTTTAGAACTACCAATGGTTCTCAATCTGAGTGAAAACTGAATAAATTTTTAGGTCTTTCTGATCATAAAAGAATTCCAGATTGTTGTGAATCTGAAGGTCTCTTTTCTACATTCTTGGCACGTTATGTGTATTTGCACTTAATACTAGAAGATAGTCCTTGAGTACTTATTTCTTGATATCATATTCATTCTTCTTATCAAGTTGCTGAGAGTTTCTCTATTATCCTTTATATCCTTCAGGGATTCTGCCTAGTAAAAAAACCCAAATCCTCTTTGTTCTCTTGATCACAATGTTGAGCTGCTATCCAAGAACACAATTTTATGTTTTTTTTTTCTTTCCAATACTCAGATGGTTCTTGCTATTAAATGCAAAAGAGATGAATGCTGGAATATCAGAATTTTGAAGAAGTGAGTTCTTCATTATATTATTGTTTCCAAGAAACTACTTCTGAAATACATACTCTTATGCTTACTTTTCTGTGGCTGCAAGCATTCTTATCTGGGCTTCTGTAATAATGTCTACACATCCACGTATTTGTCCTTTACCTTGCTTACTTGGTGATCACTTTCCTGATGGAGAAACCTCAATGGTGTCTCAGTGTTTACAGGAAGAAGCTAACCCTCTTAGCGTAATATCCTTAGTTTCACATTAAGCAACCATTATCATCTGCAGTCATCTTAATGTGCGCTGAACTGTAATCGCATTGCATGATTTATTTTTTCCAGAACTTTTCACAATCTATTTCATCCCATGTCTTGACTCATTTTGTTCTGTTTGTTTAGAATGGCATTTCCTACATTGCTTTCTGAAGAGAGTTTACAGGTTCCTCAAAGTTTAGGTCAGCTTCTTCTGCCTTATTTTCCCTTTTGGGGAAAATCTCTCTTCTATGCACTCACAATGTATTTTGTTACATTCTTTTTACAGAAGTTACTATAATCTGAGTCATATGATTGTAACATCTGCATGTTCTCCTCCGAGTGATAGTGAATCCCCAGTGACCTGAATGATGCATTCCTCACGACAGTCTTGCATTCAGTGTCTTACAAACAGTGTTACATTGGAATCCATTCATGTTATTAAAGCTGTTGACTCATGGAGCATCCATACTAACACTTTTCCTTTTCTTATTAATGTTTTGTCCTGGAACACAAGGATCTTCACATACCTAAATTACCATTGCTGCTCACTAATGAGATAATTATCTCAAAAGATTATAAGCTTTTGAAGACTGAAATCCTATCATTCATCTTTGTACCCTTGCATTTGTGGGCAGAAATCTTTGCAAATGGAGATATGATGTGAAAGAGATGTGAAAGTTATATGCCTGAGCTTGTGTCCTTAATATCTCAGCTCTCTCCTAGCTTACTGAGTAGTTCCCTTCACCTTGAAGGCTAGTTTTTATTAAAATATCATGATTTAGTGGAAGTATTATGAGCTTCATTGGGAATAGACCCAGCTCCAATCTCAGATTAAGCATATTAATCTATAACTTATCTTAATAAATGTATCATATTTGTGTAGATGATGTTTCACTGCAGGTTTTTCTTGACACTACATCATGGATATTTATCCCTGATGGTGTGTGTGGCACTACCTTATCCCCATTTATCACCATGAGCATTCAGTAGTATGCATGTAGCAGATTTGAAGATTTTTTTAAGGAGGAAACCACTGTACCATAGTGGTTACCACCTTCAGTTAGTGTCAGAATTCAATCCTTCTAAACCTTACTTACTAGTTATGTGACACCTTGGCCAAGGCCTGACGTGTAAAGTCACAGTATTTAAAAAATGGGAACCATTCACTAATGCTAAGAAATATGCTTAGCAACAGAAACTTTAGTTCTTTTATTACATGTAAATGCCACCAGAGGTGGCAGCAACTTTGAGTGGTGGCCATAAACACCAAGAATGGTGCTTGTTTAATTATAGAAGGCTCAGGGAGCAAATAAAAATAAATGACCTGGCAAATATATTCTGTCAGTACCTTTACCAATAGAGCTGTGTTACATTGTTACATATTGTGTACTATTTAATAAAAATGAAATCATATTTTGGCAGTACATGATGGAAATATATTCAGATACTGGCAATTGTTCAGATCGACAGTCTAATACAAAAATTCATGGCATAGTCTTTTGCTTGATTATAAGTATAAAACCATTCAACTCTATTGTTTTGTCTAGGTTTTATCTAGGTGTTAATAAAGAAGGGAAAAAAAGGCAAAGAATGATAAGCAAGGCCATTGTGCTTTAGGTTGGAAAAGCAGAGCATTTTCCAAAGAATTGCTATGACATAGTTGATTCAGGGTAACAAGAAACCAGTCTGAGCTAATAGTTTATGTTCCTATGCTGGCTCTATCAGATGTTATGTATAGGACTTCAGAACACATTCCCTTATTTGTGAAGTGGTAATAATAATATTGATTTTCTAATGAGATTGTGAACATTAAATGATATAAGTTGTTAACAGTGCCAAGAATATAATAAGTACTCAATAAAATGTAGCACTTTTCTTTTTTAACATGGTCTTAAATTGTATTTTTAATTTTTTCTATTAAATATCTGTTCTTACATCTCTTTAAAATCTGTAGTCCTGAGAGTCAGTCTTTTTCCCAGATTTTGTGTTTAAAATATCAGAGATGTGAAAAATACTTAAGGTAAAAATACAGACACAAATTCATTTACAAAAGTGATTGATGTTGCAGTAGCAGGATGCTGGCACAGGCGAGAGAGAAACACCCAGTACATCATCACCTGTATTCTATCAAACACATCTGATGGGTACCTGAGGGAGTAGTACTTTCCTCTGTAAGCAAAAATATGAGGTTTGCAACATCTATTTTAAATGCTTTTATTTTACTCTTTTCCTCTATCTTTTGATATGTTCTCTGCATTAATGTACATATATATGTGTACACATACACATACAAACACACATATTACACCTTGTTGCAAAACAGAATAGAATTACCATGATTATTATTTGCAGTATTTGGCCTATTTCTTTCATCTTGTTATACCTAGCATTATACCCAAGATATATATATATATATATATATATATATATATATATATATATATATATGTGTGTGTGTGTGTGTGTGTGTGTGTGTGTGTGTGTGTTTATAAAATACTCTTTTATCATTCTAATATACTAGTTGAATCTTTAATATTCCATCGATGTGATTTAATATTGCTTTTAATGATTATTCAATGTGCAACTTTTTTTCTACCATTGCCTAGTAGGGCATAGAACCATATAAACATTTGTGACATTCAGAAATGTTAAATACTTATTAGGAATGCTTCACATTTTTCCATAGGGATTTTACATTTCAAGAATAAATTCATATCTATCTATCCATATAAATAAGTTATAGGGAATATCAAAGTGATCAGACTAGGAAGACGGATTGCTGGATTCATTTCCCTCCTGACAGCATCACATTAGTACTCACTAAAATGTTACTTATGCTAAATCAGAGTGCAGTTGTAGAAATTGTGAATTGTTGACATGGTGTTCAAAGGAATCAAACATCTCTGGAATCTGAGAAGACAATTTTTAAATCTTATGCCTTTAAGATTTTTCAACTGTGATGCGATTTCTTACATTCAAAGTTATTCTAAATCTATCCATCTGTGATTTGTGAAGCTATTACAATACAGTGAGCGTAAATGTGGGAAGAACTTTTCTAACCAAATGACAGGAGAAATGTGAAAAATCCCAATTCTCCTCACTCTTCTGGGTCCCTATTGGCTCTTATGTAAAATAGGGGTTGTAAAAGGACATAAGCTCAGACAGGTTTTGTGAAGGTTTAATGAATAATAAAGTGCCAAACAAGTATCTGACTCATAGACATTATCCATTCATGTTAATGATTTTCATTATTATAGAATGCTTTAAATCCTTTAAACTTTGACTTTCTGAGGATGCTTCTCCCAAGGGTGCCACTGGGCTCCCTGCCTTCCTCCACATGCACACGTTCTCAAACCTCTGCATCATGTTGTAGGGAAATAGCTCTAAACACAGAGTTTAAAAATTAAACTTTTGAGTCTGAACTCCATATTATTAGCTGTTTAAATTTAAGCAAAACGTTTCAGCTTTTGATTCTCAGCTCAGTGAGAGCTTGGTAAGATGCCTCATTCCTGAAGATTATTTGTAAGTAATTATCTCCTCTGATTTCTTACTGCCATTCTGCAATAAGGTTCAGAGAAGTCAGATGCCTTCCCTACTTATTAAAAGACTTTTTGATCCAGGGAAGTAGCAGCAGTCGTCCACTAATATCCCAGTTCTTTAGAACAAGAAGTATTTTCTATCTGGTCTATCTGTTCAACATTCTGCTTACTGTTGCCACCAAATAAGGTTTTGTGGATGAAAAGAAAGTGGGATATGTTTTCCACAAGAGAGATGCTGACTTATGCTTTTCCCTACTACTGAGTTAATTAATAGTAAACCAAAAAGTAAATACATAAAAACATTCTTCTCTCCCCTTTCCTGCTCATCAAAAAGGACATATGAATTATACTCCACAGTGGGTGATCACACCTGCGTGTACAATAGGAAACCCTTCTGCTGTTTCCAAGGGCTAAAGATGTAAGACAATACTAGGAAAAAGTAACACACCTGTGCACTTTTGGCTAGGCTTGCTATGTATTGTAACTGGCCAAATGTTTTCAAATAAGAGTATTCTGAAACAAATTTTATATAAAAAACAAAACTCTCATTCCATTTTGCACATCTTATTCAAGAGTGCCTCTACTAAATGGTTGCTGTGCTAATAAGGAAAGATACACAAGAAAGTAATTCAGTTCTTGCTCTTTCCAACTTCCTGAAATACATGCAGCAATTAAGATTGGTTCTTTAACAAAGAGGATAGCATTTTGTCCGTTTTCTTGTTTAATGTAAACATATGAAAATAAAACAATAACTCATGGCAGGTCAATGTTTCTGAATAATTTTCACACCTTAGAGGATATTTAGAAGCTTGAGTCCAAGAGGCTTTATTCAATTCAGAGACAGGTAATAAACCCAGAAATGCTCTAACCAGAATATTAATATTATGAAAGAGAATCCATACAAAGGAACTCACCTAGCTTTGTGCATTCACCATGTTATATACACATGGAAAAACATTAACATATTCCTAAAATGCACATTTGTAGAAGTTTTTGTTCATAAACCCAGTTAAATGTCCAATATTGTGGATAGATCCAAGATTTTAGGGTTGGGATATAGTTCAGTGGTAAAAGTTTATTTAGCATGTAGGAAGCCCTGGACTCAGTCTCTCGCAGAGAGGGGGGGAAAAAGTGGCAAAAGTTGGGTATAGTTTTTGAAATCAATTAAATTATTAGAACTGGACAAATTATCATAAGGTAATTGCTTAGGTAAATTTGATTAGAATTTGAGATGAATGAATGAATTTACTTGAAAATGAAATACTGCAAAAGCTGATGATTAATGTTCCATACTTTTAAGAAATAGCAACATTTATGAAATACATGACATCAGAATAAAATTCTAACCTGTATAAAAATCTCCCATTTGACAGTGCTTTAAAAAATCTTTCCATTATTGCAAGGTAATAGCTTGACTGTAATGTCTGCTGTTAAAGGAACAAGTGCCTGTACAAATATTAATCTTACATTATTACTGCTAAATATTCAGCTGATTTGAATATTAAAATAGCCCAAAGGCTCTTCAATAAAATATGTGATTACTGAAATAGTGCAGTCCCTTTTATCATGCCGGGCATATCCCATACATATATTAACAGATTTCATAGTTGCTTAAGTTAAGTAAATATATTAGTTTATAATAGTGCCAAAGCCTGAAGTCTAATTTTGTCCTTTTAGAAATATTATTGCTATTATACTTTGACTTTTCTAGTAGATTGCAACAAAATCTTGACTATATAACATTTAACTCTTGTAATTTTGCACGATTTAAAAAAAATTTAGAAATGCTAATGTAATTTTTAAATAACAATATCATCTTAAATAACAATAGCTAACGTTTAACATATTGTATGCTGAGTTGTATCAAGATACTTTGAGAGAGTGAATCTTTTAATCCTTGCAGAAGGGCTTTGGCAAGTTCTGTCATTATTCTCATTTTAGAAATGAGGAAACTGGGTTTGAGGGTGCTTAAGTAATCCACTCAAATCCACCCAGCTAGCAAGTGACTAAACCAAGATTCTAATCAATGTGGTCACATTTTGCAGCCTGTGCTCTTTTATGCTAAAATGTATTTGATGAAGAGAATATTAGTCAAGCACAATGTTTTTTAACAGGACAATCTACATATGTGAGAATGTGAGGACAGTATGAATAATAACATTTGCAAAAAAAAAAATGTTGTGTGTGTGTGAAATGGCTTCTTTGTTTTGGATGTGAATAAACTGAAGCAACCTGATGAAAATCAACTATGATCTTGAATCCTGGCATCCTATTTTATAACAGAACTCATTTATGCTGTTTAGACTAAGGAAAAGCTGAAGAATACAGCAAAAGTCCTTCATCTCTGCCTTCCCCATGGCATTGCAAGATTAGAGACACAATAAACAAGGACAGCTCAAGTCCAATTTTAAAGCTGGCAGGTGTCCGGTGTTCCTCACAGCTTCCCACTCTGTTACTTATTCTGCACACAAAGTTCTCCTTGGTTCCTAATCCCTCTGTTCCCAAACTTTAAAACTTGGAAGTTTTCTCCATAAGCATTTTCATCTCTTTAGGATTCTTAACAAGGACTCCACCAAAATTAACCCATACTCAGACCCTAGATTTTAGGAATTTTAGAGTTGTCACGCTCAACTACCTTAAAATGTTTGAATCAGATATGAAAATGTATGTGAGCAGTAAGTCATTTTCCATGTGTAAGATGCTTCTTGAAAATGTGGAAGCACAAGTGTTTTGAAGTCAGAAAAATCTGAGTTTATTTTCCAGCTCTTTTACTTTTTAACTCTGTGAGTTTGAGAAAATGAGTTCATCAATCAAAATTTGTTTTCTTATCTGTAAATCCAGATAAAATAATATCTATCTCACTGAGCTATAGGGATTGATTTTTTTAAAGGCATGTAAAAATCTTGATATATTGTGGATACTGTATAAAAGGAACACCCCATCATTTTCTTGAATATACCCTTTTATTAGCCTCAAACATCCTCCTCTTCAGACCGTTTCTACCCCCCCACCCACCCACCCTGTGCACTTCTGGATTCTCCTGGGCCTCTGCCTCCCATAACCCCACATAATTCTCAGAATCTCTCTGGACTACCATGCTCTCACTTGAAAAATGAAAGGATTTTATTTTACAACCTCTTCTCATCTATAAAACTTGGCAATACTTTACAGTGTTCTCACATTTAAATCTTTCTCACTTTGCTTCTCATTAACTCTAAAGTCATGAACAATCCACTTGTGATTTTGTGTTTTCTTTTCCCAAATCTTGTCCTGTGGAGGGTCAACTTTAAGGAGCAATTCTACTGATTACATTTAAGGTAAGAAATGCATTTGATTTTCAAAGTTGCAAGCTGAATTTTAGTATCCAATATATGTAAAAGTGGAATGGTACCACAATAAAGTAGGGTTGGTACAAGGAGTCCTGCCTCTGGACTCCTTGCTTTCTTGCCCTCAGATCCATTCTACCTTCATATCTTCCCTATTGCCAATGTCTTTTTAATGCCTTAAACAGATGGTAGCTTTTCAATAGTATTCCAATAGTGTCTCAATAGTATCTCTCTCTAAGTGGCTCCATGGAGACTGAATTCCATGAAACATTATTTTAAAATCACTTCCTTAAACTGAGTGGTGACCTTTATGGGGAATCTTTAATTCTATCTGGAAAGTTGTTGTCGGTTACCTCTTCTTGGTGGTTAAGGCCCAGGAAAAGCCTAGTTTCCAAACAGCTGCAGGTTTCTGTGTTTTTTCTCTCCTGTTTCTAAATGGACTGGTTTTCCTGGTAATCAGTAGGAGAGCCGTCTACAACATGTAAATAACAATGAAAACTTAAAATTTTCAATTGTATTATGACTCAATTTTCTGAGTGTGCACAATGCAGAATTGTTTCAAAATGCTCATAACAAGTTGCTTTCCTTCAGTTTTTTTTTTTCCTATGTATAAGTTCGTTGTCTTCTTTTCTAGGAAAATGTAAAAAAATGCTCAACCAATAACTTCGTATGATCCCTGCAAAGATTAAATTGTCCCTATCATATTTTCCAATGGCATTGAGTGATAATTCAAGCAACTTGGAAATTTCATTGACTATATATAACTGCATTTGCTTTAGTGCAATTTTAATTATAAATGGTATATATTTTTTCATCTTTTGGCTTTGAACAGAAAATATTTTTATTCAGTGTGATAATTCAGAAGAATTCTGGTTGCTTTACCTTACTTGTATAGTTGATAGGATTACTTTTTATTTCATGAAGAAAAATACCCACGTGTCATGTACTATTATTATTTTAAGTGATAAAATTTGTTTCTTCTAATGAGATTTTTACACACAAGGTAGTCATATAAGGTATTCGTTTTAAACATGCCTCCCCATAGATACAGAGATAGAAATATTATATTTCTTAAGCCTTAAACAGATGGTAGCACCTCAATAGTAGCCCTAGTTGTGACTTTACGTGTAAGAATTTTACATTCCAGATTTTCATTTGTGACAAGTGTATACTAAAGAATGCTGATTAGACATACTTTCTAGGTGCATTAGGATTGGATTTATGTTTTATACTACCTACTTATAAAGTTGTATTAATTTTTCCAAACTTAGCTGTTTTCAAAAGCATTTCTTAACACAAAGTACTTGAGAGAAAAAAAATCTATAATTTTTACAGCATATTTACATCTTTCAATATGAATGAAATTATATTTTATTCACATACTATTTTTTTTATCGATAAACCTACTTCAATTCCCAAAATTAGGGCATGAAGTCTGAATAGTATTACTCTAGTTTAGCATTCTGACCTACTTCTATTTTAGCTATTTTTATTTCCTTAATTGGATCACATATAAATATAATTCTCTGCAGGTTGTTGAGCATCTCTCCAAATATATTTTATCCTTAAACATGTTGTATATAATTCAAATACTGTCTTTCTTCCATTTTCTTACATATGAATTTTGGTGCACAGAGGAAAAGTCTTCAACTTGGCCCATCATTTTCTATTTAAAAGTTCATATTTTCAATGAAGTGTGCTTATCAATAAATTCATCAAAATTACTCTGTCATGGACATACAATTCTTGATATATTAATGATCCATTCTGTGAGTTTCACAGTTAACTATTCAGAGCTGCTATCCAATTGCTGACTGGACATGGATCTTGCTAGGTTTTCCTTATATCTTGAGCTCCACACAAACAATACTGAGATTGTCTCTATTCCTTTCCCCTTCTTACTTTTCTCTAAATTATTGTCTTATTTGGATCCCTTTCTCCATTATCTTTGGTCTCCTTTCTAGATTTTCAAATTATATTTTCAAAATGTAAGAATCACTTTTTGCATGCCAGTCTAAATGATTGATAATCTAATTTTCTCTAATCAGTCACTTAAATCGTTTCTTTTTTCTTGAACATTTTAGAGATATTCATATTAACAATTTCCATTTTTAATTTTTAATAAATATTTAGTTGTTTAATTTAATTGAGGAATTTAGTAAACGTTTTATTGTGCATCACACCCTGAAGGAGGAATATAAGACACGGTTCTTACCTCCAAAGAGTTAAACACTGAAACTTTGCAGTTTTCAAATTGCTGCAATAAAGAAATATGTAGGGTGCAGTGGGAATATAAAGCAAAAATATCGAAGTTTGTCTGGAGAAGGTCAAAATAGTTGATAAAGGCAGAACTATTTGAGCAGAATCTTGAAGGTTAAGTAAGCATGTTCCACACTTAAAAGGGTGGGAGAAATCATTCTAGGTAAAGGTATCAGTGTGTACAAGGAGAGTGACAAGAAATCACTTAGTGCTCTGAACTCAGGGTGATGTGCTCAGGAAAGTGTAATTTGTGGGTGAAGTGGTCAGAGAGCTAGGGAGGAGGAAGGAAAAGGAGGGCTATTTGATATTTATAGGTAGAGAGAAATGATAATTGCATACATTTATTCACATGCATATATCAGACCTCCTAGTATATAAAAAAACATACATTTTCATATATATTTTCTGTGTATTTCAATGTAAAAATAGATATTTGTGTGAAAGCTTTTATCAAGAGTATAAATAAGATTCATGCTTCTGACAAATAACTTCAGTATAATAAGAAAAATAAATTATAATAAGCTTGACACTAAGTCAATTTGAAAGGTGTTGTAATGGCCAAGGTAAAAAGTGATAAAGGCTTAGAATACTGCTTATACTGGGTTTTAAAAAAAAGAGAGAGGAAACAATTCTGAGGATTATTAAAGCTATTTATTCAATAGGTTTCAGTGGCTATTGAATGTATGAGGTGAGGAAGTCTCCAAGAAAATTAGTATGGATAACTGAGTGAATTGGGAGCACCAGATATTAAGACAGGAATTTCAGGAGAAAAGATATGAAAACTTCTGTTGGAAGTAGAATATTGTGAGGATGAAGTGTTGGTAGAAAATCCAGGAAGAAAAATCTAGTATGATGCTTCTCTAAATTTAACATAAATACAAATTACCTGGTGATGTTCTTCACCTTTAGATTCTCCACTAAATTCAACATGGAGTACAAGGTTCTGCAATTATGGCAAATACTTCTGGGAGATGATAATCTAAGTACCCAGGTACACACTAGGACATAGTTGGATTTAATACTTAGTGAAGGTATGAGTTGGAAACATAAATTCACCAAGGTGTGGTGGCATATACCTATAATACCAGCAGCTCAGGAGGCTAAGGCAGGAGGATCCCAAGTTCAAAGCCATCCTGAACAAAAGCAAGGCATTAAGCAACTCAGTGAGACCCTGTTTCTAAATAAAATACAAAATAAGGCTGGGGATGTGGCTCAGTGGTGGAGTACCCCAGATTTCAATCCCCGGTACTCCCCCCTCCCCCAAAAAAATCCATAAGTTCTTATATTATTTGGTTGGCAGCTAACACCAGGCTAATGATTATTTATATAGCTTAAACATTTAAAAAAAACTTTCCTATAAAACCAAATTTGAGAGAATATTTAAAAGATTCAAACTGTACTACTTTTGAATACTTTAAAATTTCACATAAAAATGTTGATGATTTCTACCTTTAACTAAGTTAGCCTACCAATCAAAGAAGCTCTTTATTGTAATTTATTTAAAATAGAATACATATGCCTTTTATCTGGACCTGTATCTTTCATATGCAATCAGTAAAGGCTAACTTTTTTTTTAAGTGAGGTAATCTCATTATCATAAATATCAGATGAAACATCTCAAACTATCACACACAAAAAACCAAACTGGTAAATGAAAAAAATCTAAACATTCAGACCAAACCCAGTAATAATGCATAAAATGAGAAGAAACATAAGGCCTACTTATGTTTTCTACCTACTTCTCAAATATCCTCAGGGAGTGAGGATATTTGAGAAGTAGGTAGAAAAAAGAGAAGCTAGCTAAGCAAATAGAGGATTACTAGAGAGCTAGAAATAAAGTCAGGAATTCATCAAATTATTGCAAACAGAAGAAAGAGAGCACTAAGGAGGAATTTATAAATAGTAGCACAGTTAAGTCAACAAAAGTAAGGTGGGGCTTGAAGCTGGTGCCTAAGAAGTTTTGCTTTATGCAGTTGATAACCACTACCAGGACTACTCTGTAAACAGAGAGGAGAAGAACCCAGTTCTCTGAAGCTTGAAGACAGAACTGGTGGTAAGGAATTAACAGGAATCAGGGCAAATTATTTCTTCTTTTCTAAAGGGATGTTATTATGGATGGTATGAAAGGGAAAACAGGCATTTTATAAAACTCATTTTCATGTTACATTTTAATTTTAATGTTCAACTTTACTGATAAAGTCTTTAATGTGTTTTGGTGTGGGTGACACCTATACTTTAGGAAAAGAAATAGTCCAGAAAGAGAAAACAGTTTTAGTTTCAGTTTTGCCATGATAATCCACTTAATGGAACCATAAAATTTTCAAATCACCCAGTCTAAATGCTGCATGACCACCTTTTCCATGTCTTTCCATTCTTAACAGCAAATTGGCTGAGAACTACTTCACAGGTGGAGCAGAGATAATATTGTATTTGATCCAATGAACCATCTGCTTTAATTATGTCACTCCTTGAAAGTGGGGCTCCCTTCTTCAGAATCCAAACTTAGCTTTTGGGAGAAAGTACAAAGATCAAAATTACACTGCCTTTTCTCATCAGTGAAATATTTAAATGCTGCTACATGAAAAGTCAAAATTCATTCATCTATTGAAGGACATCTGGGTTGGTTCCACAGTCTAGCTACTGTGAATTGTGCTGCTATGAACATCGATGTGGCAGTATCCCTGTAGCATGCTCTTTTAAGGTCTTCAGGGAATAGTCCGAGAAGGGCAATAGCAGGGTCAAATGGTGGTTCCATTCCCAGCTTTCCCAGGAATCTCCAAACTGCTTTCCAAATTGGCCGCACCAATTTGCAGTCCCACCAGCAATGTACAAGTGTACCCTTTTCTCCACATCCTCGCCAGCACTTGTTGTTGTTTGACTTCATAGTGGCTGCCAATCTTACTGGAGTGAGATGGTATCTTAGGGTGGTTTTGATTTGCATTTCTCTGACTGCTAGAGATGGTGAGCATTTTTTCATGTACTTGTTGATTGATTGTATGTCCTCCTCTGAGAAGTGTCTGTTCAGGTCCTTGGCCCATTTGTTGATTGGGTTATTTGTTACCTTAGTGTCTAATTTTTTTAGTTCTTTGTATACTCTGGATATTAGGGCTCTGTCTGAAGTGTGAGGAGTAAAAATTTGTTCCCAGGATGTAGGCTCCCTATTTACCTCTCTTATTGTTTCTCTTGCTGAGAAAAAACTTTTAAGTTTAATTAAGTCCCATTTGTTGATTCTTGTTATTAACTCTTGTGCTATGGGTGTCCTATTAAGGAATTTGGAGCCCGATCCCACAATATGTAGATCGGAGCCAACTTTTTCTTCTATCAGACGCAGAGTCTCTGATTTGATATCAAGCTCCTTGATCCATTTTGAGTTAACTTTTGTGCATGGCGAGAGAAAGGGATTCAGTTTCATTTTGTTGCATATGGATTTCCAGTTTTCCCAACACCATTTGTTGAAGATGCTATCCTTCCTCCATTGCATGCTTTTAGCCCCTTTATCAAATATAAGATAGTTGTAACTTTGTGGATTAGTCTCTGTGTCCTCTATTCTATACCATTGGTCCACCCGCCTGTTTTGGTACCAGTACCATGCTGTTTTTGTCACTATTGCTCTGTAATATAGTTTGAAATCTATACACAATGGAGTACTATGCAGCAATAAGAAATGACAAAATCATAGAATTTGCAGGGAAATGGATGGCACTAGAGCAGATTATGCTTAGTGAAGCTAGCCAATCCCTAAAAAACAAATACCAAATGTCTTCTTTGATATAATGAGAGCAACTGTGAACAGAGCAGGGAGGAAGAGTAGGAAGAAAAGAGTAACATTAAACAGAGACATGAGATGGGAGGGAAAGGGAGAGAAAAGGGAAATTGCATGGAAATGAAGGGAGACCCTCATTGCTATACAAAATTACATATAAGAGGTTGTGAGGGGAATGGGAAAATAAACAAGGAGAGAAATGAATTACAGTAGATGGGGTAGAGAGAGAAGATGGGAGGGGAGGGGAGGGGGGATAGGAGGGGATAGGAAAGGTAGCAGAATACAACAATTACTAATAGGGCATTATGTAAAATTGTGGATGTGTAACCGAAGTGATTCTGCAATCTGCATTTGGGGTAAAATTGGGGGTTCATAACCCACTTCAATTTAATGTATGAAATATGATATGTCAAGAGCTTTGTAATGTTGTGAACAACCAATAAAAAAAAAAACATTAAAAAAAAAGAAAAGTCAAAATTCAGCAGCTAACTCCAGGTAGATCACAGATCAAATTTGTTTTCCCAATTTGACCTATGCCTTGTTTATTTTCTTCAGTAACTTTCTCCATGTTGATGCTGCTGACTGGTCTGGGACTAATTGTGATCTCAACTTGGATGACATTTTGCTAGCTCCTAATCCCCAAGAGTTAGTAGAGTGCCTAGAAACATGAATGATGTCCCCCGGATATTTACTGAACCAAGCAATGAATTATTTTATTACTTATAAGAGTTTTAAAGACCATCAGAGGAGTATTAAGCTAATTAATATTAACATTTTTATAAATAAATTTTGTCAATAGGCATTTTAGAAGTATCGGATCTCTAATATGATAAGAAAGTTATATAAGATCATTTTTGTTCAGTAGGATCTCTAATATGATAAGAAAGTTATATAAGATCATTTTTGTTCAGTATAGTATCCAGTATCTATATAGGCTCTCGACATAAAAAATGTTAAAATGTTTCATGTACAGAGAATTTGAACATCTTAGAGTTTTTTTGTGAAATCAATGTGAAGGTTATACTATATATTAAAACTTAGCCATATGTATAACAAGTTATATTTGGTGTCTAAACTGAGCATATTCCTTAAAAGTTTAATAGACGTTTTTGGTTTTTTGGACCATAATTCATTTGTAGAAAAGTGAAATTGAATTGTTTCTCTATAACTCCCAAGTGGCAAATCATTTCAAGAGTTCTATGAATAGGCATATTTGCACAATCTTATTGGCTACCCTAAAGGCAGAACCAATTATATTATGCTAATGCACATATTAAACTCAGCGATCTGAATTCTAGTACATCAATGTATATTGTCTTTTTAAGAGGTAAGCTTATAGCTGTCAAGTTTGCATAAAGAGAGGTTTTCAAGATTTTCAATTGTCAGGTTTAGAGAGCTTGAAGCATTCTTACATTTCATAATAATGACTGAATATATCTTTGACAGTAAATACAAAGTTGAATACAGTGGTAACCTTGATTAAGTATAACATGGTTGTGGAAACATTCTGAAAAAGGCTTTTGCATCTTTATGTGAAGTTCATAACAACCTAAGGAAAATTATTTGGAAATTTGCTCATTAAGAGCTTAGCAGAAAGACATTTACTTTGCATTGCCTAATAAAACAAACCAGTGGATACATATTTTTTCCCTAGGGCATATAGTTTATGGTTTAAAATGTTGTGGTACTTTTGTGACATAATTTACCAAGGGATTTTATATATTTTATTTTATTTCTTATCAGACAGTCTAACATGAAGAGCTTCCTCTAAAATAGAGTAAACAAAAATAAAGGCTGCTAACACTTCCAATTTATGTAGGTACTTTATAAATCCTAGGATGCTATGAGCATCACTTGTGCAACTAAGGAAAAAATGTATAAAGGGTTTTTAATTGAAATTTTATTTTTTATTTTTTGATGAAAAGAAAAATAAATGATGTGGTAGTGGGGGAAAACATTTAGTACATAAAATTTTTCTCAAATAATGTCTGGTTTGTTATTCAGTAATATCATATAGCTGGATGGTTATCTATGAGAAATCACCTGTGAGTGGAAAGCATTTTAACCTGAATTTTAGCAAGAGTGATATATTGAATTAAAGAAAATTAATGACTTGCAAATGAGATCTGAGTTATAAATGGTGAAGTTAGGATATATGATGGCTTCTTTAATGTTTTTAAGGGCTTTTCTTAATATCGTGAAGGTGAGAAATGAATGTGCATCCTAGTTCTAAGCAACCCATTTATTTCACTCTCTGTCTCTGATTGTGGTTATCCTTTTGTTTAAGCAATACAGTGTGTTGAGGCAGGACAGCACAGCATAATATGATAGGAGAATCTAATAAAGTATAATGACATTTACTAGTCCCTAATACTCCTACCATGTTATTTTTGTTAGTTCATTAAACAGTTTTCTTTTTTCACTTTAATGTTCATTGATCCCTGGTGTGTATTAAAGCCTTTACATAGCTCAAGTCTTTAATTTGTTATTTTAGTAATTATTGTTCTTGGGTTATTTATTAAGATTTTTTTATCAAAATGTTTTAAACATGGAATGTAATCTAGTATGGAAGCATTATATTAACTTTAAAAATCTCTTGCTTTAATTTACAAGATATTTTCTAATCTCATTATGGGGGATTTAGCAGCATAGCTCTCATTTATACAAAAACAGGCTGGTTGGCCTGTCTGTGTGGAAAAATTTGCATCTGCATTTTAAATCACTAAGCCTTTTTAATATTCCCCAGATAAATCAGCTTTTTGGATTCATCCAGCAAATAGGTATGGGGACAAACTATAAACACTTAGCTAAGTAGTTACAGATACATGAGCAATTAAAATAAGGTAATTTTATTTGTGTAAAGGGTTTGGGCTTAATGTCAGTCAGACAAGTGTCAAGGGCTTTCCTCAGGGTCCATTGCTACCAGCAAGACACAGAAAAGGAGTCAGCGGACTGTCTGCTTTCTGATCAATAATTCCTGCCACAAATATGGCAGTGACTAGAAAACTGAAATGCAGCAAAATGAGCACACAAAATTCTATTTCATGAAAAAAAATTGTGTATATGCAGGTTTTACTTCTGTCATTTCAGGGTAGTTCAATACACAGTATTACCATGACTTGTGGAAATGAAATAATATTTAATGAAAGTAATGCCACATGTAGAGATTTTATTATTACTATTGGGATGTTTCTATAATTCTATATTATGAGTCTTTTACCTTTTTTAAAATAACAGTAAAATTAGAAGGATGTAGAAATTATCATTACTCCACAATTTTTTTTCAAATTCAATGGATTAATTATTTTTGTTTAACTGAAAAAAAATTAAAATTTTTTCCTAGATATATTGTCAAATATGTTCTCAGAAACCTTGTCTTTTTATTATTATATTACCTTTTTAAATTACAAATTTTAAATATTTATTAGTAGTGTATAAAAAGGCAACTGATTTATATTATACTGATTTTATATGCTGCAGTCTTACTATATATTGAATTTAATTATGAATTTGTAGATTCGTTTAGTTCCTCCATCTAGATAATTATAAATAATGACAACCTGGATACTTCATTCCTGGATACTTAAGTTCTTATTTCTTTTTCTTGTCATATATTCATGGCTAAAGTACTTGTAAAAAGTGATAGTAACTTGCCTAGCATGTGTGAGGCACTGGGTTCCATCCTCAGCACCAAAATAAAAATAAACAAATCAAATAAAGGCATTCTGTCCATCTACAATAACAACAAAAAAATGTTTTAAAAGTGATAGTAACAAATATTAGTTTATACTCAAAAGGAATTACATTTATTTTTTTCACTATTTATAATACTATATACTACTATAGCCCTTAGTTTATATCCATTTTACATTTTTGTTTTTGTTTTTGGTACCAGGGATTAAATCCAGGGACACTTAACCACTGAGCCACTTCCCTGGTCTTTTTTATTTTGAGGAATGTTCTAGCTAAGTTACCTCAGGCTTTGCTAAGTTGCTTAGGCTGGCTTAAAACTTGTGATGATCCTGCCTCAGGCTCCCAAGTTCTTGGGATTACAGACATGTGCCACCGCACTTGTCTATATCCTTTACAAATTTAAACGTTCAAATATATAACCTTTATCAGTTTACTAAACTTTTCTTATAAATAAATATGAATTTTATTTAATATATTTTATGCATGAATTGAGATGATCATATACTTTTTCTTTAACGCATTGCTAAACTAATCAAATACTTGAATAAACAAAATATGTCTAAGTGGTATTTTTAAAATAAACTGCTAAATTCAGTTTACTGTAGAATATTTATATTTGTTAATAAGAATCATTTATAATTATCCATTCTTATAGTTTTCTTGTCTAGGTTTGGCATCCTACATATAATTATTCAAAACAAAACAAAACAAGTACATAATACTTTCCTTATTTCTATTCTTTTTATTGGCTTAATATTGTAATATGGTTCCCTGGGTAATTGATGGATTTACTTGTAAAAATGTTACTGGATTCTTAGGTCAGAACAGTGCTACTTTGTAGAGTCACATCAAATCAGGTCTGATTACTCATCTCAAAAGATGAAATAGAGAAATATAATGGTGAAGTAGGAAAAGAGTTCATTAGTATAGCTATACCTGGAAGACAAGGGGACAACCATCTTTGTGGATACTGGCAAAAATTTCAGATTTAAATAGCCAAAGAATTGGAGCAGGGGAAAGAGGTGTATATAATTAAGTAGACCTAGGCAGATTGGTCAGGCTGATACAGTTATCAGGTTTGGTTCCAAGTCTCCATGGAAGTTTTAACTGCTTTAGGGGAAATTTGGTCCCTGTGTGTGGGTTGCTCCTGCTTGTGGAGGTGGCCTCAGTTCTCACCATAGGGTGATCTATCTACAAGACTTGCTGTTCTTGTCAGGTTCAGGACAGTGAATGGAGACTTCTAGGTGCTGTCCAAATGGTCTGGAACAAGACATTGTAAAAGTTGGTGGTTGACAATCCATTGAATATGGTGTCCATGTGAATCTTGAAAATAGCTTAGCTACTCTTGTAAAAGTCGACAAGAAGCTGTTGTCTTCAGCCTTGAAGGAAAAGGATTGTCAGATTTAGATGAACATGACTTAAATGATTAACATGCGTATGTGCAGAGTTGAGGAGGAATTTGATACAGAGTTTTAAGGTAATGAAGTCAACAGATATATTATAAAGGGGTAGATGCTAAGCTTTATCTTGGTTTTAGTTCCCCATGTGCAGATGAAGTGTCACTACTTTAGTAAATGCAACTTCTAAGTCCCTGTTATTAAAACAGGGATGATAGTCTTTAAAGGATGATGTTTTACTAATGATTTATTTTCAAGTGCCAGACAAAAACTATCAAAATCCTCTTCCTTTTTGAGTCAATTTCTTGATTAAATATTTTTACTACATCCATCATTTTTTTCTGGTTTTTAAAAATTGTTATTATTAAGATGCTGGGCATTGAACCCAGGGACCCATGAATGCCAGGAAAGCTCGCTATCCACCAAGCTACAACCCTAGTCCCTTGCTTTGGTTCTTAAGTATATTGGCATAAAGTTTTTAAAAATATCAATAAATTGTCTTTTTAATTTATATCACATCTCTGTATTTCTTTTGTCATTTACAATATGGTTTTGATGACTTTTTAATTAAATTCACTGGATATTAATTAAAACTAATTTTCTTGAGCTTTGGGATGATATAATCTTTTTTTTGTATTTCAATTTCTATTGCATTAATTATCATTCTTTAAAATTACTATTTTTACTTCTTGAATTTTATTTAACTTCTCATAAATTTACATACTTAGTTCATCACTTTTTAGTGTTCTGCCATTGTCTACATTTTTTTAAATTTTAAGGGCTATATATATGTGTATATATTCTTGAAGTTTGATAATGTATAATGCTAGTTATTGGTAGAACTCAGTAATTTTTAAAATATCTATTCTGATTTTCTTTAACCTATATATGACTTAAAATTCTGTTATTTTTCTAAACTAATAGATTTTTAAAAAATATAATTTTCTTTTTTTTATTTCAAATTTATTTAGTCAGAAAGTAGTCATTATGAAATTTGAGGGGACTTATAGGAGTCCCAAAAGTCAACTCTTCATATTAATAGGCTGCCCTTTCGTAAGTTCAACCACGTGTAGATTAAAACTCCTCAGAAAAGAAAACATTCCAGAAACTTCAGGAAACAAACCAACAAACCTGAATTTTCTGTGCTCCAAGCTCTAAATTGCATCCATGTAAATAAAGAGATCTGCAGGCATACCCTGGTGGAGCCACCTGCTGTGAAGGAAGACAAGGTTACAGTGTTGCTGATGTTTGCTATTATAGTTAGACCTTAATGCCCAGTCATGCTGAGCACAAACATTATAAAAAGTAAGGTCATCCCTGGCTATCATGAGGGATTGGCTTCTGTAGATATCACAATTCATAGATACTCATATCCTGTTTAAAATGGTTTAGTATTCACATATAACATACACGCATCCTCCCATATTCTTAAAATCATGTCTAGATTACCTATATGACCTAATGCAATTCAAAAGCTTTGTAAAGAGTTGTTAGGCTGTATTGTTTAGGGAATAATGACAAGGAAAAAATTCTGTACATGTTCAGTGCAAACAGCCATAATAGTCCTAACTATGTGATACTCCTCAACAATGTAGCATTTTCTTTCTTTCCTGGGAGGGGGTGTAGTAGGGTATTCCTATACATCATTTCAGTCAGGCAGATTCAGTGTAGAGCTAATTGGAATGTGGCCAATTCAAGTTTTGATAACTTGGAACTTTCTGGAATTTGTATTTTGAATATCTTCAATCCAAGTCAGTTGGATTTGTGGATATGGAAACCAGGAAAATGAAGGGCCAATTGTATTTATATAACTTATACTGTACTCATTTTTATATGTGACTTAGAGATGATTTTAAAGTATACCACGGGGTGAGAGTTGGTTATATACAAATACTACCAAGTTTTATCTGAGAAACTTGAACATCTGCAGATTTAGTACTCTCGTCTCAATTCCTATGCTTACAGAGGGATGACTATATGTACTTAATTTTTATGAACATTTAATTGGCTCTTGGGAGTGTGTGTCCTTTCCAACTGTTTGAAAGACAGTTCAATTATGACCACTGAATCAGTCTCATTAATTGATTAACTTGTTCACATCTTTTATGCACTTCTCTGATTTTTTTCTTTAAAACTAATTAATCTTATAATGACCGGAGGAATTGTGTTAACACCCACTGCTCTGATGATAGATTTGTTATTATATTTCTACAGTTATATTAATTTTTTCCACTATTCTGAAACTGTATTATAAGCACATCCCAAATTAAACCTTTCATACCTTTTCTATAGAATTGGCACTTATATGAATAAGTAGTTCATCTCTACTTTGTCTCTACTGTGTTTGTTGGTGGCAGTATTGGTGCTTTGTTTTACTATTTCACATCATAATGTATTTGATATTAGCATAATTACATCAGGTTAACCTTGCTCAGAATTTACCTGACATCTTTTCTGACGTTTGACTTTTGATATCAGAATGATTTTGTTTTATGCATTTTTTTTCTTATGAACAGTATAAAGTTGGGCTGTGTTTTATTTTAGCTAATCACAGATGTTTTTGGTAATCCATGGTATAATGTATCTACTATAGCAATTATCTCTTCTGTTATCTGGAAAGAGAATTTTTTTTCTGGCATAATAAGGGTGCTACTTTTTAGAATTCTAATATTATCACAGATACTCTTCCAACCTCCCAACTTTCCTGGGCCCCAAGTTTTGTCTATGGCCTTCAGGAATGACTTGAGATATCCAAACTAGTATTCATGTTTTGCCTTCCTACTTTAGACATTGTGGAAATTTTGTCCCTTGAGTATTTCGCTCCTTAATTTCCTACAGTTAAACCATACATCTGATATCCTAAATGACCATACAGGGATTATTTTCCTCAAACTCTTTGATGATTTATTACCAAAAACAAAAAGGGATTTAAAAAAAATTAGTGTAAAAACTTAGAAGGAATTTTAGATGAAATTTGCCCAACATTCATATTTGTTTAGTCCGTCAGTTTCCTCATTTGATAAACAAGTATTCTAGAACCTAAATTCCTGTATTATTTCTTTTATTATAGTCAGAATAAGGATGAAGTCCTTGACTCATACTTAGTCACATAAGTACTCAATGATAATTTATATGATTAGTTACTTATAAAGATTTTATTAAAATCAGTATTTTACTAAATAATGCCTTTAAAAAGAAGTGAAGATGATGAAGCAGACTGTAAATAAAACTATAAATGATTTTACGTTAAAATGCATAGCTTCAAATTTACAATGATGCATGGAACAAAATGAGGAAATGTGATACTGTATGGCAAATTAGGCACAGTAATGAAGCTTGACCATTATTCAGCTTTGATCAAAAGAGAAGTGGCAACTTAAAAATTAAGACAAAACCAATTTAAAGATGTCTTTGCCATCCAAAAGCTACCACCTAGTTGAAAGTTATTCATTGATTTCATCAAGATTTCATTTCTGTCTTCATGTTACTTTTTTTTTTAAGTTCTTCCTAGCTTCTCTTACTTTTAAAGAATTTTCAGTTTCATATTGATGGAGGCAGCATATAGTACACATGAGTTCTCATATAGGGTTGTCCTCTATTTTTTTTTTCCCCTCTCACTATTTTCTAATGTGGAACAAGAAGACTCTCAACTTAGGAGCATTTTGTAACTGTGCATGTGATTATGTAAATATGCTTTTATGCTGTGTCCATATGATTAACACTATATATACATGTGAAAGAGAACTCTAAATAGATAATTTTACCATAGTATTTTAAGTCACCAAGACCCATCTTCTGTCTAATCAGCTAGATGGAAATGCATAAGCAGATAAATCCAAGCATGATGAGCACAGAACTGCCATTCATTTTATTGCTTGAGGTAACAACTATGGAATCATCCTTAGCTTTTCTCCTTTTCTCTCACATCATATACAGCCTGGGAATGTGTTTTCTTCTTTCTAATATCCAAATACATGTTGAATCATATTTCCTGATTTCCAGGCTACCATCCTCTCAAAGCCACCATCATCTCTTGAGTTTTCCAATGGTTATTGTTGCTTCCACTTTTTTTGAGTCCTCTGCAGAAAAGGCTGAGGGTGGTGATATCTATGTTAGATCACATCTCTCTACACTAAGAATCCCCCATGTCCTCTTATCACATTTAAGCTCAGACACAAAATTCACATAGTGGTCCTTAAGCACAACCTAAAATAAAATCTCTTACTCTGCCTATCTGGTCTTCATAGCAGCCATGCTGGCCTTCTCCCTGTTCTGGAATGTTCTCTGGGAGATATGCATATAGTTCTATAGCTGCTTGCTGATTTTTTTTTCCATTTCATTCTGCTTTATGGTGCTTCATAACAATTATCATCACCTGATATTGTATTTTATGATTTTGTGCTTATTTATTTTTCTTGGATATTGTACACTTCACTTGCACATCAGAATTACCGGATAAATTATCAAAATTACATATGTCCGTGTGTGTGTGTGTGTGTGTGTGTGTGTGTAATCACTCAGAACACGAAGGGTGGAATCCTAGATTTATATAGTTTTTAAAAGCTCTTCAACCAGATTCCAAAGTGGCATATATTCATTTTGTTTTGATTTTTCTTCCTTTAATTGACTATAAACTTAAAAAAGCCAGGGCATTATCTATTTTGTTCTTTGCTTTATTCCTACCCCTTTGAATAATACTTGGCTCATAGTAGGCTTCTGATACATGTTGTGTTCAAAATTTTTTAAATGCCTGATTTAATCTTATCCATCTAGAATATATAAATAAATATGCACTATTGGTAATGTTGTAAATAATTCAGTAAATACTCTTGCTGTTATTCTTTCATCATCCTGTTCACCCACAGAAACTCTGAGTTGAATAAGTATATAAATATCTTTGTCCCCATGGAGATTACAATTTCATCCTAGTAGTAAAGTTCTGTAGATGATTATAGTTTTTGAATTAAGACTATCTAAGTCTCTTTAGGACTGGTTGTGAAATTATTTAAAGAATCCTTTTCCTTTAATTCAATGTAATTGCAACTGTTATTTTTGCAATGCTGTTTAAAGTAACTTTCCAAAGTAATTTCAGAAGATTCTTTCTTTTTAAAACTATGACTAATTAAAAGAAAAACCAATTTTCTGCAAAAGAAAATAATTAGATTGTAATAGATTTACAAGAAAGACTCACTACATCTATCTTAAAGAAAAACTCATATTCTGCATTATAAATACAATTTGTGTGAAAACTCTGGGATATCCTAGATGGAAAAAATCTTAGATCATTTAAAAGTTCATCTGAGATTTATTCCCAGTGATCATTGATTTATTTTTTTCACCCACTCACTCAACAAACATCTTCAGATGCTAAAAATTATAGGTATTTTCCTAGATCCTAAAGATAAAATACATGCCCTCTGCTCTTAAGAAGATCATTTTGTCAGAGAGGTCTACTTTTGTAAGGAAATATTTTTTAAAAAATCCTGTTGGAGGTAATATAAGCCATAGATTGTAAAATGCTAGGAAGCACATGAAGTGAATCCAAAGTGAATCCAAATATGGTCTTGGCCCATGCACTTAACTCAAAATCTCTCCCTCTGGATTTTGTAGTATTCAACTTGTTTTGTGTTAAGAGAGATAGTCTACTTATTATTTACTCATGTTATTCAGTCCATTAAACTCCCTTTGTCTACAACACACACATACACACACACACACACACACACACACACACACACACATTTTACACTTAATTCACATTGCATTGGGTACCACATTTGTTCAATATAGATATTTTATCAAATTGTATAGAAAAATATTAAATGACTATAAGGGGTTACAGTAAGTATCATAAACATCTACTACAAAATTCAAACTCATGTCATGCTTAAGGCTACCAAAGTAGCGAATAAATTCACACAAATTACTGTGGTTACAATTCAGGTATAATACAGAAACAACTGTGAGTTGTAATTAAGGAGATATAAAACCAAAATCTCTAGAAAGGTCGGAGTGCTGACAGCATTATAGTAACTGCACATTAAACATAATTTGATATACCTATACTTATTCTCTGAGAGCGGGTCTCTGTAGTAGTTTTTAGAGTGAATCCAAATATCTCAACCTTTGGTATCGGGGCTTTATGAGTTGCTGTCTGTTTTCTTCCAAGTTTACAGGTTGTTTTCCTCATATATAACAGCAAGACCTAATCATTTTTTAGAAAATTTTATTTGTTCTTTTTAGATATACATGATAGTGTCGCGTCTACCCGCCAGCAGGAATGACAACAACAACAGGATTCTTCTTTAACACACTTTATTGGGAGCATCCACTAGGTATTGTTGAGAGAAGGACCCCGAGCCCGAAAAGACCACCCCTTATATACTTCAACTGCTGCCCTGCTCGTACACCATTGGACAAAGAGCGCATAGCAACACAGCAGCAGCCAATAGAATGATAGACCTGGCACTTGCACACAAGGCAAGAGACACCCAGTTCCAGCTTGTGCTCAAAACAACAAGCACTTCCTGATAACAGTTTGTTCCAGGAACTAACCAACTGATACATTCCATTCTAGGGAGTGGCTGAAAACAAAGAACTGGGTCTCCGCCCAAGAATTAGGCTCACACCCACACAAGGCAGCACAGCAAAATAGCTCACCACATGACAGTAGAGTATATATATTTATACAAACCTGGAGCATTTCATTTAGTCCTATTTCTTTGATTGTGCAAGTACTTAGGGGAAAAGGGGAAATTCCATATACTTGAATAATTTTCCAATCTATTGCCTTCCTTTCAACTCTGGGATAATTATCTAGCCTCTTTTTTTTTTCTTTTTCTTTTTCTTTCTTTCTTTCTTTCTTTTTTTTTTTTTTTTTTTTTTTTTTTTTTTGAGGCAGGAGGTAGATGAGTATAAAGAGAATGAGGATCCCAGAGGTATCTAGGCCTGAATTTCAAATCTAGCTGTACTACTCATAACTGTACCACCTTGGAAGAGTTCATTTATTTAATTCTTAGTTTATCTACATGTGAAATAGGGAAACATTTTACATCTATATATGTATGTGTATACATACATATATAGTTACAGATACAGATATACACATATATATAAATACACAAGGGAAGGAGAGATGCACGCACACACACCTACAAACATATATATATATATATATATATATATATATATATATATATATTTTTTTTTTTTTAAATTTTGTTTTCTTTCAACTCATACTAGTACTTTTCTCTAAAAAAATGTTTTCTGATTGTTAACAATAATTGGAACAAATAAGGTGTTAGCTATGACATTATATTGAACACAGTTGTATTTACTTGAATTTCTTAAAATAGATTCTTAGACTGTAATACAATTTTAATGACAAATGTATGCCTAAATTTGGTGCTTTTGTTTGTCAAGAAATAATTTCTTGTGGAATATTTGGAAGTCTTCTTAATTGTTGCATTTATGTTGACATTAAGGGTTAGAAATAATTGTTATGTAGAAAACTATCTTGGTTGTAATAAGTAAAATGCACAGTATATATTTCCAGTTTAATGAGGATATCATAGTTAAATAAAGAACTTCCTTTAAAAACCTAATGTTCACACAAGTTTCATAAGAATTTAATATGCCATTATTGGTTTTATAAACTGGAAATTTTTATTTAAATGTGTTATTTAACTAAATTGCAATGTATAGATATAGTATTGTTAATAGATCTTACAGAAATTCATTCAAAAGCTTCATACATCTTTCAATAAGTTTTATATGTTTTGCTGTTAGTATATGGTAAATAATATAACTTAGAAAACAATTAAACAACCTGAATTTTAAAGTGAGATTAGTAGTATTTTATGGTTTGGATGTGAGATGTCCCCTAAAAGCTCATGTTTAACACAATGCAAGAATATTCAGAGCTGAAATAATTGGGTTACGAGAGCCTGAACTCTTAATCAGTGAATTGATTCCCCTGATAGGGATTAACTGAGTGGTAACTCAAGGTGGGTAGGATGTGGCTGGAAGAGGTGGGTTATTGGCAACATTCCTTTGGGGTATATATCTAGTGAGCTGAACTTAGTCTCTCTGTGCTTCCTGATCATTCTATGAGTTACTTCTCTCTGATACTCTCTTTCAGCCTGACCTTGAGCCCTAAAGAATGGAAATGGCTGTCTATGGACTGAAACCTCTGAAACCATGAGGCCCCAAATAAACTCCTCCAAAACTGTTCTTGTCAGGTCTTGTAGTCACAACAGTGAAAAAGCTGACTAAAATATAGTAATAAGAATAAAATAACTGAAAAATGTTGCATCAATATCTCAGAAAAGATTTTTTCAAGTGTTAGTTCATTTATAAGTATAATGGTACCATTTATGGGCTAGAAATGTATCTATGGAACTCAACAGTCCTAGATGCAAACTTTGTTCTGCCACTTATCACTTATGGGGCTGCTAATGGTTTCTCATATTAGCCACAGGCTCTTCAAAGGAGAAGAGGTATAATAACCTCCAAAAATAACCAAGATAATGTTTGTACTGCAAAATGCCAGGAAGACAACAAGCACTCAATAAATAATAGTAACACAATGATAATGTTAATCTGTATCATGTTAAAAACAAAAGAAGTTATATTGTTAAAGCATTTTAGAAACATTGCATATAAAAAAGGTGAACAGCTTTTATTTTTTCTTCAATGATCTCTAGAGCTTTTAAAATGCTAATGTGCATTGTGAATCTCTTGAAATTCTACAATTCCCAAACTTAATTAACTATGAAGCACCCTCCTTTTTTTTTCCCACAGAGCATCTCTTGGGACTAGTGTTCTTCCCACACACTTTCTTAAATGATTTCTTAGGTAAACACCTACCTATTAATCATGATGCATGTAGAATTCATATCGGTTAGGTTTTTAACTGCTTGAATTTTTAAAAAAAGTATTAAATGTCAAATATCAGAGAACAGAATGCTTACAAAACTGATAATGAAGATGACAGTCAGATAACTAGAATATTTTAGGAATAAAATTTCAACTGCATAAAAATTAATCTCTCTGTCCTAGATATTACTGCAAGGACCAGAGCATAATTTCAACTAATACCAATGTTAGTAATTATCATTTGTTAATTATAGAAATCAATTTATTTATAGTTACTTTGTGTTAACAAAAATAACACATTATATTTTCCTTCTACCTTCTGAAGTTTCCCTGATTAAACTAGAAAGGGTATATAGGAGAAAAGGCACACACAAATTTATTAATATGCAAACAAGACAAATCATACAAGGGGAAAAAAATCATAGGAGTATTATTTCCCATGTGTTCAAAAGTACTTAAAAATGTATATATCCCATTTCTATAGGGGAGGATGGAATAGGGACTGTTGGTGAACATGAAATGATTTCTAGAGGAACTGAATGGGTTTGCTGAACATGTGATGGGCTAGGACAGTTCCACAGAAGGCACAATATCTTGTAAACGATTTTCTTTGGGACTGAAATAGAGGAGAATATTGTGTGACAAATGTCTGTCAAAGTGTATAGCCAGACTTCAGTCTCTTCCTGTGAGTTTTAGTTAGCAGAAATGCCTGGAAGGGGCTATATGTGATTATTTTCCTCTCTGTGGACCCAACCTTTCAGCAGAAGAAATGGCAGAATTCAGCATCTTCCAGCACCTTCTGATAACTTTCTATAATTGGAAATAATCAGCATATGGGGTGACATGGGTGGAGATGCTAGTCCCTGGATTCCGGCAGTTAATATCACAATTTTCTCTTCTCTTTGTTTTTTTTTTTTTAATGTTTATTTTTTAGTTGTAGTTGGACATAACACCTTTATTTTATTTATTTTTATGTAGTGCTGAGGATCAAACCCACATGTTAGGCAAGTGCTCTACTGCTGAACCCAGCCATGTCACAATTCTCTTTAGGGTCCAATAATGTGTAATCTTGTAAATAATAATAATAATAACAACAATAACTAAATGGCAAGATTTTTATCTTGCCCTCCTACAAAAGTCTATAGATTCCTTATCTATTGATTATAAAACCAAGATTTATTTATTTATTTATTAGATATTCTTCTTTTATCAGGTTCCATCAACAAGTATTTCATTATCATTCATCCATCACATATTGTCAGTGTCGTGAGATATAAATCAGAATAGTAAACCTTGACACAATCAATTAGGATTTAGGAATAGTACATTTACAAAACTATTAATTTTAAAAGTATGCATGGATATAGGAAGATCTCAAGGGCTTCAGTATTATTAAATTGAATTTTTTATAATATCCTATGATCACAATAAATATTTTTTATATTAAGAGTACGATTAAAACAATAAAAATGTGCTTCTAGAATATTTAGTTACAATTATTCCTATTTTCCTTTTTTGATAGATTTTTAAAATGAGATAATTTGTACCCATAAGGGTTTGAATAGCATTTGATAAAACAATGCCACTCCATTCTCAAAGTCTTCCTGTGCTACATATCACACATTAGATAATGATGTATCATCGAAAAGATTTTGGTAATTGGCAGACAACATAATCATGATCTATCTGAAAATGTAGTGTGTTAAAAGCAAAGTATTTCCTATTACAAGTCTTGCAAAAATATTTGTGATGGTTAGAAGTAATTTTTCTCAGTTTGTAGAAATTAATACAATGTGGCTTAAGCAAGATATATCAAAGTAGCATAAGTTTTTGCCTATAGCAACCTCATAAATTGAGTTGAAATTAGGCAACATTAAGGCCAAAATAAACATATGAAATTGGAAATAACATAATTTCTGTCTGACTTCACTTTTGTACATAAACTAGAAGAATCTTAACCAGGTATATCGAGAAATAATGAGTGTGATACCTGATAATAATTACATTTATGGTTGACAATAATTATTTGTATACCTGACAAAATTCGAGAGCCTATCTACAACAAAGAACCTAAGCCTAAGTTAATAAAGAATAAAATCCTAAATATCTTTATCCTAGTGAAATAAAATTGCTTCCTAAAATATTGAACAATAAATCCAATTGCAAAGTGAGAAACATTCTGGTACCATAGATGCTTTTATACACACATGCTACTTTTGTAATAGAAAAGTATTTTGTATAAATTAATGTTAGAAAACAGGTAAGGCTTTAGGCCATTAATTAATATGGGTCTTAATGAAGGGATATTAATACTTAATTGTGTCATTTACATTAATATCTTCAAAATATTTTCATTAATTTAGAAAGTGATTTGGAGTAATAGAAAAATATGTTTCCATGGATTTAAAGGGAATTGAAAACTCCCATCCAAATGAACATATAAGTGAATTTGTGTTCTCCAAAATATATTTGGAGTTCTGCCTTTGTTATATATACTTGTAAAAGCATGATGTGAAAAGGAAAATGAGAAGACAGAACCAGTTGAGATGTTTGAATGAACATTCCTGGACATACATATTTTAAGAAAAAGTATATATAGAAGCTGAAAATTTGGAAATTGATAATATCAAACAAAATAGACTCACATGCCTCTTATAACATCTTTATGTTTCCATAAAGCCTTAAAGCCCTCGGATTGAAAACAGCAATTGAAGATACGACTTCATTCAGTAAAGGAAGTACGTGTTAAGTTGTATTCAGCAGTGTGAATCAACAGATGTTCTCATGATAAACCCATGGGGCAAACTCATAGAGGCTAAGATATGCCATATCATGTTTCTAATTTGTCTCAATTATTCTCTTTATGTATAATTATATAAACATTTCTACATTTTATCACCATTTATTTGCACATAAATAAATGTGAAAGGTAATTGCCTATTTTTGTCCCATTTTTTCCCCAGTCTCATATGCCACATTCTCTACCAAGTTTTGACCAGGACACAGGGTCTGATAATCTGCAACTACATCTCTAGGCTCACCTGACAGATATTTATCAGTTGTACTCCGCCAGTGTGGTAGATCAGAAAGTAGGAAGAGAGGAAAAGTTTCTTTTTTTCCTCCTTGTTGCGTCTTTTTTTTTTTTTAAGATTCATTTTTTTTGTTGTAATTGGACAAAATATCTTCATTTTATTTATTTATTTTTATGTGGTGCTGAGGATTGAACCCAGGGCCTCATGTGAGGCAAGCACTTTGCCACTGAGCCACAACTCCAGCCCCTCCTTGTTGCTTCTTTGGGATGTCTTTGAAACTGAGTTCCCAGTTTCCCCTGGTTGTTTTTTTTTTGTTTTGTTTTGTTTTGTTTTGTTTTGTTTCCTTCTGTAACCAAAGCACCAAACAAGAACCATTAGACAAGGAAAAGTTTATTTGGGGGCTCCTGATTTCAGGGGTCTCGGTCCACAGATGGCCAACCCTGACTCCATTTCTCTGGGCTCAAGGTGAGGCAGAATACCATGGTAGAAGGATGTGGCAAAGGAAAGCAGCTGGAAACATGGCACCAGGAAGGAGAGAGAGAGAGAGAGAGAGAGAGAGAGAGAGAGAGAGAGAGAGAGAGAGAGAGAGCTCCACTCTTCAGGGACAAAGAACATACCCCAAAGACATGCCCTCAATGAGTTGCCTCCTCAGCCACCCCATCAGGGGATTAATGCATTGATGAGGTTAAGGCTCTCATAACCCATCATTTCACCACTAAGTTTTCTTGCATTGTCTAACACATGAGCTTTTGGGGGATACCTCACATCTAAACCATAACTCCTTCCTTTCTGATGCATCTTGAGGGGAGCTGAGCAGGATGGGTCCCTGTTTCCCAGTCCTAGGAATAGCTGAGCAGAATCCTCAGTTGCCCAGAACCTGATGCCCAGGGTTCTTAAATACCTTCTCCTTTGTTTAACCTGTTTTTTCCAGTTCTAGGAGTAGTTTCTGAAGTTACTAATCTGTAGGTATCAGTTCTTTTGTTTTTTTCTTCTTTCATTTATTTCCTTCCATATACTTTTCTCTTTTTTTAATATCCTTTAATAGCTATTCAACATTTTCTTTTATTAAATTATTAAAGGAATGGGAGCTTTGTTTTCTCTTATTATTTTCTCTAATGGGATCCTTTATGATAAACTAATATAAAACTGAGTAACAAATACAAATCTAGCTAAGCAAGGAAAAGGGTGAATTGGGGAGACTCTCTTGGTCATAGTTGATTTTCATCTTCACTGAGGATGTAAAATAGTAAATTTGATAAAGATGATATACAAAGTGATTAAGCCCTGGAAGATCTAGGGTTCACCAGCTACAGGACATCTGACAATTGATGCACCATCTCTGCATAAATGACTTAGATGTGTTGGAGTAGTCACTCTCTTCTTAAATTTTTAAAGATTAGACGCTTTACTTGTGTACTATTACAGATTTGCATGCTGTTCTGAGACAATACAGAGAGATTCCAGACACACTTTATCTGCTTTCTTCTAATAATAAGGTCCCACAAAACTATAGAACATTATCCCAAACAGGATATGGGCATTGACACAACCCTTGGATCTTGTTCAGATTTCCCCACTTTGTTATGTGTTTACATGCATAGGTGTTCAGTTCTACAAGATTTTATTATGTAAGTTTATCTAACAAACAACATAGTCATGATGTAGATAATTGCCATTATCTCAGGGACTCTTCATTTGGTCCTTCTCTAAACATATCCCCTTACCCCCAAAGTTTACCTCTTTTTTAACCCCAGAAGAAAAAAAATCCCATAAGATTTATCCAAGTGATTGCATGCATCAATATAGTTCATTCATTTATTTTCCAGTAGTCTTCCACAGAGAGTATGTATTACATTTATGACCATTTACCTTTTGAGGGTATCTTGGGTTGCTTTTGGGGTTTGGTTTTCACAGATAAAGCCACTGCAAATATGTAGGTTTTTATATGAACAGATATTTCCTATTATATGGGATAAATGCCCAAGGGTGTGATTGCTGAGTATATGGTGATCAAAACTACTTGAAGCTAACTTTCTCTGGAGGCCTACTGCAGCCTGTCTTGTATTGTGAGCCTTACAGTCCTGTCATTCTTTCTCCTCCCCACTTTCCAACTGAATGAGAGGTGACCTGTAGGCCAACCTCTAACACATGTTTCCAACAATGCTGACATGATAGAGAGGAAATTGCTTGCAATGTGGATATACATTAACAAAGCAGTTTTCCACAGATGTCTTTGAGAAATCTTTATAAATTACTGTAGCCATTGTAAATACACAACAGAAGAAAATGCTAAACCTTGTAAAACATGGGCTATTCATTATAAACTGCTTTTGTGGCATAATGTTAGTGTGTACTTGAAAATGTTTTTTAGCCACAAAAGGAAAATGCCTTGCATCTGATGAGACAGAGGAGGTTATTAATGGAGAATGAAGAATACAGAAAGCAGCTGCTTAAGGAAAAGCTCTGCAAAATGCTTTAAACTAATTTTATCTGCATCCTTTAACATGAATACTGTAGTAAAAATGGTGTTTGCTGAATGTAAATTTCCCAATAAATATGCTGAAAAATATAACGATTAAAAGGATAAAAATAATCAAAAGCTTATCATATATAATTAAATCTATGAATTTATGTTAGGAACCCTACTACCACAATTTTTATTATAGTTAGCATACACTTCTTTCAGTTTACATTTTAACAAACAGGAAAAAGGTATGAAAAATTAGTCACCTGTTATAATGAATAGGTGTAGAGATAGACATCACAATTCAGAAATATGAAGTATTTTGGAGTTTTGTCATGTGCTTTTCAAATAACATTATAGCATGGAGTGCTTAATAGTTTCCAAAATCAATATATAAAACAATATTTTGAATGGCTACACAAAATTCCATTGAAGGAATATATTCTAAATTAAATAAGCCCTCAGGAGGTTCACAATTTGGTTTATTTAAAGTGCATTAGCATTAGATAAACATTTCAGTGGCCATGTATACATCTTTGGGCATTTATCTAAATATTAGTGGGGAAAAAAACCTTGCATAAGTAAAATGGCAGTACCATGTGTTCAGTAATTAAAATTTTATATATATTGATGAATTTCTTAACAGAAAAGCATCACAGTTTGCATTCCAATTGGCAGCATATATTCCTACTAGTTGATTCTCATCCAAGCCATTGTTGAGTATGGTCACTATTTATTAATCTAACAGAGAAAATTGTAAGTTTAGTTCTCATTTGTTTCCTAGTATTGAATTTTAAAAGTTTTTCACATGTTAATTGATCATTTTTTTATTTCTACTTTTATAAAATTTGTTTATCATTTGTTTGAAGTGTTGTTATTAATGAGTTAATATTTACTAATTAATTTATGCAGGTTTCCATCTACTAGTACCTATGTTTTGGAAATACTTACCCAGTTTGTCCTTTTTTTCATGATTAGTTCAAGTCTACAAATTAATTTTCCCACAGCAAAAGTATTCTTTAACTTTTCAGTTTTGCCCTAAGTGTTATACTAATGAGATTATTTAAAAAAAAAGAAAAGAAATAACCAGTTTTTCTCTTACAACTCTTACGTTTTGTATTTAAAACTTTTCATTTTCCTTTACTTTAGGGAATGCTATGAAGATGTTTACAGTCTTCATTATTCATTTTCATTAATTTAGACCATATTTATAGCTATGGATGACTTTTCATAAGTTGTTTTGAATATTGTTTTGACTTGAACTATATTTAAGTTAGGAAGTTTAATAGAGATATGATTTTTCACAATGTAAATTTCTACATTCAGAATTATATTATTTCTTCCTAATTCTCAAGTCTAAAAACCACTAAAAGGTGTTTTTTTTAGTATTTTAACTACCATATGTAATTATATCATTGTTGTGTGACTACTTTAAAATTTAATCATAATTATTTTAAAGCAAGTATTATATATGGAATATATAAATTTTATATATATATATATATATATATTATTTTGCATTTTTGTTTTATCACATTTCAATTATAAAAATAGAGAGAAAAACATTTCTTTTTAAAAAATTTGATGGAGGTTTTGAGCAGAATTATCTCCAAAGATAAAGATAATTCATTGGTTCCCTATATCAAAATTTTTAAAAAATCATCTTAAAATGGTGCATGCAAAACAGAAACTCAGGAGGTTGAGGCTAGAGGATTTCAAGATCAAGGATAGCCTTCTCCATTTAATAAGACCTTCAGCAATTTAGCAAGACCCTTTCTCAAAGTAAAATAAAATTTAAAAAGCTGGGGGTATGCTCTACATTCAATCTCCAGTACTGAAAAAAAAAAATAGTTATCTTACTACCTAAAATGATTGGTACCTTATTGGTGCATACTAAACAAAACTAAGAATTTTTTAATTATACAGGTTTCATTTTGTATCATTAACATCATATTTATTAGTTGTGTGAACTGGCACAAATATTCTAATCTTTATGTCATAGATTTAGAATAATATTTGATATCTAAATTAAGTATAAGAATTGGAGTATAAATGACAAAAATAAAAATTTGAGTCTAATATTTAACTCCTAGAATACACCAAATTCTACGTTTTCTTGTACTTATATAGGATTTCAATCAATAATTTAGCACTAAATTTACTGAGCATCTGTTTTGTGCAAGTCATTGGTAAAGCAAGTTAACCCATTATAAATTTAAGTTTAACTATTAAAGATGGCAAGGTTAGGGAGGAGACCAAAAGGTAATAAATCTGCTGATTAATTCAATGATTGTCCAATATAATTGTTCATGTATTGAAATGCACTGAGAAATATGAAGGGAACAATGGTAATATAGGTAGAGTGTCAGGTGTGCAAGAGGCCTTAGCTAGAGTAGTGAAGGCCTCCTTCCATGGGGCTCAACTTTTCACTAAGATGTAAAAGAGAAATGGCCTGAAAAGACCAAGTAATCGCAGTCCAAGCAAAAAGGTAATAATTTCATTAAGAAACAATTCTTTAAAAATGGAAAGGAGGGCGGCTAGAGATATAGCTCAGTTGGTACAGTGCTTGCCTCACAGGCACAAGGCCCTGAGTTCAATTCCCAGCACCACCATAAAAAAAAAAATAGAAAGAAAAAAACATGACTGACAATGTGTACAAATACATATTTCAGAAAAAATCCTATTGAAAATTAATTACAACTAATATCTGAGATACTCATAGTAAGTGCAGAGGACAATGACAATTTGAAATCAGTAAGAAATCACAGAAAAGATGTGGAAAGCAATACAACCAAATTTTAGAAGAATTTTAAAGTTAAAAAATGTAAAAGAATATGATGCATTACATTTATTAGTTTCTGTATGTTGAACCAACCCTGCCTCCCTGGGATGAATCCTATTTGATCATGGTACACTATCTTTTTAATGTGTCTTTGTATGCAATTTGCCAGAATTTTACTGAGAATTTTTGCATCTATGTTCATCGGGGATATTGGTCTGAAGTTTTCTATTCTTGATAGGTCTTTGTCTAGCTTTGGTATCAGGGTGATATTAGCCTCATAGAATGAGTTGGGAAGAATTCCCTTCTTTTCTATTTCAGGGAATACTTTGAGGAGTATTGGTGTTAATTCTTCTTTGAAAGTCTTGTAGAACTTGACTGAGAATCCATCTGTTCCTGGGCTTTTCTTGGTTGGTAGGTTTTTGATGGCATTTTCTATTTTATTACTTGAAATTGATCTATTTAAATCATGTTTAACCTCTTTATTTAGTTTGGGTAGGTCACATGTTTTTAGAAATTTGTTGATGTCTTCAATATTTTCTATTGTATTAGAGCATAATTTTTTAAAATAATTTCTAATTGCCTTCTGTATTTCAGACATGTCCATTGTGATATTTCCTTCTTTATCTTGTATTTTAGTAATTTGAGTTTTCTCTACATTAGTATGGCCAGTGGTTTATCTATTTTATTTATTTTTTCAAAGAACCAACTTTTTGTTTTGTCAATTATTTCTTTTGTTTCAATTTCATCAATTTCAGTCCAGTTTTAATTATTTCCTGTCTTCTACTGTTTTTGGTGTTGATTTGTTCTTCTTTTTCTAGAGCTTTGAGATGTAGTGTTAAGTCATTTATTTGTTGAATTTTTATTTTTTTAATTTTGATATGTTGATCAGTGTTCTCATTTACCTCTAAGAATATTTTTATTTCATCATTGATTTTTTTCTACTATCCATTCATTATTCAACTGTACATTATTTAGTCTCCATTTGTTACAGTAGCTTCTATTTTTTATTGTATCACTGATTTCCAATTCCATTCCATTGTGGTCTGATAGAATGCAGGGTATTATCTCTGCTTTTTTGTATCTACTAAGAGTTGCTTTGTGGCATAAGATACATCATATTAATAGACTTAAAAACAAGAATCATATGATCATTTCAAAAATGCAGACAATGAATTTGACAAAATACAGCACACCTTCATGTTCAAAACACTAGAAAAACTAGGGATAGTAGAAATATACCTCAACATTGTAAAAGCTATTTGTGCTAAACCCAATGTCAGCATCATTTTAAATGGAGAAAAATTGAAAGCATTCCCATTAAAAACTGAAACAAGACAAAGATATTCTATTTCACCACTTCTATTCAACATCATCCTTAAAACGCTATCCAGAGTAATTAGAAGAATTAAATTAAGGGATACAAACAGGTAAAGAAGAACTCAAACTATCACTATTTGCTGATGACATGATTCTATATCTAGAAGATCCAAAAAATTCCACGAGAAAACTTATAGAACTAATAAATGAATTCAGCAAAATAGCAAGATATAAAATCAACAACCATAAATCCACCACTGAAGGAGAAATTAGGAAAACTACTCTATTCACAATAGCATCAAAACAAACAAACAAATAAACAATCTGAGAATCAATCTAAAAAAAAGGTGAAAGACTGATACAATGAAACCTACACAGCACTAAAGACAGAAATTGAAGAAAACCTCAGAAGATGGAAAGATGTCCCATGCTCCTGGATAGGCAGAATTAATATTGTCAAAATGGCCATACTACCAAAAGTGTTATAAGATTTAATGCAATTTCTATTAAAATCCCAATGGCATTCTTCATAGAATTAGAAAAAGCAATCATAAAATTTATTTGGAAAAAATAAGGGACCCAGAAGAGCTAAAGCAATCCTTAGCAAGAAAAGTAAAGCAGGAGGCATCACAATACCAGACCTTAAACTATGCTACAGAGCTATAGTAATAAAAATAGCATGGTATTGGCACTAAAATAGACTTGTAGACCAATGATACAGAATAGAAGATACAGAGACAAACACACATAAATATGGTTATGTCATACTAGACAAAGTTGCCAAAAACATTCACTGGAGAAAAGACAGTCTATTCAATAAATGGTGCTGGCAAAACTGGAAATCCATATGTGGCAAAATGAAATTAAACCTTTATCTCTCACCCGGCACAAAACTCAACTCAAAGTGGATCAAAGACTTAGGCACTAGAACAGAGACTCTGCACCTTATAGGAAAAAAAAATAGGACCAAATCTTCACCATGTTGGCCTAGGATCTGACTTCCTTAACAAGATTCCTAAAGCTCGAGAAGTAAAATCAAAATTTAATAAATGGGATGAATTCAAATTAAAAAGCTTTTTATCAGCAAAGAAAATAATTAATAATGTGAGGAGAGAGCCTCTAGATTGGAAGAAAATCTTTACCATATCCACTTCTGATAAAGCATTAATCTCTAGAATATATAAAGAATTAAAAATGCTTAACACCAAAAAACAAATAACCCAATCAATAAATGGGCTAAGGAACTGAACAGACACTTCACAGAAGAAGAAAAATAATTGATCAATAAATACATGAAAAAGTGCTCAACATCTCTAGTAATTAGAGAAATACAAGTCAAAACCACTCCAATATTTCATCTTACTCAGGTAAGAATGACAATCATCAAGAATACAGGCAACAATAAATGTTGGTGAGAATGTGGTGAAAAGGGTACACTCATACATTGCTGGTGGGACTGCAAATTGGTACAACCGCTATGAAAGCAGTATGGAGATTCCTCAAAAATTGGAAATGGAACCACCATTTCACCCAGCTATTCCACTCCTTGGTTTATACCCAAGGGACTTAAAATCAGCAAACTTTAGTGATGCAGCCACATCAATGTTTATAGCAGCTCAATTCACAATAGCTAGACTATGGAAGCAACCTAGATGCCCCTCAATAGATGAATGGATAAAGAAATGTAGTATATATACTTGATGGAATATTACTCAGCTTTAAAGAAAAGTAAAATTATGAAATTTGTCAGTAAATGGTTGTAGTTGGAGAATATCATGCTAAGTAAAATAAGCCAATTCTGCAAAACCAAAGGCCAAATGTTTTCTCTAATATGTGGATGCTAATTCACAATAAGGTGGGGAGGGGGAACAGACTAAAAAGAGGGTGCTGAATTTCTGATAGCAGCAGCTCTACTTGTTACTAGCAATGTATATTTTGACTTAAATATGTGGATGCTAATTCACAATAAGGTGAAGTGGAGGGTACAAGTAGCAGGGCAGATAAGTGTTAGATTAGGTAGAGGAAATTGATGGGAGGGAAGGGGAGGGGATGTAAGGATAGGAAAGATAGTAGAATGAAACAGACGTTATTATTGTATGTATATGTGTGACTACATGACCAATATGATTCTGCAAAATGTGCACTCAGAAAAATGAGAAATTATATCATATATATATATATATATATATATATATATATATTATATCAAAGTGCATAAATGCATTCTACTGTCATGTATAATTAATTAAAACACATTTAAAAATTTTTTAAATGTAGAAGAAAAAATAAAAGAAAATCTATAATAGAGGAGAATATTGTTTTGAAAAATAACAGTTGCTACATAAATACAAAGTTTCATAAAAGAGCCATTGGAACCACAATAAACAACTATATGCCAACAATTGGATAAAGTAGATTAAATGGATAAATCCTTAGAAACACACAGCTTACCAAGATTGATGGAGAAGAAAATAGAAAATCTGAACAGAATAATTGTAAGCAAGAAAATTGAATCAGTAATCAAAAAATCCTACAACAAAGAAAAATTCAGGATGATGGTTTCAGTGGAAAATTCTCTAAACATAGAAGAATTAAAGCAATTAAAGCCAATCCTTCTCAAACTCCATGTACATACATATACGTACATAGGTTTACACTTATATACCAAAGGAATATTATTTAAAATTAAATCCCCTTCATAGATCAAGCTGGGTGGAGTATATTATGCTAAGTGAATAAGCTAGCTCAGGAAGACAAATACTGTGTGATCTCATTCACATATGTAATCTAAAAATAGTGAAATGTATAGGTTCAGAGATTAGAAGAGTAGTTACCAGAGGGGGTGGGGAAAATGGGAAGAGAGTGGTCATGAGTACAAACTTACAGTAATAATTTCTGGAGATTTAATGTACAATATGATCACTATAGTTTAATAATAACACATTTTATCTTGAAATCTGCTGAGAGTTGGTCTAAATGGTTCTCATGTCACACTTACATGAATGGTAACCATGGGAGATGATGCAAATGTTAGCTTAATTGCAATAATTATTTTACACTATGCATGCATAGCAAAGTGTTATATTGAATAGCTTAAATATGTGTAATTCCTATTTGTCAATCAACCTCATAAGTTGGAAAAAAACAAAACACCAAAATAATCACACTTCTTATTAAATTATTTTGTGGCACGGAGCCAATATTGTAAAGAGGAAAGAAATGTGAGGAACAAAGCTGTAAAGTTCAGTTTCAAATCCTTTTGTCCAAACTAACCACAGGCAGCTGTAGCAGAGGCTCAAGGACACACAATACCCAGGAATGGGAAACTTTCCTTTTCTGACTTTGCACATGTGCTACAAAGCCATTTCATGGATAGAATGGGGAGTTTATAACTAATCTGCAATTCATAATATCACGTGATCCAGGATAGCTGACCTCAAGGATGATTTTTTTCTGAGCCTGGAATTTGAGGTTCATAAGAGGGAAACTTCCTAGTATTTGATACAGGTTGCCTGGTGAGTCACAGAGAAAGAATCAGTTTTCACTGTGCCTGAAATTACCTGTGTGTTTACTTACCACAATGTACAGGAGCCCTTTAATCCTGGCACAGACCTCCTCAAAAACAAAATTTTTGTCTGTCCCTTAACAGTGGTGACTGAGGACCAGAAGTGTTGGCATTTAAGTGACCTTAGTTGTTCTGTTACAGAAACACCATATGATATTTTAAAGTAAAATAATCCAGCAAATCATCTATCCGACTTGTGAAGATTCTTTACAATATTGAAAAAAAAAATTAAGAGATTGAATTAGAAGATGAGAAAAGTTGAAATTTTATGTCACACAAGCTTTAGAATTCCAAAATTCCTGCATTAAAAGAACTTACACACACCAGGGTCTCTGAAAAGAAAAAGATAAACAGTGAGAGAACATGACAAAGAAAAAGGGGTAAACATTGCACCTTTGTTGATGGCCAGTGGCTCCAGGAACAAAATGTGCTATGTCACATCAACTGATATGGTAAAGTAGAAGGGTCACCAGACTAAAAAATAGGATGCTGAATTTCTTTTTTGTTTGTTTGTTTGCATATATGTTTTTTTTTTTTGGTCTTGTCTGAAGAGTAACATTTCTTTTCCATTAGGAATATACATACACATTCCTTTTTTTAAATAAATTGCATACTCTTAAAAATGAATTTGAGACAGCTTTCACTATGTGTATAGCACAATAAACAAAAATAGTTAACTAAAATGTCAAAAAATAGGCTCTAAGAAATAAAAAAAGATGTCAGCTGTAGAAAACCACAGATACTGAACAAAAAACTTAACTAGTTATCAGCTAAGCATAAAAAGAAAACACCTTATCCTGGTGCTATTTAAGTATATTAGTTTCTCAGAAAAAAACACATTGTTTTTGGCCCTGAGTAATATGGGGAATTTGCCACTGGAGCTTTTCATTAAGAATTCAAATGATGCACACTATCCCACATTGTAGGTTCAGAGATATTCAGATACTTTTCCACATATTGTCTCTGGGTAAAAGTGGAGGGTGGAATACAAGCATAATTTCACAAATAAACTTTGCATAGTGAATTTGTTTGAGAGTTGTGATTACTCAACCTAATACAAAGATAGAATTTTGAAAAATTTAAATAATAGTCAAGCTGTGCCATAGACCAGTGCTTTTTTTTTCTTTATAGGTCTATTTATTTCAAAATAAAATTAACAGAAAAATGTAAATAAGGGAAGGTATTTCTATATTTTTATTTGTTTGTTTTTTAATTTTTATTTATTTTTTTAGTCATACATGACAGTAGAATGCATTTTGATATATAATACATACATGGAATGTACATACATCAATCATATTGTCTATTCTATTCTGCTGCCCTTCCTATCCTCTCTACTCCTCCCCTCCTCTCCCATCCTCTCTCTTTTCAATCTAATGTGACACACATTTTTTTTCTTTTTCTCATTACAACATCATATATGTATTCTGTATAACAATGAGGTTCTCCTTCCATCTTCCATTCAACTCCCCTTCTCCCTCTTTTTCCCTCCCACCTCTCTTCCCTATTTAGTGGTAGTCTTCTTCTTATGCTCTTCCTCCCTATCCCATTTTGAGTCACCCCCCTTATATCAAAGAAGACATTCGGCATTTGTTTTTTAGGGATTGGCTATCTTCACTTAGCATAATCTGCTCTGATGCCATCCATTTGTCTGCAAATGCCATGATTTTATTATTTTTTAGTGCTGAGTAATATTCCATTGTGTATAAATGCCACATTATTTTAATCCATTCATATATTGAAGGGCATCTAGGTTGGTTCCACATTCTAGCTATTGTGAATTGTGCTGCTATAAACATTGATGTGGCTGTGTCCCTGTATTATGCTCTTCTTAGGTCTTTTGGGTATAGTCCGAGAAGGGAAATAGCTGGGTTAAATGGTGGTTCCATTCCAAGTTTTCCAAGGAATCTCCATACTGCTTTCCAAATTGGCTGCACCAATTTTCAGTCCCACCAGCAATGTATGAATGTACCTTTTTCCCCCGCATCCTCGCCAGCACTTACTGTTGTTTGAGTTCATAATGGCTGCCATTCTTATTGGAGTGAGATGGTATCTTAGAGTAGTTTTAATTTGCATTTCTCTGATTGCTAGAGATGGTGAGCATTTTTTAATGTATTTGTTGATTGACTGTAATCCTCTTCTGAGAAGTTTCTGTTCAAGTCCTTGGCCCATTTGTTGATTGGGTTATTTGCTTTTTTGTTGTTTAACTTTTTGACTTCTTTGTATACTCTAGAGATTAGAGCTCTATCTGATGTTTGAGGGGTAAAAATTTGTTCCCAGGATGTAGGCTCCCTATTCACCTCACATATTATTTCTCTTGCTGAGAAAAAAACTTTTTAGTTTGAATTCATCCCATTTACTGATTCTTGATTTTAACTCTTGTGCTATAGGTGTCTTATTAAGAAATTTGGGGCCTGCCCCCACATGATGAAGATTAGGACCAACTTTATCTTCTATTAGATGCAGAGTCTCTGGTCTGATAGGATGCTGAATTTCTGATAGCAGCAGCTCTACTTGTTATTAGCAATGCATCTTTTGACTTAAATTTCAGAGCACTCAGTTTCCCTATTGCTTAAATAAGAGAATTGATGGGATATTTTCAAATTGGGAAAATTAAAGTGTTTAGGTCATGGGCTCAAAATTAACTTTTTTCTCAATCCAAGTCTCTTCTATGAAAGCTAATTAAATTTTCTCTTTCTTTTCTATTCCTTACCAATTAAATTTAAATAACCAATCAATTAGCAACTTCTCGTTAGAACTAAGGACATTCAGCTCAGATATGGAAAAGGTGGTCATTCCAAAAGAATACCAAAGTAACCAAAAACAAAAACAAAGCAATTATACAGAAACAGTTCCAGGACCAGAATAATGGAAGCCATGCTTGCAGTTGTTAAGGCCATGAACTTGGAATCTTCTGGCTTCCTCTTCTCTCCTCATTCACATGCAAAAGCCAGCAAATCTTGTTGGCTTTGTCTTTGCAGTTTATTGAGGCTCCAAGCTCTGCTAACCCCCTCTTCATGTTTCCACTTTGGTCCAAGCCTCATCATCTCTTGCCTGGTCTATTTTTATTGTCTCCCTCCTTCTACTTTTACTTTCCAAGAGCCTAATATCACCACAGTAGTTGGAGCCTTCCTTCTAAAATGAAATGAGTTACTCATCTAGTCCAAATACCCTAACAATTGTCAATCTTAGAATAAAGCTAAAATCCGTATATTGATTTACCATCCCTTATTATTTAACCCTATTCTCCTATTTCCCTGAACTCCTCTGCTACTTCTTCTCTTTCATAGACTCAGTTTTGATTACACTGGAACTGGCTCATGACCACTTCCGGTATCCTTTAATCTCTAAAAGTCTGCAGTTGATGTTTTCCCAGCTTGGATGACTTTTCTAGAAATCATTTTGACTTGTTTCTCACCTGCTTTAAGTCTCACTGTGTTAGGATGTCCTCTACAGGCATTCACGTGATGGTAGTGTCCAGGAAGTGGTAGAAGATACTTTTATAACCACATCAGAAGAAATAGAGAGCTTTTACCAACATTGTCAATATCTTTCCTCATTTTTCATCATAGCATATATTGCCATCTTTAAACTATTTTCATAATATATTTTGACTGTCATTTCTATCTTTGTATGAAAGGACAATGACCTTCTGTTGCTTTTATGTTTGCTACTTAAACAGGGCCTAGCATAGGGTATGTATTTAATAATGCTTCATGAATAAACCCTATGAACTCTTCCACTCTTCAATCATGATGCATCCCTAGGTGTCTCCCTCCCATAAAGTCATGTGCCACTACTCACCATTTGAGAGTCTTCAAGGAAGACTGTGGTCATACCAATACCACAGTTTTTATGAATGCTTTGCTGGGTGTAACAGAACTCTTGAGTTCATATTGATTAAGCATTTATTATCATATACCTCACCAGCCAACTAAATCTGATAAGCTCTTTATCCTGTTTTACATGATTTATATCCAGTTCTATGCTTTCTACCTAACCCTTCACTAATTTACTCCTTCCTCAACTCTTCTGTCTACACTTTCTCTTTCATGATTAGCCTAGCCACTGACGGTCCTTCTGTCACCTGTTTGCTTGCACTGAAGACATCATATCCCTCCAGCCTACTCAGATGTGTCTTACACATTTTCTCATGCCCTATGAAGCAAGATTGATTCACTTTTTCTTTCCTTGTCCCCTGACATACCATTACAAGACTATTCCTCTTACATCTTACATAGCAAGTCATACCATTTTATTTGTTATATTAAATAAGTACTATATTTCCTTCATGATTTCTACTTTAAAAACTTTTTTCTTATTTTCTTTACCACATTATTTCTCCCTAGATGCATATGACATATTATAGAATTTAATAACTAATTGCTTAATGAAATAATGTCCTTCCTTTAAAAAAAAACACCCCTGTATTGCTGTGAAGTTAATTCTGTTCAATATACTACCCTTTAACCCCCTTTTTGCTGTAGTAGGTTAACTTTGTGTCTTGGATCCCTGTTAATACTTTCTCTTCAACTCCTGCTAGAGTGGGATAAGGTCAACCCTTCTCTGGAAAACCCAACACATTGCCAAAACTCCCTGTCTTTCTCATTCAGGTTTCATTTTCTCATTTCAGACTTCTTCATTCCCACTAAACTTCTAAATCACTGCATCCTGTCACTCAATCATGCAAACACTTGCTAGAATTAGATCTGTTGAAACATTCCTACCTCTGAAATTCTAGATTTCTCCAATACTCTCTAATTGCATTTTAAGTTCACCAAATCCATATATTCTTCCACTTCACTGATATCCTTACTTCATTGACCCCTTTGCATTCTCACTGATAACCATATTGTCTTTGAATTGTTTTTGTTGCTGCTGTTGTTTTTTCCTCTCCCTCTCTCTCTCTGCAAATTTGATTCCTTGGTCAATTGTTTCAACACTTTCCTTACAAATCAGTAAACTCCTTTATTTTATTGTCTTGTCCTGAACATAGACTCAAGGAAGACCATCAACTCAATGGTCAGAATCCCCATCTGGCCCCCGTCATATCTTCTAGAAAACCATTTTGTTTTCAAATTAATTACCTCACCTTGACCTTCAATCACTGTTACCAAGATTTACTTTTAGCTAATGCTTATTTACTGTTTCATTTAAGAGTTCAATCATCACTTGCTTCACAAAGCTATTACTCATGCCCAACAATGGA